>NC_136433.1:83118311-84474561 GCF_052849685.1 Lactuca virosa | reverse complement strand
TATTAGGATGATATGTTGCTATACGGTATTATAAGTGGATGCATTATGGATGGTGACTACTAGATATCGAAACTATTTCGTATCGGTTATTATTTTAGAAAGAAAAAATAGAAGAAAACATAATGTTGAAACTTCGATATAAATCTGATGCAATGTTTGTTGGTAACTTTTGATATGAATTGTTGCTATTGAGAGTTGAAGTTTTCTTTTATGGGTTATTATCATTATAATCCAAAAAGGTTTGGCAAAATATTTCAACAGTTTTTTGATTTTATTTTTGTGGATTACGGTATAGACTCAATAAACTATGTTATTTAGGCTATTTTCATAAGGGCAATCCGGTTTTTTGTTGCTGATGAAATTCAAAGGTATTGCTTAGGTGTATATTGATGTACATATATACCCTAAAAAAACCCTAACGCCAAAGAAAGAAAAGTAAATATAATAAAATATTAGGAAAGGAAGGGAATGATATTTTCTTTCATTTTCTCGGATTCCTCTTTATTAGGGACGAACATAGGTTGATTTAGTTTTTGGTTAAAAGCAAACCAACCCATAGATAGTTGATTTTTTCGGTTTTACAATCCATATGGGTTCTATATGGGTCAGTTTTTATGGTTTAGGTTTATGAGTTTTCGGTTTGAAACCGTGGATTTTGTGGGTTCACAATTTTCTGGTTTTTGGGGTTTTCATGTTTAAACATACAACCCACTAAAAATATGTTGTTATAAATGACTACGCAAGGGTACAAAGGGTAAGAGTACTAAAATAACTTTAACTTTGTCACAAAACATAACAAAAATCAAACATAGTAACATAGTTATCCTTTCTTAAACATAATAAATATATAAGAAATATTAAATAATATATACGACGAGTCGGTTTTTAAACTTATGAGTCGGTTCGGTTTTAGCGGGTGGGTTTGTAATACATAACTGAACCATACCACTAATATCGCTTTTTATAAAATTCAAACCCACTTCATCTGTGTCTCAGTTTCCGGTTTGGTTTTTGTTCATCCCTACTCCTGATTTGGGAGGATAGTTTCTAAAGAAGTTTAGCATAAGTTTTCCTTTCTTTTCTTTCCTCTTCCTTCGAATAAATAAACTCAAGAACAATGATTTTTTTTTTTCAATCTTCGTGCTTCCTTTCTTTTTTATCTTTAAATGAAACTATAGAGCAATGCGTAATGGATAATTTCGTCTTCTCCGTCTTCTACCCACTTCAATCTAAAAAATCACTCGATCTTGTTCTCTCCAATTCCGAATCGAAGTATACAGTAACAAAAACCCATCGGACAAGCAATTAATCTTATGTCCACTTTTTTCCACTATATGCTTCTCGATCTTTGATTGGCATGAATCACCTTCATCGAAGAAGAGTAGCAAATATCAACATCATCGTAATATCATTACCAGTAATGCTTACGTGACCATAAGTATTGGTGTAGTTACCATTGTACTAATGCTTGTGATGTCCAACTCCTAAAACCCATGAACGAGCATTCTATCATGCCACTACCGCACCAGATGTCATAACTAGAGTTTCAGGTGAACGAGAATGATCTTTGTAGAGTGAATTTTATCTGAATCTTTGTCATCTCCCCCGAGAGCGTAATGTCAGGAGAGTTAATTTACGATCGATTCTGAATAATTAGTCCTAGTGGTAAATTGGAAAAACCTAACATCATAATACGATTACATATTAGATTCACCTCTTGTGTCAATCGGAACAAGGGAAAAGCAGTTAATACTGATGAGTTATTCGGCCTGAAAGATAATTATATTTGGTGAGGCACAAAAGGAATGTAACATTGCATTAGTATACATACCTGCAAGAGGCACAATTTTTGGATATCAAATTAGATGGATATAATATAATTTTCAAGAAGATAGGGTGTTGGGAAGACATATTTCATGATATCTTTGTAGCTTATTATATGGTATACATTGTTGGATGGTCAATTTACAATATGGTGAGGCTCGTTAGAGAACCTAGCAAATCATTTCCATGTGGTTGGGATTTACTCTAGGACTTGTTGAAATACAAATAAAAAGAATGGGTTACGGTTTTGTTCCTGGTTTGGGAGGATGAGACTTCACATAACAATCTCTTCATCAAAATGGTATGAATTTCATCTTGAATCTTTTGTCTGAAAATCGGTTTCTAAATCATATTCATCGAATAATTAAGGGGGGGGGGGGTTATGCAAACTCACAATGAAGAAACACACAAGTTTTTCAAACACTCTTCAGTCCACTTTGTGTTATCACCTCGTTATCCAAGCAATAAGCTTATCGTTGTCAAACAATGTGACAACCGGGAAAACTTCATCGCTGACTGCCGTTAGAAATTAGCATAGACAAATAGATGTAATAGAGTGTCAAGGTAAAAATTCATATTATGGAATAAATATGATCGAATAGAATCTTACATTTAAGAATAAGAGACTAATAGACTCAAAAACAAGTGACCAAAATTTGTGTTGTCTTCCAAAACGGTTGACATATTCGAAAAGTACACGGTGACGCAGTTCCAAGGATATAAACTCCTTAAAAATCTGACTTCGATTGGAGGAGTTATGATTTTTGTAAAAAGTAAAATCAACCATGTAAATAAACTCTACGACGTCAAAATGGTACTAAGAGATTGGTTAAGTTTTGGCTAGTACCATTTAAAGGAGATTCGTAGTACTCCTCAAGATAAAAACTTTGAGCCAAAGAAGGTCAAAAACATAGTCCATACAAAGATGATTTGATTTTTGGAAAAACATAGAATACGAGCTAAAAACGACAGTTAGAATTATCTAATGAAAACATAAGCAAAGTTGAAGTACTCACAGATAGTTACACAAATATAGAAAGAATGTAAGAAAAAAGATTCATATACGGGCTAAAAATGGAAGTTAGAATACGCACGTCACGTACGTCATTCACGACGTGCACCCCAAAATACCACATGCACAAATAATTTGCCTCTCATGGCAAAATCTCGATAAGGACCCTCCGGTCATGTGTCTCAGTGAAGACCCTCCGGTCTCACGTCTCAGTATGGACCCTCCGGTCATAGCTCAACATATACACAGAATAATATAACAACATAAGTCAAAAAGACAGATCGCATAATAACACATATCTCAGTATAAGCAGAAAGCAAATAAGACCCTCCGGTCAATAACACGAATACGACCCTCCGGTCGATGACATAAATATGACCCTCCGGTCAATAAATATGACCCTCCGGTCAATAACTCGAATAAGACCTTCCGGTTTGCCTGGACTCCGGATTGATAAGCCTGATTGGCAAGTTTGCCTACCATAACTGGGAGTGCTCGATCAGCTGAACTTCCTCCGCTGACATCGTAGAAGTCCCGACACATACCGTAAGGAGGACGCAGTCCTTGCTGCTGACTCCAATGGTGGATGTGGCTTCCCCAGACGGGAGTTGGTCCTTGAAATCCCATCGTGAAAGGAGGTCGAACGGATGGAGGTCGGACGGCTGGCGGATTGATTACCTCAGGCTCTGAGGCTGAGCTATCCGAGTCTTCTTCTTCCTCGTCTTCCATGGGTTCTTCCTCGTCTTCCATGGGTTCTTCCTCGGGGTCGTCTTTAATCCATCCCCCATTACCTTGGTTGGGGTAGTAGGGGTCTCCGGGTAGATGGAATCCAGCCATTGAGTCTATACGAGAATAGGGTTAAGAATTGACTATAAGCTAAAGCATGTAAAATTTACCCTTAAGTTTGACGGTCGAAGATACCCAAATACTCCCATAGTATTCTTAATGATATGCTCCTGGTAAGTTTTAAATTTGTTGTCCACTACAGACACTCCTTGGCATACGTTAGTCGGCTCTTGGACAAATATAGTTGATCAGGCTATATTCATCCCAGTTCCGATTACATGTCCCAAGGCACACCTGCACTGTACAATTTATTTATAATACTTCTATATTGATCTATTTTTGACACTGTTATTAATATGAAATGAATGCATGCCTACTTTACAAAAGAATTAAATAGATTTAATTTTTAAAAGTATGACTCTTACTCAGAGTGTTTTTGCCCAGTTGTGTTTATAGTTGTATACCAAAAATGGTTTTGATATACTTAATTCACTATAAACAAAGCTCTGATACCAATCTGTCACACCCCCAAACCAGAACGGCGGAAACGTTCGGGGGCGGAGGACGTCATATTCAGTATCATAACAGTTCATAGTAAGGAAAGTACACACCACCATACATATAAAGGTTTCAAAATGTTTACATAATTGTATTTGTTACATGTTCAAAAGATAAGTACATAAACATCTTTCAAAAGAAGTAATTAACGTCAGAGCGTTAATCCCCAAAAGTTGATTTCCAAACCTGCTTAGCGGTTCCCTGAGAATACAAGTTATTTCAAAGAAAAAGTGTCAACAATTAAGTTGGTGAGTTCATAAGCGGTTTTGAGAAAATGTATGCCATTCCAAAGTTCGTGCGTTTTCCAAGAAAATCCCTTATTTTCTTATTAAAGTATGAAATGCATATGAATGTTCGCGTTGTGAATTGTAGATAGTTGCACCAAGAAAATCCCTTATTTTCCTATTAGTTGATTGTTTTGGATACAGGAAAATCCCTTATTTTCCTAAAGTAAAAGGCAGTCTCTAATGTCCAAGACCGAAAATCGCAAGCAACTGACATACTTGAAAGGTTGAGACATAGTTTTATATAATAAAGCTATAAGAAGATCGCACTTGTTAGATGAAGAATAGTTTTAATAGCTATCCATTCATAAAAGCAGAATACCATAATAATTGTATATCCGGTGAGTTTTTATAACCATACTAAACATAATATGTCTGTGGCGATGGTCTTCAGGCGTCGAAACGTTTATGACAAATTGTCACCCAAAGGATTGTAGCTAACAGTCAGGGCGCGGGATCATGACTTCCCGTATAGATCTATACACATTTGACACGCTCTCCAGACGGGAGACTCTGGTTATAATACACAGGACTTTCGGTAGTACCTTTTAACAAAAGGTAGTATTGAAGATGTAATCGTCTCACATATTCTCAACTAAGTCCCGTATTAAAATGATAGTTTTGTATGCAATGCTTATCCTTTTTCACAATGTTTGACAAAGCATAAATCATAAGTTCTTGAATGCATAAAGAGTTTAGCAAGAAAGGTTGCTCTTGACATAATGCATTTTGTATAAACGAGGCTAATACTAGTTATAGTTTTGTTTCATACCACAAGGTTAAGTTTGAGCAATAGTCTTGCATGTTGAACAGTTTCATTGTATAGATAAGTCTAATACATGCAAAGTATAACAAGAGTTTTTACGTTTTCACTCGGGATCAACCGAGTGTTTACTTGTATTCTCTCCCGAAATGTATTAAAAGTACATTATAAAGTATTTGAAAGTGTATAAAAGGGGGTATGAACTCACTTGATTGAAGTGGTTGCTTTGAAGTAGTCGAGAGAAGAATCGAGCAGAACTTTGACTAGAGAGAGTTGAAATCTTGGGATTCTCGGGGATCTCGGGAGTGTAGAACTTCTTTCGGGACTCGAGTATAAAAATCCAGGGCTTCGGGAAGGCTTCTCGAGGTAATCAGGTAGAGTAACGACACTTAGATGGAAAGAGATGCGCACCAAACCCGGCACCCTTAAGGTTCTATTTATAGGGGCTGATTTGGGGTCTCACGTCGTGAGTTTTGGATTCTCACGTCGTGAGGCTTAGTCAGCATGATCCTCTTCGACGATTTGACGTGGCTGACAGTCTGGAACCCATCAGTCACGAGCTCACGTCGTGAGCATGGTTCCCTCACGTCGTGAGGATGAGTCAGCCTCGGGTTTTGTGTCCCGAACTTGTAAAATCCGTAACTTTCGCGTACGAGCTCCGATTTCGACGTTCTTTATATGCACATGTAGGTGTGAAAAGGCTCTACAACTCTCGTTTAGACTCCGTCGGCTAATTTTGAATTTATATTTTTATTATATTATTTTTAACAGGCCGGACCTGGAAAAGTCCGTTTAAATTCCTTAGCTCCTTCATCTGGTGTCCATTTTCGTCAGACTTTTTACTGTGGTATTCCTATTGTCGGGGTCTTCAACTTTCATTTAGGTTGTGTTGACTAAAGACCGCTCGATCTCTATTTCGAGTTTTTAGCTGTCTACTGCTAGGTCAGAAACTTCGAAAATTCATAACTTCTTCATACGAAGTCAGATTTGGGGGTTCTTTTTATGTATGTCTACGGTTTAATGATATCTACGACTTTCGTTTAGATACCTAAGACTAAAAAAGTATTTTATTTAAATTTCTCGTTTTATGCTTAACAGCGCTTTACCGGTAGTGTTACGAATCTTTGATTGGTCATAACTCTTCCGTTATAACTCGGATTTTAGTGTTCTTTATATTTTTGGAAACCTTATCACGATATCTACCACATAGTGTACCCAAACAGAGCTTTTTGAACATTTCATTTTCGATGATATTTTTATTACATTACAAAGAGGTTACAAGACTCGACTTTTAGTCATTATAATGACTTGAAATAACGGGTTGTTACATCATCCCCCCGTTAGAGGGAATTTCGTCCCGAAATTAATTACAGAATAAAAATTTTAGGGACTAGGGAAGAGATGCAGATACTTCTGTTGCATCTGATCTTCTCGCTCCCATGTGAATTCAGGTCCCCGCTTAGCATTCCAGCGGACCTTCACTTTTGGTATGCGACTCTGTTTAGTTCGTTTGATTTCCCTATCCATGACCTCGACGAGTTCTTCTACAAAGTTAAGATTTTCGTTAAGTTCGATTTCGTCGAGTGGAATCACCAGAGTTTCGTCGGACAAACACTTTTTCAGGTTAGATATGTGAAACACTGGATGTACTTTGTTAAGCTCGATCGGAAGTTGAAGTCTATAAGCCACTGGACCAATTCGTGAAGTAATTTCGAAGGGTCCAATGTACCTTGGATTTAGTTTTCCACGCTTCCCAAAGCGTATCATGCCCTTCCAGGGTGAGACCTTCAGTAGAACGAGGTCACCAACCTGAAATTCCAAGGGTTTTCGTCTTTTGTCGGCATAACTCTTTTGCCTATCCCTCGAGGCTTTCAGACGTTCTCGAATCTGAACGATTTTTTCAGTTGTTTCTCTAATGATCTCCGGACCAGTGAGAGTGCTATCAGGGACTAGACCTTTTGTCAACTGCGTGTCGCCTACTTCCGGCCGTAAAGGGCTTCAAGTGGAGGTGATCTGCACTTACGGCCGTAAAGGGCTTCAAATGGAGCAGTCTTGATACTAGTATGATAACTGTTGTTATAAGAGAACTTGACTAAAGGTAAGTGAACATCCCACGCTTTACCAAAGTCGATTACACATACTCGTAACATGTCTTCTAGGGTTTGGATCGTTCTCTCACTCTGCCCGTCAGTTTGTGGGTGATAGGATGTACTCATGTCAAGCCTAGTTCCCAAAGCTTTCTGCAGCGTCTGCCAGAACCTTGAAGTGAATCTACTGTCTCGGTCCGAGATGATAGATATTGGTACTCCATGAAGTCGCACGATCTCTCAGATGTAGGTTCTTGTTAGTTTCTCCATCTTATCGGTCTCCTTGATAGGCAAGAAGTGGGCAGATTTGGTTAACCTGTCGACGATCACCCAAATGGTATCGTGACCACCCTGCGTCTTGGGTAGTTTGGTTATGAAGTCCATGGAAATCTGCTCTCACTTCCACTGAGGTATTTCGGGTTGATGGAGTAGACTTGAGGGTTTCTGATGTTCTACTTTGATCTTGGCGCAAGTCAAGCACTTGCCCACATAGGTAGCAATTTATGCTTTCATGTTTGGCCACCAGTAGAGTTGCTTGAGATCCAGGTACATCTTATCTGAACCTGGGTGTACGGAGTATGGGGTCTTGTGTGCTTCGTTCATAACTATCTCTCTGAACCCACCAAACTTTGGTGTCCAGATTCGGTTCATGAGGTAGCGCACTCCGTCACTCTTGATCTCTAGATTCTTGTCCATCCCTCTAAGGGTTTCACCTGTCACGTTTTCGGGTTTCAAGGCTTCTATTTGAGCTTCCTTGATTTGTGTTGACAGATGCGAATGGATCGACATGATTAATGACTTCACTCTTCGACCAGAGTACTCCTTACGACTAAGGGCATCAGCCACTACATTCGTCTTTCCTGGATGGTAACGAATCTCACATTCTTAGTCGTTGAGCAATTCGACCCAACGTCGTTGTCTCATGTTTAACTCCTTCTGGTCGAATATGTGTTGAAGGCTCTTGTGGTCTGTGAAGATGGTGCACTTGGTGCCGTATAGGTAGTGCCTCCAGATTTTCAGAGCGAAGACCACAGCTCCCAGTTCTAAGTCATGAGTGGTGTAGTTGACTTCATGTGTTTTCAGTTGTCGTGAGGCATACGCAATAACCTTTCCTTGCTGCATTAGCACACAGCCCAACCCTTGATTCGAAGCATCGCAATACACCACAAAATCTTCGATCCCCTCTGGAAGAGAAAGAATGGGTGCACTGCATAGGGCCTGTTTCAGAGTTTGAAATGCAGTATCTTGCTTTTCTCCCCAGTTGTAGGGCACACCTTTCTGAGTTAGGGAGGTAAGAGGCTTTGCGATGCTGGAGAAGTTCTGAATGAACCTTCGATAATAACCAGCAAGGCCTAGAAATTGGCGAATCTCCGTTGGTGTAGTCGGTGCAGACCAATTTTCGATAGCCTTGATTTTAGATGGGTCCACGTGGATTCCTTCTTCGCTGACCACGTGACCTAGGAAGTCCACCTTCCTAATCCAAAACTCACATTTTGAGAACTTCGCATAAAGTCTCTCAGCTCGTAATGTCTCTAAGACTTGTCTCAGATGTTGGCCATGCTCTTCTTTACTCTTTGAATAAATGAGTATGTCATCTATGAATACTATCACAAATTTATCCAAGAATGGACGACATACCCGATTCATTAAGTCCATGAAGACGGCAGGGGCATTGGTTAGTCCGAACGGCATCACTACAAACTCGTAATGCCCGTATCTTGTTCGGAAGGCCGTCTTGGGAATATCACTCTCCAGGACTCTCAGCTGGTGATATCCCGATCTCAGATCGATCTTGGAGAAGTAGTTGGCTCCTTAGAGTTGGTCGAATAAGTCGTCGATTCGTGGTAGGGGATATCGGTTCTTGATGGTAAGTTTGTTGAGCTCTCGGTAGTCGATGCACATCCTAAATGATCCATCCTTCTTTTTCACAAACAACACTGGTGCTCCCCAAGGCGAGAAGCTCGACCTGATGAATCCTTTGTTGAGTAGCTCATTTAGTTGGCTGGATAGCTCCTGCATCTCCGTTGGGGCTAATCGATAGGGCGCTTTGGCTACTGGGGTAGCTCCGGGAATCAGGTCGATTCTGAATTCGACTTGTCTCACGGGTGGTATTCCTGGAAGATCTTCGGGAAAAACATCGGGAAACTCGCATACGTCAGGCACGCTCTTGATGTCTTGGACTTTGCGTTTCACATCCACGATATGTGCTAAAAACGCGTGGCATTCCTTGCGTAGGCACTTCTGAGCTTGGATACACGAGATAATACGAAGAGTGGTACTGGGTTTGTCGCCATAGATAATGAGGGTTTCGCCGGTTGGTAGATTAAGGCGAACGACCTTATCGTAACATAAAATGTCCGCATGATGAGAACTCAGCCAGCCCATGCCTATGATGACATCGAAACTCTTAATCGAGACTGGCATGAGGCTGATTGAAAAGGGGTTATCGTTTAGAGTTAGGGTACAGTTTAAGTATATCTCCTTAGTGCCCTCGGTTTTACCGTTGGCCATTTCTACTAAAAACGGTTCACTTAATGATTGGGGCGTTTGTTTCAGCAGTCCTTTAAATTTATGACTCACAAAACTCCTCTCCGCTCCACTATCAAACAAAATGCATGCATACGAGTTATCGAGAAGAAACGTACCCGTAACAACAGTGTGGTCTGCAACGGCTTCATCCTGTCCCATTGTGAACACTCGGCCCCTTCCGCCGGTATTCCTGTTGTTTGCCTTCGAGCAGTCCCTGCGGTAGTGTCCCGTGGCTCCGCACTCAAAGCAGGCGTGACTTACTCCGGCATTAGCAGTGGGGGCGGCTTGTTGGGCTGGCTCCTTGCAGAAGCGGACCGTATGCCCCTTCTTATTGCACCTGGTGCATTGGAAGTCACTGCAAGGACCGTGGTGGTGGAAGTTGCATTGGTTGCACTTCAGAAATCTCCCATTATATGAACTTGTGGGTGCAGTGGTGGTAAGAATAGTAACTGCATGAGCCGCTACCATTTGTTGTTACTTGGGGTTCCCTTGTAGGTTTTGTCCCCTTCTTTTGTTCCAAGGCCTTCCCTGACCCTGTACCTCCTTTGATGGGTTGGAAGTAGCTGCAACAGTACCCTGTTTGACCCCGTGGTCGATGAGTCGCTGAGCCAGGCGCTTAGCGCTGTTGAAAGTGATAGGGTTGGAGGCCAAGACGTGACCTTGAATCTGGGGTGACAACCCCCAAATGTACCTCTCAACCTTTTTCGGTTCTGGGTTGACCATGGCAGGGCACAAGGCAGCAAGGTCGCTGAACCTGGCCGTGTAGGCTACTAGGTCAGACCCAGTCATCTTCAGATTCCAGAGCTCCTGCTCTAGCTTTTGTATCTCGCCCCTTGGGCGGTATTCTTCCAGTAGTAGGAATTTCAAGTCCTCCCAACTTATGGCGTTGGCGACGGTGAGAGTCACGGACTTCACATGGATTTTCCACCAGGTGAGGGCTCGATCAGTGAGGGTGCAAGCGACGAACTTGACTTTGCTCGCTTCTTGACAAGAGCAGATCTCAAAGACCGTTTCGGTCTTTTCGAACCATTGCATCAGTGCAATGACTCCCCCTGTGCCATTAAAAGTTTTCAGCTTTGCGTTGGAGAACTCCTTGTAAGTACATTCCCTTACTTGACCATGACCAGTGCCATGCTTGGAATGATTCGTACTGCTTCATGTCCCTCCATTTCCGTTGGAGTTTATTTGCGAGAGGGCGGCGGTTACTGCTGCTGTGATAGCAGCCTGGACCATGGCCGGATCATAAGTTGGTGGTGGAGGTGGTGGTGGTACCGTGCCCGGCCTGGGTCTTAGGTTTGGACGAGGAGGCATCGCGCTGCCAAGAAATAAAATGAAAGGTTATAAGTTTTGGTGGTTGAGGGTTGAATGATAATGAGTTAACTATCTTTAATAGTTTAAGAATTTTGTTTGACCTACACAGGGCTTTGAGTTTGATTCACAAATGGAGTTTAAATAGCAATAGATAAACTCATGAAATCGAATGAAATGCACAGAATTAACACACGAAAGAGATATGCCCAATATATATTAAACATATGGTTGCGTTACATCCGAAGTTAGGACAAAATTGACCTTTCTAAAGGTCTCCGATTACAGAAAGTTAAAGAAAGTAAGACTTTTAGCCGATGGTCCTATTCTATGTCAAAATTTTTTAGGGTTTGGCGAGTACTACTCGCGGCGCGGATTGCGCTTGGAGCTCGATTCCGCATCCGATTGCTTGGCTCCCATGAGACGCCTGTCAAAGGCAGCTTGTTGCTCCCTCAAATCCGTCATTTCGGAGAGAGCTGCAGTCATTTGCTCTTGGAGAAAGTGGGTGTGGAGTTTAGCATTCCTTTGTAGCATGTCAAGTCGTCGGATATCAGCTGCGTTATCCTCCATCCTTATGTCAACCTCGTGAATCCGGTTTGCCTGGACTCCGGATTGATAAGCCTGATTGGCAAGTTTGCCTACCATAACTGGGAGTGCTCGATCAACTGAACTTCCTCCGCTGACATCGTAGAAGTCCCGACACATACCGTAAGGAGGACGCAGTCCTTGCTGCTGACTCCAATGGTGGATGTGGCTTCCCCAGACGGGAGTTGGTCCTTGAAATCCCATCGTGAAAGGAGGTCGAACGGATGGAGGTCGGACGGCTGGCGGATTGATTACCTCAGGCTCTGAGGCTGAGCTATCCGAGTCTTCTTCTTCCTCGTCTTCCATGGGTTCTTCCTCGTCTTCCATGGGTTCTTCCTCGGGGTCGTCTTTAATCCATCCCCCATTACCTTGGTTGGGGTAGTAGGGGTCTCCGGGTAGATGGATTCCAGCCATTGAGTCTATACGAGAATAGGGTTAAGAATTGACTATAAGCTAAAGCATGTAAAATTTACCCTTAAGTTTGACGGTCGAAGATACCCAAATACTCCCATAGTATTCTTAATGATATGCTCCTGGTAAGTTTTAAATTTGTTGTCCACTGCAGACACTCCTTGGCATACGTTAGTCGGCTCTTGGACAAATATAGTTGATCAGGCTATATTCATCCCAGTTCCGATTACATGTCCCAAGGCACACCTGCACTGCACAATTTATTTATAATACTTCTATATTGATCTATTTTTGACACTGTTATTAATATGAAATGAATGCATGCCTACTTTACAAAAGAATTAAATAGATTTAATTTTTAAAAGTATGACTCTTACTCAGAGTGTTTTTGCCCAGTTGTGTTTATAGTTGTATACCAAAAATGGTTTTGATATACTTAATTCACTATAAACAAAGCTCTGATACCAATCTGTCACACCCCCAAACCAGAACGGCGGAAACGTTCGGGGACGGAGGACGTCATATTCAGTATCATAACAGTTCATAGTAAGGAAGTACACACCACCATACATATAAAGGTTTCAAAATGTTTACATAATTGTATTTGTTACATGTTCAAAAGATAAGTACATAAACATCTTTCAAAAGAAGTAATTAACGTTAGAGCGTTAATCCCCAAAAGTTGATTTCCAAACCTGCTTAGCGGTTCCCTGAGAATACAAGTTATTTCAAAGAAAAAGTGTCAACAATTAAGTTGGTGAGTTCATAAGCGGTTTTGAGAAAATGTATGCCATTCCAAAGTTCGTGCGTTTTCCAAGAAAATCCCTTATTTTCTTATTAAAGTATGAAATGCATATGAATGTTCGCGTTGTGAATTGTAAATAGTTGCACCAGGAAAATCCCTTATTTTCCTATTAGTTGATTGTTTTGGATACAGGAAAATCCCTTATTTTCCTAAAGTAAAAGGCAGTCTCTAATGTCCAAGACCGAAAATCGCAAGCAACTGACATACTTGAAAGGTTGAGACATAGTTTTATATAATAAAGCTATAAGAAGATCGCACTTGTTAGATGAAGAATAGTTTTAATAGCTATCCATTCATAAAAGCAGAATACCATAATAATTGTCTATCCGGTGAGTTTTTATAACCATACTAAACATAATATGCCTGTGGCGACGGTCTTCAGGCGTCGAAACGTTTATGACAAACTGTCACCCAAAGGACTGTAGCTAACAGTCAGGGCGCGGGATCATGACTTCCCGTATAGATCTGTACACATTTGACACGCTCTCCAGACGGGAGACTCTGGTTATAATACACAGGACTTTCGGTAGTACCTTTTAACAAAAGGTAGTATTGAAGATGTAATCGTCTCACGGATTCTCAACTAAGTCCCGTATTAAAATGATAGTTTTGTATGCAATGCTTATCCTTTTTCACAATGTTTGACAAAGCATAAATCATAAGTTCTTGAATGCATAAAGAGTTTAGCAAGAAAGGTTGCTCTTGACATAATGCATTTTGTATAAACGAGGCTAATACTAGTTATAGTTTTGTTTCATACCACAAGGTTAAGTTTGAGCAATAGTCTTGCATGTTGAACAGTTTCATTGTATAGATAAGTCTAATACATGCAAAGTATAACAAGAGTTTTTACGTTTTCACTCGGGATCAACCGAGTGTTTACTTGTATTCTCCCCCGAAATGTATTAAAAGTACATTATAAAGTATTTGAAAGTGTATAAAAGGGGGTATGAACTCACTTGATTGAAGTGGTTGCTTTGAAGTAGTCGAGAGAAGAATCGAGCAGAACTTTGACTAGAGAGAGTTGAAATCTTAGGATTCTCGGGGATCTCGGGAGTGTAGAACTTCTTTCGGGACTCGAGTATAAAAATCCAGGGCTTCGGGAAGGCTTCTCGAGGTAATCACGTAGAGTAACGACACTTAGATGGAAAGAGATGAGCACCAAACCCGACACCCTTAAGGTTCTATTTATAGGGGCTGATTTGGGGTCTCACGTCGTGAGTTTTGGATTCTCACGTTGTGAGGCTTAGTCAGCATGATCCTCTTCGACGATTTGACGTGGCTGACACTCTGGAACCCATCAGTCACGAGCTCACGTCGTGAGCATGGTTCCCTCACGTCGTGAGGCTGAGTCAGCCTCGGGTTTTGTGTCCCGAACATGTAAAAACCGTAACTTTCGCGTACGAGCTCCGATTTCGACGTTCTTTATATGCACGCGTAGGTGTGAAAAGGCTCTACAACTCTCATTTAGACTCCGTCGACTAATTTTGAATTTATATTTTTATTATATTATTTTTAACAGGCCGGACCTGGAAAAGTCCGTTTAAATTCCTTAGCTCCTTCATCTGGTGTCCATTTTTGTCAGACTTTTTACTGTGGTATTCCTATTGTCGGGGTCTTCAACTTTCATTTAGGTTGTGTCGGCTAAAGACCGCTCGATCTCTATTTCGAGTTTTTAGCTGTCTACTGCTAGGTCCGAAACTTCGAAAATTTATAACTTCTTCATACGAAGTCAGATTTGGGCGTTCTTTTTATGTATGTCTACGGTTTAATGATATCTACGACTTTCGTTTAGATACATAAGGCTAAAAAAGTATTTTATTTAAATTTCTCGTTTTATGCTTAACAGCGCTTTACCGGTAGTGTTACGAATCTTTGATTGGTCATAATTCTTCCGTTATAACTCGGATTTTAGTGTTCGTTATATTTTTGGAAACCTTATTACGATATCTACCACATAGTGTACCCAAACAGAGCTTTTTGAACAATTCATTTTCGATGATATTCTTATTACTTTACAAAGAGGTTACAAGACTCGACTTTTAGTCATTATAATGACCTGAAATAACGGGTTGTTACAGACATCTCCTAATTTCTCGGCCAGAAAAGACCGATTTAATTTATGCTTTTTAAAATCAAATCAGAGAAATCTTTATAAAAGATGTTGCGGAATTAGTCCCCAAAATAAATTATGATAAAAGTTTGTCAAAACCTTTCTTTAAGAAATATATAATTTCATTTCATATCAAAACTTCGGGATGTCATGTACCGATACAGACCAAAAGCAGAAACAAGACATTATAAGCCTTTCAACAGTTATATACAACTACTGGCCTATAATCCAAAAATCTCACGTCATCCTCCGACTATGCTCGGGGTCCACTACCTGTAACATAAAAAGCTGAGTGGGTCAGACTTGGGAGCCTGGTGAGCATATAGGGTTTTCAACCCACAATAATAATAAACTTATTAAGTTCATCAATCAACAATAACCCTGATTACCCGTTCCCGTTATCCTCACTTTACGTCCCTAAACACTTTTCACAAGCGACCTAGACTAAAGAATATCATCGGGATGGACACTACTGCTAAGGGGTTTCCTCAGCCATACATGTCCTAAAGGCAACCATGAGGGGGATTGGCGTACAACGAATAAACACCCAAGTTCATTAACACCTACAGGTTGCGGGCCTGCTAATGTTTCCCACTGGACTGTCTAGAAAGTCCGTGGTCGTCATCCAAACTCCGCTAGATGACTGAATCACAAATCACAACGAGGCCTCTCATCACTTTATTTCATCACACACCAACTATCTACCCATGTTCTACCCAACATATTTGTAAATAAAAATACTTATACAGTTTAAAACTTGTATAAAACATCAACTCAACAATCACCTCAAATAAACAATTAATATATTCACACATAGCACGTATTTTAAGGTAAATACTTCATATCTATGTGTAAAATGAAAGTGACTATACACTCACTTGTTTTGATGAAAATCGGGCAGCAATTCGTTTCCTAAAACGTTCGTTTTTAATAAAACCGGGAGTTTTATTCAGAAACCGGGCTCTACGAGGGTCGGGCTTCGAAACCGAAAAGATAAATTTTCCGGGCTTCTCGGGGTCTTCGTGGCGTATTCCGGGGGTTATAATCGATACCGGGGCTTTGGGGGATGTTAAGATGTAGAAAATATGAAGAAAGGGGCTAAATATCGCAAAATTCCAAATCTAACCGGGAAGGCTCGCATACCCCTTCTATTTATAGGGGTCCGAAGTCGGTTATGGTGGTGGGGTCCTCAGGCGAGGGTGCGCAGGTGGCTGCACGTGCGAAGGCCTCGCTGTCCTCTCCTGATTGGACCGAGGTCTAGTCCGAAGTAGGGGGGATCCGTGGCTCTCTCGCGAAGGCTCGGACACGTGAAGGAGGACACGCGTCGGACATGCACTGGACCGCTTCGGATCAGCTCACGAGATCGGATGACTCAGCAGCTCGGACACATGGCACATGCGAGGCGAGGACACGTGGCCGAAGTCCACGTGTGCGAAAATTCCCGGTTTTGGCATTATTCCTCGATTTTCGCGCCAAAACTTCTAAAATCCATAACTTTTGCATACGAGCTCCGTTTTTGACGTTCTTTATATGCACGCGTAGGTACATTACGCTCTACAACTTTCGTTTAGACTTCGTCGGCTAATTTTGACTTTAATTTTTATATTATTATTTTTAAC
The DNA here is from genome assembly GCF_052849685.1 of Lactuca virosa. NCBI lineage: Eukaryota > Viridiplantae > Streptophyta > Magnoliopsida > Asterales > Asteraceae > Lactuca > Lactuca virosa. The sequence continues at coordinate 84,457,877 of NC_136433.1, read as the reverse complement.
AGACCAGAACAGGAAATCCGTTAAAAATTCATAACTTGTTCATCCGACGTCCGTTCTCGTCAGACTTTTTACCGTTGTGCTAGTAATGACGAGACCTTCGATTCTCGTTTAGGCCGTGTCGGCTAAAAATCACTCGATCTAAAATTCGAGTTTTTAGCTGTCTACTGCTAAGCTGAAACTTGGAAAAATCATAACTTCCTCATACGAAGTCAGATTTGGGCGTTCTTTTTATACTTACTCTCGGTTTAACGAACACTACAAGTTTCGTTTAGATCACTAAGGCCAAAAAGTAGTTTATCGAAAACTCACTTTTTACGACATTCGGCCCCGTGCCGGTTTGTCGCAAAACTTCGACAGGTCATAACTTCTTCGTTATAACTCGGATTTCGGCATTCTTTATATATCCATAATCCTTGTCACGCCCACTACAAGTTTCTTAATAGATATCGGCTTTATCTAAAATTTAATTTTTGACGCTCATTTTTATTCCTAATTAATTAAGCATAAAACACATGATTCACATAATATTCACATAATTCCTTTTCATTTCTTCAAAATGAGTTACAAAGGTTAACCTAGACTATAATGTCAATATTAATGCCTACCCTAGAAACACGGGCATTACAATTCTCTCCCCCTTAGGATGATTCCGTCCCCGGAATCACACATCAGCAAACAAATGCGGGTAGCGACTCATCATGTCACTCTCCGTTTCCCAAGTGAGATTTGGTCCATTCATATGTTTCCAACGCACAAGCACTAAATCGACCATCTTGCGTCTCAGCTTCTTAGTCTTACGGTCAACGATTGCCTCAGGTTCTTCGATCAACCTCTTGTTTTCATCCAACCTTAACTCAGAAATCTGAATTATGTCGGGCACATCTCCCGTGAACTTTCTCAAATAACACACATGAAAGGTATTATGAATACCCTCCAGTTCTTTCGGTAATTCTAGCTTGTATAGATAAGTCTAATACATGCAAAGTATAACAAGAGTTTTTACGTTTTCACTCGGGATCAACCGAGTGTTTACTTGTATTCTCCCCCGAAATGTATTAAAAGTACATTATAAAGTATTTGAAAGTGTATAAAAGGGGGTATGAACTCACTTGATTGAAGTGGTTGCTTTGAAGTAGTCGAGAGAAGAATCGAGCAGAACTTTGACTAGAGAGAGTTGAAATCTTGGGATTCTCGGGGATCTCGGGAGTGTAGAACTTCTTTTGGGACTCGAGTATAAAAATCCAGGGCTTCAGGAAGGCTTCTCGAGGTAATCACGTAGAGTAACGACACTTAGATGGAAAGAGATGAGCACCAAACCCGGCACCCTTAAGGTTCTATTTATAGGCGCTGATTTGGGGTCTCACGTCGTGAGTTTTGGATTCTCACGTCGTGAGGCATTGTCAGCATGATCCTCTTCGACGATTTGACGTGGCTGACAGTCTGGAACCCATCAGTCACGAGCTCACGTCGTGAGCATGGTTCCCTCACGTCGTGAGGATGAGTCAGCCTCGGGTTTTGTGTCCCGAACTTGTAAAAACCGTAACTTTCGCGTACGAGCTCCGATTTCGACGTTCTTTATATGCACGCGTAGGTGTGAAAAGGCTCTACAACTCTCGTTTAGACTCCGTCGGCTAATTTTGAATTTATATTTTTATTATATTATTTTTAACAGGCCGGACCTGGAAAAGTCCGTTTAAATTCCTTAGCTCCTTCATCTGGTGTCCATTTTCGTCAGACTTTTTACTGTGGTATTCCTATTGTCGGGGTCTTCAACTTTCGTTTAGGTTGTGTCGGCTAAAGACCGCTCGATCTCTATTTCGAGTTTTTAGCTGTCTACTGCTAGGTCAGAAACTTCGAAAATTCATAAATTCTTCATACGAAGTCAGATTTGGGCGTTCTTTTTATGTATGTCTACGGTTTTATGATATCTACGACTTTCACTTAGATACCTAAGGCTAAAAAAGTATTTTATTTAAATTTCTCGTTTTATGCTTAACAGCGCTTTACCGGTAGTGTTACGAATCTTTGATTGGTCATAATTCTTCCGTTATAACTCGGATTTTAGTGTTCGTTATATTTTTGGAAACCTTATCACGATATCTACCACATAGTGTACCCAAACAGAGCTTTTTGAACATTTCATTTTCGATGATATTCTTATTACTTTACAAAGAGGTTACAAGACTCGACTTTTAGTCATTATAATGACCTGAAATAACGGGTTGTTACAGACATCCCCTAATTTCTCGGCCAGAAAAGACCGATTTAATTTATGCTTTTTAAAATCAAATCAGAGAAATCTTTATAAAAGATGTTGCAGAATTGGTCCCCAAAACAAAATATGATAAAAGTTTGTCAAAACCTTTCTTTAAGAAATATATAATTTCATTGCATATCAAAACTTCGGGATGTCATGTACCGATACAGACCAAAAGCATAAACAAGACATTATAAGCCTTTCAACAGTTATATACAACTACTGGCCTATAATCCAAAAATCTCACGTCATCCTCCGACTATGCTCGGGGTCCACTACCTGTAACATAAAAAGCTGAGTGGGTCAGACTTGGGAGCCTGGTGAGCATATAGGGTTTTCAACCCACAATAATAATAAACTTATTAAGTTCATCAATCAATAATAACCCTGATTACCCGTTCCCGTTATCCTCACTTTACGTCCCTAAACACTTTTCACAAGCGACCTAGACTAAAGAATATCATCGGGATGGACACTACTGCTAAGGGGTTTCCTCAGCCATACATGTCGTAAAGGCAACCATGAGGGGGATTGGAGTACAGCGAATAAACACCCAAGTTCATTAACACCTACAGGTTGCGGGTCTGCTAATGTTTCCCACTGGACTGTCTAGAAAGTCTGTGGTCGTCATCCAAACTCCGCTAGATGACTGAATCACAAATCACAACGAGGCCTCTCATCACTTTATTTCATCACACACCAACTATCTACCCATGTTCTACCCAACATATTTGTAGATAAAAATACTTATACAGTTTAAAACTTGTATAAAACATCAACTCAACAATCACCTCAAATAAACAATTAATATATTCACACATAGCACGTATTTTAAGGTAAATACTTCATATCTATGTGTAAAATGAAAGTGACTATACACTCACTTGTTTTGATGAAAATCGGGCAGCAATTCGTTTCCTAAAACGTTTGTTTTTAATAAAACCGGGAGTTTTATTCAGAAACCGGGCTCTGCGAGGGTCGGGCTTCGAAACCGAAAAGATAAATTTTCCGGGCTTCTCTGGGTCTTCGTGGCGTATTCCGGGGGTTATAATCGATACCGGGGCTTTGGGGGATGTTAAGATGTAGAAAATATGAAGAAAGGGGCTAAATATGGCAAAATTCCAAATCTAACCGGGAAGGCTCGCATACCCCTTCTATTTATAGGGGTCCGAAGTCGGTTCTGGTGGTGGGGTCCTCAGGCGAGGGTGCGCAGGTGGCTGCACGTGCGAAGGCCTCGCTGTCCTCTCCTGATTGGACCGAGGTCTAGTCCGAAGTAGGGGGATCCGTGGCTCTCTCGCGAAGGCTCGGACACGTGAAGGAGGACACGCGTCAGACATGCACTGGACCGCTTCGGATCAGCTCGCGAGATCGGATGACTCAGCAGCTCGGACACGTGGCATATGCGAGGCGAGGACACGTGGCCGAAGTCCACGTGTGCGAAAATTCCCGGTTTTGGCATTATTCCTTGATTTTCGCGCCAAAACTTCTAAAATCCATAACATTCGCATACGAGCTCCGTTTTTGACGTTCTTTATATGCACGCGTAGGTAAAATTACGATCTACAACTTTCGTTTAGAGTTCGTCGCCTAATTTTGACTTTAATTTTTATATTATTATTTTTAACAGACCAGAACAGGAAATCCGTTAAAAATTCATAACTTCTTCATCCGACGTACGTTCTCGTCAGACTTTTTACCGTTGTGCTACTAATGACGAGACCTTCGATTCTCGTTTTGGTCGTGTCGGCTAAAAATCAATCGATCTAAAATTCGAGTTTTTAGCTGTCTAATGCTAAGCTGAAACTTCGAAAAATCATAACTTCCTTATACGAAGTCAGATTTGGGCGTTCTTTTTATACTTACTCTCGGTTTAACGAACACTACGAGTTTCGTTTAGATCACTAAGGCCAAAAAGTAGTTTATCGAAAACTCACTTTTTACGACATTCGGCCCCGTGCCGGTTTGTCGCGAAACTTCGACATGTCATAACTTCTTCGTTATAACTCGGATTTCAGCATTCTTTATATATCCGTAATCCTTGTCACGCCCACTACAAGTTTCTTAATAGATATCGGCTTTATCTAAAATTTAATTTTTGACGTTCATTTTTATTCTTAATTAATTAAGCTCTAATAATTAAGCATAAAACACATGATTAACATAATATTCACATAATTCCTTTTCATTTCTTCAAAATGAGTTACAAATGTTAACCTAGACTATAATGTCAATATTAATGTCTATCCTAGAAACACGGGCATTACAGCGTAATCTTGGTACGCCCTGCGTACCAAGTTACTCGACTGAAAACGGGGAGCTGCATGCGTACGCTCAGCGTACCCATTTTTACGCTCGACGTACACGCCAAAAACCCAAAATGTCCATAAAACACTTCCAACTCTGATTATTTTGTCGCAACTGATGGAACAAGTCGTTGACCATAATCAGCTGCTGAACACTTATGCCCAACATACCAGTCGATTCTGACCGAAACCCAAAGAAACGGAGGGATTACCTCGCACCAAGGACCAACCACCGATACTGCTATCAGAACCCATCTGAAGAATGAAGCTCAATACTCTGCGATCAACACTAAATGAAAACCTGCCGATCCACATGGAAATCAAAACCCTACACTAGGTCTGACCTCACGTCGAACAGAACCATTCCACTACCAATCCCAGGACGATTCAACTCCGGCCCCGAACGGGATGACCATGCCCGACCGAACTATCCACTGATATCCGAAACATAACTTCAGCTCCCTTCCAATTCTTAACACAAATCCAAATACAAGATCGACTCCCGACCCAACAGTTGGATCGCCGAGGATACTCTAGCACATCCCGCGATACGATTCTACAACCGATCAATCCAACCGAGCTATCTCAACCAATCACACTGTACACGCAATCACTAAGTTCGCTTTACCCCAAGCGAATATTACAACCGATCTGTAGTCACACATCACCTCCGACCTCTGTCGTCTACCACTTGTTAATTCCAGGTGTGCCGTGGTCGTCCCTAAGCCAAACGAACCGACCCACCTAGGTCTAAAACATCAGATGGGACCCATAACCGCTCAAAATGGAATCCATCTGAAAATCCGAAATTCCCAACCTGCCTATCCTTCACATTGATAGAGCTAACTCAAACACAATAGTCTGGCCCGATAAAAAAAATTGGAACTACTCGTATCTAATCTGATACTCAAGTCATGACCCGAGATTCGCGAATCTAAGTGTGCATTACACCCCAATCCTTCTGATTTACATCCACCCTTCCATACATCGAGGTATAACGGTTTCCGACTATCGCTGAGACCCCAGTCTCGTCCCTGGTACGGCCACCAGGTTCCCAAAGACTCAATTGGCAAGGATACCCAAGCCTAAGAACCCCTATGCGTCACACTCTGACTAGTGAAATGTTATGGCTCCCCGCAGTCTTACAACACTCTCTTACTGACTACTGAGTACTACGACTCCCCGCAATCTCACAACACTCTGTCACTGACTAGTGATTGCTACGGCTCCCTACAGTCTTACGACACTCCCTCACTCGCCATGGGTTTACCCCATGGTTTTCCCCTACAGTCCTAAGTGATTACTCCCACCTGGATCTATCCACTCTCTTATCACCTCATATCCGCTAGTTATTGAACAATCCCACAATATCATCACCAACCATCACCATACTGAGTTCACTAAACTCATGCTCCATGATCCAACATAAATAGGTGCGTACACCTACCCAGATTAAGCATCACTACTCCCGAGGACAATTGTCGCAACAAGTCACTTTCCCTTAATACAATTTACATCCTTGGACAATCCCCGTCTAGCAACAATTAACTGATGGGTCCACAACTGGAATAGATAATAGTCGCTCGATGCTCCATTTTCCGTCTAACAAACCCGAATCTCATAATAATCCAACAATTTATGGCATCATACTCGGATACGTCGATACACCATCACAGAATCTCATGATAGCTTGCCACGGCCACTGATCTTCAACTTATACAACTTGAAACCTTTGAAGTACTCCAACTCATAATTTGAAGTACGGAGGAATCATCAATGACTGAGAACACGTTGACGACAATCCAAAACCCCATCCTCTACTGATCAAAAACCCATACGAAACTACACATACCGACTCTGAAGTTGATTGAAAAATGAACTGCTGCCCTTCCCAGAGTATAGATAACAATCTATACGTCGATTAGAAAATACAATAATCGAAACTTGACCTCAACGACCCAACCGCCTCGAAACTCGAACATTGGCAAACCCGAAGAAACACTGACCACAATAAGATCCCTGACCAACGGCTACCTGCAGTGGAGACACTCATTCTTTCCTGAGCACATACAACATGCATCATATCGTTCTTGTACCTTCCCTTGACTACCACTAGACCCAAGTATCATATACCCGGACCGCAGATTCCCCATAACCCAATCTTCTTAACCGCAACTTAACAGATTGATGATCCTCACAACAGAATACTCAGTTCTCCCACACTTAGGGTTCGAACCATCGCCAATGGGCATACCAAACAGACCACACTACAGACTGGCTCACCAGATCTACCATACCCGACTCTTGGAACGTACCACGCAAAACTCGATGACCTTCCAGATAAAGACCAAGCAACTCCAATTATTCTGAATCTCAGATGGAAACCTCGGAAACTTCCCAATGTGACTGCCTCCAGTCACCCAGAATCTCACTCGGCTGCACAGACAAATATTTCGACAGTCCTAAAATAGCACTGACTCTTTATCTAGAAATAATGGACTATCGCACACTTCATTCTCTGAATCCTCAACCAAAACCCCATCGCAAGAATCGACATAGAAACAGGAGACCTCACTCTCACATTCGATTCACAGCGTAGACAACGAAGGTCGTCGTCCCGAGATACTCCCCCTGGTTACCTGGAACTGTTGCTAGAACATGCCTTACCATGCTCATTTGAGGCGCATCCTTGTCCTCGTCTGTCATTGTCCCCACTGATGACTCCCTCCTGGAATAAGAAATAACTCAAGGCACTCATACCACAAAAATCCCTTTGGTGCTAATACCACAACTATCTGGTACCCCACAGGGTCTTCCTCTAATCTCTAAAATCAGAAGCTCACTCACCCTTCCTTCCAAAACAGAAAGCGCGAACAATATAATCTTCATCATAGAAATTGCCATCACAATCCATCAGCCGATCGCTCATATCAGACAGAAATCCTCCACATCGCATCATCTCCACTTCCTTTTTGAGTCCTGCGACTCCAACTGGCACCTCACCAGTCAAATCCCTCAAGCCCTAAACTAACTTCTTCCTCGCAATATATACTCCATTTAAGGTCGACCTACATGGCCCTCTGGCCCCACAATTTACCATATCAACTCTCAGTCTAAACAACCACAACCGAATAACTGGTAAAGACGGAAACACACTCTGCTACGAATCAGGTACCCAAACCATGTTATCTCCCCTCAACATGCTTCTTAGAACCTCTGGAATTCTCCTTGTTTCGAGTATGGGTCCTCTGATTTCAGTAGTACGGGCCCAATACTACCTTCCACATCTACCCATACTTTCCACAAGGATCGTCCCAGATTTCCTAAGTAGCTACTCAACCTTCCCAATCGACCAATCCCATTCCACATGCTCGCTCCCCAGCGAATACTCACCTCTAAACAACGCACTCATTAGACTGAAATTACTGTTGGGTTTTGAGCATTCTAACACTTCCTAAGTGTACATGCAACCCTAATAAACCTTGGATCTATGTTTGTCTAAGGTACATGCAAAATATTATTTTCCAAGGTTTATAACCTATCTAGCATGGCATGGGGTACTTTTAAACATAAAAGGACTAGATGAATTACATACCTTTTGTTGATTGTTGATTCCTTGGAGTTTGAGAGCCAAGCACCAATAATGTGAATGCCTCAAATGGAAATCACAAATCACCACAAACTTGGAAAATGTATGAGAGAGTATACTAACACTTAGAAATCGGCCACCACTATTACACACACACTAGGGTGTTTTTCATGCAACATAAGCTTGTTTATATAGTGTGCATGGTTAGGGTGAAACCCTAATAACCCATGTCTTTTCCTCTTCCAAGGATCCATGGGTTAAAAGCTCCATGGATCATCCATGGACTTCCATATAAGCTTAGCCCATTAACAAATGAGCATTAGCCCACACTATATAAATACAATAGCCCATGATTTAATTAGTCTTCCTTTTAATCACTAAATCAATTCATAATTAATTCAAGATTAAAACTAATTAAATAACATGACTTTATATTAATATATTATAACTTATAATATATTAATAAATCGTAAGTATACAATTCTCATAAAATTATCCATAAACAGTTTGGGTGAAGTGCAACCCAAATGGACCATGCCGGGTCGGGTCAAGTATATACCAAATAAGTTATGGACTTAGACACCTTATCCAACAGTCTCCCACTTGGATAAGTCTAATAACTGTATTTGTGTATGTTACTTCAGGAACCAACCAGCAATCGTAGTTCTCGAAAACTCTGTTGAACTATGAAGCGCCATTTTAGATAAGTGATCATATAATCCTCTATTCTCATGATATCAGCCGGACAAATACATGGAACAACGTCGTACTTATTGTCCAGCAGTTTGTTTCTCGATTTCCGATTTGTTTGACAAAGAACTAAATTGAACACATCAATTAGGTTCTGACCGGGCCCGGTACATAGGTCAAAACAAAATCATCGAGGGGCCCATATATCGCTTCTAATCCTCCAAGGACTAGAAGGAACAGATAAACTTCGACTCATATACTTGTTTCTACTACTTGTTGAATTATACACAAAGGCACGTTTCATAACATCAAGTTACTGATGCGTTTACGTGCAATCAATGCACAACCAACTCATAGGTAACAACTCATATCTCTAGGTTTGAAGACTTATATGATATTACCGTCTCACGATCACTCGAGATAAATTCCATGAAGTGATACAAGTGAGCGTGGGTTAATTCCAATACTCATAACTTATGAGTACTCATGAATGTTGTAGCAACCATTGCTATGTCTAAACACGTTTAGCCATCTACAAACTCGATTCATGACAGTCTTAATTCATACCTACTTCCAACATATGAACGACTGTGGAGTGTTTAAATAACTTAGTCATTCGGAAAGAATAACCTAGCTATTCTGGAAGTCAAAACATGCAAAGTGAAACACAATAATAATCGAATCCAATATGGTCTCAGAACCCTTTTGAATATAAATAAAACCACCTTTTATTTATCACCATATTGATTACACATTATTCATTGTATAATGTTTCAAATAATCAACTTAATACTTGAACAAAAACAACAGTCGTCCCATGCTCCTAGCACGTACACTTTGTTTTTCTAAACAATAGTTATGCCATACTCCAAGTATGCACACTATGTTTGTCTATGATCTTTACTTTGTGAAATAGATCAATTGAACATGATTCCAATGATGCTCATTTCACAATCCCAAATCCTTATTGTAAATGTAAGAATTCCTAATTCCTACCATTTACCAAAAAAACTGTTAGATTTTAAACTTATATGCACTGATCCTCTCGTAATGATTATGCACAAGGTCACCAAAACCTTGTCATCAGTCATTACAGAGGATTCCAAAGGAGATCAACTCTATGGAAACGAACTCTCATATTTAAAGTACATTGCTTTGAACATCCTTCTTGCATAAAAGTTTCTAACTTTCTCATAGATTCTTAATATCCAACTCCCAATATGGAAAATTTCCATATTCCTACCTCTTTTCAGAATATATCCATATGGTCCTTCCAAAATTTAACACTATACTTCCAACTGTCCCTGAGCAACCAATCTTTGGTGAGCCTTAGATAGTCCTCGACAATTGCTTAATCATTTTAGTCTTATCCAATTCTAGACTTTTCCCTTCTTAATGCTCTGAGCATTTGGAAAATTTAGAAAGGATGAATATTATAGCACATGTGACCGATCCTATACCCGAAGCATATGGGACACGATTCACGATGTCTCACATAAAGACCTGATACTGGATCAGTCTTTTGCTACAATATTTTTTTTATTTTCCATGTTTTCAAAAATCGACTATGAAGAGGGATGTCGTGATCATAATCGAATTTGAGAACGCAATATATATAGAATTTCCTTATGTTGAACCATTCCAACATAAAATTCATATATATATCCTTGACTAAAGATGATTAAGAACTCAATCTAAGCTTTTAGAATTGAAATGAAGTATAATTTCCTCTCCCTTAATTATAGCAAAACAACTTTTTCAACCCCTACAACTTTACGAATTGACACTTTTGTTTTCTATAATTAACATTGCTAACTTGCAACACTAAACATAATAATCATGCTCCCACTAACATGATGATTATCAGCATAACACTTATGCTCCCACTAGCTCTGACATATTTCCAGAAATCAGCTGGACTTCTGAAATTTAGATTCGTACACCCTTTCTTAGATAGCTCACATGTCTGTCTAAACAATTTCCAGAACTATGAAAAGGGATGCCGTAATCATAGTCTTAATTGTTTAGACCTTTGCCATTTCTCACAAGTCCATGTTAGTGTGCTGGTTAACCACACACGCTCCACTAACGACTTTGAGAATGCAAACATCACAATTGCTATCTACTTAAAATCCTCTTAGTGAAAGCATTTCCTCACCATCATTTTCATGAATCGGAGAGAAACCTTATGACACTTAGATTTTATGGTGTATGAGTTCCTATCCATGTGAATTTGTCAAAACCATAATCACAAGACAAGGTTAGTAACAAATTCAGCCTTACATGGATTGAACTTGTTCAATCTTAATTTCTTGTCATCTGGTAGCACAAGGCCCACTAATGCTTCCAAGCTGTTATGCACACAGTTTAGAACTAACAGAACTCATATGCATAGTTAACTCAATAGGAGCAGACACAGAAACAAGAATTATGTCAACTTAATAGGTTGCAAACCTTAAGTCGTGTGCTAGTGATAAAACTCAGGTTTTACTCTTGATTAAATCTTGAAATCCTTTCAGGATCTTTAAGACTCCCACTGTCCTCTTGACATATAAGTTTCCCTAGTCAAGAACCATTCCTTGACAAAACAAATATTCAAGGGATAGTGCAGATTCTTATCAAGATAAACACTTCACACAATTGGTCTTAGTTGGTCTTTGTCTTATCCAAGACATCACAACTTACCAATTTCAAATGTACAGGAGTAGAAAACATTTTACACTACATTTGATAAGTGTTTTAAACCTTACTTTATGTCACTCAATGTTACAATCTTGGATTATGACTCTAAGAGTTGTTTTGGAACGAAGTATGATCCATCTTCTTGATTTTAACCATTCCAACAATTCATGACCCCTCATCTTAGTCATAACAATGCACTAAGATGTCCTTAGAGTATGAATTTGTGATATGGTTTCATAATCATTAAGATGATCATAAAAACATGTATGATCCATCTTCTTGATTTTAACCATTCCAATAATTCATGACCCCTCATCTTAGTCATAACAATGCACTAAGATGTCCTTAGAGTATGAAGTTGTGATATGGTTTCATAATCATTAAGATGATCATAAAAACATGATACTAAAGTACTCTCCCATCTTTTCAGATTTGAGAAACTTTTATCTTTCTGCCAAATTTGATTCTTCTCATCCGTTCTGCCATACATTGAAACTTTTCCAATGTTACAGAATTATACTTAACCTTATAAGTATAACCATATTTACTAATCTTTAGTAAATCATGACGAATTGATCTTTGTGGTGGACCTTGACCAGCACACACCCAGTGTACCTAATTCCTTAGTCCTTCAATTGACTCACATATGCATGTGATCAATGAATTAGTCTCAATTTTACAAAGATGAAAATTCTCATTGATCATACAATACAACTTGTATGATTCCAAGTTTCTGTCTAACTGAAGCTTGGGTGATGAGAACCTTTCCTCATTTGGTAAATTCAGACACTACCACAAATGAGAGAATCAAACTCATATTTCCATTATTGCTAGAAACATACATACATCAATTTTCCATAAATGCCATTGTAAGGGGATATAATATAAAATAAACTAAACAAAACTTTTATTTCTTTATAAAATGCGGAACAATATTCCTTACAATGCATCTTCAAATGAAAACTATGATATTACATATTTCCTAGCAATCTATCATAACTTTTAAGTAGTAGCTCAAAAATCCGATCCTCGAACCATGCGATAGAAATCCATCTTCGTGATCAGATTCAGCACACTCTTATTTTAACCTTCCTTTTGCTCGATCCTGCTAAACATCAAGATGCAACCTAGTCACATCATGTAATAAGAATCAACAATTAGGAATTTTAACAAAGTTAGATAGTGGACTTACCTGAAGCCGAGTCAAACATTTTGTCTCTACTTGCTTTCAAACATTTCAGGTATTCAGGGCAGCTTCGCTTCCAATGTCCCTTCTCATGACAATAAAAAACATATAGACTCTTTAGGAATGGTACATGAGACAATCACAGACTTAGCCTTTCCCTTTACCTTTTGGTCAACCGGGTTGACCAAGGCCGATCCCTTTTCATTGGGAAGAGAAAGCTTTTCTGGAGTTCCAATGTTACCATTGTCCATGTCCATGGAAGTTTGAGAATTAGACCTTCCATCAATATTTGCTTGACCATTGCGCCAAATCATTGCTGATTCAGCAGCAACAAGCAAATAAGAAAGATCTATTAGGGTTATGTCAGGATCTGTCATATGGTAGTCTTTAATAAACTCACCATACGACTCAGGAAGTCACTGAAGAACCCAATCAACAGCAAACTTCCTTGAAATAACAGCACCCAACATTCTCAACCTGTCAATGTGTGACTTCATTCCTAAGACATGAGTGCACACAGGTCTTCCATCTTTATGTTTCATTTCTAGTAGAGCTTGAGTGACCTTGAACCTTTCAAGTCTTCGAGCTTGTGGGTCAGGGAGAATAAATGGAGGAGGTGGAGGGAGTGAAGCATGATGTTGAGGGACATCATCTTCAAGAGGAAAGCTTGTTCCAAGCGATTTGGGAAGATCACAGTTGTCTGAACCAGACATCTACAATGGGAGAAAATCAAGTTAGTTGATTCAAGTCCTTAATATAACACCCAATATGAAATATTAAGGCTAGGACCCAACACAATATTTTATAACTTGGAAGAGGGATGCCGTAATCCAAGCTATAAAATATTTGAAGGTAGGCGAATGACGATTCACCAATTTCCACCATAAAAAACGAAATAATTTATTAGGTTTTAATTGGATTTGAAACTCCTAGATCTTTTGAGATTCATTGAACTTTTCAATGGCATGTTTCAATCTCGATTGTGCCTTCTCAAGTTTTGTGACTGGGATGCCGAGGATCACAAAACAAGGTGTGAATAACCATACTAATTCACTTGGTACCCTTAATATTATCACCTAATCAATGTGCCGGTTAACCACACACGCTCCATTGATCTATGACAAACATTAAGTCACCCTTCGTGATCCTTACTAGTCCAAGTTAGTGTGCCGGTTAACCACACACGCTCCACCAACGACTTGGTAAGGTACAAAGTGTGAATTTCATGGGTTAGCACCATGTTCACATTTTTCCTAAAGTAACTAAGATTGAGAATTAATAAAAGGTTTAGTTACTTTATAATATTCATTATACTTTTAATGAGAATTTAAAGTCATTGTCCTACCCGTTCGGCTAACGACCCTCCACCGATCAAGGAAGCGGTAGGTGAGAATGGACACCCATTAAGTTGCCATTTTATAGGCAACAACCTTATACCCCCTTATAGACCGGCTTCGTGAATGAGGCCTACTAACGGTAAAACGACTTGATCTTATACATATATATAATAATTAACCATTAATGTTATAAATAGTATAAGTGTTGAATTTTAACTATTAAAACTCTAAGGGTTGGAATTAAAGTTTATTAAAGTGTGTGTAACTTTACAAATTCCAAAACTTGAGGACAAGTTTTGAAACTATTCAAAACTTTTCATTTCATAACTTATGAATTAAAGGTTCATAAAAATGAAGACTCTTCATTTCCATGTAACTTATGTGTTTTAAGTGTGTGTTTAAAAGAAGTGACCTTTGGATATCCATAACTTGAGGACAAATTATGGACTCCATTAAAACACATAAATGATCAAGAATTAATCCTAAACAATTCAGCAAATAATTCCTATCATCTTCTAAATTCATAAGAACATGAACATGATCATCAAAGTTTCAAGAATTATATGAACACATACAAAGCATGAAATTTTGATATAAGCTATTGTAAATGGATTAGAACAACCATTACACCAACTAAAACAAGTTTTAAAACACCAAAACAGTTTAGGGTAATGTTTCTAGTCCATTTCCAGCAGCAAAAGTCGAAAATCTGCATTCTGAGGCTCCTACTCGCCGAGTGCACGAACCTACTCGGCGAGTAGGATGAGTTTACACATGAACTCGGCGAGTTCCCCATGGACTCGGCGAGTTCATCAGTCAGACAGCAAAAAATCGACTTTTTATCACTATTTTGCATCAAGTATCAAACAAACAAGCCTAGGCTCTGATACCACTGTTGGGTTTTGAGCATTCTAACACTTCCTAAGTGTACATGCAACCCTAATAAACCTTGGATCTATGTTTGTCTAAGGTACATGCAAAATATTATTTTCCAAGGTTTATAACCTATCTAGCATGGCATGGGGTACTTTTAAACATAAAAGGACTAGATGAATTACATACCTTTTGTTGATTGTTGATTCCTTGGAGTTTGAGAGCCAAGCACCAATAATGTGAATGCCTCAAATGGAAATCACAAATCACCACAAACTTGGAAAATGTATGAGAGAGTATACTAACACTTAGAAATTGGCCACCACTATTACACACACACACACTAGGGTGTTTTGCATGCAACATAAGCTTGTTTATATAGTGTGCATGGTTAGGGTGAAACCCTAATAACCCATGTCTTTTCCTCTTCCAAGGATCCATGGGTTAAAAGCTCCATGGATCATCCATGGACTTCCATATAAGCTTAGCCCATTAACAAATGAGCATTAGCCCACACCATATAAATACAATAGCCCATGATTTAATTAGTCTTCCTTTTAATCACTAAATCAATTCATAATTAATTCAAGATTAAAACTAATTAAATAACATGACTTTATATTAATATATTATAACTTATAATATATTAATAAATCGTACGTATACAATTCTCATAAAATTATCCATAAACAGTTTGGGTGAAGTGCAACCCAAATGGACCATGCCGGGTCGGGTCAAGTATATACCAAATAAGTTATGGACTTAGACACCTTATCCAACAATTACTTCCTAGGCTCTCCTAGGTTCCCACACTTCTCTGCCATCAGTTACTGAAGAACTCCTCACTATGTCCATTAGCTATTTTAGCTAACTCGCATTGCTCATGAGTTCCACAAAGCACAAAGCAAGCAACATTCGGGCATCAAGCAACCTCCACTAGCTCATAAAACTACTCTAGCATACAACCCTAATTTCTCTATCCACAACACAAAAGGCATACTCCGAAGAACATTTGCAACCATCCTGGTCAGTATACCCAGCGTACTCCAACGTACGCCCCACGTACTGCCTTTTTCACTAATACGCCCCGCGTACTCGGCTAAGCCTAAAAACCACGAAACTTCCGAAGGCCATAACTTCTTCGTTATAAATCCGTTTCCGACGATCCTTATATCCACGAAAAGGTAACGAGAAGCCCTATACTTCTATCAACTTTATTTCTCCTGAAGCCCACTCAAAACCAGATCCAAAATTCATGGAAAGCCCGAACCAACGCCTTTAACAATACCTTTGGGCTCTAAAGCACAGACCGAACTCTTTTATCACACAACCTACTTTACTCACATCCCAAAAGGGCCTAAACCTTTTTCCTTCCAAGAATCAAAACCTTCTCATACTCGGACTGCGGCCCACGAGCCTTGAATCACAAAACGATCTGGAACAGGATGTTACATCTGATACCTAGATTCATCGAGATATGAGAGACATGGACCACCAGGAAAGTGACTCGTAGCGATTTTTGGATGGAGCCATGATGCTCGTACGTAACATTCATGGTAGTTACCCTGTCTAAACTTTTGGAATAATATTATGCCCAATCGTTATACTGCCCAAACCTATATTGAAAGATTATACCTAGTTGTTATACTGACATATACCCTAGGATAACATAGTACCTAGTCGCTATGGTGGCCTAACTTAAAGATAAACATAGTACTTAGTTGCTACTCTATCCTAATATCCTATCAAAGAATATCAACACAAATGATTATTATTATTATTATTATTATATATATATATGTATGTGTTTGTGTGTGTGTGAGAATAATTATGTAACAAAAGGAAAACTTAAGGATAAGCATTGTATTTAATTGTCACTCTGCCCTAATATACTATCAAAGAACATCAACGATAACAATTATTATTATTATTATTAATATATACATATATAAAAACCCAACGTATTTATGGATAGTAAATTTTTCCGCTTTCATATTTTAACCACAATATTATGCACAAAACGACTCTTTTCGCCCTTCTACATTTGCAACTGCCTTCATGAACAAACGGATATACCCAACGCAAATGGTTTCATACATTTCCCGCGGTCTTTTCATCCAAGAACTTACATTCTCGACTCCAACTCCTCCAATTCACAAGGTATTTTGATTGCAATCTTTTTCTCTTTCCTGTTTCATCGTTGACTTCTTTCACTCTTACTAAATTTATTCTCAATTTTGACAAAACTACTTCTCGATATGCAAAATTTACTGATTTCAGATTTCATTTCCAACTCTCTGCAATTGATGTTCCCGCTGTCTTCTCCTCCAAGAATTAGCAGTTTCGACTCCAAAACTTCAAACTGATAAGGTATATCAATTGCAATATCTTTCTCTTTCATCTTCTAATCATCGATTTTTCCTAATGTTTCTGAATTTGTTCAACTTATTGACAATTGTTTCATCATATGTACATTTGCTGATTTCTGATTTCGTTCTGAATCTTTGCAATTGGCATCCCCGCCGTCTTCTCCTCCAAAAATTTACTCTGCAATGTTTATCCTCCAAGTGACGACCCTCTTTTGCAATTACCAGACCTCCCCGCCCCCTCCAGTGGAAACGATAATATCTCATTTTTCCAATTGTAGTGAAGTCAGGACCGGTGACGAAGATGGCTTCCACACAACCGTCTTCCGATTGACGAAAGATGATTGGTACATATGTTGCTCCTCTATTCTAGGGATCTATCAATGTGATTTGGGCAATGATTTTGAGCAATCAACGATGAATTTTGTTGGAGGTTGGCAGTTTCCATTCAGAGACGTTGATGCCCTGAGAAGATTTCGATCGTCAAGTCTAAGAAGAAAAGGAGCGTCGCCACGCTTTGTGTAAGGTCGATTCGATATGTATTTTTTTGAAATAGCTTCATTATATTTCTTCTTTCGTTTCATTCGACAACATAATTGTGCAATTGACGTAAGCTAGAATTAGGGCTTTGTGTTTAGACATTGATGATTTTGTATCTGTTTTATAATCAGTTGGTTTTATATTATTCGATTTCTCAGAAGATCAAGACATTGGGGAATCATGGAGTTGCATATTGGTATGATGTGTTTAACAACGTTGGAAGTTTACTCCCTATCAATGGAGGGAAGACTGGTCAACAGACCAATTTATCATCAATGGTTCCTCATTTCTTCTTTGTTCCAAAGATTGACCTGGCATTTCTTCTTTGTTCCAAAGATTGACATGGCATTGAGTAATTTTCACTGCTAATCTTTGTCTTTGACTTTTAAATTACTAGCTGTGATACCATGTTGTAGTTGTTGAGTAGTAGTGCATCATATATACGAAAAGTTGATATTTTCTTTGTAGAAAATTGGAGAATTGATTAAAAAGGGGGTCACTTCTGTGTGTATGCTTATATTTTTGTTTTTTTGGACGACTGTAGGAATAGGATCATCTAAAGACACCAAGACTCATCAAACTCTATGGTAAGGCCATGCCTTTTCTATTTTATCTTTTTTTTTTCTATTATTTATATTTTTATGTTCTCATAAATTATCATTAAAAATATATGAGTTAAAAGTCAGATGAATTTAAACCTTGCATATAGGCTAAGAAAGCCTAACAAATATTGATTAGGCAAACTGATTTTTGGCATGTTCTGTGCTTATTCATATTCAGCAGACAAAAATGCTTCTGCAATTGGAATACAAATGCTTTCTAAATTCTACCTTACAAGACCAGGTGTCAAAATCACTCCATATCAGCTACATATAAATCATACAAATGATTTTTTATTAATGGACGGTGCCAAAGAAGAGGAGTAACCTGATGTTTACAGTACAAACATGACAGAAGCAATGTCTGCTGGTGACTATAGTGATTATGTAAGTTGTATATCTAAACTCAATACCAACAGCTCTTTCCCTTTACTATAGTGGTATATGTGGATTTCTATAATGCTTAGGTTGCTAATATATTAATTTCACTTTTGACTTATAAGCATGAGCTTAGAATTCTGAATTGTACTTTATGCATCCAAACTCCTACTAATGTTATCCATCTAACATGTTTATATTTTAGTGTGGACCATTTTACCCTTGCATTACAAAAAACAAATTACATGAAAAATAAACAGCCCCATATAGTTGTGTAGATTAAGTGCTTTACCCATTAACTCTATTAAGTAAAGAAGAACCCCATTAGCGTTTCTTTATGCAAGCTTAACCATAAATGCCATGGAGCAGAGATTTTTATGCCACTGATTTGCGATTGAGGATAGGAGAAGGATACAACTGTTGTAACGCTTATGTCTCGATAAGTTCTTCTTTTAACCTTGCACATTTATATTGTCCCATTTGACCCTTGAGTTGTATGCGGCGTGTACAACGAAGTATGTTTAGCGTACAAGTGATGAAGCGAGTACGCGGGGCGTACCTAGTGGTACGCTTAGCATACTCATGCGAGGGTGATCTGGGGCTCCGAATGCGTACGCGCGGCGTACACGATGGTTAATGAAAACCCTAATTTTAGGGGTTGGCCACTATATAAGCATCCTTATGTACTTGAAACACTCATTTCACCAGCCTCCTTGTTCCTTTTACCCTATTTTCGAACCCTAATCCTACCTTGTGTGATTTTGGAGCTTAGAAGGCCATTAGAAGAGTATTTTACTGATTTGAAGAGAGGTGTTCACTCTTGGAGGTTCATTGGTGAAGTTGAAGCTATTAGATCCAGAACCTCATCAGCTTTTAGCTCTCATTTGAGGTATAAAGTCTTGAACTTAGTGTTTATTTTCTTAGATCTCTTTTGGGTTGGATTTATGTACCCTTTTGGTCCTATTGATGAAGTCTCATGAGTCCATGACGTTTTTGGAGCTTAGAGTTGCCACTCTTAGTGTAATTTGGGGTCTAGAATCATAAAGTTGTCATTTTTGGGGTTGAAATCCACCCATGCATGAGTTAGGACCATTTTCATAAAAGAAGAATGTTATACTTTGAGTTTGGATTCATTTGGATCTTGTAAAGTCACCAAGTCAGTGAATTTATGGGTTTAGACGTTGATTAGGACTTGGATCCGTGTGTTGGACCCTTGGTTTAAAGCATTAAGTGCTTAATAGTGAAACTGACTTAATAGAGAAGTATGCCGGGCGTACAAGGTGCTACACGCAGCGTACAGGTCATGAAGCCAGTATGCACTATGTACAACTTAGTACGCCCTATATACTCAGTCAGTGGGCTTCGCGCATGTGGACCTCGGTTTGGGTCATTTCTTGGACCTTGCTACTTTGGGCGTTAGTGAGCCATCAAAAATCAGACTTTTGGGCTAAGGATATGATTAGGCTTTAGTGTAAGGCCATTTGAGGGGTTTAGGCCAAATTTGGAAAATTGGGCCATTAGTGGGCCTTGGAAGATTATTTAGTGTTGGGCCTTTTATATGATGGATTTGTGCCTTAGTCATGGATCAAATTAGGCCAGGGGTAAAATGGTCATTTTACCCCGAGAATGGACTTTGGGATATTAATTGGAACTCAGGTATTGATTGGGTGTTATTTTGCACTGATAGCTCGAGGAGTCGTCAGGGCAGCAGCTAGGGATTTCCTTCTATGAGTTTCAATATCTGAGGTAAGTTTCCTCACTAGGTTATAGCGGGTCTAAGGCACCAATGTCGGCCCTTATTGGTTATGCTAGGATGCTAGGAGTCTACGTGACCCTTGCATGTGTTATATGCCGGTATGTGTACCGAGCGGGGCTCGATGTCAGGCGAAGCCTGAAGATTTGAAACATATGCTAGAGTTTATGTTTGTTATGTGTATTAGTATGATTATGTGATATTGACTGAATGTGTATAGCGGACGAGGCCCAATGACAGGCGAGGCCTGAAAATAATAGATCTGTAAACCGAGTGGGGCTCGATGTCGGGCGAGGCCCGATGTTGGGCGGGGGCCCACTATGTGATTTATTATGTATTGGTATGGGGTAGTTTGGGGAGCTTAATAAGCTTTGTGCTTACTGTTTTCAGTTTATGTTTCAGGTGCTTCCGGTAGCAAAGGGAAGAGCTCAGGTTGACTGCATCGCACACCATTAGGATTCCGCATGTGATATTTTACTCTGATTTTTATGACACTTGATACATTGGATATTTTGGAATGTATGGATGATGTTTGGAAAAATACTATTTTATCTATTTTAAAAATGAAATATTTGGGACCATATTTTGGGATGTTACAAGTTGGTATCAGAGCCTTGTGTAACGCCCGTAGATCCGGGCTAGTCAATTTAGAGACGTTAAGCGTCAAAAATGACTTTTTGATAGAAGATTATTTAGAATTAATAATCTTAACTAAGTTGTAGTATATGTTACAAGGATTACGTACATATAAAGAACGTTGAAATCCGAATTATAACGAAGAAGTTATGACCTGTCGAAGTTTCGCGACAGAATCGGCACGACGCAGCGCGACGTAAATAATGAATTTACGATAGAGCGGGATTTGGCCTTAGCGATCTAAACGAAAGTCATAGAATACGTTAAACCGAGAGCGTGCATAAAAAGAACGTCCAAATCTAACTGCGTATGAGGAAGTTATGATTTTTCTAAGTTTCAGCTTAACAGTATGCAGCCCGAAACTCGAATTTGAGATCGAGTGATTTTTGGTCGAAGCAATCTAAACGAGAATCGAAGATCTCATTATTAGTAGTGCAATGATAAAAAGAAAGACGAAAACGGACGTCGGATGAAGAAGTTATGAATTTATAACGGAGTTTTCCTGTCCCGGCCTACTAAAATATTATAATAAAAATAAAGTCAAAATTAGCCGACGGAGTCTAAACGAAAGTTGTAGATCGTAGTCTCACCTACGCGGGGATATAAAGAACGTCGAAAACGGAGCTCGTATGAGGAAGATATGAATTTTTGAAGTTTATTAAATAATTAAAGTATTTAATTTAAATATAAATTCGATATTATCCGAAAGGGGGGGGGGGGGGAGTCACCGGCCTTATCCACATTACGCCCAACGTAACTCTAATTACGCCCAACGTAATTTGAAGAATCAGCCCCTATATAAAAGGTGCGAGGGCAGCCGAGTTCCTTGCTCAATTCCTTTCCTCTCTCTCCCGTTTTACCTCGTTTTTCGTGCAAGAAATATCCCGAAGCCCCGGTATCATTCCCGAGCCCCGAAGCAAGTCCCGAAGCCCCGAAGATCCCGAGAAGTGCGATTCCCGAGCCGCTCTGCCCGCGAGAAGCCAATTTTTGTGAAGATCTTCCAGATCTACCGAAGAATACTACTTCTACAAGCCGTAGTGCTGTCCAATCATCTTCTGATCAAGTGAGTGTGTGGTCACTTTCTTCTAACACATAAATATTAAGTATTTGCTATGAAATACGTGCTATGTGTATAATATATTGTTGTTTATTTGAGATGATTGTGGAATGGACGAATTATATAAGTTTTAATGAGTTAAACTATATATGTATTTCGTATCTAAAAATATGTTGGGTAGAACATGGGTAGATGAGGTTGTTGGTAGGTGATAAAAGATGGGTTGGGCCATGAGATAAGAGGATAAAGAGATAAACTTGTTTTAGATCTGGATGTATGGATCAGATCAGGAGGTTAGTTTTAGATCCGAGAGTATGGATCAGATCAAGAGGTTAGTTTTAGATCCGAGAGTAGGGATCAGATCAAGAGGTTAGTTTTAGATCCGGGAATATGGATTAGGTAATGAGGCAAATTTAAGATCCGGGAGTACGGATTATGTATTCTTGAACTACGTGTTCATTCGATAAGGTATCATGTGTATAGTCCCTTTTAGGAACGTGATTTTAATACGAGTATTGATTAAAGTATGAAATATACATATGTATGTGAAGTATTTGTTATTGTCCGAAATACGTGTTAGATATATTTGATGATATACAACGTGCGAATCAGATATGGTTCAATATGTGTTAAGATGTGTATATATGATATTATTACTTAAAAACCTTGTGTTAAGTATACACTAGTTGGCGTTGCCTAAACGGAGATAGTATCAAAAAAATTGATTATAAACATTGTAGGTTTGCCTAGTGATGGGTTAAGACTTAAATGGAATGTTTAGTTCAATTAAGTTTGGACATTGGGTAGTCTCTTATTAAGAGTACGTGCGTTGCGAGATTGATGATCGGTGGAGTACGTCCTACGTATAGAAGTACATTTTATGTACGAAGTCCTTTTTAAAGCTCTGTGTCTTGGGTGCTGCTTGTGCCAGGGTACTATTATGTTCTCGAGTACGAGTCTTTCGCATACCAGAGTACTATAATGTGCCAGAAGTACTATCATGTACAAAGTCTTTTTGACAATTTTGTGTGTCGGTTACGGGAGCGTACGGGAGTACTCTAGTAGTATTTCCCCATACTTTTATGTTGAGAGAGCTTTGGAGTCAGCGTTTCTTTTATGAAGTGATCGACCGAGCTTCATATGTCAGCGTTTTCTTTCACGAAGTAATTAAGGGAACTTCATAGACTGCCTAATAAAGTGTGTCGGTAATAGACCACTGCTAGGTATGTCTGGTGTTATATTCCTGGATAGGGTGCGTCTTGGGGTGAAATACCTGAATACATGATAGACCTTACAACAGTTATTCATAACTACTGGCCTATAATCCAAAATCTCTCGTCAAGTCCACCAATTCTTGAGGTATTTCTGGTGTTATATTCCTGGATAGAGTGATGTTGAGTTGCCCTAGGAAAACCTAGGAGGAGGCCTAGTGTCGGGAGCCTTATCTGTGAGGGATGGATAGACGTATTTGGAGTAACCTAGTTGAGTCAAACCAATTCTTGAGGAAAGTACGGATAGATGTGGAAGGTAGTATGGGCTCGTACTACTGAAAGCATAGGATCCATATTCGATTCAAGGAGGGCTGCGATAAAATCAGGAAGCTTGTAGGATTGTGATTCCCTGGTATTTTCTAGTGCGTATTCTGATAATTTTTGTGGTCTATTTTCAGTATGGTAGTATTGCGAGGCAGATCAGTCGGCAGTTCTGGTGCCGGGGAGGGTTCAGGCTTAGGATCTGGAGCCAGACAGCTCGATGAGTAGACTAGGGAGTTTCTCTCTTCAAAATTACTTGTTGCATTCTCGATCAGACTCTTGTGATCTTCGTCTTTGTCAAGGAGGGTATCTTGGAGGTTTTAGAGGAGCGATTGAGCTCGTTTCGTTCTGAGATGATGGCTGCAGCAGGAGCTCGATTTTTGACAGTCAGGGTGTTCCGGGCTTGTGGAGCTCCAGACTATCATCGGGAGAAGGACCCCATTCCGAGCAGGCGTCGATTAGTAGATGTTGCTAATGCTTTCCGCACCAGTCGTTGTCCCGAGGGGGATAAGGTCAGACTAGCTTCCTGCCTTCTGAAGGACAGGGCTCAAGACTGGTGGGAGGATGTTGGTAGCATTGTGGGTGATGATGCGATTGATGGGATGACATGGGATGATTTTTCGACCAGGTTTCGAGCTGAGTTTGAACCGATTATCGAGGTGCAGCAGTTGGTGCGAGAGTTCCAGGATCTCCGCCAGACTACTAAGACGATGGTTGAGATCACTGCCATGTTTCGGGAGAGGGCGCTTCTGGTTCCGCAGTATGTGGCGGACGAAGAGATGAAGAAGGCCTGATATCATTGAGGAGCGACATTCGGCAGTTTGTGAGCCGATCCAACTGCAAGACGTTGGAGGATATGATCGCTCGATCCAGGGAGAGAGAGATTGACTTGGAGATGGAGAGGAAGAAGAAGCAAGATGAGGGTAAGACTTCAGGGGGTTCGGGCAAGAGGCCCAAGGTATCAGATTCCAGATCAAGGGGCCATCAGAAACGTAGCCGCTGTGGCAAGTGCGACAGGACGCACAAGGGTGCGTGCAGGAGTGGTAGTGGTGGTGGTTCTGGCTGCTTCAAGTGCGGCCGGACCGGTCATTATAGCTGGGATTGTATTGCTACCACCACCCAGGGATCAGATCTGATTTGCTTTCATTATAATCAGAGGGGACACAAGAAGTCCCAATGTCCGAGTTTGGCTGTAGCAGGACCGGTGTCAGCACCCGCTCCTGCGACCTTGAGGATTACTGACGTCCGTCAGGGCCAGGTAGACGCGCTTGCGGCGAAGAGCAGGGCTTTCCAGCTGATAGTAGAGGAGGCACACACATCTCCCGATGTTGTGACGAGTATGCATCTTCTCCTTTTCTCTTTAATTATATTGAATTATTTCTCATGTTTATGTGTTTTATTTTTGGATCGTACCTTGTGAACGATATCTTTGCTCTGGTATTCTTTGATTCGGGGGCTACCCGATCCTTTCTGTTGCTTGCGCTTAGCAAGAGATTTGCTGGAGCTCAGGGGGAGCTGGATTGTCCTCTAGATGTGGAGATTGCTGATGATAGGAGGGTTAGGGTTGCGAGAGTTCATCGGGATTGTACTCTCCAGTTGTTCAGCGAGCAATATCAGGTTGATCTGGTCCCCCTTCCTCTGTGTGGGAACAAGGTCATCGTAGGCTTGGATTGGTTGAGCCCTAATGGGGCAGTGATTGACTGTGAACAACAGATAGTGCGGGTTCGTACCCCAAGTGGGGGAGAGTTGGTGATTCAGGGTGAGAGACCGTAGTGTGGGGTGGTTATGTGTTCCGCAGTGAGGGACAAACGTTACCTACATCAGGGTTGCTCGGGCTTCGTTGCCTATGTCATGGATACCCGGGATCTGGGTAAGGCGACCGTGGAGGATGTGCCTATCGTGCGAGATTATCCGGACGTGTTCCCAGAAGATTTGCCAGGAGTACCTCCGGAGAGGTAAGTGGAGTTTAGGATTGATTTGGTTCCAGGTGCGGCTCCGATAGCCAAAGCACCATATCGGCTGGATCCTCCCGAGATGAAGGAGTTGTCTACACAGCTGCAGGAGCTGTTAGACAAAGGATTCATTAGGCCGAGCAGTTCACCTTGGGGTGCCCCGATTCTGTTTGTGAAGAAGAAGGACGAGTATCATAATATGTGTATTGACTACCGGGAGTTGAATAAGGTAACGGTGAAGAACCGTTATCCCCTCCCGAGGATTGATGATCTTTTCGACCAGCTTCAGGGTGCATCTTAGTTCTCCAAGATTGATCGGCGATCGGGTTATCATCAGATGCGGGTCCGGGATGAGGATGTGCAGAAGAGAGCTTTCCGGACTCGATATGGTCATTATGAGTTCGCGGTGATTCCATTTCGGCTCACCAATGCTACTGCCGCGTTCATGGTTCTCATGAACCGAGTGTGCAGGCCGATGCTGGATTGGTCTGTGATAGTCTTTATCGATGATATCTTGGTTTATTCCAAGACTCAGGAGCAGCATGAGGAGCATTTGAGAGAGGTATTGGAGACTTTGAGGAGAGAGAGAGTCTTCACAAAGTTCTCCAAGTGTGAGTTCTGGTTGCGCGAGGTGTAGTTTCTGGGGCACCTTGTCAACCAGAAGGGCATTCTGGTCTATCCGGCAAAGGTTGAGGCCGTGATGTAGTGGGAGGTTCCGAGGTCTCCATCGGAGATTTGCAGTTTTCTTGTTCTGGCGGGTTACTATCGGAGATTCATCCCGAATTTCTCCAAGATCGATGTTCCATTGACCCGACTGACCAGGCAGTGGCATTTCGTTAGGGGCCTGAACAGCATGCAACTTTTGAGACTCTTAGGCAACGTTTGTGTGAGGCTCCGATTACGACCCTGTCAGAGGGTGTTGATGATTTTGTGGTTTATTGTGATGCCTCGATCACAGGTTTAGGCGCGGTGTTGAAGCAGCGGGGTCGCGTGATCGCTTACGCTTCGAGGCAGCTGAAGCCACATGAGGTGAATTATCCGACGCATGATTTGAAGTTGGGGGCTGTGGTTTTCACCCTCATGATTTGGAGGCATTACCTCTATGGGGTTTGTTGTACTATATACACGGACCACAAGAGCCTGAGGTATTTGATGGATCAACCGAACCTGAATATGAGACAACGTCGTTGGTTGGATGTGGTGAAGGATTATGATTGCGAGATCCTTTATCATCCGGGGAAGGCCAATGTTGTGGCCGATGCCCTCAACAGCAAGGCGGTTGCGGCTCCGATTCGTGGTATATGCTTGAGGATGACAGTGATTACTCCGTTGTTGGAACGGATTCAGGAGGCACAAGTTGCGGTATGAAGGAGGAGCGCCGGAAGTGTGAGCGGATTGTGGGACAGGTGGCCTTGTTCGATTATGATAACCGCAGATTGTTGACCTTGCATCGGAGGGTCTGGGTTCCGTATTGGGGCGGGGTGTGCCAAGTTCTGATGGAGGAGGCTCACAAGTCGAGATTCTCCATTCATTCCGGGGCGACGAAGATGTATAAGGATCTTTGCCCTGATTATTGGTGGCCCTGCATGAAGCAAGATATAGCATGGTTTGTGGAGCGGTGCTTGAATTGCAGGAAAGTCACGGCCGAACATCACCGACCTCACGACAAGATGCAGTCCGTATGAAAATGAGAAGATATCACCATTGATTTCATCACGAAGCTTCCCAGGACCGCACGCATAGTGGATTCTATCTGGGTCATTGTGGATCGTTTGACCAAGAGCGTTCATTTCATTCCGATCTAGGAGAGTATATCTGCAGAGAAATTGGCTGAGATTTATGTCCGGGAGGTGGTGGCACATCATGGGGTGCCGGTATCAGTGGTTTTGGACAGGGATGTTCGTTTTACTTCCAGGTTCTGGAAAACGTTCCATGACGATATGGGTACTCGTCTTCATTTTAGTACAACATTTCATCCGCAGACCGATGGTCAGAGTCAGCGGACTATTCAGACACCTGAGGACATGCTGCGAGCGTGCGTGTTGAATTTCGGTGGGAGTTGGGATACGTATCTTCCATTGGCGGAATTTTTGTATAACAACAGTTATCACGCCAGCATCGATCGACCTCCTTTTGAGATGCTCTACGGGAGGAAGTGAAGGACCTCGATTTGTTGGGGCGAGGTCAGTCAGCGAGTCATGGGGAGTACCGAGGTGGTGCTCAAGACCACGAAGCTGATTCAGCAGGTTCAGAGTAGGATTCAGACAACTCAGAGTCGACAGAAGAGTTACGCTGACAGGCGCCGGTCAGACTTGGAGTTCCAGGTGGGAGATATGGTTCTCCTGAAGGTGTCGCCTTGGAAGGGTGTCATCCGGTTTAGGAAGCGGGGCAAGCTGGGCCCCAGGTATATTGGACCCTTCAGGGTTGTGGTTCGGGTGGGCCGGGTTGCTTATCGTCTAGATCTTCCATCCGAGCTCAGTCAGATTCACAATACATTTCATGTTTCTCAGCTACGGAAGTGTTTAGTGGATGATTCCGCAGTTATACCATTGGAGGATATTCAGGTGGATGACCACCTGAATTATATCGAGAGATCAGTAGCAATTTTGGATCGGAAAATGAAGACCTTGAGGAACAAGGTAGTAGACCTGGTGAAGGTGAAGTGGCAGCACCGCAAAGGGTCGGAGTGGACTTGGGAGCCCGAGGGGGAAATGCAGGAGCATTATCCTGAGTTGTTCGAGACTGAGGACTTCGAGGATGAAGTCTGATTCAAGTGGGGGAGAATTGTAACGCTTAAGTCTCGGTAAGTTCTTCTTTTAACCTTGCACATTTATATTGTCCCATTTGACCCTTGAGTTGTACGCGGGGCGTACAAGTGATGAAGTGAGTACGCGGGGTGTACCGTGTGTTACGCTTAGCGTACTCATGCGAGGGTGATCGGGGGTTCCGGATGCGTACGCGGGGCCTACAACTTCGTACGTGGGGCGTACGCGATGGTTAATGAAAACCCTAATTTTAGGGGTTGACCAGTATATAAGCATCCTTATGGACTTGAAACCCTCATTTCACCAGCCTCATTGTTCCATTTACCCTATTTTCGAACCCTAATCCTACCTTGTGCGATTTTGGAGCTTAGAAGGCCATTAGAAGAGTATTTTGGTGATTTGAAGAAAGGTGTTCACTCTTGGAGATTCATTGGTGAAATTGAAGCTATTAGATCCAAAACCTCATCAGCTTTTGGCTCTCATTTGAGGTATAAAGTCTTGAACTTGGTGTTTATTTGCTTAGATCTGTTTCGTGGTCAAACCAACAAATAATGGGATAAAATGATAACAATAAAATGCAAATCACTGCTACTACTTACACTAAATATAGTATAGAGTAAGCAGGGTCGGTCCATAGGAATATGAGACTTCTAATTTAGCCATATTCTCACACATCATACAATCAATGTAAAAATGGGAGGCGGGGTTATGTTTGAATTCAAATTAAACTTCATAAACAAACAAGATTAATACTAAAATTAAATAAGAGAAATACATTTCTGATTCTGATACCTATACATGTGTTGTGTTGTAAGGTGTAATATGACTGTAATTTATGTTCAATCTAGGTTGGTAATTTGGATATTAATAGGCTCTAATATCCAAGTTAGCAAAGGTGTTTCCTTCAAAATATGTTCTTCAAATTAAACTTCATTTAATTGATTCAATTCAAATAAGCTCTTGCATCAAATCATTAAATGACATTAAGTTCTTACAACAATTACCAACAATATCCAACATTCCTCATAAGTTCGGGAATATGAACATCTAATCTTTGATTACACTAATTTTGATCTATTTACAACCAATGAAGTGCATGTTGCTAACATCAAATCATAAAACATATACGAAATTCACAATTTGATTAACTAGATTAATAAGAACCCTAATTCATTAATCAAGTGAAAAAGAGAACCAATCAAACATATATTTAAGACCAAATCAAAGATTACGAGATGATAAACATAAAATCAAGTGCAAATTACAATATAACAATAAACACTTAGAAATCTGGAATCAAAAATGATAGAGAAATCAGCCACACATGTCTAAATCAAACTACTAATTCAACAAGTTTTGATCTTCAAATTAACTTAAAAAATGCAAATTAAAGTGTTTCCAAGATGCTAGATAGTGGTATGATCTCCCAAAATCGCTCCCTTGAAGTTCCAAGTCGAAGTTATGTCTTAATGTGCCAGTAACCCAAGATAAATCAGCAGTTACAATTTGAAAATCCATCAGATCATGTTACACGGCCCGTGTAACCTATGCCTTGCTGTTACACGGTCGTGTAATGGTCTTGTTGTGCTGAATTACTTGCGAAACACGGCCGCGTAACGTATGGCTTGCCAAAGCGCGGGCTGTATAATGCAGTACAAAATAGGCATTTTCTTCTTTTCTTCTTTTCTTCAATTTAGCTCCGAAAATTCCGAAATTTCACCGAGAGCTTCCCTTGACCATCCTAAGCATGCTCCAATCTTCAAATCACGCTGAAACATCCACGAAAAATGGTGAAATATCGATAGATCCTCAATAATGTCCCTAAATGCAAGAATGCATGAAAGTTACACTATGCAATGCAATGCTATAAATATACATGAAATTAACATATGAAAAGGTGCACTTTATGCACCTAGAAAATCTCCCCAAGCTTGAACCATTTCTTGTCCTCAAGAAAACAAAACAACAGTCAACCTTGGAAAAGATTAATGCAAATGCCAATGTAAATGCGAATATAGAAATATAAAGAAAGAATGCCTCAAGTTATTTATCCCGACAACATAGTCATGATTAAAGAGTTGTCAACCTATACCCCGAAAACATACGGATGTACTGCATTCCAAATCAGGACAGTAAAAGGCATGGAACACAAAGATTTGCCAATCACTCGGCTTAAATGCATAGAACCATAGTATAAGGCATCTCTTAGTAACTTTTACTGACAAGGCAGGTGGATCTCAATCTATAGGACCTGCTCACTAAAGCACTCAAATCGTGTATGAACTCATTTAACAAGATGTGTGAACTCACTCCTATCAAAGAATCTACACTCGTTATTTAAGGTGGAGGGCACTCAGTCGTCGATAAGGCATATTCCATTCTTCTTAGTCTTCTCTTCATGCTCTTCAACAGCTTACGGTTGCACGATCTTCATATCTTCTTCCAAAACCCGTGTCAACTCTCGGCAGTCCATAATAGGAGATAAATCCATGACCATATCAAGAGCGCAAAAGAAATATATACAACAACAAATATACAAAACAAGCAAAATAGAACCGTATAACATGATTGTTGGCCTCAAAATAAACTTCCAATTCTAAACAAGCCAACAAAATCAAACACAACGAATTTCCTGTGAAAATATCATCATGATAAATCTGGAAAGGCTTGGTTCGGTTCTTCTTCTCTTTATTTATATTTTATATATTTTTTTTACTAGAAAGCAACATGAATATGTACAAAGACTCAATTTAACTATTACAAAAGAAATGAAAAACAAACATAAACTAAAACCATTTTTTATATATATATAAAACTTGAACACAAAACTTGATAAATTGACTTTTGAAGAACCCTTTTATAAATGGCAAACATTTGTAGATGTTTGACTTTGAAATCCGCCATTTTGATGACTTCGCGGTTTTGACTTTGGGAAACAAATTGGTTTAAAATAACAATAAACTTCTAATATTTACAACTAGAAAACTAAAATGAAAATAATAAACAACTTTAACAACTATTTTTTGGAAAAATGTATTTGACCTTAAAATGCAAAAAGACAAATGTTGAAAAAGCTGCGTTAATCCTATTTTTTTTAACCAATCCTTTTGAACCAAGCGAAGATCATATATAATTCAACAAAAAGTCAATTAATCTAAACTAAATACTACAAAACAAAATAAAAACAAGCATATATACAAACGATTAACAAAATAAAACTAAAAATGAAACTAGAATACCAAATGAACTTTTGCGCCGCCTTATGCCTTACCGATTCACACAATGACGTACTCACGAGTATTTTAAAAACACCCTATATTTGATTATCACTTGTTGTGACCCGAATTATTTAAGAGGAGCCGCTTGTCATAATATACCTCAATGCACCGCCACTAAGTAAATTAGCAAATAAGTGTGTTCTCAATTGTTCTAAAGTTTCACAAATTAGTGACACCACATGTATACGGGGTATAAGCAGACAAACCTTTGAACTTGACCGTGTATCATGACAAAAAGTTAAAGGCATTCTAAAGACGAGAATAAAGAGGAGAGAAAAATGCATGAAATGACCCTAAAAAAACCTAAATGAAAAGGAAAAATCTTTTCGTATTTTTATGTTTTGTAATTATTATTTATTTATTTATTTATTTTATATATATATATATATATATATATATATATATATATATATATATATATATATATATATATATATATATATATATATATATAAATGCAATGCAATATTATACACCCCTCCCCAAGCTTAAAAATATGCATCGTCCTCGATGCTTGGGAAGAGAGCGGGACAAATTATTGAGGAGGATCTTGAGGTGGAAATGGCGGAGGATATTGATGTGGAAATTGTGGATTGTACGGTGGAGGGTAGTGTGGATATTGAGGGTAATAAGGTGGTCGTGTGGGTTGACCACCTAAACAGAGTACCCTATGCATGTCGGTCACAAGGGAAACCACATGTTGGTTGCGTGCTTGTTGATTGTCTCTAAGGGTATAGAACTCTTCTCTAAACTCCACCATCTCAGTATTTATCTCACAAACACTGTCATAAAGTTCAGAATAGTCACGATGAAAACGCCTATTGTCTTCATGCAACCTAGGAAATTCTTGCATATACACGTCATGATGAGGATGCGTGACAGGCTCTTGTTGCACTGGTGCAACAACATCACGAATGGGCTCGTCAGAATCAGAATCAGGCTTTAGAACCTTTTATATCTTTAATAAAACTTCCTTTATTACTTATATATTTTGAGTTTGTATAAGTTACAAAAATCACCATTTTAAAACTTATAATTGAGTATTTCAAAATCTGTCGTTATTAACATCTTTATAAAACCGGTTTTTATTTTAAAACAATAACTTGTTACATCTTATGTCCACATTATAAATTTTGAAAACCAAAATCCATATAATGTTTATTTTGTTCAAAATTATTTTATCAAGTGAAAAACAAAATTTTCAACTGCACATAATAATTGCATAAAAATAAACAACACAAGCATTCATAAACATATGTGCATAAACCAACCATCTAATGACATTTTGTGAGGCAACAAAAAATGTCAAGTCCATTCGTAAAGGGACATTAGGGACCAAAAAATCTTCTAGTAATGTTGTTGTTGAAGCTCCCACTTGATTAAACATCTATTTCTTGCAAAAATTGAAAAACTTCTTGAAATGTAGATAATTCAACAACATGCAACACTTTTAAGAAAATGTTACATAAAAAGTTGCATTAGGTCCAACAGCTCCAAGTAAAACTGCCAACAACAATACCTTTTGCATTAGTTTTCAGAAAGGTTGTCTTTGCCCCTGCACACTTCAAAGTTGCGAAAATTACCTTCTGGTCTTCAAAATATGGCTCCATCTTGATTTCTTGTTTACTTTTTTCTACAAATAAATTATTTCTAAAAACTTATCTATTACTTACAAAAAAATAAACAAAGACAACCAAATTATTTAATTATTAAATACCATATGAATAAATAAATATTACAACCATTTTTAACAAATCAACAAACACAACAACACAATGGTCCTTAGCTAGTTTATTCGCATCGTACATATAAACACACACACACATACACACACACACACACACACACACACACATATATATATATATATATATATATATACATACACACACACACACACACACACACATATATATATATATATATATATATATATATATATATATATATATATATATATATATATATATATATATATATATATATATATAACAACCTTTGTTTTTCTAAGACAACTTTAAATGACAAAATATGCATGAAATTTTTGTCACAAAAAATAACAATTATAAAGTTGTCATAAAATATGTATGAACTCACTTTCTTACAAAAACAAGTTATCCATATTTTCCAAAAACTAATATTTCCAAAAATCATAAAATCTAACCAAACTTTCAAGGATGCCTCAAATACCAATTGTTGGGTTTTTATTCAAAATGAGTTTCAAAAACATAAGATTTTAGCAATAAGAGACTTTAATATTTTGAACAACATAAAACAAGTTTATAATCCACCAAGGATTTTCTTGCAAAGTTTGCAAAGAAAAAAACAACCAAAGAAGAAGAAGAACATAACAACCTTTTTAGACTTTGAATCCTCAAGGGGAGGTTAGGAAGTTGATGGAGAATGGATGAACCTTTGAGACACCCACAATAATCCAACTTGATGATGATGCTAGTCTTTAAATTCTTAAGCTCTTAAGCTTTAAGTTCATAACAAAAGTATGAACTTAAAGAGACCAAAATACAAGTGTTATTTCAAGTGTAAAAGAAAAACCAAGAGAGAATGAGT
This sequence comes from Lactuca virosa, assembly GCF_052849685.1. Lineage (NCBI taxonomy): Eukaryota > Viridiplantae > Streptophyta > Magnoliopsida > Asterales > Asteraceae > Lactuca > Lactuca virosa. Next base: position 84,423,536 of record NC_136433.1, on the reverse strand, counting down.
ATTTCAAGCATATTCACGGTTTTGGCATAAGAAAAAGGTCAAAATGAAAGCCTTTCATACACTCTCTTAAAGCTATAACAATACACATGTGTCGTTAACCAATTAAGCCCTCATGTCCTAAAACTCATGAGGTACAAGTTCCATTTCGAGTTGTGGAGAGGGTGGGTAAGGTGGCCTACCAGTTGGATTTAACTGATCAGTTTCACCAGATTCATAACACTTTCCTCGTCTCTCTGCTATGAAAGTGCTTAGTGGATGATTTAGTTGTGGTCCCTTTGAACAACATTCAGGTCGATGAGTGCCTGAACTACATGGAGATATCAGTGATGATTATTGGTAGCAAGATGAGAACCTTGCACAACAAGGTGGTTCCCTTGGTTAAGGTGCAGTAGCAGTACTGAAAGAGATTAGAGTGGACTTAGGAGCCCAAGGCAGAGATGCACGAACACTACCCATATCTGTTCTCGACTGAGGATTTCGAGGATGAAATCTAGTCTGAGTGGGAGAGAATTATAACACCAAGTTTTAGGTATAATATGTTGGATTAGATGTCTAAGCCCATAACTATTATTGGTATGTACTTGAACCGAGAGTAGCATGGTCCATTTGGGTTGCATATCATCAGGACAATTTGTTACGATGGACTCTTGAGAGAAGGTTATATATGATTTATTAATATATTATAAGTTATAATATATTAATTTGAAATCATATGTTTTAATTAGTATTGATCAAGAATTAATTTGGAATTAATTTAGTGATCAAAGGAGACTAATTAAATCTATGGGGACTAATTATGGTAATTAGTTATATCACAATTGATCCTCTAAGGACATCTTAGTGCATTTGTTTGACTAAGAAGAGGAATCATGAATTGTTGAAATGGTTAAATCAAAAGATGAATCATACTTCGTTCCAAAATTGAGTCTTAGAGTAATACTCCAAGATTGTAACTCGAGTGACATAATCTTAAGAAAGGTTTAAAACACTTGTTAAATGTAGAGTAAAATATTTTCTACTCTTGTACATTTGAAATTGGTAAGTTGTGATGTCTTGGATAAGACAAAGACCAACTAAGACCAGTTGTGTGAAGTGTTTTTCTTGATAAGAATCAGCACTAACTCTTGAATATTTGTTTTGTCAAGGAATGGTTCTTGACATGAGAAACATATATGTCAAGAGGTAAGTGGGAGTTTTAAAGATCTTTAAAAATTTCAAGAACTAATCAAGAATAAAACCTGTTGTTTATCACTAGCACGCGACTTGAGGTTTGTAACTTATCGTGTTGACATATTCTTGTTTCTGTGCCCATTCCAGTTAAAGTTGACTATGCATATGAGTTCTATGAGTTCTCAATTGTTTGCATAACAACCTGGAAGCAATGATAGGCCCTTATACTGCCGGGTGGCAAGAAAACTAAGATTAAACAAGTTCAGTCCATATGAGTTTGGATTTTTCACTAACCTTGTCTTATGATTATGGTTATGACAAATTTACATGGATAGGAACACATACACCATAAAAATCTAAGTGTCATAAGGTTTCTCTCCGACTCATGAAAATGATGGTGAGGAAACACTTTCACCAAGTAGATTTTAAGTAGATAGCAATTGTGATATTTGCATTCTCAAAGTCGTTAGTGGAGCGTGTGTGGTTAACCGGCACACTAACATGGACTAGTGAGAATGGAAAAAGGTCTAAACATTATGATTACGGAATCCCTCTTCATAATTGTTTAGACACACATGTGAGCTATATAAGGAAAGGTGTATGATTCTTATAAAAGTCTTATCAGATTATCTCGTATCAGAAATCAGAACTTTGGTAAGAAAGTCAATAAATTATTAATTTCTAGAAGTCCAGCTGATTTCTGGATACATGTCAAAGCTAGCGGGAGTATAAGTGTTATGCTAATAATTATCATGTTAGTGAGAGCATGATCATTATGTTAGGTGTTGCAAGTTAGCAATGTTAATTATAGAAAACAAAAGTGTCAATTTGCAAAGTTGTAGGGTTTGGAAAGTTGTTTTGCTATAATTAAGGGAGAGGAGATTATACTTAATTCCAATTCTAAAAGCTTAGATTATGAGTCTTTAATCAAATTTAGTCATGATTACATTATTTGCGTTCTAAAATTCGATTATGATTACGGCATCCCTTTTCATAATTCGAATTATGAGAACATGGCAAATAGAAATAGAAATATTATCGCAAAAGACTGGTCTAGTATCATGTCTTTATGTGAGACATCATGAATCGTGTCCCATATGCTTTGGATATAGGATCGATTACATGTGCTATAATATTCACCCGTTCTAAATTTTCCAAATGCCTAGGGAACTGGATATGACTCAAGTGATTAAGCAATTGTCGAGGACAATCTGAGGTTTATCAAAGATTGGTTGCTCATGGACGGTTGGAAGTATAGTGTTAATTTTGGAAGGAACATATTGACGTTTTCTGAAAGGAGGCAACTCTTGTTCAGAAGTGATAGTCAAAATGGAATTTGGAAATGTTTCCGTAGGTGGAAGTTATTCTTTAAATCTGTGTAAGATTAGGAAACTTAATGCAAGAAGGATGTTCAAAGGAATGTACTTTGAATGTGAGACTTCGTTTCCATGAAATTGCTCTCCAATGTAGTACTTTGTAATTTCTGTTGCCGAGTCTTTGTGACTTTTGTGCATATTCATTGCAAGAGGATCAATGCATATAAGTTTAGAATCTAACAGATTTCAGTAAATGGGAAATAATCTTGTATTCTTACATTTGCGATGAGGATTTGGAATTGTGAAATGAGTATCATTTGAAATGTTGTCAATTGATCTATTCCACAAACAAAGGACCATAGGTAAACATAGTGTGCATGCTTGGAGCATGGGACAACTATTGTTTTGATTCAAGTATAAAGTTTATTATTTGAAACATTATACAATGAATAATTAGTAATCAATATGGTGATTAAATAAAAGGTGTTTTATTTACTCTCACAAGTATTGGGGCCATATAGGATTAGTATTATTCTTGTGTTTCACTTTGCATGTTTTGATTTCCCGAATAACTAAGGTTATTCAAACTCTCCACAGTCAGTCATACTTTTGAAGTAGGTATGAATCAAGACTGTCATGAATTGGGCTTGTAGATATCTAAGGTGTTTAGACATAGCAAAAGTTGCTGCAACATTCATGAGTGCTCCTGGAATAAGATTCAAGTATTGGATTAAGCCCACGCTCATTTGAATCACTTCATGGATTTTATCACGAGTGATCATGAGACGATAATATCTTATATTCTTCAAACCTAGAGATATGAGTTGTTGACTATGAGTTGGTTGTACATTGATTGTACGAAAACACATCAGTAACTTGATGTTATAAAACGTGCCTTTGTGTATGATTCAACAAGTTGTTAGTACAAGCATATGAGTCGAAGTTTATCCATTCCTTTTACCCTTGGAGGGATAAAAGCGATATCTGTGGGTCCCTCGATGATTTAGTGATGACAAACGTAAGTGCTGGGCCAGGCCTGGACTGATTGGATTTGTTCATTTAGTCGGTCGTCATAAATCGGAAATCGGGAAACAATAGATGGACAGAGAGAATGATTATAATCCATGTCTCAGTCCATATGATATCTAGAATGGACACATTATTGACTAGGTCAGAGTTTGACAGCGGCTTTTAAGAGCTACGATTGCTAGTCGGGTTTTGGAGTCTTACTTGCAATAATAGTTTTAGACTTATACAAGTGGGAGACTGTTGGATTAGATGTCTAAGTCAGTAACTATTATTGGTATGTACTCGACCCGAGAGTAGCATGGTCCATTTGGGTTGCATATCATCATGACATTTGTTAGGATGGACTCTTGAGAGAATGTTATATATGATTTATTAATATATTATAAGTTATAATATATTAATATGAAATCATATGTTTTAAATAGTATTGATCAAGAATTAATTTGGAATTAATTTAGTGATTAAAAGAGACTAATTAAATCTATGGGGACTAATTATGATAATTAGTTATATTTATATGTGTTGGGCTTATGATCCATGTTGGACCAAGTTTATGTATGGCTACATAAAGAGTTGGGCCACATGAACCATGGATCATAAAACCTATGGGTATGGATTTGGGTTATACCTTGGAATCCACCACATATAAATGTGTTCCTTTGCCCAAAATCGCCACTTGTGTGAGACTTGTACTTGGAGTTCATGGAGGTGTTTTTTGGTGCATGGAGATTCTCTCAAGAGCCACCTTTGTCCATGATGTGTTGTGACTTCATTTGAGGCTTCCACACTATTGGGGCTAATCTCTTAAGGCCAAATACATCAAGACTTCAAGCTGCATAAAAGGTATGTTACCATAACTAGTATCTTGTATGGTATATGTCAATTGCATGCTAGTTATAGGCTTAATACCTTGGAAACATCATTGCATGTATAATTAGTGAAAACATAGATCCAAGGTATTTAGGGTTGTATGTGCACCATAGGATATTGTAGTATACTAAAACCCAACATAATATTCTTGTGATTTTGGCATTTAATATTAAAAATATGAGATTTTTGGTAGCCACGAGGTGGTGGTGTAGTTGTCACGACATGGCCTCACCTGATGGAATCACACCTTTCATTTAGGCACCACAATGTGGCATGGTGTTGGCCATAACGTGGTGGTGGCCAGCATCCAAAACCCTAATTTTTCAGGTATTAAGGCCTATTTAAGGGATGTGATGGCTAGGGTTTACTCACCTTAACCTCCATCACCTTATTTTCGACCTAAGCAAGACCTAGCCTCTATTTTTGATATCTTAGAAGCTTTTTGTCGGTTTTTGGTGATATTGAAGTAGAAGTAGATGTCCTTTGAATATAGATCCAACAAGAAAGTTCCCCACCACCTTATTGCACATATTCTGGACCATTGTAAGTCTACACGTTCAAATCTTTAAGTGTTATTCTTCTAGATCCTGGTTTGTATGCACTTTACTCCATGTTTGGGATAGTTTGAGTGTATGGATACCATAAAGTTGGGAAGTTTATGGCTCCTTGAGGTCTTTTTGTAGTTTCTTGTTCCATATCTGAAGTGTTATAGAGTTTTGATTCCATACATGAGGTTAGGACCTCATTTTCACCACTTTTGACCTAACTAGAGTTCAAGACATGAGTTGGACATGCATGTTCGTAAAAAAAGGATTTTATGAGGTCTATGGGTGTAAGAAACCCTTTTAGAAGAGATGAGCATGGCTTAATGGATTAAGGACTTAATCCATTAAGTTGTCCAGAAACAATTGCCACGACGTGATGATATATTCACCACGTCGTGGCAATTGGGTTTCTCGCGACTGTTTTGTCCTAAGGCTGCCACGTTGTGGCAGATTCTTGGTCACAACGTTGTGCCAAACAAAGTTGACTTTTAGTTGTTGACTTTGACTGTTAACTTTTTTACCAAGATTGACTTTTGGTCAGCTGGAGTGTTTTTGGGCTATAGATTGAGGATGTACCTCTGATTGTTGTATAGGTGGTTCGTAGCACCATTCTTTATTTTGTGTGAGCTATGTTGATAGTCTGCTAGCCTGGGAGGTGAGTTTTCTCACTATACTTTGTACTACAATATGTATCTTTATGTGTAGCATGTTGTTATGTTGTAGTGATCAATTATTCTGGTAGATCTGTTATGATTATATATGTTGTAGGCTCATGAGAGCAGTCCAACTTTACGGTGTAGGTTTAGGAGAGCGGTCCAGGTGTACTGTACGTCTTACGAGGTAGTTTAGACGGACTGTGGGCTCATGGGTTCATATATTGTATGTGTATTGTTGTGTAGGGTATTTTGGGGGAACTCACCAAGCTATGGCTGACAGTTGTAGATTTAAATCTTTCAAGTACCTTAGAGGATCAAGAAAAAGCGAAGGTGTGATTGCACACATCATCATGTAGATTCATGTTGAGAGATGTTATTTGATACTCTGATTTTATGATTATATTTTGAAATAATAAATTGGAGGACTCATGGTTTTTATAAAAATGTCTGTTGAAAAAAAAATGTTTTGGTTTTTGAGATGTTACAATGTGTATTTAAATTGTATTTATTTAATAATATTAATAAAAATGAATTTAAAAATAATGTATTTATTAAAATTTTTAGTATAATAATAATAATAATAATAATAATAATATGTTTTTTGCAGAAAGTCTGAATAGCGTGGGTCGATTTACGAAATAGTCTCAATTTAATTTGTTATCGGATCTAATCGGGAAAAGAGGGTCTAACTGGGAAAAGAGGGTCATAATGCAACTTTTTACTAGTTTTTAGGACTTTTTAAAAAAAATATACATTTGGAACTATTTCATAAACCGACTAAAATATTAGGACTTTTCTAAAAAAAATATAATTATATAAATTATAAATTAAATCAAAAGGAAAAACAAAATCATAAATGGTATGCGGCAATGAAATCAACATAATAATGATACATGTAGTTATTAATTAATATCCTGCCAAACTGTTACATATTGTTTAAACAGGAAATGATTAAAAAAAACTTCTTTCTTAAGATTTTGTAAAAGAACTAGTAAAAATGTAGAAAAATTTATTCAATAACCATTAATTTCTTAGTCGTCCTAGGAAATGGAAAGGGCAATATGAGTGTTAAAGTCATTTGTAAATAATAGTGTTTATTCATACACAATAACTTATGTTTTATATTTACAATATAGAAAAGGTTATTGGGTTCTTATAAATATAGGTGTTCGAATATGAAATCATCTGAAACTTGATACAAGTACATCATACATACATTTGACATTTTATTCAAGGTCTTTGGGAGTCAAATTCTTTAAATTAATTACACCGCGTTCAATACAATACCCTATCATGCAACGTCCCAAATTTCAAACAGTTTTTAAGGCTAGGAAACCATATCAATTTCATTCTCGAAGAGTAAACATCCAATTGTTTCAACAACATAAAATCAGAGTCACATTTATAATAAAATCGGGAGTGCATAAATCTCTAAAACATGAAAGCATATGCAATGTAATCATGTTGCGTCATTCCCTTTGCTACTAGAAGCACCTGAAACATTTAAACTTAAATCATAAACAAAAAAGCTTAGTGGGATCCCCAAGATACCACATACAATATAAATTAACTATCCTTGCCAACATGTTTGTTTCAATAATGCAGGCCCATCTCAATGGGCCTCACCCAAGGAGCCCAACACAACAAGCATGTAAGCAAACAAAAAAAATCAATCATACATCGACACCTAGTGTCCTATATAGTATAGTGAGAAGACTCGTATGAATCAAAAGTTGAGTATCGAAATCTCGCAACGACGGCTACACGAATCACCTAAACCAATCACAACTCATACCTCAGTTTAAAGCTCAAACCCTCCAAGTTTTACAAAAAGTCAAACTGGTAAAAAAAATGAACGTCAATGGTCAACCACCATCGACCACCACGTCAGGACCAGCTCCTTGTTCGCGTCATGGTCACTAAAAGCCAAAACAGTTACGACTGGAACTTTCAACTCGCATCGCAACCCACAACCCACCGAGTCATGGTTTATGCCCTAACAACTTAATCTATTAAGCTCTTAACCCTTACAATCCAGTGCTCAATTCTTCAGATTTGGTTCTTCTAATGGGCTTAATGGATAAAGTTCCTGACTTTATCCTTTTACCAACAAAAAGAAGGCCATAACTCAAACCCTAACTCCTCTAGATGCTCGTAAGGACCAAGGGAACCAAAACACACACCTTTTTCATTAAAATAAGTCCAGATATGAACACCATTCAATCCTCAGGTACTGGAGTTGCTCTAAACTCCAAGAACATTCTTCTTAAGGGCCAAAAAGGACCTCAAAAGATGATATGAGAACCAATAAGCAATAAAGATTGGAGCTTTATACCTTCACAAGGTCCAGAGAGTTTAAGATCTTGGCTTAAATAAGCTAAACAAGCACCAAACATCACCTTCTTCTCAAGTTCTTAAACACAAACACACCAAATGCACTCTCTCAAGGTTAGGGTTTCTCTTCTATTGGTGGAGGCTGACGAGGAGAGAAAACCCTAAAAGTCAGTGCAGTTATATAGGGCCCAAAGCCCAAGATTTAGGGTTTTGTTTCTAGCCGCCACCACGCTGCAGTCCAACTCATGATTGCGTCGCTACTTCAGACGTTGTCGCGCCGCGATAGGTCTTTATCACCGCGCCGCGACAAAGCAAAACTCCAAACCGCAAAAATTAATTAAGATAACCTTAAATCCATGGGTGTTTTGAGGGGGGCAAAATGGGCAGCTGCACAGGCCCCACTTTTTTTAGGGCCTTATATATATATATATATATATATATATATATATATATATATATATATATATATATATATATATATATATATATATATATATATTGTGTGCCCGTAAGAATAATTCTGGACCAATTGATGAATAGAATTAATGATGATGATCTGAGGGTCTATGCTATTACAATGGAATAACATCTACCATATAATCACACAAATTTCTATATAATGGTATTTTGGAAATTTAACTATTTTTAAAAAAGGAAATTTTCGGATTTTTAAGGGGTCATTAATTATCTTAATTTTAAAAATCTGAATTTTTTAAATTAATTTAATTTTAATTTAAACTTATTTTTAAATAATAACTGAATTTATTCTGTCAGAATGACCAAATGTCAACAATAAACTAGTAAATATATTACCGATTTTAATTTTACAGAATTTCATTCAACATATTTTTTTATAATTAACATGCTTAAAAATCTATACAACATATATTATCAAGAGTAATATTTTCTAATAAAACTGATTTTGTATGAAACATATTTTATTCTTTAAGAATTACTAATTATAATAATTATTACAGAATAAGACTATAAACAAAAATTACATTCATTCTGAAAAAAAATAGATGACATTAAATGGTTACAAATTACATTTATTCTTGAAGGTTAAAACTAAAAATGATTAAAAAGGAAAAAAAAACTTCAAAAACACTAATCAATTCTGAATGAATATTATTGCTAAGAATCACTTTATACATATTAGTAGAATACATTCTGCTAGAATACAATCTTGTTCTCCATTTTTTCTTTCTTTTCCACATCAATGACAGCCTCTTAAAAACCTAAATTCATAAAGAAAGACATATTCAACTTTCAAGTATTAAAAATTTTAATGCATTCAAATAAAATAAAACAATAAGTTCTGCTAGAATGTGATATACATTCAAATATAATATAACTATAAATTCTACAAACGAAAATCAACAATCATCCCTAAACTTGCAATGTAATTTATTCTGAAAGAATGTTAAAAGTATTACAAATGAGTATACCATTCTAGAAAGGCACACGTGATTTCAAACTTGCAATGTTTCATTATTTAGGATGTCATTATATAAGAATGAAGACTAATAACAACTACCATTCAAACAAAAGTCAAAGCATAAAAGACTATCACTCAAATCATACAATGAACTTTTCTATAAAACCACTTATCTGCAAGCCATTCTAGCAAACATTACATATAGTTCATTCTGAAAGAATAATTATGAGATAATTGGAATTTGAGATTCCAATTATCGCGCATTCTATGAGAATAGCTACCATGAAATCGAATTATGTAAGAAAAAAATTATGTAAGAATGCTTTTATACGGCAATAATAAACAAAATTTTAGTAATTCGAAGAGAATGCATACCACATGTTAGTACCATGTAACACAAATAACCAAGTTAGAATTATTGTTGGGCTACATTTTGTGGTTTATGCTTTGTTTTTGTATGTCATATGTGTTCTCGGTTTTGGACCGAAATCACTAGTGGGCTTAGTGTTTTCGGTGGGCTTGTTATCTTTGGGATTTAGGTTAATTGGTATAGTATAAATATGGTCTGTGTATAGCTATTCTAGGCTAATGCGTTTTTGTTGAGTTGGAGCCTATTCATTGTTTAAGAGTAATTGAGTGTACCTGACAATTGATCAATAGAATTGTGTGCATTCATTGAAACGTGTTCATTGATTCATCTAATTGTTTGTTTCGCATAGTTGTTTGATTAAGATTCCGAATTAACTCAAACAGTTGCGTTGATACTTAGAGAAGATCCGAGTTTTGGGACTTACAAGTAGTATCAGAGCCTTAAAATCGAATTAAGGTTGTTTTGGTATCAATTGCTTTTCGAAACATTAATTAGTTTGTGGTGTTTTTAAGTTGTATTTAAAAGGAATTAGTTGTTCATCGTGATGCTGTTCTTCGTGTTCATCATTTCCTTGGTGATTCTTCACTAATTTTGGAGGATATTACGTTGGAAATTGTTTTTGGTAATTTACCAAATTTTGAAATTCATTGGATAAGGAAACTCAATCAAAAACCATGATTTCGGTTTGATCTCAACGTTTTCAGTAGCTGAGTAACATTTTCGTTGAAAAGACTTGGGCTTTCGGTTTGGAGGAGTTTTTGGTCAAAACTTTTAGTTCTCGGCTAACTATTTTCGGTCAATCATTCTGACTTTCAGGGATTTCGGTCAAAATTTAACCTTCAAGGTTCTCGGTCAACAGGGTGTTGACTATTGGTGTTATCGGTCAAAGAGTATTTTGTGGTTTCGGTCAGATTTTTTTGGTGAATAATGAGTTCTTCAGTCACCAAAAAGGTAAGTGAAACCTCATGTTCTCAATCATGTGAAGACAAAATAAATAAATACCGTGAACATAATGAATTGTTGGTTAGAGAGGTATTTGACCTTAAAAATGAAATATATGAAATCAAGAAAATAAATAAACGGCTTAAAGAAAAACTAGAAGCACAAACAAAAGATTTAAGCAAGATTAAAGAAGAGTACAACACCAAATGTGTTCACTATCGGTTTGCCAAGGAGAAAATCGCAAACTTAACTGCCGAACTTTATGCATTGAAGGCTAAATTTAAGGATGCTGACTTTACTTTTAAGAAATTTGATGTGTCAAGTGAGAAAGTTGAGTCTATGATAGAAAAACAAGTAAAGTGGAAAGACAAACATGGTACGGGTCTAGGGTATCATAATGTTCCACCTCCTTTCAATGATAATTATACTCCACCCCTAGAAACCAAAGAGTTAGAGACACCTGCACAGTATGGTCAGCCCCCTGTAAATGCCCCAATCAAGACTGAACAATCTCGCCCAACTGAGAGTATTGATGAGAATGATTCTAATGCTTCTACTTCATGTGTAGATAAAGTAACTGTGCAAGATGGGTTCGAGCAGAGCAAAAATAATTCTAATTCTGCTGAAACTGCTTCAAAAACATGTGATAATAATAATCCCACTGTTGAAAATTTCAAGCCACAAAAATTTGTTAAAAAGTCTAATAAACGTGCTTGTGATTGTGGAAGGTCTTTGAAACAAACTTCATTTGGGCAAGTACCAAGTCACAATCCTAGTTATTTGAAAAGACAAACTTGTTTCAACTATGGGACTCCCGGTCACATTGCTAGAAATTACCCACATCGTTCATATGTCCCCTACTATAAACAAGGTTGGCAGAACGTGCCAAGAGGGAGATCTTCCACAAAAAATTCTTCGAGGTCATGTTCAAGCAGTGGTGATTGGAATGCTAAAAGGGCTAAGAATCAAACTTCCGAGGCCAAAAAGGGCATATCGGACAAGAAGCCTAATATGAGAAATAGTTCCGTCAAATCAAGATCGGTAAGGTCAAAGTCATCTCTGCAATCAGTCTCAAGCTCCAAAGCAAGTGTTGAAACATCCATCAAATTAAACAGGAAAATGGTTAAACCCGACTACAAATGGGTACCAAAGGTTTCAATTCCCAAATCACCTAAAAATTCTAACGTCTCTTCATTTTCTGTATTTGATAAACAGAATATAAATTGGGAAAGAGTATCATGTGTTGATGGTAAAGGTCAACCCAGTTTCAAAATGGACTGGGTTCCCAAGACTAATTGATTCCGCACTCTGTACCGGAGCAGCTATGGAGGAATATGATCAGACTTCGGTATGTTGATAGTGGCTGTTCCAGGCACATGACAGGAGACATATCACAACTGCACGACATTCAAAACACTAATGGTTTTGCGGGAAAGGAAAAGGAAAGATAACAAATGAGGATTTCTTCAATTGTTGAATTACGGTTTGAATTTTCTGACTCTTCTCTTCTCTGTGACAATAAGTTAATCTTCAACTTTCCAAAAGCCTTTTTTTTCTTAAAACCAAGCTCGTGCTTGTGGGATTTCTTAAGATATTACGTTTCGAAGACTGGAATTTCTCTTTAATTTTATTTAGTATTTCTTATTTTCTTCTATTTTGTTTTATTTTTAGAAAAGGAATTTTTGTGACAATCTTTTGGGAAGTGATATGAGTTAGTGATAAAGGGCAAATGAAATACGTGTAAAGCATTGAAGCTGAATTGTATAAAATATGTGTTCAATGTGTTGGTAGGCATAAAGGACTAAAATTAATGGACTAGACAATGTGGACTCATTTGAACTTAGAAAACTTCATTTGGACTGACAATACGACGCTTGGATAGGTTTAACAGTAAAATAGACAACGAAGCCTCTGACATAAATTGAAGCTAACTATCATCTAGACCTGTCGCTCAACACTTAATTGCGTATGGGCTAGTGTCCTTAATTTTTGTATTGATAGGGGGTGACTGAGGGGTTCTGATAAATTGGGTCTGTTTAAAATCGTTATTCTTTCTTTCTTAGTCAGCCATATGTTGTCCCCTTTGCGTGATCGGAAGATCCGACCTGGGACACAACATAAGCAATCAGATGACGCCCGCTGCTCCTAAGCCCGTATATTGACTCCTACAAATATCAAATATTCTACTCTCTATGTTAGTCATATGTTGTCCCCTCTGCGTGATCGGTAGATCCGACCTGGGGCACAACATATGCATTCCACAATGATTATCCACTCACCTGAAGTAAAGGATTCGGAGGAAATTTCCTTGATTAGTGGGGTATGCCATGAAGTGGGAAACATGTTCTAGTGTACTAACATTAACTACATTCATAACTAAAAGGCTGACTGGTAGATATTACTGACTAAATTTAAGTGGACAATAATATCCCTGGTCGTCATCAGACAAAATGGTCTATCTAGGAAAATGGTAGCTATATATTATCACTCATAATCTGTCCTGTAAAAGTTTTTTGTGCTTAAGTGGATCACAATATCAATGATTGACCAGAGTTTTTCATGAAGGTGTGTGCTGATAAACCTCATTAATTTGCTCTATAACGTTTGATCCCAAAAGTTTTTGTTCTGGTTTACATTTTTATTTTTATTTAAATTTGTACATATTTTCATTGTTATGCACACATTTAGGGGGAGAAATAAAAAATAATAAATAATAATTAAAAAATTAATTAAAAAATATAAATAATATTAAAAAAAATTAAATTATAAAAATAAAAATAAAAATAATTTTTTTTAAAACATTTGGTATGTTTAATTTTTAGTTCTCATTTTGGTTTTTGAAACGTAAAATCGAAGGAAATTTTTTTTAAAAAAAATTGGGTTATTTTGTGCCGAAATCGTTAGGGTGGGCCATATGGGCCGAAATCTTTTAGGGTATATATATTCCTATTTTCGGTGTTTGTGTTGCAAATTCTTCGGTGAATCAGGTATATATGTGGTTTTCAATCATGGCAATGATGTTTAAAGTGTCTTTGGTGTACATGTTTCCATGGATTTGCAGGTTTCGAGTGGATTGTTCGAAGGTTTTCAAAATTCTGAATTAGAACAGGTTCCGAGGGTTTTCGGTCCAACCTGGATTCGACCGAAATCGATTCAAATCCGACCGAAATCGGGTTCTCGGCCGAAAACGTCTGGGCAAAAGTCTTTTGACCGAAATTGATGGAAACTTTGACTTTAATCGAAAACGCCTGAAGTTTTGACTTTGACCGAAATCGATTAACTCTTTGACTTCAACCGAAATCGAATTTTAAACTTAATTTAATTAATTTTGAATCAATTCTCACTTGGCTAGTTTGGTGCAGATAAATGGCAGAGCAGATTAAATTTGTGGACTCTCACAATTTTGTTGGATATCTTATGGATCCACCTGTTGCTCATCAAGAATTCAAATCAATGATGGTGGGTCTGAACAACTGCAGGATTTCTCATGCCCTATGTGCTAATTCAGTCATCCACAAAGACCTGATTACTGAGTTCTGGAAAAATGCCTCAATCAACAAGCAGAGAGCAGATGGAGCTGGTACTGTTGAATCAATGGTGAAGGGAACTCAAGTAATTGTTTCTGAGTATGTTATCCGAGAAGTTCTTGAATTTGGTAATGCATCTGCATTTCCAATTGAGTACTTTGTTGATCAAGTGAAGGAAGTCCTTGAGAAGATGTGCTATGAAGGAACCTATCCTCCCACCATCAAGAAGCTGTTGCTACCTTACTTCAACATCAACTATTGCCGCTTTAGCAATGAACTAGGATTACAAATTTTCAAAGTTTGTTTTTGAAGAAATGAAAATCAACCTCCAGGGGAAGAAGAAGGACTTGTTCTTGATGTATCCCAGTTACTTCAAATGATCCTGAATGAAAAATACCCCCAAATTGAGAGTGTTGGATAAGGTTTCTAAGTCAATAACAATATTTAAGATGTACTTGACCCGACCCAGCATGGTCCATTTGGGTTGCACTTCACCCGAACAATTTGTTTGGATAATCTTTTGAGAATAGTATGTTCATGCTTTATTAATATATTATAAGTTATAATATATTAATATTAAATCATATTATTTAATTAGTATTGGTCATAAATTAATTTAGAATTAATTTGGTGAAAAAAAAGGTGACTAATTAAATATGGAATGGGCTTGGTATGCATGAGAATCCATGGATAGTCCATGGAACTTTTAACCCATGGATCCTTGGAAAGGAAGATTCATGGGTATTAGGGTTTACATGGATGTAACCCTAATCCTCCACACTATATAAAGGAGCTTATGATGCTTGAAATGGCACTAGTTGTGTGTGAACAAGAGTGGTGGCCTAATTTCTAGAGCACATATATTATTCTCTCTAGGTTCCAAGGTTTGTGGTGATTTGTGATTCCACTTGAGGCATTCACACTATTGGTGCTAGGCTCTCAAACTCCAAGCAATCAATCACTATCAAAAGGTATGTCATTCTTCTAGTATATTATGATTCTAGTTTGCATGCTATGCTAGTTAGGATGAAAACCTTGGAAATTCTTATTTGCATGTATTTTAGAGAAAACATAGATCCAAGGTTATTAGGATTGCATGTACACCTTAGGAGTGTTAGAATGCTCAAAACCCAACAGAGAGGTCGTCTGATACTTTGGACATGAAAGCTTTGGGTCTCAACACCTTTGGACTCATGAAGGAATCAAGAAAAGCTGCCAAAGTCGCCTATCAAGGATTGAAGGAGTTGGTTAAGTTTGGAAAGTTTACTGAAGTTGAAGATACTCCTGCTGCTAGTTCCATTAATGCTGAGGTTGCCGAGGAACACATGGTACCTAAACCAAAATTTCAATTTGCATTTGAAGAGGTTAAAATATCTGACGATGAAGAAGAAGAGGATCAAGAAAAGGATATGACAGAGAATGAGTTTGAAGATTTTCTACAAAGTATCTCAATTCCTGAAGAGGATGTGGTTGTCACACCTTCTGTTGTGACTGAAGGAGATCGTGACTCAGCTGTGCAATTTTATTCACCTACCTCTGAACAGATGGATGCTCTTATTGCTGAACTTCAGCGAACTGCGAGGAAGCCTCCCCAAACAATTCCGGTTACAACTGAACCTCCATCTGAGAGTGATCAAGAAGATTCAGCTCACGTTCTACTCTCGAAGAAAAGAAAAAGAATAGATCCAAGACCTGGAGTACTTATCACAGACCCTGTTCAAAATGTATCTACTCCGATTGAACCTAATTATGTGGCCCAAACTATTGAAAGCACATAATTGGGCCTTAAGGATCATGCAAGGTTGGACCATTGGAATGCCCAATGTTTGGACTGGAAGAAATGGTTGGGCCTTAGGGTAAGACCATGTAGCGGTTTGGGCCCAATTTGGAAAATTGGGCCATATGTTGGGCTTTGAGCCATAGTTTGACTTTTGGGCCTTGGGCTTGAATTAAGCTAAGATGGGGGTAAAGTAGTCTTTTACCCCAAGCATGGACTTATGGTATGTGATGGAACCCAATTATTAATTGGGTGTTATTTTGTGTTGACATTTCGGGAACCTGTCATCCAGCATCTAGGTTTTTGTCCGCGGGACTTCAGCAGTGCGAGGTGAGTTACCTTCCAGTAGAAGTCGGTCTAAGGCACCAATGTCGGCCCACTAGTAAGAGTTATAGTAGAGATGATTGTCTTTGTGATAATTATCTGGTATGTCTCTATCTGTATGCTTTATGTGCTTGTATGCTATGATGTTATGTGATAGTCGTATGAGGGGCAGGATAGACCCTAGTACCGGTCGATAGGGCCGAAAGGGTATGCCAGCACCCGGATAAGCTAGGCAGTATATGACTTATATGATTATGCACTAGGATGCCATGTGGTAGAAGTAGGGGGTGAAATAGTCCCCAGTACCGGTCGAAAGGACCGAAGGGGTAGGCCATCACCCTCATATGCTAGGCAAGGTAGAGGTCGAAAGGACCGAAGGGGTAGGCCATCACCCTGATGTGCTAGGCTAGGTACCGGTCGATAGGACCGAAGGGGTAGACCAACACCCTGATATGCTAGGCAGTTACCGGTTGAGAAAGACCGAAGGGGTAGTCCAGTACCCGGATATGTTAGACAGTATGTATGTTGTATGGTATGTGGTATGATGGGGGAACTCACTAAGCTTCGTGCTTACGGTTTTCAGTTTTGGTTTTAGGTGCCTCGTTTTCAAAGGAAAGGAGCCAGCTCGATTGCACCGCATCACACTATTTTCCGCATATGAGATCTTTAGGATTACACTCTGATATTGTTTTATGATAACGTGTATTGATTATTGACACTTTGGTTTTGACAAGGGATGTTATTATGAATGTTTTTATATTGTTGGTTTTATAATAACTTAATTAAAAATGAAATTTTTGGTCTTAAATTTTGGGATGTTACAAGTTAGTATCAGAGCCTTGGTTTGATGGATTCAGGCACACTCTCGGGTGTGTTTGGACTCAAACTGACGACTTGGTATGAAAAATTTCAAAAGGGTGTGGTGCGTGCAATCAGCCGAGCTCAAGTATGTTTTCCCCAACATACCGATACATGTTATGTTATGATATGATATGATTATGAGAACTGCATGCTAGATTAGGGCTAAGGATCTAGGAAGGATGCCTTATATGCCTACTATATGATTATGAGAACTGTATGCTAGATTAGGGCTAAGGATCTAGGAAGATGCCCTATGTGCCTGCTGTATGTTCTTATTGAACTGCATGATAGTACTGACTAGTCATAGATACGATGGCCTGCTTTGGATATGTTTGGTTTGGGTTACTCAATGCCCGAATGTTGCGTGCTTTGTGATATTAGGAGTCCTAGTCATCTTTAATTAACTAGTAAACGAATACGTTAAATTACATATTGCGAGGACTAAATAATTTCTGAAGGTTAGGTCTAGCCCTATTTTGCAGCTCTTGTTTGAGTCCAACCGTTGTAGGGTAGGACCTCTCATTCGAAGAATTATCTGGTCTTAGGGATATGTAATGGTATTCGCGATCTAGTTAGGTAAAGGTAGCAGGGATTTCTTATGCAGCTGATGGCGGAGAGTAGGTCTGAGAGTTATCCTAGGGTAAGCCTAGGATGAGGTTAGTGTTGGATTAGGTGTCTAAGTACATAACTATAATTGTTATGTACTTGACCCGAGAGTAGCCTAGGATGAGGTTAGTGTTGGATTACGGCATCTCTCTTCCGAATTGTAAATTATTTTGTTGGGTCCTAGCCTTAATATGTCATTTGGGTGTTATATTAAGGACTTAAATCAACTTAACTTGAATTTCTCCCTTGTAGATGTCTAGTTCTGACAACTATGGTCTTCCCGAATCTTATGGAAACATCTTTCCTCATGAAGATGATGTCCCATGATTGGATCGTGGAGATGGAAATCATGCTTCACTTCCTCCACATCCTCCAATAATTCTCCCTAACCCACAAGTTCAAAGACTTGAAAAGTTCAAGGTCACTCAAGCCCTATTGGCTAGCAAACACCAAGATGGAAGGTCTGTGTGTGCACATGTCTTGGAGATGAAGTCACACATTAACAGGCTCGGAATGTTAGGAGTCGTTGTGACGAGGAAGTTGGCTGTTGACTTGGTTCTTCAGTCACTTCCCGAGTCTTATAGTTAGTTTGTTAAAGACTACTATATGACAGACCGCGACGTGACCCTTATTGATCTTACCTATTTGCTAATTGCTGCTGAATCAGAAATGATTTGGCACACTGATCAAGCAAATTTGATTGGAAGATCTACCTCCCAAACTTCCATGGACAATGGAAACATTGGAAGTCCAGAAAAGTCTTCTCTTCCCAATAGAAAGGGATCGGCCATGGTCAAGCCATTTAACCTAATGGTAAAGAGAAAGACTAAGTCATAGATTGTCCCGTGTGCCATTCCAAAAGAATCTGTTTGCTTCTACTTCCAAGAGAATGGGAATTGGCTGCGAAGCTGCCGAATCTACCTGAAGGATCATAAGGATGGTAAAGTCAGAGTGTATGACTCTGCTTCAGGTAAGTCCACCATCTAACTCTATTAAGTTCCTATTTCTAGATTCTTAATACATGATGTAATGTAATTACATTTTGATGTTTTGTAGGATCGAAGAAAGGAAGGAAGCTTAAAGGAAAATCATGTTGAGTCTGATCACGAAGAGATGGATTTTGATCGCATGATTCAATGATCAGAGTTTTTGAGCTGCTACTTAAGAGTTATGATAGATTGCTTAGAAATATGTAGTAACATAGTTTTCATTTCTAATTGCATTGTAAGGAAAAGTTTTTCCGCATTTTTATAAATAAAGAAAATTTTTTGAAATTTATCTTATTTTACATTTCCTTGCAATGGCATTTGTGAAAATTGATGTTTGTATGTTTAAATTCTTAGCAATGTTGAAAATGGATTTGACTCTTTCGTTTGTAGTAGTGTCAAGATTTACCAAATAAGGAAAGATTCTCATCACCCAAGTTTCAGTTGGATAGAAACTTGGAATCATACAACTTGTATTGTGTGATGAATGAGAACCTTCGTCTTTGGGAAATTAAGACTAATTCCTTGTTCACATGTATATGTGAGTCAAGTGAAGGACTAGGGGATCAGGTACACTTGGTTGTGCACTGGTCAGGTCCACCACAAAGAACGATATGACTATTCGCATGATTTACTAAAGTTAGTAAATATGTTTATACTTACAAGATTAAGTGTAATTATGAATCATTGAAAAAGTTTCAATGTATAGCAGAACGAATAAGAAGAATCAATTAGGCAGAAAGATAAAAGTTTCTCCAATCTGAAAAGAAAGGAGAGTACTTGAGTATCGTATTTTATGATCATCTTAATGATTATGAAACCATATCACAATTGATCCTCTAAGGATATCTTAGTGCATTTCTATGAATAAGAAGAGGAATCGTGAATTGAAGAAGATGAGTCATACTTCGTTCCAAGATAAAGTCTTAGAGTCTTACTCCAAGATTGTGCCTTGAGTGACATAATCTTAAGAAGGTTTATAACACTCATCAAATGTAGAGTAAAATTTTTCTTACTCTTGTATATTTGAAATTGGTAAGTTGTGATGTCTTGGATAAGACAAAGACCAACTAAGACCAATTGTGTGAAGTGTTTTTTCTTGATAAGAAACCGCACTAACTCTTGAATATTTGTTGTCAAGTAATTTTTCTTGAAAAAGAGAATCTTATATGTCAAGAGGTCAGTGGGAGTCTTAAAGATCTTGAAAAGTTTCAAGCTAATCAAGAGTAAACCTATTGTTAATCACTAGTGCACGACTTGAGGTTTGTAACCTATCGTGTTGACATATTCTTGTTTCCGTGCCCATTCAAGTTGAAGTTGACAATGCATGTGAGTTCTATGAGTGCTCAATTGTTTACATAACAACTTGGAAGCAATGGTAGGCCTTTGTGCTGCCAGGTGGTAAGAAATTAAGATTCAACAAGTTCAGGCCATGTGAGTTTGGATTTGTCACTAATGGATAGGAACACATACACCATAAATCTAAGTGTCATTAGGTTTCTCTCCAATTCATGAAAATGATTGTGAGGAAACGCTTTCACTAAGTAGATTTTAAGGAGATAGCAATTGCGATATTTGCATTCTCAAATTCGATTATGATTATGGCATCCCTCTTCATAGTTCAAATTATGAGAAATGGCAAAAGGTCTAAACAGTTGAGACTTATTGCTGTAAGTTCCAAAATTGTTTAGACACACATGTGAGCTATCTAAGGAAAGGTGTATGAGTTTGAGAAGCCTAGATAAAATCTTATCGAAGAATTTTGTATCAGAAATCTGAACTTTGGTAAGAAAGTCAACAAGTATTGATTTATAGAAGTCCAACTGATTTCTGGGTACATGTCAAGGCTAGTGGGAGCATAAGTGTTATGCTATTAAAGAGATAATTGTTATGCTAGTGGGAGCATAATCATTATGGTAAGTGTTGCAAGTTAGCAATGGTAATTATAGAAAACAAAAGTTTCAAATCGCAAAGTTGCAGAGTTTGAAAAGTTGTTTTGCTATAATTAAAGGGAGAGGAAATCATACTTCATTTCAAATCTGAAAGCTTAGAAAGTGAGATTTTAATCAAATTTAGTCAAGGATATATATGAATGTTTTGTTGGAATGGTTCAACATAAGGAAATTCTATATGTGGAAATATTATAGCAAGAGAATGGTAAAGTGTCATGTCTTTATGTAAGATATTATGAATCGTATCCCATATGCTTCGGGTATAGGATCGATTGCATATGCTATAATATTAATCTGTTCTAATTTTCCAAATTACAAGGGCATTAAGAGGGAAAAGACACTAGAACGAGATATGACTAAATTGGTTAAACAATTGCTAAGAACAATCTAAGGTTCGCCAAAGATTGGATACTTGTGGGCAATTGGAAGTATTGTAATGGATGGACCATATTGACATTATTATGAATAGACAAGATTCTATTAATAATGAGTTGTCATATGGCAAATATGGAAATGTTTCCATAATGAGAGTTGGATATTAAGAGTCTATGTGTAGGTTAGAAACTTTTATGCAAGAAGGATGTTCAAAGGAATGTACTTTGAATTTGAGACTTTGCTTCCATGGAATTGTTTTGTTATCAATCTCCAGTAGAATACTTTGTAATTTCATTGTCCAAGTCTCTGTGGCTTTGATGCATTGACCTTACAAAAGGATCATTGCATAAAGATTAGAACCTAACACATTCTAATAGTGGCAAGAATTTGGTATTCTTACACTAGGGATAAAGATTTGGAAGTTGTGAAATGAGTTTCATTGAAGATGTATTCAATTGATCTATTTCACAAAGAGATGACCATAGGAAAACGTAGTGTGCATGCTTGGAGAATGGCATAACTATTGTTTTAATTCAAGTGTTAAGTTGATTAATCGAAATATTATACAATCAATAATGTGTAATCAATATGGTGATTAAATAAAAGGTGTTTTATTTATATTCATAAGTTCTGAGACCATATTGGATTCGATTATTCTTGTGTTTCACTTTGCATGTTTTGAATTCCAGAATAATAAGATTATTCAAACTATCCACAGTCGATCATACTTTGGAAGTAGGTATTGAAGCTAGACTGTCATGAATGGGTCTGTAGATTGTCTAAAGGTGTTTAGAAATAGCACAAGTTTGCTGCAGTATTCATGAGTACTCCTGTAATAAGATTTGAGTATTGGACTAAACCCACGCTCATTTGAATCACTTCATGGATTTTATCACGAGTGATCATGAGACGATAATATCTTATATTCTTGAAACGGAGAGATATGAGTTGCAGTTTACAAGTCGGTTGCACATTGATGATATATAAACGCACCAGTAACTCGGTGTTATAAAATGTATCATTGTGTGTGATTTGATGAGTAAATAGAGCAAGCACATGATTCAAAGTTTATCTGTTCCTTTTACCCTAAGATGGATAAAAGCGATATATGTGGGCCCCTCGATGATTTAGTGATGACACCCTAAGTGCTTGGCCAAGCCTGGACTGGTTTGATTTGTTCAATTAGTCGGTCGTCATAAATCGGAAATCGAGAAACAACATATGGACAGAGAGAATGATTATAATCCATGTATCATGTCCATACGATATCCAGAATGGAGGAATATATGATCCCTTATCTAATGGACGCGTCATTGACTGGGTCAGAGTTCGACAACAACTTTTAGGAGCTACGATTGCTAGTCGTTGTTTAAGTCGTACTTGCAGTTATAGTTATTAGACTTATCCAAGTTGGAGACTGTTGGATTAGGTGTCTAAGCCCATAACTATAATTGGTATGTACTTGACCCGAGAGTAGCATGGTCCATTTCAGGTTGCATATCACCAAGACAATTTGATAGGATGTATATTTGAGTAAGAGGTTGTTTATGATTTACTAATATATTATAAGTATAATATATTAATGGAGAAATCATATTATTTAACTAGTATTGATCAAGAATTAATTTGGAATTAATTTAGTGATCAAAATAGACTAATTAAATTAATGGGGACTGATTATGTAAATCAGTGATATATATATTGTTTGGGCTAATGATCCACGATGGGCTAAGTTTATGTAAGTATCCATGAAGAGTTAACCCACATGAGATATGGATCATAAGCCTATGTGTATGGATTAGGGTTTACCCATGACCCTTGGAATCCTACACTATATATATGTTATCCCATAGCCTAAAATCGGTGACTAGTCTTCTTGGAGTTCATATAGCCGATCTTGTGCCTAGTAACCTCTCTCTCAAGTTCTCCTTTGTTAATGGTGTGTTGTGAACCATTTGAGGCATCAAACTTGGGGTTCTAAGTTCTTAAAGGCCAAAATACACCAAGCTACAAAAGGAGGTAATTTTCTAACTAGTATTTTATGATTCATATGCCAAATTGTATGCTAGTTGTAGGCTTCATGCTTTGGAAATTTTATTGCATGTATAACTAGAGAAAACTTAGATCCAAAGCATTTAGGGTTGTATGTGCACCATAGGATGTTGTAGTACATAAAACCCAAGAGTGGTATCAGATCCATGGGTTGTTTTTTGTTATATTTGATGCATGGCTAATTGTTCAAAGCTGGAAAAAATGAAATTATTCACTCTGCCAGGGTGAACTTGGCGAGTCCACTCATGAAATCGGCGAGTTCGTCATGAACTCGATGAGTCCATTATCCGACTCGACGAGTTCAGCAGTCTGTTGGCAAATTTTCGGGTTTTTTTTTGGCGAGAATTGGATTTGGATCATTACCTTAAACTGTTTTGTGTCTGAAAATCTGTTTTTTCTGATATGGTAATGATTATCCCATCCAGTTAGAAGATAAATTGTCAAATCTCAAAATTATTACTAGTTTATATGATATGCTAATTGTTTGTAATATTTTATTTGAAGTTATCTTACTATAAGAGTTGCATTAAGTCAAATTTGTAAAAGATAAAATTATGATTATTTTATTAGTTTTAAAATTTGATCTAAATGTTTTTAGGAGTTACAAAACTTGAAGTTATCTTACTATAAGAGTTGCTGTGTCATGGGATGACTTTTCGACCAGATTTCAGGCAGAGTTTGCCCAGGCGATTGAGGCGCATCAGTTGGCACATGAGTTGTTAGATCTCCGCCAAACTACTGAGACTATGGCAGAGATCACTGTCAAGTCTCGGGAGAGAGATTAGTTGGTACCGTAGTATGCAGCAGATGAGGAAATGAAGAAGGTAAGGTATCATGACATATTGCAGAATGATAGCAGGGAGATCGTGAGTATCTTGGGGTGCGAGACCCTGAATGATATGACTTCTAGAGCCCGAGAACGGGATATTGACATGGAGCATATTGAGAAGAGGGAATCAGATCAGTTGCTTATATTGAAGGGTCTCGGGAGGAGACCCAAGATTTCGAATCAGCTTTTGAGAGGCCAACAGGGCCAATTTCAGTGCAGCACTTGCGGGAAACTGTATGATGGAGTTTTTCGCTCCAAGGGCTTGGGTAAGGGTACACTTGGGTTTTTTCCATGTTTGTGTTAGGTTTATATCTTCAAGTGATGTCATATGCCATTTACATGCCGAGAATTATTAGTGGGTAGCGAAATGTTATTTCCCTAATTGCGGGTTGGGAGTGTACAGTGTCATCTTGGTTTATGGTCGAGATCGGATCAGGGGTGTTTTGTGGAAGGTCTGCAGTCAGGGTTCCACTGGATGGTTATCCAGCATCAACAGGATTCGATTGTCTTAGTAACCGTTATTGATTGGCTAGTAATGGAGCACTAGTTGGTAAGAGTTGGTTGTCATCGGATCGATCGTTGGAAGGTGAGAAGGATTGGGAATTTTTCCAAATTTCATGTATTGTGAAGATTTAGTCGAATCTAAGTGGGGGATAATCGTCTAGGGATTCAGAAGCAGGAGCAGTTTTGAAACTGGGATAAGTTTCGCATCCTTGTCAGGAAGGAAGACAGCCCAAGCGGCTGTATGGAATAATGATAGTGTGAGTTGGAAGTTCGGAAAACTGGCCAGTAATGAGATCGCATTCTTAGAATGTTTGATAGCAAGCCTTAGGGAACCAGGTTGGGGATTCCAGTCAGGACATGAATTCAGTTGGGATTTTAGATCGTGTGTGTGATCGACGTCGGATGTGTTCAGATTGGTAATCAGTGATTGAGACAGTGTGGAAAGTGTTGTAAGACTGTGGGATAGCCGTTGCATTCACTAGCATCCATATTGTGTGAGAGAGTGTTGTAAGTCTGCGGGTGTAGCCGTAGCATTCACAAGGTTGGCAGATAGTATGGGAAGTGTTGTAAGTCTGCAGGTGTAGCCGTAGCATTCACGAGATTGGCAGATAGTGCTAGAGTGTTGTGAGGTTGCGGGCGTAACCGTAGCATTCACTAGGTTGGTAGATAGCATGAGCGTGTTGTTGGAACGCGGAAGGAACAATAGTACCCATCATTTCAGGTGCAGCAGTGAGGGCGTGGCAAATCCACAGGTTGGTTTACGGATTTCCCCAGATGAATTAGACCTGTTTGAGCCAGTGATAAGAGCGTAGGAACGCCACTACAGTTATGGGATCAAGGAAGCAATGGACCGTATAAGGTTGTTTGTGATATAAGGCTACCCTTAGTCATGTAGCAATCACTCTTAGCCTTGGATTTGGTGACGTCAAGATTCGACGTATGGACCCGAACGGTTGGATCAGGAGGTCGTTAGGGCCATAGTGGCAAGACAACTAATGACAACTATTGATAGATGAGGATTTCATTCGGAAGTCGGGTGGGGCGAATGTGTGGGAGTCTTTTGTCTCCGCAACCAGGCCGGAACCCAGTATTCAGATGACTAGTGAACGAATTGAGACCAAGGAGGTCTCGGTTGACTTTGGAAAGCAGCCAGGTGACAGTACGCTGTTTCGGGCAATATTAGTGTTTTAGGATTTCATGTATGGTTAGAGTAACAGATTGTTGGGGTTATGCTAAGTCTCTCACATTGGGATTATCTGAGACTTGGCCAAGTATAAGTAATTTGCAGGGATAATTAGGTATGTGTCTTTGTTTTCCAGTGGGAACCTCGAGTTATCAGAAGTTGAGTAGTCAGTCGAGAGGCAAGTGGACTGGATTCAACGATAATGATTCAGTATGGGTGGTCTGTCAGGGAGTCGGACCATATCGAGACTACATATTCTAGATTGAGTAATGTGATCATAATACAAGGAATTCATTTATCATTGGGTTTTAGAACCTGCGAGGGATGGTTTTGGTTGTCTTGGAAAAGGCTAGGTCATGCTCGGGATTCTGGCCATGTCGTTCAAGTTGTCTGACGTGTAAGGAATGGTAAAGAATGATTTCGAGGAAGAAATCTAATTTAAGTGGGGGAGTGTTGTAACACCCCGTTTATAAATAAATAAATAGACAAATTAATGAATGAATAGTATTTTGTAAAGATTTTTAGAAGGAAGGGGGTGTTTGGTAAGTATGGGAATTAATATGAAAGGATTTATGGAAGCAGGGGCTAAAGAGTAAATTCTGGACCTAAGTTGAAAAGGTTTTGTAGAGGAGGGGCCATTTGGTAACATAAGGACTTCAATTGAAAATAATTTGTAGAGGGAGGGGCTGTTGGGTAAAAATTCAGACTTGATTTGTAAGGGATTTCAGAAGGCGGGGTTTAAATGGTAAATTATGGACTTCGTTTGGAAATATTTTTATGGGGGAGGGACCATTTCTGTCATTATGGGGTAATGTTTCTTATGTCCGGGTATATGAACCCGTCACCTTCCCAAACCCTAACCCTAGCCACACTATACTCCAGCCGCCACCTTCACTACTCTCGTTCCAGCCGCCATCGCCTATTGCGTCGCCACCATCGGCCACCGGCCGTCGCAGTGTTGCCGTTCGCTGCCGGCGTAGATGAAGAACTTTGCACCCGACGATGTGTTAAGCGGGGTTGTCGAGAGGAATCCGCCAAGGACAAGTAAGGACACTACCAAACCGTAGTCGTCGCTATCTCTCCCATAGTCTCCTTACACCACTGAGCTCCACCGTCGCTGTGTCGTTCCGTTGAAGACAGAAGCTGCCATTAGACGCCATGGCAACGGACGATCGGAAGGAACACACCCGGGGGTTTCGTTGTTGCTGTTTCCGATGGAAGTTGCCACCTTCTTCGTCTCTTGTTCTGTCCCGTCGTCAGCCACACCACCAGTACCGCCACGCGTGTACGCCACCACTAATGTGAGTCGTTGCTGTTGCCGCCATTTGTGCCACCGCCGTCGCCGCCATGCGGCTATTTCTCCGTGACTGACGCTCTCCGACCATTGCACGCCACCAGGTGGGTGGTTGGTTTCATCCTCCGAGCAAAGGCGTGTATGTGTGTTTTATTCGGCCGGAAAACCAGGAAAAGCCACCATCACTGTGAGGTGGTGGCTGCCACCTTATACCACCGCCGGCCACCACGAGGGTGGATGTGTGTGTGTTTACCTTGTTGTGTGTGTGTATTTTGGGTCATTTCATTGTAAAATTGTAATTGGTGACAGAATAATCAAAAGAAAACTCATAACCACCACCGTGAGGTGGTGGCTGCCACCTTCCGCCGCCACCAGCCGTTGTGTTGGGTGGCAGTGTGCTTTTTTTGTGTTTAGTTTGCTTTTGTGATGCTTGGACATAATTGGAATAGAACCATAACCACCACCGTGAGGTGGTGGCCGCCGCCGTGAGCTGCCGTTGAACACCACTACCCGAGGTGGTAGTGGGTGGTGCCCGACTTATTTAACCCTAGTTGACCTAATGAAACCCTAATTGATCTAAAGACATAGCTTTTGGACTTAATTGGGTTGTGATTGGGTTGGAAACCCAAATTAGGGTTTAGAAAACCCTAATTTTGGATATATGGGTTATGGATTGTCGGGACCCGCATTTTGGATGACCGGATTAGGATTATGTATTAAGCCCGACCACACTGTATGATTAACCTAGTAGATTGATGGAATTCATGGATTAAGTCCTTAGTGGATTAAGTAAGAAACACTTAACCCTAATCGTCATTTTATGTGAAAACCCTAATCTTGCTTGGGCCTTAAGTTGGGCCTTTCTATTGGGCTTTGGTGATTGGGCTATTGATGGGCCATCCAAGAACAATCATATGGACTAAGAATATCTGGATGGGCTTTAGGGTAAGGCCCATGTGAGGGTTTAGGCCCAATTTGGAAAATTGGGCTATAGATGGGCCATAACTGGGCCTTAAGGATCATGGGAGGTTGGACCATTAGAATGCCCAATGTTTGGACTGGAAGAAATGGTTGGGCCTTAGGGTAAGACCATGTAGCGGTTTGGGCCTAATTTGGAAAAGTGGGCCATATGTTGGGCTTTGAGCCATAGTTTGACTTTTGGGCCTTTGGATTGGGCCTTGGGCTTGAATCAAGCTAAGATGGGCGTAATGTAGTCTTTTTCCCCATGCATGGACTTATGGTATGTGTGATGGGTTTTGAGCATTCTAACACTTCCTAAGTGTACATGCAACCCTAATAACCTTGGATCTATGTTTGTCTAATTATCATGCAAAGTTGAATTCCAACGTTATATTCCTATCTAGCATACATGGGGAACAAATTTTAACTTGCATGAAAGATAGAATAACTTACCTTGTTGTTGCTTATGATCCTTGAAAGCTTGTGAGCCTAGCACCCCAAGTGTGATGCCTTAAATGCTTCACACAACACCAAATGCTTTTGGAATGACTTTAGAGAGAATACACACTTCTAAAATCGGCCTAGCCCTCTTGTTTCTTATGTGTAGCCGATTTTGGTGGATAATGGGTTTCTTATATAGTGTTGACACATCTAGGGTTACACCATGTAAACCCTAATGTGTCATGACTCTTCATTTCCATGACCCATGGGTTTGTAACTCCCATGGAGCATCCATGAAGCATCCTATGGGTGGAACCCAACTTGATAATCCATGGAGCCTCTTAGCCCACTATATAAGATATGGAAGATTTACATAATCTACCCATATATTTAATTAGTTATCTTTTGATCACTTAATTAATTCTAAATTAATTCTTGATCAAACTAATTAAATAATATTATTAATATATTAGAACTTATAATATATTAATAAACCATAAGTGTTATTTCTCTCATTTTAGTTTATCCAATTGCATGGTGCCATGCAACCCAAATGGACCATGCCGGGTCGGGTCAAGTACATACCAGAAATAGTTATGGACTTAGACACCTTATCCAACAGTCTCCCACTTGGATAAGTCTAATAACTATAACTACAATACTTCAGGAACCGATCGGCAATCGTAGCTCTTTCAAGGTGTCTCGGAACTGAGAAGATGATGATACGCCATTTAAGATAAGTGATCATATAATCCTCTGTTCTAGATATCAGCCGGACAAATACATGGAACAATGTCTTACTTATTGTCCAGCAGTTTGTTTCCCGATTTCCGATTTGTTTGAAAAAGAACTTAATTGAACACATCAACTTAGTTCTGACCGGGCCCGGTACATAGGTCAAAACAAAATCATCGAGGGGCCCAAATATCAGCTTCTAATCTAAGAAGGAACAGATAAACTTCGACTCATATGTTTGTTCTACCGCTCATTGAATTATACACAAAAGCACGTTTTATAACATCGAGTTACCAATGCGTTAACGTACAATCAATGCATAACCAACTCATAAGTAACAAATCATATCTCTAGGTTTGAAGACTTATATGATATTACCGTCTCACGATCACTCGAGATAAATTCCATGAAGTGATTCCAGTGAGCGTGGGTTGAGTCCAATGCTCAGAACTTATGAGCACTCATGAGTGTTGTAGCCATGTCCAACAACTTAGACCTCTGCAACCAATCATGACAGTCTTGATTCATACCTACTTCCGACATATGACCGACTGTGGAGGTTCGAATAATATGATATACCAAACATAATTATTCTGGAAGTCAAAACATGCAAAAGAAATATAGTAAACGATCGACAAGAGATAGCAACACTTTACTCATAAATAAAACACCTTTTATTCATCATCTAATGTCAATTACACTTTACAAATTTCAAGGTTATCTAACTACTAAATCTAATATCATCCTTCATCCCTATGCTCCGAGCATGCTGGAGATGCTTAACCCGAGTCAGTCCCTTCGTGAGGGGATCTGCTGGATTCTCATCCGATGATACCCTCTTTGCCACGAGGAGTCCTTCTTCTATTCGATGTCTGATGAAATGGTATTTTCTGTCGATGTGTCTGGATCTCCCGTGATCCCTTGGTTCCTTGGCTAAGGCAACTGCACTTTCACTATCACAGAAAATTTCCATTGGCTCTTTAATAGCTGGTACAACTCCAAGGTCTCCAATGAAGTTCTTCAGCCATATCGCCTCCTTTGCTGCCTCGCTAGCTGCTATATACTCTGATTCGCAAGTTGAATCAGCCACTGTCTCTTGCTTGGAACTCTTCCAAGAAATTGCTCCTCCATTTAAGGTAAAGACCTAGCCTGACTGAGAGCGGAAATTATCCCTATCAGTCTGAAAGCTAGCATCACTATACCCTACAACTCTCAAGTCTTCACTCCCACCGAGGGTAAGGACCCAGTCCTTAGTCCTCCGTAGGTACTTGAGGATATTCTTTACCGCAGTCCAGTGTGCCTTGCCAGGGTTCCCCTGATACCTGCTAACTATGCTCAAAGCAAAGGCTACATCAGGTCGAGTACACGTCATAGCATACATGATCGATCCTACAGCCGAAGCATAAGGTATTCGACTCATTTCTGCTATCTCAGCCTCAGTACTAGGGCTTTGTGTCTTACTCAATCTGGCATTACTCTGGATGGGTAACTCTCCTTTCTTGGAGTCCTGCATGCCGAATCTCTTCAACACCTTATCCAAGTAAGTACTCTGACTAAGTCCAATTAGTCTTTTACTCCGGTCTCTCAAGATCCTTATCCCTAGAATATAGGCAGCTTCTCCTAGGTCCTTCATAGAGAAACACTTCCCAAGCCAGGATTTAACTTCCTGCAGAGTTGGAATGTCATTTCCTATGAGTAGTATGTCATCCACATACAATACTAAAAAGCTAACTATACTCCCACTAGCCTTGACATATACACAAGATTCATCTTCACTCCTAGAAAAGCCAAATTCCTTGACTTTCTCATCAAAGCAAAGATTCCATCTGCGAGGTGCTTGCTTTAACCCATAAATGGATTTCTCAAGCTTACACACTCTATTAGGGTACTCTGTGTTGACAAAACCCTCTGGCTGACTCATGTAAACATCCTCAGCCAACTTTCCATTAAGGAAAGCGGTTTTGACATCCATTTGCCATATTTCATAGTCATGAAATGCGGCTATGGCTAACAGAACCCTAATAGACTTAATCTTGGCCACTGGAGAAAAGGTCTCATCATAATCAACTCCCGGAGTTTGTGAGAAACCCTTTGCAACCAGTCGTCCCTTATAAGTGTGTACATTACCATCCATGTCGG
Organism: Lactuca virosa; assembly: GCF_052849685.1. Taxonomy (NCBI): domain Eukaryota; kingdom Viridiplantae; phylum Streptophyta; class Magnoliopsida; order Asterales; family Asteraceae; genus Lactuca; species Lactuca virosa. The sequence goes on along the minus strand of NC_136433.1, from coordinate 84,392,321 downwards.
TCTTCTTCTTGAAGATCCATTTGCACCCTATAGTCTTACGACCTGGTACATTCTCAACCAAGTTCCAAACTTGATTGTCATACATGGACTGTATCTCGCTGTCCATTGCCTCTTTCCACTTGGCTGACTCAGGGCCTGCCATGGCTTCCGCGTAACTGTTAGGTTCATCCAGACCTATCAGTGTCTCATCACTGATAAGTGTATCACCTTCCGCAGTAATATGGAATCCATAGTAATGCTCAGGTGCATTCCTAACCCTTGTGGAACGCCTCAGAGGTACAGACTTGTCAATTGGCTCAACAGAAGTTTCCTCCCTAAGTTGAGTGCTAAGGTTTGAAGTTCCTTCACCACTTGACTCTTGAATTTCTTCAAGGTCAACTTGCCTCCCACTGTCTCCTTGGCTTATGAACTCTCTCTCTCTCTCTCGAAAGAAAGCCCTCCTAGCTACAAAGACCACATTCTCACTAGGTCTGTAGAAGAGGTAACCAAAGGATTTCTGTGGGTAGCCGATGAAAATACACCTCTCAATTCGAGGTTCAAGCTTATCATGAGTCTCGCGTCTCACGAAAGCCTCGCAACCCCAAATCTTAATGTGGTCTAGTTTGGGTACTTTACCAGTCCACATCTCATGAGGAGTTTTGGCAACTTTCTTTGTGGGAACTAGATTAAGGATATGGGCGGCAGTCTCTAAGGCATACCCCCAAAATGAGATTGGTAGCGAAGCTCGACTCATCATGGAACGAACCATATCCAACAAGGTTCGATTACGCCTCTCAGCTACACCATTCAACTGCGGTGTCCTGGGAGGTGTCAATTGTGAGACAATCCCACATTCCCTAAGATAGTCGAGGAACTCTGAACTAAGATACTCACCACCTCGATCGGATCGAAGCATCTTAATGTTTCTGCCCAATTGATTCTCGACTTCCTGTTTAAACTCTTTAAACCTCTCAAAAGTCTCTGACTTATGCTTGATTAAGTAGACATATCCATATCTACTGTAATCATCAGTAAAAGTCAAATAATAACGATTAGCATCCCTTGTGGCATGTTTGAAGGGCCCACACACATCCGTGTGTATAAGATCCAACAAACCTTCACCCCTCTCACAAGAACCTGTGAAGGGTGACTTTGTCATTTTTCCAAGTAAGCATGATTCGCAACTATCATCTGACTTTAGGTCAAATGACTCCAATACTCCATCCTTTTGGAGTTGGCCTATGAGTTTCTTGCTTATATGTCCAAGACGACAATGCCATAATGATGCTTTATCCAAGTTATTATCATTAACAGAATCAATACACAATACATTATTTCCTAAGTTATCAACCACAGATACAGTTTCATACACACCATCACAAGGTAATGCTTTAAAATAAAGAACATTATTAAAGAAAGCATTAATCGAACCAACTTCATTATCAAATGAAAAGGTGAAACCTTGTTTATACAATGCATGAAAGGAAATAATATTTCTTGCCATTTCTGGCGAATAACAACATTTATTCAAATCTAAACTAAACCCACTACTTAGCGATAAAGTATAAACTCCAATCTTGGTGACAGGTAAAGCTTTCCTATTCCCCATGATTAAGTTTATTCTTCCATGCTCCACATTCTCACTTCTTCTTAGTCCCTGCAAATCAGAACAGATATGAATACCACAACCGGTATCAAGGACCCAAGAGTTAGAATGGGGTGAGTTATTAGATAAGATAGTGTAAATACCTGCATGGTTGGGTTTAACTTTCCCATCCTTCACATCTTGCTGGTACTTTGGGCAGTTCCGCTTCCAATGTGACTTTGCATGGCAATAGAAGCATTCAGCCTCTTTAGGGTCAGAAGAAGGAGTGACAAAACCTTTCTTGGTTCCACTTGAAGAAGAGCCATCAAGGGTCCTAGCCTTGGTACCCTTCGAAGAGCTCTTCCTCTTCTTCCCTCTACCTTTCCCGATTGCCAAAACCGGGGCGGAGTTTGGAGTAGGAGTGTTAACAACCGACTTACCCTTAAGACCTGTTTCTGCGGTCTTGAGGAGTCCCTGAAGTTTGCTGAGTGTGACCTCTTCCTTATTCATGTGATATGTCATGCGGAATTGATCATAGCACGATGGTAAAGAGTGCAAAATGATATCTATTGCAAGCTCCTCAGGTAAGTTCACATTAAGCTTCAGCAACCGATCCACATACCTTTGCATTTTCTGCATGTGGCTCGTGACGGATTCCCCGTCCTTCATCATGGTTGTTATGATAGAGCATATGATTTCATACCTCTCTTGTCGTGCACTTTGATGGTATCTTTCCATCAGATCTTGGTGCATTTCAAAAGGGTAGAAGTCTTCATAGGACTTTTGGAGTTCCGCTGTCATGGTGGCCAACATGATGCATGCCACTTTTGTAGCATCCCTTTCATGTGCCCGGAAGTCAGCGATCTCCTAGGGAGTTGCAGTGGTCTCATCAATCTCCTTAAGCTCCTTGTCAAGGACATATTCTTTGTCCTCGTAGCGGGTAATCATCCTGATGTTTCTGATCCATTCATTGAAGTTGGATCCATCAAAAGTGACTTTCCCACACAAGTTCATAAGGGTAAAGGAGCCATTAGGATTAGAGCCAGAAGCAGCATTGTTTGAAGACATCTGAAAGAAGAGAACAATATTAATTTAGATATTAAGAGAGTCCTTAATAAAACACCCAAATGTAATATTAAGGCTAGGATCCAATCACAATATATTATAACTTAGAAGAGGTATGCCGTAATCCAAGCTATAACATATTTGAAAGGTAGGTGAATGACGATTCACCAATTTCCACCATGAAAAACGAAATATAAATATTAGGTTTTTAATTGGTTCTTAGAAATTCCTAGATTCTTTTGAGATTCAATGAACTTTTCAAAGGCATGTTTCAATCTCGAGTGTGCCCTCCAAGTTTTGTGACTGGGATACCGAGGATCACAAAACGAGGTGTGAAGTAACCATGCAAATCACTTGGTACCCTCAAGGTTTATCACTCAATCGATGTGCCGGTAAACCACACACGCTCCACCGATGCTATGGTAAACCTTAAGTCACCCTTTACCTACCTTGTTAAGTCCAAGTTAGTGTGCCGGTTAACCACACACGCTCCACCAACGACTTAAACAAAGTGTAAAGTGTAATTTCATGGATTAGCACCTTATTCACATTTTCCTAAAGTAACTAAGATTGGGAATTTAATAAAAGCATTTAGTTACTTTATAATATTCATCATACTTTTAATGAGAATTTATAAGTCCTTGTCTTACCCGTTTGGCTAACGACCCTCCACCGATCAAGGAAGCGGTGGGTGAGAGTGGACACCCATTAAGTTGCCATTTTATAGGCAACAACCTTATACCCCCCTTATAGACCGGCTTCGTGAATGAGGCGTACTAGCGGTAAGACGACTTGTTGTTATACATATATATATTAGTAACTTATAATATTATAAAGTATAAGGGTTGAATTTTAACTTTTAAAATTCTAAGGGTTGGAACTAAAGTTTTAATCAAGACTTTACATGTTCCAAAACTTGAGGGCAAGTTTTGTAAACTTCCAAAACTTTTCATTTCTTATAACTTATGAATTAATTGAGTAAAAAAATGAAGACTCTTCATTTTTATAACTCTTGTGTTCTTTTAATGGCTTTAATAAAAGTGAGACTTTTGGTTTTCCATAACTTGAGGACAAGTTATGGACTCCATTAAAACACATTATGATCATGAATTAAACTACCATGCAGGTTACAAACAATTCCTATGATCATCTAAACTTCATAAGTTCAAGAACATGAATATGAACACTTTCAAGAATCAAAAATTACACTTAAAAAAAACTTGTAATTTTAATAATTGCCATTGTAAATGGATTAGCATAAACATTACACCATCTAAAACAAGCTTTAAAACATCAAAACAGTTTAGGGTAATGTTTCTAGTCCATTTCCAGCAACAAATGTGCAAACTTTCATACGAGCAGAAAACAGAAAAACGATTTTTTTTCAAGCTGTTTGCACACAAAAAAAAATAAAAAACAACAAACGAACCTGTCTCTGATACCACTGATGGGTTTTGAGCATTCTAACACTTCCTAAGTGTACATGCAACCCTAATAACCTTGGATCTATGTTTGTCTAATTATCATGCAAAGTTGAATTCCAAGGTTATATTCCTATCTAGCATACATGGGGAACAAATTTTAACTTGCATGAAAGATAGAATAACTTACCTTGTTGTTGCTTATGATCCTTGAAACCTTGTGAGCCTAGCACCCCAAGTGTGATGCCTCAAATGCTTCACACAACACCAAATGCTTTTGGAATGACTTTAGAGAGAATACACACTTCTAAAATCGGCCTAGCCCTCTTGTTTCTTATGTGTAGCCGATTTTGGTGGAGAATGGGTTTCTTATATAGTGTTGACACATCTAGGGTTACACCATGTAAACCCTAATGTGTCATGACTCTTCATTTCCATGACCCATGGGTTTGTAACTCCCATGGAGCATCCATGGAGCATCCTATGGGTGGAACCCAACTTGATAATCCATGGAGCCTCTTAGCCCACTATATAAGATATGGAAGATTTACATAATCTACCCATATATTTAATTAGTTATCTTTTGATCACTTAATTAATTCTAAATTAATTCTTGATCAAACTAATTAAATAATATTATTAATATATTAGAACTTATAATATATTAATAAACCATAAGTGTTATTTCTCTCATTTTAGTTTATCCAATTGCATGGTGTCATGCAACCCAAATGGACCATGCCGGGTCGGGTCAAGTACATACCAGAAATAGTTATGGACTTAGACACCTTATCCAACAATGTGATGGAACCCAATTATTAATTGGGTGTTGTTTTGTGATGACAGTTCGGGAACCTGTCATCCAGCAGCTAGGTTTTTGTCAGTGGGACTTCAGCAATGCGAGGTGAGTTACCTTCCATTAGAAGTGGGTCTAAGGCACCAATGTCAGCCCATTAGTAAGAGTTATAGTAGAGATGATTTTCTTTGTGATAATTATCTTGTATGTCTCTATCTGTATGCTTTATGTGCTTGTATGCTATGATGTTATGTGATAGTGGTAGGAGGGGCAGGATAGACCCCAGTATCGGTCGATAGGGCCGAAGGGGTATGCCAGCACCCGGATAAGATAGGCAGTATATGACTTATATGATTATGCATTAGGATGCTATGTGGTAGAAGTAGGGGGTGAAATAGTCCCCGATACCGATCGAAAGGACCGAAGGGATAGGCCAGAACCCTGATATGCTAGGCAAGGTACCGATCGAAAGGACCGAAGGGGTAGGCCAGCACCCTGATATGCTAGGCTAGGTACCGGTCGATAGGACCGAAGGGGTAGGCCAACACCCTGATATGCTAGGCAGTTATCGGTTGAGAGAGACCGAAGGGGTAGTCCGGTACCCGGATATGTTAGACAGTATGTATGTTGTATGGTATGTGGTATGATGGGGGAACTCACTAAGCTTCGTGCTTACGGTTTTTAGTATTGGATTTAGGTACCTCGTTTTCAAAGGAAAGGAGCTGGCTCGATTGCACCGCATTACACTGTTTTCCGCATATGAGGTCTTTGGGATTACACTCTGATATTGTTTTATGATAACGTGTATTAATTATTGACACTTTGGTTTTGACATGGGATGTTATTATGAATGTTTTTATATTGTTGGTTTTATAATAACTTAATTAAAAATGAAATTTTTGGTCTTAAATTTTGGGATGTTACAGTTATCGTCAATACAATACATAAGCATAAACGGAAAATAACATAGGCCTTACAACATTTATTATTCTACTGGCCTATAATCCATAATTCTCTTATCTGATCATCACACTGGTTCTCTTGTGCCACTACCTGTAATACAAAAAACTGAGTGGGTCAGGCTTGGGAGCCTGGTAAGCACATACCGTTTTCAACCCACAATAATTAAATTCTTTAATTTCATCAAATCATTCAACCCGATTACTCGTTCCCGTTATCCCCACTTTCTGTCCCTAAAGTATCTAATTTAAGGGACCTAGCCTAATGATTATTTTCGGGATTGACAATAATGCTTAGGGAATTCCTCAGCAATATGTGTCAGTAAGCCAGCCATGAGGGGGATGGAGTACACTTGGTGAACACGTCGTTCACAAACACCTACAGGTTGCGAGCCTGCTAGCGTTCCACTGGACTGTCCAGAATTGTCTGTGGTCGTCATCTATACTCCGCTAGATGACTGGATCAGATTTAACATCAAGGCCTCTCATCATTTATTTCATCTTTCATCATCTATATAACCCATCTTTACCCAACATAATTATAGGTATAAAATACATATACAATTTAAATCAAGTATAACATGAATAACTCGTTCATCCAACATAGATATCAGGAATACAGATAATAGGCACATATAACATGTAATTTATATTAAATACTTCATATCTATGTGTAAGATGAAAGTAACTATGCACTCACTTGTTAAAGTGACAACTCGTAATTCGGGCAGTGCTTCGCTTCTAACAATTGTCTTTTTCTTTGACGAAACCTAGTATCATTATCACTAAGTCTTAGTATATTATTTATTACGACTAATTATTATTCTAGATTCATCGTTAACTCAAATTCTACTTCAAGATATATCAAGTAAGGATCAGCCAGACATGACAGTTGGGAGGCATGACCATTTCGACATATAACCTTTCTGAAATCCAACAACCAAGCCAGCATGACCATTCTAGACACCTCTCCCGTAAGTAGATCAATAACTATAACGACTTTGAATCACTGATAAATCTTGTTTATAGGTTCATAATAACGATAATGAACTTAAACATAAGTTATACTTAAAGTATGATAGGCATAACTCGCTTACAAGGGGTTTAGCGAGAAACTATGCTCTGCGTGGGCAGAACTTCTGAGCCGAAAGCTCTTATTCTCAGGGCTTTGCGGCGCTTCGGGCTTCGCTACTAACACCTAGGAGGTGCTAGGGAAAGGCTTAGAGGGTTTGAGGGTATTCGAGATAGAATTGGTTGAGAAGGTGTGGAGAAATGAGTGAAAAACGAGCTCTATTTATAGGCTGGAGGAGTGTACGTACGCTGGGCGTACCCAGCACTACACTGGGCGTACTTTGAGCTACGTTGGGCGTACTCCGTCCAATTGTTGCCATCTCGATCCAAGTCGTGGGGAAGAAGTTGTGGCCCAGATCTTGCCACGTGTCACTCGCTGGTTAATCCCAAAAATTAATTGTCTACTAAAATCCGCAACTTTCGCATACGAGCTCAAATTTTGATGTTCTTTATATCCATGTGTAGGTATCGACGTGATCTACAACTTTCGTTTAGACTCCGTCGGCTTGACTTTATTTTTAAAGTTGTATTTTAATAGGCTTAGACAGTTAAAGTCTCTTAAAAATTCATAACTTTGTCACCCGATGTTCGTTCTCGACTGTCTTTATATTGTTGAGCTCCTATTAACGAGATTTTCAATTCTCATTTAGGTTGTGTCGGCTAAAAATCGATCGATCTAAAATTCGATTTCCGGGTTGTATACTGCTAAGCTGAATCTTAGAAAAATCATAACTTCCACTAACGAAGTCAGATTTGGACATTCTCTATATATACGTTCTCGGTTTAACGTCTACTATTACTTTCGTTTAGATCGCTAAGGCTAAAAAGTAGTTCGTCTAAAATTTACTTTTCACGATACGCGGAGCCGTGTCGCGTAATCGCAAAAACTTCGACGGGTCATAACTTCTTCGTTATAACTCGGATTTCAGCGTTCTTTATATCTCCAGAATCCTTGTTATGACTACTTCAACTTTCTTCAAGGATATTGGGTCAAATTCCATTTTTTACGCACATTATTATTATTATTTTATTATATTGTTATAAGCACATATGTTGCACATAAACCACATAATACTCAAATAATTTTCTTCATTGCTTCAAAATAGGTTATAGTTGTTGACCCTAACTATTACATAATACTAATAATGCTTAGCCAGAAACACTGGCGTTACACATATTCATATGTATAATATGATTATGCTTATGCATATGCATATACATATGCATATGTATATGACATATGTATATGTATATGCATATGCATATGCATAAGTACATGCATATGCATATTCATAAATACATGCATATGTATATGAATAAGTATATACATATGCATATGCATAAGAATAAATATATGCATAAGAATAAGTATATGCTTATTCAAAAAAATATGCATATGCATATACTTATGAAGTAGACGCTTGCTCTTTGGAGGATTGGAGTATAGTTTTGTTTGTTAATGAAAGAAAAAGTTAAGAAAAACTTGGTCTTTTAATGGAGGAAAAAAACTAAATATGAAGATTATATGTAATGATATTTTCTAGGAGAAGGAACATAATGGTTGATTCCATTAAAATGATCATTAATTTGACTAAACTCCCTAAATGAATCATACACGTATTAAAGTATAGTTTATTTTTGTGTATGCATATTTTTAAAAAACATGTGCTTATGCACATGCTTATTAAAAAAACATTTTTAATGCATCTATATATATATGCATAAGAGTAAGCATATAGATATACATATAAATATGAATAAATATATGCATATACATATGCATATGCATATACATATGCATATGCATATGAATGTGCATATACATATGCATAAGAATAAGTATATGCATATGGAAATTAAATACATATGATTATGCATATGCATATGCATATACATATGCATGTGTATATGACATATGCATATGCATATGTATATGTATATGCATATGCATATGTATATGTATATGCATATGCATAAAAATAAGTATATACCTAAGAAAATTAGATACATATGATTATGCTTATGTATATGCATATGCATAAGAATAAGTATATGACATATGAATATTCATAAGTATATGAATATACATATTCATAATTATATGCATATGCATAAGAATAAGTATATTCATAAGGCTATTAAATACATATGTATTATGCTTATGTATATGAATAAGTATATGCATATGCATATGCATAAGAATAACAATATGCATATGCATATGAATAACTATATGCATATGCATATGAATAACTATATGAACATGTGTAACATCCCAAAATTTGGATGTTTAGAATGTGAGAAAGAAAAGGAAATAAGTTGGAAATTGACAAATAGCAATAAAGGGTAAAATGGTCAAAGAGGGTAAATTGGTTATTTTACATAACCAACAAGGGATATAATAGTAAATATGTTACCATTGTACGATTAATATGAGTTTTATATGCTTATGGTGTAATGGATTAAGTGTAAGGGCAAAAATGGAAAAGAATATGAAATTTGTAATTCCATGTAAAAGTGATAAAATGCAAACTTTGAGACCATAAAAGTCAACCCTAGAGTAAAGGAAAGGGAAAAGGGTATAAAAGTAACTTATATTAGACTTGAAAATGAAGCAATAGAAAAAAGAATCAGCTTAGAAGGAGTTCATATGAAAAATCTACGTGGTTGCAAAGTTGGATAAAAATTAATGAAAAGCTGATTTAGGAATTTGACAGTTGTAACGTGTCAACTTTGGAACTTAATAAGACGACATTCATAGCTAATTATAAAGAACATTATAAAGTAAACTTGTAGTCTATAAAACTAAGAGTACATAGGACAAAGAATTAAACAAAATGGATATGTAATTAATGAGATATGGTCGTTTGAAGTTGGTTGTTCAAACACTTAAAATGTTGTAATGTTCCGACTTGTCATGTTCACATTTGAATAACTCCCGTTCTAGACATATTCAGACGAAACAATTAATATGGAACTTGTAGTACTCCTAACAAGCTTTCCAACAATATAAAGTTTGCCCAGATCGGAGTTCGCATGGCCGAGTTACTAGGCTGGAAAGATAGGAAAAAATAATAAATTTTGCTGGGAAATTATCCTAAAAAAACCATGCATCATTCAAATGCATAAGATTTATAAAAAAACAACAAAAAAATAAAGAAAAAAAAAACAAGAAACCTCATTTCTTTCAGGCATTTCATCAAACAGCTTGTGGGCTTCATCTTTGTTCCCCTAATCCATACAGAATTTGAAGGAATTGAATACTATATTCTTGTATTTATTCACACATCAATCAGAACAGAGGGACCTACAATTGATTTGAAATACATACCAGATGCAATTTGTATGTGGGATTAGTCGGGGGAATGAACTATTGGATGCCATTTTTACAATCAACACCACCAAAATCCTAATTGGACTTCATACCATTCCAATTATTAGACATCTTTGTCCCATAAGTTGCATTTGTAGTCTAACTTTGAGTACATCTGCATACAAACAGGAAGAAAAAAACAAATCAAATTTAAGTATATAAGGATTGATGTAAAAAAAAGTGTAACAAGAAATTATTGAAAATTGAAGGAAGAAACCTAATGGTTGTATGATGCCAGTGGCTGCAGCAACAGCAACACCACTTGTTTCAAAGTGAGATGCAACTTTAGAGGGCGAAGCACACCAATTTTGATTGAATTTCATTCTAATTTTTCCTAGATATTCAAAATCACCAATCAGATCCCTACTTTCTCAGCAAAATACCATGTTTATAGCAATTTCAAATACCAATGTCCTTTTCTAAGCTGATTTTTACTCAGATGAAATCAAGCAACATACAAATTCGTCTGTAATGCGGAAACTTAGGTAAACGAACAAAAAGGGAAACCACGACCCGATACGTTATGCTCGAAAAAAAAGGGTAAAAGGCATAAAACAACCAAAATAATCACAAATTTTAGCAAAATTGAGAATGTTTAACAAGATTTAATCTTTAATGAAGTATATGTTACGATTTAGCATTAAAATTAAAGGGTTATAAGAGAGAACATGAATCATTTGAGGGGTTATGGAGAGAGGAACCATTGTTGATTCCTTCAGGCATATGTTAATTTTACTTTTCGTATTTGGATTTTTACTCCCTACCTTGACCCAATTATGTCAAATGCAACTTTTGTAATCATTAAAATAATGATCATTTGTTTTATTGATACCCAACAAAACTTATCTGATAGAAGAAAAGAACGACTAAAAAACTCGACCAAGGTGAAATTTAAGAAGAAAAGTCCATAAGCGTAACTTGAAGAAGACGAAAGACTAGGTCTCCATTGTCACAACTAAAAGATAAGATCGTATCTATATGTTGGGTTGTATTTATATCTACTGCGTTCCATTAGTTGGTTGGTTTGATTAAGAAATAAGATTGTAATTCAATCAAAACAGACCTTAAAGTAAACTTCAAAAAAAATCTATGCATTTGATTGATGCATTGTTTTTTTTTCTCATTCACTTTCGATATCAACATTATTCTCAACACTATTATCCATGAATCTCTATACTTGCACAAACAAAGTCTCGGTGCAACGCATTGCACCATCTCTGACCATCTTCCATGTTCTTCGGTATTCCTTCCAATCAAAGTTAAAACTTGAGAGAAAAGAAGAAGAAGGACCTGCGATCAATTGAAAGGAGAAAGAGGGCTTGAGATTGATTGGAGAGGTGGAGAAAAGAGGGAGGTTACGTGTGATCGATCTCCAAGAGAGAAGAATATGGGGTGAGTACCGATCAACGGAGAAAGAATAGATGCACATTTCGTTGGTTCATTCCATTTTTAAGAGTTCGATGTTGATCTCCTCTCTCTCTCTCTCTCTCTCTCTCTCTATATATATATATATATATATATATATATATATATATATATATATATATATATATATATATATATATATATATATATATATATATATATATATATATATATATATACACACACTAGGCGAATATCCGCGCGTTGCGCGGAATAAAATTATGAAGTTAAACTTTTGGTAAGTATATGATATTGAATATATTTATGTTATTTATATTAGTTATAATATAATAATTATTACATTTAATTGATGTAATATTATAATTAATTTGAACAATAGATAAAATAACACTTATTAAAATCAAATCATTTAATGGTCTCTGTTGAAACTTTATGTGTGTATAAAATTAATTATTTCTTAACTATGTTAATTAACTACTTTTATGATTTATCAATTTTTTTAGACGTTCTTTTAATTTTATCATGATTATTATTTAAACTATCAACCATTGTTTGTAATATAACATAATTTAATTTATAACTTTATGTTATTCTATCTATCTATTTATCTATCTATCTATTATTATTATTATTATTATTATTATTATTATTATTATAAGTTAAATTGAAAAAAAAATTAATTGAATTTTAGTTATTACAAAAAGTAGATTTTGGACATCTTTTACTTAATACAACTTTTAGATTTAGGTTCTTTTGAAATTGTTGTATTTAATAATTTTCTTTTAACTATTTTGCAAAATATATATTGAATTTTTTTAAAACTTTATTTGATATTTTACTTTAGGTTTTAAATTTTACATTATTTTTTAAGTTTATTTGATATATTAATATATATTATGCATTTAACACTATATTAAAGTCAACAAATTAAGTATATTATAATGATAACTCATTACAAGATAATAATTGTTACATTTAATTGATGTAATATTATAATTAATTTGAACAATAGATAAAATAATATTTATTAAAATCAAATCATTTAATGGTCTCTATTCAAACTTTATGTATGTATAAAATTAATTATTTCTCAACTATTTTAATTAAGTACTGTTATAATTTATCAATTTCAAATTTTTTGACAATGTTTTCATTTTATCATGATGATTATTTGAATTATCAACCACTATTTGTAATATAATGTAATTTAATTTATAATTTTATGTTATTTTTAACTATTATAATAATAATAATAATAATAATAATAATAATAATAATAATAATAATAATAATAATAATAATAATAATTATTATTATTATTATTATTATTATTATTATTATTATTATTATTATTATTAGTATTATTAAATTGAAAACAACTTAATTGAATTTTCTTTATTATAAAAAATAGTTTTTGGAGATGTTGTAGTTAATTCGACTTTACATTTAGCTTATTTTACATTTATCGTATTTAATATTTTTCTTTTAACTATTTTACAAAACATACATTATTTTTTTAAACTTTATTTTATATTTTACTGTACATTTTAAATTTTACACTATATTCCATGTTTATTTTATATATTAATATATGTTATGCATTTAACATTATATTAAAGTCAACAAATTAAGTATATCATATTGACAATTCAAGAAGACTTTCATTTATGACAATGTTTATAATTAACAACATATTTAAGTTAATATATTAAGTATATTATGTGGAAATATGAAGAGTTGATATTTAGTTTATATATGATTACACTTTAGGTTTGAAAATTAGTTTATATATGATTACACTTTAAGTTAAGTTGATATTTAAGTTGATCCTGTAAGGTTATATTTAAATTAACAATTTAAGTATTTTATACAAATTGTTCAAAAGTTGTAGCTTTAAAATGATAATGGTTTACATACAACAACATATTAGACCTATTAAATTAAGTATAATATGTTAAAAGTTAAAAACATAACTTTATAAGTAGAAGAAAATATATATTCTTTTAATATTGAAATTCAGTTTATATATGATTACACTTTAGGTTTTATATTTATTTAACCTTTTAACCAACTTATAATCATTATTAGAAAGAAATTGAAAAGTCATGGGAGTTTCAAATGAATGTGGTGAAAGGAAAAATGTTTCATTTATAAGTATATAATGATAATGATAATGATGATAATGATATATATATATATATATATATATATATATATATATATATATATATATATATATATATATATATATATATATATATATAGGGGACAGTTCAAATAAAAACAGTAAATAGTGTGAGAATGTAAAAACACTTTTTATGTTATTATTCTGCAATGAATTTTGTATCGACAACTTTATGTCATTATTCAGCAAAGAATAAATGAATAGTTAAAGGTTAAAATTAAAATTATAATTTACTACAAAATGCACATATATAAGTTTATAATAGAATAATAACATTGTAATGAATATATGACTAATCAAAAGTTAATATTTATATTAGAATTACTTCAACAATACACATATACAAAATTCATTACAAAATAATAACATAAACATAGTGTTTTTACGTTCTCACACTATTTGCTGTTTTTATTTGAACTTACTTCTATATATATATATATATATATATATATATATATATATATATATATATATATATATATATATATATATATATATATATATATATAACAATAAAAGCTTTGTTTTCTGGCTCGCATTTGAAGATCATTTGAACCCTCGGGGCTGCTTAAAACATCACATACCCGAATCCAGATGATACATATCATATCATGTCCGAAAATAAGAAAATCATGGAGACAACAAACGTAACGATCATACACATTGAGAGGTTGCAATTCCTGTTTTTAAATTTCAACTTTCTAGAGTGAACGATAAATAAGTGAAGACGGTGAAGATATAGGGTGTGATAGTCTAAAAACATTATATTTAAATTAGAAAAAGAGAGGTGAAGTTCATGTTCAATGAACTTATTTAAATTTTATCCAGTAACACCAATGCAAATGTCATCAATAATTGAGGTTTCGTTATATCAATATTCAACAATGTCAAATTATAAAAGTTTTTGAAAGTGATGTTTTGTTTTTTATGTTTTTCATGTTTTTGTTTTTCTTGTATCCATTTAAAGATATAGCCGTGGAATAGATATTCCTGTAGGACTCCATGATACCAATCAAAAATTAATTCCCCACCATCAAATGCATCTAAACACTTGATGATGACATGTTGAATTATTCATTTTGCTTATGTTTTGATTTCAAAGTATGAGTTTAACATTGATTTCATATACTATAATTTTATGAAAATATTTTTACTATAATCTGATATTAGAGATATAACTCAACAAAACTCATAATGTAAATTATTTTGCAATATTTAAAAATCTCTTTTTATTTTCATGGCTCGTGTTAGATATAAGGATTTCAGAATAACAATAATACTTAGATATTATTTGGATCGTCATTACATCACTTTTCAAAATCTATAATTCGTCTCCTATAGCATGGGGTTACACACATTCAGAAGTGGGATAATACCAAGAAATCTTATTTAGATCACACGCCTAATTCAAACCATAAAACACATAATACCTTGTTCTTGAGAGACAGAAAAATGCAAAAGATCAATTTTGTATGTAAAAATGATCAACCATTTTCCTAGAACATTTACCTTGCATTTATACAATGAAAAGTGGTTAAATGTTGGTTATATGTTAGTTAGATCAAATTGGCGCCAAAAGAGGTAGTTTTTTGACACAACTAATGTCAACATCACCATGATTTCATCAGTAGGTTTTCGAAACCACCTCCAGAGCATGCTCTGCCCCTTGGACTCCGCAAGGGGCGCTTCCCCTATACCCTGTCGAGGGTGCTACCCCTTGTACCCTTGTACCCAGGGGTGTTGCCATCGGACCCTCATATATCCGAGTTCATATTTAACACTATGAGTGTGCACCCCGCACCGCCAATTTTGGAAAGTAAACTGACCTGCCTCGACAACAATAATAATTACACTAAAATATGCTAATAACACTAAAATTACCAACTCGCAAACAAAAGAGTCAGTCGCAGACTCTTTTTTTGAAATCTTGATCGTAAGAACAATGAACTACATATGATATCATTGGGCTAAAAACCCTTTGGTAGCCAACGGCGGACCATAATCGGAACCTAAGGTAGCCCGTGTTACCCCTCAAATTTTTTGACGTATTGAAATTTTTTTGAGAAACTTTCCGGGGTAATTTTTCTGGCATGCTACCCATAATATTACGTGTGCTGCTCCTATCATTTTGTTTTGAGTCTGCCATTGAAAAAAGTCTCACTCATTTTTCCGAAAGTCTGCGATGACACTTCAAGTAAAGAAACTAAGGGAGTCATCCAATGCACCAAGGATATGAGTATGAAACACCTCCATTTGACGAACTAATATATATATATATATATATATATATATATATATATATATATATATATATATATATATATATATATATATATATATATATATAAACGATGTAAATAAAATCTAAGATTAAACAACAACAAATGAAACTACAAATCGTTTAAGTGATATTTGAGCTAAATTATAAATATAAACAAAATGTATGTAACATCCATAAAATTCATGAAAAATTTAAATTTTTAAAACCAATCCACAAGTCATCATTGTTTACAAAATAGTTTTCAAAACATATTTAATAGCAGAGGTTTCCCAAAATCATAAAACAAAACACGAGGAGGTGCATAATCACGCATTCACCTTCCCGCCGATCATCTGATGTATCTGAAACATAACTGAAAACTGTAAGCCCCAAAGCTTAGTGAGTTCTCCCAAAATACCAACACACAAACAAATAGCACATATACAATAACAGCATACTATGGGTCCAATCAACCATCGGGTTGGAATACCACAGGCACCTCAACCATAGGGTTGGAATGCCAACATACTATGTGTCCAATCAACCATCGGGTTGGAATACCTCAGGCCCCTCGACCATCGGATTGGAATGCTAACATAGTATGGGTCCAATCATCCTCGGGATGGAATACCCTCGGGCCCATTCAACCATAGGGTTGGTATGCCCCGACCTGTTGGCTTACACACAAAGCATTGAAGCCTCAGCCACCGACCAAACATGTGCACATCTAACAGATAATCATATAACAGTCTACAACCAGTCAAATAGATCTACAGATCACTAAGCATAACATCATCCTATATACCACGATACCGATCTAACAGAACATTTCAGTACAATAGCATGCATAACAGGATGTCAATCCAATGGGTCGGCAGTGATGCATTCGACCCGTAAGTACAGTGAGGAAAACTCTCCTCGCAAACTGAACAGAACTGATGAGACCCGACTTCGAATCTCAGCTCTTTAACGATACCTATTTCCACCAAATGACCGATTCCGTTAAAATCCCAAAATACCCAAAATACCCTCAAGGTCAAACTTGGTCAAAGTCAACTAGTCAAATCCACTAAGTCAACCGAGTTAACTCAGCCGAGTCAACTCAACAAGGCTGATTCATGTTGGTACGTGGGGCGTACTTTGGAGGTACGCTTAGCGTACGCAAGGCCTCACAGAAGACCACCATCGGGGTGGTTGACCGAGTACGTGGGGCGTAACCTCGCAACTCCAAAAACTTCATTAAGTGCTTAATGGCTTAAGCACTCAAGCCTATACTTCAGATCTACGGTCCAAATGCACCATAGAGTCATAAAGTTTCCAACTTTATGACTTTACAAGTCCACAAAGTGCTTAATACAAGTTCTTAATCCATTAAGACCTTCTACAAGATGCATGAAACAGTTCTAGCAATTAGGACCTCATTTTTATGGCTTAGGACCCCTCCTAGGGTCTAGAAGGACAGCTCAAAACGACAATAACCAACCATGCACAATATGGGACCTTTGGGACAAGAAAAGAAACATAAAACACCCAAAAATGTGAGCTAACAACCAATACATCATAGTATAGACTTTATACCTTCTGGAGCTTCTCAAGCAGGAAAAGATCCCAAAACTACAAGCTTGCTTCCACTTCAAGGCTCCTTGATGCAACTTCTTCTTCCTTTAACATACCAAAAACACACTCTTGAGCTCAAAACACACACTAAGGGGGCTAGGGTTTGCAAAAATGTCTCAAAGGATGTAGAGGCTGAAAAGGTCGGGAGAAATGAGTCATAATGTTTCTTAAATACCCCTCAAACCTAAAAATTAGGGTTTCCTCCTGACATTAGTACGCCCCACGTACATAAGTGTACGCTTAGCATACACACATGTATGCTTGGCGTACTCCTCCTGCCCAAATTACGAAATTGCCACTGGGGATCAAAGCATAATTCTTGGACTTAGGGACCAATTTGACATGAAATAGAATTATAGGGATGAATTTAGAAGTACCTGAACATCGAGATGTTAGAACTCTCCCCCACTTGAACTAGACTTCATCCTCGAAGTCTGCTGCAGTGAACAAATTTGGATAATGCTCCCGCATCTCAGCCTCCAGCTCCCAGGTCCACTCGGAGCCACTCCAGTGCTGCCACCGTACCTGTACCAAAGGTACTTCCTTGCTACGCAAAACCTTCACCTTCCTTTCCAGGATAGCCACCAGCCTCTCAACATAGTTCAAGCGCTCATCGACCTGAATATCATCCAAGGAAACCACTACCTCATCATCCAATATGCACTTTCGTTGCTGCGAAAGATGGAAAGTGTTGTGAATCTGACTGAGCTCCTCAGGAAGATCCAATCTGTAATCAACCTTGCCAACCCTGGCAATCACCCGAAAAGGCCCAATATACTAGGGGCCCAACTTCCCCCTCTTTCTGAATCATATCACACCTTTCCAGGGTGAGACCTTCAGTAATACCATGTTGCCGACTTGAACCTCCAACTCGGATCGACGCCGGTCGGCATAGCTATTCTGCCTACTCTGACCAGCCTGTAGCCTCTGCCTGATCTGCTGAATCAGCTCTGTGGTCTGAAGGACCACTTCGGTCTATCCCATAACCCTGTAACCAACCTCGCCCCAACAAACTGAGGTACGACATCTCCGACCATACAAGAGATCGAAGGGCGGAGCACCAATGCTGGAGTGATAATTGTTGTTGTAGGAAAACTCCGCAAGAGCCAGGTAGGAGTCCCAGCTCCCACCGAAATCGATAACATAAGCCCGAACATATACTCAAGGGTCTGTATCGTCCGATCACTCTGATCATCGGTCTGCAGATGATAAGTAGTGCTGAATTGCAACCTCGTGCCCAATTCCTCATGGAACTTCTGCCAAAAACGGGAGGTGAACCGAACACCACGGTCTGACACAATGGAGACCGGAACCCCATGGCGATCAACGATCTCGAGAACATACACATCGGCCAACTTCTCGGCCGAAGAACTCTCCCGAATCGCCAAAAAGTGGGCATTCTTGGTCAGTCGATCCACGAAGACCCAGATAGCATCAAAACCCTTTGCTGTCTTCGGAAACTTGGTGATAAAATCCATTGAAATTTGCTCCCATTTCCACATGGGAACCTCAAAAGGATGCAGCTTGTCATGCGGCCTCAGATGCTCAGCCTTGACCATCCTGCAAGGCATGCATCTCTCCACATACCAGGCTATCTCTCTTCATACACGGACACCAGTAGCTTAATCTCAAATCTTGGTACATCTTGGTGGCCCCCGGATGAATAGAAAATCGAGACTTATGAGCCTCCTCTAACACAATCTGTCTGAACCCACCAGACATCGGAACCCACACCCGACCACATCGAGTCAACAACCCACAACTATCCGAGACAAATCTGACAATCTCACCCCTGATCCTCTTTTTCTTCCAATTCTCTTCCCGAACACCCTAGGCATGAGCCTCCTTGATCAATCCCAAAAGCGGGGAATCCACTGATATCCTCATACATGACACCCCATCTGAAGACCAATCGACTTGCGGCTCAAAGAATCCACTACTACATTCGCTTTACCTGTATTGTAAAGGATCTCGCAGTGATAATCATTGACTACGTCCAGCCACCTGTGTTGCCTCATGTTCAGGTTCGACTGATCCATAATATGCCGCAGACTCTTGTGATCCATGTAGATAGTACAACAGACCCCGTACAGATAGTGTCTCCAAATCTTGAGGGCAAAAACCACTGCCCTCAACTCCAGATCATGGGTGGGATACCGTGTCTCGTGCGGCTTCAGCTGCCACGAAGCATAAGCAATCACCCGTCCTCTCTACATGAGGACTGCCCCCAAACCGGTGATGGATGCATAACAAAACACCACAAAGTCCTCAATTCCCTCCGAGAGAGTCAATACTGGGGCCTCACATAATGTATGCCGAAGAGTCTCAAATGTCGACTGCTGCGCAGGGCCCCATCGAAAATCCACCTCCTTCCTCCTCATACGAGTGAGAGGAACCGCAATCTAGTAGAAATCCTGAATAAATCTCCGATAGTACCCTGCCAAACCGAAGAAACTCCTGATATCTGAGGGAGATTTCGGAACCTCCCACTGCATCACGGCCTCGATCTTGGCTGGATCGACCAAAATCTCATCTTGGTTAACGAGGTGCCCAAGGAACTGAACCTCTCATAACTAAAACTCTCACTTAGAGAACTTAGCATAAAGTCGTTCTCGCCTCAAAACACCCACTACTCGCATAACGGAACGATCGAGCATCGGCCTGCATACCCGATTCATCAAATCCATGAACACCGCAGGTGCATTGGTGAGCCCAAATAGCATCACCACGAACTCGTAATGCCCATAACAAGTCTGGAACGTGGTCTTCTCCAGGTCCTCCTCTCTCACTCTAACCTGATGATTCCCAAACCTCAGATCTATCTTGGAGAACCAAGATGCACCCTGTAACCGATCGAAGAGGTCATCAATCCACGGAAGGGGATAACGGTTCTTCGCTATTAACTTGTTCAACTCCCGGTAATCAATGCACATCTGACATGAACCATCCTTCTTCTTGACGAATAGTATTGGCGCTCCCCACAAGAACTGCTCGGCCTGATGAACTGCTTGCCTAGCAGCTCCTACAGCTGAGATGACAACTCCTGCATCTCAGGCGGTGCCAAGCGGTATGGCGCCTTGGCAATTGGAGTCGCACTTGGCAACTCAACCTGCCTATCGGGAGGCACATCGGTCAATTCCTTCGAAAACACATTTGCAAACTCCCTGACAATCGGGACCTCTGAGACTGAAATCTGATCCCTAACACGTGTATCCACCACATAAGCCAAGTATCCCGCACACCCATGTTGAATATATTGACGAGCCCTGGCTGCTGAACAAAACCCTGATCCTATCCTGGTGCCCTCTCCATAGATAACCAGTTCTCCCCCAGTTGGGGTTCGAACTACCACGCGCTGGCCCCCATAATCAATCATGGCACCAAACCGGCTTAGCCAATCCATACCCACAATCACGCAAACATCCCCCATGGGAATAGGGATCAAATCAATCGGATAAAGCACCCCGAAGATCTCTAATACACAACCCTGATACATCGATGATGGAGAAACCCTGTGTTCGTTGGCGATAGAAACCCGCAACGCACACTCTAACTCCCTAATACGCATATCAAACTCCCTACTGAACGAACGAGATACAAAGGACCGACTCGAACCCGAGTCAAACAACACAAGAGCAGGCAAAGAGTTCACTAGGAATGTACCTAACAGAGGCACATATATAAGCATAACACAAAACATAATCAACAAGATACTGGATAGAAACATACCAGTCACAACATCTGGAGCAGCTCTGGCCTCCTTGGCAGTGAGCTGGAAAGCGCGACCTCGAGCCCTCGGGGGCTCCACCGTGCCCTGACTCCCATCAGTGATCCTCAAAGTAGTCGGCGTTGGAGCCTGCGCCGGCCTGGCAGTAAGCAAGGGACATTGGGCCTTCATATGGCCCACCTGATCACAATGATAACAAAGCCGGATGCCAGGAGCTGAAGTCGGCTGCTGGCAGTCCCTCGCAACGTGACCCTTCTTGCCTCATTTGTGGCACCCCGAAGAAGATCGAAAAGCTCCATCATGCACCTTACTGCAATTCCCAAAAGTGCGGCCACTCTGACTCCCAGACCTTGAATCAGCGGTCCTAAACCGCTTCGGTGCAGGCTGCGACTGCGCTGGGTCCAGTCTCTGCTCCCTCGTCTGCAACTCAATCTCAATCTCACGCCGCCTGGCGGCCTCTTGCAACTCCAACAAAGAACCATAGTGCTGGGTGGATACAAATTGTCTGATCTCTGTCTTGAACATGCTCAAGTAACGGGTCATTTGAGCCTGCTCAGAGGCGGCAAACTCAGGACAAAACATGGCCCTCTCCGTGAACATCTTGGTGATCTCTGTCACCGACTCCGTACCCTGCCTCAAATCCATGTACTCCTAGGCCAACCTCTCACGCTCCACCAGCAGCACATATCTGGAGCGAAAAATCTTCGAGAACTGCTCCCATGAAACAATAGCTCTCTGCTCATAAGAAAACGAACTAGTAGCAAGTGTCCACCAATCATTCGCTCTGGACGTCAGAAGGTTCAGAGCACACCTGACCTTCTGGTCAGTTGGGCAAGAGCAAGTGAAAAAGAATCCTTCAACATAAGAAAACCATATCATAGCTATAATCGGGTCCTGAACTCCATTAAAAGACGGGGGCTTCATATTATCGAAGTCTCGATACTGAAAAACTCGACCTGTACCGACCCTTACAGTTGTAACGGCTGCGGAGGCAGCAGCAGCAGCAGTCTCTGCAATGGCTGCGTATCCATCATCAAAGAACTCCATCATTGCGGTCTTGAGAGACCCAAAAAAGCTCTGTTATCTTCCCCCGGACAATAGACACAACCTCCTCATGGATAATCTCTCCGATACGGTCCTCTGACACTGCTGGCCCACCTCGACTTCCAGCTCCCGATCCCGACCCGGATCCAACCTCAAATTGTCTCGTAGTCACCATACTGAAAATATACCCGGGAGATATCAGATAACACACATATCATCAGGGGAACTAACTCCCAACAAAGCCCTAGGGGTTGTGACTTCCTTGTTACGCGTACGGGTCATGTATTTTCAGTAGTACGGGCCCATACTACCTTCCACACCTACCCATATTTGTCTCAAGGATCGTCACAACAACCCTAACAATACATACTATCACGCGCACACACGAAATCCTCACACCCTAGACCAAGGATACACATCTCGAGACTCACCGGCTGACCCCACATAACCCATCCTACTACTAACTGCCACACGACCCTCCATTGGTTCCAGATAACTATCACATGAATACAATCACATGCCGCACAGTTTAAACAATCTTAGACTAAAAGATTCAATCCTACAACTGTTGGACACAGACAAGAG
Source organism: Lactuca virosa (assembly GCF_052849685.1). Lineage (NCBI taxonomy): Eukaryota > Viridiplantae > Streptophyta > Magnoliopsida > Asterales > Asteraceae > Lactuca > Lactuca virosa. The sequence goes on along the minus strand of NC_136433.1, from coordinate 84,369,268 downwards.
ATGCGCAGTAGGACCAAATCCATTATCCTAAGATCACTTAAACCATGTAGCATGTGACTTAGCGTATTCACTCAATAGCTAGTTCACACGCGAAAGAGTCATACAACAATAAATCAAGTACTCTACAAAATATAAGGCATCATATATCAGGCGGTTCTATCATGCAGTTCCTGAAGATCCATATCATATTACTAGCATGTTGTTCTAACATATCATAACATAATCTCAATTAACTGTGTGGTAATTTGGGGTCTACTTAATGGCTCCGGCTAATCGTACACATCACATCCTCTTTGATTATTTCGAAAACCATTTGAAAATCGTTTTAAAAATCTTTTTACTTAGTTTGAGACTGGATTCACACGAGTGTTCCTCCAATTCACTCAAACCAAGGTTCTGATACCAACTTGTAACATCCTTAAAATTCAAGAAAAATTTTAACTTTTAAAACCAATCCACAAATCATCATTGTTTACAAAATAGTTTTCAAAACATGTTTAATATCAGAGTTTTCCCAAAATCATAAAACAAAAGACGAGGAGGTGCATAATCATGCCTTCGCCTTCCCGCGATCATCTGATGTACCTGAAACATAACCCAAAACTGTAATCCCAAAGGTTAGTGAGTTCCCCCAAAAGTACCAACACACAAACAAATAGCACATATACAATAACAGCATACTAGGGGTCCAAACAACAATCGGGTTGGAATACCCGAGGCCCCTCAACTATCGGGTTTGAATGCCAACATACTATGGGTCCAATCAACCATCGGGTTGGAATACCCCAGGCCCCTCAACCATCGGGTTGGAATGCCAACATACTATAGGTCCAATCATCCTCGAGATGGAATACGCTCGGTCCCATTCAACCATCAGGTTGGTATGTCCCGGCTTTTTGGCTTAAGCACAAAGCAGTAAAGCCTCAGCCACTGACCAAACATGTTCACATATAACATATAATCATATAACAGTCTACAACCAGTCAAACAGATATACAGATCACTAAGCATAGCATCATCCTATATACTAGGATATCGATCTAATAGAACATTTCAGTACAATAGCATGCATAACAGGATGTAAATCCAATGGGACGGCAGTAATTCCTTCGACCAACAAGTACGGTGAGGAAAACTCACCTCACAAACTGAATAGAACTGGTGAGGCCCGACTCCGAATCTCAGCTCTCTAAACGATACCTATTTCCACCAAATGATCGATTCCATTAATAACCCAAAATACCCTCAAGGTCAAACTTGGTCAAAGTCAACTGGTCAGCCCCACTAAGTCAACCGAGTTAACCCAGCCGAGTCAACTCAACAAGGCTGACCCATGCGAGTACGCGGGGCGTACTCCGGAGGTACGCTTAGCGTATGTGAAGCCTCGCAGAAGACCACCATCGGGGTGGTTGACCGAGTATGTGGGGCATACTCCCTGTTGGGTTATAAAAGTATTGTGTCAAATATATGTACTAGATAGTCTCATTTTATACGGGTTTGGGAATGTCCATCCGTGATTATGTTTTGCTAGGGTTAGACTATTTAATGTGCATGCATGTATCTTTTTAGGGTTAATGATGGTAACCCCCTACCTTGCTTTCACATAGAAGTTCATGTTGAACTCTTCTAAAGCTATTCAATATAAGCATTTGACACTACTTTGATCTTCATTTTTCTTATTATTTAATTCACATCGTTTATAGAATCTATCGATCTTAGTAAATATTGTTTTCAACAATTGGTATCAGAGCAGGAGATAGTGTAACTCAGTCACTACTCTTTTGTTGAGTTCGAATAGGGTTTTTGTATTTTTATTGGATCTATTCTTGTCATCTTTATCGTTTCTATCGATTGTAGACACCAGATCTAAATCTTTAAATATTACCCTAAAACTCGAAGTTTCGTTTTACACAACTGATTCTATATCCGTGTTTTTGTGAATCTTTGACATCATGCAGAACAAAGATCCTCATACTTTATCGTTCAATCTCTCTAGCAGCATTGGATCCACAACCAGGATCCCAATCCTCTTTCCTCGGGATTATGAATTCTGGGTGTTGTACTTTGAAGACTATGTTATTGGTATTAAAGAACATGGTTCAACCATTTGGCAAGCGATGACTAAGGAGAATTTTTCGCACACTGCAACCAGGAAGGTTATCAAGACTCAGGCTGAATACAATGCACTTTTTGTTGAACACGCTAATGTACCTCAGGACGAAAAGGAGTAGATGTTAAGCATATAAAGGCGATGAGAATTATACGCTTTGCTCTTCCACATGATACCTTTCGTCTCGTAAGTGAATGTACTATTGGTAAGGAAATATGGGACAAATTGAAGGAGTTGTATTCTGGAGATGCAGATCTAGAACATTCTTTACAAACAACTCTTCTGTCTGAGTTTGGTTCATTTGTTCAGCAACCTGATGAGAAGCTTGATCAAACGTTCAATCGCTTCAACCACTTGATGAGTAGAATGCTCAAATATAATCTTGAGAGAAGGTTTATTGAACAGAACTTGATGTTTATGAATGGCCTTAGGCCAGAATGAAAGCGATTGTGTCTACTGTGAAAGCACATTAACAATTCAAGAGTTATTCTTTGGCAAAGCTTGTAGGAATTCTGAGATCACGTGAGGATGAGGTTACGAAGGATGTGAAGATTGTCTCTGGTATGTGATCCCTAACATTGGTAGTGAAGGGAAAGAAGGCGACTGAAGAAGATTCGGAATATGATCTCTCAGATAGTGAAATCTCCACAAAAGACAAAGTACTGTTAGTTTCCAACCCTAAAAAGTTCTACAATAAAATTTTCTCTCGTTTTCGGAACAAATACAGGCAAGGTGGAAATTCCAGTTCCGAAAAGGCTAGAGATGAGGGTTTCAAGAACTCTCAAGTTGATGAAGAGAAAAACGAGAAAAAGGTTCTAGGTGATTCTGGCTATGAATGCAATTATTATCATGGCAAGAATCACTTTGCCAAGGAATGCATGTTGAGGAGGATGAGTGAGAAGAAAGAATCTGAGAAGGATGAGGCTTACTATCTTCAGAAGATTGAGGAGCTTCGGAAGAGGAATTGATCAAATGCGAAGCCAGCATTGATCGTGCAGGAGGGGAGTGATGAATTTGGACAAGTCGAGGTTTGGTCAACTAACTCAGAAAATGATGAAGTTAGAAAGCCAATCCATGGAGGGTGCTTTGTGGTGAAGCCAGAAATACAGAGTGTGGAAGGAAGATGCTTGACTTTTTTCAGAATGACGTTTCTGAACAGAGAGGTTATGCAACTGACGGCGGTCAAAATTCCGAAAGTTGTTTCGCAGCGAAGACTGTTTCTGAGCAGGTGCCAGAATACGAGAGGGTCATCGATAAGGTACACTCTACACTTAAATCTCTTAATATTCATGAGTCTCGTTATGATTCAGAACTAGACGATTTAAAATATATTGTTTCTAATTTTAGTGATAGTTTAAAAAGAACGCATCTAAGTAATGCTAATCTAAATGATCAACTAAGCAGGGCAACATTTAAATGTGATGAGAGGAAGTTAAGGATAGAGAAGTTGGAAGTTGAGCTCAATAGATCGAGAGATAACATAATTTATATAAAGAGAGACAGTTGTGCTTTTTTAAAACAAAGGAACATTTTATGTTTGATTGCCAAGCATTTATATTTCAACATTACTCAGTTGCATCTTGATTTTGAAATAGGAAAAGGATTGCACAATATGATTTTGCCCTTTCTTGAATTGAAAGAGGATGAAATCGACGCAGATTGTTATAAGTGCGAATCCATCATCTCTTCTGATGAGGTTTCGGATTCATATAAAATTGGACTTGAGAAAATAGAAGAATACATTAAGTCCAAAGAACACAAGAATATGTTGAAACAAATGTTGAATGATAAGAATAAAGGAAAAATCAAGTCTGATACTTTGCAAAAGTTTCACTCGTTATGCAATAAATTAAATTCAGAAAATACTTTTAATACTGAAAATGTTTCTGAATTTGATGAAAGCGATATGAGTGAAATTTCTGTGGAGGATGAAATAGATTGTTCTGTTTTTGTTCAAAATACCAAAGAGCCTAAGAAAAAATTGATTTCTAAAAATTCAATCGAATTCTTTCGTATTGTTGAAAATAAAGGATCTAAAGTTTTAAATGAAAAAACCACAATTTTCCGAAAGTAAAAACAGTTCCAAATCAAGTTTTTGTGAAAACTAGACCAGATAAAAAGGATACTTCAGAACTAACCTCCCTTGTTAATAATGATAATGTTGATGGTTGTGATGAATACTTTTGGTCTGGGCCAATAGAAAACGCAGACGAAACAAAAGGTCTTTCTGAAATGACCTCATGGAAAACGAAAGGAAAATACGTTTTGGAACCACTGAATCGTGTAGACCTTCATTACGATCAAGCAGGACCAAGTGGCACGAAGGATGTCCCCAGTGAAACCACTTCTGAACAACATGAAACGCCAGTCAGAAAAGAAAAACCTAAGTTTAACGTTCTCATGTCTGCTGAAGAAATTGTTGCTAAGAAAAGGCAGATGAATGCTAGATATAGGAAAAACTTACAAGAAAGAAAGCGTTTTTGGAAAAATAAGAATTCCAATCAAAATTATGTTAATTCAGAAAGATTTTTAGTTCAAAATACGAATTATTCTCCAATTCAGAAACCAAAATCAAAACCTTTTTCCAAACCACAAGTTTCAAAACCTCAAGTTTCAAAATCTATTGAAAAGCCAAAATCCAATTGTCCTCCAAAACAAATTTCTCAAAATCTGTCAACACATCAAAAGATGTTAAGGGAAAAAGTAAAGTTGTTTCAGAACCAGAGATTTCTTTCATGGAATACAAAGCTAACTTAAAAAAGGAGGAAAAGGCATTTGCGAAAAAGATGGCTAAGAAAACCAAAGAATTTATTCAACGAAAAGCAAATGTAGTTGAAATTAATCTTGGTGAGAATAAAATGATGGTTTTCAAAATAATAAAAGGGAAGAATAATGTTTTGCTAAAAAGATCCTTTTGGGTTGATAAGAATAAAAATTTTCCTATTCTTAAGAAATCCTCACAAGGACCCAAAAGGGTTTGGGTTACTAAATCTCTCTAAATTTTGTAGGTTATGCGTAACGAATAGTACGACTCAGAATGGTATATCGATAGCGAGTGTTCACGTCACATGACTGGGAGAAGAGAAGAATTGAGAGAGTATAGATCTTTGAAGGATGGCGGTAGAGTAAAATTTGGAAACAACGCCACAGGGGAAATCAAAGGCTACGGGATGATTACGAATGGCGAATTCTCTATTCAAAAGGTAGCTTATGTAGAAGGCATGCAACATAACCTAATAAGTGTTTCGTAATTAGTTGTAGGTACATGGCTAAAGGTGTTATTCGATGACGAGGGTTCAAAGATTGTTGAGAAGAAATCCAAGGCAGTACTTCTGAAATCTAAAAGAAAGGGAGAAATATATCCACTGAACTTGAAACCGATCAACGGGAAGCCATCCATTTGCCTTCTTATGAAAGCATCTTCGGATGATAGTTGGCTGTGGCTCCGAAGGCTCTCCCATCTGAATTTCAAGGATATCAACAAACTCGTACTGGGCGATCTTGTACATGGTCTACCCATTCTGAAGTTGACAAGGAACATTTGTGTGTTGCATGTAAGCTTGGAAAGCAAAGTAGGAAGATTCACTCAACCATCATCAATACCAAAATAATCGAGCCACTTGAATTAATGCATATTGACTTATGTGGTACATCTGCCATCAAAAGTATTGGTGGTAATAAATATATTTTGGTTGTTGTTGATGACATTTCTAGATTTACCTGGTTGTTCTTTCTTAGACAAAAATCAGATGCTACTCCGAAGCTGAAAGATTTTATCAAGCAGATAGAGCTTCAATTACGAAAGCCCATTCGAAACATTCACAGTGACAACGGTTCGGAATTCAAAAACCAAGCATTTGAAAAATTCTTAACTAACAAAGGGATAGCTCACAACTTCTCTGCTCCTTACAATTCACAACAGAACGGTGTCGTTGAAAGATGAAATCGCTCTCTTTGCGAAGCTGCGAGGACGATGTTATCATTTACGAATCTTCCTCTCTATTTCTGGGCTAACGCTATTGCAACTGCTTGTTTCACACAGGACCACTCCTTTACTAACAAAAGATTCTTAATTACACTTTATGAGATTCTGAACAAAAGAAAACCTAACGTCAAATTTTTCCATGTGTTTGGTTCTAGATGCTTCATTTTCAATTCTAAAGAACAAAGGACCAAATTTGATGCGAAAGCTAATGAGGGAATTTTTCTGGGTTACTTTTTATCTTCGAAAGCATATAGGGTTCTGAACAAGAAATCAAGAACGATTAAAGAAACCTATTATGTCACTTTTGATGATAACTATATGAAAAAATTTCAGAAAGTAGATTGTCAATCTGAGGAGATCTTTCCTTCAAACAATCCTATGACAATTCCTCTTTCAAATCTGTATGAGGAATTTCTGAATCTGTTTGATGAGCCTAAAAAAGCTATATTTTCTGAATCAAAGGAAAAGGACAATCAAGGGGATGAGTTAAAGAAAATTGTCGATGAAGCTTCTAAAAACATCGAAACTTCTCAGGAGACACCAATTCTGAAAGTTGCTGATCCATCATCTCAACCAGCACCCTCTGATGCTCCATTCCAGGGGGGAGCTCCTCTTCAACCTTAAATCCCGATGTTACAATCCAGGGGAGACGCACATGCAAACTTCTATGGGGGGAATGAAAATAACGATTCTGATGTGCAATCGGAATATGAGGAAGTTTTTGTTGAAGTCGATCCGGCATATGATCCACGTTATCCACCAATGACAAAATGGACTAAGGATCATCCAAAATCTCAAGTGATCGGAGAAGCATCTTCAGGAGTTCTTACAAGGGCACAACAAAAGGCGAATCAAACTGCAATATTTAAAAAATGGAATTTTGCATGTTTTATTCGTTCATCTCTAAAATCGAGCCTAAAACTGTAAAGATTGCTCTTGATCATGTTGATTGTGTGCAAGCCATGCAGGAATAACTAAATGAATTTGATAGGAACAAGGTTTGGAGACTAGTTCCCACTCCGAAGGATGCTTCAGTCGTCGGAATGAAATGGGTGTTTCGCAACAAACTGGATAAGGAAGACAATGTGATTCGCAACAAGGAACGAATGGTTGTGAAAGGATAATGCCAAGAGGAAGGTATAGACTACAAGTTTGCATCGGTTTCAAGACTTGAATCTGTTCGGATCTTTCTTGCATATGCTGCTCACAAAAACTTTGAAGTTTATCAAATGGATGTGATGAAAGACCCTAACTTTCGTACTAAAGACATTGTCACTCCAAAACATGCTACATGCATATTTATAAATAATATTTTACACTGATAGTGTGATTACAAAAGACTGGATACAAACCGACTAAGTTTTAGTATATTACATAACTACCCAGGAATCTATTATTCATATACATACATAAACCCAAGTATAAAAGTAATAGTATAAACTATTCTAAATCTTCCGACAGTATAAGACTATACTGGATGCTTATTACCTGCAATTGTTAAACATTGAGAGGGGTAAGCGGTGACGCTTAGTGAGTTCAATAATAGATACAATATAACGCTATGCCATATACTTATCAATATGACAGAAGCAAAGAGGTACAAAGAACAACAAAGGCAGATGAGTATCATATGACATGCTTTCCATATCAAAGAATAATTTGATTCAAAGATATACAATCAATAAGAATTTTGCCCATATGGCATGGAAAAATAACCAATTTCTGAATAAACATTTTGGCTAGCCAATTATAGGCTTTCATCCCTGCCTAGCCTTCTGCCAATGCCATAATGGTAGAAGTCATTCTCTTACGAGACATCCTCTACACGGCCAGAGGATACATACATGTACCCAAGTGATGCTAATGTCATACACTTCGTGGTCTAAGGTATAACTTATTATCATAATAACACGGGAAAGCACATTGAACATATAACACATAACATACAATTGTTCCTATATATTGAACTCACCGTGAAATAACCGGGGGTTAAAATAGTAATTTGGGCAGCACTTCGTTACTATAATTGACTTTCTTCAATGAAAACCGAGAGTTTTCTTGAAAATCGGGCCATGCGAGGGGTGGGCTTCAAACCGAAAAGATAAATTTCTCGGGGTCCTCGGGCACTTCGGGACGTGTTTTGGGTGTTGGGAATGATCACGGGGCTTCGGGGGAAGTTGGAATGGTAAAAATATGGATTTTGAGGTGAAAATGAGCAAATTTCAAAAATATAACCGGGAGGGCTCGCACCCTCCTATTTATAGGGCGAATTTCGGACCTGGAGTGAGAAGGAGGAAGACATGCGTCGCATGCGAGGAGTGCCAGGCGTCGGAGCTCGGACGCAACACGCGTCGGATGCGAGGGCTCGCCACTGAGGCCACACGCGTCGGATTCTCGGTTGCACAGCGCATCGGTGACTAAGCTGCTTCGGACACGAGGCGGACACGGGGCGAGATCCGAACGAGGGTGACGTGGCCGAACTCAGGCCATGCGATTTTTCTCGGATTTCGCAATTATTCTCGATTTTTGTGTCAAAAACTTCTAAAATCCATAACCTTCGCATACGAGCTCCGTTTTTTACGTTCTTTATATGAATGCGTAATGAAAATTATACTCTACAACTTTCGTTTAGACTTCGTCGGCTAATTTTGATTTTATTTTTAATATTATTATTTTTAACAGACCGGGACAGGAAAATCCGTTAAAAATTCATAACTTCTTCATCCAACGACCGTTTTCGTCTGTCTTTTTACCGTTGCACTACTATGGACGAGACCTTCGATTCTCATTTAGATTGTTTTGGCTAAAAATCACTTGATCTTTATTTCGAGTTTTTAGCTGTCTACTGCTATTCCGAAACTTAGAAAAATCATAACTTCCTCATACGAAGTCAGATTTGGACGTTCTTTTTATGAAAATTCTCGGTTTAACAAATACTACGACTTTAATTTAGATCACCAAGGCTAAAAAGTAGTTTATCAAAAACTCATTTTTTATGTCATTCGGCGCCGTGCCGGTTTTGTCGCGGATCTTCGATTGGTCATAACTTATTCGTTATAACTCGGATTTCGATGAGGTTTTCGCCTAAATGCTTCTAATGAAATTATCTACAACTTTGAATAATAAAATTTTACTTATTTCAAATTTTATGTTTTCGTTAAATTTCGATATTTTAACTTTTAATTGGAATCTCATAAGACTTCCAATATTTTCCGAGTGATTCTAAACATAGTTTTACTTCATTTCTAGTAAAAACTATCTGTTAGAACTCAACGCTCAAATTCATATAATATTACATTATATTTTTCACTTTTAAAATTACATAACACGATAACTGAACGTGTATGTTACAAATACCTCCTCCTTTTGAGGATTTCGTCCCCGAAATCATAACGATAAAAATGACTCGGAATTTTTCGCTCTTATCTCATTCTTATTTTCCTAATTATAATTTGGGCCTCGATGGTGTTTCCACTTGACGTGCACCAACTCCGAGACATATGCACAAAGCATATCTTCTACCGTTTGAATTGTTCTCTCCGTTTGACCATCTCATTCTTCAATTCTTTGACTAAAATTTCGTCACTGCACAAGACATGGTTCTCTGAACCAATCACCTCACTTCGCAGATCTATTTTAGTCGGACTCGATTCTTTACGACCATTAAGGTCTGAACGAAAATCATCTTCTTAGTCATCACCGAAACGAAGGTAATGACATACTCGAACAAAAACGGAATCTAACCTTGTGACTTTCCCTGATCCAAGTGTGAGTCTTGTGCTTCCAGTAGTATAGGCCTCTACTACTATTCACACCTACTCATACTCGTCCCAACTACTGTCTCGTAGTTCCCAAGTCACTATTCATAAGTTTTCACAAAGAAACTTTTCACACATGAATGTATTCAAACAAGCACATACGACAATTTCTCCTAGACTCAATTAAGGATTTCGCGTTTCTATCAAACATATCTTGGATTTCCTATACTCGCCTTCAAGGATTCTTCTCATGCATATGCTCGATCTAGCATATCCTAATACTTTTTCGGGTAGTGTCTACTCTGCAAGACATACTATACCAGAATTTACTCTAGCAACATGGAGACAAACGGTCTTCAACTACCTGCATCATCTTCTAACTGATGCAAACCATCATACACATTTGTTCGTTTCATTATCCTTTCATGACATCGTCATTCCTGTATCTGAGTAAGTTTTCTTCTCATGGTTGTATGTTTTAAGTCTACTTCATAGGAGTCTATCCTAAGAAGTCTGCATTATAGCTGCATCTCAATAAGCTCTACTAGCTTCAACTTGGTTCTCTGTCTTTCCTAACAGCAACATCTCTTCTCATACAACACTTTGAGTGTATATCTTCTTCAACTAAGCATTGTACCTTACTTAGACAAGTAAGTTACTTAGCCTTTGACCACTAAATGACTTAATTCACCATCCTAATCATGTATGTTAAAGTCGGCTTAACACACAATGGAACTTCCATATGGATGTAATAGAAGTCAATCGTCACTCGGTATTATTAAATACTAAGTCTGAACATCCTGTATAGGGTTACTACTTGAACTACATACTACATCAAAATGTTTAGGCAAAGTCTTGGCCTATTGAGTCTGAAAACTTCATTAGCCTTTCCTTTGATCTTCAAATCTTCTAAATCTTGTACAACATCAATTGCGATACTGTCGAAGTATTGATCACCATCTTCGGTTCTTCTTAGACTATAACCAATCACTGCTTCAATCTGGACAGTGGTGGAACAACTTTATAGATTACACCAACACATTTATCTTGTCCAAATGTGTTTCAAACGCACATCATTCTTCCAAAGATGTTATTATTTCACTAAACATAGTTTGAATGTACAACACCACTCTATAGGTATTAATACACTATTTACGATATTACTTGTTAAATATTATTTTACGATATCCCTCGATCGTTTATCTATAAAATTATCGGAGTCAACTATCATAAGTCTTTTTATTACTTTGAAAAGTTTCATATCAGTTCTAATATAGAAATTTTTAAATCTGGAATATATAAAATTTCCTCTTCCATACTATGGTCGGCAACAGACCTTAAACTTTCTCAAGTAATAGCAATATAAGTAAGCAACCTAAGGCATGCTATATTCATTTATCATTTAGCACATATTAGAATATAAGGCTTATTTCCTCTAATATTCTAGTGCTTGTCCATTTAGGTATTCAACCTAAAATATATTAGGCACATATCGTACCATCATCCCTTAGCAATCCATGTTTAAGTCTAGAAATTCTCAAAATTCCTAGTTCACTTAAACTAATTCTATAAAAATGTTGAAGTAACTTAATATTTTAAAATACTAGGGTTTATCACTACCCAATACCCCACTTAAATCTTTCCTATGGTTTGTATCCATATACTTACAAATGAATCCGTTCATATATTGAACGTTAGACAGTTTAAGTCTAAATACCAATCCGTGATATTTAGTTCGCTTAAACTAGTGCTCTGATACCATGATTGAAAGACCCTAACTTTCGTACTAAAGACATTGTCACTCCAAAACATGCTACATGCATATTTATAAATAATATTTTACATTGATAGTGTGATTACAAAAGACTGGATACAAACCGACTAAGTTTTAGTGTATTACATAACTTCCCAGGAATCTATTATTCATATACATACATAAACCCAAGTATAAAATTAATAGTATAAACTATTCTAAATCTTCCGACAGTATAAGACTATACTGGATGCTTATTACCTGCAATTGTTAAACACTGAGAGGGGTAAGCGGTGACGCTTAGTGAGTTCAATAATAGATACAATATAATGCTATGCCATATACATATCAATATGACAGAAGCAAAGACGTACAAAGAACAACAAAGGCAGATGAGTATCATATGACATGCTTTCCATATCAACGAATAATCTGATTCAAAGATATACAATCAATAAGACTTTTGCCCATATGGCATGGAAAAATAACCAATTTCTGAATAAACATTTTGGCTAGCAAATTATAGGCTTTCAGCCCTGCCTAGCCTTCTACCAATGCCATAATGGTAGAAGTCATTCTCTTACGAGACATGCTCTACACGACCAGAGGCTACATACCTGTACCCAAGTGATGCTTATGTCATACACTTCGTGGCCGAAGGTATAACTTATTATCATAATAACACGGAAAATCACATTGAACATATAACACATAACATACAGTTGTTCCTATATATTGAACTCATCGTGAAATAACCGGGGGGTTAAAATAGTAATTTGGGCAGCACTTCGTTACTATAATTGACTTTCTTCAAACCGGGAGTTTTCTTGAAAACCGGGCCATGCAAGGGGTGGGCTTCAAACCGAAAAGATAAATGTGTATGTTACATGTAAAGTGTGCATTTCTAAACGGTGAACTCGGGGAAATAGTCTATGTGGAACAGCCACCAGTTTTCGTAAATGAAAAGTATCCAAATCATTGTTATGTTTTGGATAAGGCCGTATATGGTTTGAAACAAGCTCCAAGGGCATGATATGAAACCCTTGCTCGTTTTCTGAAACAATCAAGATTTAAACAAGGTTCGGCTAACCCAACCTTCTTTCGCAAGAAAGATGGTGACCATTTAATGATCGTTCAGATTTATGTTGATGACATCATTTTTGGATCCACTAATCCTAACTTAACTGTTGAATTCCAAAAACTGATTGAAACAAAATATGAAATGAGCTCAATGGGTCCTGTTAACTTTTTCCTTGGTTTAAACATTAGACAAAGTTCAGAGGGGATATTCATCAACCAAGAAGCTTACACGAAGACCTTACTAGAAAAATCTGGTATGGTGGGTGATTCAAAGTTCGAGGTTCCAATGGCATTCGGAACAAAGCTTACACCATCGTTGGATAAGCCGACAGCAGACATCACTCTATATCGACAGATGATTGGGTCTTTAATGTATCTAACATTGAGTTGTCCATATATAATGTTTGTTGTTTGTTATTGTGCTAGGTTTCAGGTGAATCCTCATGAACCTTATATGATTGATGTGAAGAATATTTTTCGATACCTCAAAAGAACCACCACTCTCGAAATTTGGTATCCTTATAACTCCAGATTCTTTGTGCAAACATATTCTGATGTTGATCTTGGTGGATGTGGTCTCCATCGCAAAATCACTTCTATGGGATGTCAGTTTCTGGATGGTAAACTTGTAAGTTGGCAATCTAAGAAGCAGACTTGTGTCTCTCTATCTACTACAGAAGCTGAATATATTGCAGCTGCATCGTGTACTTCTCAAGTTGTATGGATTCAGAATCAGCTAAGGGACTATGGGATCAGCATGAAGAGGATTCCATTATATTGTGATTCAGAAAGTGTAATCAGAATCTGCCACAATCCAGTGCAACACTCAAAGACGAAACATATAGCACTGCGATATTATTTTATAAAGGATCACGTTGAGGATGGAAACGTTGAAGTACATTTTGTTAGATCCTCTGATCAGTTGGCTGATATCTTCACAAAGGCCTTACCTGAAGCTACGTTCAATCATATCTTACAAGGTCTCGGAATGATAGAAGCTGGCTCAGTTATAAAATCCCTTTCGTAATCGGAATTCACGGTTCACGTTTCGAGCTTTGGAATGGTTCGGATTCTACTGTTAATCAGGATTTCGGAATGCCTCTGTATACTTTGTCATTATGTGTTTTCCGATTGATTCCGAGCTTCGGAAGCCATTGTTCATTTATGCTTCTGAACTTATTTTCTTTAATATTATCTCTTTATTTTCTGTTTTTCTTTTCTTTTTCAAAAAAAATCAAAAATCAAAAAAATATTTTCTTTCTTTTTGTTTTATCTTTTTAAAAAACTCCAAAAATCACAAAAATATTTTCTTTATTTCTGTTTTATATTTTTCAGAAAATCCAAAAAAAGTACAAAAATCTTTTTCTTTTACATTTGTGTGTTAGTTTCAGAATATGTTCTTTTACAAAAATCTTTTTCTTTTTCTTTTACAAAAATATTTTCTTTATTTCTGTTTCATCTTCATCTCAGTTGGGACAGTTGCTCTTAACTCGTCGAGTTCATCCTTGAACTCGTCGAGTTTAATGATCTTCAAGTCCATAAACGAGCCCAACTTGCTGAGCCACTTCCAAAACTCAACAAGTTGCTCAATATCAGAAAGGATTGGGGAAACTACGACCGAACTCGCCGAGTCGTATAAGGGACTCGTCGAGTTCTTAAATGTCCAAATCCATACAGCCAATTCCAATCGGGCTTAGCGCATCTAAAACGTAGATCTGACCTCCTAGGGTCGATATTACATGTAAAGTTACAACCTTTACGTGCATGCAAGGTGTTATGAGCCAAAAACACAATTTCCAAGTCTAAAGTGAAGTCTAGGCCAAAGGGAAGGGCTAAAGCATGATAATTTCATAAACTTTATGGCCAAAGGGGCTGAAAGGGATCTGGATACGAAGTTACAACATCAGATCACACTCCATACTCAAAAAGGTTCACAAAATTGCTAAAAGATGGCCCTAAACTCAAACATGGAGAGATCTAGCAATAGGGAAGTCAAGGAAGCAACTTTATACCTTAAAGGGGCTGGAAATGGAGCTTGAACCCTGGATCTACTGCTTCCTTGAACCTTCTAGCTCCTTCTTCTTCCTCCTCTAGCTTTAAGATCACACAAACACTCTCAAAAATGACTCACACAAGCTCAAGGGTCACAAGTTAGGGTTTTCTGGACTAAGGGATACGATGGGGGCTGCATGGGAGGCTAGTTAATGTGTTTAAATAGGGTGCAAACCCTAAAATTTAGGGTTTCATCCAGACAGGTCTACTCGTCGAGTCGGGGCTTCCGACTCGGCGAGTATACTCTTCCACCCGCGTCCAATCACTCGCACCTACTCGACGAGTTGGGCCTCCAACTCGTCAATTCCCTGTGTAAATATGCAAAAACTTGTAATAAAAATACGTATTGGGAACCGGGCGTTACACAATAGAAGACTCCTTCCTTATTTGACACAAAGGGGGAGATTGTTCGGTTATAAAAGTATTGTGTCAAATATATGTACTAGAATAGTCTCATTTTATACGGGTTTGGGCATGTCCATCCGTGATTATGTTTTGCTAGGGTTATACTATTTAATGTGCATGCATGTATCTTTTTAGGGTTAATGATGGCATCGCCCTACCTTGCTTTCAGAGAGAAGTTCAAATTGAACTCTTCTAAAGTTATTCAATATAAGCATTCGACACTACTTTGATCTTCATTGTTCTTATTATTTAATTCACATCGTTTATAGAATCTATCGATCTTAGTAAATATTGTTTTTAACACTCCCTCTTATGCGGGGTGTAACCTCGCAACCCCAAAAACTTCATAAAGTGCTTAATGGCTTAAGCACTCAAGCCCATACTTCAGATCTACGGTCCAAATGCACCTTAGAGTCATAAGGTTTCCTACTTTTTAATTTTCAAGTCCACAAAGTGCTTAATACAAGGTCTTAATCCATTAAGACCTTCTAAAAGATGCATGAAACAATTCTAGCAATTAGGACCTCATTTTTATGGCTTAGGACCCCTCCTAGGGTCTAAAAGGACAGCTCAAAACGACAATAACCAACCATGCACAATATGGGACCTATGGGACAAGAAACGCAACATAAAACACCCAAAAATGGGATCTAACAACCAAAACATCAAGGTATAGACTTTATACCTTATAGAGCTTCTCGAGAAGGCAAAGATCACAGATCCACAAGCTTGCTTCCACTTCAAGGCTCCTTGATGCAACTTCTTCTTCCTTTAACACACCAAAAACACACTCTTGAGCTCAAAACACACACTAAGGGGGCTAGGATTTGCAAAAACATCTCAAAGGATGTGGAGGCTGAAAAGGTGGGGAGAAATGAGCCATAATGTTGCTTAAATACCCCTCAAACCCTAAAAATTATGGTTTCCTCCTTACATTAGTACGCCTCGCGTACATAAGTGTACGCCCAACGTACTACGGCGCACCCTAGTATGCTCAGCGTACACACATGTACGTTTGGCGTACTCCTCCTGCCCAAATTACAAAATTGCCACTAGGGCTTCAAAGCATAATTCTTGGACTTAGGGACCAATTTAACTTGAAATAGAATTATAATGATGAATTTAGAAGCACCTGGACATCGGGATGTTACAATGTAAGTTAGGTTATGTGATAATATAATATTGTAGCTAAAAGTACTATCTATAATGCACATTGTATATATGTATAATGCACATTGTATATATGTATAATGCACATTTCATTTCAATCTTTCAACTTTGTACAATTCGTCATTTGCAACCCACTATTTTATAAAATGATATTTTTCATCCCTTTACTTTTTAAAATATTTTAAATAGTAAGGGATGAAAAATATCATTTTACAAAATAAAAAGGTTGTAAGTGACGAATTACACAAATTTGCGGGATTGGAATGAAATATGCATTATACACATGTACATTATGCATTATAGATAATACTTTTAGCTAAAATACTATCTTCTCACATAATCTAACTTACATTTTGTATATATTTATCAAGGTTGCAGAAATCGGAATTAATCGTGGATTAATCGTTTGACGTTCTCCAACCAATTAGGATTAGGGGTGTGTGACGAAAATTATGGATTAATCGGGTTTGACGGGATTAATCGGTCAACGAAAGTCAAATAAATTCAAAAAACCAACTTTTTTTTACTCCAAAATTTTCAAATTTTCAAATATTATACCAAAATGTTCATATTTTCGTATTTTCAAATTTTCAAATTATAAATTTTCTTATTTTCTAATTTTGAAGTACTTGTTTTTCTTAATATATATTAATCTTTGATTAATTTTAATATTTTATTAATAATCTATGGTACCCGATTAATCCTGCTAAAACCGATTAGTCCCTTAACTCTGGTCGATCATTGAGCTACGTCACACGATTTTTACAACCTTGATATTTATAATTTTAACTCCCTTCACTTTTCTCCCATTCATTTTTTTAAATTTTCGTGTTTACCTACATCCATGTATTTAGTCCTTGCATTTTGGTTGTTGTTATTTTAAGTCTTTATTTTTATACTATTATCATTTATGTAAATTTTCGTCTATGTAACTTTCAATATAATTCTTACATGTTATTAAAACACATAAAAATACGCGACAAAACGTTGGCTCAGTAAACGAGTTACAATATATGTATTTGCATCTTGATTCCACTGTTTACGAAAAATGTAATCCAAATGAATCGGTCGTGAAATACACCGTCAAAGGTACCTTCAACAATCTATAAAAGGAAACGTGGGGCTGCTTGCATAATGAGAGAATAAGGGAGTGACCTACGATGAAATCATTCTTAAAACAATTGTAATTAAGTATTTTATAATTTGACAAAATAACAAAATTGGTCCCTATCGTTTCTATAAAGTCTAATTTTAAGGACAACATTGAAAATTGCTACACTAGTGATGCGTCTTCATTCTTCTTTTCTAAGCAAAAAAAATAGATTTTGTTTTCTTTGTCCAACCATACGAGACTCCCTTTAATCGTATTTATCTCATTTCAAAATAATGAGGCCTACCAATGTATTATATTATATATTAGTTGTGAGACCCATATATTATATGGGTTAATTTTAAAAAAAAATCAAATATAAATATCAAAATATTTGAGAACTTTTAATTTATAAGAAAATAAGAAAAATAATAAATTATTATAATAGAAATATTTTTTATCTTTTAAATTTAAATAAATAATTTAAATAAAGAAAAAAATCTAATAAGCTTTAATTTTGGAAATTTTGAAATTAAAAAGTAAATTTATTAATAAATTAATATTCATTTATTGCTACATTTTTTATAATTATTACATTAAAATATATATTATGTGAAATTTAATAAAATAGAAAAACCTATAAAATTACATGTGAAAAAAAATTAATTCAAAATAACCATAACATGACATTTGACAAATTGAATGAGAATAACACAAGTATAAAAAAAAAAAACTTTTATTTATTAGAGATGATAATATTAATTTCCATAGAGTTTAGTAACAGTGATGTTTTCCATTGGATTTTGTCACGAACTTTCACTTTTGGACTTTTGCCACAAGTTTTCGACTTTTGGATTTTTACCACAAACTTTTCACTTTTGCCACAAATGTATTTTATTTTGGTAGATTTAGTCCCTACAAACAAAGATTCTATATTTAGACAGATTTAGTCTCTACAATAAAGGTTTTATATTTTTTTATAGATATAGTCTTTGCAATTTTTTAATTTATAGAAAAAGTCTCTGTGAAGTTTTACATATGTGTAAAGTTTTTATATTTTGACAAGTTTGGACCCTGTGTACAAACTAATTATAAAAATCATCCCCAAACTGTTGATAATATTAAAAACAATAATATTAATAAAAAAAACTCCAACCCCATTGCATAGCATGGGTTTTTTTTTACTAGTTAATATAAAGGTTAAACACCTTTTATTATTATTTTTTATGAAAAATTTTGTTATTATTATATTTGTCGGTTATTATTTTGAAAAAGCACTTTTGGATTTTTTCTACAAGATATTTTTATTTTTGGACTTTTGCCACAAATATTTTTTTATTTTGGCAAAATTAGTCCCTAAAAAATGAGTTTATATTTTATCAGATTTAGTCCCTGCAACAAAGATTTTATATTTTCTTAGATTTAGTCTCTGTAATTTTTTAATTTATGGAAAATATTTCTATAAAGTTTTTTTTTCAAAAACAATATATATATATATATATATATATATATATATATATATAAGATTTATGTATTTTGGCAGGTTTGACTCATGTGTACAAAACTAATTACAAAAATTATTTCCATTAGCTTTTATTAAACTACTGATAATATATAAAAGCAAAAAAAACGGCCCCATTGTATAACATGGGTTTTTTTAGTTAATATAAAGGTTAAACTGTCTTTTACAATTATTTTTTTTGAAAATCTTTGTTATTATTACATTTGTCGGTTATTATTTTAAAAAAGTATGCATAACAAGAGTTCATTTCAGTGAATGAAATGCATGCCTTTAACAACTCATCCATAGTTACCTTCCATTTTCTATCAAAAAGGAAAGTATATAAAAATTATCTAATATAACTAATTCTGGGGCCAATGCCAAACACTATAATATAAATAGTAGAGGTATTAGCGGCGACAAATATCGCCTCTAAACGTAACCGACAACATATCGCCGTTATTACGTCGCCACTAATAGTTCGTAGTTAAAGCACTTTTATCGTCTCGTCGATACTACCGGCAACCTTGAGATATTTGCTTTATATCCACACGTGGATCTCAAGCTTTACACATTTTGTTAGGATAACACGGATTAAGAAAACCTCCCGGCTAATCTATATAGATATATTCTAGTAGATGTCTATTAAGAAAAACGGTCTTTCTTGAAATCTATTTGCTATATGTCATATTAAGAATGTGATTCATAGTAAATAATATCATTGTTGATATGATCATAGCTACTTGTGAAAAATGTTTGATGATGGTCAAGGTCATGAGTATGATGAGGACCATAGTCAATGACATGAGTATGAGAAAATCCATTTATAACAAGCCTTTCTTTAAATGTGTATAGTTATCCATGTAATGTATTCTTTCTATAAGAATAATTTACTCCTTCGAGTCTAGCTATGGGGAGGAAGGTTAATCAAGACCATACTTGGTAATTATACATGGATTACATCTCATATCATGACTCTAAGTCATTTATCAGATTTGAGATATGACATAGCATCTTAGTATTGATGGATTTTCCAAAAACTATCAAGAAAGGCTAATCAATGAGAGATTCCATATTTCACAAGTCATAGATGATTTCTTCCACTAATGCGAAAAATTTGTGTTTGTGAATAGCTATTATGAAAGTTTAACAATCCCTTGTTAAAACAAGTGCTAACTATTACTATACCAGGTTATGGTTCTTGAGCTGCTTCAAGTTCCATGAACCTCCCACTCACTTTGTCATTAGAAACTTGCTTTCTGCAAACTCAACTTTCAAAGGAATAATAGAACTTATTCTTCGTGGGTTTGCATATAATCATTGTAACATCCCAAAATTTAGAAGTATGATTGAAGGACTTAAGGGTAAATTGAAGAAGGTATTCGGCGAGTAGGTATGCTTACTCGTCGAGTCGGAGCGGGTTTTGGTCGCGAGTTAAGTGACCAACTCGCCGAGTCGGCAGCTGGACTCGACGAGTTGGTGCTGAAAAGAGAAAACCCTAATCTTAAGGGTTGCACCCTATTTAAAGGACCATATGTCCTCCCTTCAGCCTCCTTATTGCCCTTGAGAGTCAGTAAACCCTAAAATCGTGTGAGCTTCCATTGTTAAAGAGATTTGAGCTTTGGAGGAGGAATATTGAGAAGGAAGCTTGAAGATCAAGAGGCTAGCATCAAGGGATTGGTGTAGATCCAGAATCTACTTCAGCTTGGGCACATTTTGGAGGTAACAAGCTGCTACCTTGACTCTATTGCATTTATATCTATTCAAGAATGAGATTTGGGGCCATTTTGGCATGTTAAGGATCTATTTCGGGTTAGGGGTCTAGATCTGAGGTTGCTACTTCAGATATAGACTTGTCTTAGTCCAGAAACTCACAAAGTATCAGCCCTTGGTTTGTTGGTGAAGCATCCTTGTCTTAAACCTTAGCCCTAGAGTAATTTGGGCTTATAGCTCCTTGTTTCCACGTAAAGTTTGCAACTTTACATGAGAATCATTCCCTAAAAGAGTGGATCTACAGTTTGGAGCCCCTGCATGAATCGAAAAGTCTCTGTATGAATAAAGGACTGAAGAGACTCGGCGAGTCTGTTCGTGGACTCGGCGAGTCTGTTGAAGATAGGCATGAACTCGACGAGTTGGAGGAACCACTCGGCGAATCTGTTGAAGATTGTCGTGGACTCGGCGAGTCTGTTCTTGGACTCGGCGAGTCAGAACACAAAACCCCAACCTCTTCTGGTTAAGACTCAGATCAGTGAGTTGAGTGGTAACTCAGTGAGTTGGACATGATAAGACTCAGAGATTGTTGAACTCGACGAGTCATGGGGTGACTCGGCGAGTCGAGTTGTGATATAAGAGTTTTCTGAAGTTGGGGACTCGGCGAGTCAGCGGGTTGACTCGGCGAGTAGGGTCAATCAGGAAAGTTGACTTTGGCCAGGACTTTGACTTTGACCAGTTTGACATTCAAGGGTATTATGGTAATTTGGATATTTACGTCAATGGATCATTGATGGCTATAGGTGTTGGAGTTTGAGGCAGTGCTTCGGGATTGTGCTTTCGTGGTTCGGTTCGGCAGTTGCAAGGTGAGTTATCCTCACTATACCCAAGGGTCTAAGGCACCGAGGCCGGCCCTTTGATTTGTTATTTGAGTTAGTTACTGCTGTGTTATGTTAGCTGGCATCCTGGTAGATAGGATGGCTATATGATGGTATGCTCTGTTAGATCGGTATTCTGGTAGATTGGATGTGGCTATGCTTAGTGACCGGTAGTTGGTATGACTGTCTGTATGCTGGTAGGAGATTACCTGTTATATGTGCACGTGTTGAGCAGTAGTAGAGGGTATTCCATCCTGGTAGGATGATAGGGTCCTAGTATGTCGTTCTGTAGACTGTTATGTGATTATTTGATAGGTGCACATGTTTGATAGTAGGTGGGCATTCCAACCCGATGGTTGTGGGCCAGGAGTATTCCATCCCGGTAGGATGATTGGACTCATAGTAGGTGGGCATTCCAACCCGATGGTTGAGGGCCTAGGGTATTCCATCCTGAGGGATGATTGGACCCATAGTAGTTATTGTATGTACAGTAGGTGGGCATTCCAACCCGATGGTTGTGGGCCAGGAGTATTCCATCCCGGTAGGATGATTGGACTCATAGTAGGTGGGCATTCCAACCCGATGGTTGAGGGCCTGGGGTATTCCATCCTGAGGGATGATTGGACCCATAGTACTTTTTGTATGTATAGGTGGGTGGGCATTCCAACCCGATGGTTGTGGGCCGAGAGTATTCCATCCCGAGGATGATTGGACTCGTAGTATGTTGGAATTCCAACCCGATGGTTGAGGGCTTGGGGTATTCCAACCTGACGGTTGATTGGATCCATAGTATGATGTTCATTGCTGTATGTGTATGGTTGTGTGTGTACGGGTATTTTGGGGGAACTCACTAAGCTTTCGAGCTTACGGTTTTCAGTTTATTTTTTCAGGTACATCAGGTGATCGTGGCAAGGCAAAGGCGTGATCGTACCGCTCCTCATATTTCATGATTTTGTGATTCGGTTCTGGGGATACTCTGATGTTTAAACTATTTTGAAAACAAGTTGTAATAACTTAATGGTTTTTGAATGGGTTAAAATGTTTTAAATTGGCTTGAATTTTATGGGTGTTACAAGTTGGTATCAGAGTCTTGGTTTGAGTGAATTGGAGGAACATTCGTGTGAATCCAGTCTCAAATCAAGGAAAGATTTTCAAATGGTTTTCAAAGTTTCAAAATAAGTAAAGGAGGATGCAGAGGGTACGATCAGCCGGAGCCAGTAAGTAGACCCCAAAATACCATACAAGTTATTTGTTTATGTGATATGATTAGAACATCATGCTAGTACTAGGCTAGGGATCTTCAGGAATTGCATGATAGAATTGCCTGATTACATGATGCCTGCTAGCCTAGGGTTTTCCTTGTATGAGATTGACATCATTACTGTAGTTACTTGTGTATGCATCACGGTTATACATAATTAAGATCTTATAGCCTGAGAATGTTTGATTTGGCCTTATGTTATGTTCTTGTTTGATTGGGAGCTTAGGGTAGGATTGGATATTCGAAAGTCTATAGGGTCCAGCGTTATGTATGGCTAGCATACACTAGTGCTGCAGGGTTGGTGGAAGTTTCATGGATGGGTGAGTTGTGTGGGACCGGTAGGTCAGTCGTGAGATATCTAGCATTCCTCTAGGAGTGAGGATTGAGCATTCATTATGTTATGTGTATTATTAGGGTGTTATTGTTGGGTTTTAGTATACTACAACATCTTATGGTGCACATACAACCCTAAATACCTTGGATCTATGTTTTCTCTATTATACATGCAAATATGAAGTTTCCAAGATATTGTTGGATTAATGTCTAAGTCAATAACTATATTTGGTATGTACTTGACCCGACCCGACATGGTCCATTTGGGTTGCATTTCACCGGCACAATTTATATGGATAGTCTTTTGAGAATAGTATATTTATGATTTATATTAATATATTATAAGTTCTAATATATTAATATGGAATCATATTATTTAATTAGTATTGATCAAAAATTAATTTAGAATTAATTAAGTGATCAAAAAGAACTAATTAAATATGGACTCTTATATATATGGAATGTGCCAAGTTCATTTAGGTTGGGCTAAGCTTTCATGGATGGTCCATGGAGCTTTTAACCCATGGATCCTATGTAGATGAAAGGTCATGGGTATTAGGGTTTACATGGATGTAACCCTAATCCTCCATAATATATAAAGGGGTCCTTGGCTCAAAAAATTGGCACAAGTGTGTGAAAATAAGAGTGGGTCGATTTTAGTGTGCATACATATTCTCTCAAGTTCTTCCAAGGTGTTTTGGTGATTTGTGATTCCATTTGAGGCTTCCACACTATTGGGGCTAAGCTCTTAAAGCTTGAAGACATCAAGCTACATCAAAAGGTATGTCATCTAACTAGAACTTTGTAGTATAGGTGCTTCATAATATGCTAGTTAGGATGAAACCTTGGAATAGTTAATATTTGCATGTATAATAGAGAAAACATAGATCCAAGGTTTATAGGGTTGCATGTACACCATAGGAGTGTTAGAATGCTCAAAACCCAACAGTGGTATCAGAGCCATGGGTTGTTTTCTTTTATATTCATGCAAATGTTTGATTTTCAAAGTTGAAAAAAAAAGAAAAAAAACATGAAGTTTGTCAAATTTTAAGATAATTACTTGTTTTGTGAAAAACTAATTATTTGTAAAATTTGAATCATTTGCTATATGAGTTGAATTAGGTCAAATTTAGTAAAAGATAAAATGATATGATTATTTTATTAGCTTTAAAAGTTTGATCTAAATGTTTTAAGGAGTTACAAATTTTGTCATAAAATTTTGGAGCTCAAAAGTTTTTTTTAAAGTTGTGATCTTAAGTGTTTTGAAACCTCCATAAGTTATGGATTACCAAAAGTTTTATGTTTCCTTGATTTATGAGTTAGTTTAGATTAATGGAAAAAAATTGTGTTTTAGTTGTTTTCAATCCTAATTAATCTAGAGGTACTTCATAAAATGTGTTTTTGTAACTTGTCCTCAAGTTACATAAAAGGTCACATTTATGAATCTTAAAACTCATAAAAGTGTCATAGGTTACATAAAAAAAAAGTGAAGAGTCTTCATTTTAATGAACCATTAAACTCATAAGTTATGAAATGAAAAGTTTTGAATAGTTTCAAAAACTTGCCCTCAAGTTTTGGAATTTGTAAAATTTTCACTTCTGAATACTTTAATTCCAAGTTAATCCCTTAGAATTTTAAAAGTTAAAATTCAACCCTTATACTTTATAATATTATAAGTTAATAATATTTATATATATGTATAAGAGTAAAGTCGTCTTACCATTAGTAGGCTTCATTCACGAAGCCGGTCTATAAGGGGGGTATAAGGTTACTGCCTATAAAATGGCAGTTTAATGGGTGTCCACTCTCACCCACCGCTTCCTTGACCGGTGGAGGGTCGTTAGCCGAACGGGTAGGACAAGGACTATAATTCTCCCTTCATTAAAAGTATTAATGATAAATACTAAGTAACTAAACTCTTAATAATACCCAATCTTAGTTACTTAGGAAAATGTGAATTTGGTGCTAACCCATGAAATTACACTTTGCACTTTGCTTAAGTCAGTTAGTGGAGCATGTATGGTTAACCGACACACTAGCTTGATTTAACAAGGTAGGCAAAGGGTAACTTAATGTTTATCATAGTATCGGTGGAGCGTGTGTGGTTAACCGGCACATCGATTGAGGGGTAAATATTAAGGGTACCAAGTATATTTGCATGGTTATTCACACCTTGTTTTGTGATCCTCGGCATCCCAGTCACAAAACCTGAAGGGCACACTCGAGATTGAAACATGCTTTTGAAAAGTTCAATGAATCTCAAAAGAATCTAGGAGTTTCAAAACCAATTAAAACCTAATACTACATTTCGTTTATCTTGGTGGAAATTGGTGAATCGTCATTCACCTACCTTCAAATATTTTATAGCTTGGATTACGGCATCCCTCTTCCAAGTTATAAAATAGTTTGCTGGGTCCTAGCCTTGATATTTCATATTGGGTGTTATATTAAGGACTTTAGATCAACTATCTTGAATATCTCCCAAAAAGATGTCTGGTTCAGACATCTATGATCCTCCCAAATCTCTTGGAACTTCACTTCCTCCACCTCCTCCAACTATTCTCCCTAACCCACAAGTTCAAGGTCACTCAAGCCCTATTGGCAAGCAAGGTCTATGTGTGATCGCATCTTGGAGATGAAGTCACATATTGACAAGCCGGGAGAGTTGGGTGTCAAACTCTTGAGAAAGTTGGTGGTTCAATCCCTTTCTAAGTCACATAGTGAATTCCTTTGGGACTACTATGAAACAGACTATGACATGACCCTTAATGATCTTATCTATTTGCTTGGTGCTGCTGAATCAGCAGTAATTTGGAGCAGTGGGAGAGCAAATTTGATTAGTAGATCAACTTCCCAAACTACCATGGACATTGACAATGGTAACAGATATCTAGAAAAGCCTGCTCTTCCCAAGTAAAGGGATTGACCATAGTCAACTAGGTTGACCAAATGGTAAAGAGAAAGGCTAAGTCTGCGATAGTCCCATGATCCATTCTCAAAGAGTCCCTATGTTTCTCTTGCCAAAGGAAGGGGCATTGATTGCGAAGCGGCCTATTTACCTGAAAGATCATAAGGTTGATCAAGTCAAGAAGATTGACTCTACTTCAGGTAAAGTCCACTATCTAACTCTGTTAAGTTTCTATTCTGAGATTCTTGTTACATGATGTGACTGGGTCACATGTTGATGTTTTAAGAATCAAAGAAAAGTGAAGAAACTTAAAGGAAGTATATGCTGATTCTGATCGCGAAGATGGATCTCGATCGCATGGTTCTGTGATCAGAATTTTGAGCTGTTTCTTAGGAGTTATGATATATTGCTTAGGAATAGATAACAACAAAGTTTTTCATGTGCTTTTGCACTGTAAGGATAATTTTTCCGCAAAGTTTTTAAAATAAAAGGAAAAAAAATTTGATTTTATTTATTTTAAAATATCCTTACAATGGCATTTGTGAAAAGGAAAAAAAAATGTTGCTTATATGATTCCATTAATAGCAAGAGTGGAAATATGAATTTGATTCTTTCATTTGTGGTAGTGTCTAAATTTTCCAAATAAGGAAAGATTCTCATCACCCAAGTTTCAGTTGGATAGAAACTTGGAATCATGCAAATTGTATGGTATGATGAATGAGAACTTTCAAGCATTGGAAAATTAAGACTAATTACTTGTTCACATGGATGTGTGAGTCAAGTAAAGGACTAAGGGATCGAGTACACATTCTTGTGCACTGATCAAGCCCACCACAAATGTAACTTGAGTGACATATCTTAAAGAAGGTTTATTAACACTAGTGAAATGTATAAGTAAAAGGTTTTCTACTCTTGTACATTTGAATTTGGTAAGTTGTGATGTTTTGGATAAAACAGAGACCAACTTAGGCCAATTGTGTTAAGTGTTTTTCTTGATTAGAATCCACACTATCTCTTGAATATTTGGCAAGAAAGTCTTATAGGTCAAGGAGACAGTGGGAGTCTAAAAGATCCTGAAAGGGTTTCAAGAAGTAATCAAGAATAAAACCTGTATTTCATCACTAGCACACAACTAGAGGTTTATAACCTACCGTGTTGACATTTCTGTGCCCATTCCAGTTAAGTTGGCTATACATTTGAGTTCTACATGTTCTCAATTGTTTGCATAGCTACTTGGAAGCAATGGCAGGCCCTTGAGCTGCCAGGTGGCAAGAAGTTAAGATTGCACAAGTTCAATCCATATGAGTTAGGATTTGTCACTAACCTAGTCTTGTGATTATGGTTTGACAAATTCACATGGATAGGAACACATACACCATAAAATCTAAGTGTCATAAGGTTTCTCTCTGATTCATGAAAATGATGGTGAGGAAATTCTTTCACTAAGTAGATTTCAAGTAGATAGCAATTGTGATATTTGCAGTTCTCAAAGTCGTTAGTGGAGAGTGCGTGGTTAACCGGCACACTAACATTGACTTATGAGAAATGGCAAAAGGTCTAAACAATTGAGACTATGATTACGGCATCCCTTTTCATAGTTCTGAAATTTTTTAGACGCACCTGTGATCTATCTAAGATAAGGTGTATGATTTTGATAAAGTCTTATCAAAGCAATCTAGTATCAGAAATCTGAACTTTGGTAAGAATGTCAATAAAGTATTGACTTCTAGAGGTCCAGCTGTTTTCTGGATACATGTCAAAGCTAGTGGGAGCATAAGTGTTATGCTAATAATCATCATGTTAGTGGGAGCATGATAATTATGATAAGTATTGCAAGTTAGCAATGTTAATTATAGAAAACAAAAGTTTCAATTCGTGAGGTTGCAGGGGTTGAAAAAGTTGTTTTGCTATAATTAAGGGAGAGGAAATTATACTTCATTTCAATTCTAAAAAGCTTAGATTGAGTTTATAATCATTCTAAAGAGCTTATATTGAGATTTTAATCACCTTTAGTCAAGAATATATATATATATATATATATGAATTTCATGTTGGATTGGTTCAACTTAAGAAAATTCTATATATTGCGTTCTCAAAATTCGATTATAATTACGACATCCCTTTTCATAGTCAAATTTTGAGAATATGGCAAACAAAAAATTATTATGGCAAAAGACTGGTCTAGAACCATGTCTTTATGTGAAACATCATGAATCGTGTCCCATTTACTTTGGGTATAAGATCGATTTCATGTGCTATAATATTTATTCTTTCTGAATTTTCCAAATGCCTTAGGGCATTAAGGAGGAAAATGTCTAGAATTGGATATGACTAAAGTGATTAAGCAATTGTCGAGGACAATCTAAGGTTTACCAAAGATTGGTTGCTCAAGGACAGTTGGAAGTATACTGTTAATATTGGAAGGACCATATTGACATAGTCTGAAAAGAGGCAACTCTTGTTCAGAAGTGGTAGTCAAAATGGGAATATAGAGTTGTCTTCATAGGTGGAAGCAATCTGTGTAAGGTTAAAGAAACTTAATGCAAGAAGCATGTTCAAAGCAATGCGCTTTGAATTTGAAACATCGTTTCCATGGAATTGCTCTCCATTGGAATACTCTGTAATGATTGTTGCCAAGTCTTTGTGGCTTTGTGTATAATCATTACAAGAGGAACAGTGCATATAAGTTTAAAATCTAAACAGATTTCAATAAATGATAGGAATTTGGAATTCTTACATTTAAGACAAGGATTTGGGAGTGTGAAAAGAGAATCATTGAAATTATGTTCAATTAATCTAGTTCACAAAGAAAAGGATCATAGACAAACATAGAGTGCATACTTAGTGTATGGCAAAGCTATTGTTTAGAAAAACATAGTGTACATGCTTGGAGCATGGGAAAACTAGTGTTTTTAATTCAGGTATAAAGTTGATAAAACCGAAACAATGAATAATGAGTAATCAGTATGGTGATAAATAAAAGTGGTCTATTTATATTCATAGGGTTTGATACCATATTTGATTCATTTATTCTTGTGTTTCACTTTGCATGTTTTGACTTCCATAATAACTAGGTTATTCTTCCGGAATGACTAAGTTATTCAAACCATCCACAGTCGGTCATATGTTGGAAGTAGATATGAATCAAGACTGTCATGGGTTGGCTTGTAGAGGTCCAAGTTGGTGGACAAAGTTGTGCTACAACACTCATGAGTGCTCATAAGTTCTGAGTATTGGATTCAACCCGCGCTCATTTGAATCACTTCATGGATTTTATCACGAGTGATCATGAGACGATAATATCTTATATTCTTCAAACCTAGAGATATGAGTTGTTACTATGAGTTGGTTGTACATTGATTGCACGAAACCACATTGGTAAATCGATGTTATAAAACGTGCCTTTGTGTATGATTCAACAAGTAGTAGAACAAGCCATATGAGTCGAAGTTTATCCATTCCTTTTACCTTCGGGATAAAAGCGATATATGTGGGCCCCTCGATGATTTAATGATGACACATGTGAATGCTTGGCCAAGCCAGGACTGATTTGATTTGTTCAATCAGTAAGTCATCATAAATCGGAAATCGGGAAACAACAAATGGACAGAGAGAATGATTATAATCCATGTCTCAGTCCATATGATATATAGAATGGAGGAATATATGATCCCTTATCTAATGGACAAGTCATTGACAAGGTCAGGGTTCGACATCAGCTTTAAGAGCTACGATTGCCAGTTAGGTTTTGAAGTCATACTCAATAATAGTTTTAGACTTATCCAAGTGGGAGACTGTTGGATTAATGTCTAAGTACATAACTATATTTGGTATGTACTTGACCCGACCCGGCATGGTCCATTTGGGTTGCACTTCACCGGCACAATTTATATGGATAGTCTTTTGAAAATAGTATATTTATGATTTATATTAATATATTATAAGTTCTAATATATTAATATGGAATCATATTATTTAATTAGTATTGATCAAGAATTAATTTAGAATTAATTAAGTGATCAAAAAGAACTAATTAAATATGGACTCTTATATATATGGAATGGGCCAAGTTCATTTAGGTTGGGCTAAGCTTTCATCGATGGTCCATGGAGCTTTTAACCCATGGATCCTATGTAAATGAAAGGTCATGGGTATTAGGGTTTACATGGATGTAACCCTAATCCTCCATAATATATAAAGGGGTCCTTGGCTCAAAAAATTGGCACAAGTGTGTGAAAATAAGAGTGGGCCGATTTTAGTGTGCATACATATTCTCTCAAGTTCTTCCAATGTGTTTTGGTGATTTGTGATTCCATTTGAGGCTTCCACACTATTGGGGCTAAGCTCTTAAAGCTTGAAGACATCAAGCTACATCAAAAGGTATGTCATCTAACTAGAACTTTGTAGTATAGGTGCTTCATAATATGCTAGTTAGGATGAAACCTTGGAATAGTTAATATTTGCATGTATAATAGAGAAAACATAGATCCAAGGTTTATAGGGTTGCATGTACACCATAGGAGTGTTAGAATGCTCAAAACCCAACAGATATTACCCTATACTAGCATACAAATATCATATACTTGGGATAATAAAATAGATAGAATACATACCTTTTTTTGATGTAACTTGTCTTCATGAAGCTTGAGTACCTAGTGCCCCAAGTGTGACACCTCAAATGGTTCACACAACACCATGAACACTTGGAATAACCTTGAGAATAAGGGTATTTTGGTTCTCTCTAGTGAAATCGGCCTTGCCCTTTTGTGTACACACACTAGTCCCATTTCACCAACCAAGGACATCTTTATATAGTGTAGAGATTAGGGTTAAACCCTAATACCCATGACCTTTCATTTCATATGATCCATGGGTTAAACACTCCATGGACTATCCATGAAAGCTTACCCCAACCTAAATGAACTTGGCCCATCACACACATATATCTTAGAGTCCATATTTAATTAGTTCCTTTTGATCACTTAATTAATTATAAATTAATTCTTGATCAATACTAATTAAATAATATGATTATATATTAATATATTAGAACTTATAATATATTAATATAAATCACTAGTATCCTTTTTTCCTCATCTTGTCTATCTAATTGTCCCGATGCCATGCAACCCAAATGGACCATGCCGGGTCGGGTCAAGTCTTACCAATTATAGTTATGGACTTAGACATTAATCCAACAGTCTCCCACTTGGATAAGTCTAAAACTATTATTGAGTATGACTTCAAACCCTGACTAGCAATCGTAGCTCTCAAAAACTTCTGTCGAACTCTGACCTTGTCGATGAACTCTGACCTTTGTCAATGACTTGTCCATTAGATAAGGGATCATATGTTCCTCCATTCTAGATATCATATGGACTGAGACATGGATTATAAATCATTCTCTCTGTCTATTTGTTGTTTCCCAATTTCTGATTCATGATGACTGACTGATTGAACAAATCAAATCAGTCCTGGCTTGGCCAAGCACTCACATGTCTCATCACTAAATCATCGAGGGGCCCACAGATATCGCTTTTATCCCGAAGGTAAAAGGAATGGATAAACTTCGACTCATATGGCTTGTTCTACTACTTGTTGAATCATACACAAAGGCACGCTTTATAACATCGAGTTACCAATGCGTTTTCATGCAATCAATGTATAACCAACTCATAGTAACAACTCATATCTTTAGGTTTGAAGAATATAAGATATTATCGTCTCATGATCACTCGTGATAAAATCCATGAAGTGATTCAAATGAGTGTGGGTTGAATCCAATACTCAGAACTTATGAGCACTCATGAGTGTTGTAGCACCACTTTGTCCAACATCTTAGACCTCTACAAGCCAACCCATGACAGTCTTGATTCATATCTACTTCCAACAGATGACCGACTGTGGATAGTTTGAATAACTTAGTCATTCAGGAAGAATGACCTAGTTTATTCTGGAAGTCAAAACATGCAAAATGAAACACAAGAATAAATGAATCAAATATGGTATCAAACCCTATGAATATAAATAGACCACTTTTATTTATCACCATACTGATTACTCATTATTTCATTGTTTCGGTTTTATCAACTTTATACCTGAATTAAAAACACTAGTTGTCCCATGCTCCAAGCATGTACACTATGTTTTTCTAAACAATAGCTTTGCCATACACCAAGTATGCACTCTATGTTTGTCTATGATCCTTACTTTGTGAAATAAACCAATTGAACATAATTTCAATGATTCTAATTTCACACTCCCAAATCCTTATCGAAAAATGTGAGAATTTCAAATTCCTATCATTTATCAAAATCTGTTTAGATTTTAAACTTATATGCACTGACCCTCCTGTAATGAATATGTACAAAGTCACAAAGACTTGTCAACAGTCATTATAAGGTATTCCAATGGAGATCAACTCCATGGAAACTAAGTCTCATATTCAAAGTACATTGCTTTGGACATGCTTCTTGCATTAAGTTTTCTAATCTTACATAGATAACTTCCACCTATAGAGACAACTCCATATTCTCATTTTGACTATCACTTCTGAATAAGAGATGCCTATTTTCAGAATATGTCAATACGGTCCTTCCAAAATTAGCGTTATACTTCCAACTGTCCCTGAGCAACCAATCTTTGGTAAACCTCAGATTGTCCTCGACAATTGCTTAATCATTTTAGTCATATCCAATTCTAGACCTTTTCCCTTCTTAATGCCTCTGGGCATTTGGAAAAATTTAGAAATGACAAATATTATAGCACATGCAATCGATCTTGTACCCAAAGCAAATGGTACACGATTCATGATGTCTCACATAAAGACATGAATCTAGACCAGTCTTTTGCTACAATATTTTTATTTGCCATGTTTTCAAAATTTGACTATGAAGAGGGATGTCGTAATCATAATCGAATTTTGAGAACGCAATATATAGAATTTCCTTAAGTTGAACCAATCCAACATGAAATTCATATATATATTCTTGACTAAAGATGATTAAGGTCTCAATCTAAGACTTTAGAACTGAAATGAAGTATATCATCTCCCTTAATTATAGCAAAACAACTTTTTCAATCCCTGCAGCCTCACGAATTGAAACTTTTGTTTTCTATAATTAACACTGCTAACTTGCAACACTAACAATAATTATCATGCTCCCACTAACATGATGATTATTAGCATAACACTTATGCTCCCACTAGCTTTGACATGTACTCAGAAATCAGCTGGACTTCTAGAAATCAATACTTTATTGACTTTCTTACCAAAGTTCAGATTTATGATACGAGATGCTTTGATAAAACTTTATCAAAATCATACACCTTTCCTTAGATAGCATGCATGTGTGTCTAAACAATTTCAGAACTATGAAAAGGGATGCCGTAATCATAGTCTCAATTGTTTAGACCTTTTGCCATCTGCTTCAAATCTACTTGGTGGAAGTGTTTCCTCACTATCATTTTCATGAATCGGAGAGAAACCTTATGACCCTTAGATTTTATGGTGTATGTGTTCTTATCCATGTGAATCGTCAAAACCATAGTCACAAGACAAGGATAATGACAAATCCAAACTCATATGGACTGAACTTATGCAATCTTAACTTCTTGCCACCTGGCAGTACAGGGCCTGCCATTGCTTCCAAGTTGTTATGCAACCAATTGAGAACTTTCAGAACTCCTATGCAAAGCCAACTTTAACTGGAATGGGCACAGAATATGTCAACACGATAGGTTATAAACCTCAAGTCGTGTGGTAGTGAAGAACCTCAGGTTTTATTCTTGATTAGTTCTTGAAATTCTTTTTAGGATCTTTAAGACTCCCACTGTCCTCTTGACATATAAGACTATCTTTCCAAATATTCAAGAGATAGTGCGGATTATTTATCAAGACAAACACTTCATACAATTGGCCTTAGTTGGTCTTTGTTTTATCCAAAACATCATAACTTACCAATTTCAAATGTACAAGAGTAGGACACTCTTACTCTTACATTTGACAAGTGTTTTAAACCTTTCTTTAAGATATGTCACTCACGTTACAATCTTGGAGTATGACTCTAAGAATTGTTTTGGAACAAAGTATGACTCATCTTCCTGATCTAACCATTTCAACAATTCATGACTCCTCTTCTTAGTCATAAGAATGCACTAAGATGACCTTTAGAGGACTAATTGTGATATGATTTCTAAATCATTAAGATGATCACAAACATGATACTAAAGTACTCTCCCATCTTTTCAGATTTGAGAAACTTTTATCTTTCTGCCTAATTTGATTCTTCCCATTCGTTCTGCCATACATTGAGACTTTTCCAATGTTTCAGAATTATACTTAAACTTGTAAGTATAACCATATTTACTAAACTTTAGTAAATCAAATAGTCTTAACGAGCTTTGTGGTGGACATGACCAGTGCACAAGAATGTGTACTCGATCCTTTTAGTCCTTCACTTGACTCACACATCCATGTGAACAAGTAATTAGTCTTGATTTTCCAATGCTTGAAAGTTCTCATTCATCATACTATTCAACTTGCATGATTCCAAGTTTCGGTCCAATTGAAACTTGGGCGATGAGGAACTTTCCTGATTTGGTAAATTTAGACACTACCACAAATGAAAGAATCAAATCCATTTTCCAATATTGTTGTCAGTGGAATCATATAAGCAACAATTTTCCACAAATGTCATTGTAAGGATACTTCAAATAAATAAAATTAAACAATTTTCTTTTATTTTAAAACTTTGCGGAAAAACTTATCCTTACAATCCACATGGAAAATTGTTGTTATCTATTCCTTAGCAATATATCATAACTTCTTAAGCAACTGCTCAAAATTCTGATGCGATCGAAATCCACCTTCGCGATCAGAATCAGCATATACTTCCTTTAAGATTTCTCTCTATTCTTTGATTCTTAAAACATCAACATGTGACCCAGTCACATCATGTAATGAGGATCTCAGAATAGAACTTAACAGAGTTAGATAATGGGCTCTACCTGATGTAGAGTTTGACTTTAACATCCTTAGGTAAATTTGGCAGCTTTGCAATCAACGCCCCTTCCTTTGGCAAAATAAACATATGGACCCTTTGGTAATGGGACTATCTCAGACTTAGCCTTTCTCTTTACCATTTGGTCGACCGGGTTGACTATGGCCAATCCCTTTCCATTGGGAAGAGAATGCTTTTTCTGGATTTCCAGTATCACCATTGTCACTGTCCATAAAGTTTTCGGGAAGTTGATCTTCTAATCAAATTTGCTTTACTATCGTTCCAAATCATTGCTGATTCAGCAGCACCAAGCAAATAGATATGATCATTAAGGTTCATGTCATAGTCTGTTTCATAGTAGTCCCAAAGGAACTCACTATGTGACTTAGAAAGTGATTGAACATCCAACTTTCTTAAGACTTTGACACCCAACTCTCACGGCTTGTTAATATGTGACTTCATCTCTAAGATGTGATCACACATAGACCTTGCTTGCCATTAGGGCTTGAGTGACCTTGAACTTGTGGGTTAGGGAGAATAATTGGAGGAGGTGGAGAAAGTAAAGTTCCAAGAGATTTGGGAAGATCATAGATGTTTGAACTAGACATCTTTTGGGAGATATTCAAGATAGTTGATCTAAAGTCCTTAATATAACACCCAATATGAAATATTAAGGCTAGGATCCAACAACCTATTTATAACTGGAAGAGGGATGCCGTAATCCGAGTTATAAAATAGTTGAAGGTAGGTAAATGACGATTTACCAATTTCCACCATGAAAAACGAAATAATTTAATTAGGTTTTTAATTGGATTTGAAACTCCTAGATCTTTTGAGATTCATTGAACTTTTCAATGGCATGTTTCAATCTCGAGTGTGCCCTTCAGGTTTTGTGACTGGGATGCCGAGGATCACAAAACAAGGTGTGAAGTAACCATGCAAATATACTTGGTACCCTTAATATTTACCCCTCAATCGATGTGCCGGTTAACCACACGAGCTCCACCGATACTATGATAAATATTAAGTTACCCTTTGCCTACTTTGTTAAATCCAGGTTAGTGTGCCGGTTAACCACACACGCTCCACTAACGGTTTAAACAAAGTGCAAAGTGTAATTTCATGGATTAGCACCTTATTCACATTTTCCTAAGTAACTAAGATTGGAAATTAATAAAAGGTTTAGTTACTTAGTATTTATCATTAATACTTTTAATGAAGGGAGAATTATAGTCCTTGTCCTACCTGTTCGGCTAACGACCCTCCACCAGTCAAGGAAGCGGTGGGTGAGAGTGGACACCCATTAAGCTGCCATTTTATAGGCAACAACCTTATACCCCCTTATAGACCGGCTTCGTGAATGAGGCCTACTAATGGTAAGAATGACTTGCTCTTATACACATATATATATTATTAACTTATAATATTATAAAGTATAAGGGTTGAATTTTAACTTTTAAAATTCTAAGGGCTTAACTTGGAATTAAAGTATTCATTAGAGATAACTTTTCAAATTCCAAAACTTGAGGGCAAGTTTTGAAACTATTCAAAACTCTTGGATTTTCATAACTTATGAGTTTTAAGTAAAGCTTTAAAACCTTTAATGAAGAGACTCTTGGACATCCATAACTTGAGGACAAGTTATGGAGCCAGAAAAACTATTTATAAGAAAAGACTCTTCATTTTTTTTTGTAACCTAAGGCATATTTATGAGTTTTTAAGATTCATAAATGTGACTTTTCATATAACTTGAGGACAAGTTACAAAAAAAACACATTTTATGAACAACTTTTAGATTAATTAGGATTGAAAACAACTAAAACACAATTTTTTTTTTCCATTAATCTAAACTAACTCATAAATCAAGGAAACATAGAACTTTTGGTAATCCATAACTTATGGAGTTAAATGCTTGTTTTATGATGAAACTTTTCATGTTCCATAACTTAAGAATAAGTTATGGAATTCTTTAAAACATTAACACCAAATTTTGTAACTCCATAAAAACTTTGAATCAATATTTTTTAAAAACCTTTTCATATCCATAACTTATGGAGGTTTCAATACTCTTAAGATCATAACTTTTAAAAAAAACTTTTGAGCTCCAAAATTTTATGACAAAATTTGTAACTCCATAAAAACATTTAGATCAAACTTTTAAAACAAATAAAATAATCACATCATTCTATCTTTTAATAAATTGACCTAATTCAACTCTTGTAGTAAAGTACTCAAATTTTACAAATAATTAGTTTTTCATAAAATCAAGTAATTATCTTAAAATTTGACAAACTTCATGTTTTTTTTCCTTTTTTTTCAACTTTGGAAAAAAATACATTTGCATCAAATATAATAGAAAACAACCCATGGCTTTGATACCACTGTTGGGTTTTAGTATACTACAACATCCTATGGTGCACATACAACCCTAAATACCTTGGATCTATGTTTTCTCGATTATACATGCAAATATGGAGTTTCCAAGATATTACCCTATACTAGCATACAAATATCATATACTTGGGGTAGTAAAATAGATAGAATACATACCTTTTTTTGATGTAACTTGTCTTCATGAAGCTTGAGTGCCTAGTGCCCCAAGTGTGACACCTCAAATGGTTCACACAACACCATTAACACTTGGAATAACCTTGAGAATAAGGATACTTTGGTTCTCTCTAGTGAAATCGGCCATGCCCTTTTGTGTACACACACTAGTCCCATTTCACCAACCAAGGACATCTTTATATAGTATGGAGATTAGGGTTAAACCCTAATACCCATGACCTTTCATTTCATATGATCCATGGGTTAAACACTCCATGGACTATCCATGAAAGCTTAGCCCAACCTAAATGAACTTGGCCCATCACACACATATATCTTAGAGTCCATATTTAATTAGTTCCTTTTGATCACTTAACTAATTATAAATTAATTCTTGATCAATACTAATTAAATAATATGATTATATATTAATATATTAGAACTTATAATATATTAATATAAATCACGAGTATCCTTTTTTCCTCATCTTGTCTATCCAGTTGTCCCGATGCCATGCAACCCAAATGGACCATGCCGGGTGGGGTCAAGTCTTACCAATTATAGTTATGGACTTAGACATTAATCCAACAGTTGTGGTGATACTTGAGACAAATATGGGTAGGTGTGGAAGGTAGTATGGGCCCGTACTACTGAAAGCACAGGACCCATACGCGTAGCAAGGAAGTCACAACCCCTAGGGTTTAGAAGGGAGTTGGTCCCCGGTTATCTAGGCGGATTGTCTGATATTTTTCCTCTTCTATTTTCAGTATGGTGGTTACGAGGCGTGTCGTGACTGGATCCGGATCGGGATCAGGTCAGGGTGATCAGGGGGCCCCAGTGGCACCTGAGATTATCGGTCAGGAGGGGCCAATGTTGACAGAGGATCGGGTCAGGGAGATCATCCGCGAGGAGGTGGTCGATATTGTCCGGGGTCAGATTTCGGAGTTGTTCGGGACTATTAAGTCCGCTATGAGGGAGTACTTCGATGATCGTTATGCAGATCTTACAGAGACGGCTGTCGCGGAAGCTACAGCGGTTGTAAGAGCGGTAGGGGGAGCCGGTTGGGGCTTCCACTATCGGGACTTCGATAATACGAAGCCCCCTACCTTTGACGGAGTTCATGATCCGATTGTTGCGATGAGATGGTTGTTGGACGTGGAGGGATGTTTCTTCACGTGTTCGTGCCCTACTGAGCAGAGGGTGAGGTGTGCTCTGAACCTTTTGAGGCTCGGGGCGAAGGATTGGTGGAGGTTGACTACGGGATCATATTCTGACACGCAGCGGGCTGCGGTTACTTGGGATCAGTTCCGAGACATGTTCAGTACCCGTTATGTTCCGCAGGTTGAGCGGGAGAGATTGGCTCAGGAGTTTTTGGAGCTTAGACAGGATTCAGAGTCGGTGACGGAGATCACCAGGATGTTTACGAAGAGGGCAATGTTCTGCCCTGAGTTTGCTTCGGAGCAGGCTCAGATAACCCGGTATCTGAGCATCCTCAAGAGGGACATCAGACAGTTTGTGTCCACGCAGAGATGTGATACTTTGTTGGAGTTGCAGGAGGCTGCCAGGCGGCGCGAGCTAGAGATTGAGCTCCAGCTAAGGGAGAAGCGGCAGGCCCCGGTGCAGTCGCAGCCTGCGCCGAAACGGATGAGGGCCGCTGATTATCGTCAGGAAAGCTAGAGGAGTCGCACTTGTGGGAAGTATGGTAAGGTAGATGATGGAGTTTGTCGATCTTCTTCTGGGTGCCACAAGTGTGGCAAGGAGGGCCACATAGCCAGGGATTGCAGGCAGCAGGCTCCAGCTTCCGGAGTCCGACTTTGTTATCATTGCGATCAGGTGGGCCATATGAAGGCCCAGTGTCCTCTCTTGGCTGCCAGGCCAGTGCAGGTCCCAGCACCAGCCACGTTGAGACTTACTGACGGGGGTCAGGGTCGAGCAGAGCCTCCGAAGGCTCCAGGTCGTGCTTATCAGCTTGTGGCCGAGGAGATCGGGACAGCGCCAGAGGTGACAGCCGGTTTGTCTTTTCCTTCTATATCTTGTTCATGTTATTATGAGTTGTTTGTTTCCTGCATAAGTTATTAGAACATAGTAGATGATAGTGAGAAGTTATTATAGAGAAATTATAGAGGGGTAGTATCTGGTGATGCGTTCAAGGGAGAGGAAGGTCATGATCCAGAGATTCGGAATCATCAGCGGGAACTCGGATCCCTTGAAGTTCGTTGTCTCGGATTGGGACGATTGAGTCGCGTACCAGCTTCGCCGCTGGTAGACAGTAGTTAGTGCTCTAAGTGGGGGAGAATTGGAAATTCTCGGATGGGGCGTGGTTTGAAGGATGTCGCCTGACGCAATTTGGATGTCGGTTACGGGAAGTGGTGCGATGAGGTGATCCAGTTATGGTAAGAACCCTGTCTGTATGGTGGATCTTTGAGCGAGCAGTGAGGATACTGCTATGCTATAACAATCAGTGGGGTTGTTCCCAAGTGTCGGAAATGTTGAGGGGCATGCGAAAGACTCTTTATGGATGGTAGGGTATGCAATTAGTTTCTGAGTATATGTACGTGTTATGGGATAGCGACGTGCTCCACAAGTAGATGATGTAGAGTGAGGTTCCGACTTTCGGCACCGACTGATGATGCGAGGTCATGGTTCAGGTCTCCTTGGAAGAGGAGAATGTGAGTAACTCCAGATTGGAGATTTGGACAGAGGAGCTAGAGACAGCGGAGTTGATAGACTCGGGAGCAGTCTAGACCGGGCTGAGAACCGTGTGAGGATGTTCCAGTCGTAGGTCGTGGACCTAGGGATCGTGAGAGTAATGTTTCCTATCATGGTACGTTTGGAGTAGACGTGATATCGAGATTTGAGTGAGTTACACTCGGTTGTGTCGAATCAGAGTAGATTGAGGGAGCTGCAAGGTTGGATCCTTAGGCTTCAAGTATGGTTGTAGGCATGGGTTATGTGAGTAGTGGTATTCCAATCTAGGGTATTCCATCACGAGGATGACCGGACCCTATGATTGATTGGACCTGGTGTGTTTGGTATTCCAACCCGAGGGTTGATTGGGCCAAACATGTGTGGGAATGCGAGGGTATACCATCCTTGGGATGACGAGATCCGTTATAGGCGTACCTGGTATTCCAGCCCGAGGCTGATTGGGCTAGGTACGAATGGTTATGTGATATAGATGGCTGATTCATGGGAGTTGCTAGAAGCTGAAGGATGCAGTATCCTGTCATTGTAAAAGGGAATAGATTCGGGATGGGAACAGGATTCGTTCCCTATTGCAGGTTATCCGGGTTATCGCCAATTTTGGGCGAAGGAAAGGTGGATTAGTGTTATAACAGAGCTAAATGGATTATTGTGGTGTCTAACTTTCGCAAGTCTCGAAGGTGTGTTCATATCAGGAAGGTGACAGTATCATCGGGTGATACTGGTTTGATGTGTTCTGACATTAAGTAGAAAAGGCTGATGGTCGGCCGGGAGTATTGGCAAGGATACCACACGAGAAGAAGTTATTTTAAAAGGGGTATAGTGGTAGGGTCGGGAAGGACCTGAGTTAGTTGGGAAATCAGAGTCTGCAGTGCAAGAGGTATATTCAGAATCGTATACTGCAGTAGGCATCGATGACGGAGCCTAATTTAAGTGGGGGAGAGTTGTAACATCCCAAAATTTAGAAGTATGATTGAAGGACTTAAGGGTAAATTGAAGAAGGTACTCGACGAGTAGGTATGCTTACTCGTCGAGTCGGAGCGGGTTTTGGTCGTGAGTTAAGTGACCAACTCGCTGAGTCGGCAGCTGGACTCAACGAGTTGGTGCTGAAAAGAGAAAACCCTAATCTTAAGGGTTGCACCCTATTTATAGGACCATATGTCCTCCCTTCAGCCTCCTTATTGCCCTTGAGAGTCAGTAAACCCTAAAATCGTGTGAGCTTCCATTGTTAAAGAGATTTGAGCTTTAGAGGAGGAATATTGAGAAGGAAGCTTGAAGATCAAGAGGCTAGCATCAAGGGATTGGTGTAGATCCAGAATCTACTTCAGCTTGGGCACATTTTGGAGGTAACAAGCTGCTACCTTGACTCTATTGCATTTATATCTATTCAAGAATGATATTTGGGGCCATTTTCGCATGTTAAGGATTTATTTCGGGTTAGGGGTCTAGATCTGAGGTTGCTACTTCAGATCTAGACTTGTCTTGGTCCAGAAACTCACAAAGTATCAGCCCTTGGTTTGTTGGTGAAGCATCCTTGTCTTAAACCTTACCCCTAGAGTAATTTGGGCTTATAGCTCCTTGTTTCCACGTAAAGTTTGCAACTTTACGTGAGAATCATGCCCTAGAAGAGTGGATCTACAGTTTGGAGCCCCTGCATGACTCGAAAAGTCTCTGTATGAATAAAGGACTGAAGAGACTCGGCGAGTCTGTTCTTGGACTCGGCGAGTCTGTTGAAGATAGGCATGAACTCGACGAGTTGGAGGAACAACTCGGCGAGTCTGTTGAAGATTGTCGTGGACTCGGTGAGTCTGTTCTTGGACTCGGCGAGTCAGAACACAAAACCCCAACTCTTCTGGTTAAGACTGAAATCAGTGAGTTGAGTGGTGACTCAGTGAGTTGGACATGATAGGACTCAGAGATTGTCGAACTCGACGAGTCATGTGGTGACTCGGCGAGTCGAGTTGTGATATAAGAGTTTTCTGAAGTTGGGGACTCGGCGAGTAGGGTCAATCAGGAAAGTTGACTTTGGCCAGGACTTTGACTTTGACCAGTTTGACCTTCAAGGGTATTATGGTAATTTAGATATTTACTTCAATGGATCATTGATGGCTATAGGTGTTGGAGTTTGAGGCAGTGCTTCGGGATTGTGCTTTCGTGGTTCGGTTCGGCAGTTGCAAGGTGAGTTATCCTCACTATACCCAAGGGTCTAAGGCACTAAGGCCGGCCCTTTCATTTGTTATTTGAGTTAGTTACTGATGTGTTATGTTAGCTGGCATCCTGGTAGATAGGATGGCTATATGATGGTATGCTCTGTTAGATCGGTATTCTGGTAGATTGGATGTGGCTATGCTTAGTGACCGGTAGTTGGTCTGACTGTCTGTATGCTGGTAGGAGATTACCTTTTATATGTGCACGTGTTGAGCAGTAGTAGAGGGTATTCCATCCTGGTAGGATGATAGGGTCCTAGTATGTCGTTCTATAGACTGTTATGTGATTATTTGATAGGTGCACATGTTTGATAGTAGGTGGGCATTCCAACCCGATGGTTGTGGGCCAGGAGTATTCCATCCCGGTAGGATGATTGGACTCATAGTAGGTGGGCATTCCAACCCGATGGTTGAGGGCCTAGGGTATTCCATCCTGAGGGATGATTGGACCCATAGTATTTATTGTATGTACAGTAGGTGGGCATTCCAACCCGATGGTTGTGGGCCAGGAGTATTCCATCCCGGTAGGATGATTGGACTCATAGTAGGTGGGCATTCCAACCCGATGGTTGAGGGCCTGGGGTATTCCATCCTGAGGGATGATTGGACCCATAGTAGTTTTTGTATGTATAGGTGGGTGGGCATTCCAACCCGATGGTTGTGGGCCGAGAGTATTCCATCCCGAGGATGATTGGACTCGTAGTATGTTGGCATTCCAACCCGATGGTTGAGGGCCTGGGGTATTCCAACCTGACGGTTGATTGGACCCATAGTATGATGTTCATTGCTGTATGTGTATGGTTGTGTGTACTGGTATTTTGGGGGAACTCACTAAGCTTTCGAGCTTACGGTTTTCAGTTTATTGTTTCAGGTACATCAGGTGATCGTGGCAAGGCAAAGGCGTGATCGTA
Organism: Lactuca virosa; assembly: GCF_052849685.1. NCBI lineage: Eukaryota > Viridiplantae > Streptophyta > Magnoliopsida > Asterales > Asteraceae > Lactuca > Lactuca virosa. Next base: position 84,325,904 of record NC_136433.1, on the reverse strand, counting down.
CCGCTCCTCATATTTCATGATTTTGTGATTCGGTTCTCGGGATACTCTGATGTTTAAACTATTTTGAAAACAAGTTGTAATAACTTAATGGTTTTTGAATGGGTTAAAATGTTTTAAATTGGCTTGAACTTTATGGGTGTTACAATCATTTAAGCCACATTTAGAGTAGTGTACAAATATGTATCTAGTAGATTTTCGATTTAGAAGCTTTAGTCCAACATAGGCTTCAAATCCACAAAACATTTAATAAGATAGGGATGGAGCCTTTCTGTAACGTCCATAAAAATTTGTAAAATTTAAACTTTTCAAAACAACCATTTTTCTAAAGAAGTGTTTACAAAAACCATTGTTCCCAAAACATTATTTAAAAATCATTATCGCTTTCAACATAGTTTTCAAAACATTCACATTATCATAGTTTCCCAGAAATCATAAGTCCAAAACGTGAGGATGTGTATGGTCACGCCTTCACCTTGAAATGATCCACTGAAGTACCTACATGAAGCTTAGTGAGTTCCCCCAAAGTACCAACATCCAAACAGATAACATATACAAATAACAGCATACTATGGGTCCAATCAACCATTGGGTTGGAATACCCCAGGCTCTCAACCATTAGGTTGGAATGCCAACATACTATGGGTCCAGTCAACCATCAGGTTGGAATACCCCAAGCCCTCAACCATCGGGTTGGAATGCCAACATATTATGGGTCCAATCATCCTCAGGATGGAATAACCTCGGGCTCATTCAACCATCGGGTTAGAATGCCAACATACTATTGGTCCAATCATCCTCGGGATAGAATACCCTCGGGCCCATTCAACCATCGGGTTGGAATGCCCTGGCCTGTTGGCTTACGCACAAAGCAGAGAAGCCTCAGCCACCAACCAAACATGTGCACATAATTCAAATAAGCATACCATTAACCATCCAGAAAACAACTAAACAGATCTTACAGATCACTAGGCATAGCATCATCCTACCTACTAGGATACCGATCTGACAGATCACTATAGCATAACATCATCCTATTTACCAGGATACTGATCAGATCTCAATAGTGGAAAAACATACATAAAAGGATATCAACTTCAAGAGCCGGCATCGGTGCCTTCGACCCGCAAGTACATTGAGGAAAACTCACCTCGAATGCAGAAGCTCGTTGAAAGAAATCCCTGGTTGCTTCCCTGCCGGCTTCCCAAGCTATCAATACCAACAACACACCCAATTAGCAATTGGGTTCGATGCTATAATCCATAATCCTTACTTGGGGTAAAATGACCATTTTACCCCTAACCCTGTTGGATTAGTGTCTAAGTCCATAACTATAATTGGTATGTACTTGACCCGACTCGGCATGGTCCATTTGGGTTGCATGGCATCGGAACATTTGGATAGACTGTTTATGAGGAAAAGACATTTTGTGACATATTAATATATTATAAGTTCTAATATATTAATATGAAATCATGTTATTTAATTAGTATTGATCAAGAATTAATTTGGACTTAATTTAGTGATCAAAAAGAGACTAATTAAATATATGGGGATTGATTGTGTAAATCATTCATTCTTATATATGTGGGCTTATGATCCAAGATTCCTTTATGTTTGGTTTAACCCGTGTGGTGATCCATGGATACTCCATGGAGGTTAAAACCCATGGAGCATAAGGAATGGGTAAAGTCATGAGTTACATGGTGTAACCCTAATAGCCACACTATATAAGAACCCCTTTAGTTCAAGGAATTGGCACTAGTGATACATATTTTGAGGGCTAGCCGATTTGAACATGTATGTCTTCTTCTCATGGTTATTCCAAGAGTTCATGATGTTGTGTGAACCATTTGAGGTGTCACACTTGGGGCACTAGGCTCTCAAGCTTCATGGAGTCAAGCAACAACAACAAGGTATGTATTCTATCTATTTTAGTATCCTAGTATCAATGTTTTGGTATGCTAGTTAGGATAATACCTTGGATAATCATATTTGCATGTATAATAGAGAAAACATAGATCCAAGGTATTTAGGGTTGCATGTACACTTAGGAGTGTTAGAATGCTCAAAACCCATCAGTGATATCAGAGACTAGGCTTGTTTTCAATTATACTTGATGCAAATTGCTGAAAAATGCTGAAAAAGTCGAATTTCGGGCATTCTGGGCACTGGACTCGCCGAGTCCACTGATGAACTCGCCGAGTCCATGAAGTAAATCATCCTACTCGGCGAGTAGGTTGATACACTCGACGAGTAGGAGCCCCTGACAGCATATCTTCGAGTTTTTTGGCTAGAAATGGACTAGGAACATTACCATAAGCTGTTTTTGAACCTATAATCCTGTTTTTGATGTGGTAATGTTCATACTAATCCAATTTCAAAGATAATTGTCAATAGATTCATGTTTTGTATTAGTTTAGTGATTAGGCTAATTACATGAAAAAGTTTGATTAAAGTATCTTGTTCTTATGAGTTGCTTAGATTAATAGAAAAGTTAATTGATTATGTGTTTTCAATCCATTTTAATCTAAGAGTTGATTCTAAAATGTGTTTTTGTAACTTGTCCTCAAGTTATATGAAAAGTCACATTTAAGTTTCATAAAACTCATAAAAGTTGGTAATGGTTACAAAAATGAAGAGTCTTGTCCTCAAGTTATGGAGGTTCAAGAGTCACTTCATTAAGTAATAAAATGTGTAACCTTAATTAATTCCATAAATTACAAAATAAAGAAAAGTTACATTCTTTTATTAGTTTAAAGTCTTCCATAACTTGTCCTCAAGTTATGGAACTTGAAGAGTTTTTTTTTAATTAAAACTACTTTAAACACATAAGTTATGGAATTAATTAGTTTTGAATAGTTTCAAAACTTGCCCTCAAGTTTTGGAATTTGAAAAGTTTTCTCTTATGAATACTTTAATTCCAAGTTAGCCCGTAGAATTTTAAAAGTTAAAATTCAAACCCTTATACTATTATTATAATTTTAATTATATAGATATGTATAAGATAAAGTCAATCTTACCGTTAGTAGGCCTCATTCACGAAGCCGGTCTATAAGGGGGGTATAAGGTTACTGCCTATAAAATGGCAGTTTAATGGGTGTCCACTCTCACCCACCGCTTCCTTGACTGGTGGAGGGTCGTTAGCCGAACGGGTAGGAAATGACTATAATTCTCCCTTCATTAAAAGTATTAATGATAAATACTAAGTAACTAAACACTTGTACATTCCCAATCTTAGTTACTTAGGAAAATGTGAAAAGGTGCTAACCCATGAAATTACACTTTGTACCTTACCAAGTCATTAGTGGAGCGTGTGTGGTTAACCGGCACACTAATAAGGACTAGTAAGAGTGGCAAAGGGTAACTTGACTCTATTATAGATCGGTGGAGCGTGTGTGGTTAACCGGCACATCGATTAGGTGATAAAGTTAAGGGTACCAAGTCAATTTGCATGGTTATTCACACCTTGTTTGTGATCCTCGGCATCCCAGTCACAAACTTGAGAGGGCACAATCGAGATTCAAACATGCCATTGAAAGTTCAATGTATCTCAAAAGATCTAGGAGTTTCAAATCCAATTAAAACTTAATTATATTTCGTTTTTCATGGTGGAAATTGGTAAATCGTCATTTACCTACCTTCAACTATTTTATAACTTGGATTACGGCATCCCTCTTCCAGTTATAAATAGGTTGTTGGGTCCTAGCCTTAATATTTCATATTGGGTGTTATATTAAGGACTTTAAATCAACTCTCTTGAATATCTCCCAAAAAAATGATCTTCCCAAATCTCTTGAAACAAGCTTTCCTAAATGAAGATGATGTCCCATGGAAATCATACTTCTTTCACCTCCTCCAATTATTCTCCCTAACCCACAAGTTCCTGAAAAGTTTAACGTCACTCAAGCAAAGGTCTATATATGATCACATCTTGGAGATGTAGTCAGATATTGACAAGCCGGGAGAGTTGGGTGTCAAAATCTTGAGAAAGTTGGTGACTCAACTATTTTCTAAGTCACATAGTGAGTTCCTTTGGGACTCCTATGAAACAGACTATGACAAGACCCTTAATGATCTTATCTATTTGCTAAGATCAACTTCCTAAAACTTTATGGACATTGACAATGATGACATTGGATATCCAGTAAAGCTCTCTCTTCCCAATGGAAAGGGATCGGCCATAGTCAACTCGGTTGACCAAATGGTAAAGAGAAAGGCTAAGTCTGAGATAGTCCCATTATCAAGGGTCCATTGCCAAAGAAAGGGGCATTAGTTGCGAAGCTGCCAAATTTACCTAAGGATGTTAAAGTCAATAAGTTTGACTCTACTTCAGGTAAAGTCCACTATCTAACTCTACTAAGTTTCTATTCTGAGATTCTTGATACATGATGTGACTGGGTCACATGTTGATGTTTTAAGAATCAAAGAAAAAAGTGAAGAAACTTAAAGAAAAATTATGCTGAATCTGATCGCGTAGATGGATTTCTATCGCATAGTTTGAAGATCGGATTCTTAAGCTACATCTTAGGAGTTATGATATATTGCATAGGATTAGATAACAACAAAGTTTTCATGTGCTTTTGCATTGTAAGGATAGTTTTTCTGCAAAGTTTTAAAATAAAAGAAATTTTTTTTTTGATTTTATTTATTTTAAAATATCCTTACAATGGCATTTGTGAAAACTTTTGTTGCTTATAAGATTCCATTAAGAGCAAGAGTGGAAATATGAATTTGATTCTTTCATTTGTGGTAGTGTCTAAATTTACCAAATCAGGAAAGATTCTCATCACCTAAGTTTCAGTTGGATAGAAACTTGGAATCATGCAAGTTGTATAGCATGATGAATAAGAACTTTCAAGCATTGGAAAGTTTAAGACTAAGTACTTGTTCACATGGATGTGTGAGTCAAGTAAAGGATCGAGTACACATTCTTGTGCACTGATCAAGCCCACCACAAATAATCGTTAAGACTATTCGTCATTATTTACTAAAATTCAGTAAATATGGTTATACTTACAAGCTTAAGTGTAATTCTGAGACATTGGAAAAGGTTTCAATGTATGGCAGAGCGAATAAGAAGAATCAACTTAGGCAGAAAGATAAAAGTTTCTCAAATCTGAAAAGATGGGAGAGTACTTTAGTATCATGTTATATAATCATCTTAATGATTAAGAGACCTTATCACAATTCATCCTCTAAGTGCATTCTGGTAGCTAAGAAGAGGAGCTATGAATTGTTGAAGTGGTTAAATCAAGAAGATGATTTATACTTCGTTCCAAAAACAATTCTTAGAGTTATACTCTAAGATTGTAACTTGAGTGACATGTCTTAAAGAAGTTTTAAAACACTTGTCAAATGTAAGAGTAAAAGTTTTCTACTCTTGTACATTTGAAATTGGTAAGTTGTGATGTTTTGGATAAAACAAAGACCAACTAAGGCCAATTGTGTGAAGTGTTTGTCTTGATTAGAATCCACACTATCTCTTGAATATCTGACAAGAAAGTCTTATATGTCAAGAGGACAGTGGGAGTCTTAAAGGTCTTGAAAGTCTCAAGAACTAATCAAGAATAAAACCTGAAGTTCTTCACTAGCACACGACTTGAGGTTTATAACCTATCGTGTCGACATGTCTGTGCCTATTCAAGTTGGCTTTGCATAGGAGTTCTGAGAGTTCTCAATTGGTTGCACAGCTACTTGGAAGCAATGGCAGGCCCTTGAGCTGCCAAATGGCAAGAATTTAAGATTGCACAAGTTTAATCCATATAAGTGTGGATTTGTCAGTAACCTTGTCTTGTGATTATGGTTTTGACAAAATTCATATGGATAGGAACTCATACACCATAAAATCTAAGTGTCATAAGGTTTCTCTCCGATTCATGAAAATGATGGTGAGGAAACACTTTCACTAAGTAGATTTTAGCTAGATAGCAATTGTGATATTTGCATTCTCAAAGTCGTTAGTGGAGCGTGTGTGGTTAACCAGCACACTAACATGGACTTGTAAGAAGTGGTAAAGGTCTAAACAATCGAGACTATGATTACGGCATCCCTTTTCATAGTTCTTAAAATTGTTTAGACACACCTGTGAGCTATCTAAGATAAGGTGTATGATATTGATAAAGTTTTATCAAAGCAATCTAGTATCAGAAATCTGAACTTTGGTAAGAAAGTCAATAAAGTATTGATTTCTAGAAGTCCAGCTGATTTCGGATTACATGTCAAAGCTAGTGGGAGCATAAGTGTTATGCAAATAATCATCATGTTAGTGGGATCATGATAATTATGATAAAGGTTGCAAGTTAGCAATGTTAATTATAGAAAACAAAAGTTTCAATTCGTGAGGCTGCAGGGGTTGAAAGAGTTGTTTTGCTATAATTAAGGGAGAGAAAATTATACTTCATTTCAATTCTAAAAGCTTAGATTGAGATTTTAATCGTATTTAGTCAAGGATATATATATGAATTTCATGTTGGAATGGCTCAACATAAGGAAATTCTATATATGGGTCCATTATTTGCGTTCTAAAATTCGATTATGATTACGGCATCCCTTTTCATAATCTGAATTATGAGAACTTGGCAAATAGAAATGGAAATGTTATAGCAAAAGACTGGTTTAGTCTTTATGTGAGACATCATGACTCGTGTCCCATATGCTTCGGATATAGGATCGATTTTATGTGCTATATTCATCCTTTCTAAAATTTTCCAAATGCCTAGGGCATTAAAAAGGGAAAAGGTCTAGAACTGGATATGACTAAAAGGATTAAGCAATTGTCGAGGACAATCTAAGGCTTACCAAAGATTGGTTGCTCAAGGACAGTTGGAAGTATAGTGTTAATTCTGGAAGGACCATATTGACATAATCTGTAAGGAGGCAACTCTTGTTCAGAAGTGATAGTCAAAATGGAATATGGAAATGTTTCAAAGTTGGAAATTATTCAATCTGTGTAAGATTAGGAAACTTAATGCAAGAAGGATGTTTCCAAGGAGTTGATCTCCTTGGAATGCTCTGTAATGGTTGTTGTCAAGTCTTTCTGACTCTGTGCATAATCATTACAGGAGCGTGTGTGGTTAACCAGCACACTAACATGGACTTGTAAGAAGTGGTAAAGGTCTAAACAATCGAGACTATGATTACGGCATCCCTTTTCATAGTTCTTAAAATTGTTTAGACACACCTGTGAGCTATCTAAGATAAGGTGTATGATATTGATAAAGTTTTATCAAAGCAATCTAGTATCAGAAATCTGAACTTTGGTAAGAAAGTCAATAAAGTATTGATTTCTAGAAGTCCAGCTGATTTCGGATTACATGTCAAAGCTAGTGGGAGCATAAGTGTTATGCAAATAATCATCATGTTAGTGGGATCATGATAATTATGATAAAGGTTGCAAGTTAGCAATGTTAATTATAGAAAACAAAAGTTTCAATTCGTGAGGCTGCAGGGGTTGAAAGAGTTGTTTTGCTATAATTAAGGGAGAGAAAATTATACTTCATTTCAATTCTAAAAGCTTAGATTGAGATTTTAATCGTATTTAGTCAAGGATATATATATGAATTTCATGTTGGAATGGCTCAACATAAGGAAATTCTACATATGGGTCCATTATTTGCGTTCTAAAATTCGATTATGATTACGGCATCCCTTTTCATAATCTGAATTATGAGAACTTGGCAAATAGAAATGGAAATGTTATAGCAAAAGACTGGTTTAGTCTTTATGTGAGACATCATGACTCGTGTCCCATATGCTTCGGATATAGGATCGATTTTATGTGCTATATTCATCCTTTCTAAAATTTTCCAAATGCCTGGGGCATTAAAAAGGGAAAAGGTCTAGAACTGGATATGACTAAAAGGATTAAGCAATTGTCGAGGACAATCTAAGGCTTACCAAAGATTGGTTGCTCAAGGACAGTTAGAAGTATAGTGTTAATTCTGGAAGGACCATATTGACATAATCTGTAAGGAGGCAACTCTTGTTCAGAAGTGATAGTCAAAATGGAATATGGAAATGTTTCAAAGTTGGAAATTATTCAATCTGTGTAAGATTAGGAAACTTAATGCAAGAAGGATGTTTCCAAGGAGTTGATCTCCTTGGAATGCTCTGTAATGGTTGTTGTCAAGTCTTTCTGACTCTGTGCATAATCATTACAGGAGCGTGTGTGGTTAACCAGCACACTAACATGGACTTGTAAGAAGTGGTAAAGGTCTAAACAATCGAGACTATGATTACGGCATCCCTTTTCATAGTTCTTAAAATTGTTTAGACACACCTGTGAGCTATCTAAGATAAGGTGTATGATATTGATAAAGTTTTATCAAAGCAATCTAGTATCAGAAATCTGAACTTTGGTAAGAAAGTCAATAAAGTATTGATTTCTAGAAGTCCAGCTGATTTCGGATTACATGTCAAAGCTAGTGGGAGCATAAGTGTTATGCAAATAATCATCATATTAGTGGGATCATGATAATTATGATAAAGGTTGCAAGTTAGCAATGTTAATTATAGAAAACAAAAGTTTCAATTCGTGAGGCTGCAGGGGTTGAAAGAGTTGTTTTGCTATAATTAAGGGAGAGAAAATTATACTTCATTTCAATTCTAAAAGCTTAGATTGAGATTTTAATCGTATTTAGTCAAGGATATATATATGAATTTCATGTTGGAATGGCTCAACATAAGGAAATTCTATATATGGGTCCATTATTTGCGTTCTAAAATTCGATTATGATTACGGCATCCCTTTTCATAATCTGAATTATGAGAACTTGGCAAATAGAAATGGAAATGTATAGCAAAAGACTGGTTTAGTCTTTATGTGAGACATCATGACTCGTGTCCCATATGCTTCGGATATAGGATCGATTTTATGTGCTATATTCATCCTTTCTAAAATTTTCCAAATGCCTGGGGCATTAAAAAGGGAAAAGGTCTAGAACTGGATATGACTAAAAGGATTAAGCAATTGTCGAGGACAATCTAAGGCTTACCAAAGATTGGTTGCTCAAGGACAGTTGGAAGTATAGTGTTAATTCTGGAAGGACCATATTGACATAATCTGTAAGGAGGCAACTCTTGTTCAGAAGTGATAGTCAAAATGGAATATGGAAATGTTTCAAAGTTGGAAATTATTCGATCTGTGTAAGATTAGGAAACTTAATGCAAGAAGGATGTTTCCAAGGAGTTGATCTCCTTGGAATGCTCTGTAATGGTTGTTGTCAAGTCTTTCTGACTCTGTGCATAATCATTACAGGAGGATCAATGCATATAAGTTTAGAATCTAACAGATTTCAGTAAATAGCATGAATTTGGAATTCTTGCATTTGCAGTAAGGATTTGGGACTGTGAAAGAGGATCATTGGAGTTATGTTCAATTGATCTAATTCACAAAGTGAAGATCCTAGACAAACATAGTATGCATACTTGGTGTATGGCATGACTAGTGTTTAGAAAACATAGTGTACATGCTTGGAGCATGGGACAACTATTGTTTTAAATTCAAGAATAAAGTTGATAGCTGAAACAGTATACAATGAATAATGTGTAATCATATGGTGATAAATAAAAGGTGTTTTATTTATGTTCATAGGTTTTGATACCATATTAGATTCCATTATTATTGTGTTTCATTTTGCATGTTTTGACTTCCAGAATAACTAGGTCGTTCTTCCTGATTGACTAAGTTATTCAAACTATCCACAGTCGGTCATATGTTGGAAGTAGATATGAATCAAGACTGTCATGGGTTGGCTTGTAGAGGTCTAAGATGTTGGACAAGGGGCTACAACACTCATGAGTGCTCATAAGTTCTGAGTATTGGATTCAACCCGCGCTCATTGGAATCACTTCATGGATTTTATCACGAGTGATCATGAGACGATAATATCTTATATTCTTCAAACCTAGAGATATGAGTTGTTACTATGAGTTGGTTGTACATTGATTGCACGAAAACGCATTCGGTAACTCGGTGTTATAAAACGTGCCTTTGTGTATGATTCAACAAGTAGTAGAACAAGCCATATGAGTCGAAGTTTATCCATTCCTTTTACCTTCGGGATAAAAGCGATATCTGTGGGCCCCTCGATGATTTGATGATGACAAATGGAAGTGCTCGGCCGAGCCAGGACTGATTTGATTTGTTCAATTAGTCAGTCGTCATAAATCGGAAATCGGGAAACAACAAATGGACAGAGAGAATGATTATAATCCATGTCTCAGTCCATATGATATCTAGAATGGAGGAATATATGATCCCTTATCTAATGGACAAGTCATTTACAAAGGTCAGAGTTCATCTACAAGGTCAGAGTTCGACAGCGGCTTTTGAGAGCTACGATTGCCAGTTGGTTCCTGAAGTCATACGCAATAATAGTTTTAGACTTATCCAAGTGGGAGACTGTTGGATTAGTGTCTAAGTCCATAACTATAATTGGTATGTACTTGACCCGACTCGGCATGGTCCATTTGGGTTGCATGGCATCGGAACATTTGGATAGACCGTTTATGAGGAAAAGACATTTTGTGACATATTAATATATTATAAGTTCTAATATATTAATATGAAATCATGTTATTTAATTAGTATTGATCAAGAATTAATTTGGACTTAATTTAGTGATCAAAAAGAGACTAATTAAATATATGGGGATTGATTGTGTAAATCATTCATTCTTATATATGTGGGCTTATGATCCAAGATTCCTTTATGTTGGGTTTAACCCGTGTGGTGATCCATGGATACTCCATGGAGGTTAAAACCCATAGAGCATAAGGAATGGGTAAAGTCATGAGTTACATGGTGTAACCCTAATAGCCACACTATATAAGAACCCCTTTAGTTCTAGAAATTGGCGCTAGTGATACATATTTTGAGGGCTAGCCGATTTGAACATGTATGTCTTCTTCTCATGGTTATTCCAAGAGTTCATGATGTTGTGTGAACCATTTGAGGTGTCACACTTGGGGCACTAGGCTCTCAAGCTTCATGGAGTCAAGCAACAACAACAAGGTATGTATTCTATCTATTTTAGTATCCTAGTATCAATGTTTTGGTATGCTAGTTAGGATAATACCTTGGATAATCATATTTGCATGTATAATAGAGAAAACATAGATCCAAGGTATTTAGGGTTGCATGTACACTTAGGAGTGTTAGAATGCTCAAAACCCATCAAACCCAACATGCACTAAAACTAAGGCCCAAAACCAAAAGATCCACAAAGCCCCACTAATGGCCTAATTTTCCAAATTGGGCCCAACCCCTTATGGGTCTTATCATAAGTCCATAATTTTCTTAATTACACTTCTGATTATCTCAAGTACCTCCTTAGAACAACTTGGTCAAAGACAGGGTCAAAAGTCAAGGTCAACAGCCTGAGTTGACCCAACTCGCCGAGTTTCCCTTCAACTCGCCGTGTTCCTCTATCAATTTGCAAAGTCGGGGAAAAACCAAGCTAACTCGCCGAGTTTATCCATAAACTCGCCAAGCTCTCCAGAAAACCACATCTTAATACATTAAGCCCACATTATTTACTCCAAGCGCTTCATAACTCAGCTCTCGACCAATTATGAGATCTAGAAGGGTAAAGTTTCCAACTTTACCCATAGGAACCACCAAAATGGGTCCAAGCCCCACAACCTAGACTTAAAAAGGATGAGGGCTTAAGCATTAAACACTTAATACTCAAGGACAAAGCCCCAAATTGCAGATCTGATACCCTAGAGCTGGAATACCACGTAAAGTTTCCAACTTTACGCTCACACATGACTAGGAGAGGCTCGAATGCTCAAAAAGGGCTTAATAAGCGACTTAAAGAATGCATGAAGCCCTTAAATCCATAAAGTTGGCACCTTTATGCCAAAAGAGTCCATGAAAACCCTAGATCTGAAAGAATAAGGCTTTGGGACGTCCTAATCCCAATATCCATCCAACCCATGACTCAAACATAACAATTAACCCAAAAAGAAAGATCTAAGCATCTAGCCATCAAGATAAGAACTTGATACCTCAAACTCCTTGCAAAATGGATAATGATTTTGGATCCAAGGCCTCTCCTCCAAGCTTAGAAACTTCAAGATCTTCTAACTCCTTCACAATGCACAAAATGGACACCAAACTTCCTTCAAAGGCTCAAATGCTTAACAATGGAGGCCACAACTCCATTTAGGGTTTTGATAACAATGGAGGCTGATAAGGAGGCCAGCCAAAGGAACTCAAGGTCTTTAAATAGGGTGCAACACCCTAGAAATTAGGGTTTCCTTCCCAGCCACCAACTCGCCCAGTTGAGGCATCTCAACTTGCCGTGTCAGTTCATTAAACCCTCGCGATTCTTCCATCTTGAACACGTCGAGTTGGTCCCTCCAACTCGCCGAGTTCACCTTTAAATTGGTTTATTCTCAATAATTTCTCTTCAAGATTTCGGGTGTTACAACTCTCCCCCACTTAAATTAGATTTCGTCCTTGAAATATGTCCTTACTAACACTCAGATCATATCAACATCCCGAGGAACGCTACCGCAAATTCTGCAAATAAAACGACCTTCCCAAAACAATCAAACCCAAACAGAAACTGTCGACCTGAAGAAGAACAACCCATAATCCCATGCAAAGACCCAACCTTATATATCCGAACTTGGGTATTGAATTAGTCTGACTCCCTGACAGGCCTCCCAAACTGAACTGATTGCTAAAACCATGACATTTATCCATCGAACAATCTATTCAACCTTTGATGATAACAATTCCATAAACACACAAGAGATACAAACTACATAATTCCTCGATCGTCGGGCTGATACACTGCATCTAAGAGCCTGAAACCTCATCACTTGCCCTTAATTCACAAGATGGAGCCATCTTGGAGCACAAACACATAAGCTAAATTCTAAACCCTCCAACTGATGCCTTTGACATACATATTTCTTAACCCCCTATGTTCTGGATATGGACCTTGCACGGACCCACTCGCGATTCCCAACACAAGTTTCCACCAAAGGCCTGCTCGAAAATGGCTACCCATGATACCTCCTCACGGAACCTTCCCTAAAATTGATGAATATCCATTGAATCTACCCCCATTCCCTAACTGGGGCACTACTAGAACCATGAAGAATGATCCTCAAAACACACCGACCATGAACTTAACCCAAAACCGAACCATATGATGAACCCAAAATCTTAACAACCCTTGACTCTTTTCTATTCCATTACCAACCACTGCTTCGACAAGCAACAACAATCAAACCGTGAACTTTTGCGATACATCCAACCCTTACCGGCTCCGGTGTACCCCCACCTGGGCATCCACTCGATACAATCACCAAGAACTTTATGACTTACGACTACATAAGCAATTTCCAACTTGAGGATCACAAATCTAACAACAGCTTGCGAACAACTGGAATTATAATGCATACAACCTGCCGATACTTTTTGATACCTGACTGATACTTCCCTCAATCCTTACTGTTTCCCTTATCCAACCAACAAATTTACGACTCACCCAACCCCCCGTTAACGTGTTCACACCGAAAGCACTACAAGCAGAAGAAATGAACCATCATGATCACTAGGCCCACATCCTATGACTCGAATGCTCCCAATAACCTACCGACACTATAGTCATCACATCATTCACTAAACACTCCGGGGCTGAAGATGCCCACCTCATTCCATTACCTCGAAGGGACCTAATCGACTCCTTTACAATGCCTAACTGAGCACCACAAAACGACTACCAAGCAAAACTTTACAAAAACAAAGTCGCGCACGATCCGCGTATTGGATAACGATCGTACTCTTGGTCCAATTCGAAAACTATAAGCTAAAAAGGACAATGCACATAATTTGAGCCAAGTGCTCCAGCACCCTCATGCGCAGCTCATAAGGAGCACCCCCATACACATACTTAAGAAACCCATAATCTCATCCGAAGAGAAAAGAAACACCAGAGATAATCGAAAGGCCACCTTAATCAAAACAGAAAACATCCTCACGATCGGCCAAACAAGACCCCATACTTGTTTGAGACTGAAAGGATTCCATCACTACACCACTAGCTCGAGAATACCTCCAAGATGATCCTACAAGGTACCAAAATCTGAGCCTGCTACGAATCAGAATTCCACTTCACCATTGAGGGTAAACATACCCAAGGACCAAGTGAACATAAACACACTGCACAGGAGGGTAGGTAACGCATTCCTTGCTCTTAAATTGTCACCACTTGAATCCTTCGGAGAATTTCCGCTGAAAGATGAACTCAACGACCAATGGTCTAGGACACCTTGACACCTAAACCAGAGAACCACAAACCCACCCGGAGCTAAACATACACGCTTCTGGAAAGGGTCCACCGATCAACATCTGCCCAACAAATCTGAAAGCAGCAATCCGAACAACGAACTGACAGAACCCTCAATGACTGACACTCAACCTGAGAATCCCAGTTCTCCCTCACTTAGAACTCGAACCACCACCCACTGGTGGTGAAACCAAAACATAACTTAACCGGCCCAACCAGGTACCACCATACTTAACCATGGAACGAATAACATACACAGAATAGTCCTCCAGATACAGATTAAACGAACCCCAAGAGAAACCTGAATTCCAGCTGAAGACCTCTGAATTTCCCAATTATAACCACTTACAACGCATAAGCAACTACCGATTTTTGATCAAGTCATACCTTCCTTGCTTGCAATTCAACTACAATCCGACACCTGGCTTTCCCATCTCCCAAGGATACGGGCTCTTGCTCGTATTGCTAAGGTACTCATGCTACATTAATCCATCTGCGCACACCGGTGCTGACATACTGTCGCCAACCACTGCGACCAACAGACCCCAAGCTGAGAATCCAACCTAAATCGGGAGGTCACAAGCCTGCCCATTCCTTCTAACTCGAAAAAACTGAAGGGCAAGATCCTTGCCACCGATAACGACAATCTAATCTGACAATCTGCCACTTAAATCCCAGATGCGATTTCCAAGCCAATCATATCAAGCACTTCCTCCCCGTGTCTCGAGGCCCGAGGCACAACCTTTAACAAAACCCTCGAGACTTCCAACCAACATACTCATCTGGGTCTGAACCACTCAACCCACATCAATATCGTCACAGGGGCCTGAACAAACACAAAACCCATCCTCGCCTGAGCAGCCCAAGCCAAAAGATGGACAGATACGGAACCACTGCCTAGAACCATGGTATCCAACCATGCTATCTTCTCTGACCAGTCCTTAGAATCCTCGAAATCTTCCTTGAATCGAGTATGGATCCTGTGCTTCCAGTAGTACGGGCCCAATACTACCTTCCACACCTATCAATACTTTCCTCAAGAATCATCTCCGGTCCTCTAAGACCTAGGCCCTGTTTGATACTCGTCTGACCGAGTCGGGTCAGACTTTTTGGCTGACTCGGTCAACTATATTTGTTTGATAAACATTTTTTGTGCGTCTGACTCGGAAAGAAAAAGCTGATTGGGAAAGAAGTTGAAAATCAACTGACTGAGAATAAAGAGAGATTTCCACCGATACCCTTGCCTAAAATATCTTCCAGCGACTCCCCTTCCTCTCCTCTTTCAGCGGCTCCTTTCTTCTCCAGCACCCACCAAGCAAAGTCGACCCCATTCTTCCTCTTCAACCCACCGATCGAAGCTCCTTCCCCATCTCATCAGGTACGTTTTTGTTTTCATGTTTCGATTTTATCTCTAAAAGTTCCGGTTTTTGCCATCTTGGACCCACTCTTTCTCTACAAGTTTTGATTTTTGCTGTTGAGAGGGATACAAGTTTCAATTTTTGCTGTTGTTACGCTCCTTTGCTGATTTTGTTGTTGAAAGTTCCGATTTTTCAAGTGATTTGTTATTTTTGCTGTTGAATGTTCATTTGCTGATTTTTTTTTTGTTGAATTTATTCATACATGAACTCATAGATACATATCTGATCACACATACCTGAACACATGAATTTATTCATTCCTGATTTTGTTGATTTTTGTTGATAAGTTCATATTTTTGCTGATTTTTGCTGATAAAGGGTAGGTGTAGTATTGCTGAGGTTATGGTTTAGGAGAGTTTGAGGTAGAAAGTGGAGAAGAATTGAGATGAAACTGGGATTTCAGTGACATCAAATAGGGACTGAAGGCGGAAATGGATTGTTTGTTGGAGGGAGATGAAATCAGGTGAAAGAGATGATAAGAGGAGGATTGATAGTGAGAAAGGAAGAGTTAAAAGGGATGCAATTTTAAAGTGATTATAGTTGTGGAGGAATGTGTGGATTGATTTTCTGATGATTTTGATCGAGGTTGTTCTCCCCATTGAAATTGAAGACATCTCCGGAATTGGTGATTCCAAAGTATATTGATGTGGGGGTTTGTATTTGAAGTGTGAATTTATGGTATAAAATGTAGATGAAAAGTATTTTAGTTACGATTACTTGTTTTTGCATTCATTATATTTAAGATAAGAAGTGGTTTTTTGTATAGGTTTGCTAGTGTTTGGACTTTGGTGTAATTGACGATTTGGATTTTTAAAGGATTTGTGTGTAATTAACATTTTGTATGAGAATTTGTATGTTTTAATAAATCTTCAGTACAGAGAGATAGGGTAAAATGGTCATTTTTCATCAGTCAGCACATTCAGTCAGATGTACAATCATACAACATGGTTTCTTACCCAGTCAGGATTTCTTACCAAGACAGACCTTTCCCAATCAGCACTTTCTCAGTCAACAACTATCAAACGGGACCCTAGTCACAAAATACTCCTGAAATCGAAAAAACTGCACTAAAATACTCCCTACGCTATCCTAGGGTTCCACATTTCTCTGCCATCAGCTGCTGAAGAACTCCTCACAATGTGAATTAGCTATTCCATGAATACAATCACATGCAACAAAGCTTAGATAATCCTTCGAGTAACAGACTCATCCCTTCAACAGTTGGACTCAGACAAGAGCTGTGCGGTAGGGTCAAATCTGTCACTCTGAGATTATCCAACCTTTCTCCCATGTAACTTGACATATTCACTTAATAGCTAACTCACATCACTCATGAGTTCCACAAATCACAAAGTAAGCAGCATTCGTGTAGAGGAGCCAACTGACCCTAAAATGCAATAAAATCTGACGGATCCTCCTACGAAATCCTCGATCTCAAACTCCCAACACCATAGTGCACCTTCGCCCTGCTCCCACTCTATCAAGAGTGGCTGATCATTCCTCGTGCTGACTCGCTACGAATTGAACCCCTTCTAAGGAAACCACCGCCTCCTCATCCAAAAATGCGACTGACCGGCTAACCCCATACGACTCTTATGTGTATTTAATGTGTATATATATTTGTTCAAGTTCAAATTGATAAAACTAATGTTTCTTTCACTAGACTATTAAACACACTAGGCAGTGCACATAATCATTTAATAGTATAGCTATGGTAAGAACAAGTGTCGAACTCAAGGAACGGTGTTTGGCTAACTTTATTCCACTATTTACTACTTACTAATAAAATTAGAAAAGGTTTTGTTTTTCCTAGTTTTGCAAGACTAGATACTTAAATTACCAAACTAACTAATTATCAACTAATTATCAACTAATTAAGCTAAAACTAAAATAAGGCAAGAGAACAACGATGAATTAACCAATGAGAGTAAGAGACTTTCGTTTAGCTTCGGATTTGCTTGTTATTATAGTGAATTTATGGAAGTGCAATGGATTTTATTTTCTTCAGTTACCGATTCCTAAGATGACCAAATTAGTATTCACTAAATTAATCCTTTAGCAAACTAGCTTATTTATTCGGTGATCAAGCGGACAAACTTACAAGTTCACTAGTGTTCAGTTCGAGTTAATTAGACTTATAATAAATTGATCAATTTAGTTTATTGATTCAATTCAATATATGATTTGTCATCATATATTAGCTCCTACACTTTTTTACCCACTTTTCTACTTAACCCTAGGTTTTGTTCAAAACTCTAGTCCTACAATTTTGCAATTCACGAGATCATAAAATTCAAATTCAACTAAGGAATATAGTCATATTAACTTAATCAAATTCAGCAATAAGCAGAGAAAATAGTTATCAAAAGCATGTGAGGTTCTTTAATAAGCTAAATCAACAAATAACTAAATCCAGTCCATAAATTCAACCATAATTAAACAATCATCCCTAGGATAAACGAAAGTCATGAGTTTTTAGCTCATGATTTCAGCAAACAAAGACACAAAATCGAAATTCAAATAGTTTGACATGATAGATACTAATGAAAAATCAAAGTGTAGAGATTGGTTGCCTTAATTCTCCTACTTCCAATGATATGATCGAATTCCTTGCTTTCAAGCCTTAGAACAGGTGCTTTTCCTCCAAAAGTGACGATTTCTTCCAGAACCAAAAGTCCCCATTCGGAGAAGAATGAGATCTATATATATTTTTCCCGAACTCAGAGCACCACGACGTGGTAAGGCCACCACGTCGTGGTCTTCGTATTTATCTCGTGGTCTACAAGTCTTCGAAGAAAATAGGGATTCTTCAAGTCACCACGCCATGGGACATCCACCACAACGTGTTGAGTATTTTTCATCATTTTAAAGCTTTAATTTTGTACTTCCATCTCCCACGTCCAGCTTCCAGCTTCCTGCTTCCTTTTTGCTCTAAACATGTCTTTTATCCCTACAACATAATTCATAACAAATTAAGTATCTTTTGTTCTAATAAGGGCATAAAAGTAATTAAAATATTAAGTTATGATGTATAATTATGTGTGTAAATATACACATATCAAAATACCCCACACTTATTCTTTGCTTGCCCTCAAGCAAATTGATTTCTTGTTTCACCAACAAAGTACAAAACAATCCATTTCAAATCCAACCATTATCCCAAGACCTCAATGCATGTATTTGTGTCTATAATTCCTAAGAACTTCCCACTCCTAAATACTCACAATCCTTATGAACCTTCACCCCTTAGCTTATATAACACTCATTTTTGCAACCCTCGGAATCAATCCTTAGAAATCTTCCTTACCCTCAAGGTATTTTTGGCTAAACAACCAAGCATACATATATTCTATAAATTACAACTTTGATACCACAATGGAGCTCTTTGAATTCTTCATTTTCTCTGTATATTTGATCTTTGATTACTTTGAATTCACCACCTTCCTTGTTTGATTTTTGGTATCTTCAACTTTTTGGATTTCTCCAGAATTTTAATCTTTGAATTTCATAATTTGAATGCTCCAAAACTCTTAAACTTTTTGGTAATTTCTCTCTTTTTTTTTCATGTAACTCACTTTTTTTTCACTCAAATGCTACATGCTTAAGCAAGGAGCTTAGCTTCAACCTTTATTGGCTAAGGTATTAGTCTAAGTGCAATGACTAACTCAGTTTTCCTGGATAGATTTCAGGTTTAGGCTGCAGAACGTATTATGTCATATAAGCTACCATATTACCTTTCATGCCTCATGACTTTTCACTAGGAAATGGGAAGCCACAAATACATTGTAACATGTGTTGGCTCGGGTAAACATTTAGGTTCTCATCGGATCATCCCATATTATGCTAGCAAAGATTTTAATTGGCTAAGTTTCCTAAGTTAAACTTATTATTTTATGTCTATATGAATGCAAAATCTGAAACTAGCAATGCAAAAATTTTAAAAACAAATGCTTCTTCTCATGCAATATAATATACCCCCTACCCCACACTTATTTCATGCAATGCCCTCATTGCATGTTATGCAAAACATATAAATTAAAAAGAGGGAGAAAAAGGAACAAACATCCCAGGGTAGAAGATGCATCTTGAATCGTGTGGAAATGTGTAGAATAGCCCAGTTGCGTGAAAGCGTGAAACGGAATTGGAAAGTATAATGGCATTCTCCTTATACAATGAACAACTCCCCCACGACATAGGAAAGTGTCAAACATGTCGTGGCAGCCGGGATAATACTTCTTGATGGCGTTAAAATAAATTCTGTGGTGTAGGAACAGCTCATCCATACCATGAGAATGAATATAAAATTAGAGACGCCACTATGGAACACCTAGACTTCAGAAAGTACGGAAGCAAACTTGAAAACGGACTCGAAAAGCACCACCTCGTGGTGGAGTTCACCACCTCGTGATGCACCAAACAGAATGCGATGTGGATTTTTTTTTTCTGCGACACCACGACATGGTGGGTATTACCACGACGTGGTGGTCTAAAAATTGCAACAAACTGTGTCGGACTCGACTGAATTCTGGAATACTTGGGGCACCAACTAATGTATGAAGTTATTAGGCGTGACTCCTCACTTATTGATGCAAACAAATACTCTAAAAAAATTCTCAAAGCTCGTTTCTCTCGTCGTTTCTAATGTTTCTCTATAAAGTATCTTCTTTTTCCAATAATACCCTCTCTTGGACTCCACCAATTACACCTGGAAATCTAAAGCGAAGATTAGTAATAAAAGTAGGAAATATTGTCAAACAATCAAAACAAAGAGAAATAAGTATCCAACAACCAAACCACACAAAACAAACACACAAAAATAAAAGACATAAAATAAACAAAGTCTTGAATCCACTAAAATAAAAGGATAAAACTCTCATTCTTCGTCATCTCCATCATCACCTCCGCCTCCACTACCGCCTACTCCACCTTGTTGCTCTCTCCAAAGTTCCTCCCAACTTGGTGCATATGGGTAAGTAGGAGGAAAATAAGTGGGTCGGGTTACATGCATTTGCTCCATAAGGTGGTCCAATCTCAAGTTGGTGTAGTTGGAACTTCTTGCCAAGTTATCTTCAAACATCCTCCTTGCAATGCTAAAGGGATCCATGGGTAGCTCGTCATCGGTGGGTACAACAGGTGGTTCATCCTCATCAGGGTCCCTTCTTTGTCTTACCTGCCTCGGGACTCGGCCTCGTGGAGTATCGTCAGGAATAGAAAAACCACCCATCTCATGATCAGCAACGATATTTTCCCTCTTATAAAGTAGTGTAGAAAAAGGCTTCTGGGGCTCCACAGTCAAAAAGACGGCCTCGTGCTTGTCAAGGATGCCAAAAGAACGTGTAAGTTATGTGATCAACATACCCCCGTAAAGAGGAGAACCACGCCTATCCTTCCCTGCTCGGGCCACAAGAAAATCTGCCAGCAAGAATGGTAAGTCCACATAAACATCGGGGGTGATAAGAGCCCATAAGAAAAACACGTCTATCGTTGGACACTTGTCCTCCTCCTGTCTCTCTGATTAATGGTTTTTGTGATAAGCCACTGCAGAAGACGATGAAGAGGAGAGCGAATGTCACTTTCTTGTGTCATCCCCTTATCGTAAACACCATTTGCTATTTCATTCCAACGTGTTTCAGCCTTGAACCCCTCAGTAATCCGAATACATTGAGAAATATATTGTTGATAGGCTTCGGAATGGACCTCAGATGGATGATAAATCTGCGTCCTAAGCGCAAAATCATCAAGGCTTAAAGTACGCCTTTCTCCACCAAGGAAAAAAGAAAGGTTGTCTTCAAAAAATATTTCGTCCTTCCGTGCAAAAGAAACCGTGGCCAGAAACTCGACGACTAACTCCTTGTACACAACTTCCTAAATTCCAAATAGCCTTCTCCACCCCATACAAACAAATGGCCCATGAATGCTATTGAATGATTTGTCCAAGTACGGCTCAATCCCCTCTATTAACTTAGGTTGTCCAAACCAGGGCCAACCTACAACTGCAGGAACATGGACTTTTCGCTGCTTCATCCAATCAAGTTTTGCATTCCATATTGTATAAATCTCGGGCCCAACATTCCTAGGAAAAGAATACCACGGAAAATCGGGGCGACTCCCGGGTTGTTGGCGTCGTGCACGGCTAGCCATTTCTACAAAATAACCAAAAAGAACACAAGAGGAAACCATGTGTATGCAAAGAATCAGAACAAAACAGGTTTGTATTAAAAATGTTCACCACGACGAGTCATCGTGGACGACGTACTGTCAAGTTCCATGGTTTAATCGAACCATGTGCAACACCATATCAACTCAATACAACTTCAGGGTTCGTTCTAGGCATGAATTCAAGTAGGAAAGTAACAAAATCAAGTGAAAAACATCATTAATCGGGTGCGATTTTTGCAAAAATCAAAACCCTAGGTTCTTAATTTCGGGCCTAAAAGTGTTCCAACAGCAAATGTATACCCTATACTAGCATAAGAAGTGATTAAGAGTAAG
Organism: Lactuca virosa; assembly: GCF_052849685.1. Lineage (NCBI taxonomy): Eukaryota > Viridiplantae > Streptophyta > Magnoliopsida > Asterales > Asteraceae > Lactuca > Lactuca virosa. The sequence continues at coordinate 84,303,685 of NC_136433.1, read as the reverse complement.
GGAATCACACAAAAATCAAACCTTTTGGTTGAAAAAACGCAAGAAATCGAGTAAAAAGCAAGGATGTTCTTCATGGAAGATGGAACACGTCGAGAGAGAGGCGGAGTAAAAGTAACAATTGTTTTGACTGAGGTTGAAAAACCCTAATTTGACTGCAGTTAAGTCGATACCATGTCGTGGTGAATTCACCACGTCGTGGTATCGCCTTGAGAAATTTATTATCGGGTTCTGTCAAGTTACCACCTCGTGGTGGTTTTCACCGCCTCGTGGTGATGTTTTTAGAAAAATTCCAAATTAGTCAAAATTTTATAAAAATCTACCACCCCACACTCATTTTATTCCATTCCCCACATTGAATTCCGTAGAAATTCAGAAGAATGAGAGTATAAAGCATTAAGTAAAAATAAATAAAAAGAAAATGAACCAAAAGAAAGGGAAAGAAAAATGCAAACTCAAAACCATAGGTTGCCTCCCGCAAGCGCTACTTTTTGGGGAGTCATAAGTCGGACTCCTTCCCGCTTCAAGTTGATTCAGCTCGTGTGAATTTGACGATTTCCCCTTCTTTTTCTTCAATTGGCATTCCTTCTTCATAATGTTTCACTCTATGTCCGTTAACTTTGAAAGGGGTTCCGTCTCTCGATATAAGCTCAATAGCTCCATGTGGGAAAACTTGTTTAACAACAAACGGCCCATCCCACCTAGTTTGTAATTTGCCCGGGAAAAGCTTTAACCTTGAATTGAAGAGTAGCACCTTTTGTCCTTCATGAAAATCTTTATGACCTTTTAGTCTCGTGGCATGCCATTTCTTTGTCTTGTCCTTATATATTAATGAACTAGTGTATGCTTCATTTCTAAGTTCTTCAAGGGCATTCATTTGCATCAATCGGTTGGCACGAAGTTCGGTTAGTTCAAAATTACATATCTTCAAAGCCCAAAATGCTTTATGCTCGATTTCAACCGGCAATTGGCAATTCTTTCCATAGACCAACCTATATGGTGTAGTACTAATAGGTTTTTAAAAAGTTGTTCGAAATGCCCAAAGTGCATCATCAAGCTTATCCGACCACTCTTTTTTATTACTTCCAACCGATCGCTCCAATATACGTTTTAATGCCCGGTTTGTAACTTTGTTTTGCCCACTTGTTTGTGGATGGTATGATGTTGAAAATCTATGGTGTACACCATATTTTTGTAACACCTTAGCCAATTGATCATTTGCAAAGTGGGTACCTCGATCACTTATTAGAGCCTTAGGAACACCAAATCTTGAAAACAACTTCTTAAGGAAGCGCACCACCACACGCGCATCATTAGAAGGTAAAACTTGTGCTTCCGCCCATTTTGATACATAATCTACCGCCACCAATATATATTTATTTCCTTTGGACATTGGGAAAGGTCCCATAAAGTCAATCCCCCATATATCAAATATCTCACAAACTTAAATGCTATTTTGGGGCATCTCGTTTCGGGATGAAATATTTCCCGACCTTTAGCATGAATCGCATTCCTTGACATATTGAGTGGCATCTTTAAAAATTGTAGGCCAATAAAAACCTGTATCAAAAATCTTTTTAGCTGTATATTGTGCTCCATGATGTCCTCCGGTGGGCCCGTTATGACAATGTTTCAAGATTTCTCGACTCTCCTTCCCGAATACACATCTTCTTATCATACCGTCCGCGCAGCTTCGAAAGAGGTATGGCTCATCCCAAAAGTAAAACTTAATTTCAGAAAAGAATTTCTTCTTTTATTGTCTCGTCAAATCTTTTGGAATATAGTCACTTGCTAAGTAGTTGGATAAATTTGCATACCAATGTATTTCTCCTGCTATAACCATAAGTTACTCTTCGGGAAAATCATCTCTAATCTTGTTTTCTTCTAATTCTTCCAAGTGCGGGTTCTGTAGTCGCGATAAATGATCAGCTGCTATGTTTTCCATTCCCTTTTTGTCTCTAATGTCAATGTCAAATTCTTGTAAAAGTAATACCCAACGTATTAATCTTGGTTTAGCATCTTGTTTAACAAAGATATACTTAAGGGCAGAATGGTCGGTAAATACAATTGTCTTTGACAAGACTAGATATCGGCGGAATTTATCAAAAGCATAAACCACCGCAAGCAGCTCCTTCTCGGTAGTAGTGTAGTTCTCTTGAGTTGGGTTCAAGGTTTTGCTAGCATAATAGATAGGCTGAAAATGTTTGTCAATTCTTTGGCCCAAAACATCTCCCACCGCATAGTCACTAGCATCACACATAAGCTCGAAAGGAAGACTCCAATTTGGCGCTATCATGATAGGGGTAGTGGTCAACTTTTCCTTTAACAATTGAAATGCTTCATGACATTCGTTAGAAAAGTCGAATGGGGCATCCTTCAAAAGAAGTTGAGTCAAAGGCCTCGTGATCTTCAAAAAGTCTTTAATGAAACGGCGATAAAATCCCGCATGTCCAAGAAAGCTCCTTACCCCTTTTACATTTATTGGGGGTGGTAGTTTAGCTATCGTGTCAACTTTTGCTCTATCTACCTCTATCCCCAACCTTGAGACTTTGTGTCCTAACACAATCCCTTCCTTTACCATGAAGTGGCACTTTTCCCAATTTAGGACTAGATTTGTCTTCTCACATCTTGTTAACATTAGGTCTAAGTTAGATAAACAATCTTCAAAAGAGGACCCAAACGCGCCACCCGGTTACTATTCTTGTTGGGATTAACTCCTTGTCTTTATTGGTCACCACCGTCATTCCTCTTTTCTTTGGTACCACGTGTACCGGACTTACCCATGGGCTATCGGAGATTGAGTAAATGATATCGGCATCTAAAAGTTTAACCACCTCCTTTTTAACCACTTCTTGCATATTTGGGTTAAGTCTTCTTTGGCGTTGAACTATGGGTTTAGCTCCTTCTTCAAGGTTGATCTTATGAGAGCAATAGTCTGGACTAATCCCCTTAATATCGGCTATCTTCCTTGCTATGGCACATTGTCTTTTCTTTAGTACTCCCACGAGGCTTTCTTTTTCATGTTTAGCTAGATCGGATGCTATAATTACTAGTTTTTGTTGCCCATCTTCCAAGAATGCATACTTCATGTGCTCGGGTAAGGCTTTAAGCTCTAATTTTGGCTTTTCGTCGGTCACCACGCCGTGGTGTCGCAACTTTTATTGTCAGATCACGAAAAAAAATTGACCATGGCGTGTTGATTTCACCAGGTCGTGTTGCCTCTTCTGCCTCTTTTATTAGTTCATTATATTCACATTCTTCCAATAGCTTCTCTAATTCTTTCAGATCTACTTTGGCATCAAAATCCCCTTATTCAAGCACCATAAATCCCTCAGTTTCCTTTTCCTTCCATCCTCCTAGCTCCTTGTCAAATAATTCATCAAGCACATCGACAGAAAAGGTCGTATCATCACTTTCTCTTGAATGTTGAATTGCCCGATTAACCCCAAAAGTGACTACTTCTTCTCCTACTCGGAGAGTGAGTTTAGACTCTCTAATATCCACTAAGGCTCGGGCAGTGCTCAAGAAGGGCCTTCCAAGGATGATTGGGACTTGTTCGTCTTCCTCCATATCTAGTACAATGAAATCCGCAGGAAAGACAAACTTGTCCATTTGTACGAGCAAGTCTTCACATATACCCCTTGGGAAGGTCATGGTCTTGTTGGCTAAGTGTATGACCATGCGGACTGGTCTTGGTTTGGGGAGATCAAGCTTCTTGAAAAACGAATAGGGCATCAAATTAACACTCGCTCCCGAATCGACTAGAGCATGATTAGTTGCTAGATTCCCGAATTGGCACGGTAAGGTTATGCTTCCCGGATCTCCCATCTTTTTCGGTAACATGTTTAACATTGCAGCGGAACAAGTTTCATTTAATACCACCTTTAATAGTCCTTCCATTTTCTTCCGGTTTGTTAAAAGTTCCTTGAGGAACTTGGCATATTTTGGCATTTCCATTAAAGCCTCAAGGAATGGAATATTTATTTCAAGAGACTTTATGTGGTCTAAAAACCTCCGATAGTCTTCAACATGCTTCTCTTGAATTGCTCTACTGGGGAATGGCAATGGTGGGCGGTAAGGCTTTACGGGTTCATCATTTTTCTTTTCAACTTCTGGCCACGTCGTGGCATTTGTACCACGTCGTGGGGATTGTTCAGAACCATGTCCTTGACTTTCTTCTTGAACCTCCTTCTCCCCGTCCGAGTTGTTTCTGTCTATGGGCGTTAAATAAGTGACAATTTTTCCGCTTCTAATGGTAATAGCTTGGATGTGAGCTCCTCTTGGGTTTTGTTCAGTGTTTCCTGGAAGTCCTCCCGTAGGCCTTTCATTGAATTGCTTAGCTAGTTGCCTGAGTTGTTGTTTTATGTTGAGGATTGAAGCTTGTTGATTTCTAAACAGTGCTTGCTGGTTTTCATCATCTCTTGTTGTTCCTTCATCATTACTTGTTGCTCTTTCATCATTATTTATTGTTCTTTAAGTGTTGCTTCAGTTCCCTCGTGCCTTTTTTCAGATGCGGCTGCAAATCGGGTGAGCATTGTCTCAAAATCAGATTTCTTTTCAACCGGTGGTTCTTCTCTTTGGTAAAAGCCTCTCCCTTTTTGTTCATACTTATCTTCCTTGGCTTTTTTATATTCATCATAGGGTAACCACTTTTTCTTGGGATTTCTCCAGTCTTCATCAAAACGATCACCACTTGAGTAACAAGCTTGAACCTTTCGGTTTCCCTTATCATCTAGGTCACAATCTCTAGTCAAATGCGGCCCGTTGCAGTTTTCACATCCAACCCGATTAGCATGGATTGTTTGATCCATCTTAGTCATTCTTATATCCATGTTTTGCAACATTGCCAATCCTGTCGACATATCTTCCGAGGCAGCATTCGCAGGTCCCCTCGTTACATCATTCCTCGGATTATGGTATTCTCTAGAGTTCTTAGAGAATTCTTCAACGAGTTCCTTAATTTCTGCCGAATTTTTCTTAGTTAAGGGGCCTAGAGAGTCAAGGAGTTGTCTAGTGGTAACATTTACCCCATCATAGAAGATCGACACTTATTGTTGCACATTGAGGTCGTTTTGGGGGCAATTCCTAAGTAGACCCTTATAGCGCTCCCATGCTTCATACAGCGACTCCCCCACTTGTTGTTCAAAATTGGAAATGGCCTTTTTGAGCTTAGCTACCTTGGATGGTGGGCAAGACTGTTCCAAAAAAAAAAATCACGCATCTTTTCCCACGTCGTTATCGCGCCTGGTGGAAGTGCCTTCAGCCAATCCTCCGCGGCTCCCTTGAAAGTGACAGGGAGCATCCTTAACAACACCGTTTCTCTTGGAACATTTAGGATGTTAAAGTAGTTATAGGCGTCTTTGTGATCCTTTCCGGTGAAAGGAATCTCCTTTAATGCAGTAAGGATGTGCCCCTTAAGTTCAAATGTGGCAGTGGAAGGTATGGTGGGTTGCACACGCCCCGGTCCGGTGTCGTCTCGAACTCTCTTTTTGTACGCCTCCATGGAGAGGTCGGCAATGTTCGCCATGGTGTTGTCGAGTTCTTTTTTTAGCTCGCTTTCTGTTTCAGATTCGGTTTCGCTTCCTTTCTTTTCTGTTTCGTACTCGGTATCCTTCTTCGTTGGATTGCTGTTTGTGTCTTCGTCCTTCAGTGTTTTGCAGGATTCTCTCACTTTTCCCTTCTTCTTGCCAAAAACCGACTTGAGATTCTTAAAAGGTGACTTCTTTGGTGTAACGGGTTCTCCTACAGTTTTGTCTTTGTTTTTTGCGAAAAGCGGATTCCAGGTCTTCAAGTGGTGGAATCAAAGATGACTTTGATCCACGGGTCATAAACAATCTGCAAATAAATAAAGGAAACGCGTAAAAAGAACAAAAACGAAAAATAAAGTCCTACTGTTACGATGCCACGGCGTGGTAAAATTTACCACGTCGTGGTGAGTCAAAAGCAAATAAAACCTAGAATAAAAATAAAACTCACTAAACAATAACTAATCCTAATAAAATAGTAGAATAAAAGTAACTAAGATTGCACCGTTCCCCGGCAACGGCGCCAAAAACTTGATGTGTATTTAATGTGTATATATATTTGTTCAAGTTCAAATTGATAAAACTAATGTTTCTTTCACTAGACTATTAAACACACTAGGCAGTGCATAATCGTTTAATAGTATAGCTATGGTAAGAACAAGTGTCGAACTCAAGGAACGGTGTTTTGGCTAACTTTATTCCACTATTTACTACTTACTAATAAAATTAGAAAAGGTTTTGTTTTTCCTAGTTTTGCAAGACTAGATACTTAAATAACCAAACTAACTAATTATCAACTAATTAAGCTAAAACTAAACTAAGGCAAGAGAACAATGATGAATTAACCAATGAGAGTAAGAGACTTTCGTTTAGCTTCGGATTTACTTGTTATTATGGTGAATTTATGGAAGTGCAATGGATTTTAGTTTCTTCAGTTACTGATTCCTAAGATGACCAAATTAGTATTCACTAAATTAATCCTTTAGCAAACTAGCTTATTTATTCGGTGATCAAGCGGACAAACTTACAAGTTCACTAGTGTTCAGTTCGAGTTAATTAGACTTATAATAAATTGATCAATTTAGTTTATTGATTCAATTCAATATATGATTTGTCATCATATATTAGCTCCTACACTTTTTTACCCACTTTTCTACTTAACCCTAGGTTTTGTTCAAAACTCTAGTCCTACAATTTTGCAATTCACGAGATCATAAGATTCAAATTCAACTAAGGAATATAGTCATATTAACTTAATCAAATTCAGCAATAAGCAGAGAAAATAGTTATCAAAAGCATGTGAGGTTCTTTAATAAGCTAAATCAACAAATAACTAAATAACTAAATCCAGTCCATAAATTCAACCATAATTAAACAATCATACCTAGGCTAAACAAAATTCATGAGTTTTTAGCTCATGATTTCAGCAAACAAAGACACAAAATCGAAATTCAAATAGTTTGACATGATAGATACTAATGAAAAATCAAAGTGTAGAGATTGGTTGCCTTAATTCTCCTACTTCCAATGATATGATCGAATTCCTTGCTTCCAAGCCTTAGAACAGGTGCTTTTCCTCCAAAAATGATGATTTCTTCCAGAGCCAAAAGTCCCCATTCGGAGAAGAATGAGATCTATATATATTTTTACTGAAATCAGAGCACCACGACGTGGTAAGGCCACCACGTCATGGTTTTCGTATTTATCCCGTGGTCTACAAGTCTTCGAAGCAAATCGGGATTCTTCAAGTCACCACGCCGCGGGACATCCACCACGACGTGTTGAGTATTTTTCATCATTTTAAAGCTTTTATTTTGTACTTCCATCTCCCAGGTCCAGCTTCCAGCTTCCTGCTTCCTTTTTGCTCTAAAAATGTCTTTTATCCCTACAACATAATTCATAACAAATTAAGTATCTTTTGTTCTAATAAGGGCATAAAAGTAATTAAGATATTAAGTTATGATGTATAATTATGTGTGTAAATATGCACATATCAGACTCACCATACCACTAATTACCGAGCAACTCTCCATTGGTGCCAGGCGACTAACGCATGAATACAATCACATGCCCCACAATTTAAACAATCTTAGGCTAAAAGATTCAATCCCATAACGGTTGGACGCAGACAAGAGCTGCGCAGCAGGACCAAACCCCCCAGCCTAAGATTCTTTAAACCATGTAGCATGTGACTTAGCATATCCACTTAATAGTCAAATCACACGCGGAAGAGTCACACAACAGCCAAACAAGGGAACTCTATAGGAACTAAGGCATCACATAATCAGGAAGTTCTATCATGCAATTCCTGAAGATCCCTAGTGTAACATCTCGATTTCCAGGTATGAGATTTATTCTTGAAAAGTCAAGTTTCCCTTGGAACTCAGCGAGTTGATGGACTCAACTCGACGTGTTGAAAGGCTTTTGGACCGCGCATCTTTTTGGACCAACTCGACGAGTTGGTGGATGGGTGAGAAACCCTAAAGTTTAGGGGTTTGCACCCTATATAACCTCCTTAAGTCCTTGAGGTTGGTCTTTTATAAGCCTCCAAACTCTCATATCGACCTTGTGAACCCTAATCATCATTCCACCTCATATTGTGAGCTAGTGTGGCATTTTGGAGAAAAAAAGAAGGTGAAGATTGAGAGAAGGAAGCAAGGATCTAGCAAGCAAAGCTCTTATCTTCGGTTTGAATCTTTTCTGGACCTTTGTAAGTGTTTAAGATTTGATTTTTATCCATCTATGTAGCTAGATCTTGAGTTTTTTCCTTTTTCTCCATATTCTTGGATGTTGAAATGGATGGACTTCATAAATTTTGAAACTTTATGAATCTCCAGGTCAATGTGACCTTATAGTTGGTTGGATCTGGTCTTTAACTAAGCCTTGATTCCATGCATGGAGTTTAGGTCATATTTTCTCTTTTTTACCCATTTTGGGTTCAAGACATGCATTGGACATGCATGCCTATAAAGCACCAACCTTTGGGATGTTTTTGAGGCTAGAATCTCATCTGGAAAAAGTTAGGTTCCAGATCTCAAGGATTTTGTGCTTAATGGTTAAGCCTTTGAGTTTTCAAGCCTTGTGGAGGGGTTTTTGAGCATTTGGAGTAGCCCCAAAGGATAAAGTTAGAAACTTTATCCTTTTAGACACATTTGGAGTTTAGATCTGAGACTGGATTCACACGAGTGTTTCTTAGTTTGAGATTGGATCCACACGAGTGTTCCTCCAATTCACTCAAACCAAGGCTCTGATACCAACTTATAACATCCACAAAAGTTTATAAAATTTAAACTTTTCAAAACAACCCTTTTTCTAAAGAAGTGTTTACAAAAACCATTGTTCCCAAAACATTATTTAAAAGTCAGAATCACTTTCAACATATTTTTCAAAACATTCACATTATCAAAGTTTCCCAGAAATCATAAGTCCAAAACGCGAGGATGTGTACGGTCACGTCTTAACCTTGACATGATCCACTGAAGTACCTGAAACCATAAACCAAAACTGTAAGCACGAAGATTAGTGAGTTCCCCCAAAGTACCAACACCCAAACAGATAACATATACAAATAACAACATACTATGTGTCCAATCAACCATCGGGTTGGAATACCCCAGGCCCTCAACCATCGGGTTGGAATGCCAACATACTATGGGTCCAGTCAACCATTGGGTTAGAATGCCAACATACTATGGGTCCAATCATCCTCGGGATAGAATACCCTCGGGCCCATTCAACCATCGGGTTGGAATGCCAACATACTATGGGCCCAATCATCCTCGGGATGGAATACCCTCGGGCCCATTCAACCATTAGGTTGGAATGCCCTGGCCTGTTGGCTTACGCACAAAGCAGTGAAGCCTCATCCACCGACCAAACATGTGCACATAATTCAGATAAGCATACCATTAATCAGCCAACAAACAACTAAACAGATCTTACAGATCACTAAGCATAGCTTCATCCTATCTACCAGGATACCGATCTAACAGATCACTATAGCATAACATCATCCTATCTACCAGGATACCGATCTAACAGATCTCAACAGTACAAAAACATGCATAAAAGGATATCAATTTCAAGGGTCGGCATTGGTGCCTTCGACCCGCAAGTACAGTGAGGAAAACTCACCTCGAATCCAGAAGCTCAATGAAAGAAATCCTTAGTTGTTGCCCTACCGGCTTCCCGAGCTATCAATACCAACAACACACCCAATTAGAAATTGGGTTCCATGCTATAATCCATAATCCTTACTTGGGGTAAAATGACCATTTTACCCCTGACCCAACATGCACCAAAACTGAGGCCCAAAACCAAATGATCCACAAAGGCCCACTAATTGCCCAGTTTTCCAAATTGGGCCCAACCCCTTATGGGTCTTATCCTAAGCCCATAATTTTCATAATTACACTTCTGATTACCCTAAGTACCTCCATAGAACAACTTGGTCAAAGATAGGGTCAAAAGTCAAGGTCAACGGCCTGAGTTGACCCAACTCGTCGAGTTTCCCTTCAACTCGCCGTGTTCCTCTATCAATCTGCAAAGTCGGGGAAAAACCGAGCCAACTCGCGGAGTTTATCCATAAACTCGTTGAGTTCTCCAGAAACCCACATCTTAATACATTAAGCCAACATTATTGACTCCAAGAGCTTCACAACTCAGATCTCGACCAATTAAGAGATCTAGAAGGGTAAAGTTTCCAACTTTACGCCTAGGAACCACCGAAATGGGTCCAAGCCCCAAACCCTAGACTTAAAAAGGATAAGGGCTTAACCATTAAACACTTAATACTCAAGGACAAAGCCCCAAATTGCAAATCTGATACCCTAGAGCTGGAAGACCACGTAAAGTTTCCAACTTTACGCTCACACATGACTAGGAGAGGCTCGAATGCTCAAAAATGGATTAATAAGGGACTTAAAGAATGAATGAAGCCCTTAAATCCATAAACTTGGCACTTTTATGCCAAAAGAGTCCACGAAAACCCCAAATATGAAAGAATAAGGCTTTGGGACGTCCTAATCCCAACATCCATCCAACCCATGACTCAAACATAACAATTAACCCAAAAAGAAAGATCTAAACATCTAGCCATCAAGATAAGAACTTGATACCTCAAACTCCTTGCAAAATGGATAATGATTCTGGATCCAAGGCCTCTTCTCCAAGCTTTAAAACTTCAAGATCTTCTAACTCCTTCACAATGCACAAAATGGACACCAAACTTCCTTCAAAGGCTCAAATGCTTAACAATGGAGGCCACAACTCCATTTAGGGTTTTGATAACAATGGAGGCTGATAAGGAGGCCAGCCAAAGGAACTCAAGGTCTTTAAATAGGGTGCAACACCCTAGAAATTAGGGTTTCCTTCCCAGCCACCAACTCGCCCAGTTGAGGCATCTCAACTTGCCGTGTCAGTTCATTAAACCCTCGCGATTCTTCCATCTTGAACACGTCGAGTTGGTCCCTCCAACTCGCCGAGTTCACCTTGAAATAGGTTTATTCTCAACAATTTCTCTTCAAGATTTTGGGTGTTACACTTTCCATACAAAATCTTATAAAGCAAATGTTTTATCTATTTATGATGTGAATTAAGAGCATTGATTTGGCATGCGAAATTAAAATGAACACAAAGAACATGGTGATTTGGGTTTCTAAGAGATGTATGCGATCATGAAAGGTGTTACAAAAAAGTATAAGCTAGATCTAGATAGATAAATAGCTCACACTAACACTCTCAATGTTACATATCTCAAGCACACCTCTACAAGTGGTATGAAACCCATTATATATAGAGGTGTTTACATGTCTCTTTCTTTCTCTCTCTCTCTCTCTCTCTCTCTCTTTATATATATATATATATATATATATATATATATATATATATATAATGTCACAAGGCAACACTACCATATGCCAGTGGGTCTACAAGAGTCAAACCATTACAAAGTCATACATGCATAACTTTGCACCCCAACATTATCGCCCTCAAAGTTAGGAATGGATGACCCGCTTCAATCTTTCAAAATTGAGCAACTTCACGAACCAAGCCTCAAGTGTGACACATGTAAAAATGCACTTCAAATCTTCAATTCTTCAATGACCTTCCAATTTGGGTTCTAGAGTGTGAAACCTTCCAAACCAAGCATCAAAAGGCAATTAGGAGTATCCAAACCTCCACAAGATTACCCAAATTTGAGCATAAAAGCACACCCCCAAAATCTTCAAATCCAAACCCATCATGAACTAATCACTTCCGAATCTCAAATCGAATCACTTCATAAACTTCAAATGCACAAGGTCACTTCGGTCTTCAAGTCCGCGTAATATGAAAAAATTCAACTTTCGAATTCTCATATTTAATCTCTCCCCCATTTTATAATCGAAAAATGATTATAAAACCAAAAAGGAGTGAGAAAGCGCTCAATTTGGAATATTTCTATACAAATCTCCCCTTAACACATGTCATAAACTTTTTGAAAAAATCCAGAAAATCCAAAAATACTTCAATTTTCCAATATGATTTATTCATGGACCGCCTTTGACGAATTTTCAAAAATTTGGGTAGAAACGGTCAATTTCGAAATTCTACAGTGACCCGGTGCGCCCAAAACAGCCTCGGATGCGAAACTGTACCCCAATTTCGAAATTGGGTATAAAGTGATAATTCGCATTAACTGCAGGGACCTGTTCGAAAATATTCTCATTTCTCAGAATTTTCAGCCCAATTTCGAAACAGAGTAAATTCTGTCAACTTGCGAAAATTGCAGGTTTTAGAAATGGAAATTCAGCAATTAACACCATTTTTCACAGTTTTTGTCTCCATTTCGAAGGTGGGTGAAAATGTTATTTCATTGAAAGTTGAAGGATTCGAATCGACACTATTTATTTCTTCTTCATCTGCACTTCGAAGGTCAGATGCGATCAGGGACCTTCAACGATACCCATTTCAAACCTTCGAAATCAAACCTTCCCAGTGATCCTCCCATTTCGAACCTTTGACGTCGAGTACTCAATTTTGAGACCTTCCCAATCGATACCCAAAACAATAACCTTCGTTCTCAACCTTGCACGCTCGACATCAAAATAATCAACCCCTAATTGAAACTCCAAACTAACTTGATGTCGACCTCGATGTCACATAGCAAACTCGTTAAACAGCATACTAGACAGCCACACATTCAAATCATGTAAGAAAGCCCCCATTAACCCATAACGAACTCAATTTCAATATGTAAGTCAATATACCAAAGGTGAATATACTTCGACATCTAAAACGATCTCCAAATCGCGACCTTATATGTGAACCTCTATCAACCCATAATCGACTTATACACATCAAAGACGGTTTTAACCTTTAAACCAAAACGAATCCTTGATCGACATCAACCCAATCGACTAAACTGGATTAGATATTGATCCTCCAATCCTTCTATTGACCATCGAACATATACTTTCATTCTCAATCAATCTACCAAAAAAAACGATTCCAACTCAAAAATGACCTTCGATGTCAAAATTCATTCCTTTCAACACCTAATTTCCTTCATTTGAAACCACCATTGACCAGAAAAAGACTTTGATTTCCAAATCATCATTCAAGTGTCGAATGAAACTCATATCCAGTCTTCAATGTCAAGAACAAATACTCAACCAATTTTTGAAATTAAATCCCAAATCAAGCATGATTTTGACATCCATAGCCCAAATACAACTTGTACAAGCCAATTTCCACCTTCAATTCAATGAATCACCCTTAAAAATCTGAGTTTGACTTTTTTCAAGTTTGACTTTTCAAATTCAAAGATCAACAAACATGAAACTGATGATTCTAATACCAAATTTCATATCAAAAAGTGGTTATACCATTGTTCTTCACCATATTCAAGTGTTCTTGGTAAACTTTATCCAAATCGAAGAAACAATTGATGGTTTCTCAACTTCAATTTGAACAAACATGACTTGGAATTGAACAAATCTTATGAAATTGATTTACAACTCCAGATTATCAAACAATACTAATCAATTTTCAAGAGTTGTTGAATCGAAAACTAAAAGCGAAACTCAAGAACACTAAGATTATCATTTGAAAGATGCACTTCAGAAAGTACGACTGAGTTTGATGACAAACACAAGAAAATATGGAGTCGGATAGATTTAATGAATCATTGGGCTTACATCAAGTTATTATCAGATTAAAAGAAAGTGCATGGGCTCAATAATGTGATGAACAGTAATGGTTCGTGATTTGGGCACAAACATATGAAAAATGGACATGATTAGTAACTGTTCATAATAACGAATCTTAGATGAATATCGCTTTGAGCTCAAAATGAATTAATAAACCGTAACCATAATTGATTTACTTTTGGGTCAAATTTTGATTCAAACGAACAATTGAAATTGAGAATCGAATCGAACAAAAGAATAGAATTGGATCGGGCTTGATCAATGAAAAAAATTATTGGATCATAACAAATGGGCTTTTCAAAAACAAATTTGATCCAATGAGTCAAAATGATCAAAAATTTCAAAAATGTAAGCACGTATCAAAGAGAATTAGAGATATCATCGAGAGACTCAAAATAAACGTTCCAACTGTGTTGAATGTAGCCAAATCGAGAACCGTTTCTTCAAAAATTGCTTTGATCTTCGAAGACCCTCTCTGATACCAATTGATGTGAATTAAGAGCATTGATTTGGCATGCGGAATTAAAATGAACACAAAGAACACGGTGATTTGCGTGTCTAAGAGATGTATTCGATCATGAAAGTTGTTACAAAAAAGTATAAGCTAGAATTAGACAAATAAATAGCTCATACTAACACTCTCAATGTTACATCTCTCAATCACACATCTGCAAGTGGTATGAAACCCACTATATATAGAGGTGTTTACATCTTTCTCTCTCTCTCTCTCTCTCTCTCTCTCTCATGTCACAAGGCAACACTACCACATGCAAGTGGGTCTACAAGAGTCAAACCATTACAAAGTCATGCATGCATAACTTTGCACCCCAACAATTTATTAGTTGGTATTTATACGCAAAGTAAAATTGATAATGTTCTAGGTATTATCCCAAGGAAATAAAAGGAGGACATTTTTCCGATTAGAAAGTAAATCAAACCAAGTGAGATTTAATTCATCTTTATTATCATTAAGGCTTTAGATAGTTCTTACCGGTTTGTATCTCAACATTATATTTGAAAACTTAAACAAAGGTTTCATAATTATGATTTACCATGTAAAATATAATTACAACTACTATAGTTGTTAATAAAGTTTATTTGGTATCTTGTGATAAATCTTAGACATTTATTAGTAAGGAAGTCATACATCACAATGTATAGTTCCTTAATAATTTATTTTCTCTACTACTTAGTGAAAATATCATTACGAATCTTTTATATATAAATAAGATTCACATATGTCAAATAAAATACATTATTTGCCTTTAAATATCCTTTTCTTGAAGATGGAATATGTGAATTTTATATATACAATAAAGATAACAATGTCAAAGATGAGTTTGATTTAAAACAAGTTTAAGTCAAAAGTATTTTGCATATAGAACTTGTTATTTATAAAACATTAATATTTAGTTTATAATTCTTATTAAGAGATCTAGTCTCATAAGAAGAATTCTAATCATTTTCGAATATGAAGGAGATCGTTATGAAAACGATTGAAGTAAATGCTCAATCATTCATAAATTAACCGAGACATATATTTAGACAATCTAAATTAAAATAGACATTGTTCCAAAACAAACATTGTTTCACAATACAAGTAGATTATGTTCCTAGCATAATTAATAAACTGAACTCCAAGAGTGCAGTTCCAACTTGATTGTGCTCAGCTGGTTACTCTTCTGTAAATATATGCAAGTCATTTACAAATATTAGATCAACATTAAGTACCAAGTACTTAAGTGTATATGAAAAGTATGATTTCTATCTAGTAGATACCTGAAGTACCAGTCTCTTCCAGACTTTCTTTCCAGATAAGAGGAGGAAATCCTTTTCCAGTGTCAGATTTCTCCACAAAAGAAACAAGATTCATTGTGACATCCCGGAATTTAGGTCAAAGACTGTGAACGGTCAAGTTCATAGTAAATCTCTTTGTAATTTGACTCATTAAGTTTTAGTGCATCTTATGTGAAATAAATGAGATCATTTCAACTATTATAAGACACCAAATGGTATCTTACTTCCAAATATGTAAACTGACAAACGAATCAAACAACTCAAACTCAAACCTTAGTTAATGCGTCTGAAAAACTAAAATTTCGTATTAAGCATTTGTGAGCAAAAAAATACTCTAGTCTCTTAGTACATGTTTCCCTGTTTCAGAAAATATAAAGAACGTCTAAAACGGAGTTCATATGCAAAACATACAACCGTTTTAAAAATCCAAATCCGATTGATGTGGATTTTAACATTGGAAATAGCCCTATATTTCTAAATTCGTGCTCAACTATATACATTTGTGCATGGAACATAAGTTATGAACAATTATAAGAATTTGATATAGTTTTCATAAAATATACTATATACATGTGTCTAATAAGCAACAAAATTTAATCATAGTGTATATATGTTAGAAAATTTTAGCACTTCAACAATACTAATATATACATGCTTTATATATGTATCAAAGACGACTTTAAAGATAAAGACTTAATAAACTAGTAATATTGACACTTTCTAACATGTGGATTTCGATATATATATATATATATATATATATATATATATATATATATATAACATATGCATATATACATTATATATATAAGGAATTGTTTCCTAAAGTCTTTAACAAATGTACATATGTATTGTGTCGTTTTGATTATTTAAAGGTCTATATAACTCATAACATATGCATATATACATTATATGTATAAGGAATTGTTTCCTAAAGTCTTTAACAAATGTACATATGTATTGTGTCGTTTTGATTATTTAAAGGTCTAGATAAATAAATATGCATCTTATATATTTTTATATTTAAATCTCATGAAATGATTAAACAAAAATACTATAACTTCCTAAATGATTAACTTATATATAGCTTATAAAGATATAATATATCTATGTATAGTTGAGCAAAAATATGTTTCCAAATATGTTTATAAAATGTCAAAAGAATCGTAATATGTGTACAAGCAAGTAGTATTTGATAAGTATTATTTGATGACCTTGAAATTGGCAAATTGGTTGAACACTACATAGAGTGTGAATTTCATACAAAGTACCATCCAAGATCATTCTTAGATCACAAAGTACACAACAATAATTTCTAAAAAAATCTGTAATTGATCACAAAAGTTTCACTCAATCTTCATCCCCATGTTTATCTATCCCTCACTTACATTCATACAAACTTAGCACAATGAATGATTAAAAGGAAAATGACATTGCTTCTAGTTTTTAACCAAAGTACATCAACCTTAGAAGCATAAATGGCCAAATATCTTTCATTCAAGAGATTTCAACCAAGAAAACACACCACTTGATGTGTTTTAGCTGTAAAAGCCAAGAGGCATCAGCCTTGTTTCCTTCCCTTCTTCCTCTCGACGAACACAATAAGCCAAACACCCCTTGGACTGCTTCTTCTACCAGCTTTCTTTCTCCCTAGTGTTCCTGACCAAAACGAAAAGAAGAAGAAACTAAGAGGCTGCCAAAGCAGCCCCCTGCTCACATGTTTCACTTCTCTTTCGATTGTGCTATTGTTGGAACAAAAGGAAAAAAAAGGGGGGAAGAAATCGACTAGGAGGATTCCAGAGCAGACCCTCATCCACTCACCTATTACTGTCGGTCGCAAACAGCCCTCGCATCCCTCTCGTTTGTCTCCTCCCTTCACCGACTCCATAGCAGATCCGAACCACCTCCTTGTCGTTGTTGCTTGCTCTGCCCCATCGAAACCCCTCATCCCCACCGATTGAACCTTTCACAACCCACACCTTCTCCGGTTGAGCTACTACCTTCAAAAACCTCACCATGAATGTTGTCACTGATCGCCTTCCCCCATCGCACCTCGCTATCGGAGCAGGAAGAGAGCAGCCTTGCTGCTTCTTCCCATATTTTTCTTTGGTCTCGTTAACCATCGGCGATGCTCCCTTCGCCTGCAATTGATCCGCAATCGTCGGACCTTTCAACTACCTTCGTGTTTCCTTTTGTCTGCTTTCGTTCGTTCCTCTATTACCCCCCGATCAAAACAGGATATGGGGCATAAAAGCCCTAATTCCTTTCAACTTCGACTACATGACTACATAACCCCTATGCAACATTCATTTCTAAAAACAAGTCCCAATCCCTAAACATCGGTTCCTTTTATTAAAAAACAACCCCTCCTTTGGTAATTATCAACCAAAATAATCCCATTTATTCAAGAAGTTGCATACCAGACCTTATATTTTGTTTAGGTTATAAAATCAGTTCTCCCTTGATTTATTTTAACCAAAGCAGTCCTACTTTGGTTAATTAAATTACCAAACAACCCCCCAATAGTTTAAATTCGTTACGAAACGGTCTTGTAAATATTTCAAAGATCAAGAAACGTGACTTTGCGGTTTCTCACGTCAATCTTCCTAAAAATAAACGAACTCTGAACAACTCGAACTCACGCTTCAAGGGTGAGTGCTTACGACCCCTTTTTAATATTTTTAATTTTTTTTTTGGGGGGGGGGGGGGGATACATGTGCCTATATACTGCGTTTATATAAACAACTTATTCTTTTATGCGAAAATACAATAATCCTAGTTTATAAAAATATTATTTAACAAGGTAACATATCGTCACAAATAAACTAGTATAAACTTTTTGTATACGTATTATGGTTATTTTATCGTGAAATAACTAGTCCACACAACAAATGCTACATAATACAAAAATATATGATTTTTATGTGACATTGTATATTATAACAAGCACGTTATAAAACTTTGTAGTATTTCAAGGATTCAAGCTATTACTATTCATATTTATTTATATGTTTAAATACATAAAGTTTATACATGTTTATATGTTCATTATTTTGAAACATACATCTTTATAAAAGCGAGTACATTAAACTTTTACATACATACCCAGCATACTCAGCTTTTATAAATTTATACAATGAAATTCATTATGCCTAGTGACTTAACCACAATTAAGTTAGGGCTGAGAGCTATTCACATACTTTTTAGTTAAGGGCTTTTTAGTGAGACAATATTCATATGCTGAGTCTAAACACTTAGCATACCCACACTACTATAACCGTTAATCTTTGGAGCGAGATACTTATGTATAGATCTATATAGGGTTGACATCCTCATATGCAGTTGCTAGCTACAACCTTGACCGATCAATCGAAGCGGGTGATAAGTGTCTACAATTGTTACTACAACGTCCAATGAAGTGTTGTAGGGGTACATTCAGTCACATAGCTCGGTTATAGGACTCACTATAAACATTAATTGGAATATCTCTCTCTCTCTCTCTCTCTCTCACACACTACGGGCTTGGTTGATTTAATAACTATTTTAAGTATGGATTTAGTTATACAAAAATACATTTTGGCTTTCAAAGATTATTTGCAAATACGGTTTTAAGTATGGATTTACTTATACAAAGATACATTTTAGCTTTCAAAGACTCTTTGCAAACACAGTTTTAACTATTGTTATACATACAAAGATAATACTTTTTAGACTTATTAAAAGTATTACTACTGTTAGTAGAAAACCTATAACTCTCACCAGCCTTGTGTTGACCTTCAAAACTACATGTATTCTCAGGAAATCACTAAACTAACATTCAAGACGGATTGGATTACATGTGATCTAGTTTACTTGTTGTTGTATTATATGCCTATCTGTTAAGGCAATTCATGTATCGCATACAATCATCCCAAAATCATACTATCACAAAATGCAGAATCATGAAAACTTGCCGAGGAGAGTGTACAGTCAAGCCTTCGCCTTCCCGAGATCATCAGAAGTACCCGAAACACATTTAAATCCACAACTGTAAGTGTGAAGCTTAGTGAGTTACCCAAAATATCACATACAACTCATCATAAATAAACAGTTATGGGTTATCAACAGTCTCAATGGGCTAACAACACGCCCTATGGGCTAACAACACACCCGGTGGGTTATCAGCAACCATGGGGACTATCAGTAGTCCCAATGGGCTAACAACACGCCCTTGAGCTATCAACAGCTCAATAACACATAATAGCAACAGCAAATAAGACCCAGTTGGTCAGCATGTACATGTACTATGACATAAGTAATACAGTGGGAAGACTCACCTCACGGATAGAAGCTAAAACAAAACAACTCACACATATGGTAGATAGATAAAACGAGACACCTAACAACAATAAAGAAGTACCCTCTCAGTTTACACCCTAAAACCTTAATTTGACCTAAAGTCAACCATGGTCAAAGTCAACGGTCAAAGTCAGCTCCAGCTGACCGTCACATTGTGGCCACCCATGGGTCATGTCGTGACACGGTTAAGACAGAACAGTCGTGAAACTAACCATCGTCAAGTCATGACATCTAGCCCGTCACGTCATGAGAATCGATCTGGACAGCTTAAAGCATTAAGCTCTTAATCCTTCAAACCATCCAGAAGACTTTCTCAAACCCAAAGGACCATAAAATCATAGTTTTTTAGACATGCATGTCTAATGCATTTCTTGAACACAAAGTAGGTCAAAATGAAGGGAAATGAGACCAAATCTCATGCATGGAATCCATAACTCACTACTCTTCCAGATCTGGGACAAAGGATCATAAAGGAGCCTTTAGAACTTATAAAGTTGCAAACTTTATAAGTTCCCAACACTCAAACTTCCTCAAACATTGATAAAAGTGCACAAAACTCTAGATCTACATTACTTGAGCTAAAATGGCATGAACTTGAGGACCTACAAGGATCCTATATCAACTTAAGATGATGAGGGAGAGACTTGCTAGCTGATATGATGCACCAAAGCTCATTCTCTTCTTCTCTTATGCATAAAAACACCAAAAGAAGCTCACAATCAACAATGGAGGATTAGGTTGTTCTTAAGGGTGAAGGGAGGTGATGGAGGCTAAGGGTGTACAAACCTTAGCCCCTCACTTCCCTTAAATATGGCGCAAAACACAGAATTAGGGTTAACCCTTAGGTGGTCGTCACGTCGTGACCACTTACTTGTCACGTTGTGACCCACAAAGGTGGATGCGTGTTTCTGCATCGATGATCACGTCGTAAGGTCTCATTCCTCACGTCGTGATCATCTTCAAACCCCATGATTTTACATCTTTGGTTGACCAAAAGCGTAAATGGATCATTTACCTAAAATATGTGTTACATATTTTATAGGTGTTTGGATTGTTAAAGGATCGAACGTTTCAAAACAAAAAAACAAAAAAGAAAAAAAAAAGCATCACTTGCTCAAAAGAAAAGACCTCCTCAAAATAACAAAAGAAGAAGCAAACATTGTCAAAAGTTGAAGAATTTTCAAAAATCAAATCATTCAAAAAAATTCTTTGTTCTTAAGCAAACAAATTTTCCAAATCTTAAAGTTCTTAAACCTACGAAGCAGAATTTTAGCAAAGACAAAAATGTTGTAGATACCTTCCATGCATGACTAGTTAAAACTATGGATTTGTCCAATGATAAAACTCCCTCACTTGAAAATATCAAAGAATCTTATGAAAAGTTCTTATCTGAGTCAACTCAACGTAGTTCATTGTTTGAAAAATCATATATTGTAATGCAAAATGGGTTTGTAAGGACTTGAGATGCCATCTTTTGATATTTCACATTCTTTGGAACAAAAAATAAATATTCATCATTCTGGTCTGAAAATTATTCCAAAATGGATACTGAAGTCCGAAGTCTCATCACTTTCAAAGCCAGTAACTATTTTGAAACAAAATGTTTATTTCTTTTCTCAAAGGATAAATTATGTTGCGAAATGGATTCAAAAATCTTCAATTAATACTTACACTCAAGGACCCAACCAGATTTGGGTGCCTAAACTCTCTCCTAGATATCACGTGATGTGTGACGAGCAATATGATAAGGAATGATATATTGACATCGGTTGCTCTCGTCACATGGAAAGGAAGAGGGAATACTTGAGATATTTTGGGAAGTTGAATAACAAGAGGATATCAAATTTGGAAACAATGAATTGCATATGTTGAAGGACTTAAACACAATTTGATTGGTGTCTCACAAATAGTTGTTGGAACAACTAATCAAATCACCTTTGATGAAGATGGAAGTGTGATTACCAACAAAATAACTAAAGAAGTGTTGTTGAAGTCGAAACTTACATAATTAAATATGTAGTTTAACTCAAAAATTCATAAAGTCTTCAAATCATCATTATGAGAAATAAGGTAGGAAAACATAATATTAGTAATCAAATTTGAATTGGGATCGTGTAACATCATTTTTCCACTACGATGCTTAGGTTACGGAGAAATTTAACTTATGATAATCTGTAAGGATCACTCCAAGTTTTAGGCAGAAAAACAGAGAGTTCACTTGTGGAGAAAAAAAAAACATGTGTAATGTTGATTTTTTTAAGAGTTCCAAATAGGCGAAAAATGTGTGTGTCTATATATATATATATATATATATATATATATATATATATATATATATATATATATATATATATATATATATATATATATTCATCACCTCTAAAATGTGATAACGACAAAGAAATCCGCAGAATATACAAATTAAAATAGTTTTTCAGAGAAAAAAAATTGTAAAGGCATGGCCGTCTTCCATAAGCAGTTTGGGTTGCAGACAACTTGAACCATCAAACAACTTGGTTATCATGGAGTTTGGGTTGCCTTCAAGTAGACCCAAAATCAACATGTTTCGTCAACTTGCCTTCAATCCAAAAGGTTTTCCCACTGCTTTCAAAGTCGAAAATATTATAGAGGTTTTAGATGTTGCCCAAACCCACCATGGGATCTCCCCCTTGACTCTCTCGTTATTCTTCGTGTTCGGGGTTGAACTCATCTTATATACAAGTGTGCACTCTGCACCTTGTTATTTGTATTATAACAATTTAAACCCCATTTTGGCACTCGTATTAATTTATGTTACATAAAATGTTCGGCTCCTCTAAAATCACCAACAATAACCACTAGTGTATCTTACGAAAATCCTACTTTTCGGTCATGAACATAGTTGACTTCTCCGACGACATTGTGATTTCTTGAATTAATTGAATCTCATAATATGTTTTAAAAAAAATATATCACTCCATCCAATTCCATCGTATGGTTATATATTTTTAACATAAGCATGTAAAAATACTAAAACTTTAGATAAGAATCAAGACCTCAAAAAATAAAACTTTTTGTAGAACATTTTGTTAGTTCAGTCACATGACATCAATATCATGACATGTACATAAACCATATCATATTGCATTTATCTAGTAGACCAAACCAAAAATATGATTTTTGCAATAAATGTTACACTTAGATAAGTATTTAAAAATCGTGTTTGATTCTTATTTAAATATCTAATATTTTAACAATAAACAATTTTGTAAAGACTATCACCATTAAATAGAAACTGCCTTTCATAAATATTCCACTTCGGTAACTGAAAATTTCAATGTTTCACTAAGTAGATCTTTAAACTTTGGTGACTAACTAAAAGAAATTAAAAGATCAAAACCATTTGTAAGAACTAAAATAGTTCGTCTTTTATCTATTCCAATATAATTTGGAATGAAACACGAACCCAAAAAATTTACCCTACAATTGCAATGAGAAGTTACTCTAAAAAACCCTAATGTGGAACAAATGCACATAATCTTCCCAATTTGATCAACAAATTAAACTTCTCATTGCTTGCTTCTTCATGACCTTCCCATAAACACCCCTTCCTAACTTCATTGCCTTTTCCATCTCCACCACACCACCACTACCACCATTCCTTTTCATACCTTCAAGAACCACCCTTAATACCCTCTCATCACCGCCAACCGCCTCAATGACACTCTCCACCACCACCTCCATCGCCGGAACTCTTCTCCCCCACTTCACCATCAACTTTTCTGATACAAAAAGCTCCGAATAAACCTTCCAAAATGAAGCTCTCAAATACCCCTTCATTTTACCTCTTACCATCCACCTCCTCATACTCTCCTCTAACTTATACACCATGTTACCAACATCAACCCCTCTTTCATACCCCATTTCAATCTCTCCCATTTCTTGTTTTTCAGAAACACCATTCTCAAATTTGCACCTTTTGCAATGACAATCAAACCCCCAATTCTTTGTCATTTCTTTTCGGGTTTTCAACGGCGAAAAAACATCAAAATAGCCTAATGTGATCTCTTCACCTTCTTTTATATCCCTCGAAGCATGAACAATCACATGGTCACCAATGTGAAATCTTTTCGCATTAGGGTTACACGAATGGTTGATAAAAGAAGCCAAAACCCATATCCCAACACCATGATAATCGTCATTTTTACCCGAAAATTTGCTTGAAAATGTTTCTTCAACAAGTGAATTCACATCCAATATGCTTAACGTGACTCCCATATCAATCTTTTCACCCAAAAAGCCACACTCTTGCTGGTATTCGGGCCTAAAACTACTTATATCAGGAACCTCAAGATCTTCCTCATTCTCACCAACAGATAACTTTGAAATCAAGTATTGTGTTCTTTTACAATTTGAAGTTGATGCAACAACTTTGTCTATGAAATTCTTCCACATTACCATTTGAGCGTTTTCACCCAAATCTTGAGTTTCGGATTCTGGCAATATCCCTCTTTCGGTTGCTATAGCTTTATTGACCAACAACAAAGAACCAACATCAATGTTCTTCGTTGCAAACAATCCTCTACCACTAATCTCAGATTTCTTAATCTCTAAAGCGCCAATATACTCTGCTAACTCAGGAAAATTACCCTTAAACCCATTTAAAACCCAATTACTAAAATCAAATGCTCCAGATCTTGATAAAAATGCAAGCTTTTTCGTTTTTTCCAAATACACATTTAAGGTTTCAGAATCTTGATTACTGGGATGATCAAGATTTGCAATCTTGAAGCAGTTTAAAGCCATACTGTATCTATCAAGATTAAGCAAGATCTTACCTTTACACATGAGCGTTTTGAAATGGGTGTTTTCAATTTGCAATGCCTCATCACAATCTTTGAGAGCTTGATCGAAATCACGGGTTTTGTATCTTGCTTCGGCTCTGTTGGAGAAGGCTAAACAGAGGGATTTTTGGAGTTTCGGGTCGGGTCGGGTTTGGGGATTAGAGATATGGGTTTGGCAGAGAGAGATGAGTTGGGAATATGTTTGGATTGATTGTTCCCATTCGTCTCTACGGAGAAGCCCCTTGGCTTTGAATCTGAGATCTTGCATTTTCTCTTCTTCTGTGGTTTGTTGTTGCTCTGGTTCTTTCATCTTCAATGGCAGTTCAAATCTGTGTGTTAGTGTGGGTGTTCTTTTGGGGATGGGTGTAAATTTGAAATCAAATAGGAAAGTAACGGTCATATAAGTTAACTGCAAGTAGTCAAGTCAAGATTCCTGTGATTGTTATAAATATTCATTTAAAATAATGCCTTTATAAATCTAACGGTCGAGTTAATTTTAAGGAGTTGCAATTAATGGCGTTTTGAATCTATTTACTTTTTCTTCTTTTTCAGGAGAATGATGAGCAATGAGTTTGGGTGAGAAAATATGCATAAAACTAGGCGTGACAATTGAGCGGGTTTTGACCCTGATCCGATCCAAACCCTTAAGAATTATATGGGTTTGGAGCATAGTTTTTGATTCGTTTACTCGTACCCGCTAACTATTTTATTAAAAGGGTCGGGTATAGATCATCACCGATCCGATCCATTTATAACTCGCCCCGTATAAATTTTAAAATTATACGTTTATATTTTATCATGTCTAAAGTTTAATTTTAATTTTAATCGAAAGTCCAAAGGGAAAAAACCCAAAGACCAAACTATTTGTACATAGGACTCGAGGAGTCAACTTCTGGATTGTCTATTAACAAGAATCATGGTATCATTTCATTAATATTTCATCAAGGAACCATTAATTTCATTTATAAATCAATAAAGTCATTATCAACCGGAAGAAAGTTTGTAATTGGTACTCTCTATCACCGCATTTGACATTCAAAAATCAATCGGAAGTAACTACAATAGTGAATTTAATTCCAATTGAAAGTCATCGAGTGTTTAATGTGTTTTCTAAATAAACATTTTTGTTCGATTATTTAAAAAACCTACGGGTTATGGGGCGGGTTTGGATATCTGTTGATTCGGTGGATAAGGGTATGGGTTTGATTATTTAAAACCCTGCGGGTTACGGAGCGGGTTTGGATTGGATTTTGAAATTTGTTAAACGGGTTTGGATTAAGGTCGATTCGCTCCAAACCCGCCCCATTGCCAGGTCTACATAAAACCATAAGATTTTCTATATTAAATATACAACATTTTATTGTTGGGCAAAAAGACATAATATCGATAACATGTTATAGTTTGTGTCGGTTGCCTTAATTGATTAAATAGTACAATAAAATTTTATAAATTTGTAAAATTGACATTATTGTATAATTAAGTAAAAAAATCATATAAATAAGCATTTTAATTGTGCAAAATCATAAATAACAAATTCTCAATTAGAAGAAATGTGATTACATAATTCTTTTTGCAAACCATGTTCTTGTAAAATCAAGAGAAAATAGATACTAAGGGTGGACGGAGTTGTGGTAAAAATTAGGATGGGTACGTCCAAGCTCATGACTCTACATTTACATGAGTTCAAAGTAGCGGGTTCAGAATGATGGTGGGCAACTTTATTGTGTACTCTAATTCGTTCAACTCTATTTCTTCGGTTTATACAATACGTTACAATATTTGTACAATAATTATTTTTATGTACTTTATAAATTAATTTTATATGTATTTTAAAATTGAAAATTGTGTAGGTTGCATGTTGGGATGGATGAAATTGATTCATTTCAATATGGATGGAATGTGTATAAGGTTGGAGAGAGTGGTAGCACTCTTAATATATTGTCATATAAGTTCTTTATGGATACATAGGTTTTTTATTGTCACCTAAGCTTAGTATTTTACATTGAAAAATATAGGAAGTATAGTGTGTGATTTTAAATTGGTTTTATTTTGAAAAAGAAAAAAAGAAAATAGCAACAACCAATAGTTTTTGTGGTCTCTCTCTCTCTCTCTCTCTCTTTCTCTCTCTCTCTCTCTCTCTCTCTCTCTCGGCTTAGCGAGTTTGGTGTAGCGAGCCCCCTAACGAGAGCTAGGGGCGGTGTTCCTTCTCCTAGCGAGTCCCATAGCGACTCCACTCCCGTTAGAACATACATAATGCAAGTAGTATAAGAGTTGAATGGGGTCATGACTAGGATTGAATAAGAGTTGAATAGAGTATGAGTGATAACATGGAGTAGAGATTAATAAAGAAGTTGAATGATTATTGAATGGTTCAATAGAAATGATAAAGTGGTGATTAAGATTGAATAAGCGTTTAATGATTTTGGGTGGTGTTATATATTAATAGATGTGTGTCAATCCATTGAACTCTATATGGATTGTGGATACCCTTAACCTAAGTAAAAGTATAAAGAAAAGTTGATGTGACAATGAACTAGAAGAGTAGAAACCGTATGATTTGCATGTTTTTTGTTGAACCAACCAAATAAATCATTAGATAATATAAGAATAACATGACTCATAAAAAAATTTCTGAAAAAACATCTCGACAACTCATTTTTTTTTACCGAATCAAATTTTGTTTTACTTTTCAGACAATATTCATGAATCATCGCAAAAATGAATCTTCGTTTTTTTTCTCTTCACGAAACATATTATTTTTACATCGTCTAATGATTTATTTTGTTATTTCACCGAAAAAAAAAAAAAAAAAAAAAAAAAAAAAAACCATTGGTATCTAAAATGATACCCCCAAAAACATATAAGAAATTATCCTCCAAGATGTGATCACGTTGTATAAAGGACTATAATGTTTTTATCATGTAACTCGGTCTCTATATATGTGTACAGATATTTTTGTATTCATATCCTCATTAATAAATGAAAATAATTTTGTCAAATGTCACTATATCATTAATTTGGACACATGTCATTTTTTGGTATTTTTGAATAAATATTTTTTCTATTTGTCATTTTCTCATTTTTTTAATCTCTTAATTGACATATCATATTTACACAGCAATTAATAATTGTTTTAATAAAAATAACCAATAAATTACAATATTACTATTTATAGTATTTAATATGTTTCCTTTTAAATTCAAATTTTAAATTTCAAATCTATATACTTTTTTGTTTAACTCTTTATATTTAAACTTTTTGTTTTATACGACCCGTATAACATACGGGTCTTACAACTAGTTAAAAAATATACCCAACTTTAAATGTTTATTCTAGATCACTATTTTTTCAGCTTTTTATGGTCTTAAATTTAAATATTTTTGTTTGAAATTTAACGGTTTTACATATTATTGGCCGCTTATCACTAATATGGCGTCTACGTGTCGCTTATGTAACATCTATATCAAGATTTTATCAACTACTATTATTTTGTGTTTAAATATAGTTTAATTAAACTTATTACATCATGTCACTGGCAACTGTCATTTTCATCTTCGCACATTCATTCTCATCCTCATCTTCTAGATTCGTCGATATTGTAAACGTATGTCAACTGAACATAAATAAAGCAATAGCTGATAATGTTTATAGTTTTAAACCCCCAAAAAAAATCAAGACACCATGTAACTGAAATAAAATATATTAACCCATTATCTATATAAGGGTCACACAAAATTTCCAAACTTCGGGCCCAAATATGTACTTTACAAGCCGGTACATCATATGTAACACCAAAAAAAAATGTTCTCCCTTTTTTAACATATATAGTTAAATATTTTCAAGAATAACTCTTGTAAATATTCACTTTGTCATCTATGAGTTTGTTTATTATTCCGTTGTGTAATAAATGACCTAATTTAGAGCGAAAATGATTAACCAAATCATGTTATAATTTTTTCCGCATATATTACAAAGATGCAAAATAAATATCTTTTGTAAAATAGAGATTTTATTTCTGATCATAGAGTGCCACATTTTCACTTTTTCCAAATTAGAAGTTTTGATATAACAATTTTCATCATTTATTATGTTAAAGTTAAATTATTGGTATTTTATAAGTTGTGATTTGGTTTCTTTACTATATTTTAAAGTTATTTTCCGTCTCTTACATAATTCTCTTTTTAGTTTTCGTTTTTATTATTTTCCTCAAGATGCATTTTCAAGTCTTATTTTCGTATGTCTCATCAATACATAATTTTTTGGATCGAAATTACATTTTGATATTTTTATGGTCAACTTGATATGATATAATTGACACGGTGCAATAAGTGGACTGGTGATTTTGTAAACCACGTTTTATCTATGAATTGTAAATGAGTTACCTCGCGCATTAAAGTTACGTTTTCGTCCTTTACATAATTTTGTTTTTATTAATTTCCTTAAGATACATTTTCAAACCTTATTTTCATGATTTCGTCCATCTCTTCCATACATAATTGTTTTATTGAAACTTTATTTTCATACTTTTGTGGTCCACTTGATATGGTATAATCGTCATCGTGCTATAAAGTTACGTTTTGGTCCCTACATAATTTTTATTTTTATAGTTTTTGTTTTTATTAATTATTGCAAACGAGTTCTTTGTCGCAATATGCGAGGTATTTAAATACTATTTATGTTTTAAATTGTTAGAGAGTACTAAATTTTTAAATAAATTCAAAACATTAAACTTAATTTAATATACACAATAAAATTATATGAATTTAGCTTATAATATAGGGATTATTAATTAAACTAACGGCATGTTAAGTTAATGTTAAAAAACAACTAACAAAATAAGTTTTTTCTTTTTTGAAAAATTATAAACATTTTCGAAATAATTTCTTCAGACAACTTTATTTTATCATCAAACATATTTTTTCTGACAAAAAAATAAATTTCAAACTGACACTGTGGGTCCATACTGATAATCCTCATTTCGAACACACAAAAAAAACACTATTATGGAATATTAAGAAAAATCTGAAATCCGATGAATTATTCCGGAATTCCAAAAAAAATACTTTTATTTTAATAGAATAAAAAAACTAGGTAAATAAACATAAAAAATGACAAATATATATGATACTATAATAATATTAAAAACTTGACAAAATTGCAAAAATGGTCCATGTGGTATGCAAATTTTTGGGGTTTTAGTCCAAACCTCGAGTTTTTTGGATGACAAAATTGCAAAAATGGTCCCTGTGGTTTACCGATTTCTGTGGGTAAGGTCCAAAAAAATACTTTGTTAGCAAAAAACGTCCTTATTTGAAGTTTGAGTTGTGGATTTGGTCCCTGCCTCTAACTTCCGTTAGAGGCACTTCGTTTACTTCCCCACGTGTCATGCACATGAGGGTATTTTTGTCTTTTCATTTATGGGACCAAAATTGCAATGTAATTTCTCTATTTAACCTCGACTTAAATCTGTCTTCCCCAACGACTCTCTCTTGACGAAAATGGTAACGATCATATGCTTCTGTGGCAACAATTCTGTGTTGCGCACGTCGTGGACTGCACTCAATCCAGGCCGACGCTTCTACGCCTGCCCTCTAACAATAAAGTAGCGTTCTAATTTTTGTAATCAAACACCTTATTGTTGCCCTAATTTTGTGTGCTTCGTCTTTGAAAGGACTCAAAATGTCGATTCCTTGGATGGTTTGATCCACCAAATGTGTGATCGTGCTAAGGCTATCATTCCTGGTCTACTGAAGAGCATGAACAATTTGAAGCTTTCAGTGAAAGAGTTAGGAGATGAAAATCAGAATTTGAGATTTTATCTGAAGATGACAGTGAAAGAATTAGAAGATGAAGTTTGTAAATTGAAGTTCTACTTGTGGTGTAGTTGGATTTTTTTTTTCTTGTTTTCTGGATGTGGAATTAGGGATTAGGGTTAAGTTCTACCTGTGGTGCTAAGGTTTTTTTGGGAACCTATTGTTTTGATGAATAGGCCTTTGTATACTATAATGGTCATTTCATGAACCTTGTACCTTGAATTATAATGTATGGAATATTATCTTATTTAATTGTTGTTATTGTGGAGACTGTAATGGTAATACAATGTTATTGTGGAGACTGTAATGGTAATACAATACAGGAAATGGTAATAAGAAAAGTACAATACCATTTTGGAATTTACTAAGTGTTATTGAATCAAAACATATAATCCATTCAGAGTCAATGAAAATTACAATACCATAGCACATAACCAAAAGCAAATTGCCATTACAATATCCAAGTTGAACAAAAAAGAAGCAACCACATGAGTTTTGGAATTGCAAAATAAGTTAACATACTAACCACTGTTAAAACAACCAAAATATGACAGTTTCTTAAACAAATTTCACCAAAATATGATTTAAGAACTTAACATTACACTTGATCATACGAACTACTCTTGACCATGACCCTCATTAGCCCCTCCACGCTCATGTTGACCTGCACCTTGACCTTTACATGTCCTTTTGTTGTGTCCTTTTTGTTTTCATTTACCACAAGTGACACTCCCAAATTTCCTACTAAGCTTCTCCACTACTTTGGATCCTTGAGGTTGACTTTGACTTGCTATCACACTATCAATTTGACTAGACTTTTCCTTTTGGCTCATTCTCTCCTCCATGGACTGTCTTCTTTTCTTCTTTGGCCTGCCAGACATTTTGTGGTGTGGCGGTGGGATAATTCTAGTGGGACAATCACTTTTAGGCCACATTGACCTACCTTTTATGGGTTCAACTTTAAAGTCATATACAGCCTTCCAAGTATCTAGTAAATAAAGTTTGTGTACCCAAGTGTACAGCTCCCCTACCCTTTCCCCATTGTCTGTCATCTCACTCCAAGTGGCTATGGCATGCCTACAAGGGATTCCTGTCAACTCCCACTTCCTACATGTTCATGTCATGTGGTTAATGTCCACAACATGTTGATCATTCCATGGTCCAGCTACCTGATACTTTCCACCACCATTCCACCTTACAATATACTCAGCTGCTTGTAGCTCATTCTTCTTTAACAATTGGGTTGCAGTAGGTGTGAGAGGACCTTGGCATTTCCTTTGCTCTTTAAACACATTGCAGATCCTCTTCATTAGATATTCCCTTATAAATTCCAAGCATGTAATGATTGGCTTGTCCCTTCCTTTCTCCAACTTATAATTCAGAACTCCACACATGTTATTTAGAACCACATCTGAGATGGCCCTACATGTATAATTCACAATTAAAATCATTGGCCAATCAAAAACAGTTGTATATCAAGTAATAAAGTCAATTTTATTTACCTGTAAAATGGCTTCTTGCCCAATGCATAGGTGGTATTTGATTCAACCAATCATGTGCAGCCCTGTCATACTCAGCTAACTCCCTCATTGTAGATTGGAACTCTTGAACTGTGGTTGTTGTTACACACCTTCAAATAAACTCATTGTACTCCCTGGCTCTCCACTGTTTCCTCATGTTTTCATGGATGTGTCTTAAACAATACCTATGCTCTGCATTTAGAAATAATTGTGCTATAACAGGTATCACACCCTAAAAGTAAATATAAGATTGAATCAATACATGTTAATTATAATATTGTAAAGAATTATGCATAAATAAAGAATTACCTTTTGCCTATCACTGATAAATGTGAAGTTAGAATTAGACCCCATCTCCAAATCATCCCCTAGACATTCCAAGAACCATTTCCAACTTGCAGTATTTTCAGATTCTACTATGGCATATGCAAGAGGATAGATACCACTGTTGGAGTCTAAGCTTACAGCTGTCAATATTTGCCCATGATAATGGACTTTCATAAAGGCACCATCTAGACCAAGAAGGTCCTTCATACCAGCTTTAAACCCCAACTTCAGTGGGCCTAAACATATGTAAATTCTCTTAAACTGCCTGGTGGCCAAGTTCGGGTTAGGCTCACTTACAACATCTATCTTCACCGTGGTGTTTGGATTAGTGGACTGTAATTCGAGTACATAATCTCTAAGCAAGTCATACTGCTTTGAGTAGTCCCCAACAACATTCTTTGTAGCCCTTTCCTTAGCCCTAAACATCTTATGCTTTGAAATCCCCACTGAGTATGTATGTTGAAAGTCTTCTTGTAAGGATCGAATTGGATCTGTGGGGTTTGATTGAACTTGTCTAATAATATGTTTTGCGAGAAAAGTGGATGTGCAAGCTCGTATTTTCCTTGATTGTGTTGGATAAGGTGTCTAAGTCCATAACTATTTCTGGTATGTACTTGACCCGCTTGGCATGGTCCATTTGGGTTGCATGGCATTGCAATACTTGGATAGACCAAAATGAGAGAAATGACACTTAAGGTTTATTAATATATTATAAGTTCTAATATATTAATAATATTATTTAATTAGTATTGATCAAAGAATTAATTTGGAATTAATTAAGTGATCAAAAAGAGACTAATTAAATATATGGGGTTGATTGTGTAAATCATCTATTCTTGTATAGTGAGCTAATGAGTCATGGTTTGTATGGATTGGGCTAAAACCCATAAGGTGCTCCATGGATAGTCCATGGAGGTTACAAACCCATGGATCATGGAATATGGAAAGCCATGACAATTAGGTTTTACATGGTGTAACCCTACTTGTGTCACAACTATATAAAGACCCCTTGTCTAGCAAAATTGGCACTTGTACAAGCAAGAAAGAGGGCTAGCCGATTTTGAGGTGTTAGTGAACTTCTCTCAAGGTTATTCCAAGTATTGTGGTGTTGTGTGAGACATTTGAGGCATCACACTTGAGGTGCTAGGCTCACAAGGTTTTCAAGGAATCCAAACAACATAATGTATGTTCTACATCTAGCATTTATGTTTAAAAGTTCCCCATGCTATACTAGATAGGTTATGAACCTTAGAAATCAAATTTGCATGTATCATAGTAAAACATAGATCCAAGGTTTCTAGGGTTGCATGTACACCATAGGAGTGTTAGAATGCTCAAAACCCTTCAGTGGTATCACAGCCCAGACTTGTTTATTTGATACTTGATGCAAACTTGTTGAAAAAACTCAGTTTTCTGCATTCTGCAGCATGACTCGCCGAGTCCATGGGGGGACTCGACGAGTCCATGAGTTAATTCATCCTAATCGTCGAGTAGGTTCGTGCACTCGACGAGTAGGCGCCCCTGAATGCAGATTTTCGAGTTTTGCTGCTGGAAATGGACTAGATACATTACCTTAAACTGTTTTGGTGTTATAAAACATGTTTTAGATGGTGTAATGGCTATGTTAATCCATTTTCAATAGCTATTATCAAATTTTCAAGTCTTATATGTGTTTTTTATGATTCTTGAAATTGTTGATATGAATATTCATACTCTTATGAGTTTAGAAGATCATAGGAATTATTTGCAACTTGCTTGTTGGTTTAATTCTGGATCATTATGTGTTTTAATGGAATCTATAATTTGACCTCAAGTTATGGATTACCAAAAGTCACTCTTTTAAAGTCCATTAAAGAAACACATAGGTTACATAAAATGAAAAGTCTATCATTTTAATAAACCATTAACTCATAAGTTATGAAAGATGAAAAGTATTGAAAGTTACAAAACTTGCCCTCAAGTTTTGGAACATGTAAAGTCACTTTAAAAACTTTAGTTCCAACCCCTATAATTTTAAAAGTTAAAATTCAACCCTTATAGTTTATAATATTATAAGTTTAATAATTATTATATATGTATAAGAACAAGTTGTTTTACCGTTAGTAGACCTCATTCACGAAGCCGGTCTATAAGGGAGGTATAAGGTTGTTGCCTATAAAATGGCATCTTAATGGGTGTCCAGTCTCACCCACCGCTTCCTTGACTGGTGGAGGGTCGTTAGCCGAACGGGTAGGACAATGACTTTAATCCTCATTAAAAGTATGATGAATGTAAAGTAACTAAATGTTGTTATAAATTCCCAATCTTAGTTACTTTAGGAAAATGTGAATAAGGTGCTAACCCATGAAATTACACTTTGCACTTTGATTAAGTCGTTAGTGGAGCGTGTGTGGTTAACCGGCACACTAACCTGGACTTAACAAGGTAGGCAAAGGGTGGCTTAAGGTTTATCATAGGTCGGTGGAGCGCGTGTGGTTAACCGGCACATCGATTGAGTGATAAACATTAAGAGCACTAAGTAATTTGCATGGTTACTTCACACCTTGTTTTGTGTTCCTCGGCATCCCAGTCACAAAACTTGAAGGGCACACTCGAGATTGAAATATGTCATTGAAAAGTTCAATGAATCTCAAAGAATCTAGGAGTTTCAAAACCAATTAAAACCTAATAATCTATTTCATTTTTCATGGTGGAAATTGGTGAATCGTCATTCACCTACCTTCAAGTATTTTATAGCTTGGATTACGGCATCCCTCTTCTAAGTTATAAAATATTGTGTTGGGTCCTAGCCTTAATATTACATTTGGGTGTCTTATTAAGGATTATCTTTATATCTAATCTAAACTTGTCTTTCTTTTTTTCAGATGTCTTCCAACAATGCTGCTTCTGGCTCAAACCCTACTGGCTCCTTATCTCTCATGAACCTTTGTGGGAGAGTCATCTTTGATGGATCCAACTTTATGGATTGGATCAGGAACATCAGGATGCTCACTCGGTATGAGTACAAGGAATATGTCCTCGACAAGGAGCTAAGGAACTTGAGTCGTATGCTACTCCTGAGGAGATCGCTGAATAACAGGCACATGAGAGAGATGCTACCAAAGTGGCATGTATCATGTTGGCCACAATGACAGCCGAGCTCCAAAAGTCCTATGAGGATTACTACCCTTTTTGAGATGCACCAGGATTTGATGGACCGCTACCATCAGAGTGCTCGTCAAGAGCGGTATGAAATCATCTCCTCCATGATAACAACCTGAATGAAGGATGGTGAACCCATCACTGGCCACATATAAAAAATGCAAAGGTATGTGGACCGTTTGTTGAAACTGAATGTGAATTTCCCAGAGGAGTTGGCAATTGATATCATTCTGCACTCCTTACCTTCGTGTTATGATCAATTCTGAATGACATACTACATGAACAAGGAGGAAGTCACACTCAGCAAGCTTCAAGGACTTTTCAAGACCACAGAAAGTGGTCTTAAAGGTAAGTCGGTTGTTACTACTCCTACTCCTACCGCGGCCCCTGTCTTGGCAATCGGGCAAGGCAAAGGAAAGAAGAGGAAGAGCCCTTCGAAGGGTACCAATGGAAAGTCTCTTGATGGCTCCTCTTCAAGTGGAACCAAGAAAGGTTTCGTCACTCCTTCTG
Organism: Lactuca virosa; assembly: GCF_052849685.1. NCBI lineage: Eukaryota > Viridiplantae > Streptophyta > Magnoliopsida > Asterales > Asteraceae > Lactuca > Lactuca virosa. The sequence goes on along the minus strand of NC_136433.1, from coordinate 84,267,702 downwards.
CTAACCTTAAAGAGGCTGAATGCTTCTATTGCCATGAAAAGTCGCACTGGAAGCGAAACTGCCCAAAGTACTTGCAAGATGTTAAGGATGGGAAAGTGAAACCCAACCATGCAAGTATTTACACTATATTGTCTAATAACTCACCATATTCTAATTCTTAGGTCCTTGATACAGGTTGTGGTATTCACATTTGTTGTGATTTGCAGGGACTAAGAAGAAGTGAGAATGTGGAGCATGGGAAGATAAACTTGATCATGGGAAATAGGAAAGTTACACATGTCACCAAGATTGGAGTTTATTCTTTGTTGCTAAGTAGTGGGTTAACATTAGATTTGAATAAATGTTGTTACTCGCCTGAAATGGCAAGAAATATTATTTCCTTTCATGGTTTGTACAAACAAGGTTTTACCTTTTTGTTTGATAATGAATGTGGTGGTATTAATGTTTTCTTTAATAATGTTCTTTATTTTAAAGCATTACCTTGTGATGGTGTGTATGAAACTGTGTCGGTTGTAGATAACCTAGGAAATAATGTGTTATGTATCGATTCTTCTTTTAGCTTGGATAAAGCATCATTTTGGCATTGTCGTCTTGGACATGTAAGCAAGAAACGCATACGCCAACTCCAAAAGGATGGAGTCTTGGAGTCGTTTGACCTAAAATCAGATGATAGTTGTGAATCTTGTTTACTTGGGAAAATGACAAAGTCACCCTTCACTGGTACCTGTGCTAGGGGTGAAGGTTTGTTGGATCTTGTACACACTGATGTGTGTGGACCCTTCAGAACCACCACAAGGGATGCTAACCGCTTCTATGTGACTTTTACTGATGATTTTAGTAGATATGGATATGTCTACTTAATCAAGCATAAGTCAGAAACCTTTGAAAAGTTCAAGGAGTTTAAACAGGAAGTGGAGAATCAGTTGGGTAGGAATATTAAGATGTTATGATCCGATCGAGGTAGTGAGTATCTTAGCACAGAGTTCCTTGACTATCTTAAGGAATGTGAGATTGTCTCACAATTGACACCTCCCAGGACACCGCAGTTGAATGGTGTGGCTGAGAGGCGCAATCGAACCTTGTTGGATATGGTTCGTTCCATGATGAGTCGAGCTTCGCTACCAATCTCATTTTGGGGATATGCCTTAGAGACTGCCGCCCATATCCTTAATCTAGTCCCTACCAAAAAGGTTGCCAAAACACCTCACGAGATGTGGACTGGAAAAGTTCCCAATCCGGACCACATCAAGATTTGGGGTTGTGAGGCTTTCGTGAGGGGCGAGACTCACGATAAGCTCGAACCTCGAAGTGAGAGGTGTATTTTTATCGGCTACCCACAGAAATATTTTGGTTACCTCTTCTATAGACCCAGTGATAATGTGGTCTTTGTGGCAAGGAGAGGAGTCTTTTGAGAGAGAGAGTTCATAAGCCAAGGAAACAGTGGGAGGCAAATTGACCTTGAAGAAATTCAAGAGTCAAGTGGTGAAGGAACCTCAAACCCTAGCAATCAACCTGAGGAGGAAACTCCTGTTGATCCGACAGATGAGTCAAGTGGTGAAGGAACCTCAAACCCTAGCAATCAACACGAGAGTTAGGAATGCACCTGAGCATTACTATGGTTTCCATATTACTGCGGAAGGTGATACACTTATTAGTGATATCATACTGGTAAGTCTGGATGAACCTAACAGCTACACAGAATCCATGGCAGGCCTTGAGGCTGCTAAATGGAAAGAGGCTATGGACAGCGAGATACAGTCCATGTATGACAATCAAGTTTGAAACTTGGTTGACAATGTACCAGGTCGTAAGACAGTCGGGTGCAAATGGATCTTCAAGAAGAACACCGACATGGATGGTAATGTACACACACTTATAAGGCACGTTTGGTTGCAAAGGGCTTCTCTCAAACTCTGGGAGTTGATTATGATGAGACCTTTTCACCAGTAGCAAAGATTAAGTCTATTAGGGTTATGTTAGCCATTGCTGCATTTCATGATTATGAATTATGGCAAATGGATGTCAAAACTGCTTTCCTTAATGGAAGGTTGGCTGAGGATGTTTACATGAGTCAGTCAGAGGGTTTTGTCAGTACAGAGTAACCTAATAGAGTGTGTAAGCTTGAGAAATCCATCTATGGATTGAAACAAGCACCTCGCAGATGGAATCTTTGTTTCGATGAGAAAGTCAAAGAGTTTGGCTTTTCGAGGAGCGAAGATGAATCTTGTGTATATGTCAAGGCTAGTGGGAGTATAGTTAGCTTTTTGGTATTGTATGTGGATGAAATACTACTCATAGCAAATGACATCCCAACTCTGCAGGAAGTGAAGTCCTGGCTTGGGAAGTGTTTCGCTATGAAGGACCTTGGTGAAGCTGCCTATATCCTAGGGATAAGGATTTTGAGAGACAGGAGTAAGAGACTAATTGGACTTAGTTAGAGTACCTACTTGGATAAGGTGCTGAATAGGTTCAGCATGCAAAATTCCAAGAAAGGAGAGTTACCGATCCAGAGTAACGCCAGATTGAGTAAGACTCAGAGCTCGAGTACCGAGGCTGAGGTGAATCGAGTACCGTATGCTTCCGTTGTAGGCTCGATCATGTATGCTTGTACTCGTCCTGATGTAGCCTTTTCATTAAGCATGGTCAGCAGATATCAGGGGAACCCTGGCAAGGCACACTGGACTGCGGTAAAGAATATTCTCAAGTACCTGCGGAGGACTAAGGATTGGGTCCTTACCCTCGGTGGGACTGATGACTTGAGAGTAGTAGGGTATAGTGATGCTAGCTTTCAGACTGATAGGGACAATTTCCGCTATCATTCAGGCTGGGTCTTTACCCTAAACGGAGGAGCAATTTCTTGGAAAAGTTCCAAGCAGGAGACAGTGGCTGATTCAACTTGCGAATCAGAGTATATAACGGCAAGCGAGGCAGCAAAGGAGGCTATATGGCTAAAGAACTGCATTGGAGACCTTGGGGTTGTACCAACTATAAATGAGCCTATGGAGATTTTCTGTGATAGTGAAAGTGCAGTTGCCTTAGCCAAGGAACCAAGGGATCACGGGAGATCCAGACACATCGACAGAAAATACCATTTCATCATACATCGAATAGAAGAAGGACTCCTCATGGAAAAGAGGGTATCATTGGATGAGAACCCAGCAGATCCCCTCACGAAGGGACTGGGTAGGGTTAAGCATCTCCAGCATGTAAGGCGCATAGGGCTGAAGGATGATATTAGTTTTAGTAGTTAGATAGCTTTGAAATTTGTAAAGTGTAATTGACATTTGATGATAAATAAAAGTTGTTGTTTATTTATAAGTAAAGTGTTGCTATCTTCTGTCAATCGTTTACTATTATTTCATTTTGCATGTTTTGACTTCCAGAATAATTATGTTATGATATATCATATTATTCAAATTCTCCACAGTTGGTCATATGTTGGAAGTAGATATGAATCAAGACTGACATGAAGTTGGTTGTAGATGTCTAAGCTATTGGACATAGCAAAGTGTTGCTACAACACTCATGAGTGCTCATAAGTTCTGAGTATTGGATTCAACCCACGCTCACTTGTATCACTTCATGGAATTTATCTCGAGTGATCGTGAGACGGTAATATCATATAAGTCTTCAAACCTAGAGATATGAGTTGTTGCCTATGAGTTGGTTATACATTGATTGTACGAAAACGCATTGGTAACTCGATGTTATAAAACGTGCCTTTGTGTATAATTCAACAAGTAGTAGAACAAGCATATGAGTCGAAGTTTATCTGTTCCTTTTTGGATTAGAAGCGATATCTGGGCCCCTCGATGATTTTGTGTTGACTTATGTACCGGGCCCGGTCAGAACTAAATTGATGTGTTCAACTAAGTTCTATGTCAAAAAAATCGGAAATTGCGAAACAAACTGCTGGACCACTTGTCTTACCATCCACATGTGGCCCACCGACATCAGTACCAGGCACAACTCCTTTGCAAATTGCCCTTAGTCTTGTTGCATCATTATTTTTAAAAGCAAGATTCCTCCTTGTTTCAAGTGCATGCTCATCCACTTTATTCTTAAGATCTTTCTTTGACTTCCACATAAAAACTAGATTTATGCACCTCACCATGTAAACATACTTTCTCTTTACCCAACCGGTTTAATAGAACCCTCTTGTTTTTTTCAGTATCAGAGTCTTCTCCTAATGACTCCCATTCATCACAATCAATTACTTCAAGGTCTTCTTCTTCATCTGTTTCTTGTTCATCTTCTACCTCATTATTAAAACCAAACCCTGAATACTTCACACCTTCATCAATGTTCATTCTAAAGTCACTCATGTCAACATCAATGTCATCAACTTCATTGTCTATGTCTACTATAACATCACTATCAGAATCACTATCATCATCATTGTAATCATCTTCACCCTCTTATGAATTTAACTCCTCTGATTGACCATCAAATAAACCCCCATTATCTTGATCAAAGTCTTGATATTCACTACCAATGTGGGTTGTTGTAGGGTATGTTTTGTTGTTGTTTTCACTATCATGCAACCCTTCAAATGGATCAAAGTCTACATCCATTGGTGCATACATAGTTGTTGATGGTGCTTCCTTGTCTTGATTATCCCTAATTTCACTTGATGGTGCTTCCTTGTCTTGATTATCCCTAATTTCACTTGATGGTGCTTACTTGTCTTGATTATCCCCTGTTTCAGTTTCCATGAATAACCTCTTAGAACAGGACCTAGTACCCTCACTTGGCTTCCAATTTCTTGTTCTCCTCATTTCTGGCGAAAGTGATTTTGATTCCCCTCCACAAACCACAAGCGGTAATGATGAACTACAAGTTACATGTTGGGGATCATGAACTATTTTTTGTTTTCTTTGTTTTGGTTCAATTTCCACTTCATCTTCTTCATTTAGTTGTTCAATGACAACACCATTACTCTTATTTGGTGACATGAAGTATGTAACCAAGTTGGTTGTGCCATGCTCAGTATACACCTGGATCACCTTGTTAGCTCCAGTATATTTAGCTAGGTTACACATCTTGATCATTACCTAGAGCTCTAAGGCCAAAAATCAAGTCTTCATTGGGAATCCTGAAGTGATAATATATTACTGGGGGAACCACGTATCCTAGTTCTAGCATCATAGCGTCGAGTTCATGCACTGAAAACTCATCTATAACAACTAAATCAATATACGTAAGTTTCCCCTTAACATATCTTACATTTGGAAAAGGTGTGAACTTCCCACCATGGCGAAGTTCAATCGTGAACAAATGGGGATGATCGACTATACCAAACAACAAAAATTACAAAATGTAGTTAGCATATTGTGTAAAATTTCAAAAAATTTAAGTTTAAAAAGCTATAATAACACTCACCATACAAATCCAGTGCATCAAACCCCATCGTGTTAGGACGTATAGTCCACAGTGAATGCACCATTTTTTTCCTTCTACCTTCTGGACTGCAGCTCAGCTAAAGAAATGATTCGGGGTGGAAATCGTTGACTTAGGGTTCGAACGACAATGGAAATTGGACGAGGAAGAAGCTGGAGTGTCTGATGTTTGTGGGCATCGTTAAATGCGCGGTAATAGATGAGCATTCCCCCATAAATGAAAAGACAAAAATACCCTCGTGTGCATGGCACGTGGGGAAGTAAACGGAATGCCTCTAACGAAAGTTAGAGGTAGGGACCAAATCCACAGCTCAAACTTCAAATAAGGACGTTTTTTGCTAACAAAGTATTTTTTGGACCTTACCCACAGAAATCGGCAAACCACAGGGACCATTTTTGCAATTTTGTATTTTTGGATTCATGGTCCTTTTGGAGTGGTTTGTATGTGAAAATAGTCCCTCTGAAAATTGAAATGACTATAATACCCTTGGGGTATTTATTTTCATTTTTCTTTCATTTTTTTTACATTTAATATTTATTTAGTCATTTTAACAATTAAAAAATAACAGAGGACCCACCTCTCTCTCTCTCTCTCTCTCTCTCTCTCTCATCTGTGAAACCCACATTCTAGATATGTGCATCGATTGTGCCAGCTGTGCCCACCAGAAATTGCCCCTCCACAATCCATCATTGCCACCGTCGACCTCTATCTCCTCTTCTTCTCCGACGACTTCGCCTTTGCAAACCCTACATCTACGAACACGGAAACAACCCCGACTCAGTTCGTCCCTCTTTCTCAGTTCGTCCTTCACTGTTCGCGCCCTTTCTCAGATCTGCATCCCTCCCAAACGACGAGCTGAAAATCAGAGTGGCAGTGTTTTCGAGTTGCTAAGGTTTGCAACGTCTCGTTTCTTCTTCAGATCTCTGAGCAGACACATACACTCCATATGTGACTCGACGAAGGCGGCGAAGGTGAAGCCAGAGAAACCTTTTCTCTTTACGGAGGTTCGCCCACGACGACTTCCTCTCCCTCCTTCTCCGACGACATCCTTTGCAAAAACCCTAATGCAGCCGCCCTTCTAGGGTTATCTTCGAGAACGTAATCCACCTGAGGGGGTGGGCAGAAGTTAAGTAATCGGAGTAGACAGAGAGGAGGAAAAAGGCGATGGTGGATTTCAGATTCATACACACATATCGATTTCAAAAACGAAAACATACACATACATAAATAGATTCCACAACGAAACTTACACATGCATACATACATAAATCAATTATAGATTGGATTTATGAGTTTTCTTTTGAGTTTCATAAAAAGATTTAGATTTATGAGCGTGTGTTTGATCTTGAGCACTATGTGTTCTTGAGCACTGTGTGTTTAGAATTAAAAACCAAAAAAACTGGAGAGATTGAGAGTAGGTGTGCGTGAGTGTTTTACCATGTGTGTTGAGAGAGAGAGAGAGAGAGGTAGGCCGTCTCATTTTTTTAATTATTAAAATGAATAAATAATTAATAAACTTTAAAAAATGAATTTAAAAATAGAAAATAAATACCCAAGGGCATTAAAGTCATTTCAGTTTACCGAGGGACCAAATCTGCAATGATACCAGCTCAAAAGGACCATCAATCCAAAAAAGTCGTGGTTTGGACTAAAACCCCAAAAAAAATGCATACCACAGGGACCATTTTTGCAATTTTGTCTAAAAACTTTGAAATTGTCACTTGGTATAAGAGTAAAAATAGTAAGTTTTTATACAAAAGGAATATATATATATATATATATATATATATATATATATATATATATATATATATATATATATATATATATATATATATGTGTGTGTGTGTTAGATATAATAAGTTGTAAGAATTGGGGTATAAAAAAGGCTTGAAAATTCTGAGAATTGTGGTTTTCACTTTCAGATTAAAGTATTTGGGTGGTACTCCCAATCTTTAATCGGATAAGACTCAAAATTGAAAAAACAGAAGAGAGAATGTTCAAGATGTTATGAAGAAGAAGTGTACCAACAACAGATTTCAGATATGGTCATATAACCAGAAAAACTTCCAGTCTTAAAACTGCCACATGACAGTTTTATGTCCTAAAACTGTCAAAATGTCATAAACTAATTTAAATTCGGGTCTAGAATATGGATCACAAAGCCAGGGGCTCTGCCCCTTAGACCCCGCTCCCAGGGTCGCTGCCCCCGGATCCCCGTCGGTTTAGGGGCTTCGCCCCTAAATAGCAGTGTACTGTCAACAAAGACAATATTAAACAAATGTGCACTCCATACCATACCGATTTGTTCAATAATTGTCAAAGTGACATTGATCAACAAATTAACCTCATTACATTTAAATAACATTAGTGATATAAAATCACTAACATAACTCATTCCTAAAAATAGTTATTTTGTTTTCAAAAATACACAAAAAAATCTATATAATGATTCTTTTAATCAATATCTAACATCATAAATAACAAATATTAAAATAGTATATTCTTTTATAAAAATTAAATTGCATATTTTGTCCGTCTAATACTTAGTACTTTCTTTTTCAAATTAATAGCTATCACATTTGTGGTTTGATTCCATTTCAGTTTTTGTCCTTAGGCCGGAGGGTATACTAGTCACAAGAGATAGTTGCACCTCACAACCATCTCCTTTCTTCTCACCACGATCTTCTTCTACACCAAGCTCTAGTGTACCTGCAACGCAACATGAGGCCGCAATCATGCAGGAAAGAAAGAAAAGAGAGGCACAAAGTTGAAGAACAAAATGATTGGTCGTGGTCTCTCATGGTATTTTTTGGGGTAGTATGCATGAAAGGAGTCCATCTTTCTCATGTCTCCTAACTTATTTGTCATATCCTATATCAGTTTTTTTTCTCCTCTCATTTCCATCCTATCTCACAACACATGAAAACTTATCTTCTCACCCTTTACAACCCATTCGATTTTTTTTGTTTTTTAATTTAAACTTTTACGAATTTAAAACTAAAAAACAAAATTAAAATTAAATTAAACATAACATTTAATTTAAAAACATACTAAAAAAAGATAAATTAAATCATGAAACGATAATTAAAATAAACTAATTATCCAAATGTTTGCTTATCCGGAACCTTTTGGATCTCTGTGGATCATAGTTATCGAATGTGTGGCCGTGCTTGAACTTGCATTAGTCTGAACAAATACTTGTGTGCAGTTCGAGGTAATGCATAGAAAAGATGAAGACGAGTAGGTTTATTGATGGATGAAGATGAATAATAAGATTCCCTTCCCTTACATATTTTCTGGCATTTGGATTTTTTTTTTTTTTTGAAAGAGCTTAATGGAATTAGAAAAAGTGGAATGAAATTGGAGAATGTTGTAAAGAAATTGGAGTAGGTTGGTGGTGGTTATTTGTTGTTTATATAGTTGATTTTTTTTTCAATAACCAGTCGTTGAAAGAGAGGGACATTATATATATATATATATATATATATATATATATATATATATATATATATATATATATATATATATATCCTCTCTAATAAATCAAAATCTTTTTGCCACATGTCCTCTTCTCCTTCATTTGGACACATGTCACTTTTTCTAGAATTTTTGAATTTTTTTATTTTCCACTTGTCATTTTATTGTATTTTTCATTTTATTAAATTAAAATTTCACATTTAATATGTAAGGTAATATATATGTAAAGTATTTATTAGAAAGAGTTTATATATAGGGAAAAGGGAATATATATTACAGCCCCACCTAAGTTTAGGTACTAAACCTCTTGAAAATACATTGTTTTACTATATAAAGATTACGGTTAATGGATTCACGATTAATACTTCAAGATATAAATTCAAGATCGACACAATATGGTTTAGGGTTTAGGGTTTAGGTTTAGGTTTAGGGTTTAGGGTTTAGGGTTTAGGGTTTAGGTTTAGGTTTAGGGTTTAGGGTTTAGGGTTTAGGGTTTATGGGTTTAGGGTTTAGGGTTTAGTAATGTTCACTTGGGTGAAGTAATAAACGATAATGGAGGAAAGAAAACATAGATGGTAAAACGATAATGAAATAAAGAAATGTTATGGAGGATGATATATGTACTAAGTGAAACCAAACCGGGTATATTTAGCAAGTTAAAATGATATATTTTAGAGGTTTAGTACCTAAGCTTAGGTGGGGCTGTAATGTATATTCTCTATCCCCTTATATATATAATGTATTCAATGTAATAAAGCCTCATTAATTTTAATAATTTAAATTTTTTCTTATTTTTCTTATAAATTCAAACTTATTAAATTGTTAAAATTTTATATTTAATTTTTTTAAAATAAACTCATGTAATACATGGGTCCCACACCTAGTATGTATATATATATATATATATATATATATATATATATATATATATATATATATATAGAGAGAGAGAGAGAGAATATAACTCATGGACAAACACCTCAGTGGTACCATGGACGGCACAGAGCTATTGCACAAATGGTACCGCCCCCGCCACGCCACAAATATGATTCCGTCCATCCTAATGGAGTTTTAAAATAATAATAATAAACCAAATCCTTTTTACTATTTTATAATTTAACCAAAAATAATAAAAATGAATACGCCTGCCATCCTAGAACTTCGTCTTCCCTACTTGAAACAACACTTGTCAAAACCTAACCAAAATGAAATCAATCAAGTCAGGTTTACAATCGAAATCGAAAAGACTCTAATTTATTAAAAAGATCACATAACCACACATACTATTACTGTAATTTACTCTTTATAAAAAAATAAACTAAATACAAAATTTCATACTTAATTCAAATATGGATTTGTGGTTTTCAAATAGCAACAGGTTGGTGACAACTTTGAAAACGCTTCAAATGTGGACTTGTGGTTTCATAAAGTTGCAACTCTGGTCCTTTACTTTCTTTAAAAAACTCAACACACCCTCACCCTTTACTCTCTCCTCTTCGCCCCTTGTGAACAATGTTGCTACCTTTCCGGCGACATAACCCACCGGAGATGACAATTCAACCCTATAGTCTCGAAAGTGTATATGATTATATCAGAGTTTGATTTGTTATGAGGTCAAAGGAACACATCTTTAAGTTTACAGTTGAAGGTTTTAAAAAATGCATCTTCAGCCTTCTTCTCCAGCAAGGCATGTTGGCAAAGGTCTCTATGGTTTGCCTGAGGGATGATTAAGGATGTATAGGTTTGGTTTTCATTTTGATTATATCATTGAAAAATATTATTAGGGATGAAGTTTCTATGTTTTTGTGTTTGCATTTGATTCTAAAGGTTTGAAAAACATTGTATATAAATTTTTAGATTTGTTTTTAGTGGTGTTGGAGTGGCAGTCGGTGGTGAGGTGAAATACTAACCCTAACATAATCACAATTGGTTTTAGTGTTTAGAAATTATCTTTCAGAAATGGTCCTTGTGGGGCATATTGGTCATTTTTATAAACCTAACACCCACAATTAGAAAGAATACTAGAAAGGGATCATCCCTGTTATTTTTAAACCACAGGGGCAGTTATGAAACATTTCAGAAAGTTAACCCATGTTGCGACTCTTAGGAAACCATAGGGATCCATTTTAGCAATTTTGTCTAAACTAAAATTAATAAATTCAAAACTGAAGGACCAACTTGTACATGTGAAACTTTAAATTAAAACACCACATTTGGTGTTATAAACACAATCATTTCATAAAAATCAAAGTTAAATTTCTAATTTTACATCCCACAAAGGCCAAACAAGATACAAACAAATATATATATTACTTCTTTAAAAAATATGTATCGTCTCTAATTTCCAACTTCTCTTCTGCAACTAGCCACGACAAAAAGCATTGTAGCTGTTGAAGTGACTTGTCATAAGTAGGATCAGAACAAAACATCTGCAACAATAACTTCTTGTTATATACTATTAAAAAAAAATCAATCATTTTCTCAGAATTAAAATAAGTCAAAAATAAGAATAATAAATAAATAAATAATTACCTTGAGACTGTTATGAATTCGATCCAAGGCCATGCTACCAAAATTTTTAAGCATCCCAGTGATGAATTTCTGAAGTTAAAATTATAAGTTTCTATCAAAAGTATCCAAACTTTCACAAAATGATAGTTTTAAATATTCACCAAATGTCTTAAATACCCTTTGATAATGATGCAAAAAAAAAGGCTTATAATTCTCAAACTTGGAATTTATAGGAAATGTACCTCATAGACAGTCATTTCTTTGCGTAATTGATCCTCAACAGAGGCTACTGATCTTTCGGAATCGTCATCAGCTACCAACTCTTCGTTACTAATGACAGTTTTACCCCCGTCAGAAATGCTATCCACCAATGTATATAAGTGGTCGTTAGGGTCAGTACTGGAAGATTCTGAAACAATACCCTACACCAGTAAAAAAAGTGTTAAGTGATTAGAATTTAGAAATAAATCTTTATACTGTTAAAAAAATAACAAGTGAACAAACCTTGCTTATCCAAAAATTTATCCTTCTTTGAAGAATGTCAACAGGCACTCCAATAGCATCCGCAAGATTCTTACAACTCCAACTGAAAATACAAAATCCAAGAATTTTTTTTTTTTTTTTTTTTTATAATTTATATTAAAAAGGGTGTCACAGGACACAGATTCATGTTTTTACCTTGTTTGATCCTGAAATTTCATAACGATTGAAGCATGTACAGGAGTGACTGTGAACTGCAGTGTTCTATCTTCAAATTCCAATTCTAACTGAAACACAAATGAAATGTTTTTTATTACAAAATTTACTGTATTATTTTTAAAAAATTACTGTAGTAAAAATGTTAATGTGACTGACCTTTACTGTACCAAGGTTTTTCTTCCATAGTAATTTGCGAGGAGTTTTAATTTCATGAAATCTTTTTGCATAGTCATTTAAAAGCTTGTCCATAGGCTCAGGTAAGTTCACATCCTCATCCTGCAGTTCCATTTCAAATTAATATTTTTTATTTATTTAGAATATCATTTGTAAAAATCAGAATAGGCAAATATAAGAGTAAATTACAATGCTTTCTGATTTTCCCTTTTCTAGGTTTGATATTGATTTTGGTCACTGGGACTTTCTGTTTTTGGTCCTAATTTCAATGTTTTACAGTAAATTACAATAATGGTATGGTCCATGTACTTTGTAATATTTACTGTGTTTATTACAAAACTGAAACTGTTTTTTAATTTTGGTCCTTATTTCAAGGTTTTGTCCCTGGGACTTTCTGATTTTGGTCCTTATTTCCAGGATTCATTTCAATTATGGACTAAACACTGTAAAATTCAGAAATCATAGGGACCATTTTTGTAAATTACTCCAGGTTAGTTCAAGGTTCCAGGAACCAAAATCAACATGAAACCATAGAAAAAGGACCAAAAGTGAAAAAGATTTCAATTTTGGACTACACGGTAAAAATCAGAAAGTGCAGGGACCACATTTGTAACTTTGCTATAAAACTAAATTGATGACCACATGTTAGGAATAAAGAAAAAAGGACAATGCATAGTTAATTCCAGAAATGATTTACAAGATATACCTGGATAGGTGGCCAGAAATTTGAAGATATGATGGTGGCATTAATTATATCAAACGGAGTCTCATGCTCCCGGGATTCAGCACCTAAAACTCAATTCCAAAATAACTGTTACAAAATTATAAAAAATATATTGCTATTACAAAACTAGGTGTTAGTTTGCTAAATTCTACCTGTTTTAGATAACTGATTTATTGTGGCTTTTACATTTGTGTTTATTCTTTTCGAACCAATCAGATCATTGAGCATGATCTCACATTTCTGCATGCTATTTTCACCAAAATGTATCTGGATATAATAAAATGACAACTCAAATTTCAATAATAAGATCCAAATCACGAAAATGAAATTCATAGTATAAATTTGCAATTCACACACCTTGAGAAGCTCCAATGTGCGTATCTCAGTGTCAATGTCATAATCAGTTTTGTTTAGTAGCTTTTCAGCCAACATGACACGGTATTCGTTAACCAATTGATCCTTTGAACCAATTATACCAACAATCATCCCAAGTACATCTACTTTCCTTCTGTATCGGCTTCCCTTTTGGGGGTCCGCCTCTACAGGGTCAGGTTCCCAGCTGAAAAATGTAGCAAATAAAAAATTATCATCTGTAACATGATAACATCCCAGACACACGTACCAAGATATTGTCTGCTTTGGACAACCAGGCATAAGGACTTCCCAGGGGGTCACCCATCCTGGTACTGCTCTCGCCTGAGCACGCTTAACTACAGAGTTCTGATGGAATCTACTGTCCTCACGGCTTTAAAACGCATATTTGAAGAAGAGGTATCCACACCTTTATAAGGAATGTTTTATTTTCATTTCCCCTTTAGCAGATGTGAGACTGGTTTCACCAGTCTCACATCAATTAGAAAGGAATGTTTATTAAGCATTTCTTATAAGGGTGTGGATAACCTCTCCTTGTAATATGTGCTTTAAAGCCGTGAGGACAGCAGATCCCATCAGAACTTTGCAGTTAAGCGTGCTAAGGCGAGAGCAGTACTAGGATGGGTGACCCCCTGGGAAGTCCTCGTGCCTGGTTGCCCAAAGCAGACAATATCTTGATACGTGCGCCTGGAATGTTATTATTTTCTTCTATTGCATACGCATACCGTTGTACATCGATCCATGCTTGTTTGTCATCAGTATTAATGTCATCATCAAGACCAGTATTTTCTTGATTTTCTTCATCTCTATTTATTTCTTCAAGGAGACTATCTCCATTATTTCCAGGTCCATTATTATTTCCACCCGTGCCATCTGTAAGCATGGTGACAATACATTTAATGGTGTCTTTCCTTCCTCTTAAATATTCCCTAATTGGTTCACCAACTGCTTCTAGAAAAACGCCTGCGGGGTCTATTGTTCTAAGGGCTTTTATAGTTGAAACATATTGATGCAATATATCATTTGTTGAAGCGCCAGCTGTCAGTAATCGGTATCGTAGTGCAGAGATAAATGAATCGACTAGTTTTGAGTGTTGGCCGGTGTATTCAAGACATTGTTTTAAGTCCTCAATGGCAGGAGCACTGTAGATTTAAATATTGTGTGAAAAAACTGAAAATTGATGTTTCTATAAAGGTAGTGAAGGTTTAAAGATTATTAACCTGTCAGGATAATCCACAATGATCTCAAAAAGTTTAGCAATTCTCAAATCTTGCAATGTTTCATATGCAAAATACTCCAATCTCAATTGCCATCTAATGATTCCTTCAGATGGTTTACCATTTCCTGGATAGCATGATGATGGGTTTGATGCAAGAGGTGATTTTGTGCTAGAAGGACTGAGATAAATTTTGGAATCACCAAGATAATCAAGAAGTGCATGCAAAAACTGTAGAGGAACAGCCTGCAGAAAGTAGCTTCCTTTGTTAGAATTCATACATTTGTAACATTAAAAAAAATTGATGATTTTTTATCCTGTGAAAATGACATGAAAAAAATCTACCTGTATCCACCCCTTAATAGACTCCAAAACAGTACTCCTGTAATCATCGCCAGCTAGATCATAAACTTTAGCCTGCCATAATGCAAAAAAAAAAAAATGTAACAAAATACACACAGATATTTGTTTCTATTATACAACATTGTACTTTCATTTTTTTTCTTATTAAGACATTGTACTTTGAAAAATATACCTAAAAAAACATTATACTTTATAACATCTTACTTTCATTTCTTTCAATTAAAGCTTTGTACTTTGAACTTTTCTTTTTAATACTTTAAATAATCTAATTAATTGTAGCAGTGGAAAACTGGAAATTGCATTGTACTTGGTTGATATTGCTATAATTGATAGATTTTTAGAGAAAGGTATGAAAGTAGGATGCTATAATAAACAAATACACAAAAGTATGTCACTATTTCTTGGTATTAACCCTATATATAATACAAAAGAAATAGCATATGAAAGTGCACCTTCAAAAGCAAGAATATTGCAGAAGCATAAGCATCTTCAGTCATAGATGTAAATCCAAGATTTCTGAGATTATGAACAACCATTCCAATGTTCCTCACCAACTTATCCTCCAATTTTTTCTTCTGGTCAAAGCTTCCATCAATATCCATTTTTCCATATCGATTATTTTCCATGTCATTTTTATTTTGTGATTCATTATTTTCTTCATAATCTCCAGC
Organism: Lactuca virosa; assembly: GCF_052849685.1. Classification (NCBI taxonomy): domain Eukaryota; kingdom Viridiplantae; phylum Streptophyta; class Magnoliopsida; order Asterales; family Asteraceae; genus Lactuca; species Lactuca virosa. The sequence continues at coordinate 84,252,092 of NC_136433.1, read as the reverse complement.
CATAATTGTGCTCAATTCCTCTAATCTTCCTTTGAAGTACCAGTGAAGTACCTCTACAAGATTGTTAATAACCAAAAGTTTAGCTTTTTAATTTATTTATGTGTAGTATAAGGAACAATTTATTCTGAATATTGTTTAATCATGTATTCAAATCAAGGGTAAGTTTGTATAAGAAAAACACACATTATAGGTAGATAATAGTAATACTCAACTTAAATGATAGAAAATATTAGTAATGATTAATCAATAGTAGCTCTAAAGCTGATCATTTTGCATTCTAACAGTAATAATTCAGTTTCATTCTGATAATACTAACTCTAATCATTGATCTTGCCAAAAAAAAGCACTAAATGGTAGTTGAAGGCTAACATTTGAGTTCACAAATTTAAGGGAAAAATAAAGTCAAAAATAGCGAGCAGATTGCATAATTAAAGTCTCAAGAAACATATACCAGGAAATTGGCGAGGCAGAGTGGTCATAAGAACAGAAGAAACAATTAGTTGATATTTAGAAAATAAGACATTTTCCACATCTGAAGGGTAATCTTGGCATATTTGTAAAGAATTGACCAACATCAATAAACACTTTTCTTGATACTGTTTTTCAAGTGATATTTCTTCCAAAGCTTTACACAGTAGTAGTTCCACCACATCCTCTTGCATCTGTTTGGGGATTCGCCAAATTCAGAATCAGATTAAAAGAAGTAATTTATACAACAATATATATATATATATATATATATATATATATATATATTTGTTGTATAAATTACTTCTTTTAATATATATATATATATATATATATATATATATATATATATATATATATATATATATAGAGAGAGAGAGAGAGAGAGAGAGAGAGATTGCCAACATACATCTTTGTCATTTGTTTCAAGGTCTATGCCATTACTATGAGCATCAAAATTCTTCCAAAACTTGGGTGCACTATGTTTCTCTAAAGTTTCCTGCTCATTTCAAACAATGCTACTGATTCAGATTAAAAAGTAGAATGCAAGATACATCTCAGTAAAACAATGAATATACACATGGAAATGATGTGGGAGCTGAAAGTGCTGAAAACAATTAATCAGAAAGGGTACATACTAAAAGGGTCAGAATTGCAATCACACTACAATAGCTCTATGACTTGTATTATAGTAATTTTGTTCTGGTTACAATGTGATTCCTTCTGTATAAATCGCACCACGTCGTAGGTGAGGTGTTACCACGAAGAACTCAAATGTACTAAAATGGGGTAATAAGTTCGAATCAAATAACAACGACCTCCAAAAAAACAAAATATACCTGGAGAGATAGAAGGAAATGTTCTTCGACTAAATCCCGTAGGCCGTACTTGCATAGACTAGAAACGTGGGATTGGAACTTCGAGTAATATGACGATAAGTCAGTATCATCACCTTTGACGATCGTCTCTGTTATCATACAGAAGCTGTTCCAGCTTTCCAAAATCTCGGAGATTGAAGCTTCGGAGAGAGAATCCAGAACTCCCAAATTACAAACCGATGATAAGGCGTCTGCTGTCATTTTGCTGCGGTTTCGTTAAGCGTAGATCGATTCAACAGATAATTAAACCCTAATTCCAAAACTCAACCAAGACAAAGAAACAGAGGTGCAAAACTGAGTTCCAAGGACCCTAATTGGAAATGTTAGATGAAAGAATATAGGTTATCACAGTGATTTTGCCGCCATTTTGCTATTCAAACAGTGGTTTTGTATGCAGTGACGGTGCGAGATGTCAGTAGTATATGAGTGTTGACTAGGCCGCCAAACGTCGTAGACCGTCGTCGCTCGCCCGGTCGGATCCGGTTAGGAGTTATTTTGTAAAAGCAAGTTAATTTTAGGGAATATGACAGATTAAGGTAATTAACTTTTCGGTTTGTTCACATTTAGGTAACTATCTTTTTTTTACACGTCTAGGTAACAAACTTGGTGGAAGTGTTAACATATAACCATTATGACATGCTGTAGCAGGTTATATCATAGATGTGAACACTTTTAACAAGTACGTTACCTAAATGTGTACAAAAAAAAATAGTTACCCAGATATGAACAAAACGAAAAGTAAGAGTAAATTACACGAGTGGTCCCTGTGGTTTGGGGGAATTTGTGTTTTTGGTCCCTAACTTATTTTTTTTAACTCGGATGGTCCCTACTGTTTATTTTTGTTGTGTGTTTGGTCTCTGTCTTACCTAAAAAGACTATTGGGCCCTTATTAGTTTATTTTTTTAATTAATTTTCTTATTTATGTATTTATTCTTTATATATTTAAAAAAAAATAATAGACACCACATTTCTGTATCTACTCACCATCCCACCTCTCATCCTTCTCAACTTCTATTTATTTTTCATCTTTAGTGATATCGACATCTTCATCATCCCTTCTTTTTTCGGTACTTCAAGTCCGTCGAATCAACACCACAACCCACTAAAGATGAACAGACATTGGGTTATGGTGTTGGTTCGCCAGAGTAGAATGACCAAAAAAAGAAGGATGGTGAAGACGTCGATGTCACTAAAGATTGAAAAGAAATAGAAGTTGAGGAGGATGAGAGATGGGATGGTGACTGATGAGACCCAAATTAAATTTCTCAAATGTGGTTTCAGGTTTACGGTGAGGATATACATATATGTGGGGTCTATTAATTTTTTTAAATATATAAAAAAATAAATACATAAATAAGAAAATTAATTAAAAAATAAACTAATAAGGGCACAATAGTCTTTTTAGGTAAGACAGGGACCAAACGCGCAACAAAAATAAACAGTAGGGACCATCCTAGTTAAAAAAAATAAGTTAGGGACCAAAAACACAAATTCCCCCAAACCACAGGGACCATTCGTGTAATTTACTCTTACTTTTCGTTTCGTTCATATTTGGGTAACTATTTTTTTTATACACATTTAGGTAACGAACTTGTTAAAAGTGTTTACATCTAGGATGTAACATGCTACAGCAGGTCATAATGGTTATATGTGAACACTTCTAACAAGTTTGTTATCTAGATGTGTACAAAAAAAAGATAGTTACCTAGATGTGAACAAACCGAAAAGTTAATTACCTTAATAAGTCATATTCCCTTAATTTTAAAGAAAATGGCATAGTATAGAGAAATTGAGCACTTTATAATAACTTTATTTTGTAAAAAAATAACCATAAATTTTTTATTTTTGTAAAATTAACTATATATATTAAAGCGCATGGAGGAAAACAACAGTATTCTTTTCTATTTCTGACTTTTGCCACATCTTTTCTACATTTTAGGACTTTTGCCACATCTTTTCTACATTTTAGTGTTGAAACTTCTCATCTTCATAGTTTGACCATTTTATTTTACTTCTTTATAATTTTGCCATTAAAATTTCAACAAACTTTTTATTTTTATAATTTTGCCACTTTATTTTTACTTCTTTATATTTTTGCCACTAAACTTTCACTTTTACTTTTTTACAACCATTTTTCTTTATTCTTTATCATTTTCGTCTACCGTATTCTTCTATCCTTTATTTTTTTTTATTCTTTGGAATTTCCGTCAAACATATTCTTCTACCTTTCATTTTTTTCTAAAAAGAATGACCCGTGCAAAGCACGGGCCTTTTCCTAGTTATCATTATGTCCGGAATGACCTATTCCGAACCCGTATTTCATAATCGGTAAATGGGGATAAGATCCAACCCGGTAATGTGGTCCCCTATAAATAACATTTCGAATCTATTTCGGACTTCATTTCAAACTCATTTATTTCGGACACCAATCCAACTCTAGCAAAAATTTAGTAACACTACCAAGTTCCAAACAACACAAATACATATGCTTCAAAAAATCTAGAGAAAAAAAAAAGGCGAACTTGATACTAGGTTAACTAGAGAACTTGTGGCACATATTCTTTCTTTTAGACATTCCCATAAACTCATATGATGCATGTTCTTTCAACCCATCACTTGGATTAAGACATCAACTCTTGGTTGTATGATTTGCGTTTTTGATCTTACATTTTTCAAATGGAGGGGTGGTGAAGCAGGGAGGTGGTGCAAAGACAACAACAACATAGCAGTGGCCGATTCTATGGGTTTAGAGAGAAATAGCTTTTGTAATGGTCTAATGGATTCATGGAGTTTCCTTCTGATTTAAATCAATTAATCTTTATCCTTTTTGGCTTGAAATGGGATTTTGAAAAAAAAAATAGGAAAATCAAAGCCTCAAATTTGTAGAAGAGAATAAAAAGGGTATGGTTCGGTTTGAATTTTCAATTTGATTAAATGGAGAGTACGAAAATGGCCGTAATTTTGGAGAGGCTTTGAATTTTCAAATTGGTTTTATGGAGAGAATTAAAATGGACCGTCGGTCGATCAGAAAAGTTCAAAGACCTTTTGCAATTATTTTCTTTTTAGTTATCAGTTACAAATCCGTATTAAAGACCATTAATTACAGATTTTGTAATTAGTTATGCTCTTTAGTTTTCGCCATCTACAAGTCTGGGCCTATAAATAGAGTCATCTGGTCTCTGACACACCAGATGAACCAATCATTTCTTCCTCTCTATCGATTCTACTTCTGTTTTTTCTTCTTGTTGCAACCAAGGTATTTTCGGCTAAGTAAAGGTTCGGGTAATCTTCAATAATCACTTACTGTTGTTATATCCTGGGAAACAAACATCTACACCAAGAGAATTTGTTTTAAGGACACTATGTTAAACACAAAACCACAACAATACGTCTACAATTTTCTTCACTCGTATATTTTCCTAACAAACAACACTAATATTATCAAAATAAATAGAGTAGCAGAAATAGGCAAATATTAAAGCTCGCGTAGTAAGTTGCGAAGCTAGCTAGTCTCAACAGAGGCATTTTCCACACCCCGATACTCAATTTTGGGACTCGGCTGAGATATAGTACATTGTCTCTTAGATGACCATGAGAGTAGGTTTTGACCAATAAATACATAATAACATGATGTAGATCATCTAGTAATTGTGCTGGGGGGGCCAATCAGTGTCAAAATAAGTAACAAGACCATAAGAGGGTGTAACATATAGTTATAGACAATGCTCAAGAGTACCATGAATGTATATGAGAATGTGATTGAGAGCCGTGAAGTGGGGTTCTCTGGGATCGTGCATGAATAAACACATTTGTCGAACAACATATGTGATGTCCGGTCATGGAAAACTCTAAATAATAAGGAATCAGATATGTTGTTGATGAAACCAAACCGTGTGATAAACTATACAAACATGTGATACCAAGCCCTAGGTGCATGCTTAAGGCCATAGAAAGACATTCGAAGCAAGCATACATGATCATGAGCTCAAGAGTTGCGGAAACCTGGAGATTGATGCATGTATATGGTCTCCTGAAGATGGTCGTAAAGAAACACATTATAAAATAAACTAATGAACAAGCCAATGATGAGAAATAGTCAAACTGAAATAGCCCTAATGGTAGGCCGTTTAACAAACGGGCTGAAGGTCTCATCACAATCAATATCGAGTATCCAACTGCGACCGTTAGCTACAAGACGCGCCTTGTATCGCGCTAATGAGACATATGGATTATATTTCTTTTTAGAAATCCAAATACAACATCCTACCATCATCTACTCTAAAAAAATGATACACCCTATCACAAACTTTCCCATAAAAAATCTTCATATTCTCATATTCGTGTGTTTGGTTGTTTTTGTTACCCCCATAACAATCACAAACTACAACTTCGATTAATCCCATGCATGGTTATCCTTTTGATCATAAAGGGTATCGTTGCCTTAATCTTCATACAAAACAAATCATTATCTCCCAACATGTTGTCTTTGACGAATCCGTATTTCCTTTTGGTTCCATGACACATATACCTTTACCAACTATGATTTTCTTACTCCCGATGACACCCAAAACATTTTTAATAATTCGTCTCATCCTTCCCGACATCTCGACACACCTTCAAACTCGGTGTCCCACACCACAACCGAAAACTCATCTTCTTCTTGCCCTTCCTCCACTCATGTGAAGAACACAACTTGCAATAGATAGTCCAATTTATTATTTAGTATATCCTGTATAGCATTGTTACCCATATTATTGCTATGTTGTGTGTTTGTATATGTAGCCCAATTTATTATTTAGTATAGTCCATTTAGATAGTCCATGTACATGTAAACGACCCACTTTTTATCTTATATGTAAACTGGAATGTAATTGCTGGATGTCATGCGAAAAATCAAATTATAACATGGTAATTGTTCCCTTCATTGGTTCCCGATCCAAAACGGTTTGACCGGTCGATTCGAAAGGATTTTTAAAACATTAGTAAAAATATCAAAATAATCATTTAATTTTTCGTTTTTTTCAATAAAAAATATAATATTTCAACTTAATAATCCCTACAACAAAGCCCTTGGACCGAGTTAGCTATTATAACAGGCTAACAGCGTAGGGGATTAATCTGAGCCTCTGCAATTTTGATGGCTCAGCAACAAAGCCAGCCGAGATCCAACGCCGTCAACAAGATTGCACTGGCGTCGCTATCTGCAATGGTGGCGGAAACCACCACCTTCCCCATCGATATAACCAAGACGAGGCTTCAATTACACGGCATATCCATCTCAACGACTCGCCGAGTCTCAGCATTTCAGGTCGCCGCCGACATCGTTCGCAATGAAGGCGTAACAGGACTGTACAAAGGCTTATCACCTGCGCTTATTAGACACATTTTCTATACACCGATTCGAACCGTTGGTTATGAACAATTGCGTCACGCTTTCCTCACTGATGATAATCAGTCTCTTTCTCTACCAAGTAAGGCACTCATCGGAGGATTTTCCGGCGTTATTGCTCAGGTAATAGATCTCGAAACCCTATAATTTTACTTTTAGTCAGTTGATTATAGGGCTAAATGCAAGAGATAGTTTATTAGCTGCTACTATCATTTCTGATTGTAGGGTTTTTTCTTCAAAAGAACATCCCAGACAATAATCTGAAACAAAAATGTGATTTTTCTTGTTAATATCTGTTTTTATTCATATATGGCATCATCGCTTTTCTTCAATCTTTTTTGCCTCTTCGATTCTTAAGCTATACTTGCCAGTGCAAATAAACTACAGATAATAAACAAAAAAAGCAACAATTCACATAACACTTCAAATGTGTTGAGAGTATTAAGGATCAGAATCTGAAGAGGTGAAATCTGGAGTTACCCAAGTGGAACTATTTTTTTAGGGTTTCATCAGGTTCAGAAGAAACAGCCATTTTAAGGCACCTAATAAGATCATAACAATCCCTTTTCATTTTCCTTCATACTCTAGAATACTCTTCATTTGAAATATACAAAGACAAGTGTCTTCAATTTGATTTTTACACTCCTGTTCTTCACCATAATAGTGCAGGTAGTAGCTAGCCCAGCTGACCTGGTCAAAGTCAGAATGCAAGCAGATGGTCAAAAAGTCAACCGCAGATACACAACCCCACTCAACGCCTTACACAAAATCATAAACACCGAAGGCTTTTTCGGACTATGGAGAGGCGTATTCCCCAATATCCAAAGAGCATTTTTAGTAAACATGGGAGAATTAGCATGTTATGATCACGCAAAAACATTCATAATTCACAATAAAATTGCTAATGACAACATTTACGCCCATACTTTAGCCTCCATGATTGTCTGGCCTTACAGCCACCACCATAAGTTGCCCTGCAGATGTTGTGAAAACTAGAATGATGAATCAAGGGATTAGCAAAGAAGGTAAGTTTAAGTATAGGAATTCTTATGATTGTGTTGTGAAGACTGTTAGATTTGAAGGGATTAGAGCTTTGTGGAAAGGGTTTTTTCCTACTTGGGCTAGGTTAGGGCCTTGGCAATTTGTGTTTTGGGTGTCTTATGAGAAATTTAGGTTGATTGTTGGGCTTCCTTCTTTTTAATAAAGGGAGAATTAGTAATTTGTAAGTTTTGTAATTTTTTAATGATAGCATATGTATTTGTTTTAATAAATTATAATGTATGAACATTGTGTTGTGTTGCTTTCAAAATGGCACATGTTGCTTTGATAAACAATGAATTGGACAATTTGATAATTTGGATCGGGCTTTATGATTCAAAATTTTGGATTGGTTTTCGTTACAGAATTGAGAACTGAATATTCCAAAAAATACGAAGAATTTGTTATTTATCTAATTATAGTTTATTTTATATTAGAATATATACATTTATTCCTTTTTTAGATTTGTTTAATTGTATTGGGAAATTTTAGCCCAAGTAGAAAACATTTAATACAAATATTTCGTTCTGAGAATCCTTTTATATGTATAAAATAAATTATGATTTTATTTTCTAACAAGTGTTTGGTAAGAAGACTTAACCAAAAAAGACAATGAGATTAGGGTGATCTTAAATGAATCCCTGTCCCACACACATATGTCCCCTCAAAGAGACTCATTTAACACCAACCTAGAATTACCAAGGTTGCCTTTAAGGCCATCTATACCAAAATAATGTCAATAGACTTTAAAGTTTAAACTATCACATCAACTTTCATAATAGCATCTATCATGACAAATGACAAATGACAATGTCAACACTCTTTTAAAGTGGTATCAACGTCCACATCAATAATAATTATTATACTTTTAGCAAATATTTTAATTAGTTATAGTTAATTATAATATAATGAGATACTAACATGAATATAACTATTCATAATTAAATATAATTACATTTGAAAACAAAATCGACAATCAAATTACTAAAAATGGATATGTAGTATGACGAGTTGATGACTTGAGAGTGTTATATTTTATACATGTGTACATATTTAGTCACTAAATATACACAATTTACTATTGAACTCTCCCCGATTGTTCAAAAACTATGATAATGACCGAGTATTATAGTTTATGTCTCGTTACATTGTTTATGTGAAAAAAAGATTAAATGTTAACTACTTAAAAATTATATGGATAAGGTTAACCACTTGGACGGATAATGTACTATTTATTGTGTATATTTTTAGTCACTAAACTATTTTTTGTACATGATTTACCAATAAAATCTCTCAATTATTTAAAAAAAAAAAAACTACTATTATGACCAAATAATGTAGAAACATGTTGATTTGACATTTTTGTGATTGAAATCGATTTAATATATAATGTCAAACTTATATTTAGTGTGTAAGCCGAATAATATAGATACATGTTGATTGGACATCTATGTGGTTGAAATGCATATAATATATAATAAACTTATATTTAGTGTATAAGTCATGTAACCTAAATCTCTTGTGCAAATGAGATACCATTAATTTCTAGGTTATGGATAAACTTATATATAGGTAAATGGTTTTATAAACGAGATATTGTTTATTTGTAGGTTATGGATCAACGCATACTTAAAAAAACATTTTTTTTATTTGGAATCTTCAAAAACAAATATCAAAGGTTAAAGAGGAAAGTCTAATTCGAGAAAATAAACAAAAATAGAATGTGAAACCACTTACCGTAGAGTTAGGGCACACCCTAAACCTTTTTCTGAGGTTATCTGCAATCCAACATGTTAAGATTGGAGAGGGTAAGCGACATGGAATTTCGATCTACTCGTTCCTTCTTCCTGTTTGAGTTGTTGAATGTAAAAGAAGATGACATTGTTGTAACCTTGTTCACTCAAATTTGGGGTACAAAAGATGCAGGTTAGATGGCTTAAACTCGAAATATAAGTCCATAATTATGTATTAGATCCATCTCAAACATGTAAATTTCAAATCAACAATTACTTAAAATGTGTTGTCATAATTGTAGTTTTTGAACAACTGAAGTGAGTTTAATGATAAATCATTTACAAAAATAATTTAGTGACTTAATATGTACACGTGGCATAATACATTACCCCTCACAAGTCATTAACACCATCCAAGTAATATCCATACAATTAATATTTAATCTATTTTTCCCAAATAAGCAACGTAACCAACATAACGTACAAGTATAAGCGTACAACAATTGGTCATAATGGTAGTTTTTGATAACTGTAATGGTAAATCGAGTACAAAAAATAGTTTAGTGACTAAAGTATGAATACGACAAAATACATTACCATTTTAAGTCAATAACCCTAGCATCTAGCAACAAAGAAACTTTTAATTACAAACAATCTTGACATGCTTTTAAATGAAAATTGTTCTAATATTATTTATATTTTCTATTAGTTAATTGTAATTGGATCGAAGTATGTTGTGCTTATGTCTTTATATTTTTATTAAGCTGTATGTCTATATTTATATCATTGTATTTAGAGTAATTTATTTTATAATGTAAAATTTGGTAAAAGATATGAATAAAATATAAGCTAAATGTTTTTTGAATGGATAAATATATTTAGATTATAATAATTTAATATAATAATTTATTTGATCTATTAAATATAATATTAAAATAAAAATATATAAATGTTTTATAATATTAGGATTATCGACAAGTTGGCAATTAAAAGCATTAAAGGAACTGCATGTAGGACCACACCCAGCTTAATAAAAACATAAAGACATAAATTATCCCTGTATACTATCTTCCCAATTGTCGATACCCATAAGTTCAATTCCCATTTGTCTATATGCAAAGGAGTAAAAAAAAATCCAAAAGTAATTGTCCATGTTCACTACATCCGTCCCCATATTACATGAGTTAGTGAAATAAAAAACGTTTCCTCTACAGAAACATCCTACTTAAATATGAATCCCTAACTGGCATATGTAGCAAACATATAGTCCTTTGTAAACTACCCTACAACAAAGAAAACGAGTTTTTCATATTTGGGGAAAGGGTCACATTCTCATGCTAACAATGTATTTACCTCCTACTTTCGATGCGTCCAAGGCGACTTGGACCTCACGACGTATACTACACCATGTTATGCAAGCAATCAAACAAATTCGACTTCTTTTCCCCATCACTATTGAACAAATTCAATTTCTTTTCCTTATCACCATTGATGTCAAAGCTCAGGATTGTTATTTAGCTCAGATGGATGTGATTACATTTATCTCCGTATTATCTTCCAAATATTATAGTGTTAGTCGCCTACTCTTGAGAAACACCACATCCGAATCATTTGCATCTAGATATCATGTAACTCAACAAATGTACTTGAACACTTCACCATCCACTACTAGAAAACAGTCCTTTAATGACACGCAAACAATGACACAAACTGATTTACGATATGCATTTTTTGTGTGTCCTAAAATATTGCAAGGATCTGAATTTTTAAGATCTGAATTTTTCAGAGATCTGAATTTCTAAGAGGGTCTGAACTTTTAAGATCTGAATTTTTAACATGCTGTTTGGTTGAAACCTCTTAATTGTTGTGCTGAATTATAAAAATGACAATTTTACTCTTCTGTATTACTTTTTGTTGAATTCAATGTTTTTGTTTATAAAATAACAAACGAAATTCTTGAATAATTATAAAAAATATATACAAACACCATACAAAATACAAAGTAAACATAAATCAAATTTAGACACAAATCTATCCAATTATAGCAATCAAAATTGCTTTGTTTTGGATGACATTGCTATAACGAAATAGATTTTTCAAAATACAATGTTCTAATATGAAGCAGTGAAACTATGATTTTATAGTAATGAAATCAATAAAAGCATATTGCTCTAAACACCCTCTTAAACAAGCTTACAAAAACAACATGAACTATATGCTTATATAGAACACATTACATGTATACAACCATGTTTCTGTGTGTTCCAAATGAGTGATATCCCCATCACCTTCAAATATACACCAGAAGCAAAAATGTTAACGAAGATTCACAATAGGTTTAACTCTACATCAGTTTGATTTCTCTTCTTCAACTCCACCATTATCATTTGAAGTCATTGTAGTATAGTCCTTATATCTTTTCAACTGTTGATTGCTCTTGGAAGTGGATTATCTTCCTTTAATAACAAGAGCAATGATGGTAACGATGAATAAACATGGATAACTAGCTTCTAACTTCAAATCTAGGAGAACTAATAAAGTTTATGAGAAAAAACTGATCAAACTACAAACGAACACAAATCTACCTGTAATAATTAATAGAGCTAACTTCAAATCTTCAATACATCAACATCAAACGAAAAGCAAAAAGATCAATACCGGAAAAGCATCACAGTAACTTCAAATCTGCAAACGAACATTACTTGATGTACAAATAGGTTTCACAAATAAACCCTAGAAATCGATTTCAGAAATTGGTTTCAGAAATTAACCCTATAATCGATTTTTAGATACACAAATAGGTTTCAGAGAGGTAATCGTTTCAGAGAGCCATTACCTGATGTATGTCGATGAGTTTGAGGTGGATGGAGGGCGGCGCAGGCGACAACTCTGGCGGAGGTGGAGGCGGTGACTGGTCGGTGGCTAGAGCAATGGCGGAGGGTAGCAGGTTGTCGGAGATGGTTAGGAGGGAGAAAGAGGTCGTCTCGTGAAATAGAATAGAGAAGAAGGAATACGTTTTTGGGCAAAATCGGAAACACGCGTGACTTATTCTTTTCAGATACAACCTCAAGTCTGAGAAATTAAGAGGCTTTTTTTAATTTAAGAGACAAAAAATAAGAGGCTACCAAACACTTGATATCTTAATTTTTAAGAGATTACCTCTTAAATTTTCAATTAAGAGGTAAACAAATAACCCCTTAGTCGCCTACTCTTGAGAAACACCACATCTGAATCATTAGCATCTAGATATCATGTAACTCAACAAATGTACTTGAACACTTCACCATCCACTACTAGAAAACAAGCCTTTAGTGACACGCGAACAATGACACGCACTGATTTACGATATGCATTTTTTGCGTGTCCTAAAATATTGTCAGTTTTCCAAAATTTGAAGGATAGAGGACACACATTTATGCGTGACCTAAAATTAATGTCCAAAAAAAATTACAAACATGGAGGGCGCTTATGTTAAATGTGTGTCCTCTACAAATGTCGTTTTATAATTTTTTACTTAAACACGTGTTTTTAAAGGGGGAAAATGAAATCTTCTAAAATTCTAAAATTTTGAAGTACCCACTTCTGCATTCTCTCCTCTAGATCTCCCTTCATTCTCTCCCTCCCTTCTCTCTGCAAACCCTAAGCCATCGCCACATCCCTTCTCTCTAGCACATGCTAGGGTTTTATTTTCTTCTAAGCTTCCGTTTCTCTCGTTTTCTCTCAACCCAGTACGCGCGAGGGTTTTTGGTGGTGATCAACCGGTGGTGAAACGATTCAAGCCTTTCTCCCTCTCAAACAATCGCTTCTCATCAGATTGCCCTACCACAATTCAACGCCAAAAAAGGAAGCGACTCTCCGCTTTCTTATAAAGTTATTTCCTTTAACAATCATCGCATGGAACTTGGAATCTTCCTCTGATTCTACACCTCAAGTAAGGAATATTGATTTCTCGGTGCATAGCATTCTTCGGTCGCTGTATTTCTTCGAAGATCTATACGGTGAGTTATTTCCCCGACCCTCTGTAGTTTTAATGATTTTTTCCTGATCTTGATTGATGTTTGTGTTGTTTCTTCCATGAATGGAACCAATTTTTCATAAATTCACCATCATGTTTAGTTTTTCCGAATTCGTAACAAGTAATGAACCATTTTCTATTGATTTTTTTGCTCCTGAAACCCTAAAAGGTATGGTTTTGTTGGATTGATGTTTATAGTACTTTAGTGTTTTACCTACTCATTTAATTTATTGATTGATCTGTGGGATTGTGATTTGTCGTTGCAATTGGTGGATGTATGATGTAAGAAAGCTTAGCTACTTCGATTTGGTTGTACCATGAAAGTTTCATGAAGAGTTTCTATGGTATTTTGTTTAGCTTTCTTCTTGCTTTTTGTTTGAAGTTTGATAATTAATTGGTGGGCTTACAGGTAATTGAGCATTTTTATTGAGAGAGATGCCTGCTGGGTTTGGGCAAGTGCCAAACAGGTCACCCCAATGCCTATCTTGTTCAAACCCTAACAATTCCAATAATGGCGATCCAGGAAACTTTGAATGCAAGGTTAATGATGGACTTAAACTTTTGTATGTTAGTGAATTTATTTGTCACTAAATCTTTTAAATGATTTAGAAACAGAGTGCATGCATATGATGGAGCTAGAAGTAGTTAACTTGGCTAAAGCCAATAACAGTTCAACTTTCAACACTAAGGTATGACACACTTCACTCTTGTTTCAATTTTTGTGTCATTGTGCTTTATTTTTATTTACTTTACTTTCGGTTGTATGACAGGAAGGATAATTAGCCTCTTGGAAAAATGTAAGTGCTTCTCTGCAGTTATGCATGGGAATGCTTCAGGGCTTACAGGTCTAATATTTGTTGATTAAATGTCTGTTTTAGTCGAGGTAATTTTTCTTGTAACACCTAAAATTTCTTCACTTTTCCATCATTGCTTATAACAACTTTGATTATTTTCTTTGAACTGAATAAAATTTTTTGTTTTGTGATGAATTATGTTTACTTCTATTTCTTCCTATTACAACATTGTACTTTGGCTTACTTTTTTTTTATGATACAGATTGCTATCTCTGCATTGAACATGGGTGGTGCTTGGGACAATGCTAAGAAATATATCGAGGTATGGCAATTTAGGCATTTATAGCATCCTATATTTGTTGTTTACTATTAAAATATAATGTCTTAATTTGCTTAATGTTATGTTGGGGTTTCTGACCATGCAAAGTCTCTTGGACCAAAAGGGTCTGATGCACACAAGGCGGCTGTGATTGAAGACATTGTTGGGGATCCTTTAAAGGACACATCAAGACCATCACTAAACATCCTCATCAAGCTCATGGCTGTTGAGTCTCTTGTGCTTGCTCCATTCTTTGCCACCCATGGAGGCCTTCTGTTCAAGTTCTTCGAGTAAGGATACGAATTATAATCCCCCCATTCTTATCTTATAATATGAACACTTTAGATGAAATACAAAGGATAACAATTAAAGACCTTGCAGACTTGGGACTCATCAAAGTCCAACTGGTTAAATGCAAGAAATGGTAATGTACTTTCATTTCATTTTCATTTTTCACTGCTATAGTTTGGTGGATTTTTTAAAATTACTAGGCCCTAATATGAAAGAAAATTTAAAAAGTAGACTGTTATAGTTTTTGGTATATTTTCAAAGTACAATGCCCTAATAAGAAAAAAGTTGAAATTACAAAGTTGTAATAGAAAGAAATGAATGTAGGATGTTATAATAAACAAATAAATAGTAGTAATTTTTGGCTACCAGTCTTTCTATTAGCCTGTTAGATGCATCAAGGAAATAGGTACTCCATGACTTTATTTGTTTTTTATATTCTGCATGCTCTAGACAGAGGGTTAATATGGTGATTTTCTGTCTCCACTAATCTTCATTTTTGTGGTATAATGCATAGGGTAGAAAATCAACTTCCTAACCTTATTGTTTGATATATTACATGATAAAGATAAAGATGCATTATTGAAAGACTATATGCATAATCACACAAGAAGCTTTCAGATCTTGTGTAACGTCGCAAAAATTTTTGTTTTTATAATAATTAAACCATCATCCAAAACATTTTCATAAAAACCATAATGAAATCAAAGTATGTCAAAATCATCCAGTTACATCAGAGTCAAATAAAATGCAGAACAATCATGGCGTGTGTGATGCGATCACCCCGAGCTCTTCCCTCTCAATTCGGAAGTACCTGAAACATAAACAGAAAACCTTAAGCACGAACCTTAGTGAGTTCCCTAAAATACCACATACAATATATATCAAACACATAATGGGCCTCGCCATACATCGGGCCCGCTCATAATAGATCTGTCAGTAAATAATGGGCCCCGCCCGACATCGGGCCCCACCCGGTATACATACAAACACATAAACATGGAAGAATCATAAAGATAAATAGCATACAAGACAGTCATCAGACCCCGCCTGGCATCGGGCCCCGCCCGATATACATATTAGATATCATACATGCAGAGTCACATAGATAACTAGCATCCTAATCATAATAAACCATGGGTCGTCATTGGTGCCTTCGACCCGCCAAACACATTGAGGAAACTCACCTCAAGCTGCTGAATATCTTGGATAAAAGCTCGGACTGCTGATTCGGAAAAATCCTCACGTTAACATCATCAATAATACCTAATTAATAATTAGGTCTTAACCCATAATCAAGAATCTAGATCACTTGTCCAACATCTAGGGTAAAAGACCATTTTACCCTTTTCCTACTTGGCCCAAACCAAGGCCCAACCCATTTGCTCCAAAAGCCCAAATTTCTGAATGGCAGCCAAAGCCCAATATGGCCCAATCTAAGAAGGCCCAAAGTCTAGAAATGATCCAAAAAGTTAAGGGTCCAAGCCCAATCGAAACATAGCTTAAATAACCCAAGCCCACAACTCATTCAACCCACAGATTAGCATACGCTCGACGTACCAGGCTCGTATGCCCTGCGTATACGATTGATCTGGAAACAGGGCCTGTACCCAGTACGCTCAACGTACCCAGGAGTACGCCCCGCGTACTGGCCTGATTTCAAATCCATGGCCAAATGACTTAAGGAGAAGATACATACCCGTTACCACGTTAGGTGTTGCACGAGCCTCCTCGGCTGTCAGTTGAAAAGCCCTGCTCCTCTCAACAGGCACATCCGCCTTGCCCCTGCGGCCATCGGTAATCCGTAGAGTCGCTGTAGCGGGTGCTACCACTGGTCCAACTGCTGCCAAACTCGGGAAATTGGCCTTCTTATGGCCCCTTTGATTGCAATGGAAGCAAATCAGGTCAGATGTCAGGGTGGTGGTGGTGGTAGCAGTGCAATCCCTGCTAATATGACCCGTCATGTCGCACTTGAAGCAGCAAGAACCACCCACCCTGCACGCCCCATCGTGCGTCTTTCTGCACTTGCCACAGCGGCTCCGGCTCTGCTGGCCTCTCGATCTCGAATCAAAAACCTTGGGCCTCTTGACCGAACCCTCTGATCCCTGAACCTGATTCGGCTTCCTCTTCCTTTCCATCTCCAAGTCGATATCCCTCTCCATGGGCCTCACTATCATATCATCCAGTGTCCTGCAACTAGACCGGCTCACAAATTGCCTGATATTACTCCTCGACATCTCATAGTATGTCGCCTTCTTCATCTCCTCATCTGCCACATACTGCGGAACCAACAACGCCCTCTAGCGGAACATAGCGGTGATCTCGGCCACCGTCTTAATAGTCTGGCGAAGGTCCTGGAACTCCCCCGCCAACTTGTGGACCTCAATCACAGGTGCAAACTCGAACCGAAATCTCGTCACAAAATCCTCCCAAGTCATGGACTCAATCGCCTCGCCTCCGAAGGCATGTCCTAACTCCTCCCACCAGTCTTGGGCTCTGTCTTTCAAAAGATAGGAAGCAAGTCTGGCCTTTTCCCCATCGGGACAACTGCTAGCGTGGAATGCATAAGCGACATGCACTAACCAACATCTGCTCGCGACCGGGTCCTTCTTCTGGAAGAACTCTGACGCCCCACATGCCCGAAACTCATGGAAAGTTAAAGTGTGAGATCTCATCATCGCTACCATATCAGAACGTAATGAGCCGAAACACTCCTCTAAAACCTCCATGATACCCTCCTTGATCATACCAAAGGTCACAAGAGTCTGCTCGAGTATGTTGTGGGTAATCTCTAACCAAATGAACTCCCGCATCTGATCATCCAACTGCCCGACTCCAGAACCTGAGCCTGAACCCTCACTAGCACCAGAACCACTACGAGGTTTTCCCCGAGTGACCACCATACTGAAAATAGACCATTCAAACCATCAAAACATACATATATAATCATTGAGAGATTCCATACTCTACAAGCTTCTTGGTATCATCGCAATTTTCCTTGACTCGAGTACGAATCCTATGCTTTTAGTAGTACAGAACCATACTAACTTCCACACATATCCATACTTTCCTCAAGGATCACTTCGAATCCCCCAAGTCACTCCCTTATCCATACATATAATCCTCAACAATACGAGGCTCCCAATACTAAGTCTCTTCCTAGGTTTTCCTAGGGCAACCACCAGACTACTCCCCGCCATCAGCTGCAAAAGGAACTTCCCCTAACATCCTCTAACTAGCTCACAAATATAATTACATATTACCGACACTAGATAATTCTTCGAATGAAAGGTCTCACACTACAACGGTTGGACTCAAACAAGAGCAGCGCAATAGAGTTAAAACCTAACCTTCTAAACTTATTTAGTCTCAACAATATGTAACTTAGCATATTCGCTTACGAGTTAGCTAAAGTTAATGGAAACTCCTAAAAGCACAAAGCAAGAACCATTCGAGAATCGAGTAATCGGAACAAGCATAACCTAAATAGGCCATCCTATCACTGTCTGATCAGTACTAGCATACAAATCTACAAGCTCATACAGTAGGCATATAAAGGCATCATTCCTAGCATTCTATCATGCAAATCACGAGCATATCCTTATCCTTAAACTAGCATTCGATTAACAGATTCACAAATAAAAACATATCATAAAACATGTATGGGTATTTTGGGAAAATATACTTGAACTTGGTCGATTGCATGCACCACACCCCTTTTCTTTTATCAGAAAACTCTTTTGTAAAACATTTCCTTTTTGAAAAAAAATCTACCAAACCCTCAGTTTAAGTTCAGACTGTCACACCCCAAACCGGAACGACAGAAACGTTCGGGGGTGGAGGACGTCATGTGTAGTATCACAACAGTTGTATCATAACAATCATAGTAACACAACCATTACATTGAATACATATATAAAAAATATTTACAGTTATTTAAGTCTTGTTTGAATACATCAAAGTGTAAGTAAAATATAAAGACAAGACTTTAATTGCTCCGACTTCACACAACTCCAGAAGGTACCTGTCTACTGATTTCCTGAGAATACAAGCAGTTTTAAAAGAGTATCAGCATAAAGCTGGTGAGTTCATAAGCATGTTTTTGTAATAAAAACCTGTTGATGAATCCATGAAAATGTTTGTATGTTTCCAATAAAATCCAATATTTTCTAACATATATGTTCGTTGATATGATTTGTTCAAAAACCTTGACTATCACTTGTATGTTTTGTATGTACTGTTTGAAAACCCTGGCTACCACCAGTATGTATAGTATGTTCTGTTTGAAAACCCTGGCTACCACCAGTATGTATAGTATGTTCTGTTTGAAAACCCTGGCTACCACCAGTATGTATAGTATATTACTACGTAAACATATCGTTGTTATCTACATTGCGAGCTTTATGACCATACATTAACTTGATATGGCGCGAATCAGGCACCAGTATCCTTTATGACTTTGTCACCCGTAGACCTGCCGGTCCTACTGTAGCTAGCAGTAAGGTGCGGGATAGTCAGTCCCGTATAGATCTATACACAAAAATCACGCTCTCTCTCTCCAGGAGATTCTAGTTCATAAGAGGTAGTCTTCCACTTAGTTAAGTTTGTAAGCGCCCAAGGACGTGTCTCCAATTAGATTAACGACTTTACAAGTAATAGTATAGAAAACCCTTTTTATGAATAACCGAAAGGTTTATAAACTGTTGTATGAATTCCCAAACTATACCTAATATAGTTTGTATGTATGTATAACCTTGTATGTATCCCCAAACTATACTCAATATAGTTTGTATGTATGTATATATAACCTTGTATGTATTCCCAAACTATACCTATTATAGTTTGTGTGTTTGTATATGTTTAACCTTGTATGAATTCCCAAACTATACCTATTATAGTTTGTGTCTATGTATATGTAAAATCATGTGTTGATCTGAAAACCATGTGGTTAAGCTTGTAAGTTGAAAACTTCCCTTATGCTCAGCATAATACAGAAGGGATAAAATATCTAAATATTTTATAAAAGTATAGAAACTGTATGTTTGTCTCGATTGTATCCGTTTTAAGTTTATTGTAATCCTTTTGTATAAATTTCATGAAAACATTTATGTTTGGCTTGTATTCCCCCTGAAAACATTAAAAACTCGGAAAATGTAGGGGTATGAACTCACCTTGAGTGAGTGGTTTGTACGAAAGATCGATATGAGATGCCGAGTATCACGTGAAGCCTCGAACACAATTGGATCCTATTTAACATGTAATAGCACATATAGGAGTTAAATTAGGGTATTTCACAACTAGACATGATAGGAAACCACTCTAAGGTCTTGGAAACTCTTGAACTAAGTGTTAGAACCATATGGGATTAAGTGAGGGAGGTGTACGGCCACCCTAAGGGTGTGTACGACCATGAGTGTGCGGCCCATGAGTGTACGGCCGTACACTCATGATGAGATGTGCTTTTGAGGTGTTTCCAAGGTTCTAACTAGCATCCAAGGAGTGTTCTAGGTCCCATGCTTAGTTGTAATGCAAGTTTTGAGGCCTAAAAGGATCATCAAAGTGGGTTTACGGCCCTAGGGTGTGTGTACGGCCATACAAAGGGGTGTACGGCCGTACACCCTTCATGTTCATGCTAAAGTTGTCGACTTTAAGGTGAATCAAGGCTAGGGTCATGTCCAATTAGAAGATAGGGGCCAAACTCTCACTTTAGAGAGCCTTTAAGGGGTGTACGACCAACCTTATGAAGGTGTGCGGCCGTACTCCTTCAAAGGGTGAAGAACATGATGAAACTTGATGGATCAAGGCTTAGATCAAGAGGTCTTTCAAGTATAACAAGCTAGAGGATGGAATACTCACGTTTTTGAAGCCTTGGAGGGTTAACGGTTGAGTAAGCTTGAGAGAAGAAGGAGTAATGTGCAGCCAAGGGAAGAAAGGAATGAAAGAAGGAGGTCTACCCATATATATAGGGGTGGGTGACCCACCACCTTGGGTGTGCGGCCATGAGGGGGTGTACGGCCGTACACCCATGTGTACGGCCGCACACTCCTCCTAAAGGAGTGTATGGCCCGGTTTGCGACTTTGACAACTCATCCCTAGGCTCAACCTTGGTTGTACTCAAGCTTAGAACACTTAAACGAACCCTTAAACAGTGCTAAAAGATAACAGAAATGAGTTTAACATTGATTGAATTGACTAGATGTACAAGATAGAAGTTCCGGATTGTCACATCATCCCCCCGTTAGAAGGAATATCGTCCCGAAATTCAAGAATAGAGGTACAAATCATGGACTTGGAAAGAGATGAGGGTACTTCTGTTTCATTGAATCCTCACGCTCCCAAGTGAATTCAGGTCCCCGCTTGGCATTCCAGCGAACCTTCACTATCGGGATGCGACATTGTTTCGTTCGTTTGACTTCCCAGTCTATGATTTCAACTGGTTCCTCTACGAAGTGTAAGCTGTCGTCTAGTTCGATCTCGTCGAGGGGAATCACAAGTGTCTCATCGGATAGACACTTCTTTAGGTTCGACACGTGGAAGACGGGATGTACGTTGCTAAGTTCTCGAGGTAACCGGAGTTTGTATGCTACGGGACCGATCCTAGCAAGGATCTTGAATGGTCCAATGTATCTTGGATTTAGCTTTCCACGCTTTCCGAAGCATATCATGCCTTTCCAGGGTGAGACCTTCAAAAGGACACGATCACCAACTTGGAATTGCAAGGGTTTTCGTCTCTTATCGGCGTAGCTCTTTTGTCTATCTCTTGATGCCTTTAGTCGTTCTCGGATTTGTACGATCTTTTCAGTCGTCTCTCGAATGATTTCAAGACCCATGAGAGTGCTGTCGGGGACTTGACCTTTGACTAGCTGCGTGTCACCCACTTCAGCCCAGCACAGAGGGGATCTGCACTTACGACCATAGAGGGCTTCAAACGGCGCAACCTTGATGTTGGTATGGTAGCTGTTGTTGTAGGAAAATTCGACCAAGGGCAAATGAGTGTCCCACGACATGCCGAAGTCGATGACGCAGGCTCTCAACATATCTTCTAATGTCTGGATTATTCTCTCACTCTGTCTATCTATTTGTGGATGATAAGTCGTGCTCATATCCAACCTAGTTCCAAGGGCCTTCTGTAGTGACTGCCAGAATCTCGAGGTAAACCTGCTATCTCGATCGGAGATAATGGACACAGGCACCCCATGAAGGCGAACTATTTCTCGAAGGTATATTCGTGTGAGTCTCTCCATTTTGAAGTTTTCTTTGATTGGCAGGAAGTGGGCGGATTTAGTCAGTCGATCGACAATTACCCAGATGGCGTCGTGCCCACTCGGAGATCTGGGTAACTTAGTGATGAAATCCATGGTAATCCTCTCCCACTTCCACTCAGGTATTTCTAGCTGCTGAAGTAGACCTGAGGGCTTTTGATATTCTACCTTCACCTTGGCGCAAGTCAAGCACTTGCCCACGAATGTAGTGATCTCTGCTTTCATGTTCGGCCACCAATATAGTTGCTTGAGATCCAGATACATTTTATCTGAACCTGGGTGAACGAAGTATCTAGTCTTGTGAGCCTCGTTCATGACAACCTTCCTGTACCCGCCTTACTTTGGGGTCCAGATCCGGTTCATGAAATAGTAAACTCTGTCTCCCTTAATCTCTAAGTTCTTTTACATTCCTATCAGGGCTTCATCCGACATGTTCTCTGGTTTTAAGGCTTCCAGCTGAGCCTCTCTGATTTGTGTGGATAATTGGGAATGGATGGTCATTGTCAGTGCCTTCACCCTGCGACCTGAATATTCCTTTCGGCTGAGGGCATCTGCTACCACATTGGCCTTGCCGGGATGGTAGCGTATTTCGCACTCATAGTCACTGAGCAGCTCTACCCATCGCCGATGCCTCATGTTTAACTCTTTCTGATCAAAGATATGCTGTAAGCTCTTATGGTCGGTGAAGACAGTGCACTTGGTTCCGTAGAGATAATGTCTCCAGATCTTTAACGCGAAGACCACTGCTCCCAACTCTAGATCATGAGTTGTGTAATTGACTTCGTGTGTTTTCAGCTTTCTCGAGGCATAGGCGATAACCTTTCCTCGCTGCATGAGCACACAGTCTAGGCCCTGATTGGATGCATCACAGTAGACAACGAAGTCTTCCGTCCCTTCAGGCAGGGACAAGATAGGTGCGCTGCATAGGGCTTGCTTCAATGTTTGAAACGCAGTGTCTTGCTTTTCTCCCCAACTAAAGGTTACACCTTTCTGTGTCAGGGTGGTTAAAGGCTTAGTGATTTTGGAGAAGTTTTGGATAAATCTGCGATAATAGCCAGCGAGAACCAAGAATTGGCGGATTTCTGTGGGAGCCTTTGGTGCTGACCAATTCTCAATCGCTTTGATTTTGGAAGGGTCCACGTGTATTCCTTCCTCGCTAACCACGTGACTAAGGAAAGTTACCTTCCTGATCCAGAATTCGCACTTTGTGAACTTCGCATATAGTTTCTCTGCCCTTAATGTTTCTAGCACTAGTCTCAAGTGCTGTTTATGATCATCTTCGCTCCGCGAATAGACAAGTATATTGTCAATGAACACGATCACGAATATGTCTAGGAAAGGGCGGCACACCCGATTCATCAGGTCCATGAATACAACCGGTGCGTTGGTTAGATTGAAGGGCATTACTACAAACTCGTAGTGTCCATAGCGAGTTCGGAATGCTGTCTTGGGCACATCATTCTCGTGAACTCGTAGCTGATAGTACCCTGATCTAAGGTCTATCTTCGAGAAATAACTAGCTCCCTGAAGTTGGTCGAAGAGGTTGTCAATTCTGGGTAAGGGATAACGGTTCTTGATGGTAAGCTTGTTCAGTTCACGGTAGTCAATGTACATCCGAAAGGATCCATCCTTCTTTTTCACGAATAAGATCGGGGCTCCCCAGGGTGAGGAACTCGGTCTTATGAATCCTTTGCTGATCAGCTCGTTGAGCTGGCTGGATAGCTCTTGCATTTCTGCCGACGCTAAACGGTAGGGAGATTTAGCTATAGGAGTGGCTCCGGGGATTAAGTCGATACTAAACTCGACTTGGCGTTCAGGAGGAATCCCTGGAATATCTTCGGGGAAGACATCAGGAAAGTTGCAGACTTCGGGGATGCTCTCGAGGTCTTTAACTTTTTGCGTTTCGTCAACAACATGAGCTAGGAATGCATGACATTCCTTCCGCAGATACTTCTGGGCTTTGATGCATGAAATGATACGAAGGTTCGAACTGAGTTTATCACCGTAAATAGTGAGGGCTTCGCCAGAGGGAAGATTGAGACGGATAGCTTTTTCGAAGCAAAGGATATCAGCACGATTGGGGCTCAACCAATCCATGCCGATTATGACATCGAAGCTCTTTATGGATACTGGCATAAGATCGATGGGAAAGGAATGATCGTCTAGGGTAAGGGTACATCCTATGAATATGTCGTTAGTGCTCTCTTTCTTTCCGTTAGCCATCTCGACGGTAAATGTTTCAGTTAAAGTTTGGGATTTACATTTGAGTAGATGTTTGAATGGATGACTAACATAACTCCTCTCCGCACCAGAATCGAAAAGAATGCATGCACAAGAGTTGTCAAGGAGGAACGTACCCGTAACAATAGTAGGATCAGCGACTGCTTCCTCCTGGCCCATAGCTAGCACCCTCGCTGTGTTGCCAGTTGTTGCTGCCTTTGGCGCAATTTCTCTTGAAGTGCCCAACCTCTCCACAACCATAACAAGCTTGACCAGCGCCCGCTCCAGGAGCCTGATTGGTTGGTTGGACTGGTGCTTTGCAGAATCGAGCTGTATGTCCCTTCTTTCCACAGCTGTTGCACACCATCTCCCGGCACTGCCCATGATGATGGTAGTCGCACTTGTTGCACATAAGTAGGTTTCCAGCATAGCGGCTGGGGGTTGTTGGAGTAGCGGGAACTGCAGCAGGAGTAGTAGCAGCATGAACGGCCACTGTCTGTTGTTTCTTGGAGGGATCTTGCGACGACTGGCCCTTTCATTTGTTCCAGAACCTTCTCTTCTTCCCACCACTCTCCTTTTGTGGCTCGAGAACGACTGTCACCTCATGAAGATCGACCCCGTGATCTATCAGAGTCTGCGCCAGGCACTTGGCGCTATCAAAAGTAGAAGGCTTAGCAGCCAAGACATTTCCTTGAGCTGGGGGCGTCAGTCCCCAGATGTACCGCTCAATTTTCTTGCTTTCCGGGGTGACCATTCCCGGACAGAGGAGAGCCAGATCACAGAATCTAGCTGTGTAGGCAGCAATGTCGGAACCCTTCATCTTCAGGTTCCAGAGCTCGTGCTCTAACTTTTGCACCTCGCCTCTTGGGCAGTATTCAGCGAGCATAAGTTCCTTTAGTCTTTCCGAACCCATGGCATTAGCCACTGACAGGGTTAGGGATTTGACTTGACCATTCCACCAGGTCAATGCCCTGTCGGTGAAGGTGCAGGCGGCGAACTTCACCTTGTTTGCTTCGGAACAGACGCAAATTTCGAAGATGGATTTGATCTTCTCGAACCATCGAGTCAGGGCAATAACATCTCCATTGCCGTCGAAGGGTTTGGGTTTTGCATTCATGAAGTATTTGTAGGAACACTCCTTTTGATGTCCCTGATCACCGAGGTTCTGAGGATGAGTGCCACTTCCGGATCCACCAGAGTTCACTTGCGCCATTGCTGCAGTCACGGCGGCTGTAACTGCTGCCTGAAACATAACAGGATCGAACCGAGGAGGCAGGGGTAGCGGAGTGTTGTTGTTCCTTCTGATGGGTCTTCTTCGGGGAGGCATCTTGTTCTAGAACAATCAGGAAGAAGAGGATGATAAGTCCCCTAAATTTAAATCAAGATATATCTCATCCTGAAAGTTAAAGTGTTCTACGAAGCGATATCTAGAGAAGGGTTACTAATGCAAGTAACTATCGCTAAGAAGAAATATGTAGCAACACTTGGAATGAATCTCTATACTGCATTCGGCTCTAGCTAAAATACTCCTATAGTTTTTTAAGTTGTATGTTTTTGTTCTACCGATATCTGATGTATGTATACTTGGTAAGTTTTAGGCTTGCTGCAACACCACAGTCACCCCCAAGCACATGTTGGTCATGTCTCGAATAAATATAGTTGATCAGGCTATATTGATCCTAGACATGATTACATAACTGCCCAGGTTTAACCGCAGTGTTCAACATCCCAATACTTTTGTTTTGTTCTACCTATGACTCTGGTTCTGTTATGTATGTGTACTTGTATACTTCTTATAAAATACTTATATTTTAAAAGTATACTTTTTAGTCCAGATTACTTCACCCCCTTAGTGTTTATAGTTGTATACCATGTAAGGTTCGGTATACTTAGTTCACTATAAACAAGAGCTCTGATACCAATCTGTCACACCCCCAAACCGGAACGGCGGAAACGTTCGGGGGTGGAGGACGTCATGTGTAGTATCACAACAGTTGTATCATAGCAATCATAGTAACACAACCATTACATTGAATACATATATGAAAAAGATTTACATCTGTTTAAGTCTTGTTTGAATACATCAAAAGTGTAAGTAAAATATAAAGACAAGACTTTAATTGCTCCGATTTCTCACAACTCCAGAAGGTACCTGTCTACTGATTTCCTGAGAATACAAGCAGTTTTGAAAGAGTATCAGCATAAAGCTGGTGATTTCATGAGCATGCTTTTGTAATGAAAACCTGTTGATGAATCCATGAAAATGTTTGTATGTTTCCAAGAAAATCCAATATTTTCTAACATATATGTTCGTTGATATGATTTGTTCAAAAACCTTGACTATCACTTATATGTTTTGTATGTACTATTTGAAAACCCTGGCTACCACCAGTATGTATAGTATGTTCTGTTTGAAAACCCTGGCTACCACCAGTATGTATAGTATGTTCTGTTTGATAACCCTGGTTACCACCAGTATGTATAGTATGTTCTGTTTGAAAACCCTGGCTACCACCAGTATGTATAGTATATTACTACGTAAACATATCATTCTTATCTACATTGCGAGCTTTATGACCATACATTAAATTGATATGGCGCGAATCGGGCACCAGTATCCTTTATGACTTTGTCACCCGTAGACCTGCCGGTCCTACTGTAGCTAGCAGTAAGGTGCGGGATAGTCAGTACCGTATAGATCTATACACAAAAATCACGCTCTCCCTCCAGGAGATTCTGGTTCATAAGAGGTAGTCCTCCACTTAGTTAAGTTTGTAAGCGCCCAAGGACGTGTCTCCAATTAGATTAACGACTTTACAAGTAATAGTATAGAAAACCCTTTTTATGAATAACCGAAAGGTTTGTAAACTGTTGTATGAATTCCCAAACTATACCTAATATAGTTTGTATGTATGTATAACCTTGTATGTATCCCCAAACTATACTCAATATAGTTTGTATGTATGTATATGTATAACCTTGTATGTATTCCCAAACTATACCTATTATAGTTTGTGTGTTTGTATGTGTTTAACCTTGTATGAATTCCCAAACTATACCTATTATAGTTTGTGTCTATGTATATGTAAAATCATGTGTTGATCTGAAAACCATGTGGTTAAGCTTGTAAGTTGAAAACGTCCCTTATGCTCAGCATAATACAGAAGGGATAAAATATCTAAATATTTTATAAAAGTATAGAAACTGTATGTTTGTCTCGATTGTATCCGTTTTAAGTTTATTGTAATCCTTTTGTATAAATTTCATGAAAACATTTATGTTTGGCTTGTATTCCCCCTGAAAACATTAAAAACTCGGAAAATGTAGGGGTATGAACTCACCTTGAGTGAGTGGTTTGTACGAAAGATCGATATGAGATGCCGAGTATCACGTGAAGCCTCAAACACAATTGGATCCTATTTAACATGTAATAGCACATATAGGAGTCAAATTAGGGTATTTCACAACTAGACATGATAGGAAACCACTCTAGGGTCTTGGAAACACTTGAACTAAGTGTTAGAACCATATGGGATTGAGTGAGGGAGGTGTACGGCCACCCTAAGGGTGTGTACGACCATGAGTGTGCGGCCCATGAGTGTACGGCCGTACACTCATGATGAGATGTGCTTTTGAGGTGTTTCCAAGGTTCTAACTAGCATCCAAGGAGTGTTCTAGGTCCCATGCTTAGTTGTAATGCAAGTTTTGAGGCCTAAAAGGATCATCAAAGTGGGTTTACGGCCCTAGGGTGTGTGTGCGGCCGTACAAATGGGTGTGCGGCCATACACCCTTCATGTTCATGCTAAAGTTGTCGACTTTAAGGTGCATCAAGGGTAGGGTCATGTCCAACTAGAAGATAGGGGCCAAACTCTCACTTTGGAGAGCCTTTAAGGGGTGTACGGCCAACCTTATGAAGGTGTGCGGCCGTACTCCTTCAAAGGGTGAAGAACATGATGAAACTTGATGAATCAAGGCTTAGATCAAGAGGTCTTTCAAGTATAACAAGCTAGAGGATGGAATACTCACGTTTTTTAGGCCTTGGAGGGTTCACGGTTGAGTAAGCTTGAGAGAAGAAGGAGTAGTGTGCAGCCAAGGGAAGAAAGGAATGGAAGAAGGAAGTCTACCCATATATATAGGGGTGGGTGACCCACTACCTTGGGTGTGCGGCCATGAGGGGGTGTACGGCCGTACACCCATGTGTACGGCCGCACACTCCTCCTAAAGGAGTGTATGGCCCGGTTTGCTACTTTGCGACTTTGACAACTCATCCCTAGGCTCAACCTTGGTTGTACTCAAGCTTAGAACACTTAAACGAACCCTTAAACAGTGCTAAAAGATAACATAAAGAGTTTAACATTGATTGAATTGACTAGATGTAGAAGATAGAAGTTCCGGATTGTCACACAGACACACCCGAAAGTATGTCTGAATCCCTCAAACCAAGGCTCTGATACCAACTTGTAACGTGCCAAAAATTAAGACCAAAAATTTTGTTTTTATAATTATTAAACCATCAACCAAAACATTTTCATAAAAACCATAATGAAATCAAAGTATGTCAAAATCATCCAGTTACATCCGAGTCAAATAAAATGCAGAACAATCATGGTGTGTGCGATGCGATCACCCCGAGCTCTTCCCTTTCGATCCGGAAGTACCAGAAACATAAACTAAAAACCATAAACACGAAGCTTAGTGAGTTCCCCAAAATACCACATACCATACATATCAGACATATAATGGGCCCCACCCGGTATACATACAAACACATAAACACATGCAAGAATCACAAAGTTAAATAGCATACAAGATAGTCATCAGGCCCCGCCCGGTATACATATCAAATATCATAAATGCAGAGTCACGCAAACAACTAACATACTAATCATAATAAACCATGGGCCGACATTGGTCCCTTCGACCTATCAAACACAGTGAGGAAACTGATGGGTTTTGAGCACTACAACATTCATATGGTGTACATGCAAACCCTAAAGATTTGGATCTAGTTTGTCTAATGAACATGCAATAATCATCCAAAGCCATAAACCTTAGATCTAGCATGTGATAATCAAATAACATATGAATTAGGGTTTAGATCTTACCTTGATTGTTATGTAGCAATAACAATCTCAATTCCTTCTTGTAATTGGCTTCTAAAAGCTTAGAGTCACAAATGTCACTCCTCTAATGGCTCACAAACACCAAGATCAAGAGAATGAAGAAGGAGAAGAAGAGAGGCACCCAAAAACGTCTAGAAACCCTAAGGAATTAGTTGGCCACGTTTTTGGTGCCCTAGGGGTCCTTAAATAGTGAGGCTATTAGGGTTATCTAACAAGGAAACCCTAATTTGACTGCTTAGGCCCTAAGCAACCCATGGACTCCTCATTTAGAGGCCTTGGACGAATTCTAATGGGTTACCCCATAGATTTCGTCCACTCCATCCTCTATGGAGTCCATTAGCCCAATATCTAACTATCACACAATTGACAGTTCTAGTCCCCTTTATTTAATTAATGTCTTTTAGCCATAAAATTAATTCTGATTAATTCTTGACTATTATTAATTAAATAATATGATTTCTCTCTTAATATATTATTCATATAATATATTAATAAATCATAATTAATCTCTTTCTCCACAAATCATCCTATCAAGTTGCTTAGGTGAAGGCAACCCAAAAGGACCATGCTCCCAATCGGGTCAAGTACATACCAAAATAGTTATGGGCTTAGACACTAATCCAACAGTCTCCTACTTGGATAAGTCTAATAACTATTCTGCGTATGACTTCAGATCCTGATCAGCAATCGTAGCTTTCAAAAGCCACTGTCAACTCTGATCTTATCAGATATGCGTCCTTTAGATAAGGGATCATATATTCCTCCATTCTAGATATCATATAGACGTGAGACATGGATTGAAATCATTCTCTCAGTCTATGTGTTGTTTCCTGATTTCCAATTTATGACGACTGACTAATTGAACAAATCAAATCAGTTCTGGCCCGGCCGAGCACTTTCATTTGTCATCACTAAATCATCGATGGGCCCACATATATCGCTTTTATCCCACATTGGATAAAAGGAACAGATAAACTTCGACTCAATGCTCGCTTGTACTTACTCACCGAATCACACACAACAATATGTTTTATAACACCAAGTTACTGGTGCGTTTACATATTATCAATGTGTAACCGACTCGCAAGATACAACTCACATATCTCGGTTTCAAGAATATAAGATATTATCGTCTCACCAATCACTCGTGATAAAATCTATGAAGCGATCCAAGTGAGCGTGGGTTTAATCCAATGCTCCAATCATATTCGTAAGCACTCATGAACGTTGTAGCAAACTTTTGCTATGTCTAATACACTTTAGACAATCTACACACTAATTCATGACAATCTTCTTTCATACCTACTCCCAAAGTATGAGCGACTGTGGAACGTTCGAATAATCTTATTATTCAGGAAGTCAAAACATGCAAATTTGAAACACAAGAATAATACTAATCTTATATGGCCCCAAACTTTTGAGTATAAATAAAACACTTTTATTTAATCACCATATGGATTACTCATTATTTGTTGTTTCGGGTAATCAACTTCTTACTTGAATTATAACGACAATTGTCCCATGCTCTTAGCATGCACACTCATTTTACAATTCCCAATCCTTACCACAAGTGTAAGAATACCAAATTCTTGCCACTTATAGAATATGTTAGATTCTAACATTTTATGCAATGGTCCTTTCGTAATATCACGACGCAAAAGTCACCAAGACTCGGCCAATGAAATTACAAAATGCTCTATTGGAGACTGTTACAAGACAATTCCATAGATGTGAAGTCTCACATTCAAAGTACATTCCTTTGAACATCCTTCTTGCATAAAAGTTTCTAATCTAGACATAAATTCTTAACGTCCAACTCCCAATATGGAAACATTTCCATATTTTCCATATGACAAATCATTCTAAATAGAATCATATCTATTCATAATAATGTCAATATGTTCCATTCAATACTTTACTTCCAACCGCGCACAAGCGACCAATCCTTGGCGAACCTTAGATTGTTCTTGATAGTTGTTTAACTAATTCAGTCAAATCCGGTTCTAGTCCTTTTTCCCTCTTAATGCCCTAGGCATTTGGAAAATTTAGAACGTCTGAATATTACAACGACATGATACTTACCAGTCTTTTGCTATAATATTTTTTTATTTCTATTTGCCATGTTCTCACAATTCGAACTATGAAGAGAGATGTCGTAATCATATTCGAGTGTGAGAACGCAACAAATATTTCCGTATATAGAATTCTCTTACATTGAATCCTTTCAACATAACATTCATATATCGTTTTGACTAAATTTTATTAAAATTTCTCGATCTAAACCTTTAGATTTGAAACGAAGTATAATATTCTCTCCCTTAATTATAGCAAAACAACTTTTCAACCTATGCAACTTTGCAAAGTGAAACTTTTGTTTTCTATAATTAATATTGCTAACTTGCAATAATAATCATGCTCCCACTAACATGATGATTATATCCATACCAGCATAACATTTATGCTCCCACTAGCTTTGACACGTATTTAGAAAACAGTTGGACTTCTAAAAGACAATACTTATTGACTTTCCAAGGTTCATATTTCCAATACGATGTGCTTCGATAAGCCTTTATCTAAGCTTCTCAAATTCCCACACCTTTCCTTGGATAGCTCACATGTGTGTCTAAACTAATTCAGAACTTATATCACTAAGTCCCAAATGTTCAGACCAATTGCCAAATCTCACAATTCGAACTATGAAGAGGGATGCCGTAATCATAATCGAATTTGAGTATGCAATTAACATAATCGCTATCTCCTTAAAATCTCTCTTAGTGAAAGCATTTCCTCACACTCATTTTCATGAAGGAGAGAAACCTTATGACACTTAGATTTTATGGTGCATGTGTTCCTATCCATGCAAATTTGTCATAAGCATAATCGTAAGATAATGTTTGTGACAAATTCAACCTCTTATGGACAGAACTTGTTCATTCTTAATTTCTTGCCATCAAGGGTCCCACCATTGCTTCCAAGTTATTTAGCAGCTCACCTATGCCAGTCAATGTACTTTCATTGATCAAGATGTTTTCCCTTATGCATTCAATTGAGAATTCGTAGAACTCATATGCATAATCACTCAACTGGATTGGCACAGAAATAAAATTGTGTCAACACGATAGGTTACAATCCTCAAGTCGTGTGCTAGTGTTTAATAGGTTTACTTCTTGATTTGTTCTTGAAACTTTTCAAGATCTTTAGACTCCCACTGACCTCTTGACATATAAGATTCTTTTATCAAGAAACATTTCTTGACAAAACAAATATTCAAGAGTCAGTGTGTGTCTTTATCAAGACAAACCTACACACAATTTGGTACTAGTTGGTCTTTGTCTTATCCAATACATCACAACTTACCAAAATGTGCTTGTGTAAGAACCTTCCTACTTAATATTATGTCACTCAATTCACAATCTTGGAGTATGACTCTAAGAATTGATTTTGGTACGAAGTACGATTCATCTTATTGACTTAACCATTTCAACAATTCCCATTCCCCTTCTTAGCCATGCTAATACACCAAGATGTCCTTAGAGGATGAATTGTAATATGGTTCTTATAATCTTTAAGACGATCATAAAACACGATACAAAAGTACTCTCCCTTCTTCTTAGATTGGAGAAACTTTTATCTTTCTTGCCTAATTGATTCTTCTTATTCGTTCTGCTATTCATTGAAACTTTTCAATGATTCAAAATCATACTTAATCTTTTAAGTATAATCATATTTACTAGTCTTTTAGCAAATCATGACGAATATTTTATCGTTCTTTGTGGTGGACTTGACTAGTGCACAACATTGTGTACCAGATCTCATTATCCTTCACTTGACTCACATACTTATGTGAACAAGGAATTAGTCTCATTTTTCCAAGTACGAAGGTTCTCATTCGTCACACAATACCAGTTGCATGATTCCAAGTTTCTGTCCAACTGAAACTTAGGCGATGAGAATCTTTCCTCATTTGGTAAATTTCTGACATTACCACAAATAACATAACTAAGAATCAAATCCATTCACAATATTGCTAATAATAGAACCATTCAAACACCAATTTTCATAAAATCCATCGTAAGGAAACATAAATAAGATAAATCAAAATTTATTTTATTGCGGAAAAATATTGTCCTTACAATGCGATTACAAATGAAAACCATGTAAATATTACTTAGCAATTTATCCTAACTCTAAAGTAGTAGCTTAAATATCTAATCCTTGAATCATGCGATCAAAATCCATTTCTTCGCGATCAGACTCAGCTTGCTCCTTCCTTTAAGCTTCCTTTCCTTTCTTTGATCCTTCAAAACATCGAAATGTAATCTTATCACATCGTGTATTAAGAATCTCCAAATAGGAACTTAATGGAGTTAGATAGTGGATATTTCTTGAAGTAGAGTCATACATCTTGACTCTCCCATCTCTTAGATCTCTCAAGTAGTCAGGGCAAATTCGTAACCAATGCCCGTTCTTTTGGCAATAGAAACACATGGATTCTTACGGAATGGTACACAAGACTATCTCAGACTCAGCCTTTCTCTTGCGTAGAGAAAACTTTTCTGGACTTCCAATGTTACCATTGCCCATAGAGGGTTGGGATATTGATTTACCAGACAAAGTTGCTGACCAGTGCGCCAAATCATTTCTGATTCAACAACAATAAGCAAATAAGTCAAATCAATAAGATTCATGTCGTGGTCCATCATATAGTACTCTCTAACAAACTTACCATATGATTCGGGAAGTGACTGAAGAACCAAGTCAACAGCCAACTTCCTTTAAACATCGACACCCAACAATCCCAATCTATCAATATGTAACCTTTTATCTAAGACATGAGCACATATAGACTTTCCATTTTCATGTCTTTTGCCAATAGGGCTTGAGTGACCTTGAACTTTTCAAGTCTTCGAACACGTGGGTCAGGGAGAATTATTGGAGGAGGTGGAGGAAGAGAAGCATGATTTCTATTTCCACAATCCAATTGTGGAACATCATCTTCATGTGGAAAACTTTTTCCAACGGATTTAGGAAGACCATAGTTGTCAGACTTTGACATCTATAAAATAGGGAGAAAGTTCAAGTTAGTTGATTGAGTCCTTAATAAAACACCCAATTGAGATATTAAGGCTAGGACCCAACACAATATCCTACAAATTGGAAGAGGGATGCCGTAATCCAACTCGCAGAACATTTGAAGGTAGGTAAATGACGATTTACCAATTTCCACCATGAAAAACGAAAAGAAGGTTAAGTTTTAAATGAATTGAAGCTCCTAGATCCTTTGAGATTCATTGAACTTTTCAATGTCATGTTTAATCTCGATTATGCCCTTCATTTGTGACTGGGATGACGAGGATCACAAATAAGGTGTGAATAACCATGCGAATGTACGTGGTGCCCTCAATGTTACAGTCACCTAATCGACGTGCCGGTTAACCACACACGCTCCATCGATCTATGACAAACATCGAGTCACCCTTCGCTACCAATGTCAAACCCAACTTAGTGTGCCAGTTAACCACACACGGTCCACTAACTGTCTTGACAAGGGTACAAAGTGTAATTCCATGGAATTGCATCGATTTCACCTTTTCCTAAAGTAACTAAGATTTGGGAATTTAGTAAAACATTTAGTTACTTTAACATTCATTATACTTTTAATGAGGAGAGAGTTTGCCCTATCCTACCCGTTCGGCTAACGACCCTCCACCAATCAAGGAAGCGGTGGGTGAGAGTGGACACCCATTAAACGGCCATTTTATAGGCCATAACCTTATACCCCCCTTATAGATCGGCTTCGTGAATGAGGCCTACTAACGGTAAGACTAGCAGTTTAAGTTATACATATATATAATATTAGACTTTTAATGTTATATATAGTATAGGGTGTATTTTACACTT
The DNA here is from genome assembly GCF_052849685.1 of Lactuca virosa. NCBI lineage: Eukaryota > Viridiplantae > Streptophyta > Magnoliopsida > Asterales > Asteraceae > Lactuca > Lactuca virosa. The sequence continues at coordinate 84,216,664 of NC_136433.1, read as the reverse complement.
TTAAAATACTAGGTGGTTAATTTAATAAATTATACCTTTTAATTTAATTAAACATAAACCATGTCATTATGGATTTATTAACTCTCTTTTAATTATACCTTTAATTAACTTAATAAAACCATAAGGCTGTAATTTGAACCTTTTCAAAACTAGGATTTTAGAATTTAAAATTTCAAAAATTAAACTTTTAATCAAAAATTTAAATTCCAAAACTTGAGGGCAAGTTTTGAAACCTTTCAAAATATTAGGGTTCAACTATTTAAATTTCAAAACAAAAACTTTTAAAGTTCAAATTTAATCTATAAAACCTAAGGGGTGTAAATTGAAACCTTTTCAAACTTTATCAAGAACATTCTAGATCAACAATTCAAATAGGCAATTAACAATTAATTTGTGGTTATCTAATTTTGACATAGTCCAATTACTTGCATTACAATTCACCAAATAACTTAAATAATTAAACATTATCTTATAAGGCAACAATTATTTGATTAAATGGCAATTATCTACTATTTTGGCAAGGATATTCACCCAAAATCAATAAAAATCGGATTTTACTAATTAAAAACGTTTATGGTAAGTATCCCAAGCCAAAACAGCAAGTAAATCGCGAAAATAAGCTGTCAGACCCTTTAACTCGTCGAGTCAGGCCTGGACTCGTCGAGTTCACCACGTGACTCAGCGAGTCTTGCAGTCAGAACCAAAAAAATTCGATTTTTCAAGCAATAATCGATCAAATAAGCATAAAATTCATTAACAAACAGCCCTAGGCTCTGATACAACTGATGGGTTTTGAGCACTACAACATTCCTATGGTGTACATGAAAACCCTAAAGATTTGGATCTAGTTTGTCTAATGAAGATGCAATATTCATCCAAAGCCATAAACCCTAGATCTAGCATGTGATAATCAAATACCATATGAATTAGGGTTTAGATCTTACCTTGATTGTTATGTAGCAATAACAATCTTAATTCCTTCTTGTAATTGGCTTCTAAAAGCTTAGAGTCACAAATGTCACTCCTCTAATGGCTCACAAACACCAAGAGCAAGAGGATGAAGAAGGAGAAGAGGAGAGGCACCCAAAAACGTCTAGAAACCCTACGAAATCAGTTGGCCACGTTTTTGGTGCCCTAGGGGTCCTTAAATAGTGAGGCTATTTGGGTTATCTAACAAGGAAACCCTAATTTGACTGCTTAGGCCCTAAGCAACCCATTGACTCCTCATTTAGAGGCCTTGGATGAATTCTAATGGGTTTCCCCATAGATTTCGTCCACTCCATCCTCTATGGAGTCCATTAGACCAATATCTAACTATCACACAATTGACAGTTCTAGTCCCCTTTATTTAATTAATGTCTTTTAGCCACAAAATTAATTCTGATTAATTCTTGACTATTATTAATTAAATAATATGATTTCTCTCTTAATATATTATTCATATAATATATTAATAAATCATAATTAATCTCTTTCTCCACAAATCATCCTATCAAGTTGCTTAGGTGAAGGCAACCCAAAAGGACCATGCTCGCAATCGGGTCAAGTACATACCAAACTAGTTATGGGCTTAGACACTAATCCAATAGAAACTCACCTCAAGCTGTTGAATATCTCGAATAAAAGCTCACGCTGCTGATTCAGAAAAATCCTCGCGCTAACATCATCAATAATTCCCAATTAATAATTGGGTCTTAACCCATAATCAAGAATCTAGATCACTTTTCCAACATCTAGGGTAAAAGACCATTTTACCCTTCTCATACTTGGCCAAAACCAAGGCCCCACCTGTCACACCCCCAAACCAGGATGGCGGAAACTTCCGGCGGTGGATGACTTTCATGTATTGTACCATAACAGTTGAATAATAGTAAAGAAAGCAAACATGAGCATCATATATATAATTGGAAAATTTACATCATTGTGAGTGTTACATGTTTCAAAAGCCAATTACAATATAATGTCAAAAAGACTTGTTTGACGCCTTAGCGCTCCATCCTCAAAAGCTTGTGTTTACCTATTTGACTGATTTCCTAAGAATACAAGTTGTTTGAAAAAGTGTCAACATTTAAGTTAGTGAGTTTATAACAGTTTATATGAAAATTTTAAACCTTTCCGTGAACAGATATCGTGTTTGTTTCCAGGAAATCCGATATTTTCTAATAAATTATATGTAAGTCGTTTACTTGTAAAATGATAGTGTTTATTCCAGAAAATCCAATATTTTCCGTAGAAATGAGTTGTAGTCTTAAAGGTTCCAAGACCAAAATGTACCAATTTTTCCGTACTTAAAGTAGCAATATGTTGTTTTATTCATGTATAAAACTATTTGAAGAAAAGTGTTTCCGTGTAAAATGTACGTATATTCGTTTCCCCATGTGAGTTTTCATAACCATGCTTTAAAGGTGCAGTGCCTGCCTCGTTGTTCTTCAGGCGCCGAGTTATTTATGACATTTGTCACCCATAACCTGCCGGTCTGACTGTAGCTTGTAGTCAGGGTGTGGGATCATCAGTCCCGTATAGATCTATATACAAGTATCACGCTCTCGTATCAGAGATTCCAGTTATAAATACAAGACTTTCTATATACCTCAGTTAGGTACGATGAAGACAATCTCTCCCAAATTCATTCAACGAGTGTATGTGTTTTTGAAATGAAAATGTTTGTAACTGACGTTATCCCATATTTCCAGGATAACATCGAAAGTGTCGTAAAAACCGCGATATATGTATTTTATATCGTTTTTACCCTTTGCTCAATAGGTTACAAAGGGGTAAAGTTTCGTAAACTATATTCGTAAAGTTTCGATAAAATGAACGTTTTGTATTTGAAATATATATAGTTATATATATTTGTACGAATAACGTAATGATTATCAAAATGTTGTTCGTAAAATCACACGCGGTTGATAGTAAAACCATTTCGTGTTTTTAGCGCTTTTCATAAAATAATATAGTAACGTATTCAAAATGTTCGCGTTATAACGAAAATATTATTGTGTGTTACTTGTATTCCCCCCTAAAACATAGAAAAAGTCTTGAAAACGTAGGGGTATAAACTCACCTTATATATAGTTGCGGTTTGATAACGAGGTGACGATGATGATCTTTATGTTAGAATATTCGGAAATGATTGAACTCCTAATCATTTTAATACATAAAAAAGTGTAAATAAAATGAACTAATCATAAGAAGAATGCATAACACTATGATATTATGAGGACTTAGCAAATGCTAAGGAATGAGTCTCAAAAATGAAGCTCCATGGAAGTTTGATTCTTTGAGTTTTGAGAGGAAATGAATGTTCGATACTTGAGAGAGAATTGGAAGTGAATGATGTTTAACTGAGAAGTGTTTGAAGGAAGCTTAGGACATGAATTTATATGGGAAATAAGAGGGTAAGGTGAATTGACAGTGAAGTGATATTTACCTGGGTAAGAGCACTTATCACCTTGGGAAGCTAAATTTGACCAATCAAGTGGCACCACTTGGCCACTTTATGGATGATTACGGTCAAATGGAGGAGTTTTCGACCATGGTAGTAAACACAAAGAGGGTTTCGGTCCTAGCATGTTCCAAGAAAGAGTTTACGGCCTTAATATGCCTTAGGTTGTTGATTTCGGTCATGAGGTGTCCTAATGAATGAGATTTCGGTCCTATCATTCCTAAAGAAGGTGTTTTCGGTCCTACATGGTCCCATGAAAGGGATTTCGGTCCTTATATGGCCAAAAACTCAAGGATGGTGGACCCAAATTTTGAAACATTCTAACAATGTGTGTTATTTGACTTTTTTTGACCCCTTTTTACTCCTAATGTCTTGTAACTTATATTAGCTTATTTCCACATGTTTTCCCATTTATATTAACATATATATAACTTATGTAAGTATGGTTTCAAATTAATATACACATGATAACATATATAGAAACATGCTCTTATGGCTAATGATGATTTAATGTAACAAGGTTACAATGTGGTTTTCAAAGTACATTTGTATAATTGCTTATATAAACATGCCCTTATGGCATTCAAAGTTTTATTGTGTCAATGTTATGATGTGAATTCACTTGTACATGGTTACAGTTTAGTCTTGTTTGTTCTAGAATTTTCCCAGATGTCACACAACCAATTTGCTCCAAAAGCCCAAATTTCTAAATGGCACCCAAAGCCCAATATGGCCCAATCCAAAAAGGCCCAAAGTCCAGAAATGCTCCAAAAAGTTAAGGGTCCAAGCCCAATTGAACCATAGCCTAAATAACCTAATCCCACAACTCATTCGGCCCACAGACTAACGTACGCTCGGCGTACCAGGCTCGTACGCCCTGCGTACACGATCGATCTAGAAACGGGGCTCGCACCCAATACGCAACACACTCGCATGATTTCAAATCCTTGGCCAAAACGCTTAACCACTTAAGAAATTATCATCTAACCCACAAAATAACATCATATTAAGGCCCTAACCCATAAAGTCGAAGACTTTAAACCTTTGCATGACTATAAACACCCCAAGGTCCAAATCTAGCATCTTAACTCCATTAAGAGGAATATCAACCTTGCATGGTTGAACTAAACCCATCAAGTTATATTTTTTATATACAAGGGACCTAAGAAAAGCCTAGATCTAGCATCCCAAGTTTCTGGAGTATCCCATACTCCGAAACCAAGCTTAAAGGACCTAAAAATGCATAAACAAGGCGCTAAAGTAGATCTTGCATAAGAAATCATCAAGTTGAGAGCTTTATACCTTAAATAGCTTGCAAAGTTGATGATGGTTATGTATCTACAAGATCAAGCCATACCAAAGTAGCCTCCAAGTGTTCTTATACCTTCAAAACACCAAAAACACCACCAAAACTCACTTCAAAGCTCAAATCTCACAAATGGTAATTAGGGTTTCGTTCTTAGGGTTTAGAGGAGTGGAGACTGGTGTAACATCCCGATGATGAGGTACATCTAAATTTGGCCATATAATTGAATTATATTGTATTTTGGTCCCTAAGTGTAATCAAGTGTGAAAAAGGGCCCATAATGGTAATTTGGTAAAAGTTGGGAATTGATGAGTACATCATGCGTACGTGTGTGTAAACTAAGCGTACTAAGGTGCGCCTTAGTATGTTGGGCATACGCTTCGTACGCAGGGCGTATGTGGATTGCATGCAAACCCTAATTTTAGGGCTTTGGCTCATATTTAAGCAACCTTATGGACTCATATCCTCTTCTTATCCAGCCTCTTTCTGTGAGTTAGACTCTCAAGCGACCCTCGACAAAGAGAGAGCTAATTTTGAGCCTTTAAGAGATTTTTGAAGTGATTTTGAAGAGAGAAGAAGGTGGTGAGAAGATCTTGGAGTTGAGAGCACTTTGGATCTGGGATTTCTTCTTGGTTTGCAACATATTGAAGGTATAGAGCTTGCATCTTTTCCACTCCATCTTTTAGATCTAGGTTTTTGCTCTTTTAAGCCACCTTTTGGTCCCTAAATGATCTGAAAAATAGACATGAGTGCTTAAGCCATTAAGCACTTATTGAGTTTTTGGGACTTCTGGGAGTACGCCCCGCGTGCTTAGAGTACGCCCAACGTACGAGGTCAACCACCTCGATGGTGGTCAACATGCGACTACATCCAACGTACACAGGGAGTACGCCCAACGTACTTACTCTGAGTTGACTCGGCTGGGTTGACTCAGTTGACTCATTTGTTTTGACCAAGTTTGACTTAAGGGTATTTTGGGATTTTGATTGAGATTGGTCATTTAGTTGGAATAGGTGACGGTTAGAGCTGAGATTCGAAGTTGAGACCTCATCAGCTTTTGTCCAGTCTGTGAGGTGAGTTTTCCTCACTGTACTTACGGGTTGAAGGCACCAAGGTCGGCCCATTGGTTTGAAATCCCGATATTCACTGATATGCTGAGTATGGAATAAATATGCATGATTATGCTAGTTGCCGATATGCTAGTTTGGTAGATCTGTAGGACTGCCTGTGATTCTGTCTGTATGATACTTTGTATATGTTTGTTATTTGTTATATGTCGACATATTGTGGTGGGTTGAGGTTGTACTTCTTCGTGTGGTAGCCAACAAACCTTGGAGCATTCCAGATATGAGCTGAGGGTCGGGTAGGGTATGCCAGACTCATACTGAGCGCTTAGGAGAATTCTAGATACGAGCTGAGGAAACGGTGGTATGCCAGACTCGTACTGAGGACTTGATGATATTTCATTCCGATGACTGATTTGGTCAGGGAGCAAGCCAGCCATAAGTTGTGGGTCCCGAGGGCAAGCCAGACTTATGTTGTGGGCTCAGGGGTAATCCAGTCTTTTAGCTGTGGATCCAGTGCAAGCTGTTATTATATATGTTATCTGTTTATGTGTTGGTACTTTGGAGGAGGTCACTAAGCATTGGCTTATAGTTTTGGGTTATGTTTCAGATACTTCAGATGACTGCGGGAAGGTAAAGGCATGACCGTACACATCCTCTTGTTTATGACTTATCATTTAGGGAGAATCTGATGTTTGAAAATGTTTTGAAAACTATGATTGTAAACAATATATGAATTTGGGTTGATTTTAAAAGCTTAAATTTCTTGTGATTTTATGGATGTTACAGCTGGCCAAAATATACAACCAAGGCAACATAAGTTGTTTAAATAGGGCACAAACCCTAAATATTAGGGTTTGCCCCTACTTAGCGTACGCCATGCGTACTCCCATGTACGCCCAACGTACGTGGGCGCCTCCACGACTATCTTTCGAGCCAGTACACCTAACATACTCATAGAGTACGCCCAACGTACCCGGCTAGGGACTAAAAATAAAGAAAATTACAATAAGGGTTAAAAAAGGAACATACCACCAAATCTTGAATGTTACAGCTTGGGTTCAAGTTCACCCCACCTCTCTCAAGACTAGATTATTTACACAAACTACTTGTGGTTATCCTTAGTTAATTCTATAAACTTAATAGAAAGTGTTAGACTGATTCATCATAATTTTTTGTATAATGAAACTATTGAATGTGTTTGAATATTAGTACATTTATTCATTTATTGTATGAATTGGATTGTTTTGTTATATATGTATTTTATTTTAAATTATGAGACATTAATTTCCATTTAATTTAAAAATTAGTAAATCTATAATTTTTTTTAAAACACTTAAAGTTACGACACGCAAAAATGTGCGTCGTCTTCCTTTATGATAGAGGCTTCCTTGACATGCAATGCATGTCGTGAATGCGTGTCGTAAATGCACGTCGAAAGGTTATGACGTACAAATGCGTGTCATCTTACTTTATGACAGAGGCATCCTTGACACGCATTTGTGTGTCATCCGACCCTTTTATGACACACAATGCATGTCATTAAATGATATTTTTCTAGTAGTGATCACACCCATATGAGGTTGTGCGATTGAAATCAGCAACCTCAAGCGCTAACGACGGTGGAAGAGGAGGATACAACAAAAAGATACCATGTTGCTATTACAAGAATTTTGGTCATTACTTTCAGAATTTATTCTCGCATTCGACTTCATATTCCAGTTTGTGTTCATGTTTTTTTAATCTTGTTCCTGATCTAGTTCTTGTTCTCCTTTCATGTTTTATGATATGGTTCCACCTCATCTTCATAGTGTTCATGTTCATGTCATATATGTGTGCCTTACTTCTATCGGACAATCTGTGAATGAAATTACCATGTAAGAGTAAAATAAAGTAATGCAATGTTCCAATTTTCTAGCATGTCATCTTATATACTCATAACATGCAATTATTGTATTTTCCTCATGAAATTTGCATCATAATGGAATTAGTATATTTTCCTCATTGATGTCGACATAATTAATAGTAAGGTACCTGTATTTTCTTTATCATTTGTGTCCTTTTTATGGTAGATGACATTCGAAAATATATACTTTTATCTGTTACAATCTCTTCTTTATTTTAAGCGGTTGACCCCAAAGTATCCGCTCCGTCTTTGGACGTCTTGTACTAAAATTTCCTAACTCATGACATGAGTAACACTCAATTTCTTTTGGGGCCAAAGTATCAGCTCCGTTCTTTGGACGTCTTGCAGCTGCAAAAGGTCCATATTTTTTGGGGGCCATTTTTTATTATATATATATATATATATATATATATATATATATATATATATATATATATATATATATAACTTATAATAGCGATAAGGGTCTTTTTTTTTCTTGCTCATCCTGGGCATTTGATGATATTCAAATGCTCAGGACCGACCCTTTCTGTCTACCAACATATTCTCCGTAAGAAGAGCGAAGAATTCATCCACTTTCTTTTTCCAATTCTCGGTTGGAACAAATTCTTGCCTTTAATCTTCCGAAAAATTCATCCGAATTCCAATAGGAAATCTTCTTTTTCCTTGGATTTTTATACATCGATCCACCAAACTACTGCATCACATGTTACTAGTTTGGGATTGGAAGCCAACTTTTTGTTCTTTTGACACTCACTAATTGTGAGTACTTGTTCTGTTTCGATAATCCAGTGCCTCGTGATTTTTAGATTGAGGCTTCCTTTATATTCTTTTAGCCTACATGTCAAGAATGATTTAAAATTACACCCCTTTTCCATCATTAGCATTAACAGACTTTCCATAAATAGATTTTGTGGTTACATAATACCATTGGTAGATCTCCTCCCAGTAAGACTGTCTAATCGAGTTTGGGGCGGATTATCCAAACGTTCCTCTAAAATTTTATACATTCGTTGTTTCTTTTCCTTTTTCATTATGTCGAGCAATTTTTTCATCACTTTAACGAGTAACACCGGTTGGTTGCTTAACCATATTTGTATTTCTATAATTATCATTTAAAAAAGACCGACTTCCTGTTGTAGGTAAAGGGTTTTATTATTGCTCATCAATATGTAAAGCATCTCATCCCTGCTTTTCACCATTATCAATAAAATTTCCAAATTTATAAATCTTGTGACCTCAATTTATATTGTCTTACGCTTTTCACCATTATCAATAAAGGGTTTTATTATTGCCCATCAATATGTAAATGTTGTTTCCCTCTTCCGGGCGCAGTTACCGGAGATGTTTGGGTCTATTAAGACCGCTGTGGTGGAGTACTTTGACGAGCGATACGCTGCACTTTCTGAGGCTGCTGGTGTTGCAGCCACTGCAGCCATTGCTGCTGCCGGGATTGGTGCTGGGAGAGCCTTCCAGTATCGGGACTTCGAAAATATGAAGCCCCCGCCGTTTGATGGAGTTCAGGATCCGATCATAGCCATGAGGTGGCTGTGTGACATCTAGGGATGTTTCTTCACTTGCTTTTACCCAGCTGGCCAGAAGGTCAAGTGCACTCTAAACCTTCTTAGGTCCGGAGCGAAGGATTGGTGGAGACTTGTTACCAGCTCGTATTTTCCTGAGCAGAGGGTGCTGTGACTTGGAAGCAGTTCTCTGAGATGTTCCGTTCTTGATATGTTCCGCTGGTGGAGCGTGAGAGGTTGGCCCAAGAGTACTTGGATTTGAGATAGGGGACTGAGTCGGGGACGGAGATCACGAAGATGTTAACAGAGAGGGCCATGTTTTGTCCTGTTTTTGCTGCTTCTGAGCAAGCTCGGATGACTCGTTACTTGAGGATGCTCAATACAAATATCCGATAGTTTGTATCCACGCAACGTTATGGTTTGGTGGTAGATATTCAGGAGGCCGTTAGGCGTCAGGAGATTGAGATTGAGCTCCAGGCGAGGGAGCAGAGGCAGCCCCCGACATAGTCTTAGTCTACGCCAAAGCGGTTCAAGGCCGCTGATGTTAGATCTGGGGTATCAGAGGGGCCGCACTTATGGAAAGTGTGGCAAGGTTCATGATGGTGCTTGTCGATCTTCTTCAGGATGCCACAATTGTGGCAGGCAGGGTCACATGGCGACGAATTGCCGTTAGCAGGCCCCAATACCCAACACCAGGATTTGCTATCACTGCGAACAGGTTGGCCATGTGAAGGCCAACTGTGCCTTGCTTGCTGCTAGGCCGGCGCACGCTCCAACGCCGACTACTCTGAGGATCAAGGATGGGAGTTAGGGCAGGGCAGAGGCCCCGAGGGCTCGAGGTCTCTCTTTCCAGCTCACGACAGAGGAGGATAGGGAGGCATTAGATGTCGTGACCGGTATGTTTCTATTTATTAATTTGTTGATTATGTTCTATGTTATGCTCATGTTTATGTTCTTAATAAGTACATTATTAGTGAACTCTTTTCCTGCTCTTGTGTTATTTGACTCGGGCGCGAGTCGGTCCTTTGTATCTCGATCATTCAGTAAGGAGTTTGATCTGCCTATTGGGTAGTTAGAGTGTCCGTTGCGGGTTTCTATCGCCAACGGACACGGGATTTCTGCATTCGCAGTATATCAGGGTTGTGTATTGGAGATCTTCGGGGTGCCTTATTCGATTGATTTGATCCTTATCCCATGGGGGATATATGCGTGATTGTGGGCATGGATTGGCTGAGCAGGTATGGTGTCATGATTGATTGCGAGGGCCAGCGAGTGGTAGTTTGAACCCCAAGAGGGGGAGAACTGGTTATATATGGAGAGGGCACCAGGGTTGGTTGAGTGTTTTGTTCGGAAGCTAGGGCTCATCGATATATTCAACACGGGTGTACGGTTTATCTGGCTTATGTGGTTGATACTCGGGTTGGGGAGCAAACTTCAGTTTCATAGGTACCAGTTGTCAGGGAGTTTTCTGATGTTTTACCAGAGGAGTTACCCGGTGTGCCTCATGAGAGGCAAGTTGATCTCGGGAATGATCTTGTGCCAGGTGTGGTCTCAATTACCAAGGCGCCATACCGCTTGGCACCGCTTGAGATGCAGGAGTTGTCATCTCAACTTTAGGAGCTGCTAGGCAAGCAGTTCATCAGACCAAGCTGTTCTCTGTGGGGAGCGCCGATACTATTCGTCAAGAAGAAGGATGGTTCACACCAGATGTGCATTTATTACTAGGAGTTGAACAAGTTAACGATGAAGAACCGTTATCCCCTTCCGTGGATTGATGACCTCTTTGATTAGTTGCATGGTACATCTTGGTTCTCCAACATAGATCTGAGGTCTGGGTATCATCAGGTGAGAGTGAGAAAGGAGGACGTGGAGAAGACCACGTTCCAGTATCATTATGGGCATTACGAGTTCGTGGTGATGCCATTTGGGTTCACCAATGCGCATGCTGTATTCATGGGTATGCAGGCCGATGCTCGACCGATATGTCATTGTGTTTATTGATGATATCTTGGTGTATTGCAACACCAGAGAGCAACATGAGGAGCACCATCGAGATCTTCTGGGGGTTTTGAGGTGGGAACAACTATATGCCAAGTTCTTGAAGTGCGAGTTTTAGTTACGAGAGGTCCAGTTCCTTGGGTACCTCGTTAACCAGGATAGGATTTTGGTCGATCCGGCCAAGATCGCGGTGATGCGGTGGGAGGTTCCGAAATCTCCCTCTGATATCAGGAGCTTCTTGGGTTTGGCCGGGTACTATCGGAGCTTTATTCAGGACTTCTCCAAGATTGCGGTACCCATCACTCGTATGACGAGGAAGGGAGTGGATTTCTGATGGGGCCCCGAGCAACAGTCGGCGTTTGAGACTCTTCGTCAGAGGTTATGTGAGACCTTGGTATTGACCCTCCCGGAGGGAGTCAAGGATTTTCTTGTATTCTGTGATGGATCCATGACTGGTCTGGGGGCGGTCCTTATGCAGAGAGAACGAGTGATTTCTTATGCCTCGCGGAAGTTGAAGCCCCATGAGACGCGATATCCCACGCATGACCTGGAGTTGATGGCGGTGGTCTTTGCCCTAAAGATTTGGAGACATTATCTATATGGGGTCCGTTGTATTGTCTACACAGATCATACGAGTTTGAGATATCTTATGGATCAGCCGAACCTAAACATGAGGCAGCACAAGTGGCTGGACGTGGTCAAGGATTATAACTGTGAGATCCTTTACCATCCGGGTAAAGAGAATGTGGTAGCGGATTCTTTGAGCCGCAAGTCGTCTGGGTCTTCGGTTGGGGAGATGTGTATGAGGATATCTGTTGATTCTCCGCTTTTGGGGTTGATCAGAGAGGATAAGGCAGAGGGAGTTCGGAAAGAGAACTGGAAACAGGAAAGAATCAAGGGTGATATTGACATATTTGTTACAGATAGTCGAGGGTTATTGACCCGGTGTGGTTGGGTTTGGGTTCCAGTTTATGGTGGGGTCAGGCAGATTGTGATAGAGGAGGCTCATAAGTCTCTCTTTTCTATACACCCGGGAGCCACCAAGATATGTCAAGATTTGAGATTGAGTTACTGGTGGCCGTGTATGAAGAGGGGGATGGCCTGGTATGTCGAGAGGTGCTTGACCTGCAGGATGGTCAAGGCCGAGCATCAGAGGCCGCATGGAAAGCTGTAGCCTCTGGAGGTTCCCATGTGGAAATGGGAGTAGATCACCATGGATTTATCACCAAGTTGCCGAGGACGGCAAAGGGTTTTGATACTATATGGGTCATTTTTGGATCGATTGACCAAGAGTGCCCCTTTTTGGCCATCTGGGAGAGCTCTTCGGCCGAAAAGTTGGCCGATGTGTATGTCCGGGAGATTGTTGCTCGACATGGGGTTCTGGTCTCTATTGTTTCCGACCGAGATGTTCGGTTCACTTCCCGTTTCTGGCAGAAGTTCCATGAGGAACTGAGCATGAGGTTGCATTTCAGCACTACATATCATCCGCAGACCGACGACAGAGTGAGCGGACTATACAGACCCTTGTGGATATGTTATGGGCATGTGTTATTGATTTTGGTGGGAGTTGGTGTCACACCCCCAAACCAGACGGCGGAAACGTCTGGGGGTGGAGGACTTCAATTGTAGTATCACAACACGTGCATCATAGTAATCAAAGTACAAGCAACCATTGTATTTAAAAAGTATAAGTATTTACATGTGTTCAATCATTGTATATTGAACCAAAATATAGTTATACAAAAGAAGATATGACTCAACAAAGCTCCATCTTCTCAAAAAGCTCGGGGAGTACCTGTGTATTATTTCCCTGAGAATACAAGTAATTTGAAAAGAGAGTATCAACATAAAGTTGAGTGAGTGCATAAGTGTTTATGTTTAAAGGATGTCTCTGTATCTTGTATATGTAACTTGTTCCAGAAAATCCTATATTTTCTGTTGTATATGAAAAGTAGTTTTATTCCCATAAAACCGTTCTCTGTGTATTAATGTTTTGTATTTGTATTACTTATGAAAACTTGTAACTGAGAGTGTGCCTGGCTCCACCAGCTGTTGTTGAAAACTGTATTGAATCTTTGTATTTTGTATTCTGTAAACTGGTACTTTGAAGGTGTACTTTCGTTTAGTTATTTATACACTAACGTATTGTTAATATCTTTTTAATGAGTTATTATAACCATACTATGACTGATGGCCTGAAACAAACGCTTTGTGGGCGTTTAAAATGGTGATAACAATTGCCACTCATCTAACTGTAGCTAGCAGCCTGAGTGCGGGGTTGTCAATCCCGATATAGATCTACACACACTTGTTTCGATCCCCGGCTGGAGATTCTGGTTATAATGTCAGGACTTTTCCTATGTTGTCTAAAATGAATTAAACAACCTGAATAGAGTGTCTCATAAAAAGCATATAAACGTTACATGTATTTTGAAAACCCAATCATTTTGAAATAGTGATTGACAGTATGTTCTTGAATCAAAACCCAATCATTCTGAAATAATGATTGACAATATGTTCTTGAATCAAAACCCAATCATTCTGAAATAATCATTGACAGTATGTTCTTGAATTAGTATTCCAAACATGTATTTGATAAGTGTAAACCTTGATTTGTTATGTATCAAAACCATAGTTTCTTGTAAGACTGTGTATTCTAGTATACTTGTATCATGAATTATTGTTCTATGTATAAATTATACCTATTATAATCTATATGTACTTTCTGACTGTGTATTTAACCATGTTTGCATGTAATCCCTTGCTCAGCATGTTACAAAGGTAGTTAAACTGATGAAATAACTATTATATTTATGTACATATACAATTTTATATATAAGTAAAATTTAAACGACACTCGGACAAATAACCGGTACTTTAAGCCCACATCCAAACAAGGAAAAGGACCCAGAATGAGTTATCAGTCCTAAGTCTTTTAAATCTCATTTATGTACATATATATATATATATATATATATATATATATATATATATATATATATATATATAAATATGAATTTTGGGGAAAAATATAAGTTTATAAAAGAGTTTAATGTTTTGAGTATTTTTAATGATTTAATGTTGTTTTATCATGATTTGAAATCATGATTTTATAACACAAGGTTCTTGTGTTATGCTTGTATCCCCCCCTTAAAACAGTAAAAATTATGAAAATACGGGGGTATGTACTCACTTGATAGGTGGTGAACCGGACAGAGTTTCGTTTCACGAAAAGGAGTTTGTTTGTCGAGAAACCGGCTCAAATTGGGCAGAGTTTCGACAGGAGAGAGGTTACTTCTCGGGAATCTCGGGGCTTCGAGGCTTGCTTAGGGTTCGAGACTTGATACCGGGGCTTTAGGGGTTGTATGAGAGCTTATGGAAGTGAAAAGGGTGAATGTGTGTGAAATTTGGTGTGAAAAATGGGGTTTCTTCGGAAGCCCTCGCATGCTATATATAGTCCGAAGGTTCGGACCCAAGCCTATGCGAGGCTGACATGCGTCAGACAGGTGGCTTACTTCGGACCGAAGGCTCGCAGGGTGTTAGGCTCGGATTGGACCAAACCTCGGTCCAATGGGAAGAGGCCACGTGCGAAGGAGGGTGTCGGAGGGGTGTCTCCGGGGCATCTCATGCGAAGCTGTTCGCTTCTTAGTGGACCTCGGCTGCGGTCCAATCAGGAGGTGCCACGCATGGCTTCGGTCCACTCAGCAGCTGCCACGTGCGAGGGTGACGTGGCATGCGAAATTGCCCGATTTTTCCCATTTTTTCTTTCTTTTTGTGCCAAACTTGCGAAAATCATAACTTTCGCATACGAGCTCCGTTTTTGGCATTCTTTATATGCACGCGTAGGTAAAATCATACTCTATGACTTTCGTTTAGATTTCGTCGGCTAATTTTGATTTTATTTTTAATATTATTATTTTAAATAGACCGGGACGGGAATCCGTTATAAATTCATAACTTCTTCATACGACGTCCGTTTTTGTCTGTATTTTTACCGTTGTACTACTACCGACGAGACCTTCAATTCTCGTTTAGGTTGTGTCGGCTAAAAATCGCTCGATCTTAATTTCGAGTTTTTAGCTGTACAATGCTATACTGAAACTTAGAAAAATCATAACTTCCTCATACGAAGTCAGATTTTTTCGTTCTTTTTATGAAAGTTCTCGGTTTAACATAAACTACAACTTTCATTTAGATTGTTAAGGCTAAAAAGCCTTTTATTGAAAATTCAGTTTTTACACTGAATAGTGTTTTGCCGGTTTTGTCGCGGATTTTCGATTGGTCATAACTTCTTCGTTATAACTCGGATTTTAGTGTTCTTTATGTTTTTGGAAACCTTGTTACAATCTCTATCACTTGGTTCATCCCAATTGAGATTGCTAAATAATTTATTTTTGAGGGTTAATTATGTAAATATGCACATTATGCTAAAATTTATCTTTATTATTATAAAAAGAAATACACATTGACCTATACTATTACATAGGTTTGAAATAACGATTTGTTACAGTTGGGATTCCCACCTACCTCTTGCGGAGTTGTCCTATAACAATAGTTATCACTCCAGCATTGGTGCTCCACTATTTGAGCTCTTGTATGGTCAGAGATGTCGTACCTTGGTTTGTTAGGGAGAGGTTGGTCATAGGGTCATGAGAAGGACCGAAGTAGTCCTTCAGACCACAAACCTTATCCAGCAGATCAGGTAGACACTACAGACCGTGCAGAGTCGGCAGAAGAGCTATGCGCCCGACACCGATCTGAGTTGGAGTTTCAGGTCGGCGATATGGTGCTCCCAAAGGTCTCACGCTGGAAGGGTGTGATACGCTTCATAAAGAAGGGGAAATTGGGTCCCCGGTTTATTGGACCTTTTCGAGTGATTACCAAGGTTGGCAAGGTAGCTTACATGTTGGATTTTCCGAGCGAGCTCAGTCAGACCCACAACACTTTCCGTGTCTCTTAGTTGCATAAGTGTGTGTTGGACAACGAGGTAGTGGTTCCGTTGGATGATATTCAGGCCGATGAGTGCCTGAACTATGTCGAGAGGCCGGTAGCTATTCTGGAAAGGAAGATGAAGGTCCTGCACAACAAGGGGATACCTTTGGTAAAGGTACAATGGCAACATCATAGAGGCTCCGAGTGGACCTTGGAGCCGGAGGATGAGATGCATGAGCATTATCCTTAGTTATTCGCTGCAACTGACTTCGAGGACGAAGTCTAGTTCAAGCGGGGGAGAATTGTAACATCCCGATGAAAAGGTACTTCTAAATTTGGCCATATAATTGATTTGTATTGCACTTTGGTCCTTAAGTGTAAGAAAGTGTGAAAAGGGCCCTTAGTGGCAATTTGGTAAAAGTTGGGAATTGATGAGTACGTCGTGCGTACGTGTGTATGCTAAGTGTACTAAGGCGCGCCTTAGTACGTAGGGCGTACGTGGATTGCATGCAAACCCTAATTTTAGGGCTTTGGCTTATATTTAAGCAACCTTATGGACTCATATCCTCTTCTAATCCAACCTCCTTCTATGAGTTTGATTCTCAAGCAACCCTACAGAAAGAGAGAGCAAATTTTGAGCCTTTAAGAGAGTTTTGGAGTGGTTTTGAAGAAAGAAGAAGGTGGTGAGAAGATCTTGGAGTTGAGAGAACTTTGGATATGGGATTTCTTCTTGGTTTGCAACATATTGAAGGTATAAATCTTGCATCTTTTCCACTCCATCTTGTCGATCTAGATTTTTGCTCTTTTAAGTCACTTTTTGGTCCCAAAATGATGATTCATGAACATAACATGTTCTTGACCCATTAGGTTGTCTTTTTCAGACCCTTGGAAGGGTCTTGAGTCATAAAAATGGGTTACAAATGGTTGGTTTTGCTCCAGACATCATTTAGAAGGTCTTAATGGATTAAGAAGTTGAGTTAAGCACTTAATGGAGATGGAAAGTCATAAAGTTGGAAACTTTATGACTCTTGAGGATATTTTAGCCATGGATATGAAAAATGGACGTGAGTGCTTAAGCCAGTAAACACTTGTTGAGTTTTTGGGACTTCTGGGAATACAACCCGCATACTTGGAGTACGCCCAGTGTACGAGGTCAACCACCCCGATGGTGCTCAACATGCGAGTACGCCCATCGTACTCACTCTGAGTTGAATCACCTGAGTTAGTTCGGCTGGGTTGACTCAATTTTTTTGACCAAATTTGACCTAGTTTGACTTAAGGGTATTTTTGGGATTTTGATTGAGATTGGTCATTTGGTTGGAATGGGTGACGATTAGAGATGAGATTCGGAGTCGAGACCTCATCAGCTTTTGTCCAGTCTGTGAGGTGAGTTTTCCTCACTGTACTTACGGGTCGAAGGCACCAAGGCCGGACCATTGGTTTGATATCATGCTATTCACTGGTATGCTGAGTATGGAATAGAATGCATGATTATGCTATTTCCTGATATGCTAGTCTACTAGATCTGTAGGACTGCATGTGAATCTGTCTGCATGATATTATGTATCTGTTTGTTATCTGTTATATGTCGACATATTGTGGTGGTTTGAGGTTGTATTGCTTCGTACGGTAGCTAACAAACCCTGGAGCATTCCAGATATGATCTAAGGGCCGGGTAGGGCATGCCAGACACATACTGAGGGCTTAGAAGCATTCCAGATACGAGTTGATGACCGGGTGGTATGCCAGACTCATACCAAGGACTTGATGGTATTTCAGTCTGATGATTGATTTGGTTAGGGAGTAAGCCAGACATAAGCTGTAGGCCCCGAGGGCAAGCCAGACTTATGTTGTGGGCTTAGGGGTAATCCAATTTTTTAGCTGTGGACCCAGTGCTTGTCTTTATTGTATATGTTATATGTTTATGTGTTGGTACTTTGGGGGAACTCACTAAGTGTTGGCTTATAGTTTTTGGTTATGTTTTAGGTACTTCAGATGACCACCGGAAGGCGAAGGCGTGACCGTACACATCCTCTTGTTTGTGAATTATGATTTTGGTAGACTCTGATGTTCGAAAATGTTTTGAAAACTATGATTGTAAACAACTTATGAATTTGGGTTGATTTTAAAAGCTTTAATTTCTTGTGATTTTATGGATGTTATAGCTTTCCAAAAGATACAACCAAGGCAACATAAGTTGTTTAAGTAGGGCACAAACCCTAAATATTAGGGTTTTCCCTGGCTTAGCGTACACCCTGCGTACTCCCACGTACGCCCAACGTACGTGGGCACCTCTGCGACCATCTATCGAGCCAGTACACCCAGCGTACTCATAGAGTACACCCAACGTGCTCGGCTAGGGACTAAAAATAAAAAGAATTACCATAAGGATTAAAAAGGAACATACAACCAAATCTCGAATGTTACAGCTTGGGTTCACGTTCACCCCACCTCTCTCAAGACTGGATTATTTACACAAACTACTATTGTGGTTATCCTCAGTTACTTCTATAAACTTAATAGAAAGTTTCAGATTGATACATCATAATTTTTGTATAATAATATTATTGAATGTGTTTGAATATTAGTACATTTATTCATTTATTGTATGAATTGGATTGTTTTGTTATATATGTATTTTATTTTATATTATGAGACGTTAATTGTCATTAATTTTATAAATTAGTAAATCTATAATTTTTTTAAAACACTTAAACTTATGACACGTAAAAATGTGCGTCGTTTTGCTTTATGATAGGGGTTTCCTTGACACGCAATGCGTGTCGTGAATGCGTGTCGTAAATGTGCATCGGAAGGTTATGACACGCAAATGTGTGTCGTGTTCCTTTATGACAGAGGTTTCGTTGACACACATTTGTGTGTCATCGGACCATTTTATGACACGCAATGCGTGTCATTAAAAGGTATTTTTGTGGTAGTGATCACACCCATATGAGGTTGTGCGATTGAAATCAGCAACCTCAAGTGCTAGCGACGGTGAAAGAGGAGGATCCAACAAAAAGATACCATGTTACTATTGCAAGAATTATGGTCATTACTTTCAGTTTTTGTTCTCACATTCCACTTCATAATCCAGTTTGTGTTTATGTTTTTTTAATCTTATTCCTGATCTAGTTCTTGTTCTCCTTTCATGTTTTATGATATGGTTCCACCTCATCTTCATAGTGTTCATGTTCAAGTCATTTATGTGTGCATTACTTCTATCAAACAATCTATGAATGAAATTACCATGTAAGAGTAAAATGAAGTAACGCAATGTTCCAATTTTCTAGCATGTCATCTCATATACTCATAACATGCAATTATTATATTTTCCTCATGCAATTAGCATCATAATGCAATTATTATATTTTCCTCATTCATGTCGACATTATTAATAGTAAGGTACGTGTATTTTCTTTATCGTTTGTGTCCTTTTTTATGGTAACTTTTATCCATTACAAGCTCTTTTTTCTTTTAAGCGGGTTGTTAGAATTGTATAGTTGAGGGACTACACGTGTAAATAAATAGTTACCTAGTATAGGTTACACATATATATCTATCATTGTATACACATTCATTTTTGTTTTGGGATGAGAAAACGAGTTTTCTAATCTCTCTCTCTCTCTCTCTCTCTCTCTCTCACTTTTTGCACTCTGATTTCACACGGTTGATCCCAAAGTATCCGCTCCGTTCTTTGGATGTCTTGTACTAAAATTTACTAACTCATGACATGAGTAACACTCAATTTCTTTTAGGGCCAAAGTATCTGCTCCGTTCTTTGGACGTTTTGCAACTGCACAGGGTCCAGACTTTTTGGGGGCCCTTTTTTATTATTTTATATATATATATATATATATATATATATATATATATATATATATATAAAGCTTATAATAGTGATAAGGGTCTTTTTTTCTTGCTCATCCTGGTCATTTGATGATATTTAAATGCTAAGGACCAGCCATGTCTGTCTACCAACATATTCTCCGTAAGACGAACGAAGAAGTCATCCACTTTCTTTTCCAATTCTCGGTTGGCACAAATTCTTGCCTTCAATCTTCTGAAAAATTCATCCGAATTCCAATACAAAATCTTCTCTTTCCTTGGATTTTTATACATTGATCCACCAAACTACTGCATCACCTGTTACTATCTTGGGATTGGAAGCCAACTTTTTGTTTTTTTGACACTCATTAATTGTGAGTACTTGTTCTTATTCGATAGTCCAATGCATCGTGATTTTTAGATTGAGTCTTCCTTTATATTCTTTTAGCCTACATGTCAAGAATGATTTAAAATTGTAACACCCCGTTTATTTATTAAATAAATAAATAAATTAATGAATGTATAGTAGCCCTAAAATCAATAATTATATATATAGCGAGGTGTGGATTCGAGGAGTTAATTGGCACAATTCAGAAGTTGGGGGTTAAAAGTGTGAAGTCCGGACTTAGTTTGTAAATATTTATGAAGACAGGGGCTCTGTGGTAATTATTTGGATTTGATTTGAAAGGAAAAGCGGTGGAAGGGTTGAATATGTCATAATTAAGATATTGGGGACTAAAAGGGGTAACATAGGGAGCTGAATTGTAAAGATTTTAGAAGATGGGGGCCATTTGGTAAAATATTGGATCAAAGTTGAAAGGATTTTAAGGAGCCAGGGTTTAAATGGTAATTATTGGACTTTGTTTGAAGAGACTGGAATGGGAGGGACCAGTTCTGTCATTTTCTCTATATGTTTGCATGGAGCGGGTATTTAACTGTTTGATTGCCCATCAATATCCCTAACCCTAGACACACATCGGCCGCCACCCTTATACCTTCCCTTTCCCAGCCGCCACCCTCACGACGGACCATCCCCGATTCCGACCTTGTATTTCCATCGCCGGCTGCGGCCACTTTAACGAGTTCGAGCATCAATCACCGGCGTAGCCACCGTGTCGAAGCTGGAACGCCATTGTCAACCGCCGACGACAGCGACCACCAGAAACTACCGCCCCTTTTCCTTCTCTTTCTTCTCAACGCCTTAGCCGTCGTCGGACGTCGTACGTAACCAAGGAAAACCACAGGGACCGGCGTTGCGATCGTGGGAGGACCGGTCGAGCTGCTGATGATGGGTTTCGTGTCTGTGGACGCCGTCATGCGACTGTTCCTCCGTGAAGCCGCTGCCAACGCCGTTTGCCACCGTCAGCCACCGCTGTGGTTCGTGGTTCATGATTAGGTGGCGAGTGTGTGTGGTTCCTGTCGAATAAGAGTCACGAAACACCACCATGGCAGTCGTCCATTGTGGTTGTCGCCGATAGCGGAGGTGTTGCCGTCGACCGCCGCTGCTGCCGGACTTCTTGTGTTACCATCGCCACCAGGTGGGCGGCTGGGTTTAATCCGCAACAGAAGATGCGTTAATGCGTATGTATGCGTGTTTTGTTGGATGAAAATGTAAAAGGGACCACCATGGCTGCCAACCATGGTGGCTGCCACCACGAACCACCACCGGCCGCCACAAGGGTGGCTGTGTGTGTGCGTGTGTGTATATTAGTGTAGTGTGTGTGTTTATTTGTGATTTCATTGTAAATTGTAAAAATTGGAATAATGAAATGAAACTCAAACCACCACCGTAGGGTGGTGGCTGCCGCCACCGGTCGCCGTGTCGGGTGGCGATGTGCTTACCTCATTGAGTTTGATTCGTTTGGGGTGCTTGAAACCCTAATGGGCCTTGTAAGCTCTAATGGACCCTAATTGACCAAAATAAAACCCTAATGGACTTAATGATATTCTAGTGGGTCTAATAGGCCCAATAAACCCCTAATTGACCTAAAAGCCCCACAAATTGATAAATAGGCTAGTATTGGGTTGGAAACCCTAATTAGGGTTTGGAAAACCCTAATGCCAATAAAACCCTAATTTTGAGAATTAATCGGGGCACACACACGGGAATTATTTAATAGCTTGAAATATTAAATAATAATCATTGGCAAAGATTAATCTAAGCAATATTGGACTTAATGGATTAAGTCCTTAGTGGATTAAGTCCTTAATTGGTTAAGTAGGAAACTTAACCCTAATCATCACTTTATGTGAAACCCTAATTTCACTTGGGCCTTAAGTTGGGCCTTTCTATTGGGCCTTGATGATTGGGTTACTAATGGGCCATCCAAAGTCAAGCAATTAGACTAGAACAATTTAATGGGCCTAGGGTAAGGCCCATGTAAGGGGTTTGGGCCCAATTTAGAAAATTGGGCCATAGATGGGCCATAGTTCGGGCCTTAATGATTATATGATGTTGGGCCTTAGAATAAGACCATGTATAGGCCTGGGCCCAATTTGGAAAATTGGGTCGTGTATTGGGCTTTGATTCCTAATTGACTTTGGGCATATGGATTGGGCCTTGGGTTTGAATAAGCCAAGCTTGGGGTAATGTAGTAATTATCCAAAGAATGTACTTATGGTTATGTGTTGGGACCCAATTATTAATTGGGTGATGTTTTGTTATTGATAGATCGGGATTCTGTCATCCAGCAGCTGGGGTTGTGTCTTCGGGACTTCAGCAGTGTGAGGTGAGTTACCTTCCAGTAGCGGTGGGTCTACGGCCACAATGCCGGCCCACCAGTAGGAGTTATATGTTAGATGATTGTCTTTGTGATATTCATCTAGGTTTGCTGCTACCTGATATGTTTTATGTTCTAGCATGTTATGATGTTATGTGATAGTGGTAGTAGGGGGTGAAATAGTCCCCGGTTACCGGTCGATAGAACCGAAGGGGTAGTTTAGTACCCAGCCATGCTAGCCAGATTATGATGTATGTGATATGATATTATGTGGTAGTAGTAGGGGGTGAAATAGTCCCCGGTTACCGGTCGACAGGACCGAAGGGGGTAGGCCAGCACCCAGATATGCTAGGCAATATGTGATTTATGTTTATATGCCAGGGTTTTATGTGGTAGTGGTAGGGGGTGAAATAGTCCCCTGTTACCGGTTGAAAGATACCGAAGGGGAGGCCATCTCCCGGTTACTGGTTGAAAGATACCGAAGGGGTAGGCCAGCACCCAGATATGCTAGGCAGTCACTGGTCGAGAGGACCGAAGGGGTATGCCAACACCCAGATATGCTAGGCAAGTTCACCGGTCGAGAGGACCGAAGGGGTAGGTCGGGCACCCAGATATGCCTGGCAGTATGTATGTTATATGATTGTATGGTATGTGGTATGATGGGGGGACTCAATAAGCTTCGTGCTTACGGTTTACAGTTTTGGTTTCAGGTACTCGTTTTCAAAGGAAAGGAGCCGGCTTGATCACAGCGCATCACACTATGTTTTCCGCACATGAGATCTTTGGGATTACACTCTGATATGGTTTTATGATAATATGTTTTGATTATTGATACTTTGGTTTTGACATGAGATATTAATATGAACGTTTTTATACTGATGGTTTTATATAATAACTTAATTAAAACGAAATTTTTTGTCTTAAATTTTGGGACGTTACAAAAATTACACCCCTTTTCCATCATTAGCATTAACAGAATTTCCATAAATGGATTTTGTGGTTACATAATACCATTGGCAGATCTCGTCCCAATAGGACTGTCTAATCGAGTTTGGGGCGGATTATCCAGACGTTCCTCTAAAATTTTATACATTCCTTATTTCTTTTCCTCTTTCATTATGTCGAGCAGTTTTTTCATCACTTTAACGAGTAACACCGGTTGGTTGCTTACCCATATTTGTATTTCTATAATTATCATTTAAAAAAGACCGACTTCTAGTTGTAGGTAAAGGGTTTTATTATTGCCCATCAATATGTAAAGCATCTCATCTCCGCTTTTCACTATTATCAATAAAATACCCAATTTATAAATCTTGTGAACTCAATTTATATTGTCTTACGCTTGTACCATCTAAAACTTATACCCGATGCACCTAACATCCATAATCATATAAAAATTCTATTCATGTGATATGAACCCATGAAGTGATACCCACAATTTGATGATACATTAGACTAATTCTCATGTTTTCTTTATCCATTATGCATGTTTGCCACGTTTCCCTTTTCTTAGGAATATCATGCTAGCTCTTTCCTTCCAGTAACTCGTCACGTTTACAATTTATAGTTAGTTGTAATCTTGCCTTTAAACACATTGTAAGCTGCATTGGATAAAATAGCAGAAAATTGTCTCAAATATTAGTTGTTTATCTATAACGTTCCAAAAATTAGAGCTAAAAATTTTATTTTATTTAATTAAAAGACCATCAACCAAACATTTCATGTAAAACCTTAGTGAAATCAGAGTATGTCAATAATCATCCAAATACATCAAGTCAACAAAAATGTGGAATGTGACAACCCGAAATTTTAATTTTAATTTTTTGCCTTGTAAAGCTCATCCAGTCAAACTCCGCTGAGTGTCAGACTCATTTCTGCTATCTTTTAGCCTCGTTTAGAGTCCATTTAAAGGTCCAAAGGTCAGTACATTCAAGCATTGAGCATAGGAATGGATCGCGTACAATTCTAGCATCAAAACCGGGCCTTACACTCCAACACAAGGAGTGTACGGCCGCACACATGGGTGTGCAGCCGCACACCCCTCTCCTGGCAGCACACTTACGTGTATAAGGTTAGGATTCAACCTTCATTCATCCCTTTTAACTCTCCAAGGCCTAGAACTCGATTTCTCTCTCAACTATCATCCGATTTGCAGCCTAGATCTTCGAGTTGATCTTCAAATCTTCAACCATTTCACCAAGAACACCAAGAACACACACTTGTTCTTGGCGGTTTTGGACCTTCTCGAGACTCCGGATCGTAAGTACTCTTCCCTTATGCTTAGATCTTGTTAAGGACACTAGTTTAAGTCCTTGAAACTGCCTAGAACTCAAGAACATATGGTGTGTGCGGCTGCACACACTCATGTGGCCGTACACCCCTCAAACACCCTCAAAACACCATCAAAACACCCCTAAAGGCTTGTATACTGTAAATACCATTCCCCAAGCTTGTTACTTTCTAGATATGAGCCTTAGAAAACGTCCAAACCATGTTCATCAAGGAGTGCGCGGCCGCACACACTCCATGTGGCCGTACACCCCTTTGTTTAGTGCTTAAGGGCCTCCAAAGTGCCTTTCTAGCTTCAACACTTGATGAGCATTAGTCCTGCAAGCTTCCCTATCATTAGAATAGACTTTTGTGCACTCATTACCATGAGTGTGCGACCGCACACCCATGGCCGCACACTCCTCAAAGTGGCCGTACACTCCCTTTTAGTGAATCACATGTGATTCCAACACTTGGACAAAGTGTTTCCTAGTCCCGTAAGGTGTTTCCTTGCATTTGGTTGCTTCTAAACACTATATTTATGTCAATATATGCCATTATATGTCATTTAGGACTCGTTAAGTCTCAGGACTTCATTCGTGGAACTTCTCATCCTTACGCGCATATTCGTTTGAATCACCCACATCAGGTGAGTTCATACCCCGTAATGAATCTTTTAACTGTTTTAAGAGGGGGGGGGGGATACAAGTTGAACACAATGTTAATTGTGTAATTGTTTGTTATAAACATTTTCAAAAGGATTACTTATGTCATTTATAAGTTGTCAAAACATTTCAAAGACTCTTTTCAAGTTATGTACTTTATAGTTTAACAAAACTTCGTTTTTAAAGTACCAGCATGACTTAGTAGTAAAATGAGTCTTTTTAACAACAATTCAAGTACATTACTAGTAAACTATAATAGGTATAGTTTAAGGGTTCAGTTCATACTATAACAGATACATAGAGAAACATATTATAACAAGTACAAAGGGGAAACATACTATAACTAGTACAGAGAGAAACACACCATACTAAGTACCAGGGAAAAGCACATACTAAGTACTAGGGAAAAAGCACACCATACTAAGTACCGGGGAAAAGCACGTAAAATATATCTTTCCGGTCTGCGTTAACTTTAGTACGATTACACGTATCTGGGTTAACAGACACGAGGTGATAAAGTATAATAATATATCTTTCCGGTTTGCGTTAACTTTAGTACGATTACACGTATCTGGGTTAGCAGACACGAGGTGATAAAAATATAATAAAACATCTTCCTAGTTACATACGAGTTCACATTTAAACCTTTAATTAACCAACTGGGATTAAAGGCTACTTTAGACTCCCCGAGGTGTATTGTGCATTTAATACTACCTGGAGTCTGTATTTTATTACTTTATAGCCAACAGTGTCACTGCTGAGGTAAAACATTATTTTACCTATACATTACTTTGTGATCTTTTCACATATTCAATAATGTACAAACTATATATAGTTAATGATAGTCTCACTTGGGAAAATACACACTCATACAAGAAACAAACATACATAACATTAGATGCCTTGGTAGAAGGCTATGTTTAGTACAAAGGACCATAATGCTAACCTTATGATTCCTTAATGTATACATCAACGGATATATATATATATATATATATATATATATATATATATATATATATATATATATATATATATATATATATATTAATAGGATCCGACAAGTAATAGGATGTGTGCCTTCCGCCTCATTTCCTGTTCCTTGTTTGGTTGTGGGCTTGGAACGGATTCGCCCAGTCTATTATCTATTCGATTCTAGATATATATATGTTCAGTATACATCAAGTCATCATAAGGGTACCAGGTGTGGGTCAAGTCATAGGACACAAGGTCAATGCGCAGTTTTCTAGTACAAAACATACTTTCCAAATCAGAGCTTTTGGTATACAAAACTAGAAACTTACCAGTTAAGGGTTTAATCCATTTTATTAAACCAGGATAACTTCAAGGACCTTAAGTGGATAACTCTATAATACCTTAGATTATACATCCGAGTTATATATAATTAATAACCGATAGATAGTTGGATGTGTGCCTTCCGCCTCATTTCCTGTTCCTTGTTTGGTTGTGGGCTTAGGGCAGATCCACACAATTAACTATCTGTTCGGTATTAGATTATATATAACTAGTATAAACAAAGTGATTATAAAAGGAACCACTGTGGTTACTATTTTATTATAAGAAATAAGAGTTTTCTTAAAGAATCTTTCTTCAAATATAAAGGAACTATTACAGTTAACTCCGTAAGTACCAAGGGAATACACCAGGGTTATATACAACAAGGATCCAACAACCAATGGGATGTGTGCTTTCCGCCTCATTTCCTGTTCCTTGTTTGGTTGTGGGCTTAGGGCAGATACACACAATCGATTGTTTGTTTACTCTGGGTTTTATATAACTTGTATCCATTTAATACTCATAGAAAGGACTGTTGAGTCATTTTTACTTATCTTTCATCAAATCAGGAAATATAGGATTTCCTGGAGGAACATGCAAACTTTTCTAAACAGAACTTACTACAATTTTCTACAACTTTCTACAAACTTTCTTACTACTACTACATCACTAAAATCTTATGAACTCACCAGCTTAATAGCTGATAAACTCTTTCAAATAACTTGTATTCTTAGGAGTCTAGTAGACAGGTACTCGCATTGGGATTTAGAAGATGGAGCAGTATAGCTTCAAGTCTTGTTTGTTATTTGCTTATGTATTCTATGTTTTGTGAACACACACCTTGTAAACACTTTCTTTCTAATGAAATGGTTGTTCATTACTTTGCTTACTATGATGCATGTCTTGTGATACTAAACATGACGTCCTCCACCCCAGAACGTTTCCGCCGTTCCGGTTTTGGGGTGTGACATGGAACAACATGGTGTGTGCGATGCGATCATCCCGAGCTCTTCCCCTTCGATCCGGAAGTACCTGAAACATAAACCGAAAACCGTAAGCATGGAGCTTTGTGAGTTCCTCAAAATACCCCATATTATACATATCAAACATACAATGGGCCATGCTCGACAATCCATCGGGCCTCGCCCGGAATCGAGCCCTGCTCGAAACAGATCTGTCTGTATCCTGTGATGGGCCCCACCCAACACACCCATTAGGCCCCGCTTGGCATCGTACCCCGCCTAGCATACATATAATACATAAACACATGCAAGGTCACAGAGACAACTAGCATACAGATAACCATAATACATGGGTCGGCATTGGTGCCTTCGACCCACCAAACACTGGGAGGAGACTCACCTCAAACTGATGCAAAATAAGATAAATGCTCAGACTGCTGATCAGGGAAATATCCTCACTAAATATCATCAAAAATACCCTAATTAATAATTAGGTCAAAATTCATAATCGGGGTCCCCGGCCCAACACCCTCAGCCTCTAGGGTAAAAGACTATTCTACCTTTTCCTTACTGGG
The DNA here is from genome assembly GCF_052849685.1 of Lactuca virosa. NCBI lineage: Eukaryota > Viridiplantae > Streptophyta > Magnoliopsida > Asterales > Asteraceae > Lactuca > Lactuca virosa. The sequence continues at coordinate 84,188,179 of NC_136433.1, read as the reverse complement.
CCCAACTAGCTTGGCCCAATAACCCTATAGTGGTCCAAGGCCCAATAATGGACCAACCCATAAACCTAAGGCCCAACTATGACCCAACAGATACAAAGCCCAAAATCCAGCTAAGGCCCAAATCCCAAAGGGAGTCCAAGTCCAAAAGAAGGCCTAAAACAAAAGATGCCCACTTCACAGCATACGCCATGCGTACTCCTCGTACGCACGTTGACCCAAAAACAGGTTGCGGACCTAGTATGCGCAGTCTACGACGGAGTACGCCCGACGTACTGGACAGAGTCCCAAAATCCAACTTAGGGTCTTAATCCCTTAAGACCTTTTCGTCCAAACTTCATATCTACAATAAAATAAGGTCTTAACAGGTAAAGTTGGCAACTTTACAGTTTTTCATGACTTAATCGGACTCAATACTCATTGTTGACCATAAAGACCCATAATAAGAGCCCTAACTCATGCATGGTCCAATATAGCACTCAAGATTGCATTTTTATGCACAAGGAACCTCAAAATTGCTAAAATCTACCATCCCTTAGCTTCTGGAGTAGCTCATACTCCCAAGCATGACTTAAGGGACCATAAAATGCACAAAAACAAGCCCTAACTAGATCTATCAAATGAATCATCAAGTTAAGAGCTTTATACCTCCAAAAGCTTTCCAAGTTGGTGATGATTCTAGATCCACAAGCTCCAACGAAACCAATGCAACTTCCAAGAGCTCTTCTTCCTTCAAAATCACCAAAAACACTCTCAAAGCTCTCTTCCAAGCTCAAAACACTCAAATGGCAATTAGGGTTTCGTTCTCAGGGTTTGGAGAGGTGGAGGATGGTCATAATAAGGTCCAAGAGAAACTTAAGGTTTTTAAATAGGGCACAAACCCTAAAAATTAGGGTTTTTCCTAGATGACCGTACGCCCAGCGTACGTGGGTGCCTCCGATCCTCATTTCGACCCAGTACGCCCAACGTAATCCAAGCGTACGCCCAGTGTGCTCGGCCAGGGACAATAATGCAATAGTTTTTAATTAAGGGCAGAAAGGATAAATACCTGAAATGCAGATGTTACAATTCTACCCCACTTGAATCAGACTTCGTCCTTGAAGTCCGTTGCCATAAATAACTATTGGTAATGTTCCCTCATCTCATCCTTGGGCTCCCACATCCATTATGAAGCCTTGTGGTGCTACCATTGCACCTTTACCAAAACTGACGTGTTGTTCCGCAGAGCCTTCGTCTTTCTGTAATGGATGGCAATCGGTCTCTCAATATAATTCAGGCGATCATCCACCTGAATATCCTCTAATGGAACCACCGCGGAATCATCAACCAAACATTTCCGCAACTGGGAGATGTGAAACATGCTATGGATCTGACTAAGCTGCTCGGGTAGGTCCAAATGATAAGCAACCCTGCCCACTGGGGCCAAACCCTGAAAGGACCGATATACCTGGGGCCCAACTTTCCACTCTTTCTGAATCGGATGATACCTTTCCAAGGTGACACCTTCAGGAGAACTATATCCCCAACCTGGAATTCTAGATCTGATCGGTGCTTGTCGGCATAGCTCTTCTGGCGACTCTGTGCTGTCTGAAGTCTACCCCGAACCTGATAAATCAACTCAGTAGTCTTGAGTACCACCTCAGTACTCCCCATGACTCGCTGACCGACCTCGCCCCAACATATCAGGGTTATGCACTTCCTCCCATGGAGCATCTCAAAAGGAGGTCAATCAATGTTGGCGTGATAACTGTTGTTAAACGAAAACTCCGCCAAAGGGAGATATATGTCCCAACTCCCAACAAAATCCAATACACATACCCGAAGCATGTCTTCCAAGGTCTGGATAGTCCACTCACTCGGTCCACCAGTCGGAGGGTGGAAAGTTGTGCTAAAATAAAGACGAGTACCAGACTCCTCGTGAAGCCTCTTCCAGGACCTGGAAGTAAACCAGACATCCCTTTTTAAAACCACTGAAACCGGCACCCCATGCCGTGCCACAATCTCCTTGATGTAAATGCCAACCAACCTCTCCGTGGAGATACTCTCCTGAATCGGAATAAAATGCGCGCTCTTGGTCAATCGATCCACGATGACCCATATCAAATCCACTCCCCACGCTATCTATGGCAACTTTATGATGAAATCCATTGTAATTTCTTCCCATTTCCAAACGGAAATGTCTAATGGCTGCAACTTGCCATGAGGTTGCTGATGCTCAACCTTGACTTTCCTTCAAGTCAAGCACCTCTCCACATATCAGGCCACATCCCTCTTCATGCAGGGGCACGAATAATCAAGTCAGAGATCTCTATAGGTCTTATTTGCTCCGGGATGAATAGAGAACCTTGAGTTGTGCGCCTCCTCCATCAAAACCTGACATGTACCACCCAAATAAGGAACCTACACCCTCCAATGAAGGGTCAATAACCCCCAGCTATCATAATCAAAGGAATCCACCTGACCCACTACTCGCTCACTCTTTCGGTGTTCTTCCTTCATAGCCTCAACCTGAGCCTCTCAGATCTGCTCTAAAAGTGGAGTAATCACCATCATCGTCAAACACATATCGTTGATTGGATCCGCGACCGCCTTGCGGCCGAGAGCATCGACCACCACATTGGCTTTCCCCGAGTGATAAAGGATCTCAAAATCATAATACTTCACCACATCCAACCATCTACGCTCCCTCATGTTCAGATTCGACTGATCCATCAAATACCTCAGACTCTTGTGATCCATGTAGATAGTACATCGGACTCCATAGAGGTAATGCCACCAAATCGTGAGGGCGAACACCACAGCCCCTAAATCCAAATCATGCGTAGGGTAATTTTCCTCACGAGGCTTTAGCTACCTCGAAGCGTAAGCAATAACATGACCCCACTGCATCAACACTGCTCTAAACTAGTGATCGACACATCATAAGATACCACAAAATCCTTAACACCCTCCGACAGGGTCAGAATCGGAGCCTCGCATAATCGCTGCTTCAAAGTCTCAAATGCAGCCTACTGCTCAGGCCCCCAATGAAATATAACAGTCTTCTTCGTCAACTGAGTCAAAGGAACTGCTATGTTGGAGAAATATTGAATGAATCTCCGATAATAACCCGCCAATCCAAGGGAACTGCGAATCTCAAATGGAGACCTGGGAACTTCCCACCTCATCACCGCCTCGACCTTGGCCGAATCGACCAAAATACCGTTCTGGTTGACAAGGTGCCCCAAAAACTACACCCCACGCAACCAGAACTCACACTTGGAGAACTTCGCATACAATCTCTCCCTCCTTAGAGTCTCCAATACCTCCCTCAGATGCTCCTCATCCAGCTCCTGCATATTCTCCTCTCTGACCCTCATCTGATGATAACCCGAACATAGATCAATCTTTGAAAACCATGTTGGGTCAAAATTATGGTTTATACTTTACTTTTCTAAGAAAATGTATTTTTCAGTGTTTACGGTTTCGTTTACGGTCAGGATGTTTACGGTCTGTTGTGACCGTAAACCTGTTTACGGTCTGCCTGACCGTAATCAGGTTTACGGTCCGTCTTCCTATAAATATAGGTGTAAGGGGTGAGGAGTGGTGTGAATGCATGAGTGGAGGGGAGCTTAAGTGTGTGTATTCTAAGGTGTGAGAGAAAGAAGAGAGAAGAGCTAGTGTGTGAACTATGTGTATGGAGCATCATTCTATTCACTGAATACATCATAGATTCAAGTTATTATTATTATTCTTCTTCTCTTCTATTTTGATCTGGAATCATCCAATTGATTGGGATTCCGCACCATCAATTGGATCTGATTGATACACAAGCAGATTTGGGGACTTACAAGTGGTATCAGAGCTTGGATTGTATCAGTCAATTTTGTTAGATCTGGAGCTTATTTGATCTTATTTTTGAAGGATTTCTGCGTTTTTGGATAGATCTTGGCAAAATAAGGGAGGTTTGTTCTTCCTGTTTTTGATAAAAAGGAGTTTTTGATCGAGTTTTGGAGCTAAAAAGTCAAAAATCGCTGTTTTTGGTCGTAACCAACGAGGGGTGGCGGCGTGTACGGTCAGCAGCTAGGGTTTCCGAGATTACGGCCCTCGGTTTGCAGTCCGAGGTTTACGGTCAGCATCTCACGTGTATGGTCCGGAGTTTACGGCTCAGCAGTTTGCGGCTCGGTCTCGCACGTGTACGGTCAGAGTTTGCGATCCTCGTCCTCGCATCACATCTCGTCCTCGCATAGGGTCCGAAGTTCGCATCCTTGTTCAGCGTTCATTTAAAAAAAAATGGGGGATATTTGGGGCCGCCGAGTTTCGAACCCGGGTTCCCAGATTCATCAATCAACGCCTCTACCATGTCATCTAGTTTGCTAGATGTTACATTCCTTCCCTTTTTAACTCAAATACCATATCATCTATTCTTACTTTCGCAAATTTAACACTTTTAACCCCTAAATCAATTTCCTTTATTTTTAAATTACTTTTTCAACCCAAAAATTTTAGTTTTTAATTTTTGATTTTTTAATTTTGATTTTTTTCTTAAAATTTTGACTTTGACTTTTCAAGTTTGACATTTGACTTTAAACTTTGACTTTTTCGTTTAACTTTCAAATTTTCAAATTTAGTTTGACTTTTCAAGTTTGATTTTTAAGTTTGACTTTCTAAATTTGAATTTTAAGGTTGAATTTCTCGGTTTTTAAGTCAAAGGGCAATTCAAATAAAAAAAAATATGAGTTCCTCAAACATCCCGGTCAATGAAGTTTCATGTACTCCATGTTGTGAAACTACTATTAAATTTCTCCGAGATCAAATCGATTTATTAAAAGAGAAATTGAGGACCTCAAATACGAAGGCTATACCCTTAGGAAAGGTCAGAAACCTCTGAAAGCCCAATTAGAGACCACAACCAAGGATTTCCGAAAACTGCAAGAAGATTAAAGCAACAAGTGTGAAAATTATGATCATATTAAAAGCAAACTTACTGCTGTAACTGAAGAACTTGACACTTTGAAAATTAAGTGTGGAAAAACTAATGTTAGTTTCAAAAATTATACTGCGTCAAGTAAGACAGTCAAGTCCTTCGTAGAAAAACAATTGAGTTTTAAAGATAATCAAACCAAGGGTTTAGGGTATCACAATGTGCCACTTCCTTTTAATCACAACTATAACCCACCCCTTGAGACCAATGAGGAAGAAATGCTTGCTCAGTATGGCCAAACCCCTGCTCCAGCTTCAGTTAAGACTGAACAATCAGGGCCAACTGAGGGTGTTGAGGTGAAGAATACTGATGTTTCTACTTCCTGTGCAGGTAAAGTAGCGGAAGATGAGAACAAGGAGAACACTATTGAACAAACCAATGTCTCCTTAAACTCTGAATCTGTTGCTTCTAACTCAGTTACTTCTGATCAACCTGCTGTTGGTAAATACAGGCCACCAATTCACGCTAAACAGAGTGCCTGATGTAATTGTGCTTGTAGGAACAACTAGAAACAAGGCAAGGATACACCACCAGGGGCAGGAAGAAACAACTTCACAGTGAAGAAAAAGACACGTTTTCACTGTGGAACACCTGGACACATTGCCAGAAATTGTCCTAATCGCGCATACGTTCCCTACTATGCACAAGGCTGGCAGAACGTGCCAAATGGGAGATTCTACAAAAGAAATCATTCGAGGTCACAATCGTGCAATGGTGACTGGAATGCGCAGAAGGACAAGAATCCAACTCCCAACAACAAGAAGGGAATGCCGGCCAAGAAGCCAAATCCAAGAGATGCTCCCGTGAAGCCAAAATCAAAGTCATCTCGGCAGCCGACTTCCAGCTCAAAAGCAAGTACTGAGGCACCCATCGGATCGAAAAAGAAATGCGTTAAACCCAACTACAGATGGGTACCAAAGGTTCAATCTCCCAAATCTCCTAATGACTCTAATATTTCTACATCTTCTATTTGTGATAAACAAGACATGTCGTGGGAGAATGTTCCTTGCAAGGATGACAAAGGTCAACCCAGTTTCAAAATTGACTTGGTTCCAAAGACCAACTGATCCCGCTCTGTGTCGGTGTGACATCCCCATTTTCACAGCCAGAAAAGACCGATTTTGTTTATGCTTTGTTTAAAAATCAGAGTAACATTTTAAATAAAAGTGTTGCGGAATTTGTTCCCAAAATAAAATATGATAAGGATTTATCAAAACATTTCCGTAGAAATGTATTTCATTAAAAGCCTCGGGATGTCATGTTCGATACAGATCAAAAGCATAAACAGTACAATATAACCTTACTACATTTGTTCATAATCTCTCATCCCAAACATCATGTCTATGCTCGTGCGCCACTACCTGTAATACAAGAAACTGAGTGGGTCAGGCTTGGGAGCCTGGTGAGCACATAGGGTTTTCAACCCACAATAAATAAGTTTATTAATTTCATCAACCAACAATAACCCGATTACCCCTTCCCGTTATCCTCACATTACGTCCCTAAAACACCTATCATAAGAGACCTAGCCTAAGGATCAACATCAGGATGGACACTACTGCCAGGGGGTTTCCTCAGCAATAAATATCCTAAAGGCAACCATGAGGGGGATGGAGTACACCGGTGAACACATCGTTCACAAACACCTACAGGTTGCGAGCCTGCTAGCGTTCCACTGGACTGTCTAGAAGAGTCTGTGGTCGTCATCCATACTCCGCTAGATGACAGAATCAACAACAACAACATCGAGGCCTCTCATCATTTTATCACACATCGTCTTATTACATCTACCCATGTTTTATCCCAACATTTTTTTTGTAGATATAAAATACATATACAGTTTAAATTATTTAAAACATGTATAAAAATCTTTCATCAGTATAGGCAGCAAGTATTCAGATAATATGCACACATAGCACGTAATTAATATAAAATACTTCATATCTATGTGTAAGATGAAAGTAACTATGAACTCACCTGATTAGGTGGTGACTCGGTACTCGAACAGCACTCTGTTATCTCAAAACAATTTTTCCTTGATCAAAACCTAGTATTAATACCACTAGCGTTTAGTTTTAACGTTAACCGCGACTAATTAATAGTCTGACTATTATTATTATTATACAAGCGTTAAATAACACTCAATATATAAATAATATTAGCCCAAATAATTATTTTAAGGACCTAATAACATTACTATAATTATTTAAAAGTTATATTAAAAATTTCGTAGGCGTACCTTAGTTACAGCGGGTTTTTTTTTCTCAAAACCGGGCTTCGCTGGAGCAGCGTTTCCGAGCCGAAAGGTTCTTTTCTCGGTACTCCGGGAGCCTCGGGACTTCCTTCGGATGGTAGGGGGTTTACCTAGACTTTAGGGGCTCAAGGGAGCTTAGAGAGAGAGTTTAGAGAGAGAAAGTGGAAGAGGAAATGTGTAAGAAATGAGAGAACCCAACACTTCTATTTATAGTGAGTTGGGGCATGTGGTGGCCTTCTGGTGGTGCCACTTGTCCAAATTCTGGTGGTGTCACATGTCCAATTTCTGGTGGTGCCATGTGTCCAATTTCTGGGGGTGCCACATGTCCAATTTCTGGTGGTGCCATGTCACCCAATATCGCGTATCGGCCTCCCGTCTTAGAAAAATCATAACTCTCGCATACGAGCTCCGTTTTTGATGTTATTTATATCCACGCGAAGGCGGGAACGTAATCTACAACTTTCGTTTAGACTCCGTTGGCTAATTTTGAATTTATTTTAAAAGTTATATTTTTAACAGGCCGGGACAGGATTGGTCCGTTAAAAAAACATAACTTCTTCATCCGACGTCCGTTTTCGTCTGTCTTTTTATTGTTACGCCACAATTAAAGAGCTCTTCGATTCTCGTTTAGGTCGTGTCGGCTAAAAACTCGCTTTATCATAAATTCACTATTCACGCTTCCCGGTATCTTGCCGGTTCCGTCGTGAAACTTCGTCGGGTCATAACTTCTTCGTTATAACTCGGATTTCGGCGTTCTTTATATCTCCGGAATCCTTGTTTTGACCACTACAACTTTATGTAAAGATATCGGGCTTATCTCATATTTTAATTTTGACGCTTATTTTTATTCTTTATTAATTATACATTTATAATTAAATAATAAGCACATAAATTCACAAAATACTCAAATATTTCATTTTTATTACATCAAAAGAGTTACAATAGTTGACCTAGACTATTACATCGTCTAAAAATGCTTAGCCCCGAAACCTGGGCGTTACAATTCTCTCCCCCTTAGGATGATTCCGTCTCGGAATCATGCGTCAGCAAACAGATGCGGATAGCGACTCATCATGTCATCCTCTGTTTCCCAAGTGAGATTCGGCCCATTCGAATGTTTCCATCGGACTAGCACTAAGTCGACCATCTTGCGTCGTAACTTCTTAATCTTACGGTCAACAATTGCCTCGGGCTATTTGATTAGCCTCTTATTCTCATCCATTCTTAACTCCGAGATCGGAATTATGTCGGGAACTTCTCCCGTGAATTTCCTCAGATAACATACATGGAAGGTGTTATGAATACCATCGAGTTCTTCGGGCAATTCCAGCTTGTAAGCTTGGTTCCCAATCTTCTGAAGAACTTTGAACGATCCAATAAACCTTGGACTCAGCTTCCCTCGTTTCCCGAATCGTATAAGTCCTTTCCACGGTGAGACTTTAAGCAAAACGGAATCCCCAACTTCGAAGGTCATCGGTCGTCTTTTCTTGTCAGCATAGCTCTTCTGACGATCCTGAGCTGCTAACATCCTTTCCTTTATCACCTTCAGTTTCTCAGCAGTCTCATGGATTATCTCGGGGCCCATAAACTGCTTTTCTCCAGCCTCAAGCCAACAAGAAGGCGTACGACACTTTTGTCCGTACAAAGCTTGATAAGGTGCCATCTTGATGCTCGAGTGGAAACTGTTGTTGTAGGAAAATTCTACCAAAGGTAAGTGCTCATCCCAGTTACCTTGGAACTCGAGGGTACATGCTCTCAACATATCTTCAAGCGTTTGAATCGTTCTTTCACTCTGACCATCAGTCTGCGGATGGTAAGCTGTACTCAGACATAACTTTGTACCCAATTCCTCTTGTAGACTTCTCCAAAACCTTGACGTGAAACGACTATCACGATCCGATACAATTGTTAGAGGAACACCGTGAAGTCTCACAATTTCCTTCACGTAAGCATTTGCAAGCTTATCCATAGACCACCTTTCATTGGCAGCTATGAAGTGTGCACTCTTTGTGAAACGATCCACGACCACCCAAATCATGTCGTGACCGTTCTTCGTCCTGGGTAGTTTAGTCACAAAATCCATGGTGATTTCTTCCCATTTACCCATGGGTACAAGTAAGGGTTCTAAACTCCCATATGGTTTCTGATGTTGTGCCTTAACTCTTGCACAAGTTACACACTCGGCCACATATTTCGCAACGTCGAGCTTCATCGTCGGCCACCAGTAGTAGGGTTTTAGGTCCCTATACATTTTAGTGCTACCGGGATGAATCGAGTACATGGTCTTGTGAGCTTCTTCCATCAGAAGATCTCTTATTCCTCCAGTCTTAGGTACCCAAATCCGATCTTGGAATACCTTTAGTCCTTGACTGTTTGTACCGAACACTAATGTTTTTCCCAAACGTTCTTCTTTTCGGTCACTCTTCTCTGAAGCTTCTTCTTGAGCTTCCCTGATACTTTCCACAATGGTCGAGACAACTTCTATTCTCAACGCTCTTGGCCTTTTTCTTTCAAGGTTGACTTTTCGACTGAGAGCATCAGCGACAACGTTTGCTTTACCGGGGTGGTAAAGTATCTCACAGTCATAGTCCTTGAGTAATTCTAGCCAGCGTCGTTGCCTCATGTTCAATTCTTTCTGATTAAAGAGATATCGGAGACTCTTATGATCGGTGAAAAGTTTGCACTTCGTGCCATAGAGGTAATGCCTCCATATTTTTAGAGCGAAAACTACCGCCGCCAACTCCAAGTCATGAGTCGGGTAGTTCTTTTCATGTTCCTTCAACTGTCGAGACGCATATGCGATCACCTTTTCTCTTTGGGTCAAAGCACAACCCAACCCAACACCAGACGCATCGCTATAAACAGCGAAGTCTTCAACTCCATTGGGTAGAGAAAGTATCGGTGCCTCGCATAGTTTCTTCTTTAGCTTCTCGAATGCTTCTTTATGCTTATCACTCCAAGCATAGGTAGCTCCTTTGTGGGTTAACGCTGTTAATGGACTAGCGATTGAAGAAAATCCTTGGATAAACCTTCGGTAATATCCGGCTAATCCCAAAAAGCTTCGGATCTCTGTGGGACTTTTTGGTTGTTCCCACTTCATTACCGCTTCAATCTTTGCTGGATCGACCATTATCCCTTTTTGGTTGACCACGTGACCCAAGAATTGGACTTCTCGAATCCAAAAATCACATTTGGAGAATTTAGCATACAGCTTCTCCTTCTTCAAGACTTCTAACACTTCCCGCAAGTGTCTACCATGCTCTTCTTGGCTTTTTGAGTAAATCAGAATGTCATCTATGAACACTATCACATATTTATCAAGAAACGGATTACAAACCCTGTTCATTAAATCCATGAATGCTGCTGGAGCATTGGTTAGTCCAAACGACATAACCAAAAACTCGTAGTGTCCATATCGTGTTCTGAATGCAGTCTTCTCTATATCTTGCTCTCTTACCTTCAGCTGATGATATCCTGACCTTAGGTCGATCTTTGAAAAAGAACTTGAACCTTGCAGTTGATCGAACAGGTCATCAATCCTTGGCAACAGATATCTATTCTTTTTTGTTGCCTTGTTCAGCTCTCTGTAATCAATACACATTCTCATACTTCCATCTTTCTTTTTCACGAATAACACCGGAGCTCCCTAGGGTGATGAACTAGGTCTAATGAAACCTTTGTCCAATAACTCCTGAAGTTGCATCATCAGCTCCTTCATCTCCGTCGGTGCTAATCGGTAAGGTGCTTTTGCTATTGGTGTCGTTCCTGGTAACAAGTTAATACGGAATTCTACTTGTCGATCAGGCGGTAATCCGGGAAGATCTTCGGGAAATACTTCCGGATAATCACACATGACAGGAATGCTCTGTATCACCTTCTTTTCCTTCTTAGCATCGATCACAAATGCTAAATATGATGTACATCCCTTGGTCAAACATTTTCTGGCTTTCATTAGAGAAATGATTCCAGAATTTACCCTGCGTTTGTCCCCATACACCATAAACGACTCTTTCCCAGGCGGGTTTACTTTTACGATCTTCTTTTTGCACAGTATTTCCGCATCATTGGTGCTAAGCCAATCCATTCCCAACACGATGTCGAAACCGTTAAGTTCGATAGGCAATAATTCCTCGTGAAACTTATTCCCGTTCAAATCAATTAAGATGTTTTTCATACGATGGCTAACAGGTACACACTTGCCACTAGCAACTTCGACTAATAAGGCATTATCTAGTCTATCGACAGGCAAAGCTAGCTTTCTACCAAATTCATGCGAAATAAAGGAGTAGTTGGCTCCAGAATCAAATAAAATTTGGGCATGCAATTTGTTTACGAGAAAGGTACCTGAAGCGACATCAGCTTCTTCCTTAGCAGCTTCCAGTGTCATCTGGAAGGCTCTAGCCTTCGGCTTTGGTGGAATGTTGGGTCTTCCTGCTTCCTTCTTTTTCGGTCAGTCCCTCGAAATGTGCCCCTCCTCGTTGCACTCATAACAGACCTTCTTAGTGAATGTGCATTCATTGGCATAGTGCCCAGGCTTCCCACATTTGAAACAAGTGACCCCTCCGTCGCACTTCCCAGAGTGCTTCTTCTTGCACTTGTCACACCACTTCACTTCGCCTCCTCCACCTCCTTTCGAACTAGACTTTGAGAATTTACCCTTTTTGCTGGACCCCGAGGGTCCGTCAAACTTCCTCTTCTCACCAACCTCTGACCTTTCCAAACCTTTCTCCCTGATCTGGGTCTCAACATTTCTGGCAGCCCAGATGGCGGCTTTCAACGTGGTTGCTTGCTTAACCATTGGACCATAGTCCGCTGGTAGTCCAAGGGCAAACTTATTGACCTTTGAGAGTTCTGTTGGAACTAGGTATGGGATAAGCTTCATTTTCTCCGTGAAACTTGCAGCGTATTCAGCAACGCTCATCTTTCCCTTCTTCAAATTCTGAAACTCGTTATTGATTTCCAGTAGGTCCTGCTCTGAGCAGTATTGCAGTTTCAGTTGTTCCACAAAATCTTCCCAAGACATTTTACTCGCTTCTCCCTTGGGCATAGAATCAGCTAACAGCTTCCACCAACTCAACACGCCAGATTTCAACAACGGGATCGCAAGAGCGGTCTTCTGCCTGTTGCTGCATTCGCAACTTTCAAACATTGTCTCCATTTTGGAGATCCAATCCATAATTTGCACCGGCGTCGGGCTTCCGGATAGACACGGTGGCTTAGACGCCATAAAATCCTTGTATTTACATCCTCTTCCATCATTTCCTCCATTACGATTGCCTTGTCTAACAATTTGTGGGTTGTCTTGACCAACAGTACCACTGAAGTTTCCACCTTCCGATAGCCCTCCATTCACTTCGGGCTCTTCAACTTGGATTGAAAGTTCTTCACGATTTTGTCGAAGCAGACGTCTAGTTTCTTCCATCTGATTATCCAACATCGCCTGAATCATCAATTGTACACCAGCCATCGTTACTGGCTCAGGTGCTGCAGCTACAACAGGTATTTGCTCAATTACAGGTGGTCGATTCCTGTTTTCGTTTGCGTTTCCAGCTCCACTGTGGGTTCTTGCCATTTTGATCTATACACCGAATAAGGTGAATTTAGATCTTTATTCAGGATAGACGTTTAAATTATCCTTATCTCTCCGAAACGTTTACATGTTAGTTCTAATATCGTAGTTGTACATTTAGAATCCTAAACACATAAGGTTTCCAGATCCGGTCGGCAACAGACCATAGATCCGAACAAATAACAGCATATAAGGCATAAATCATTTAGCACATTAAAGCATTTTAGGCACAATTCCTAAAATAAGCTAGTGCTCACACCTCACAATCATTGCTTAGCATTCTAAGTTTAAGTCTAGAAATCCTACAAATTCCTAGTTCGCTTAAACTAATGCTCTGATACCAACTGTGACATCCCCATTTTCACAGCCAGAAAAGATCGATTTTGTTTATGCTTTGTTTAAAAATCAGAGTAACATTTTAAATAAAAGTGTTGCGGAATTTGTTCCCAAAATAAAATATGATAAGGATTTATCAAAACATTTCCGTAGAAATGTATTTCATTAAAAGCCTCGAGATGTCATGTTCGATACAGATCAAAAGCATAAACAGTACAATATAACCTTACTACATTTGTTCATAATCTCTCATCCCAAACATCATGTCTATGCTCGTGCGCCACTACCTGTAATACAAGAAACTGAGTGGGTCAGGCTTGGGAGCCTGGTGAGCACATAGGGTTTTCAACCCACAATAAATAAGTTTATTAATTTCATCAACCAACAATAACCCGATTACACGTTCCCGTTATCCTTACATTACGTCCCTAAAACACCTATCATAAGAGACCTAGCCTAAGGATCAACATCAGGATGGACACTACTGCCAGGGGGTTTCCTCAGCAATAAATGTCCTAAAGGCAACCATGAGGGGGATGGAGTACACCGGTGAACACATCGTTCACAAACACCTACAGGTTGCGAGCCTGCTAGCGTTCCACTGGACTGTCTAGAAGAGTCCGTGGTCGTCATCCATACTCCGCTAGATGACAGAATCAACAACAACAACATCGAGGCCTCTCATCATTTTATCACACATCGTCTTATTACATCTACCCATGTTTTATCCCAACATTTTTTTTTGTAGATATAAAATACATATACAGTTTAAATTATTTAAAACATATATAAAAATCTTTCATCAGTATAGGCAGCAAGTATTCAGATAATATGCACACATAGCACGTAATTAAAATAAAATACTTCATATCTATGTGTAAGATGAAAGTAACTATGAACTCACCTGATTAGGTGGTGACTCGGTACTCGAACAGCACTCCGTTATCTCAAAACAATTTTTCCTTGATCAAAACCTAGTATTAATACCACTAGCGTTTAGTTTTAACGTTAACCGCGACTAATTAATAGTCTGGCTATTATTATTATTATACAAGCGTTAAATAACACTCAATATATAAATAATATTAGCCCAAATAATTATTTTAAGGACCTAATAACATTACTATAATTATTTAAAAGTTATATTAAAAATTTCGTAGGCGTACCTTAGTTACAGCGGGTTTTTTTTTCTCAAAACCGGGCTTCGCTGGAGCAGCGTTTCCGAGCCGAAAGGTTCTTTTCTCGGTACTCCGGGAGCCTCGGGACTTCCTTCGGATGCTAGGGGGTTTACCTAGACTTTAGGGGCTCAAGGGAGCTTAGAGAGAGAGTTTAGAGAGAGAAAGTGGAAGAGGAAAGGTGTAAGAAATGAGAGAACCCAGCACTTCTATTTATAGTGAGTTGGGGCATGTGGTGGCCTTCTGGTGGTGCCACTTGTCCAAATTCTGGTGGTGTCACATGTCCAATTTCTGGTGGTGCCATGTGTCCAATTTCTGGTGGTGCCACATGTCCAATTTCTGGTGGTGCCATGTCACCCAATATCGCGTATCGGCCTCCCGTCTTAGAAAAATCATAACTCTCGCATACGAGCTCCGTTTTTGATGTTATTTATATCCACGCGAAGGCGGGAACGTAATCTACAACTTTCGTTTAGACTCCGTTGGCTAATTTTGAATTTATTTTAAAAGTTATATTTTTAACAGGCCGGGACAGGATTGGTCCGTTAAAAAAACATAACTTCTTCATCCGACGTCCGTTTTCGTCTGTCTTTTTATTGTTACGCCACAATTAAAGAGCTCTTCGATTCTCGTTTAGGTCGTGTCGGCTAAAAACTCGCTTTATCATAAATTCACTATTCACGCTTCCCGGTATCTTGCCGGTTCCGTCGTGAAACTTCGTCGGGTCATAACTTCTTCGTTATAACTCGGATTTCGGCGTTCTTTATATCTCCGGAATCCTTGTTTTGACCACTACAACTTTATGTAAAGATATCGGGCTTATCTCATATTTTAATTTTGACGCTTATTTTTATTCTTTATTAATTATACATTTATAATTAAATAATAAGCACATAAATTCACAAAATACTCAAATATTTCATTTTTATTACATCAAAAGAGTTACAATAGTTGACCTAGACTATTACATCGTCTAAAAATGCTTAGCCCCGAAACCTGGGCGTTACAATTCTCTCCCCCTTAGGATGATTCCGTCTCGGAATCATGCGTCAGCAAACAGATGCGGATAGCGACTCATCATGTCATCCTCTGTTTCCCAAGTGAGATTCGGCCCATTCGAATGTTTCCATCGGACTAGCACTAAGTCGACCATCTTGCGTCGTAACTTCTTAATCTTACGGTCAACAATTGCCTCGGGCTATTTGATTAGCCTCTTATTCTCATCCATTCTTAACTCCGAGATCGGAATTATGTCGGGAACTTCTCCCGTGAATTTCCTCAGATAACATACATGGAAGGTGTTATGAATACCATCGAGTTCTTCGGGCAATTCCAGCTTGTAAGCTTGGTTCCCAATCTTCTGAAGAACTTTGAACGATCCAATAAACCTTGGACTCAGCTTCCCTCGTTTCCCGAATCGTATAAGTCCTTTCCACGGTGAGACTTTAAGCAAAACGGAATCCCCAACTTCGAAGGTCATCGGTCGTCTTTTCTTGTCAGCATAGCTCTTCTGACGATCCTGAGCTGCTAACATCCTTTCCTTTATCACCTTCAGTTTCTCAGCAGTCTCATGGATTATCTCGGGGCCCATAAACTGCTTTTCTCCAGCCTCAAGCCAACAAGAAGGCGTACGACACTTTTGTCCGTACAAAGCTTGATAAGGTGCCATCTTGATGCTCGAGTGGAAACTGTTATTGTAGGAAAATTCTACCAAAGGTAAGTGCTCATCCCAGTTACCTTGGAACTCGAGGGTACATGCTCTCAACATATCTTCAAGCGTTTGAATCGTTCTTTCACTCTGACCATCAGTCTGCGGATGGTAAGCTGTACTCAGACATAACTTTGTACCCAATTCCTCTTGTAGACTTCTCCAAAACCTTGACGTGAAACGACTATCACGATCCGATACAATTGTTAGAGGAACACCGTGAAGTCTCACAATTTCCTTCACGTAAGCATTTGCAAGCTTATCCATAGACCACCTTTCATTGGCAGCTATGAAGTGTGCACTCTTTGTGAAACGATCCACGACCACCCAAATCATGTCGTGACCGTTCTTCGTCCTGGGTAGTTTAGTCACAAAATCCATGGTGATTTCTTCCCATTTACCCATGGGTACAAGTAAGGGTTCTAAACTCCCATATGGTTTCTGATGTTGTGCCTTAACTCTTGCACAAGTTACACACTCGGCCACATATTTCGCAACGTCGAGCTTCATCGTCGGCCACCAGTAGTAGGGTTTTAGGTCCCTATACATTTTAGTGCTACCGGGATGAATCGAGTACATGGTCTTGTGAGCTTCTTCCATCAGAAGATCTCTTATTCCTCCAGTCTTAGGTACCCAAATCCGATCTTGGAATACCTTTAGTCCTTGACTGTTTGTACCGAACACTAATGTTTTTCCCAAACGTTCTTCTTTTCGGTCACTCTTCTCTGAAGCTTCTTCTTGAGCTTCCCTGATACTTTCCACAATGGTCGAGACAACTTCTATTCTCAACGCTCTTGGCCTTTTTCTTTCAAGGTTGACTTTTCGACTGAGAGCATCAGCGACAACGTTTGCTTTACCGGGGTGGTAAAGTATCTCACAGTCATAGTCCTTGAGTAATTCTAGCCAGCGTCGTTGCCTCATGTTCAATTCTTTCTGATTAAAGAGATATCGGAGACTCTTATGATCGGTGAAAAGTTTGCACTTCGTGCCATAGAGGTAATGCCTCCATATTTTTAGAGCGAAAACTACCGCCGCCAACTCCAAGTCATGAGTCGGGTAGTTCTTTTCATGTTCCTTCAACTGTCGAGACGCATATGCGATCACCTTTTCTCTTTGGGTCAAAGCACAACCCAACCCAACACCAGACGCATCGCTATAAACAGCGAAGTCTTCAACTCCATTGGGTAGAGAAAGTATCGGTGCCTCGCATAGTTTCTTCTTTAGCTTCTCGAATGCTTCTTTATGCTTATCACTCCAAGCATAGGTAGCTCCTTTGTGGGTTAACGCTGTTAATGGACTAGCGATTGAAGAAAATCCTTGGATAAACCTTCGGTAATATCCGGCTAATCCCAAAAAGCTTCGGATCTCTGTGGGACTTTTTGGTTGTTCCCACTTCATTACCGCTTCAATCTTTGCTGGATCGACCATTATCCCTTTTTGGTTGACCACGTGACCCAAGAATTGGACTTCTCGAATCCAAAAATCACATTTGGAGAATTTAGCATACAGCTTCTCCTTCTTCAAGACTTCTAACACTTCCCGCAAGTGTCTACCATGCTCTTCTTGGCTTTTTGAGTAAATCAGAATGTCATCTATGAACACTATCACATATTTATCAAGAAACGGATTACAAACCCTGTTCATTAAATCCATGAATGCTGCTGGAGCATTGGTTAGTCCAAACGACATAACCAAAAACTCGTAGTGTCCATATCGTGTTCTGAATGCAGTCTTCTCTATATCTTGCTCTCTTACCTTCAGCTGATGATATCCTGACCTTAGGTCGATCTTTGAAAAAGAACTTGAACCTTGCAGTTGATCGAACAGGTCATCAATCCTTGGCAACGGATATCTATTCTTTTTTGTTGCCTTGTTCAGCTCTCTGTAATCAATACACATTCTCATACTTCCATCTTTCTTTTTCACGAATAACACCGGAGCTCCCTAGGGTGATGAACTAGGTCTAATGAAACCTTTGTCCAATAACTCCTGAAGTTGCATCATCAGCTCCTTCATCTCCGTCGGTGCTAATCGGTAAGGTGCTTTTGCTATTGGTGTCGTTCCTGGTAACAAGTTAATACGGAATTCTACTTGTCGATCAGGCGGTAATCCGGGAAGATCTTCGGGAAATACTTCCGGATAATCACACACGACAGGAATGCTCTGTATCACCTTCTTTTCCTTCTTAGCATCGATCACAAATGCTAAATATGATGTACATCCCTTGGTCAAACATTTTCTGGCTTTCATTAGAGAAATGATTCCAGAATTTACCCTGCGTTTGTCCCCATACACCATAAACGACTCTTTCACAGGCGGGTTTACTTTTACGATCTTCTTTTTGCACAGTATTTCCGCATCATTGGTGCTAAGCCAATCCATTCCCAACACGATGTCGAAACCGTTAAGTTCGATAGGCAATAATTCCTCGTGAAACTTATTCCCGTTCAAATCAATTAAGATGTTTTTCATACGATGGCTAACAGGTACACACTTGCCACTAGCAACTTCGACTAATAAGGCATTATCTAGTCTATCGACAGGCAAAGCTAGCTTTCTACCAAATTCATGCGAAATAAAGGAGTAGTTGGCTCCAGAATCAAATAAAATTTGGGCATGCAATTTGTTTACGAGAAAGGTACCTGAAGCGACATCAGCTTCTTCCTTAGCAGCTTCCAGTGTCATCTGGAAGGCTCTAGCCTTCGGCTTTGGTGGAATGTTGGGTCTTCCTGCTTCCTTCTTTTTCGGTCAGTCCCTCGAAATGTGCCCCTCCTCGTTGCACTCATAACAGACCTTCTTAGTGAATGTGCATTCATTGGCATAGTGCCCAGGCTTCCCACATTTGAAACAAGTGACCCCTCCGTCGCACTTCCCAGAGTGCTTCTTCTTGCACTTGTCACATCACTTCACTTCGCCTCCTCCACCTCCTTTCGAACTAGACTTTGAGAATTTACCCTTTTTGCTGGACCCCGAGGGTCCGTCAAACTTCCTCTTCTCACCAACCTCTGACCTTTCCAAACCTTTCTCCCTGATCTGGGTCTCAACATTTCTGGCAGCCCAGATGGCGGCTTTCAACGTGGTTGCTTGCTTAACCATTGGACCATAGTCCGCTGGTAGTCCAAGGGCAAACTTATTGACCTTTGAGAGTTCTGTTGGAACTAGGTATGGGATAAGCTTCATTTTCTCCGTGAAACTTGCAGCGTATTCAGCAACGCTCATCTTTCCCTTCTTCAAATTCTGAAACTCGTTATTGATTTCCAGTAGGTCCTGCTCTGAGCAGTATTGCAGTTTCAGTTGTTCCACAAAATCTTCCCAAGACATTTTACTCGCTTCTCCCTTGGGCATAGAATCAGCTAACAGCTTCCACCAACTCAACACGCCAGATTTCAACAACGGGATCGCAAGAGCGGTCTTCTGCCTGTTGCTGCATTCGCAACTTTCAAACATTGTCTCCATTTTGGAGATCCAATCCATAATTTGCACCGGCGTCGGGCTTCCGGATAGACACGGTGGCTTAGACGCCATAAAATCCTTGTATTTACATCCTCTTCCATCATTTCCTCCATTACGATTGCCTTGTCTAACAATTTGTGGGTTGTCTTGACCAACAGTACCACTGAAGTTTCCACCTTCCGATAGCCCTCCATTCACTTCGGGCTCTTCAACTTGGATTGAAAGTTCTTCACGATTTTGTCGAAGCAGACGTCTAGTTTCTTCCATCTGATTATCCAACATCGCCTGAATCATCAATTGTACACCAGCCATCGTTACTGGCTCAGGTGCTGCAGCTACAACAGGTATTTGCTCAATTACAGGTGGTCGATTCCTGTTTTCGTTTGCGTTTCCAGCTCCACTGTGGGTTCTTGCCATTTTGATCTATACACCGAATAAGGTGAATTTAGATCTTTATTCAGGATAGACGTTTAAATTATCCTTATCTCTCCGAAACGTTTACATGTTAGTTCTAATATCGTAGTTGTACGTTTAGAATCCTAAACACATAAGGTTTCCAGATCCGGTCGGCAACAGACCATAGATCCGAACAAATAACAGCATATAAGGCATAAATCATTTAGCACATTAAAGCATTTTAGGCACAATTCCTAAAATAAGCTAGTGCTCACACCTCACAATCATTGCTTAGCATTCTAAGTTTAAGTCTAGAAATCCTACAAATTCCTAGTTCGCTTAAACTAATGCTCTGATACCAACTGTGACATCCCCATTTTCACAGCCAGAAAAGATCGATTTTGTTTATGCTTTGTTTAAAAATCAGAGTAACATTTTAAATAAAAGTGTTGCGGAATTTGTTCCCAAAATAAAATATGATAAGGATTTATCAAAACATTTCCGTAGAAATGTATTTCATTAAAAGCCTCGAGATGTCATGTTCGATACAGATCAAAAGCATAAACAGTACAATATAACCTTACTACATTTGTTCATAATCTCTCATCCCAAACATCATGTCTATGCTCGTGCGCCACTACCTGTAATACAAGAAACTGAGTGGGTCAGGCTTGGGAGCCTGGTGAGCACATAGGGTTTTCAACCCACAATAAATAAGTTTATTAATTTCATCAACCAACAATAACCCGATTACACGTTCCCGTTATCCTTACATTACGTCCCTAAAACACCTATCATAAGAGACCTAGCCTAAGGATCAACATCAGGATGGACACTACTGCCAGGGGGTTTCCTCAGCAATAAATTTCCTAAAGGCAACCATGAGGGGGATGGAGTACACCGGTGAACACATCGTTCACAAACACCTACAGGTTGCGAGCCTGCTAGCGTTCCACTGGACTGTCTAGAAGAGTCCGTGGTCGTCATCCATACTCCGCTAGATGACAGAATCAACAACAACAACATCGAGGCCTCTCATCATTTTATCACACATCGTCTTATTACATCTACCCATGTTTTATCCCAACATTTTTTTTTGTAGATATAAAATACATATACAGTTTAAATTATTTAAAACATATATAAAAATCTTTCATCAGTATAGGCAGCAAGTATTCAGATAATATGCACACATAGCACGTAATTAAAATAAAATACTTCATATCTATGTGTAAGATGAAAGTAACTATGCACTCACCTGATTAGGTGGTGACTCGGTACTCGAACAGCACTCCGTTATCTCAAAACAATTTTTCCTTGATCAAAACCTAGTATTAATACCACTAGCGTTTAGTTTTAACGTTAACCGCGACTAATTAATAGTCTGGCTATTATTATTATTATACAAGCGTTAAATAACACTCAATATACAAATAATATTAGCCCAAATAATTATTTTAAGGACCTAATAACATTACTATAATTATTTAAAAGTTATATTAAAAATTTCGTAGGCGTACCTTAGTTACAGCGGGTTTTTTTTTTCTCAAAACCGGGCTTCGCTGGAGCAGCGTTTCCGAGCCGAAAGGTTCTTTTCTCGATACTCCGGGAGCCTCGGGACTTCCTTCGGGTGCTAGGGGGTTTACCTAGACTTTAGGGGCTCAAGGGAGCTTAGAGAGAGAGTTTAGAGAGAGAAAGTGGAAGAGGAAAGGTGTAAGAAATGAGAGAACCCAGCACTTCTATTTATAGTGAGTTGGGGCATGTGGTGGCCTTCTGGTGGTGCCACTTGTCCAAATTCTGGTGGTGTCACATGTCCAATTTCTGGTGGTGCCATGTGTCCAATTTCTGGTGGTGCCACATGTCCAATTTCTGGTGGTGCCATGTCACCCAATATCGCGTATCGGCCTCCCGTCTTAGAAAAATCACAACTCTCGCATACGAGCTCTGTTTTTGATGTTATTTATATCCACGCGAAGGCGGGAACGTAATCTACAACTTTCGTTTAGACTCCGTTGGCTAATTTTGAATTTATTTTAAAAGTTATATTTTTAACAGGCCGGGACAGGATTGGTCCGTTAAAAAAACATAACTTCTTCATCCGACGTCCGTTTTCGTCTGTCTTTTTATTGTTACGCCACAATTAAAGAGCTCTTCGATTCTCGTTTAGGTCGTGTCGGCTAAAAACTCGCTTTATCATAAATTCACTATTCACGCTTCCCGGTATCTTGCCGGTTCCGTCGTGAAACTTCGTCGGGTCATAACTTCTTCGTTATAACTCGGATTTCGGCGTTCTTTATATCTCCGGAATCCTTGTTTTGACCACTACAACTTTATGTAAAGATATCGGGCTTATCTCATATTTTAATTTTGACGCTTATTTTTATTCTTTATTAATTATACATTTATAATTAAATAATAAGCACATAAATTCACAAAATACTCAAATATTTCATTTTTATTACATCAAAAGAGTTACAATAGTTGACCTAGACTATTACATCGTCTAAAAATGCTTAGCCCCGAAACCTGGGCGTTACAATTCTCTCCCCCTTAGGATGATTCCGTCTCGGAATCATGCGTCAGCAAACAGATGCGGATAGCGACTCATCATGTCATCCTCTGTTTCCCAAGTGAGATTCGGCCCATTCGAATGTTTCCATCGGACTAGCACTAAGTCGACCATCTTGCGTCGTAACTTCTTAATCTTACGGTCAACAATTGCCTCGGGCTATTTGATTAGCCTCTTATTCTCATCCATTCTTAACTCCGAGATCGGAATTATGTCGGGAACTTCTCCCGTGAATTTCCTCAGATAACATACATGGAAGGTGTTATGAATACCATCGAGTTCTTCGGGCAATTCCAGCTTGTAAGCTTGGTTCCCAATCTTCTGAAGAACTTTGAACGATCCAATAAACCTTGGACTCAGCTTCCCTCGTTTCCCGAATCGTATAAGTCCTTTCCACGGTGAGACTTTAAGCAAAACGGAATCCCCAACTTCGAAGGTCATCGGTCGTCTTTTCTTGTCAGCATAGCTCTTCTGACGATCCTGAGCTGCTAACATCCTTTCCTTTATCACCTTCAGTTTCTCAGCAGTCTCATGGATTATCTCGGGGCCCATAAACTGCTTTTCTCCAGCCTCAAGCCAACAAGAAGGCGTACGACACTTTTATCCGTACAAAGCTTGATAAGGTGCCATCTTGATGCTCGAGTGGAAACTGTTGTTGTAGGAAAATTCTACCAAAGGTAAGTGCTCATCCCAGTTACCTTGGAACTCGAGGGTACATGCTCTCAACATATCTTCAAGCGTTTGAATCGTTCTTTCACTCTGACCATCAGTCTGCGGATGGTAAGCTGTACTCAGACATAACTTTGTACCCAATTCCTCTTGTAGACTTCTCCAAAACCTTGACGTGAAACGACTATCACGATCCGATACAATTGTTAGAGGAACACCGTGAAGTCTCACAATTTCCTTCACGTAAGCATTTGCAAGCTTATCCATAGACCACCTTTCATTGGCAGCTATGAAGTGTGCACTCTTTGTGAAACGATCCACGACCACCCAAATCATGTCGTGACCGTTCTTCGTCCTGGGTAGTTTAGTCACAAAATCCATGGTGATTTCTTCCCATTTACCCATGGGTACAAGTAAGGGTTCTAAACTCCCATATGGTTTCTGATGTTGTGCCTTAACTCTTGCACAAGTTACACACTCGGCCACATATTTCGCAACGTCGAGCTTCATCGTCGGCCACCAGTAGTAGGGTTTTAGGTCCCTATACATTTTAGTGCTACCGGGATGAATCGAGTACATGGTCTTGTGAGCTTCTTCCATCAGAAGATCTCTTATTCCTCCAGTCTTAGGTACCCAAATCCGATCTTGGAATACCTTTAGTCCTTGACTGTTTGTACCGAACACTAATGTTTTTCCCAAACGTTCTTCTTTTCGGTCACTCTTCTCTGAAGCTTCTTCTTGAGCTTCCCTGATACTTTCCACAATGGTCGAGACAACTTCTATTCTCAACGCTCTTGGCCTTTTTCTTTTAAGGTTGACTTTTCGACTGAGAGCATCAGCGACAACGTTTGCTTTACCGGGGTGGTAAAGTATCTCACAGTCATAGTCCTTGAGTAATTCTAGCCAGCGTCGTTGCCTCATGTTCAATTCTTTCTGATTAAAGAGATATCGGAGACTCTTATGATCGGTGAAAAGTTTGCACTTCGTGCCATAGAGGTAATGCCTCCATATTTTTAGAGCGAAAACTACCGCCGCCAACTCCAAGTCATGAGTCGGGTAGTTCTTTTCATGTTCCTTCAACTGTCGAGACGCATATGCGATCACCTTTTCTCTTTGGGTCAAAACACAACCCAACCCAACACCAGACGCATCGCTATAAACAGCGAAGTCTTCAACTCCATTGGGTAGAGAAAGTATCGGTGCCTCGCATAGTTTCTTCTTTAGCTTCTCGAATGCTTCTTTATGCTTATCACTCCAAGCATAGGTAGCTCCTTTGTGGGTTAACGCTGTTAATGGACTAGCGATTGAAGAAAATCCTTGGATAAACCTTCGGTAATATCCGGCTAATCCCAAAAAGCTTCGGATCTCCGTGGGACTTTTTGGTTGTTCCCACTTCATTACCGCTTCAATCTTTGCTGGATCGACCATTATCCCTTTTTGGTTGACCACGTGACCCAAGAATTGGACTTCTCGAATCCAAAAATCACATTTGGAGAATTTAGCATACAGCTTCTCCTTCTTCAAGACTTCTAACACTTCCCGCAAGTGTCTACCATGCTCTTCTTGGCTTTTTGAGTAAATCAGAATGTCATCTATGAACACTATCACATATTTATCAAGAAACGGATTACAAACCCTGTTCATTAAATCCATGAATGCTGCTGGAGCATTGGTTAGTCCAAACGACATAACCAAAAACTCGTAGTGTCCATATCGTGTTCTGAATGCAGTCTTCTCTATATCTTGCTCTCTTACCTTCAGCTGATGATATCCTGACCTTAGGTCGATCTTTGAAAAAGAACTTGAACCTTGCAGTTGATCGAACAGGTCATCAATCCTTGGCAACGGATATCTATTCTTTTTTGTTGCCTTGTTCAGCTCTCTGTAATCAATACACATTCTCATACTTCCATCTTTCTTTTTCACGAATAACACCGGAGCTCCCTAGGGTGATGAACTAGGTCTAATGAAACCTTTGTCCAATAACTCCTGAAGTTGCATCATCAGCTCCTTCATCTCCGTCGGTGCTAATCGGTAAGGTGCTTTTGCTATTGGTGTCGTTCCTGGTAACAAGTTAATACGGAATTCTACTTGTCGATCAGGCGGTAATCCGGGAAGATCTTCGGGAAATACTTCCGGATAATCACACACGACAGGAATGCTCTGTATCACCTTCTTTTCCTTCTTAGCATCGATCACAAATGCTAAATATGATGTACATCCCTTGGTCAAACATTTTCTGGCTTTCATTAGAGAAATGATTCCAGAATTTACCCTGCGTTTGTCCCCATACACCATAAACGACTCTTTCACAGGCGGGTTTACTTTTACGATCTTCTTTTTGCACAGTATTTCCGCATCATTGGTGCTAAGCCAATCCATTCCCAACACGATGTCGAAACCGTTAAGTTCGATAGGCAATAATTCCTCGTGAAACTTATTCCCGTTCAAATCAATTAAGATGTTTTTCATACGATGGCTAACAGGTACACACTTGCCACTAGCAACTTCGACTAATAAGGCATTATCTAGTCTATCGACAGGCAAAGCTAGCTTTCTACCAAATTCATGCGAAATAAAGGAGTAGTTGGCTCCAGAATCAAATAAAATTTGGGCATGCAATTTGTTTACGAGAAAGGTACCTGAAGCGACATCAGCTTCTTCCTTAGCAGCTTCCAGTGTCATCTGGAAGGCTCTAGCCTTCGGCTTTGGTGGAATGTTGGGTCTTCCTGCTTCCTTCTTTTTCGGTCAGTCCCTCGAAATGTGCCCCTCCTCGTTGCACTCATAACAGACCTTCTTAGTGAATGTGCATTCATTGGCATAGTTCCCAGGCTTCCCACATTTGAAACAAGTGACCCCTCCGTCGCACTTCCCAGAGTGCTTCTTCTTGCACTTGTCACACCACTTCACTTCGCCTCCTCCACCTCCTTTCGAACTAGACTTTGAGAATTTACCCTTTTTGCTGGACCCCGAGGGTCCGTCAAACTTCCTCTTCTCACCAACCTCTGACCTTTCCAAACCTTTCTCCCTGATCTGGGTCTCAACATTTCTGGCAGCCCAGATGGCGGCTTTCAACGTGGTTGCTTGCTTAACCATTGGACCATAGTCCGCTGGTAGTCCAAGGGCAAACTTATTGACCTTTGAGAGTTCTGTTGGAACTAGGTATGGGATAAGCTTCATTTTCTCCGTGAAACTTGCAGCGTATTCAGCAACGCTCATCTTTCCCTTCTTCAAATTCTGAAACTCGTTATTGATTTCCAGTAGGTCCTGCTCTGAGCAGTATTGCAGTTTCAGTTGTTCCACAAAATCTTCCCAAGACATTTTACTCGCTTCTCCCTTGGGCATAGAATCAGCTAACAGCTTCCACCAACTCAACACGCCAGATTTCAACAACGGGATCGCAAGAGCGGTCTTCTGCCTGTTGCTGCATTCGCAACTTTCAAACATTGTCTCCATTTTGGAGATCCAATCCATAATTTGCACCGGCGTCGGGCTTCCGGATAGACACGGTGGCTTAGACGCCATAAAATCCTTGTATTTACATCCTCTTCCATCATTTCCTCCATTACGATTGCCTTGTCTAACAATTTGTGGGTTGTCTTGACCAACAGTACCACTGAAGTTTCCACCTTCCGATAGCCCTCCATTCACTTCGGGCTCTTCAACTTGGATTGAAAGTTCTTCACGATTTTGTCGAAGCAGACGTCTAGTTTCTTCCATCTGATTATCCAACATCGCCTGAATCATCAATTGTACACCAGCCATCGTTACTGGCTCAGGTGCTGCAGCTACAACAGGTATTTGCTCAATTACAGGTGGTCGATTCCTGTTTTCGTTTGCGTTTCCAGCTCCACTGCGGGTTCTTGCCATTTTGATCTATACACCGAATAAGGTGAATTTAGATCTTTATTCAGGATACACGTTTAAATCATCCTTATCTCTCCGAAACGTTTACATGTTAGTTCTAATATCGTAGTTGTACGTTTAGAATCCTAAACACATAAGGTTTCCAGATCCGGTCGGCAACAGACCATAGATCCGAACAAATAACAGCATATAAGGCATAAATCATTTAGCACATTAAAGCATTTTAGGCACAATTCCTAAAATAAGCTAGTGCTCACACCTCACAATCATTGCTTAGCATTCTAAGTTTAAGTCTAGAAATCCTACAAATTCCTAGTTCGCTTAAACTAATGCTCTGATACCAACTGTGACATCCCCATTTTCACAGCCAGAAAAGACCGATTTTGTTTATGCTTTGTTTAAAAATCAGAGTAACATTTTAAATAAAAGTGTTGCGGAATTTGTTCCCAAAATAAAATATGATAAGGATTTATCAAAACATTTCCGTAGAAATGTATTTCATTAAAAGCCTCGGGATGTCATGTTCGATACAGATCAAAAGCATAAACAGTACAATATAACCTTACTACATTTGTTCATAATCTCTCATCCCAAACATCATGTCTATGCTCGTGCGCCACTACCTGTAATACAAGAAACTGAGTGGGTCAGGCTTGGGAGCCTGGTGAGCACATAGGGTTTTCAACCCACAATAAATAAGTTTATTAATTTCATCAACCAACAATAACCCGATTACACGTTCCCGTTATCCTTACATTACGTCCCTAAAACACCTATCATAAGAGACCTAGCCTAAGGATCAACATCAGGATGGACACTACTGCCAGGGGGTTTCCTCAGCAATAAATGTCCTAAAGGCAACCATGAGGGGGATGGAGTACACCGGTGAACACATCGTTCACAAACACCTACAGGTTGCGAGCCTGCTAGCGTTCCACTGGACTGTCTAGAAGAGTCCGTGGTCGTCATCCATACTCCGCTAGATGACAGAATCAACAACAACAACATCGAGGCCTCTCATCATTTTATCACACATCGTCTTATTACATCTACCCATGTTTTATACCAACATTTTTTTTTTGTAGATATAAAATACATATACAGTTTAAATTATTTAAAACATATATAAAAATCTTTCATCAGTATAGGCAGCAAGTATTCAGATAATATGCACACATAGCACGTAATTAAAATAAAATACTTCATATCTATGTGTAAGATGAAAGTAACTATGCACTCACCTGATTAGGTGGTGACTCGGTACTCGAACAGCACTCCGTTATCTCAAAACAATTTTTCCTTGATCAAAACCTAGTATTAATACCACTAGCGTTTAGTTTTAACGTTAACCGCGACTAATTAATAGTCTGGCTATTATTATTATTATACAAGCGTTAAATAACACTCAATATATAAATAATAATAGCCCAAATAATTATTTTAAGGACCTAATAACATTACTATAATTGTTTAAAAGTTATATTAAAAATTCCGTAGGCGTACCTTAGTTACAGCGGGTTTTTTTTTCTCAAAACCGGGCTTCGCTGGAGCAGCGTTTCCGAGCCGAAAGGTTCTTTTCTCGGGACTCCGGGAGCCTCGGGACTTCCTTCGGGTGCTAGGGGGTTTACCTAGACTTTAGGGGCTCAAGGGAGCTTAGAGAGAGAGTTTAGAGAGAGAAAGTGGAAGAGGAAAGGTGTAAGAAATGAGAGAACCCAGCACTTCTATTTATAGTGAGTTGGGGCATGTGGTGGCCTTCTGGTGGTGCCACTTGTCCAAATTCTGGTGGTGTCACATGTCCAATTTCTGGTGGTGCCATGTGTCCAATTTCTGGTGGTGCCACATGTCCAATTTCTGGTGGTGCCATGTCACCCAATATCGCGTATCGGCCTCCCGTCTTAGAAAAATCATAACTCTCGCATACGAGCTCCGTTTTTGATGTTATTTATATCCACGCGAAGGCGGGAACGTAATCTACAACTTTCGTTTAGACTCCGTTGGCTAATTTTGAATTTATTTTAAAAGTTATGTTTTTAACAGGCCGGGACAGGATTGGTCCGTTAAAAAAACATAACTTCTTCATCCGACGTCCGTTTTCGTCTGTCTTTTTATTGTTACGCCACAATTAAAGAGCTCTTCGATTCTCGTTTAGGTCGTGTCGGCTAAAAACTCGCTTTATCATAAATTCACTATTCACGCTTCCCGGTATCGTGCCGGTTCCGTCGTGAAACTTCGTCGGGTCATAACTTCTTCGTTATAACTTGGATTTCGGCGTTCTTTATATCTCCGGAATCCTTGTTTTGACCACTACAACTTTATGTAAAGATATCGGGCTTATCTCATATTTTAATTTTGACGCTTATTTTTATTCTTTATTAATTATACATTTATAATTAAATAATAAGCACATAAATTCACAAAATACTCAAATATTTCATTTTTATTACATCAAAAGAGTTACAATAGTTGACCTAGACTATTACATCGTCTAAAAATGCTTAGCCCCGAAACCCGGGCGTACAGTCGGAGCAGCTATGGAGGCATATCTTCAGACTTCGTTTTGTTGATAGTGACTACTATGGCACATGATAGGGGACATCTCTCAACTGTGCAACACTCAGAACTTTAAGTGAGAGTATGTGTCCTTTGCGGGAAAGGAAAGAAAGGAAGAAAGGATGGGATCACTCATGGGGTTTGTGCTTAACGACATGAAGAATTTTCGGATCTGTTCTGAGATTATGCGTGCTTTTCTCAGACCTTCTGGATGCAATATCAATCGGTGACTTACGGTTTGAGTTTTCTTCTCTATACTCCTGAGTTTATCTTACACTGTTTCATTTCAAAGACATTTTTCTTTAATTTCCTTATATGTCATTCTTTAGTAGGTTGTTGTCAGAAATGCTGTCAGTCAGTCAGTTGAGTTTACGGTCATCGAGTTGTACTTGACGTTTTTCAGTTATTGAACGTGTGCAAGCTTGATTCTTAATCTTTTTCTACTCATTTCTTATTGTTTGATTGATCACTGCTGTAACCGCTGAACTTGACACATTGAAAATCCGTTTTGAAAATGCTGATTTTAATTTTAAAAAATTCGATGTGTCAAGCGAAAGGGTTGCAAAAATAATCGAGGAACAAATGCAGTGGAGGGACCAAAGACAAATAGGAATAGGATATGAGAGTGTCCCCCCTCCATTTAATCATTCATATTCTGTTACTCCTTTAACAAAAGAAGAGATTGACAGAGAACCTTATATGGTCTATGGCAAACCTGCCGCTGAATAGGCAACATGACCTAGTGTTAGGGTTTTGGATACTAACATTTCTACTTCAAGTGCAGATATGTCAGTAATCCAGGGGGAGCAAGAGGCTGAGAAGTTCGAGTCAAATAATTTGGTGTCTAAGTTTGGTGTTCAAATGTGTGATGAGTCTGTGTCAAACTCTAAAACTGATGATTTTGTTTGTGATAATGTGATGTCTCCGACTAATGTTTGTGATGAGTCTGTGTCAAATTCTAAAACTGATTCGAGTGCATCTACATCTTCTACATTTGCTATACAATCAATGCACTTGCAAATGTGGGAATGTTAGAAAAGATAATAAAAGCCTGAAATATGATAAGAATGGTACCAAGTCTAGTAATAATAAGCAAAGCTGCTTTAATTGTGGTACTTCAGGTCATATTGCTCGAAACTGTTTTAATCGAATGTTTGTGCATTTCTTGTCCCCAAGAGGAGAGAACGAATCTCGTGGAAGGTCTTTAACTAGAAAGTCCTCGAGATCTCGTCCTCAAGATGATGAATGGAAGGAAAATAATAACATGAAAAGGGCCGTTTTTCAACAAAACAGACAGGTTTTTAAAAATAAAGTCACAAATAATTTGCCAAAATCGAACAAAGCTAAGCCGAGATCAGTTTCGTCAAAAGGAGGATCTGGATTTTCAACCAGTAATGGTCAAAACTTCAGATGCTCAAAGCAGAAAGAAAAGAAAAACATTTCAAAATCACCCGTGTCTTTTCAAAAACCTAAATTTCAATGGGTGCCCAAGTATGTTTCCAGCCAATCATCATCAACCTCTAAAAGTGTTTTAAGTGAAAATTCAAAAACAAAAGTCTCAAAAGATAAATTTGTGATTGTCAAGGGTAAACCCAGGGTTGTAATGACCTGGGTCCCCAAATCTCAATAATCCCGTTCATTTTGCAGGGACAGTTGCGGAGGAATGTCGTCAGACCTTGGTATTGTTGGATATAGTGTCTAAGTCCATAACTATATTTGGTATGTACTTGAACCGACCCGGCATGGTCCATTTGGGTTGCACTTCACCCGAACAATTTATGGATAATCGTTTGAGAATAGTATAAGTTATGATTTATTAATATATTATAAGTCCTAATATATTAATATAAAATCATATTATTTAATTAGTATTGATCTATAATTAATCTAGAATTAATTTAGAGATCAAAAGTATGACTAATTAAATATGGGCTCTTGTATTTATATAGTGTGGGCTAATGCTTATTTGGAATGAGCTAGGCTTGCATGGAAAGTCCATGGATACTCCATGGAGCTTTAACCCATGGATCTCATGGAAATGAAAAGACATGGGTATTAGGGTTTACATGAATGTAACCCTAATCCACCACACTATATAAAGGAGGCTTTGGTTCTTGAAATGACACTAGTTGATGTGTATAAACCAAGAGGGCCGATTTCAAGAAGTTTGTGACTATTCTCTCAAGTTCCCAAGTTTGTGCTGATTTGTGACTTCCATTTGAGGCATCCACATTATTGGTGCTAGGCTCTCAAACTCCAAGCAATCAACTACTACTACAAGGTAAGTAATTCTACTAGTTTTATTTGAGTCAAGTATCCCATGCCATGCTAGTTAGGATAAGAACCTTGGAAAAATAATTATTTGCATGTATCTTAGTCAAACATAGATCCAAGGTTTATAGGGTTGCATGTACACCATAGGAGTGTTAGAATGCTCAAAACCCATCAGTGGTATCAGAGCCTGGTTTGTTTATTTGATACTTGATGCAAAAAAAAAAAAAACTTGAAAAATCGAAGTTTTGTTCAAAAGCTCGTATCAAAATTTCAAGTTTTGTATATGTACTTACGATTCTTGAAATTTTTGATATGAACACTCATAAACATATGAGTTTAGAAGATCATAGAAATTATGTGCTAATAATTGATTAGATTAATTCTTGATCTTTATGTGTTTTAATGGAGTCCATAACTAGTTCTTAAGTTATGGATAACCAAAAGTCACATTTATAAATAACCATTAAAAGAACACATAGGTTACAAAAAAAGAAGAGTCTTCATTTTTAATAACCATTAATTCATAAGTTATGAGAAATGAAAAGTTTTGAAAGTTTACAAAACTTGACCTCAAGTTTTGGAACATGTAAAGTCATATTAAAAACTTTAGTTCCAACCCCTAGAATTTTAAAATTTAAAATTCAATCCTTATACTTTATAATATTATAAGTTTAATAATATTTATATATGTATAAGATCAAGTCGTCTTACCGCTAGTACGCCTCATTCACGAAGCTGGTCTATAGGGGGGGGGGGGGTATAAGGTTGTTGCCTATAAAATGGCAACTTAATGGGTGTCCACTCTCACCCACCGCTTCCTTGATCGGTGGAGGGTCGTTAGCCGAACGGGTAGGACAAGGACTTATAAATTCTCATTAAAAGTATAATGATAATACTAAAGTAACTAAACTTTATTGAATTACCAATCTTAGTTATTTTAGGAAAATGTGAATAAGGTGCTAATCCATGAAATTACACTTTACACTTTGTTTAAGTCGTTAGTGGAGCGTGTGTGGTTAACCGGCACACTAACTTGAACTTAACAAGGTAGGTAAAGGGTGACTTAATGTTTATCATAGTATCGATGGAGCGTGTGTGGTTAACCGGCACATCGATTGAGGGGTAATACATTAAGGGTACCATGTAATTTGCATGGTTACTTCACACCTTGTTTTGTGATCCTCGGCATCCCAGTCACAAAACTTGAAGGGCACACTCGAGATTGAAACATGCCATTGAAGAAAGTTCAATGAATCTCAAAGAATCTAGGAGTTTTTAAACCAATTAAAACCTAATTAAATATTTCGTTTTTCATGGTGGAAATTGGTGAATCGTCATTCACCTACCTTCAAATATCTTATAGCTTAGATTACGGCATCCCTCTTCTAAGTTATAAAATATTGTGTTGGGTCCTAGCCTTAATATTACATTTGGGTGTTTTGTTAAGGACTATCTCTATATCTAATCTAATCTATTCCCTCTTCTTTTCAGATGTCTTCCAATAACAATGCTTCTGGCTCAAACCCTACTAGCTCCTTCTCTCTCATGAATCTTTGTGGGAGAGTCATCTTTGATGGGTCCAACTTTACAGATTGGATCAGAAACATCAGGATGGTCACTCGGTATGAGAACAAAGAATATGTTCTCGACAAGGAGCTGAAGGTACCCGAGCCAACTGCTACTCCTGAAGAGCTTGCTGAATATGAGGTACATGAAAGAGATGCTAAAAAAGTGGCATGCATCATGATGGCCACCATGACAGCCGAGCTCCAAAAGTCCTATGAGGACTATTATCCTTTTGAGATGCACCAGGACTTGATGGACCGCTACCATCAAAGTGCTCGTCAAGAGCGATATGAAATAATCTCCTCCATGATAACAACCCGAATGAAGGATGGTGAACCCATCACGGGCCACATGCAGAAAATGCAAAGGTATGTGGACCGTTTACTGAAGCTGAATGAGAACTTCCCTGAGGAGTTAGCAATAGACATAATTTTGCACTCCTTGACATCGTGTTATGATCAATTCCGCATGACATATCACATGAACAAGGAAGAAGTCACCCTCAGCAAACTTCAAGGACTCTTGAAGACCGCCGAAAGTGGACTAAAGGGTAAGTCGGTTGTTACTACTCCTACTCCTACTCCAACTGCGGCCAATGTCTTGGCAATCGGGCATGGCAAAGGGAACAAGAGAAAGAACCCTTCTAAGGGTACCAAGGGTAAGACCCTTGAAGGCTCCTCTTCAAGCAAAACCAAGAAAGGTTTTGTCACTCCTTCTGCTAACCCTAATGAGGTTGAATGCTTCTATTGCCATGAAAAGTCGCACTGGAAGCGAAACTGCCCAAAGTACCAGCAAGATTTGAAGGATGGGAAAGTAAAACCCAACCATACAGGTATATACACTATATTGTCTAATAACTCACCTCATTCTAAGTCTTGGGTCCTTGATACAGGTTGTGGTATTCACATATGTTGTGATTTGCAGGGACTAAAAAGAAGTGAGAATGTGGAGCAGGGAAAGATAAACTTGATCATGGGAAACAGGAAAGCTTCACCTGTCACCAAGATAGGAGTTTATTCCTTAGTGCTAAATAGTTGGTTTACATTAGATTTGAATAAATGTTATTATTCGCCAAAAATGGCAAGAAATGTTATTTCCTTTCATGCATTGTATAAACAAGGTTTTAC
This sequence comes from Lactuca virosa, assembly GCF_052849685.1. Lineage (NCBI taxonomy): Eukaryota > Viridiplantae > Streptophyta > Magnoliopsida > Asterales > Asteraceae > Lactuca > Lactuca virosa. The sequence continues at coordinate 84,153,706 of NC_136433.1, read as the reverse complement.
CTTTTATTTTGATAATAATAATGGTAGTATTGATGCTTTCTTTAATAATGTTCTTTATTTTAAAGCATTACCTTGTGATGGCGTGTATGAAACTATATCTGTTGTAGATAATCTAGGAAATAATGTATTGTGTATTAACTCTTCCACTAGCTTAGATAAAGCATCCTTATGGCATTGTCGTCTTGGACATGTAAGCAAGAAACGCATAGGCCAACTCCAAAAGGATGGAGTCTTGGAGTCATTTGACCTAAAGTCAGATGATAGTTGTGAATCTTGTTTGCTTGGTAAAATGACAAAGTCACCTTTTACTGGCACTTGTGCTAGGGGTGAAGGTTTGTTGGACCTCATACACACGGATGTGTGTGGACCCTTCAGAACCGCCACAAGAGATGCTAATCGGTTCTATGTGACTTTTACTAATGATTTTAGTAGATATGGATATGTCTACCTAATCAAGAATAAGTCAGAAACCTTTGAGAAATTCAAAGAGTTTAAGCAAGAAGTGGAGAATCAGTTGGGCAGGAACATTAAGATGCTTCGATCCGATCGTGGTGGTGAGTATCTTAGTACTGAGTTCATTGACTATCTTAAGGAATGTGGGATTGTCTCACAATTGACACCTCCTAGGACACCACAGTTGAATGGTGTAGCTGAGAGGCGCAATCAGACCTTGTTGGACATGGTTCGTTCCATGATGAGTCGAGCTTCGCTACCAATCTCATTTTGGGGGTATGCCTTAGAGACTGTCGCCCATATCCTTAATCTAGTCCCTACAAAGAAGGTTGCCAAAACACCTCACGAGGTGTGGACTGGAAAAATTCCCAATCTAGACCACATCAAGATTTGGGGTTGCGAGGCTTTCATGAGACGCGAGACTCACGATAAGCTTGAACCCCGAAGCGAAAGGTGTATTTTCATCGGCTACCCATAGAAATCCTTTGGTTACATCTTCTACAGACCCAGTGATAATGTGGTCTTTGTAGCAAGAAGAGGATTCTTTCGAGAGAGAGAATTCATGAGCCAAGGAGACAGTGGGAGGCAAATTGACCTTGAGGAAATTCAAGAGTCAAGTGGTGAAGGAACCTCAAACCCTAGCCCTCAACCTGAGGAGGAAACTCCTGTTGAGCCGACTGAAGAATCTATACCTCTGAGGCGTTCCACCAGAGTTAGGAATGCACCTGAGCATTATTATGGTTTTCATATTACTGCAGAAGGTGAGACACTTATCAGTGATAACACACTGGTAAATCTGGATGAGCCTAACAGCTACACGGAAGCCATGGCAGGCCCTGAGGCTGCTAAATGGAAAGAGGCTATGGATAGCGAGATACAGTCCATGTATGACAATCAAGTTTGGAACTTGGTTGACAATGTACCTGATCGTAAGATAGTTGGGTGCAAATGGATCTTCAAGAAGAAGACCGACATGGATGGTAATGCACACACTTATAAGGCACGACTGGTTGCAAAGGGTTATTCTCAAACTCCGGGAGTTGATTATGATGAGACCTTTTCACCAGTGGCCAAGATTAAGTCTATTAGGGTTCTGTTAGCCATTGCTGCATTTCATGATTATGAAATATGGCAAATGGATGTCAAAACCGCTTTCCTTAATGGAAACTTGGCTGAAGATGTTTACATGGTTCAGCCAGAGGGTTTTGTCAGTACAGAGTACCCCAGTAGAGTGTGTAAGCTCGAGAAATCCATTTATGGATTAAAACAGGCACCTCGCAGATGGAATCTTTGCTTTGATGAGAAAGTCAAAGAATTTGGCTTTTCAAGGAGTGAAGATGAATCTTGTGTCTATATCAAGGCTAGGGGGAGTATAGTCAACTTTTTGGTACTGTATGTGGATGACATACTACTCATAGGAAATGACATCCCAACCATGCAGGAAGTAAAGTCCTGGCTTGGGAAGTGTTTCGCTATGAAGGACCTTGGAGAAGCTGCCTATATCCTAGGGATAAGGATTTTGAGAAACAGGAGTAAAAGACTAATTGGACTTAGTCAAAGCACCTATGTGGACAAAGTGTTGAAAAGGTTCAACATGCATAACTCCAAGAAAGGAGAGTTACCCATCGAGAGTAACGCCAGATTGAGTAAGACACAAAGCCCTAGTACTGAGGCTAAGATAGCAGAAATAAGTCGAATACCTTATGCTTCAGCTGTAGGATCGATCATGTATGCTATGACGTGTACTCGACCTGATGTAGCCTTTGCTTTGAGCATGGTTAGCAGGTATCAGGGGAACCTTGGCAAGGCACACTGGATTGCGGTAAAGAATATCCTCAAGTACCTACGGAGGACTAAGGACTGGGTCCTTACCCTCGGTAGCAGTAAGGACTTGAGAGTTGTAGGGTACAGTGATGCTAGCTTTCAGGCTGACAGGGATAATTTCCGCTCTCAGTCGGGCTGGGTCTTTACTCTAAACGGAGGGGTAATTACTTGGAAAAGTTCCAAGCAGGAGACAGTGGCTGATTCCACTTGTGAATCAGTGTATATAGCAGCAAGCGAGGCAGCAAAGGAGGCTATATGGCTAAAGAACTTCATCGGAGACCTTGGAGTTGTACCAGCTATAAAGGAGCCAATGGAGATTTTCTGTGACAACAACAGTGCGGTTGCCTTAGCCAAGGTACCAAGAGATCATGGGAGATCCAGACACATTGACAGAAAATATCACTTCATTAGACATCGAATAGAAGAAGGAATCCTCGTGGCAAAGAGGGTATCATCGGATGAGAACCCAGAAGATCCCCTCACGAAGGGACTGACTCGGGCTAAGCATCTCCAGCATGCTCGGAGCATATGGCTGAAGGATGTTATTAGTTTTAGTAGTTAGATAATCTTGAAATTTGTAAAATGTAATTGACATTTGATGATAAATAAAAGCTGTTATTTATGAGTAAAGTGTTGCTATCTCTTGTCAATCGTTTACTATTATTTCTTTTTTGCATGTTTTGACTTCCAGAATAATTATGTTATGGTTTATATCATATTATTCAAACTCTCCACAGTCGGTCATATGTTGGAAGTAGATATGAATCAAGACTGTCATGGGTTGGCTTGTAGAGGTCTAAGATGTTAGACAAAGCGGGGCTACAACACTCATGAGTGCTCATAAGTTCTAAGTATTGGATTCAATCCACGCTCACTTGTATCACTTCATGGAATTTATCTCGAGTGATTGTGAGACAGTAATATCATATAAGTCTTCAAACCTAGAGATATGATTTGTTTCCTATGAGTTGGTTATGCATTGATTGCACGAAAACGCATTGGTAACTCGATGTTATAAACCGTGCTTTTGTGTGTAATTCAACAAGTAGTAGAGCAAACATATGAGTCGAAGTTTATCTGTTCCTTCTAGGATTAGAAGCGATATCTGGGCCCCTCGATGATTTTGTTTTGACCTATGTACCGGGCCCGGTCAGAACTAAATTGATGTGTTCAGTTAAGTTCTATGTCAAACAAATCGGAAATCGGGAAACAAATGCTGGACAATAAGCAAGACCATGTTCCATGTATTTGTCCGGCTGATATCTAGAACAGAGGATTATATGATCACTTATCTAAAATGGCGCTTCATAGTTCAACAGAGTTTAAAGAGCTACGATTGCTGATCGGTTCCTGAAGTCATACTTGCAACTATAGTTATTAGACTTATCCAAGTGGGAGACTGTTGGATATAGTGTCTAAGTCCATAACTATATTTGGTATGTACTTGACCCGACCCGGCATGGTCCATTTGGGTTGCACTTCACCCGAACAATTTATGGATAATCGTTTGAGAATAGTATAAGTTATGATTTATTAATATATTATAAGTCCTAATATATTAATATAAAATCATATTATTTAATTAGTATTGATCTATAATTAATCTAGAATTAATTTAGAGATCAAAAGTATGACTAATTAAATATGGGCTCTTGTATTTATATAGTGTGGGCTAATGCTTATTTGGAATGGGCTAGGCTTGCATGGAAAGTCCATGGATACTCCATGGAGCTTTAACCCATGGATCTCATGGAAATGAAAAGACATGGGTATTAGGGTTTACATGAATGTAACCCTAATCCACCACACTATATAAAGGAGGCTTTGGTTCTTAAAATGACACTAGTTGATGTGTGTAAACAAAGAGGGCCGATTTCAAGAAGTTTGTGACTATTCTCTCAAGTTCCCAAGTTTGTGGTGATTTGTGACTTCCATTTGAGGCATCCACATTATTGGTGCTAGGCTCTCAAACTCCAAGCAATCAACTACTACTACAAGGTAAGTAATTCTACTAGTTTTATTTGAGTCAAGTATCCCATGCCATGCTAGTTAGGATAAGAACCTTGGAAAAATAATTATTTGCATGTATCTTAGTCAAACATAGATCCAAGGTTTCTAGGGTTGCATGTACACCATAGGAGTGTTAGAATGCTCAAAACCCATCAGGTATGTCGACAGTGGCTGTTCCCAGCATATGACAGGAGACATCTCCCAATTGAACAACATTCAGACTTTTAATGGGGGGTTTGTTTCCTTTGCGGGCGGAGAAGGTGGTAAAATCACTCAAAAAGGAACCGTGTCTAATGGAGTGCTCAGTTTCGAGAACGTCAACTATGCTCCCGAGTTAAAACATAGTTTGGTGAGCGTTTCTCAGATATGCGACAAAGGCTATTCAACCCACTTCACTGATAAGGAATGTCTGATCTTAAAGCCTGGCATTGTCATCCCGGAAGAATGGATTCTTGTTAAATCAAATATAGATGGAAATGCCTACATAATTGACATGAATAGCAACGTCCCTGATCAAGTCACTTGCCTCTTTTCAAAGGTCTCCGAACAAAATGCTATGTTGTGGCATCGAAGACTCGGGCATGCCAATGCAAAGAACCTGAATCGTCTTGCGAAAAACGAAATGGTCCGTGGTCTTCCAGTCAGAGATTTCATAACTTTTGAGAAATGTATGTCATGTGCTCAGGGTAAACATCATCGAAAACCACATCTGCCAAAACATGTTAACTCAATAAGTCAAGTGCTCCAATTGTTGCATATGGACTTATTTGGTCCGGTCAATGTCCTAAGCATCAATAGAGATTCATACTATCTGGTTGTGGTAGATGATTTTTCGCGTTTTACATGGGTCTTCTTCTTATCCAACAAACCTGGGATTGCTGATCTGATCAAGAAGTTTATTGTGATGATTGAGAATCAAACAAACCACCGGGTGAAGGCGCTACGAACTGATAATGGAACAGAATTCAAGAATGCAGTTCTTGATCACTTTTGTGCAGAAAAGGGAATTGTGCGTCAATATAGTTCCGTTCGCACACCCCAACAAAATGGTGTTGCTGAGCGGAGAAATCAAACGCTGCAAGAACGATGCTCTGTGATTCCAAGCTTCCTGTCTTCTTTTGGGCTGAGGCGATCAACACTGCATACTATGTTCAAAATCGTGTCCTGATCAACAAAGCCCAGATGAAGACTTTGATATGAAATTTTATATGGACACAAGCCATCAGTCAGCCACTTCCGCGTATTTGGTTGTCCTTGCACCCTTCTTCACCTAGAGTCCAACCCTAAATTTAATGTCAAAGCTGTTGATTGTTATTTCGTGGGGTATGCTGCTCGCACTGCCTACAGGGTCTACAACAAAAGAACAAAGCAAATTGTAGAATCCTTCGATGTGCGCTGGCTGGAGGAGAATGAAACAGATGCTAGAGTGGGTCCTGATTGGCTGTTTGATTACACATCTTTGTTCAAATCGTTCAATATGTGTTCAAATAGTGCATCTGGTTCTACTTCTGGTTCGACGTTTGTACCTGAAGATGAAGACGAAGAAGTTGTCTACAGACCACCGATAGTTTCTACTGCAATTCCTTCGGTGGAGTCCTCTGTTCCAATTCCTAGTCCAGAATCTCCTAGTCAACAACAAACTCCAGATGCTGATGCCACTCCTCTTACTCCTGATGAAAGAGAATTCATGTCACGAGATGCTTCCGCTGTCACTCAAACATTTATGGAACTACTCTTTCCTGAACAAATTGATGATAAGTTTGTGGCAAATCCATCTAATGAGACTGATTCATCTGTAGTGGATTCCTCAGCAAATGATGGAGCTATCAACATTCATAATCTTCCTGTTTCACTCAATGATATCAGCCAGGAGATCCCCTCTCGTATTCAAGGCGATCATCCAATCGAGAATGTCATTGGCCAGTTGGGCGATGGCGTAAAAACAAGAAGTCAGAGTGGAGATGTCAATACCTGTCTCTATTCTTGCTTTATCTCTCAAATTGAGCCAAAGAATGTAGAAATGGCTTTGAATGAGCCCAGCTGGGTAGATGCTATGCATGAAGAGCTAAATCAATTTGAAAAGCTTGGGGTTTGGACGCTGGTTAAGTTACCCAAGGGCAAGAAGTCTCTTTACACACGTTGGGTTTTTCGTAATAAGCAGGATGATTCAGGGATAATTGTACGCAATAAGGCTAGGTTGGTTGTTCGTGGGTTCAGAAAGATCGAGGGTCTTGATTACACTGAAGTCTATGCTCTGGTAGCTCGTCTGGAGGCTATCCGTATCTTCCTTGCTTATGCTTCCTACATGAACTTCACAGTATATCAGATGGACGTCAAGACTGCTTTCTTGTATGGCAAGGTGAAGGAAGAAATCTACGTTGATCAACCCCCAGGGTTCGTTAACTCGAAGTTTTCCAACCATGTCTACAAGTTAGACAAGGCTCTGTATGGATTGCATCAAGCTCCTAGAGCATGATATGCGACACTCACAAAGCATTTGCTCGAACATGGCTACTCGCGAGGAACAATCGATCAAACCTTGTTCATAAAGCATGTTGGTGCGGATCAAATCTTGGTGCAAATCTATGTTGACGACATCATCTTCGGGTCTACGTGTCCGCAGCTGTGCAAAGAGTTTGAAGGCGTTATGAAGAAGAGGTTTGAGATGAGTTCGTTAGGAGAGATGACCATGTTTCTGGGGCTTCAGGTCCAACAAAGATCAACCGGGATCCTGCTCCATCAAGAAAAGTATGTGGATGATATGCTTGAGAAGTTTTGTTTTAAAGATACAAAACCTGCCCTGAAACCGATGGCGGAGAGACCCCTGCTGATTCCAGATACTGATGGCGAATCCGTAGATCAAACTCACTACAGATCGATGATCGGTTCGTTGATGTATTTAACTGCAAGTCGACCAGACATTATGTTTGCAGTTTGTCAATGCGCGGTTTATTAGGCCAATCCTAAACTTTCACATCTTATTGCTGTCAAAAGAATTTTTCGGTATCTTAAAGGCAGCCCAAAATTGGGTCTTTGGTATCTGAAAAATTCTGAATTTGATTTATATGCTTTTGCTGACAGTAATTATGGAGGCTGTGAGCTTGACAGGAAATCAACTTCAGGAGGGTGTCAATTCCTTGGTGACCGGCTGGTGTCATGGCAGTGCAAGAAACAGCACACTGTCTCAACCTCAACAGCAGAAGCGGAATATGTTGCTGCATCTTCTTGTTGCTCTCAAGTCATATGGATCCAACATCAGCTGTTGGATTACGGTTTGAATTATCAAGAAACCCCTATTTTTTGTGAGAATGAGGCTGCGATTTAGATTGCTAAAAATCCAGTCCAACATTCAAAAACCAAGCACATTGACATCAAAATTCATTTTATCAGAGATTGTTTTGAGCGATCGCTCATTCGGCTAGAACAGGTTCCCACTGCTAATAATGTGGCGGATCTGTTCACAAAGCCGTTTAACAAAGCTCGATTTGATGTGCTTGTAGGATTTTTGAAAATGATTCGTTTTGAGGATTAAAATTTTGTTAGGTTAGTTTAAATTTGCGCATGTTATTTTCATTCTCACCCATGCACAAATTTAGGGGGAGAAATAAACAAAAACCAAACAAAAATATTAAAAACTCAAAAATCCAAAAACATTAAAAATTCAGAAAAACAAAAAAAATTATTACTGATAGTTTCTTTCTGTAGGTTGTTTTGGGAAGTGATATAAAGATAAAGTGATAACGGGCAGTCTAAAACATGTGTAAGGGACTGAATCTGAATTGTCTAGACTCTGTGTTCAATTTGCTGGTAGGCACGAAGGATTTGACAGTGTGGATTTAGATAGAATTGTTTGGACTGACCATACGACGCTCGAGTAGATTGAGCAGTGAGATAAACACGGGAACCTACGGGATACACTAAATTAATACGCATCTAGAACAGTGGTTTGAATTTTCCTTGATGTACGGACTTATGTCCTTAATTCTGGTTCTGATAGGGTGACTGGGGGGTTCTGATAAAGTAGGTCTGTAGGAAATTATTTTCTTGCTTTCTATCTGTCAGTCATATGTTGCTTCCTCTGCGTGATTGGAAGATCCGACCTGGAATGCAACATATGCAACTCTATTTCTACACACCTTCTTATCTATGAAACTATTTCAATCTGTTAGCCATATGATGTCCCCTCTGCGTGATCGGAAGATCCGACCTGGGACACAGCATATGCAATATTCTACCTCTCAATCCCTCTATCCTAGTTAGCCATATGTTGTCCCCTCTGCGTGATTGAAAGAGATCCGACCTGGGACACAACATATGCACCTATTTGTAAATCTAACTTCCTCCTTAATAATTGTTTACTCACCTAAAGTAAGGAATCTTTAGGAAGTTCTTGATAACCAGGGTATATCGGGAAGTGGGGAACACGTTCTAGTGCAACTAAAATTGAATCATTTAGAGGTTGTTTGTAGATCTCGCTGCTTAATTTAAGTGGACAACAATACTCGTGGTCGTCGTCAGCTAAATGGTTTATTTAGAAAAGTTTGTCAATATTCTTCGTGCTTAAGTGGATCACAATACCGGCAATTGACCAGATCTATTCATGAAGGTGAAGGTACTGATAAACAAGTTAAGACTGTCTCACAACTTTGACCCCAAATATTTTTGTTTTTGTTAAATTTGTTCATAGTTTTTCTCTATGCACAAATTAAGGGGGAGAATTAAAAATATCAAAAATCAAACAAAAATCAGAAAATTCAAAAATCAAACAAAATCAGAAAATTAAAAATCCAAAAATAGTGTTATTTCTGTTTTTAATTTTTGTTCAGAAAATCAAAAATCCATAAATATTTTTGTTTCTGTTTTTATTTTTACAGAAAATATGAAAAATCCAAAAGTATTGTGTGCTAAGTTTTCTTTTAGTTTTTTGTTTTGTCTTGAAAAGTGAATTCAGATGTAGATGAGACTCATGGAGACTAAATCGAAAATTTCTGAGGCAAGGCTTCATCCGTGAGCATCGAAGAATTCTCATTCGAAGGAGCAAGAAATGAAGATTATTCTTTCAACATTCAATCCTCCAACCTCTGAAGCAAGGTGAAGCTGACTTGAAGATTATGTGTCAAGTTGCATTGAAGCCTCCTCAATCAATTTGCTGCTATCTATAAACCTGCTAAAGTGATCCAGAAGATTTGTTCCCTCTGATGTTCTCTCTGAAGATTCTCAAGCTGAAAGCGCCATCTTTCAAGAATCTCTACAAGAAGCCTCCTCACCCAATTTGCGTTCAGAGTCAAATTTTGAAGACAAGGCCAACTGCTCAAGATGAAGTCATTCGTTGAAGATTCATTAAGTTCATCTTGAAGTTGTGAAGAATTTGAAGACTAATGCTGAAGCCAAGCTCTCGATGAAGATTGACAAGAAAAGCCAGCTACTTTTTAGGGGGAGCTTGTTGGGTCAATTAAGAAAAGAAAGCTATAAACCAAGGGGGAGATTGTTGGGTCAAAATTATGGTTTATACTTTACTTTTCTAAGAAAATGTATTTTTCAGTGTTTACGGTTTCGTTTACGGTCTGTTGTGACCGTAAACCTGTTTACGGTCTGCCTGACCGTAATCAGGTTTACGGTCCGTCTTCTTATAAATATAGGTGTAAGGGGTGAGGAGTGGTGTGAATGCATGAGTGGAGGGGAGCTTAAGTGTGTATATATTAAGGTGTGAGAGAAAGAAGAGAGAAGAGCTAGTGTGTGAACTATGTGTATGGAGCATCATTCTATTCACTGAATACATCATAGATTGAAGTTATTATTCTTTTTCTTCTCCTCTATTTTGATCTGGCATCATCCAACTGATTGGGATTCCGCACCATCAATTGGATCTGATTGATACACAAGCAGATTTGGGGACTTACAAACCAAGATGCACCCTGAAGCTGGTCAAATAAATCGTCAATCCTCAGGAGTGGGTAACAGTAGTCGATACACATCCGGTGCGACCCATCCTTCTTCTTCTTCAGAAATAGGATCAGCGCTCTCTATGGCGAACTACTTGGCCGAATAAATCCCTTGTACGACAGTTCCTGCAGTTGTCTAGACAACTCCTGCATCTCCAGAGGTGTTAACCGATAAGGTGCTTTGGCTATTGGAGCCGCACCAGGAACCAAGTCAATTCGAAACTCCACTTGCCTCTCCGGAGGCACTCATGGAAAATCTCATAGAAATACATCAGGGTACTCCCGAACAAATCCAGAACAACCCTCCTGAAGATAGCGTCGGGCCCTAGCTACTGAACATAAACCGGCCCGCGCTGGACACCCTCTCCCTGAATCACCAACTCTCCCCCACTTGGGGTCCAAATACACACCAACTGCTGCTCGTAATCAATCATTTCCCCATTGGAGCTCAACCAGTCCATCCCCACAAGGACTTTGCTCTCACTTATGGGAATAGGAACCAAATCAATAGGGTACCTCTCACCGAACAACTTCAAAACACAACCTCGATGAACCCTAGATACTCGCACAGGACGATCACCAGCAATCTCAACCTCTAATGGATAATCCAGCTCCTCCGGAGCATCGACAATACTTTTTCTGAGCGCGAGAGATACAAAGGATCGGGTAGCCCCCGAATAAAAAAACAAAAACAGAGATACCGTTCACATGGAATGACCCTAAAAGCAAACATGAAATATAAGCAGGAAAACTTACATAAATAAAGAGATAAGGAGAAGGTACATACCCGTCACCACATCTGGTGCTGCACGAGCCTCCTCGGCTGTCAACCGAAATGCGCTGATCCTCACGACAGGCGCCTACGCCTTGCCCTGCCGGCCATCTGTAATCCACAAAGTCGTCGGCGCGGGCGCTGAAACAGGTCCTACTGCTGCTAAACTCGGACAATTGGCCTTCTTATGGCCCCTATGACTGCAATGGAAGCAAATCAGATCAGATACATGGGTGGTGGTGGTGGCAGTACAATCCCTGCTGAAGTGACCCATCTCGCCGCACTTGAAGTAGCCATAACCACCCACCCTACATGCCCCATCGTGCGCCTTTCCGCACTTTCCGACCTCGAGTCAAAAACCTTGGGCCTCTTACCCGAACCCTCTGAACTCTGAACCTGATCCAACTTCCTCTTCCTCTTCATCTCCAAGTCAATCTCCCTCTCTCTAGCTCGCGTAATAAGATCATCCAGTGTCTTGCAACTGGATCAGCTCACAAACTGCCTAATATCGCTCCTCAACATCTTGTGGTACTTCGCCTTCTTCATCTCCTCGTCCGCCACATACTGCAGAACCAAGAATGCTCTATCTCGGAACATAACATTAATCTCTACTACCGTCTCAGTAGTCTGGCGAAGGTCCTGAAACCCCCTCGCCAACTGCTGGACCTTAATCACCGGTGCAAACTCAGCGTGAAACCTCGTCATGAAATCCTCCCAAGTCATCGACTCAACCATCGCGCCTCCCAAGGCGTGCCCAACATCCTCACACCAATCTCGAGCTTTGTCTTTTAGAAGACAATAAGCAAGTGTAACCTTTGCCCCTTCGGGGCAACAACTAGTACGTAAGGCGTTCCCGACGTCTGCTAACCAACGCATGCTCGCAATCAGGTTCATCTTCCAGAAGAACTCTAGAGCCCCACATGCCTGGAACTCACGGAAGGTCAAAGTGAGAACTCCCATCAACGCCACCATCTAAGAACGAAAATCACCCAAGCACTCATCCAGAATCTCCATGAGACCTTCCTTGATCGTACCAAAGATCACAAGAGTCTGCTCAAGAATTGTGACAACCCGAAATTTTTATCATGTACAAACCATTCACTTCAATCAAAGTCAGACTTGTTTCTACTAACTTTTAGCACTGTTTAGAGTCTGTTTAAGCATTGTGAGCCTAGTACATCAAAGGAATAAGAGATTGGAAATAGCAACTTAAGTTCTTAACTGCCTACAACCGTAAACCTCCTTAAAAAGGGAGTTTACGGTCAAGACCAATGAGTTTACGGTCATGGTGACCGTAAACCCATCCATATATATGGTCCTTAGTCATTTTCAATCACTTTTCACAATTTCAAGCCAAAGAATTCATTTTCTCTCAAGTACCATCCGAATTTTCCCTTAGATCTTCAAGATTGTAAGTGTTTCTTCCCTTGATTTGTTGATATCCTTCAATATCAAGTGAATACACATGATTTCATCCATGAAATCTCTTCTTTTGACTAGATCATCAAGTGTTCTTCATTTCACCAAGAACACAGACTAGTGTTTTTGGACCTTAATCACCCTTTCAAACTTCTATATCGTGAGTACTCTCTCCTAAGCTTGTTGTATACTTGTAACACTTGAAGAACACTTAGAAAACATTCATTTGTCAAGAACAAAGGGAGTTTACGGCCAAGACCATCTCCCTTGGCCGTAAACACATAAAATGGTGCCATATTGACCTTAAACTCTTCTAGGAGCTAAACTTGTGAACTAGAATACTTCTTGGCAGACCATTAGACCTTGAAAACCATCATTTGTGAAAGATTTGGTGAGTTTGCGGTTGAATCTCCTTAGACCGTGAACTCCATGACCGTGAGGTCATTGGACCGTAAACACTAAGACCGTAAACACCTAGGACCGTGAACACTTGGACCGTGAACTCCATGACCGTAAGGTCATTGGACCGTAAACACTAAGACCGTAAACACCTAGGACCGTGAACACTTGGACCGTGAACTCCAATGGTCATACCTCTTTGACCGTAAACTCTATAGGGTGGCCATATACCCTAGTTATGCAATCATATGTGATTGTATTCCTTCAATCTAAGAGTTTCCTAGTCTATCAGGGTGTTATCCCTTATAATTAGTTGTTTATACACTAATCAAATACACGTACATGTCATTATATGTTTATTAGGATCTTTGTGTGCTCAAGGTTTCACCTGACACTCTACATCTTATTTCCAAACATACTTCCGTATCACTAACTACAGGTGAGTTCATACTCCGTATTTTCATAGTTTTTACTGTTTTAAGGGGGGGGGGGGGAATACAAGTCTAACACAAAGATTTTGTGTTATAACAAATTATTTCAAATGGATTACAGTTATCAAACCAAATGGTTACAAACATCTTATCAAAATGAATTTCAGTATCATCAAATGAAGTGGTTTTAAGTGATTGTTTCAAAAAGACGTCAAGTCACCAAAATGGATTTCAAAATATGAAACTTCTTTTAAATATTTTATAAACTTATATTTTTCCCCAAAAATCATACTAGTATACATATATTTATATAAATAAGATTTAAAAGATTTAGGACTGATAACCCACTTTGGTTCCTTTTCCTTGTTTGGATGTGAGATTACAAGTATTAGTTATTTGTCCGAGTGTCATTTAAATTTTACTTATATATATTGTATATGTATACAAGTATAAAAGTTTATTCATTTAGTTTTAATTACCCTTTTGTAACAAGTTGAGCAAGGGGTTGTATTCATTAATACTAAGTATCAATACAGAAAGTATATATAAATTATAATAGGTATAATTTATGATTCACAGAACAATAATTCATGATTCAAGCATATTAGAGTACATTGTTTTACAAGAACAAAGATTGATTCAAAACTATTCAAGGATATACATTCTTTTCAGATACATGTTAAGAGTACTAATTCAAGAGCATACTATCAATCAATTACTTCAGAATGATTGGGTTTTCATAACTATTATACATGTAACGTTATATGATTTTATGAGACAAGTAGTACAGTTTGTTTAATTCATTTTAAACAATATAGTAAAGTCCTGATAGTATAACCAGAATCTCCAGCAGGGGATCGAAACAATGGGTGTATAGATCTATATTGGGATTGACAATCCCGCACTCGGACTGCTAGCTACAGTCAGGCATACACGCCTGTGAGTGACAATTGTTATCATTAACTTTCAGCGCATTCATAGCGTTGGATCAGGCCATCTAGTTAGTATGGTTATAATAACTCATTGAAAAGATATTAACAATACGTTAGTGTATAATTAACTAAACTTAAGTACATTTTCAAAGTACTAGTTTACAAGATACAGTTTACAAGATACAGTTTACAAAATACAGTTTACAAGATACAGTTAACAAGATACAAGTTTACATAAAGATTACAAATACAGATAATTGGTTTACAAATAGAACAGTTTTATACAAATACAACTACTTTTCATATACAACAGAAAATATAGGATTTTCTGGAAACAGTTTACATATTCAAGAAACAGAAGATATTCTTACATACATAAATACTTATGCACTCGCTCAACTTTATGTTGATACCCTCTTTTCAAATTACTTGTATTCTCAGGGAACCAGTAGACAGGTACACCCCGAGCTTTTGAGAAGATGGAGCTTTTTATGTCTTGTCTTCTTCTTTTGTACAACTTTATAGTTTCAGTATACAATGTGAAACACATGTAAATATTTATACTTTTTAATACAATGGTTGTTTGTACTTTGATTACTATATTACATGTGTTGTGATACTACAAATGAAGTCCTCCACCCCCGGACGTTTCTGCCGTCTGGTTTGGGGGTGTGACAAGAATACTGCGAGTAATATCTGATGACATGAACTCCCGCATCTGATCATCCATATGTTCGACCCCAGATCCCGAACCTTCACCGGCACCAGAACCACTACCAGATCCTCCTCGTGTGACCATTATACTGAAAATAGACCATTCAAACCATCAGAACAGACACACACACACACACACACACACACACACATATATATATATATATATATATATATATATATATATATATATATATATATATATATATATATATATATATATATATATATATATATATATATATATATATATATATATATATATACCGAGAAATCCCATACTCTACAAGCTTCCTGTTGTCATCATGTCTTTCCTTGACTCGAGTACGAATCCTCTGCTTCTAGTAGTACGGGCCCATACTACCTTCTACATCTATCCGTACTTTCCTCAAGGATTACCCCGAGTCCTCCAAGTCACCCCTTATCAAACCAACAATTCTCAATAAGATAAGGCTCTCAGCACCGAATCACCTCCTAGGTCTTCCTAGGGCAACCACCACACCACTCTCCGCCATCAGCTGCAGAAGGAACTCCCCTAACACCCTCTAACTAGCTCACAAATACAATTACATATTACTGACACCAGATAATTCTTCGAATGAAAGGTCTCACCCCCGGACGTTTCCGCCGTCTGGTTTGGGGGTGTGACAGATTGGTATCAGAGCAATGTTTATAGTGAACTCAGTATATCAATCCATAAAAGATATACAAAATATAAATACATTTGGGGCTAAGAGCTATGACTACAAGTATACTTTTAAAAATTTAAGTATTTTTACAAGAAGTATACTAACACTCATACCTACAAGTACAGTATCACAGTCATAAGAATTTAAAAGTATTTGGATGTTGAACACTATAGTCAAACCTGGACAGTTATGTAATCATATCTACGATTAATATAGCTTAATCAACTATATTGATTTGAGATATGACCAACATGTGTTTGGGAGTGATAGTGGTGTTGTGGCATGTCTAAAACTTACAATACATACTCAGAAGAACTTTAGAACATAACATAAAGATTAAAATACTATAGGGGTATTTTAGGCACTATATACTAATAACAAACATGTGAAAACAATAGAACAATTAAGGGTAGAACTATAAATATTAAGGGTATATTACAATTATATATAATTAATGTTATATAGACTTAGAATATGTGATTTAGCTTCATTTCCTGTTTCTTGTTTGGTTGTGGATTTAGAGTCGGGTCATATAATCGAAAGTCGGTTATACCCAAGTTATATATAATTAGTATACACTTTATAGTTATAGAAATACCTAAGAACAAATCATACATAATACATTACTTGATAACTATAGGTCTCTTTTGTAGTCAATAGTTACTAACTATATTCTATATCTCTTATCCCTATTCTCGCTTAGATAGCACTGACTGAGTTGAGGTTTCATCCAAATGATATTCGTCGCCATTAGGAAATACTCTAATCGTTTCCCGTTTCACTCTTTTGGTTATAGTTAAGTCTATAGATAGGTTTTAGTGTTATTTTTCAGGCTTTTCAGTAAGACCACAAAAATTTTATTTTCGATAGGTCTGTATGATGTCGATATTTTTCTCAGAATTTGGTGTATTGTAGACCTGTCTAGGGTCAAGTTTTCCAGACTTATGTATTCAATATGCCAATGTAATCGACATGCATTTTCTTAGTAATTGAAAAATAACCATTCACTTTCATATTATTCAGTTACAAGTTGTACTTGTCATAGACTTCTATTTCCAATTCATTCCAAGATTCATATCGAACTATATGTTTTAGTTCAGAGATATAAGAATTCATATTCACTCTTGATATCTTATCATCTTTGTATTTTTTGACTTTTATAGAAAAAGATGCCTCCTTGTAGAAATCCAAGACGCCAAAATGTTAATGAACCACCAGTACCACCTCCACTACCACCTCCTCAGTTCGACCCCGCTATGTTCCAAGCGGCGGTCACGGCGGCTGTAGCTGCTGCTATGGCTCAGATCAATACTTCTGGTGCTAGTGGGTCTGGAGCTGGTACAAATCCCCCTAACCAGGGTGAAGGTCATGGGCATTCGCGAGAATGCACTTATAAAGATTTTACCAATGCCAAACCCAGGACCTTTAATGGAACTGGAGGAGTTATGGCATTAAGGCAGTGGATAGAGAAGACAGAAGCAATTTTCGAAATTTGCTCCTGTCCTGACAACAGCAAAGTCAAGTTCGCTGCTTGCACTTTTTCGGAAAGAGCTTTGACGTGGTGGAATGGTCACGTTAAGTCACTTACTCTGGTAGTGGCTAATTCGATCAGCTGGGAGAACTTCAAGGGTATGCTTATGTGGGAGTATTGTCCGTGAGGCGAAGTTCATAAACTTGAGGAGGAGCTCTGGGGTCTCTCAATGGTTGGTTCTGATATATCAACCTATACTAGTAGATTTTGTGATCTAGCAATTCTTTGCCCGGATATGGTTGCTCTAGAGAGCAAAAAGATTGAGAGATATATTTGGGGACTGTCGCCCCAAATTCAATCTAGTGTTTTAGCTTCAAGGCATGTTACTTTTGACAGTGCCAAAAAGCTGGCACAATCTCTTATTGATCATGGAATCCATCAAAACTCGGTGGTTGCTACACCAGAACAACCAAAGGGAAACAACAACAACAACAACAACAATAACAACAACAACAAGAAGGGTTGGAACAAGAGGAAGGGAAAGTTTTCACAGGATTCCTCAAAGAAACAACAACTGGCTACAGTCAACGCTGCGACTGTACCTACTGTTGTTCCTGTTAATCCAGCACCAGCTAAGCCATATGCTGGTAATCTCCCTAAGTGCAACAAGTGCAATTTTCACCATAATGGAAATTGCAGGGAAATGCAGTGTCGTAACTGCAACAGAAAAGGGCATACCGCCCGATTTTGTAGAGCACCACTGTGACACCAGTCAAAGTTTGGTCAAAAATAAATTGATCAATAATCATAATTAGGATGAACCAAGTGGTAGAGTTTGTAACAAGGTTTCCAAAAATATAAAGAACACTGAAATCCGAGTTATAACGAAGAAGTTATGACCAATCGAAAATCCGCGATAAAACCGGCAAAACACTCTTCAGTGTAAAAAGCGAATTTTCGATAAAAGGATTTTTAGCCTTAACAATCTAAATGAAAGTTGTATAATATGTTAAACCGAGAACGTTCATAAAAAGAACGTAAAAATTTGACTTCGTATGAGGAAGTTATGATTTTTCGAAGTTTCGGTTTAATAGTAGACAGCTAAAAATTCGAAATATAAATCGATCGATATTTAGCCGACGCAACTTAAACGAGAATCAAAAGTCTCGTCAAAAGTAGCACAACGGTAAAAAGACAGACGAAAACGGACGTCGGATGAAGAAGTTATGAATTTTTAACGGATTTCCTGTCCCGGTCTGTTAAAAATAATAATATTAAAAATAAAGTCAAAATCAGCCGACGAAGTCTAAACAAAAGTCGTAGAGTATGCTTTTACCTACGAGTGCATATAAAGAACGTCAAAAACGGAGCTCGTATGCCAAAGTTATGATTTTCGCAAGTTTTTGGCACAAAAATCAAGAAAATCTTGAAAACCGGGAAATTTCGCATGTCATCCTCGGACATGTCATCCCTCGCATGCGAGGCCTCCACGTGTCATCTTCTGGTTGGACTGAGCTTCGCGTGTCGCCTTCTGATTGGACCAACTCCGCGGTCTACTAAACTTCGGACACCCTCGCAGGAGACACACCGCACACCCTCCTCGGATGCTCATCGGACCCTCGTGCCCTCCTCCTATTGGACCGAAGCCTGGTCCAATCCGAAGCTGCCAGTTGCGAGCCATCTGTCCGAACCGAAGCCACCTGTCCGAGCCGAACCACGACTTCGCCACCTGTCCAAGGCACGTGTCTCGTTCCCCTTGCTTCGGATCCGAGGCTTCGGACTATAAATAGCCCGCGAGACCCTCCGGATTTTTACACTTTTTCACCCCATTTTTGGTCCTTTTTCACTCCTTTCACTTCCATAACCTCACAAACAACCCCCAAGGCCCCGGTATCGTGTCTAAAGCCCAAAGCAAGCCCCGGAGGCCCGGAATTCTCGAGAAGTTATCCTCTCTCCTGCCGAAACTCTGCCCGATTTGAGCCGGTTTCTCGTCAAATAAACTCCTTCCGGGAAACGAAACGCTGCCCGAATCACCGCTTGTCAAAGTGAGTTCATACCCCTATAATTTACCTTTTCAATGGTTTTTAAATGCGTTTTAGGGGGGGGGGATACAAGTTTAACACAATAATAAATTGTGTTAACAACTGTGTGTGATAATAATCACACATAAAGTTTCCGTATGCTTTTAAGAATTACCAAATACTTCCAAAATAACTTAAAGCCATGTTAAATCTTAAAAGTCATGTAAACTCTGCTAAATTCTTTGAAAAATATTTTATAAACTATTTCAAATTATAAATGCTAAAATCATGTTTATATATGTATAAATATATAAATAAGATTTGGAGGGCTTAAGACTAATGTATTATCTTATTTCCTTTCCTTGTTTGGATGTGGAATTAAGGTTGTATTATTTGTCCAAAGGTCGTTTCCTTCTTAATTATATATATATATATATATATATATATATATATATATATATATATATATATATATATATATATATATATATATATATATATATATATATATATATATATATATATATATATATGAGTCTAAAAGGTTACTCCTTTTAGTATTATTACCTTTGTATCAGGCTGAGCAAAGGTGATCATCCATGAGAATTCATGCTAATCAGATAGAACATATAAATTATAATAGCTATAATTTATGATTCAAAACAAAATATACAAGTATGATTCACGACTGTATACTTTCCAAGGAAATTACCAAAATTCATTCAACTATACCAATATATGTATAATACCTTTAATATGCGAACAACATATTAAAGAAGTAAAGATACATCATACCGGGTTTGCATTAACAAAGGTAATATACAAAGTACCAGAGTTAGCAAACATGAGGTAATGCCGGGTTTGCATTAGCAAAGGTACTATACAGAGTACCCGATTTAGCAAACACGAGGTAATAATACATCCTGCCGGGTTGGCATTAGCAAAGGTACTATACAGAGTACCCGAGTTAGCAAACACAAGGTAATAATACATCCTACCGGGTTTGCATTAGCAATGGTACTATACAAAGTACCAGAGTTAGCAAACACGAGGTAATAATACATAATACCGGGTTTGCATTAGCAATGGTACTATACAGAGTACCAGAGTTAGCAAACACGAGGTAATAATACATCATACCGGGTTTGCATTAACCGAGGGTACGATACAAAGTACCAGAGTTAGCATTCACAGGGTAATAATAATACATCGTAAATCTCGTTGAAACAATAAATTTGTGAGACCCTTCACGGTGTACTTATCTAAGTACGACCTTTTAAGTCCTGAACTATTAGCCATAATCTCTTGTAGGGAGAACGTGAATTTGTGTATAGATCTATATGGGACTGACAATCCCGCATCTCTACTGTTTGCTACAGTCTGGCCGGCAGGCCTACGGTGTCAAATATCATAATCATTCCGACGCCTGAAGAACGTCGCATCAGGCATTTCCGTCATATTAGTATGGTTGATAGAACTCACATGGATAAAACAACGAGTGAATTACAAAGTAATATACTTCTCTTATAACAGTAAGAAAAGTTAATTACATCCCGACCAGATATACCTTCAGTAGTTTTTACTTACAGTAAAAGCTACGTATCATGAAATCAAGTATTGTACTTCTGGTTTTGAACATTTAAAACCACAAGGCAGTATTATGGATAATACAATACTCTCCAGGATTAATACTAAGGTTTTTACTATAGAACAGATATAACTAAGAACACTTTTACAAATGAAACGATTTATGGAATTAAACCACTTATACAAAGGAAACGGTTTATGGGATTAAACCACTTATCAAATGGAACTTAGTCATTCAATCTCTGTAAACTAGTATAACATAAAAGACCTTTAGTGGTTAATTCTATAATTCCTTAGTTATTACATCATAGTTATACATAAGTAATGTCCGATTGACAGTGAAATGTGTGACTTCCGCCTTACTTCCTGTTCTTTGTTTGGTTGTGGGCTTAGGGCAGATACACCCATTTAACTGTCCATTCGATATTGTGTTATATATAATCAGTATAAACTAAGTAATTACATAGGGAAACTATTGAGGTTATCAGTTAATCACCTCAGGAAATATAGGATTTCCTGGAGAAACCAGTGAACTTATTCAAAGAACTTAGGGTATAATTAACAGAACTAAAATGTTTATGAACTCACCAGCTTAAATGTTGATCTACTCTTTCCAAATAACTTGTATTCTCAGGAATCCAGTAGATAGGTACACTCCCGAAGCTTTTGAGAAGACTACCTAGTACCGTACCACGACTCTTGTCTTCTACTGTACCTACTTTAGTGTTTGAATATGTAATGTTTAAACACTTATGTAAAACTTATACTTATTAATGCAATGGTTGTTTGTACTTTGATTACTATATTGCATGTGTTGTGATACTTACCTAAAGTCCTCCGCCCCCGAATGTTTCCGCCATTCTGGTTTGGGGGTGCGACAACCACCCCAACCACTTAACCAAGTACCTGCGGCTGGATTTGGTCAAGCATGTTATCAATGTGGTGAAGTGGAGCATTTCAAGAGAGATTGTCCTAAAGTTGGAAATGCAGGTGGAGTGGGGAGAATTTTTGCTTTGGGCCAGGAAGAAGCAGTGACAAATCCCGCAGTAGTTACGGGTACGTTCCTTCTCAACAACACTTATGCATGCATTCTATTTGATTGTGGTGCTGAGAAGAGCTTTGTAAGCCATAATTTCAAACACTTGCTAAATCAAAATTCTAAACCATTAAAAGAAACATCCACGATCGAAATGGATAATGGGAAATCCAAATCCACCAACGAAATATACATAGGATATACTCTTACCTTGAATAACTTTTCGTTCCCAATTGACCTTTTGCCGGTCTCTATCAAGAGTTTCGACGTAATAATAGGTATGGATTGGTTGTGTCCTTACCGTGCTGACATCCTATATTATGAAAAAGCCATTCGTCTGAACTTGCCAACTAATGAAACTCTTGTTATTTATGGCGACAAACCCAGAACGAACCTCCATATCATTTCTTGTATTAAGGCACAGAAGTACCTTCGCAAAGAGTACTGTGCTTTCTTAGCTCACGTGGTAGACAAAAAGCAAGAAGTGAAATATATCGCAAAAATTCCTGAAGTCTGTAACTTTCTCGACGTTTTTCCCGATGATCTTCCAAGAGTACCTCCCGAACGACAAGTCGAATTCAGAATCGATTTAATTCCAGGGGCAACCCCTGTCGCCAAATCTCATTATCGTCTTGCACCTTCATAAATGCAGGAATTGTCCAGCCAGCTTAACGAACTCCTTAGCAAAGGTTTCATAAGACCAAGCTTCTCACCCTGGGGAGCACCGGTTTTGTTCGTGAAGAAGAAGGATGGATCGTTCCGTATGTGCATAGAATACCGCGAGCTGAATAAACTTACCATTAAGAATTGATACCCTCTGCCTTGCATAGATGATCTGTTCGACAAACTTCAAGGTGCGATCTACTTCTCAAAAATAGACTTAAGATCCGGGTATCACCAGTTACGAATTTTGGAGAATGACATTCCCAAAACCGCGTTCAGAACTCGTTATGGTCATTATAAATTTGTAGTGATGCCATTCGGATTGACGAATGCACCTGCTGTGTTCATGGATTTAATGAACAGAGTGTGTCGTCCATTCTTGGACAAATTCGTCATAGTCTTCATTTACGGAATCCTTATCTACTCAAGAAGTGAAGAGGATCATAGCCAACATCTTCGTCAAGTTTTGCAAACTCTTAGAACAGAGAAACTTTATGTGAAGTTTTCAAAGTGTGAATTTTGGATTAGGAAGGTTGATTTCCTAGGTCACGTGGTCAGTTCAGAAGGAATACACGTCGACCCTTCCAAAATAAAGGCAATTGAAAACTGGTCAGCACCCAAAACACCTACAAAAATTCGTCAATTCTTAGGTCTTGCTGGCTATTATCGCAGATTCATCCAGAATTTCTCTCGAATAGCTAAACCTCTTACCACTCTGACGCAAAAGGGTGTAACTTTTAGCTGGGGAGAAAAACAAGAAACAACATTCCAAACGCTAAAATGAGCCTTGTGTAGTGCACCAATCTTGTCTCTCCCTGAAGGGACAGAGGATTTTGTAGTGTACTGTGATGCTTCAAATCAAGGGCTTGGATGTGTTCTTATGCAAAGAGGAAAGGTGATATCCTATGCCTCAAGACAGCTAAAGACACATGAAGTCAACTATACGACACATGATCTTGAGCTAGGAGCAGTGGTATTCGCTCTGAAGATCTGGAGACATTACTTATATGGCACGAAATGCACAGTATTCACAGACCATAAAAGTCTCCAGTACATCTTCAATCAAAAAGAGCTGAACATGAGACAACGACAGTGGGTGGAGCTACTGAACGACTACGATTGTGAGATTCTTTATCACCCTGGTAAAGCTAACGTTGTAGCTGACGCGCTTCGCAGAAAAGAATACTCGGGACGCCGAGTAAAGTCGTTTACCATTACAATCCATTCACATCTATCCACACAGATCAGAGAGGCTCAACTCGAGGCCTTAAAACCTGAAAACATGGCAGGTGAAACTTTGAGAGGAATGGATAAATATCAGAAAGTTTTGGTGGATTCTGATCAAGTTCTTAAAACCTGATAACTAAAGAAAAGTTAAGAGGTCACTTAGGGGGAAATTGTAGCATCATAAAAGTGACCCTCTTGAACTTCAGCTACCGCGGCCCTCAAGAATCCGCAGTCAAACCTCCTTCAGCTACCGCACCCGAAGTCATCAGTCATCCGCAGTCTCACTATCCAGTTTCTTAGTTTAACTTTTTATCTACTTAGTTAAAATACTCTCTATTGTCCAGTATGCCTTGCATGGCTACTCTTAGAGATATGATCCAGTGTAATCCTTGAGACTCTATAAATAGAGCTCAACCTTACTTATTCAATAACAATTTGATTACGCATCTGAAATTTCTCTATCTTATGTCTTCACTCTCTTACTCTTAAAGTCCACTTGAATACAACTGAATACTATCTCTCTTCGGAGCAAGTCATTCGTGACTTAATCACTAAGTTCGATCTCGCTTACTAACTTGGTCTGAATGCATTCCATGTTATGAATCAACTTATGTGTATACTTGAAATATCACCTGTTGTCATGTACTATTCCTTACCTTTCCGCAACTAACTCTCTAACTATCTAACTCGTTAACTTATTATTATTGTTGAGCTTTTAGATCCTTTGAGATAAACTATTCTGCAACTATACTTATTCTAACGTTTGTTCAAGTGTCTCAAGTTTTTCTCTCAACAATTGGTACCAGAGCCATAGTGGTTGCTTTTTGAAAACAAAAATCTGATTTTCAAAGGGCCTTCTATACCACTGAAGCTCATTTCTTAAAAAAAAAACAAAAAAAAAACAAGGAAAAATGGCACAAGCATTGTCTCTGAATGTTTCCAACAATGTTGGTGATTCGAATCGAGCACCAATATTGGTGGCAAATGGATACCATCACTGGTCTCAGAGAATGGAAAAGGTACTTAAGAAGACTTGGTAGAGATGTATGGCGGTCAGTAAAAGAAGGACCACATGTCCCTGTTCTTACACCAGTTCAAACCGATGGCGCCACAGCCAGACTAGGAGGAGGTCAACCAGTCATGAACCGTCCCACCAAAGATGATCTCGATAAGATGGAAAATGATGTTGTTGCTTTTTATGAAATCTCTTGTGGAGTTGCTCCTGACAACTTCGACATTATCATAAACTGCAAATCAGCAAAAGAGATCTGGGAAGTTCTCAAGAATCTGTACGAAGGCTCAGAACAAGCTCAAGACAAGAAGCTCACAACTGCACTCAATGAGTTCAGCAATTTCAAAGCTCATACTAGCGAAAGTTTAGAAGACTCCTTCAAAAGGTTCAACCTGATAGTCACCAAGTTATCAAATGCAGGCACCATCCGCAGTAACCATGAAACAAACCTTCAGTTTCTCAACGGTTTAGGAAGACATTGGACTATGGCTAAGATGATAGTTCAAGGAGATAGAAAGATTCATTCTTTGTCTCTCTAGAAGCTCTACGGGGAACTGCAAGCACAAGAATCCACCGTACTCAAAGATTGTGCTGACTTCGGAGGACCACTCGCTTTTATAGCACAAGCTCCACATAATCAATCATACTTTCCCTCGTATGACACCACACCGCAGTCATACAAAGCTGACTCAGAGTATGATGATGAAGAAGAATTTCAGAAGGCTATTGCTCTTGTTAGCCAACAGTTCAATCGACTACCACCTCCTTCCTTTCGGAAGAATCAGCAGTTCAACAAACCTCCATTAAACCATAACTTCAACCCGCAGAATAACCATTCCCGTTATCCCAAAAGTTCTTATCCACCGCCGCAATCTCAAAATACTCAACCAAAGGAGGCACCGCAGTCTACTCAAACCACCGACTCCGGTACTCCCTCAGAAGACAAAACTGATGTTTTGATTTGTCACAAATGCAACAAAGAGAATCATTTTGCAAGAGATTGTAAGGCCAATGTAGTAAAAGACAGAGCATTCTATCTTAGAATGGCTCAAGAATTGGAAGAAAAGGAAAATGCTAGGGCATACGTAGCCAATGTCAAAAGAGACCATCAAGTTTGGTCATCCGGAGACGAAGAGGAAGCCATCAGCAGTGTCAAAGGAAAAGGCAAAATCTGCATGCTGGCAACTGCGGATGATGATGGGTCTACAAAGCTGGATAATAACTACTGCAACATGGCTAAGGATAGAACTCTAAGCATCGTCGAACAGGTAAAACTCATGATCCAAACTCTAAACTATAACATGCATGACTGTCAACCCTTCATAGACAATCTTAATGACACATGTGCTGCCGTCCTTACAGACTATAACAAAGCCTTATATGAGAAGAACATAGCGTCCCAAGAGATGTTTCATGTAAGAGGACGCTTGGACAACAAAAGACTCAAAATGGCTATGTTAGAAAAGGACCTAGAGTTAGAAAAAGATGCAAGAATGTTGAGTGAAACACAACTAGAGATAGCTTTGAACCAAATAGATTTAGCTCAGAGTGAGATTGTACGCCTAAATCTTTTAATAGAAAAATTGTTCAATGAAAGTGAAGCTATTGAAAATTTGGTAAATAATGGAACTGTGGACAATACATACAATTGGGGTTGGTCCAATGGATATCCTACCGCAAAGGATTCCTCACCCCGGTTTAACAAAGATCGACTGTATGTCCCTTCGGACCGACAATTTCATTTCCCAGTCAATGACAAGACCTTTTCCGAAGATATCAGAACACACTTCGGTAGACTTCACAATCTAAGTAATAACTGTGTCATAGAGGAAATCGTGCCTGAGGTTTCGGATCACACAAGTGATAAGACTCCTATCTGTGGCACAATCTATCCAAATTCGCAGACCTCATCAGTTGTTGATGAACAAATTGTCATAGAGAGTCCCGAAATCTCAAAGGACTTCCCATCTCTGCCCTCAGACCGCAGTCTCTCTAACTGTAATCATGAACCACAACAGTCCCACAAAAGTCCCACTGAAGTCTCAACTCAGACTTACTCTGTGGTAGTCAAATCATCCCTACCGCAGTCCTCATTAAAAGGATCTGTGACTCTTTAGCTAATTCATCATGAATTACCCATAGAGAAGTTTGAAGTGGGTCAATGCTCTCAAACCCCTGAATCTTCAAGTTCGGATGACTCAAGCCCTCGTTTTCAAAAAATTTCAAAGACTTCCAGGAAACCGCATCTGAACACTAATGACTGCGGTTCTCCAAAAACTTTAGCAAAAAAGGCTTTCAAAGAGGAAATTCGATCCCGAGGCACAAATAGACAAAACTTTTCGAAAAACAAAAAGCATATCAGATTTCCAAAATCTAAGAGTCCAGAAAAGTTTGTTTTCTCTCACTATTTTTCAAAAAACTCTCCCATAAAGAAAACATGCAAAAAGGAATGTACAGCTTCAACAGTCATTCCTAATTCATCTGACACAACCCAAAAGAGTGTAAGGTCTTTTCAAAGGAATGGTTTTCAAATCTATTCCTCAGATCATCCGAAATGGAAGGGTATCTTACCCACTCCAACACTTTTAAAGTCACGTCAAAATTTTAACAAATGGAAGGGTATTTTACCAAAACCAATAAAAAGGTCCTAAAAATCTACACGTGCTAAACCTTTTCCAAAACAAACTTTTCAGAAGTCCAAAAGCACCAGTGACAGATACTACCAACCTCGGACCGGTCACAAGCCCAATTCATCCTTTAGACAGTTGACCAACCAAGGTGTCAGAACTAAAGACAAAATCTCAATCTGTCAATGTCGGTGTAGTTGCCAAAATGGTTCATCCCATGTCAAATCTAGTTGGACTCAGAAACCTCGTAATCTTTCAAAACGACACAACACTCCAAAAACTCACAAACACCCAGGACTAGGATTAAAAGTTGACACGAAACCAGTCCCTGCAACCTCGGTTCATGCATCATTCAGAAACTCATCTGTTGTCCCAGGCTCCAAACTAGTTTGGATTCCTAAACTAACCGTGTAATTCTCAGGCCTTGTGCAAGGAGGAACAAGAAGAAGAATGGTTAATCGACAGTGCCTGCTCCTTGCACATAACCGGAAGGTTAGAATACCTTCGGGATTTCAGGCCAATTTGCAACGGTGGAAACGTCACATTCGGCAACAATGCGAATGGGATAATTCGAGGTTATGGTGTTCTTACTACGGGAAACTTCTCCATTCAAAAGGTTGCTTATGTAGAAAGCCTTAAACACAATCTCATCAGTGTTGGACAACTATGTAAGGCAGGCCACCGAGTTGAATTCGATGATCAATTTTGCTATGTAATGACAAGTGATAGGAGCACGTGTCTGATCAAGTCCAGATCCGAAGGTACTATATATCCTCTGGATGTCTCTCTGATCATAGGCAAACCGTAGTTATGCTTCCTATCCAAAGCAGTATCCGAAGTCAGCTGGCTTTGGCACCGCAAGCTAGCTCATCTCAACTTCCGATACATCAACAGTTTGGTCACCGGAGAACTAGTCAGAGGTCTTCCAATCCTCAAATTCAACAATGATACTCTCTGTCCTGCATGTGAATGTGGAAAGAAATCCAAATCAAGTCACCCCATGGTGATTGACTCCTCAATTTCTGAACCATTGGAACTACTGCACATTGATCTCTGCGGTCCATCTACCGTAGCCAGTCTTCATCACAAGAAATATATATTGGTTATAGTTGATGACTTCACACGGTTAACCTGGGTCTTCTTCTTAAGACTCAAATCAGAAACTCCGCAGATCATGATCAATTTCATCAAGGAAATTGAACTTCAAATCAAGCTACCAGTACGACGTATCCGAAGTGATAATGGAACCGAGTTTACTAATCATCTCCTAAATAGTTTCTTGGTTTCAAAGGGCATCACTCACAACTTCTCAGCTCCTTACACACCGCAACAAAATGGGGTAGTAGAGCGAAGGAACCGTACTCTCGTAGAAGCTTCCAGATCTATGCTAAACTTCGCACACCTTCCTCTCTACTTCTGGGCCGAAGCAGTGGCCACAGCCTGTTTTCTACAGAACCGAAGCATTGTGTGCAAGCGTCTCAGCAAAACACCGTATGAGGGCCTTAACAACCGCAAGCCAAATGTCCGATTCTTTCATATATTCGGGTGTTGATGTTTCGTAATCAACAACAGAGATCACCTCAACAAATTTGCACCGAAGTCTGATGAAGGCATCTTCCTTGGCTACACCACTAACAAAGTTGCTTATAGGGTTCTCATTCGATGCACAAGACTGGTAATCGAAAGCTTCGATGTGAAATTTGATGACTATCACATCCGTAACACTGCTCCATCAACCGAAACCACAACAATCCTAGAAAGTGATATTACTGCTTCTTCGGGTCCACTCAACCTAGTTGAAGTAAACTATGACGATCTCTTCGACCCTGTCGAAACAGCCAATTTCTCCGAAGTTCTTGTGTCCCCAGAAGCTCAACAGCAGCATGCTGACGTATCTGGTCCTACACCGTCCGGTGAAGTATCACTAAATACTTCCACCTCGCCGGTTGAGGGGGAAAACTCAACTCCAGACCGTACAACAACCATCGAGGTTCCAGTACTAGAAGATGCAGCTCCAATCCCTATCCGCATAGACTTTCAACCATCAAACGTCTCTTCGGACTCGGATGATGAAGACATAGAGAACATTGACACAAGAACATACTCGAGGATTATCACACTCATTCCGCAATCCAGGGGGAACCTTCTCAGGTTCAAAAGGAGCTCCCGTCGGCAATCCAGTGGGAACCTTCCCCATCTGCCCAAGAAAACTCTGAACCCACCTTCCCAGTTCAAGACAACTCAGCAGGATGTTCTCAACTCCAGGGGGAACTGCCATCTCCAACCGCAGAATCTTCAGATATTGAAGATGTTCCCTCTACTGCAGCTGCTGATTATCTACAACCCCGTCTACACGTATTGATGAAGGACCACCCACAAGGTCAAATCATCGGCAACCCATCCGCAGGTATCCAGACTCGATCTTCCAAGGATTTATTTGATCATTGTCACTACGCAACATTTATGTCCTCGGTTGAGCCTTGAACGATCAAAGAAGCATTACTAGAACCCGACTAGATATCCGCAATGCAAGAAGAGCTAGAAGAATTCAAAAGAAACAAAGTATGGCAGCTCGTTCCGAAGCCGCAAGGTCACACCATTGTTGGTACTAGATGGGTGTACAAGAATAAATTGGATGAATCTGGTGCGGTAGTCAGAAACAAGGCAAGGCTAGTTGACAAGGGATATAGTCAACTTGAAGGTATAGACTATGATGAAACGTATGCTCCAGTGGCACGAATGGAAGCCATCCGAATCTTCTTAGCATACGCAGCCCACAAGAACATCAAGGTACACCAAATGGATGTAAAAAGTGTCTTTCTCAATGGGGAATTAAAAGAAGAGGTTTATCTTCAGCAACCTCCAGGCTTTGAAAGTATTGAATTCCCAGACCACTGCTACAAACTTGAAAAAGCAGTCTACGGTCTAAAGCAAGCCCCAAGAGCGTGGTACGAGACTCTCTCTGAATTCCTTGTCTCGTCCGGATACAAAAGAGGAGTGATTGATCCCACTTTATTTAGAAAAACAAACGGTGATCACCTTATGCTTGTACAAATATATGTGGATGATATCATCTTCGGATCAACTGATCAAAAGATGGTGAATGAATTTGCTAAGCTCATGACCAACAAATTCCAAATAAGCATGAATAGAGAGATTAACTTCTTTCTAGGACTTCAAGTGAAACAAGTTCCTCAAGGGATATTCATTCATCATGAGAAATACACCACTGAACTGTTAAAGAAATATTCAATGGACAACTGTTCTTCGGCTAAGGTCCCCATGGCCTTCGGATATAAGATATCTGCTGATCCCTCTGGCGAATCAGTGGATCACAAGACTTATAGAGGTATCATTGGTTCATTGATGTACCTCACTGCAAGCCGACCAGACATTGTCTTTGCAACAGGTTTATGCGCAAGGTACCAGGCTGACCCAAAAGTGTCACACATGACCGAAGCCAAACAAATACTACGATACCTGAAAGGAAGCAAGTCTCTTGGATTATGGTACCCCGCAGGCAATCACTTCAGCCTTCAAGCATTCACTGACGCGGATCATACAGGATGCAAACTAGATCGAAAAAGCACCTCAGGTGGATGTCAATTTCTGGGAGGAAGACTCGTCAGCTGGTCATCTAGAAAACAAAGTTGTGTATCACTGTCTACCGCAGAAGCTGAATATGTGGCTACAGCCAGCTGTTGTTCACAAGTCTTATGGATGAAAACGCAACTTATGGACTATGGATACAGAATGCTGCGGATACCAATTTGCTGTGACTCTGAAAGTGCTATAGCTATTTCACACAATCCAATTCAGCACTCCAAGACAAAGCATATTGAAATACGGTATCACTTCATCAAAGACCACATTCTGAAAGGTAACATTGAACTCATCTTTGTCCATACTCATGAAGAGATTGCTGATGTGTTCACAAAGGCACTTGACTCTACAAAACTCAACAGTTTTTTACAAATGTTAGGAATCATGAATCCGGACCCACAATTCTTTTTGAATTGATAGGTACCGCAGACCATCCTTGGTCTCTATTGCGGTCCTAACTGAAGTTACTTATGATAGATTGTTTTGGTATATCCTGTGTACCGCAGTCTATGTACCGCAACCATATATCATATTTATCTCTCAATGGTCCTTATTGTTTGTTGTTACTAATTTTTGTTCCAAGTGTTCTCCTCAGTTCTTCTACTGCAGTCATCCATCCGCAATAACATCTGATCCATCCGCAATAACATCTGATCCATCCACAATGACAATTCATCCATCCGCAATGAAGTTTCAATCCGCAATCACATTGATAGTTTCTCAACTGTTTCATTAATTCTTGATTCATGGTGTGCTATTTAATGATCCTTCATTAAATAAGAAAATCATTAAAAAAACATTCTTTGAGTAACTGTCCCATTCTCCTTTTGAATTACACCTTGTGTCAGACCTATTTTAGGTATGATGACAAAAAGAACATCTTCCCATAAACAAATCCTTTTAAACCTGTCCCTTCCAATACCCCCAACACGTCCAATCCGTTACACCTTCCCATTTACACAACGGATTAAACGCACCCTCACCACACGTTCGTCAGACGTGATGTTTTAGCCTGACATTTCATTAAATGCAACCCTTTTTTGGAAAATCTCAAAAAATAATTCAAACCTTTTCTTAATTTGTGGCTGAGATTTCATCTTCTAATCAAAGAAAAATACCCAAACGTTTTTACCTTATTTCACTTAGGGTAAAATCAATTACTGTTCCAAAAACCCCCACTATAAAACCCCTTCTTCCCCAAGCAAGGTTTACGCTTTCTGAAAATCGAACTCACTCTCCATTTTTCTTGCACTCAGTTTCTGCAACTTTCTTCAATCTCACAACAATGGTGAAATCCAACATCTCGAAGAAACACTCCAAAGCTTCTGCCTCAGCAAACCCTACTGGTTCAGACTCTGCAACAAGGAATCAAATGCCAACGATTGCTTCAAGCAATTTTAGGGCTGTGTTCGAAAATCATTCCTCCTACAATGCTCCGATCAAGCTAATGATCAAGTTCTTGACCAATCACCCTCTGTTTGGCCCCTTCGATGCATTCACAGACGTAGTTCCTCTTTCAACTTTATTCAAATGTGCATTCTCTGCTTACAGACCCCTCGAGAATCCTCAAGAGGTGCATCTGAATCTTGTGAACGATTCTTTGGTCATTCTGACCAAGGACAAATTCCTCACTGCCATCAACCTGCTTGTTCATCCTTCAACCAAGATTTTCACTCCAAACATGGCGAACATCCTTTCTGCCCTCTATCAAATGGGCTACCAGAAGAAGATCAAAGGAATTGGCGAGTTCAAGAAGAATCAGCTGCCTGCGGTGTGGCAATTAGTTTGCCTCTTTGTCACCCGCAGTCTGTCAGGCCGAACCGGAGGCACTGATAATATGGGTCTCAAGCTACTGGAACTAGTGTGGAGCATTTTCACTGGCCACGACGTTAACTACGGTCAGATACTATGGGATGATTTCCTACAGTACATTCCCAAGCAGAGCCCAAGAGAAAACCCTACCGAACTCATTTTTGCTAGGTTCTGGTCCCTTTTCATCTCAGATCTCCATGCGGATGCGAGACTTAGCATGGGCAACGACACCAATCTCATTATCACCAAAGACCTCAAAAGGTACAATCCCTCCAAAGATCAATCTAACTTCGGACCTATAAGACAACTACCAGTCCACATTCTGACATCACTTGGACTTGAAACCCATGATGTCACAGACCATATGGAGGCTACGGAAGGTATTAGCCCATACCTTTCTACCCCGCCTCTACAAGCCACATCCGCACTCACCATCCCTGGTAGTACCGCAGTCCTATCTTCAACTACTCTCTCCAACCTTTCTCAAAGACGAAAGAAGTTAGCCTCAACCCATCAAGGCCCCCGCAATGTCTCCAAGAAACAAAGAACCCCAAAGAAGAAAGACGCTCCCAAACAAGCGGAACCCTCAAAGAAAAGAAAAATCACACCTATTGTGCCCTCAGATGACGAATCACCCGAACATCGCTCTCCCTCTGAAAGTGATTCTGATGACGATGCACAACCCATCTCCATCCTTAAGAAAAGAAAACCCGATCCCACTGGTCAAATGCGTGACCGGACTGATACCTCAGCCTCTCAAAAGGCTCCGGTAGTCCTTGGGGTGGCCGCAGACCCATTCAACACCACAATCAAATACCACTCAGACCCAGAAAGTGAGTCTGTTTCACCTCATCATGGAGACTCACCCCAGTTCACTCCCAAGAGGATGACATTGGTTCTCACCCTAAGGTCTCCTGGGCTTCCCGTCTACACTTATATTCCCCTGAGGAGTTGAACTCCATACTTTTGTCTGTAACCCAAACACTGCAAACACCTTCCCAACCACAAGGCACTTCTTCAGCCTTTGCCAGAACTGAGTCGAGGCCAAACTTGACCACGGGTCAAGGAGACCGAGGAAGCTCAGGAAATCCTACTCTGCTTACATCTTTTACAGGGCGTTTCGGCACGGTGAGCACCAATGTGCAAGGATCTGTGCACCCGAGGGACACCTCGGTGCGTTTCCAAGGATTTGACTGTGATGAGTCGAATGATTCATGGTTACGTTACACTCCAGTTTCTGAATCCGACATCAAGAAGTATGTCACTTTCCGTAGGGCATTCCAAGCAAGAAAGGATCAGCAAATCAAGCAACTGCAATAAAAGCAACAGGAAATTCAATTTGTAGCCAAGTATTAGGCAGACGCAATTAATAACGCCAACACCGTAACCACCATTCTCAAAGTACAAGAGTGGATGACCGAAATGGCTGAGACAATCCGCAAGGCTCAGTCTACTCATGGTGGTGAAGGTACATCTAAGCTCCCTCCAACTCCAACTCCAACTGTCAGAGATTCACAAGAAGATGGAACCGCAATCGAAGTTAGCTCTGCTCCTACCTTCGGATTCGACGATTTCGATCTCAATGAGGTAAATCAACCTAATCCTTTTGATGATGACTTAATGATGTTTGATTGAGAAGAAGAATCTAGTGGCTCTCACCATTCAACCTCCAAGCCCAAAGAGAAAAAGAAGAAGAAGAAGAATGCGGTGACTAGGAAAGAATTTATGAGTCTGCAAGCCAAAGTCGACCAGATCCTAGCTGCGGTCAAGCCCACTCAACCGCAACCTGAAGACTTGCCAGGACCACAGTCACTAATTGAGCGAATTGAATGATTGGAAACTCGTGAACGACTGGCTGCTGAGCGCATTTTCCCTGAAAATTGAAATGGGAATTCGATCTCTCGACACAAGTAGACAAGCTGATCATAAGCAGTTCATGGCTGCTGCGGAGCGCCTCATCTCTGAGGTATCCGCAATCAAGGCAGACTTACAAACTGCCATTGCGGATCAATCTACTCACTCCCAAAAGCTGATGGCAGAGACCCACACTGCTTATGAGTCCACCATCTCAGTCCTCCAATCTACCATCAACAGACTCCAATGCTCTCTCTCGTCAAATTTTCATGGCCCGGAGATTCTTCAACTGACAAAGGAGATTCATCGACAACTCTTCAACACTGCCATCCCAGACAATTAGCAACTGGCTGATGTTCTTAAAGCCCAATTCCAGGAGGTATGTGCCAAAGTTGATGGTCTCAAACAATGGCTTGAGGAAGCCCCGGTGTTGCATTCCTCAAGAGGGGGAAGTGATGAAGACCATCACTCGAACAGCGTCTCTCACCAAAGGATCCCCCCCATCATAACTAAAAAAATTCCATCACCACAACCATCTCCTCATCAAACACCACCGCATCAAACACCACCACATCAGTCTCCACCGCAACACAAAATCACTCAAGAAAGTTCCTCTGAGCGACCGGAGACTCCTCCCCACTTCAAAAATCTTGCATCCAATATGTCATCCGAACACTCCAACGACTCTCCCACAACAAAACAAAAGAAAGCAGATTGGAAAGCAGCCAAGTTTGCTGAACTCATATGGAGAGAGAACGGACTCGACATCACCCAGGATGAATCTTTAATCAACTCTTGGATCAATCCCCACCGAAGACTGCTGGATGATGAGTACAAACCTTACCTTACCTATGCTGAACCCCCTTCTGATGGCTACTGGGATGTTCCAATCTCCCCAAATGCTAAATACTTCACTGTATTTGAGCAGTTCGACCGTAGCCTGCCCGATCACAAAAGACTGCCTATGGAATTCGAAAGACTTAACCGTTTCTATGCCAAACATGCTTCTTCCATATAGAAAATCTGGTGTAATGATAGACCATCCTCAGTCAAGAACTTTAAGCCCCGGAAATTCATGAAAATTGACTTCATTCAGTACACGCTTACTAGTAGGAATCAGGACTATATCCGCACCCAAGCTGACTTCCCATGTATGAATCCAGAAGAAGTCTTCCTGATAGAAAAGGTGTTCAAAAACAAAAGCGAGAAGTATCCGAAGATGAAGATAGCACATCAAAGGGCGAGCACGTTTCTGAGGGAAACCGTCTGTGACTTTGCAAAAATCGATGTAACACCCAAATTTTTCAAACAAATTTTCACATTTTAAAAACACTTTATTTCATAATATTATAAAACTCATTGTTTCATATATCCAAACATAAGTCAAAATCCCAAGATCATAACATATATAAAACTCCGCGTGTGTGTGTACTGATCATGCCGGCGCTATCCCGTGATCCTCACTAGTACCTGAAACACATAACACAAAACACTGTAAGCACAAAGCTTAGTGAGTTCCCCAAAATACCACACATAGCACATACTAGCCACTCGAGGCTATAACTCTGCGGGCCCTTGGACCCTAGCTCTGTGGACCCTCTGGTCCTAGCTCTGTGAACCTTTCGGTTCCAACTCTGATATACTATGATATATACACAGCATAAATCACATAGAAATAATGCAGTGCAACACATCACATAAATAGCATACAACAACTCTGTCACATAACTCTAATTACCTACTCAAGGTAAAGTATAGTGAGAAGACTCACCTCGATGTCTCGGTAAATAGCTGACTCGGAAGAAGTGTGATCTAGCCTCCGCCTAATCACATAAAGTAATACTCTCATAAATACAACTCTACTCAACCCTAAAAGTCAACAAGGTCATCGGTCAAACTTTGACCCGACTCGTCGAGTGCACTAGGGCGACTCGGCGAGTCTACACGTGTCCACTGACTCTCTTAGATCCTCTCTTGGCACGTCGAGTACTTCCCTTGACTCGACGAGTTCCACCTGGCATGAATCGCGGGGCCACCCCGACTCAACTCACCGAGTCTCAAGAACAACTCGGCGAGTTCCAACTTGAACTCGGACCCCTGACTCTCCCTGACTCACCGAGTCATTCCCCCAACTCGACAAGTCCACTCACTGAGTGATTAACGGGCAACCTTCATACTACTCGCCGAGTCTGTTCTTTACACTCGACGAGTTCATGCCATGCACAAACTCAAAACAACTTCCGAGGTCATATCTGTTCCATACAATCATAGATCTGGCCTCCCCAAGCATGATAATCACGTAAAGTTCGGACCTTGACACACATATAACATCTAAATGGTCCAAAATGATGATTTAGCCCCAAAAATGACATTCTAAGCTCATGACTCCCACAATGACTCATAAAGCTCCAAGGGTTAAGGTCTCTGGACGTCATTGGGTCCAGATCCAGAACACAAACTCGAGAAGGGGCCAAATACTCCCCTTAATCATACTCTAAAAGGGTTAGAAAACCCTAACACTAAGAATCAACACCAAAACTGAAGAAGGTCTGAGAATAATACCTCAATACAATCTCTATGAGCTCAAAAACCACTAAGACCGCACCTCATTCAGCTTCCTCTTGCCTTGAACACTTCCTTCTTGCAAAAATACCCACAAAAGTTCAAGATTGGCCTCTCCTTCCTCACAAGCACTCTAGATCACTTAGGGTTTCTCTCTGTGGGTTGATGGCCGCAAATGACGGCCATAAGGGCCTTTAAATAGGTCCCAAACCCGGAAAATTAGGGTTTTATTAAACAGCATGGACTCGTCGAGTCCACTCATGGACTCGCCGAGTCCGGTCATTATTCTAGATGAGAAATCGCGACCCTAATCGGCGAGTCTAAGCACCAACTCGCCGAGTCCCTCAACAAATTCCAAAATAAAATAATAAAATAATATACCTGGGAATCCGGATGTTACAATTCTCCCCCACTAAAATCAGACTTCGCCCTCGAAGTCTCACTCTGCAAACAACTCTGGATGCTGCTCACGCATCTCTCGCTCCGGCTCCCAGGTCAACTCTGACCCTCTCCGGTGTTGCCACCGGACCTGCACCAGGGGCACTTCCTTGTTCCTCAGAACCTTGATCTTTCGATCCACAACCGCAACTGGTCTCTCAACATAATCCAGGATCGCATCCACCTGAATATCCTCTAAGGGAACCAGTGCTGACTCATCAGCGATACACTTCCTCAACTGAGACATGTGAAAAGTGTCATGAATCTGGCTCAGCTCCGTAGGTAGCTCCAAACGATACGCTACCCTGCCCACCCTGGCAGTCACCCTGAAAGGACCAATATACCGAGGTCCCAACTTACCCCTCTTCCTGAATCGGATCACTCCCTTCCAGGGAGATACCTTCAGGAGTACGAAATCGCCGACCTGGAACTCGAGCTCTGACCGACGTCTATCCGCATAACTCTTCTGACGGCTCTGAGCTGTCAGTAACCTCTGCCTGACCTGCTGAATCTGCTCGGTCGTCTGAAGCACAATCTCCGTACTACCCATCACACGTTGCCCGACCTCGCCCCAGCAAATGGGAGTCCGACACTTCCTCCCATACAACAGCTCAAAGGGTGGCATACCGATGCTCGAATGATGGCTGTTGTTATAGGAAAACTCAGCCAAGGGCAAATACGTGTCCCAACTCCCCCCGAAATCCAACACACATGCCCGGAGCATGTCCTCGAGCGTCTGAATCGTCCGCTCACTCTGCCCATCTGTCTGGGGGTGGTATGCAGTGCTAAAATGCAGCCTCGTACCCAACTCCTCGTGAAACTTCTTCCAGAATCTGGAAGTGAAACGTCCATCTCGATCGTCTCCGATCGAGATCGGCACTCCATGCCGTGATACCACCTCTCTCACGTACAACTCTGCCAACCTCTCAGCGGAAGAGCTCTCACTTATAGCAAGAAAGTGAGCGCTCTTCGCCAACCTATCCACAATCACCCAAATTGTATCGACGCCCCTCGCAGTCCTCGGCAATTTGGTGATAAAGTCCATGGTAATCTGTTCCCACTTCCACTCGGGAACCTCCAACGGCTGCAACTTACCATGCGGTCTCTGGATCTCGGCCTGAACCCTGCGACAGGTCAAACACCTCTCAACGAACCATGCAACATCCCTTTTCATACAGGGCCACCAATACTCTCTCTTCAGGTCCAAATACATCTTAGTGGCCCCGGGATGGATCGAGAACCTCGATCGGTGCCCCTCCTCCATCAAGATGGTACGCGTTCCGCCCACAAACGGTACCCAAATCCGACCCTGAAAGGTCATAAGTCCTCCATCCCCTCCGGAAGGGCTAACACTGGGGCTTCGCATAGTCTCTGGCGAAGTGTCTCGAAGGAGGCCTGCTGCGCTGGGCCCCATGAAAAAGCAACACCCTTCCGGGTCAACCTAGTGAGTGGCACGACGATCTTGGAGAAATCCCTGATAAATCTCCGATAATAGCCAGCCAACCCTAAGAAACTCCTGATCTCGGTGGGGGATCTCGACACCTCCCAACTCATAACCGCCTCAATCTTGGCCGGGTCGACCAATATCCCATTCTGGTTAACGAGGTGCCTAGGAACTGGACCTCTCGTAACCAGAAATCACACTTGGAGAATTTGGCATAAAGCCTCTCCGATCTCAAAACTCCAAGTAACTCTCTCAAGTGCTCCTCATGCTGCTCTCTGGATCTCGAATACACCAGTATATCATCGATGAACACAATCACCGAACGGTCCAACATCGGTCTGCATACCCTGTTCATGAGATCCATGAACGCCGCTGGTGCATTGGTGAGGCCGAAAGGCATCACCACGAACTCGTAATGCCCGTAACGAGTCCTGAACGCTGTCTTCTGGATATCCTCATCTCGTACTCTCATCTGATGATATCCAGACCTCAAGTCGATCTTGGAGAACCAAGACGCTCCCTGTAACTGATCGAATAAATCGTCGATCCTCGGTAAGGGGTAACGGTTCTTGACCGTCAGTTTGTTCAGCTCCCGGTAATCAATGCACATCCGGTGTGAACCATCCTTTTTCTTGACAAAAAGGATCGGCGCTCCCCACGGCGAGCTACTCGGCCGAATAAACCCCTTCCCCAACAGCTCCTGAAGCTGCGAGGATAACTCCTGCATCTCTGGTGGCGCAAGGCGATAGGGCGCCTTGGCGATAGGCGCTGCCCCCGAAACCAAATCAATACGGAACTCTACCTGCCTCTCGGGCGGCACACCCGGCAACTCCTCGGGGAAAACATCCGGGAACTCACGCACTATCGGAACCTCATCGACCGACCTCGGTCTCTCTGCATCTACTCTCGTATCCACCACATAAGCCACAAACCCACTACAACCCTGTTGTAGACTCTTCCTCGCCCTGGCGGCCGAACAAAATGCTGACTCAGAACGGGTACCCTCGCTGTAAACCGTAAGTACTCCCCCACTGGGGTCTCGGATCGTCACCAACTGTCGCTCACAGTCTATCACAGCCCCAAATCGGCTCAACCAATCCATACCCACTATAACACACACGTCCCCCATCGCAATCGGGACCAGATCAATCGGAAACTCGACACCGAAGATCTCGAGCACACACCCCCGGAACACGTCCGTAGCATACACTGATTGCTCGTCGGCTATAGAAACTCGTAGAGGTCGACTCAACGCCTCTCGCTGAACACTGATGTGCTGACTGAACGCCATCGACACGAATGATCGACTCGCACCCGAGTCAAATAACACTAAAGTAGGTACAGAACTCACAAGAAAAGTACATACGCATAGCGTAATATAAGCACAATATCACAAAATTAGCATAAGCAAAGAAAGAATACATACCAGCCACAACATCGGGTGCTGCGTGGACCTCCTCCGCGGTCAACTGGAAGGCTCTCCCTCGTGCCTTCGGCGCTTCGACCTTCACTGGCCGACTATCGGTAGCTCTCACTGCAGCAGGGGCAGATCCCGGAGATGCTCCCTGTGCTGACCCACGTAACTGCGGACACTCTGCCTTCCAGTGTCCGGTCTGGTTGCAGTGAAAACAGACTGCGAACCCCTTGGGGCAATCCTTGGCCATATGCCCCTCCTTGCCACACTTGTAGCAAGACCCTGCTCTGCACACTCCATCATGACCCTTGCCGCAATTGCCACAAGTGCGGCCCTTCTGGCTCCCAGATCTCGAATCGGCGGACTTGACCCGCTTGGCTGCCGGCTGAGACTGTGCCGGTCGCCGATCCCTCCCCTGAGACTCCGCCTCCTCCCTAGCCTGAGTCTCCAGCTCTATCTCCCTCTTCCGAGCATTTGCCTGAAGCTCGGCAAATGTCCGTTACGACAAGTTTGCCACGAACTCTCGTATATCCCTCCTCAAAACACTCAGA
The DNA here is from genome assembly GCF_052849685.1 of Lactuca virosa. Lineage (NCBI taxonomy): Eukaryota > Viridiplantae > Streptophyta > Magnoliopsida > Asterales > Asteraceae > Lactuca > Lactuca virosa. Next base: position 84,112,799 of record NC_136433.1, on the reverse strand, counting down.
TATCGGCTCATACGTGCCTGCTCGGAAGACACGTGCTCTGGGCAGAACATCGCCCTCTCATGGAACATCCTCGTAATCGCTGTAACAGACTCGGTACCCTGCTTGAGGGTCAGAAACTCCTAGGCCAAACGCTCCCTCTCCACCTGGGGAACGTACTCATCTCGGAACATAGCGGTAAACCTCTCCCAGGTCACCGCAGCGATCTCAGCAGACGAATAATGCACCGTCACAAATTTCCACCAGTCCTTCGCGCCCAAGCGAAGCTAGTTCAGCGCGAACCGCACCCTCAGATGCTCTGGACAAGAACATGTGTAGAAACACCCCTCAATGTCAGAGATCCACCTCATCGCGGCTATCGGATCCTGCGTCCCATCAAACTCTGGTGGCTTCGTGTTGCTGAACTCCCGGTACAGCAACGCGTCACCCCCCTGCGGCCTGGCAGCAGCAACGGCTGCAGTGGCTGCAGCAACAGCAGCATCAGTAAGAGCAGCATACCGCTCATCAAAAGTCTCAATCAATGTGGTCTTAATAGACCCAAACATCTCTGGAATCTCAGCGCAGATGGCAGCAGCCACCTCATCATGAATCATCTGGCGGAGCTCCTCATCGCTCACAACCCCCTCTCTAGTCCCTGGCCTGTGGCGTGTCCCAACCATGTCGTCTCTCTCGAAATAGAACATAATAAATATCAGGGACTCACTCGAGTATACTCACACTCGATAACTCAACTCTACGTGCTCCTTAGTACCCAATGGATTTTTTTTTCTTTTACTTAGGGTGCGCACTGCTCCGGTGTATTCAGTAGTACGGGCCCTATACTACCGTCCCCACCGCATCAGCATTCACTCTAAGTCCTCCTCCTTGGATCCCAAGTCCCAAGTACTCTACTCTCCTTAACCATATGCTACTCACTAGCAGTTCTCTCATAAACTCCTCGCTGCTATCTAAACACTCTCTCAAGCATCCCTAGCAGCAAAACTCCTAGACTAAGGCATCACATACCAGGCCACTCTCGTCCTAATAAGAATACCTAGTCTACTCTAGCATGCATAACATAACTCATCATATATCATAATAAATATCATAACACTAGTTGCAAGGGTATTTTGGGAAATCACCGTTCGGGCGTTGGCTGATCGTACACACTGCTCTGCTCTGCTCTTTCAAAACATTTTACTCTTTAAAATTTTGTGAATTTTATTTTGAAAATCTCTCAAATCCTCAGTTTGAGTTCAGATACGCCCGAAGGTGCACCCGAATCCCTCAAACCAAGGCTCTGATACCAACTTGTAACACCCAAATTTTTCAAACAAATTTTCACATTTTAAAAACACTTTATTTCATAATATTATAAAACTCATTGTTTCATATATCCAAACATAAGTCAAAATCCCAAGATCATAACATATATAAAACTCCGCGTGTGTGTGTACTGATCATGTCGGCGCCTTCCCGCGATCCTCACTAGTACCTGAAACACATAACACAAAACACTGTAAGCACAAAGCTTAGTGAGTTCCCCAAAATACCACACATAGCACATACTAGCCACTCGAGGCTATAACTCTGCGGGCCCTTGGACCCTAACTCTGTGGACCCTCTGGTCCTAGCTCTATGAACCTTTCGGTTCCAACTCTGATATACTATGATATATACACGGCATAAATCACATAGAAATAATGCAGTGCAACACATCACATAAATAGCATACAACAACTCTGTCACATAACTCTAATTACCTACTCAAGGTAAAGTATAGTGAGAAGACTCACCTCGATGTCTCGGTAAATAGCTGACTCGGAAGAAGTGTAATCTAGCCTCCGCCTAATCACATAAAGTAATACTCTCATAAATACAACTGTACTCAACCCTAAAAGTCAACAAGGTCATCGGTCAAACTTTGACCCGACTCATCGAGTGCACTAGGGCGACTCGGCGAGTCTACACGTGTCCACTGACTCTCTTAGATCCTCTCTTGGCACGTCGAGTACTTCCCTTGACTCGACGAGTTCCACCTGGCATGAATCGCGGGGCCACCCCGACTCAACTCGCCGAGTCTCAAGAACAACTCGGCGAGTTCCAACTTGAACTCGGACCCCTGACTCTCCCTGACTCACCGAGTCATTCCCCCAACTCGACAAGTCCACTCACTGAGTGATTAACGGGCAACCTTCATACTACTCGCCGAGTCTGTTCTTTGCACTCGGCGAGTTCATGCCATGCACAAACTCAAAACAACTTCTGAGGTCAGATCTGTTCCATACAATCATAGATCTGGCCTCCCCAAGCATGATAATCACGTAAAGTTCGGACCTTGACACACATATAACATCTAAATGGTCCAAAATGATAATTTAGCCCCAAAAATGACATTCTAAGCTCATGACTCCCACAATGACTCATAAAGCTCCAAGGGTTAAGGTCTCTGGACCTCTTTGGGTCCAGATCCAGAACACAAACTCGAGAAGGAGCCAAATACTCCCCTTAATCATCCTCTAAAAGGGTTAGAAAACCCTAACACTAAGAATCAACACCAAAACTGAAGAAGGTCCGAGAATAATACCTCAATACAATCTCTATGAGCTCAAAAACCACTAAGACCGCACCTCATTCAGCTTCCTCTTGCCTTGAACACTTCCTTCTTGCAAAAATACCCACAAAAGTTCAAGATTGGCCTCTCCTTCCTCACAAGCACTCTAGATCACTTAGGGTTTCTCTCTGTGGGTTGATGGCCGCAAATGACGGCCATAAGGGCCTTTAAATAGGTCCCAAACCCGGAAAATTAGGGTTTTATTAAACAGCATGGACTCGCCGAGTCCACTCATGGACTCGCCGAGTCCGGTCATTATTCTAGATGAGAAATCGCGACCCTACTCGGCGAGTCTAAGCACCAACTCGCCGAGTCCCTCAACAAATTCCAAAATAAAATAATAAAATAATATACCTGGGAATCCGGATGTTACAATTCTCCCCCACTAAAATCAGACTTCGCCCTCGAAGTCTCACTCTGCAAACAACTCTGGATGTTGCTCACGCATCTCTCGCTCCGGCTCCCAGGTCAACTCTGACCCTCTCCGGTGTTGCCACCGGACCTGCACCAGGGGCACTTCCTTGTTCCTCAGAACCTTGATCTTTCGATCCACAACCGCAACTGGTCTCTCCACATAATCCAGGATCGCATCCACCTGAATATCCTCTAAGGGAACCAGTGCTGACTCATCAGCGATACACTTCCTCAACTGAGACATGTGAAAAGTGTCATGAATCTGGCTCAGCTCCGTAGGTAGCTCCAAACGATACGCTACCTTGCCCACCCTGGCAGTCACCCTGAAAGGACCAATATACCGAGGTCCCAACTTACCCCTCTTCCTGAATCGGATCACTCCCTTCCAGGGAGATACCTTCAGGAGTACGAAATCGCCGACCTGGAACTCGAGCTCTGACCGACGTCTATCCGCATAACTCTTCTGACGGCTCTGAGCTGTCAGTAACCTCTGCCTGACCTGCTGAATCTGCTCGGTCGTCTGAAGCACAATCTCCGTACTACCCATCACACGTTGCCCGACCTCGCCCCAGCAAATGGGAGTCCGACACTTCCTCCCATACAACAGCTCAAAGGGTGGCATACCGATGCTCGAATGATGGCTGTTGTTATAGGAAAACTCAGCCAAGGGCAAATACGTGTCCCAACTCCCCCCGAAATCCAACACACATGCCCGGAGCATGTCCTCGAGCGTCTGAATCGTCCGCTCACTCTGCCCATCTGTCTGGGGGTGGTATGCAGTGCTAAAATGCAGCCTCGTACCCAACTCCTCGTGAAACTTCTTCCAGAATCTGGAAGTGAAACGTACATCTCGATCGGAGACGATCGAGATCGGCACTCCATGCCGTGATACCACCTCTCTCACGTACAACTCTGCCAACCTCTCAGCGGAAGAGCTCTCACTTATAGCAAGAAAGTGAGCGCTCTTCGCCAACCTATCCACAATCACCCAAATTGTATCGACGCCCCTCGCAGTCCTCGGCAATTTGGTGATAAAGTCCATGGTAATCTGTTCCCACTTCCACTCGGGAACCTCCAACGGCTGCAACTTACCATGCGGTCTCTGGTGCTCGGCCTGAACCCTGCGACAGGTCAAACACCTCTCAACGAACCATGCAACATCCCTTTTCATACAGGGCCACCAATACTCTCTCTTCAGGTCCAAATACATCTTAGTGGCCCCGGGATGGATCGAGAACCTCGATCGGTGCCCCTCCTCCATCAAGATGGTACGCGTTCCGCCCACAAACGGTACCCAAATCCGACCCTGAAAGGTCATAAGTCCTCCATCCCCTCCGGAAGGGCTAACACTGGGGCTTCGCACAGTCTCTGGCGAAGTGTCTCGAAGGAGGCCTGCTGCGCTGGGCCCCATGAAAAAGCAACACCCTTCCGGGTCAACCTAGTGAGTGGCACGACGATCTTGGAGAAATCCCTGATAAATCTCCGATAATAGCCAGCCAACCCTAAGAAACTCCTGATCTCGGTGGGGGATCTCGACACCTCCCAACTCATAACCGCCTCAATCTTGGCCGGGTCGACCAATATCCCATTCTGGTTAACGAGGTGCCTAGGAACTGGACCTCTCGTAACCAGAAATCACACTTGGAGAATTTGGCATAAAGCCTCTCCGATCTCAAAACTCCAAGTAACTCTCTCAAGTGCTCCTCATGCTGCTCTCTGGATCTCGAATACACCAGTATATCATCGATGAACACAATCACCGAACGGTCCAACATCGGTCTGCATACCCTGTTCATGAGATCCATGAACGTCGCTGGTGCATTGGTGAGGCCGAAAGGCATCACCACGAACTCGTAATGCCCGTAACGAGTCCTGAATGCTGTCTTCTGGATATCCTCATCTCGTACTCTCATCTGATGATATCCAGACCTCAAGTCGATCTTGGAGAACCAAGACGCTCCCTGTAACTGATCGAATAAATCGTCGATCCTCGGTAAGGGGTAACGGTTCTTGACCGTCAGTTTGTTCAGCTCCCGGTAATCAATGCACTTCCCTGAACTCGGTGTCATTTTCAAAAGGAAGGTCGATAAAATCGAATACTTCATTCCTATGACGGCCATGAATCGCCTCACAAGGAAGCAACTTGAAATTTGTCGAACCGCAGTTGAAAGATCAAAGCACACGACTGCCGAAGTCAAGTTCGATGGTTGGAAAATATCAGAAAGTTTTGGTGGATTCTAATCAAGTTCTTAAAACTTGATAACTGAAGAAAAGTTAAGAGGTCACTTAGGGGGAAATTGTAGAATCATAAAAGTGACCCTCTTGAACTTCAGCTACCGCGTCCCTCAAGAATCCACAATCAAACCTCCTTCAGCTACCGCACCCGAAGTCATCAGTCATCCGCAGTCTCACTATCCAGTTTCTTAGTTTAACTTTTTATCTACTTAGTTAAAATACTCTCTATTGTCCAGTATGCCTTGCATGGCTACTCTTAGAGATATGATCCAGTGTAATCCTTGAGACTCTATAAATAGAGCTCAACCTTACTTATTCAATAACAATCTGATTACGCATCTGAAATTTCTCTATCTTATGTCTTCACTCTCTTACTCTCAAAGTCCACTTGAATACAAATGAATACTATCTCTCTTCGGAGTAAGTCATTCGTGACTTAATCACTAAGTTCGATCTCGCTTACTAACTTGGTCTGAATGCATTCCATGTTATGAATCAACTTATGTGTATACTTGAAATATCACCTGTTGTCATTTACTATTCCTTACATTTCCGCAACTAACTCTCTAACTATCTAACTCGTTAACTTATTATTATTGTTGAGCTTTTAGATCCTTTGAGATAAACTATTCCGCAACTATACTTGTTCTAACGTTTGTTTAAGTGTCTCAAGTTTTTCTCTCAACACCGGGTTTGCATTAGCAATGGTACTATACAGAGTACCAGAGTTAGCAAACACGAGGTAATAATACATCATACCGGGTTTGCATTAACCGAGGGTACGATACAAAGTACCAGAGTTAGCATTCACAGGCTAATAATAATACATCGTAAATCTCGTTGAAACAATAAATTTGTGAGACCCTTCACGCTGTACTTATCTAAGTACGACCTTTTAAGTCCTGAACTATTAGCCAGAATCTCTTGTAGGGAGAGCGTGAATTTGTGTATAGATCTATATGGGACTGACAATCCCGCGCCTCTACTGTTCGCTATAGTTTGGCAGGCAGGCCTAGGGTGTCAAATAGCATATTCATTCTGACGCCTGAAGAACGTCGCAACAGGCATTTCCGTCATATTAGTATGGTTGATAGAACTCACATGGATAAAAAAACGAGTGAATTACAAAGTAGTATACTTCTCTTATAACAGTACGAAAAGTTAATTACATCCCGACCAGATATACCTTCAGTAGTTTTTACTTACAGTAAAAGCTACGTATCATGAAATCAAGTATTGTACTTCTGGTTTTGAACATTTAAAACCACAAGGCAGTATTATGGATAATACAATACTCTCCAGGATTAATACTACGGTTTTTACTATAGAACAGATATAACTAAGAACACTTTTACAAATGAAACGGTTTATGGAATTAAACCACTTATACAAAGGAAACGGTTTATGGGATTAAACCACTTATCAAATGGAACTTAGTCATTCAATCTCTGTAAACTAGTATAACATAAAAGACCTTTAGTGGTTAATTCTATAATTCCTTAGTTATTACATCATAGTTATACATAAGTAATGTCCGATTGACAGTGAAATGTGTGACTTCCGCCTTACTTCCTGTTCCTTGTTTGGTTGTGGGCTTAGGGCAGATACACCCATTTAACTGTCCATTCGATATTGTGTTATATATAATCAATATAAACTAAGTAATTACAGAGGGAAACTATTGAGGTTATCAGTTAATCACCTCAGGAAATATAGGATTTCCAGGAGAAACCAGTAAACTTATTCAAAGAACTTGGGGTATAATTAACAGAACTAAAATACTTATGAACTCACCAGCTTAAATGTTGATCTACTCTTTCCAAATAACTTGTATTCTCAGGAATCCAGTAGACAGGTACACTCCCGAAGCTTTTGAGAAGACTACCTAGTACCGTACCGCGACTATTGTCTTCTACTATACCTACTTTAGTGTTTGAATATGTAATGTTTAAACACTTATGTAAAACTTATACTTATTAATGCAATGGTTGTTTGTACTTTGATTACTATATTGCATGTGTTGTGATACTTACCTAAAGTCCTCCGCCCCCGAATGTTTCCGCCATTCTGGTTTGGGGGTGCGACAGATTGGTATCAGAGCAGTGTTTATAGTGAACTCAGTATATCAGTCATAAAAGATATACAACTATAAACCCATTGGGATAAAAACACTCTGACGAAGAGTTATACTTTAAAAATATAACAATATTTTATAAAAGTATAAGTACATGCAGAGTATATATACTAGAATAAGTATCACAAGAAGAACAAAACAAAAGTATTTGGATGTTGCACATTGCAGTTAAACCTAGACAGTGACGTAATCATATCTGGGATCTATATAGCATGATCAACTATATTCATCCGAGATATGACCAACATGTGTTTAGGGGAGTGATTGTAGTGTTGCAACTGGTCTAAAACTTACCTAAGCACCAGAAGAATTCTAGAACCAAAGACTAAAATACTATGGGAGTATTTTAGGATGCTATAACAAGAAAACTGAAAACTTGTCAAGTTCTTATATCTAGAAGTCCAAGAATCAAAATCAGAACTAAAATAACATGGAGGTATTTTACATACCTTTGGGGAAATGTTAAAAAGATTTTTTCTGATAAGTTTATAGTTACTAAGTGGTTACGTTAAGGTTATATATAGCCGAGATTTTATAGACTTAGAATATGTGATTTTCACTCTACTTCCTTTTCCTTGTTTGGATGTGGTTTTAGAGTATGATTACTTATTCAAAGGTCTATTTGCTCTGGATTATATATAATTGGTACACACCATGTGATTATAGGAGGACCAGGAAGGATCACCTTCGTAAAAATTCAAATTTTCTCATAGATTCTTTAGACATTCCCATTCTCGTATAAACCCGTTAGATAAACATAGTTACTTCAGCAATCAATAGAAGAGTCAAGAAGGATCCAACAGAATTACATTAGGAGAAGCCCAAGAAAGAAACATATGAGAAGAAAATAAACTATAGAAATCATTTAGTGCCCTTACTCTATTAAGGACACCAATGAGAGATTCGCATGAACTTCCGAGATTCAAAATCTTCATTACGAAGTGATGGGGATCAGTGTCAGAATCGGAAGTAAGACAGCTCAGGAATTCAATATACCTACAGAGGAGAAGGACACTCTATAAATACCAGGATAGAACAAATCATTACCACCCAGAATAGAACAGAGAACAAAGGAAAACCACGCATGATTCATGTGAAGTGGTTGAGCACCATTTCATCTAAGTAATAACTAGTAAATCGATTCAACCTAGTGAGTTAGTGATTTCATTACTCACATTAGGTTTTGAGCTTATCCTATTTTCCTGTCACGGCTAATAACAATAAATCAGATCACGAAATCTTAATTGATAGTGATTACCTCTCAAATTCATAAGTCTATTTTATGTATACACTGTTATGAATTATTTTTGAAGATTTTCGAAAATTGGGAAACGATATCCACCAAACGAAGGTAACTTAGTTCGGATGATACTCGGTTCCTAACCATTCTAGAAACTTATTTCTGTTCCTTACCAAGACTGCATCATAGGGATGCAGGTCGAATCATTGGGAACAATATAACAAAACAAAAGATTAATACATAGATACAAATGGTTAGAATACATCTAGAGACACGATAGTCGCTCACGAGCTCATTTTCTTATCATGTAACAGAATCATGCCTCCAAAGAAATGTGACCAACCCACCAGCAAAACACCAATCCTTCAGATAGATGCGGCTACGTTTCAAGCTGCGGTCACATCAGCTGTAGCAGCTGTCATGGCACACCTTAATGCTAACAATGCAAATGTTAGTAGTAATGCTATCGGTAACCCCGATCGTGGTGATGGCCAAGTACAGCAACGAGTACCTACTTGTAAGAACACCTTGAACCTTAAGCCTAATATCCTGAAACGAAAGTTCGAGAACAAGGAAGGGAGTTGTTCAACTTAAGAACCTAACAGAGGGCAACGAACTGGGGCAGTCAATACCCCTATCAGCCCAGTTATTCTAGCACCAACCAAGCCGCACTTAGGAAACCTACCACATTGCAGCAAGTGCAACTACCATCATCATGGAGTTTGTCGAGAGCTGCATTGCAATAGATGCAACATAAAGGGGCATACCGCCCGCATCTGTAGAACTCTGGTCGAGTTCATCACTTCAACTACCGATGTTGGAACCATTCCCATATGTCACCTTTGTGGTGAAATAGGAAATTATAAGAGGGACTGTCCAACAGAGAAGAACGACGGGGGAGCAGGAGGATTTTGATCCCAATACATGGGAAAGCATCAAAGAACCCTGCTATATTTTGGTACGCTTCCAAACCCCGATAATTATCTATAATTATGATTACTCTCTCGTTCAAATTAAATTACAACATTCGTATAAAATTTGAAACCCTAAGAGGTAAGCTATGATGACTTAGTGTATACATAGGGGTCATTTATAATTAAGATTTGTAGACTTAGAGTGAGTAATCCCGCCTCATTTCTTGTTCCTTGTTTGGTTGTGGATTTAGGGCAGGGTTGCTCAGTCAAAGGTCTCACCAATCTTAATTATACATGACTTGTATACACCAAGCGATTATAGAGAGACCTAGTAAGGATCGTTTCATGAAAATTCATAATTTCAAATTATCAGAACCCTCGTATTGGTAGTGCCCGCCAATTTAGAATCAAAAAGGTGTTCGTAGTGATAATAACAGAATAAAACCAGAAGCGCTGAAAACTTAGGTACATAGGATATCATTCTAGTAATCATTCGTCCCAGAACGACTTAATATCTATTTCATCGAGAAAATTCCGACATCCTCATTCGACATGGTTTGGCTTGGCCCTTACCATGTGAAAATTCTTATGCTGTATAAGAGAACTTTTTCCTTAATCAGCCGTAAGATGAAATTCTTTCAATCCATAACACAAAACCCTTAGGTTGTCTCTCATTTCAAAACTTCAGAAGTACCCATGCGAAGAGTACCACGCCATTCTAGCCTACTCAGTAGACAGGAAACTTCAAACGAAAAGCACCGAAGTAGTCTTAGAAGTCAGTAACTACCGAAGTACCTCAATAGATCTCATAGGAAAATCATCGAACCATAGGTCAAGTTCAAGAATAGAGACTAAGAACTCATTGAGTTAATCTATCGCTGGTAAGTGTATACACAAGAGTGTTATATAAGTTAGACTTAACAAGATTAAGGATGTGTGCTTCTGCCCTATCTCTTGTTCCTTGTTTGGTTGTGGACCTGGGGCAGAGTCACCCATCCGAACGTTTTGTGAAATCTAAATTATATACGACTTGTATACACGAGGTAATGGCGGATGAGCCAAGTATGAGTCTGATCATGAACTTCGGAGCAAAAGCCAGCGTCATGTATTCTACCAGGTGGAATTCAACATGAGACCACGACGATGGGCCGAGCTACTAAATGACTACGAATTCGAAATTCGTTATCATCTCGACAAAGCCAATATAGTAGCTGACACCCTAAGTTGGAAAGAGTACACAGGTTATAGAGCCAATCATTAACTATGATAACCCTTTCAAATCTTTCCACACAAAGTAAGGAGGCTCAACAAGAAGCCTTGAAACCTAAAAGTGTGGCAAGTAGAGAAGATGACTAGAACGTGTGAGTGCACGGTATTCCAATATCTGTTATCTCCACTGAGGTAATAGAATCATCTCCCAGTTCAAGCAGTTACTCAAAAATCTCTAGGAACTAGAGTAGTCATGAGCCTATGTGATCGACTATGGTAAAGAATGGGATATCCATTTACCAATTAGTCGAGTCCTTTATCACGCTAGCATTCAAGTTGCTCCATTCGAAACCTTTTGTGGTCACAAGTGCAGATTCTATCTGCACTGGACTAAAGTGGTAATATGCAACTAGCTAGAGATCTAATTTCCACACAGCACCCTCGCTGATCTGGAATTCATCCGAGAAACTACCAAAAAGAAAATACGAATCAGAAAGCGACATAAAGCATCCAGAATTAACCAGAGAAGCTACGGCTTCGATAAAAGAAAACCCTTGGAAATCCAGGATTGATGACCTTGTCATATAAAGGTCTCAATCAGGAAGGACAAGATGCATTTGAGAAAGCGTGAAATACAAAACTCAAAGTACATAGGACCATTTGAGGTTCTTACCAGAATCGGTCTTGTACTTTTAAACTTAAACTACCACCAAAAACTTAATAACATTCATCCCATCTTTCACATATCTAATCTAAAGAGGTGTCTATCCGATAACACACTTGTTATTTCATTCAATGAAATCAAGTTAAATAAAAGTCTACACTCTGTAGAAGAACCAATAAAAACCATGGATAGGGAAATCTAAAGAACCACGCTAAGTCTCATCCCGTTAGTGAAGGTTCGCTGGATTACAAACCAGGGACCTGAATTCACTTGGGAAAGGAAAGATTATACATAATCCATGAGTATCACTTTAGACTTAATTTCGGGACGAAATTCCCTCTAACGGGGGGATAATGTGACACCAGTCAAAGTTTGGTCAAAACTAAATTGATCAATAATCGTAATTAGGATGAACCAAGTGGTAGAGTTTGTAACAAGGTTTCCAAAAATATAAAGAACACTGAAATCCGAGTTATAACGAAGAAGTTATGACCAATCGAAAATCCGCGATAAAACCGGCAAAACACTGTTCGGTGTAAAAAGCGAATTTTCGATAAAAGGCTTTTTAGCCTTAACAATCTAAATGAAAGTTGTAGAATATGTTAAACCGAGAACGTTCATAAAAAGAACGTAAAAATCTGACTTCGTATGAGGAAGTTATGATTTTTCGAAGTTTCGGTTTAGCAGTAGACAGCTAAAAATTTGAAATATAAATCGATCGATATTTAGCCGACACAACTTAAATGATAATCGAAAGTCTCGTCAAAAGTAGCATAACGGTAAAAAGATAGACGAAAACGGACGTCGGAGGAAGAAGTTATGAATTTTTAACGGATTTCCTGTCCCCGTCTGTTAAAAATAATAATATTAAAAATAAATTCAAAATCAGCCAACGAAGTCTACACAAAAGTCATAGAGTATGATTTTACCTACACGTGCATATAAAGAACGTCAAAAACGGAGCTCGTATGCAAAAGTTATGATTTTCGCAAGTTTTTGGCACGAAAATCAAGAAAATCTTGAAAACCGGGAAATTTCACATGTCATCCTCGGACATGTCATCCCTCGCATGCGAGGCCTCCACGTGTCATCTTTTGGTTGGACCGAGCTTCTCGTGTCGCCTTCTGATTGGACCAACTCCGTTGTCCACTAAGCTTCGGACACCCTCGCAGGAGACACACCGCACACCCTCCTCGGATGCTCCTCAGACCCTCGTGCCCTCCTCCTATTGGACCGAAGCCTGGTCCAATCCGAAGCTGCCAGTTGCGAGCCATCTGTCCAAACCGAAGCCACCTGTCCGAGCCGAACCACCACTTCGCCACCTGTCCGAGGCACGTGTCTCGTTCCCCTTGCTTCGGATCCGAGGCTTCAGACTAAAAATAGCCCGCGAGACCCTCCAGATTTTTACACTTTTTCACCCCATTTTTTGTCCTTTTTCACTCCTTTCACCTCCATAACCTCACAAACAACCCCCAAGGCCCCGGTATCGTGTCTAAAGCCCGAAGCAAGCCCCGGAGCCCCGGAATTCTCGAGAAGTTATCCTCTCTCCTGCCGAAACTCTACCCGATTTGAGCCGGTTTCTCGTCAAATAAACTCCTTCCGGGAAACGAAACGCTGCCCGAATCACCGCTTGTCAAAGTGAGTTCATACCCCTATAATTTATCTTTTCAATGGTTTTTAAATGCTTTTTAGGGGGGGGGGGATACAAGTTTAACACAATAATAAATTGTGTTAACAACTATGTGTGATAATAATCACACAAAAGTTTTCGTATGCTTTTAAGAATTACCAAATACTTCCAAAATAACTTAAAGCCTTGTTAAATCTTAAAAGTCATGTAAACTCTGTTAAATTATTTGAAAAATGTTTTATAAACTATTTCAAATTATAAATGCCAAAATCATGTTTATATATGTATATAAATAAGATTTGAAGGGCTTAGGACTAATGAATTATCTTATTTCCTTTCCTTGTTTGGATGTGGAATTAAGGTTGTATTATTTGTCCAAAGGTCGTTTCCTTCTTATATATATATATATATATATATATATATATATATATATATATATATATATATATATATATATATATATATATGTATATATATATATATATATATATATATATATATATATATATATATAATACATATATGAGTCTAAAAGGTTACTACTTTTAGTATCATTACCTTTGTATCAGGCTGAGCAAAGGTGATCATCCATGAGAATTCATGCTAATCAGATAGAACATATAAATTATAATAGCTACAATTTATGATTCAAAACTAAATATACAAGTATGATTCACGACTGTATACTTTCCAAGGAAATTACCAAAATTCATTCAACTATACCAAGATATGTATAATACCTTTAATATACGAACAACATATTAAAGAAGTAAAGATACATCATACCGGGTTTGCATTAACAAAGGTACTATATAGAGTACCAGAGTTAGCAAACATGAGGTAATGCCGGGTTTGCATTAGCAAAGGTACTATATAGAGTACCCGAGTTAGCAAATACGAGGTAATAATACATCCTGTCGGGTTTGCATTAGCAAAGGTACTATACAGAGTATCCGAGTTAGCAAACACGAGGTAATAATACATCCTACCGGGTTTGCATTAGCAATGGTACTATACAGAGTACCAGAGTTAGCAAACACGAGGTAATAATACATAATACCGGGTTTGCATTAGCAATGGTACTATACAGAGTACCAGATTTAGCAAACACGAGGTAATAATACATCATACCGGGTTTGCATTAACCGAGGGTACGATACAAAGTACCAGAGTTAGCATTCACAGGGTAATAATAATACATTGTAAATCTCGTTGAAACAATAAATTTGTGAGACCCTTCACGGTGTACTTATCTAAGTACGACCTTTTAAGTCCTGAACTATTAGCCAGAATCTCTTGTAGGGAGAGCGTGAATTTGTGTATAGATCTATGTGGGACTGACAATCCCGCACCTCTACTGTTCGCTACAGTTTGGCCGGCAGGCCTAGGGTGTCAAATATCATATTCATTCCGACGCCTGAAGAACGTCGCAGCAGGCATTTCCGTCATATTAGTATGGTTGATAGAACTCACATGGATAAAAGAACGAGTGAATTACAAAATAATATACTTCTCTTATAACAGTAAGAAAAGTTAATTACATCCCGACCAGATATACCTTCAGTAGTTTTTACTTACAGTAAAAGCTACGTATCATGAAATCAAGTATTGTACTTCTGGTTTTGAACATTTAAAACCACAAGGCAGTATTATGGATAATACAATACTCTCCAGGATTAATACTAAGGTTTTTACTATAAAACAGATATAACTAAGAACATTTTTACAAATGAAACGGTTTATGGAATTAAACCACTTATACAAAGGAAACGGTTTATGGGATTAAACCACTTATCAAATGGAACTTAATCATTCAATCTCTGTAAACTAGTATAACATAAAAGACCTTTAGTGGTTAATTCTATAATTCCTTAGTTATTACATCATAGTTATACATAAGTAATGTCTGATTGACAGTGAAATGTGTGACTTCCGCCTTACTTCCTGTTCCTTGTTTGGTTGTGGGCTTAGGGCAGATACACCCATTTAACTGTCCATTCGATATTGTGTTATATATAATCAATATAAACTAAGTAATTACAGAGGGAAACTATTGAGGTTATCAGTTAATCACCTCAAGAAATATAGGATTTCCAGGAGAAACCAGTAAACTTATTCAAAGAACTTGGGGTATAATTAACAGAACTAAAATACTTATGAACTCACCAGCTTAAATGTTGATCTACTCTTTCCAAATAACTTGTATTCTCAGGAATCCAGTAGACAGGTACACTCCCGAAGCTTTTGAGAAGACTACCTAGTACCGTACCGCGACTCTTGTCTTCTACTGTACCTACTTTTGTGTTTGAATATGTAATGTTTAAACACTTATGTAAAACTTATACTTATTAATGCAATGGTTGTTTGTACTTTGATTACTATATTGCATGTGTTGTGATACTTACCTAAAGTCCTCCGCCCCCGAATGTTTCCGCCATTCTGGTTTGGGGGTGCGACAACCACCCCAACCACTTAACCAAGTACCTACGGCTGGATTTGGTCAAGCATGTTATCAGTGTGGTGAAGTGGGGCATTTCAAGAGAGATTGTCCTAAAGCTGGAAATGCAGGTGGAGTGGGGAGAATTTTAGCTTTGGGCCAGGAAGAAGTAGTGGCAAATCCCGCAATAGTTATGGGTACGTTCATTCTCAACAACACTTATGGATGCATTCTATTTGATTGTGGTGCTGAGAAGAGCTTTGTGAGCCATAATTTCAAACACTTGCTAAATCAAAACTCTCAACCATTAAAAGAAACATTCACGGTCGAAATGGATAATGGGAAATCCGAATCCACCAACGAAATATACTTAGGATGTACTCTTACCTCGAATAACTTTTTGTTCCCAATTGACCTTATGTCGGTCTCTATCAAGAGTTTCGACATAATAATAGTTATGGATTGGTTGTGTCCAAACCGTGCTGACATCCTATGTTATGAAAAAGCCATTCGTCTGAGCTTGCCAACTAATGAAACTCTTGTTATTTATAGCGACAAACCCAGAACGAACCTCCATATCATTTCTTGCATTAAGGCACAGAAGTACCTTCGCAAAGAGTATTGTGCTTTCTTAGCTCACGTGGTAGACAAAAAGCAAGAAGTGAAAGATATCACGAAAATTCCTGAAGTCTGTAACTTTCTCGACGTTTTTCCCGATGATCTTCCAGGAGTACCTCCCGAACGACAAGTCGAATTCAGAATCGATTTAATTCCAGGGGCTACCCCTATCGCCAAATCTCCTTATCGTCTTGCACCTTCAGAAATGCAGGAATTGTCCAGCCAGCTTAACGAACTCCTTAGCAAAGGTTTCATAAGACCAAGCTTCTCACCTTGGGGAGCACCGGTTTTGTTTGTGAAGAAGAAGGATGGATCGTTCCGTATGTGCACAGACTACCGCGAGTTGAATAAACTTACCATTAAGAATTGATACCCTCTGCCTCGCATAGACGATCTGTTCGAACAACTTCAAGGTGTGAGCTACTTCTCAAAAATAGACATAAGATCCGGGTATCACCAGTTACGAATTTTGGAGAATGACATTCCTAAAACTACATTCAGAACTCGTTATGGTCATTATGAATTCGTAGTGATGCCATTCGGATTGACGAATGCACCTGCTGTGTTCATGGATTTAATGAACAGAGTGTGTCGTCCATTCTTGGACAAATTCGTCATAGTCTTCATTGACGACATCCTTATCTACTCAAGAAGTGAAGAGGATCATAGCCAACATCTTCGTCAAGTTTTCCAAACTCTTAGAACAGAGAAACTTTACGCGAAGTTTTCAAAGTGTGAATTTTGGATTAGGAAGGTTGATTTCCTAGGTCACGTGGTCAGTTCAGAAGGAATACACGTCGACCCTTCCAAAATAAAGGCAATTGAAAACTGGTCAGCACCCAAAACACCTACAGAAATTCGTCAATTCTTAGGTCTTGCTAGCTATTATCGCAGATTCATCCAGAATTTCTCTCGAATAACTAAACCTCTTACCACTCTGACGCAAAAGGGTGTAACTTTTAGCTGGGGAGAAAAACAAGAAACAGCATTCCAAACGCTAAAACGAGCCTTGTGTAGTGCACCAATCATGTCTCTCCCTGAAGGGACAGAGGATTTTGTAGTGTACTGTGATGCTTCAAATCAAGGGCTTGGATGTGTTCTTATGCAAAGAGGAAAGGTGATATCCTATGCCTCAAGGCAGCTAAAGACACATGAAGTCAACTATACAACACATGATCTTGAGCTAGGAGCAGTGGTATTCGCTCTGAAGATCTGGAGATATTACTTATATGGCACGAAATGCACAGTATTCACGGACCATAAAAGTCTCCAGCACATCTTCAATCAAAAAGAGCTGAACATGAGACAACGATAGTGGGTGGAGCTACTGAACGACTACGATTGTGAGATTCTTTATCACCCTGGTAAAGCTAACGTTGTAGCTGACGCCCTTAGCAGAAAAGAATACTCGGGACACCGAGTAAAGTCGTTGACCATGACAATCCATTCACATCTGTCCACACATATCAGAGAGGCTCAACTCGAGGCCTTAAAACCTGAAAACGTGGCAGGTGAAACTTTGAGAGGAATGGATAAAAATTTCAAAGTCATGGATGATGGAGTCTATTGTTTCATGAACCGGATCTGGACACCTAAGTTTGGTGGTTACAGAGAAGTAGTCATGAATGAAGCCCATAAAACCAGATATTTCATTCATCCAGGTTCAGACAAGATGTACCTGGACCTCAAGAAACTATACTGGTGGCCAAACATGAAGGCCGAAACTGCTACCTTTATGGGCAAGTGCCTTACTTGTGCCAAGGTGAAGGTAGAATACCAGAAACCTTCAAGTTTATTGCAACAACCTAAAATACCAGAATGGAAGTGGGAGCGGATTACAATGGATTTCATAACCAAGTTACCTAAGACAACAGGTGGTTATGATACTATTTGGGTAATCGTCGATAGATTAACCAAATCCGCGCACTTCTTACCGATCAGAGAAACTGACAAGATGGAGAAGCTAACAAGAACTTATCTCAAAGAAATCGTTAGACTGCATGGTGTTCCAATATCTATTATTTCCGACCGAGATAGTAGATTCACTTCTCGTTTCTGGCAGTCTTTACAAAAATCATTGGGAACTAGGCTGGACATGAGTACAGCCTACCATCCTCAGACTGACGGAAAAAGTGAGAGGACAATTCAAACTGTAGAAGATATGTTGCGAGCTTGCGTGATAGACTTTGGTAAGGCATGGGATACTCATTTACCCCTTGTCGAATTCTCTTACAACAATAGTTATCACACTAGCATAAAGGCTGCTCCTTTCGAAGCTCTCTATGGCCGTAAGTGCAGATTCCCTCTGTGTTGGGCTGAAGTGGGTGACACGCAGCTAGCTAGAAGCCAAATTCCTGACAGTACCCTCACTGGTCCGAAAATCATTTGTGAAACCACAGAGAAAATCGTACAAATCCGGGAGCGACTTAAAGCTTCCAGAGATAGACATACGCTAACAAAAGAAGAAAACCTTTGGAGTTCCAGGTTGGTGACCGCGTTATGTTTAAGGTCTCACCCTGGAAGGGCCTGATACGCTTTGGAAAGCGTGACAAGTTAAATCCAAGGTATATAGGATCATTCGAGATTCTTGCTAGAATTGGTCCCGTAGCTTACAAACTTCGACTACCTCAAGAACTAAGTAACATACATCCTATTTTCCACGTCTCAAACTTGAAAAAGTGTCTATCCGACGAGACTCTTGTTATTCCACTTGACGAAATCGAGATCGATGAGAGCCTCAACTTCGTGGAAGAACTAGTAGAAATCATGGACCGAAAGGTCAAGCAGACAAAGCAAAGCCGTATTCCTATAGTGAAGGTTCGCTGGAATGCCAAGTGAGGACCTAAATTCACTTGGTGAAATTGAAATATCCTTATCTTTTCACTTAGTTATTTGTAATTGCTTATTTGTTTAAACTCTAATTTCGGGACAAAATTCTCTCTATCGGGGGGATAATGTGACAACCCAAAATTTTTATCATGTACAAACCATTCACTTCAATCAAAGTCAGACTTGTTTCTACTAACTTTTAGCACTGTTTAGAGTCTGTTTGAGCATTCTGAGCCTAGTACATCAAAGGAATAAGAGATTGGAAATAGCAGCTTAAGTTCTTAACTGCCTACAACCGTAAACCTCCTCAAAAAGGGAGTTTACGGTCAAGACCAATGAGTTTACGGTCATGGTGACCGTAAACCCATCCATATATATATGGTCCTTAGTCATTTTCAATCACTTTTCACAATTTCAAGCCAAAGAACTTATTTTCTCTCAAGTACCATCCGAATTTTCCCTTAGATCTTCAAGATTGTAAGTGTTTCTTCCCTTGATTTGTTGATATCCTTCAATATCAAGTGAATACACATGATTTCATCCATGAAATCTCTTCTTTTGACTAGATCATCAAGTGTTCTTCATTTCACCAAGAACACCAAGAACACACACTAGTGTTTTTGGACCTTAATCACCCTTTCAAACTTCTATATCGTGAGTACTCTCTCCTAAGCTTGTTGTATACTTGTAATACTTGAAGAACACTTAGAAAACATTCATTTGTCAAGAACAAAGGGAGTTTACGGCCAAGACCATCTCCCTTGGCCGTAAACACATAAAATGGTTCCATATTGACCTTAAACTCTTCTAGGAGCTAAACTTGTGAACTAGAATACTTCTTGGCAGACCATTAGACCTTGAAAACCATCATTTGTGAAAGATTTGGTGAGTTTGCGGTTGAATCTCCTTAGACCGTGAACTCCATGACCGTAAGGTCATTGGACCGTAAACACTAAGACCGTAAACACCTAGGACCATGAACACTTGGGCCGTGAACTCCATGACCGTAAGGTCATTGGACCGTAAACACTAAGACCGTAAACACCTAGGACTGTGAACACTTGGACCGTGAACTCCAATGGTCATACCTCTTTGACCGTAAACTCTATAGGGTGGCCATATACCCTAGTTATGCAATCATATGTGATTGTATTCCTTCAATCTAAGAGTTTCCTAGTCTATTAGGGTGTTATCCCTTATAATTAGTTGTTTATACACTAATCAAATACACATACATGTCATTATATGTTTATTAGGATCTTTGTGTGCTCAAGGTTTCACCTGACACTCTACATCCTATTTCCAAACATACTTCCGTATCACTAACTACAGGTGAGTTCATACCCCCATATTTTCATAGTTTTTACTGTTTTAAGGGTGGGGGGAATACAAGTCTAACACAAAGATTTTGTGTTATAACAAATGATTTCAAATAGATTACAGTTATCAAACCAAATGATTACAAACATCTTATTAAAATGAATTTCAGTATCATCAAATGAAGTGGTTTTAAGTGATTGTTTCAAAAAGACGTTAAGTCACCAAAATGGATTTCAAAATATGAAACTTCTTTTAAATATTTTATAAACTTATATTTTTCCCCAAAAATCATACTAGTATACATATATTTATATAAATAAGATTTAAAAGATTTAGGACTAATAACCCACTTTGGTTCCTTTTCCTTGTTTGGATGTGGGATTACAAGTATTAGTTATTTGTCCGAGTGTCATTTAAATTTTACTTATATATATTGTATATGTATACAAGTATAAAAGTTTATTCATTTAGTTTCAATTACCCTTTTGTAACAAGTTGAGCAAGGGGTTGTATTCATTAATACTAAGTATCAATACAGAAAGTACATATAAATTATAATAGGTATAATTTATGATTCACAGAACAATAATTCATGATTCAAGCATATTATAGTACATTATTTTACAAGAACAAAGATTGATTCAAAACTATTCAAGGATATACATTCTTTCAGATACATGTTAAGAGTACTAATTCAAGAGCATACTATCAATCAATTACTTCAGAATGATTGGGTTTTCATAACTATTATACATGTAACGTTATATGCTTTTATGAGACAAGTAGTACAGTTTGTTTAATTCATTTTAAACAATATAGTAAAGTCCTGATATTATAAGCAGAGTCTCCAGCAGGGGATCGAAACAATGGGTGTATAGATCTATATTGGGATTAACAATCCCGCACTCGGACTGCTAGCTACAGTCAGGCATACACGCCTGTGAGTGACAATTGTTATCATCAACTTTCAGTGCATTCATAGCGTTGGATCAGGCCATCTAGTTAGTATGGTTATAATAACTCATTTAAAAGATATTAACAATACGTTAGTGTATAATTAACTAAACTTAAGTACATTTTCAAAGTACTAGTTTACAAGATACAGTTTACAAGATACAGTTTACAAAATACAGTTTACAAGATACAGTTAACAAGATACAAGTTTACATAAAGATTACAAATACAGATAATTGGTTTACAAATAGAACAGTTTTATACAAATACAACTACTTTTCATATACAACAGAAAATATAGGATTTTCTAGAAACAGTTTACATATTCAAGAAACAGAAGATATTCTTACATACATAAATACTTATGCACTCACTCAACTTTATGTTGATACTCTCTTTTCAAATTACTTGTATTCTCAGGGAACCAGTAGACAGGTACACCCCGAGCTTTTGAGAAGATGGAGCTTTTTATGTCTTGTCTTCTTCTTTTGTACAACTTTATAGTTTCAGTATACAATGTGAAACACATGTAAATATTTATACTTTTTAATACAATGGTTTTTTGTACTTTGATTACTATATTACATGTGTTGTGATACTACAAATGAAGTCCTCCACCCCCGGACGTTTCCGCCGTCTGGTTTGGGGGTGTGACAAGAATACTGCGAGTAAAATCTGATGACATGAACTCCCGCATCTGATCATCCATATGTTCGGCCCAAGAGCCCGAACCCTCACCGGCACCAGAACCACTACCAGATCCTCCTCGTGTGACCACTATACTGAAAATAGACCATTCAAACCATCAGAACAGACACACACACACATACACACACACACACACATATATATATATATATATATATATATATATATATATACACCGAGGATTCCCATACTCTACAAGCTTCCTGTTATCATCATGTCTTTCCTTGACTCGAGTACGAATCCTCTGCTTCCAGTAGTACGGGCCCATACTACCTTCCACATCTATCCGTACTTTCCTCAAGGGTTACCCCGAGTCCTCCAAGTCACCCCTTATCAAACCAACAATTCTCAATAAGATAAGGCTCTCAACACCGAATCACCTCCTAGGTCTTCCTAGGGAAACCACCACACCACTCTCTGCCATTAGCTGCAGAAGGAACTCCCCTAACACCCTCTAACTAGCTCACAAATACAATTACATATTACTGACACTAGAAGGAACTCCCCTAACACCCTCTAACTAATCAGTACTAGCATGTAGGTCTACAAGCTTATACATTAGGCACATAAAGGCATATATCCTAGCATTCTATCATGCAATCCTGAGCATATCCTTAGCCCTAATCTAGAACGCGATTCACAATTCAAAGCATAACATTAAACATGTATGGGTATTTTAGGAAAACTTACTTGACCTCGGTCGATTGCATGCACCACACCCCTTTCTTTTTATTAGAAAAAACTCTTTTTATAAAACATTTCTTTTTATGAAAAAAATCTACCAAACCCTCAGTTTGAGTTCAGACATACCCTAGGGTATGCCCGAATCTCTCAAACCAAGGCTCTGATACCAACTTGTAACGTCCCAAAAATTAGAGCTAAAAATTTTATTTTTATTTAATTAAAAGACCATCAACCAAAATGTTCATGTAAAACCATAGTGAAATCAGAGTATGTCAATAATCATCCAAATACATCAAGTCAAGTAAAATGCAGAACAACATGGTGTGTGCAATGCAATCATCCCGAGCTCTTCCCCTTCGATCCGGATGTACCTGAAACATAAACTGAAAACCGTAAACACGAAGCTTAGTGAGTTCCTCAAAATACCCCATACCACACATATCAAACATAAAATGGGCCATGCCCGGTAATCCATCAGGCCCCGCCCGACATCGAGCCCCACTCAAAACAAATATGCCTGTATCTTAAGATGTCCCCGCCCGACATACATACAATATATACACACATGAAAGGTCACACATACAAATAGCAAACAGATAACTATAATACATGGGTCGGCATTGGTGCCTTCGACCCGCCAAACACTGGGAGGAGACTCACCTCAAACTGCTTAAAAATTATATAAATGCTCAGACTGCTGATCCGGGAAATCTCCTCACTAAATATCATCAAACAATACCCAAATTAATAATTAGGTCAAAATTCATAACCGGGGTCCCCGACCCAACACCCTCAGCCTCTAGGGTAAAAAACTATTCTACATTTTCCTTACTGGGCCCAACTAACTTGACCAAATAACCCTATAGTGGTCCAAGGCCCAAGAATGGCCTAACCTATAAACCTAAGGTCCAACTATGACCCAATAGATACAAAGCCTACAATCCAGATTATTATACATTTCCTTACTGGGCCCAACTGCATACGCACGTTGACCCAAAAACGGGTTGTTGACCCAGTACGCGTAGCTTACTACGGAGTACGCCCGACGTATTGGTTAGAGTCCCAAAATCCAACTTAGGGTCTTAATATCTTGAGACTTTTTCGCCTAAACTTCAGATCTACAACAAAATAAGGTCTTAACACGTAAAGTTGGCAACTTTACAATTTTGGATGTCTTAATGGGACTCAATACTCAGTTTTTACCATAAAGACCCATAATAAGAGCCCTAACTCATGCATGGTCCAATATAGCACATCAAGATTGAATTTTTATGCACTAGGAAACTCAAATTGCTAAGATCTACCATCCCTAGCTTCTGGAGTAGCTCATACTCCCAAGCATGACTTAAGGGGCCATAAAATGCACAAAACCAAGCCCTAACTAGATCTATCAAATGAATCATCAAGTTAAGAGATTTATACCTCCAAAAGCTTTCCAAGTTGGTGATGATTCTGGATCCACAAGCTCCAACCAAACCAATTCAACTTCTAAGAGCCCTTCTTCCTTCAAAATCACCAAAAACACTCTCAAAGTTCTCTTCCAAGCTCAAAACACTCAAATGGAAATTAGGGTTTCGTTCTCAGGGTTTGTAGAGGTGGAGGCTGGTCAGAAGAAGGCCCAAGAGCAACTTAAGGTGTTTAAATAGGGCACAAAAACTAAAAATTAGGGTTGGTCCCAAATGACCATACGCCCCACATACTCCACGTACGCCCAGCGTACATGGGTGCCTCCGCGATCCTCATTTCGACCCAGTAGGCCCAATGTACTCCAAGCGTATGCCCAACGTACTCGGCCAGGGACCAATATGCAATAGTTTTTAATTAAGGGAACAAAAGATAAATACCTGAAATGCAGATGTTACATTATCTATCTCTCGTATCTAGTTTCTACGCGGGACTCGCCATCCATAATTTGGCTGTACCAATTGGTGCTTTCATCATCGTCTCAATGCCTCCAAAAACCAAGTCTAGGTCCACCTCCGACAACCCCAATGTTGACCTCAACGATTAAATGCATGTTTTAATCCACCTTACCACCACCAACAAACACCGCCTAGACACCATCACCAATCATCTTGTTAAACAATCTGACACCATGAACAACATTGTCTAAATCCTCACCGCCAAAAACAACAATCGAACACCGCCTCCACCATCGTCATCACCCTCGCCGCTACCGCCTCCGCGCCATAACTACCAGCAACCCCGACCACGAAAAATCTCTCTGCCTACCTTTGATGAATCGAACCCGTTGGATTGGCTTTTCCAAGCCAACAATTATTTCGATTACTACCAAATGCACGACAACCAACGGCTTCCTTTGGATGTTTTTTTTATTTCACTGGGGTGGCTCTTAGCTAGTACAACCATCTCGCTAACAACCAGTTATTGACCACATGGCCGGAATTCTGTCGGGCACTCGAGCTTCGTTTCGGTCCGTCTTCCTACGACAACCATCAAGCCAATCTTTTCAACCTTCAGCAAACATCAACGGTGACATCCTATCAAGCCACTTTTGAATAATTCAGCAATTGTGTTAATGGATTTTCTCCAGAAGCTCTTCGTAATTGATTCATTTCTGTCTCCGTTCAAACATCCAAAATGAGATCGCTATACACAACCCGCCTACCATTCACCAAACATATGGTCTTGCCAAAGTCGTTGAGGACAAGCTCTATGTTCCACTTCTTCCTGCTAATGGGAACTCTGAACCGTCATCAATAAATCTACCCTTGTTTCCTACCCCTGCCTCCCCACCACTTCCAATCAAGAAACCGACCCCCACTGAAATGCAAAAGAGTCGGGATGAAGGCCTTTGTTATAATTGTCCCGCCAAATATCAATCAAGCCACCAATGCAACCCACCAAAATTCATCCTCCTTTAGTCAGAGACCGATCCACCTTGGCCTTACATGGCACAAAACAATTTTGGCCTTGAGGACAAGGCCAATTTTCAGGGGCGGAGTATTGATACGAACCCATGAAGTGATACCCACAATCTGATGATACATTAGACTAATTCTCATGTTTTCTTTTTTTCATTATGCTTGTTTTCCACGTTTCCCTTTTCTTAGGAATATCATGCTAGCTCTTTCCTTCCAGTAACTCTGCACGTTTACAATTCATAGTTAATTGTAATCTTTCCGTTAAATACATTGTAAGTTGTATTGGATAAAATAGCAGAAAATTGTCTCAAATATCAGTTGTTTATCTATCTCTCGTATCTAGTTTCTACAGGGGCCTCTCCATCCATAATTTGGCTATATCATCATGCAATTCTAAAGCATATAAGCGCTGAAGACCTATTTGTGAAATGTCCAAAAATTATAAGGTAAAATTTTCATTTTTTGTTTAACCATAAACACCATTTAATCATTTTAATAATTTACAATTATATCGGAGCAGAATAGTTATCAGAGTACAATTCCCAAAATCATAAAGTGCGGAAATATGGGTGGATGTGCTGTGATCAAGCCGAGCCCTTCCCTTGCGAATGGGAGTACCTGAAAAACATTTTAAACATAAACCGTAAGCACGAAGCTTAGTGAGTTCCCTAAAATACCGCATACCATACATATCTACTAGCTCAAGCATGTGTCAGCTCTATTTCACCCCTGAGTCTATTTCACCCCCGAGTCTATTTCAACTCATGTGTCGGCCCAAGGCCGTACCGGGTCTATTTCACCCCCGAGTCTATTTCAACTCATGTGTCGGCAAAAGGTTGTACCAGGTCTATTTCACCATCGGGTCTATTTCACCCCCACATACATATAGAAAACAGGCACACAAGCATATAACACATACATCAGGAGTCACAAAGACTGCAAGCACATAACATATTCTAGTGTCCTATAGTATAGTGAGCAAACTCACCTCAGTCTGTTGCCACTAAAACCGATGCTCGGGTTGTTGAACCGGAGAATACCCGCGCTAACCAATCAAGTAAAACCCCTATTAATAACTGGGCCATAACCCATAGCTGAGAATATAGCTCATTTGTCCAATACCCATGGTAAAAGACCATTTTACCCTCCCCTTACTTGGCCCAATAATCGAGGCCCAACCCAATGGCACCAAAAATCCAATATGGCACAAATTCCTAAATGATACCCAAGGCCCATTATGGGACCAAATCCAAGAAGGCCCAAAGCCCAACAATGGCCTAAAGTCAGAAAGACTAGTGGCCCAACAAGGCCCAAAACCCTAATAGTCCAAATATGGCCAAACCACAAAAGTCAACTGTCACACCCCCAAACCAGAATGGCGGAAACGTTCGGGGGCGGAGGACATCATGTACAGTATCACAACAATTTCATATTAGTAATCAAAGTACACAAACCATGTATTAATAAAGTATACGTTTTTACATATGTGTTCAAGTCATTGTATATATGACACCAAAATGTATATCAAAAGTTAAAAGAGCACGAGTCTATAATGCTCCGTCTTCTCAAAAACCCGTGGATGTACTTGTCTACTGATTTCCTGAGAATACAAGTAGTTTTGAAAAGAGTGTCAACAATTAAGTTTGTGAGTTCATAAGCATGTTTGTAATTAAAATCTATCGTTTGTTCCTTGAAAATGTAAGTATGTTTTCCCAAAAAATCCTATATTTTCTGTTGTAATGTGTTGTAATGAAATGTGTAAATGTTATTGTACTCTGAGATAGTAAAATATAGTTTTAACTCACATAAAACTATGATAAGTATGTTTTCTCTAAACTGTAATAGTATTCTGTATTTGTACTTGTATGAAAACTATGTAATTGTAAATATCTGGATTTACAAATTGTACTTGTAAAATACTGTATTATAGTTTTATTACTTAATAAAACTATGTGAAGATGTTTACTTATTCTTACACTAATCGTATTTTTCAATACCAAATTGTGAGTTATTATAACCATGCTTGATGACCTAAGATGGCCTGAACACGACATTCTTCAGGCGTCGAAATCGGCACGACATTTATCACCACAGACTTGCTGGCCTAGCTGTTGCAAGCAGCTCAGGTACGGGATTGTCAGTCCCGTATAGATCTATACACAAGTGTCACGCTCTCCCTCCAGGAGACTCTGGTTATAATTTCAGGACTTGGTTGATACTTAGATAAGTATGTGAAGTGTGTCTTACAAATGCTATATTGACGGTTACGTGTAGAATAATAAAAAGTTACTTTGTAATAGTTAATTTGTAAGTATATCTCATAAACTATATTTAATATAGTTTATATGATTGTTTTCCGTAAGTTAATCTGAATATGCAAAGCAACATAAAATATGAAAAGTTACAACATCTGAAAAATTATGTTTGTTTTCTATATTGTAATCTAAACTTTGAAAAGCAACATGTAAGTTCCATAAACTATACCTATTATAGTTTATATATTTGTGTTATACTGAAAAGAAAATCTTTGTATTGTTAACAATTTTGTAAGTTTAAATCAAAAATCTGTGATACAGTTGTTTCGTGAAATTCAATATTTATACCCGAATGGTATTAAATAGTTTGCAAAAATTATATATTTGTTTAACAAATTAAAAATGATTTTTATACTTATATAAATATAATATCTATATAATTATGATTAAATAGACAGTCGAATAAATAATTCTACCCCAAGCCCACAACCAAAGTGTTGGATAAGGTGTCTAAGTCCATAACTATTTCTGGTATGTACTTGACCCGACCCGGCATGGTCCATTTGGGTTGCATGACATCATGCATTTGGATAGACTAAATGAGAAAAATAACACTTGTGGTTTATTAATATATTATAAGATTCTAATATATTAATAATATTATTTAGTTAGTATTGATCAAGAATTAATCTAGAATTAATTAAGTGATCAAAAGGAGACTAATTAAATATATGGGTTGATTGTGTAAATCATCCATACTTGTATAGTGGGCTAGATGCTCCATGGATTATCTGTTGGGTTTTGAGCAAACTAACACTCCTAAGGTGTTCATGCAACCCTAGAAACCTTGGATCTATGTTTGTCTAAAATACATGCAAAATAATTTTCCAAGGTTCATAACTTATCTAGCATGCATGGGGTACTTTTAAACATAAAAGATACTAGAAGAATTACATATCTTTGTTAGTGAATTGATTCCTTAGGAGTTTGAGAGCCAAGCACCAATAATGTGAATGCCTCAAATGGAAATCACAAATCACCACAAACTTGGAAAAACTTATGAGAGAGTACACAAACACTCTAGAAATCGGCCACTCTTATGCACACACACATAGTGCCTTTTCAAGCACCAAAAGCCTCTTTATATAGTGTAGATGATTAGGGTTATGAACCATGCAAACCCTAATAACCCATGTCTTTTCCTTTTCCAAGGATCCATGGGTTAAAAGCTCCATGGATCATCCATGGACTCCCATTTAAGCTTAGCCCATTTCCAAATGAGTGTTAGCCCACACTATATAAATATAATAGCCCATTATTTAATTAGTCACCTTTTGATCACTAAATTAATTCATAATTAATTTAAGATCAATACTAATTAAATAATACAATTTCATATTAATATATTATAACTTATAATACATCAATAGGCCGCAAATATACTCTTCTCATAATATTATCCATATAAATAGTTCGGGTGAAGTGCAACCCAAATGGACCATGCCGGGTCGGGTCAAGTATATACCAAATAAGTTATGGACTTAGACACCTTATCCAACACTCTCCCACTTGGATAAGTCTGATAACTGTATTTGCCTATATAGCTTCAGGAACCAACCGACAATCGTAGCTCTCGAAAACTCTGTTGAACTATGAAGCGCCATTTTAGATAAGTGATCATATAATCCTCTGCTCTCATGATATCAGCCGGACAAATACATGGAACAATGTCTTACTTATTGTCCAGCAGTTTGTTTCCCGATTTCCGATTTGTTTGACAAAGAACTTAATCGAACACATCAATTTAGTTCTAACCGGGCCCGGTACATAGGTCAAAACAAACTCATCGAGGGGCCCAGATATCGCTTCTAATTTCAAGAAGGAACAGATAAACTTCGAATCATATGCTTGTTCAACTACTTGTTGAATCGTACACAAAGGCACGTTTTATAACATCAAGTTACTGATGCGTTTACGTGCAATCAATGCACAACCAACTCATAGGTAACAACTCATATCTCTAGGTTTGAAGACTTATATGATATTACCGTCTCACGATCACTCGAGATAAATTCCATGAAGTGATACAAGTGAGTGTGGGTTTATTCCAATAATCATAACTTATGAGCACTCATGAATGTTGTTGCAACCATTGCTATGGCTAAACACCTTTAGTCATCTACAAGCCAATTCATGGCAGTCTTGATTCATACCTACTTCCGACATATGACCGACTGTGGAGAATTTGAACAAATTTATTATTCTGGAAGTCAAAACATGCAAAGCTGAAACAATAGTAAATAATTGACAATGATAGCAACACCTTACTCATAAATAAATCACAACTTTTATTTATCATCAAATGTCGATTACATTTTACAAGTTTCAGTAATAACTATCTAATCTGTAAAACTAATATCGTCCCTCAGCCTGATGCGTCTCGCATGCTGCAAATGTCTAACCCTCGTCAGTCCCTTCGTAAGGGGATCCGCAGGGTTCTCATCTGCCGATACCCTCTTTGCCACGAGGAGTCCTTCTTCTATCTTGTGTCTTATGAAGTGATATTTTCTGTCGATGTGTTGGGATCTACCATGATTTATTGGTTCCTTGGCTAAGGCAACCGCACTATTGCTGTCACAGAAAATCTCCATAGGCTCCTTAATAGCTGGTACAACTCCAAGGTCTCCGATGAAGTTCTTCAGCCATATCGCCTCCTTTGCCGCTTCACTCGCTGCTATGTACTATGATTCACAAGTCGAATCAGCTACCGTATCCTGTTTGGAACTCTTCCAAGTGATTGCCCCTCCATTCAGGGTAAAGACCCAGCCCGACTGAGAGCGGAAGTTGTCCCTATCAGTCTGAAAACTAGCATCACTATACCCTACTACTCTCAAGTCATCACTCCCACCAAGGGTAAGGATCCAATCCTTAGTCCTCTGCAGGTACTTGAGAATATTCTTTACCGCAGTCCAATGAGCCTTGCCAGGGTTCCCCTGATATCTGTTGACCATGCTCAAAGCAAAGGCCACATCAGGACAAGTACAAGTCATAGCATACATGATCGAGCCAACAGCGGAAGCATAAGGTAATCGACTCATTTCAGCTATCTCAGCCTCTGTACTCGGGCTCTGAGCCTTGCTCAGTTTGTCATTGCTTTGGATTGGTAATCCAAGTAGGTACTCAGACTAAGTCCAATTAGTCTTTTACTCCTTTCTCTTAATATCCTTATCCCTAGGATATAGGCAGCTTCTCCAAGGTCCTTCATAGCAAAGCACTTCCCAAGCCAGGATTTAACCTCCTGCAAGGTTGGGATGTCATTTCCTATGAGTAGTATGTCATCTACATACAGTACCAAAAAGCTAACTATACTCCCACTAGCTCTGACATATACGCAAGACTCATCTTCACTTCTCGAGAAGCCAAACTCTTTGACCTTCTCATCGAAACAAAGATTCCAGCTTCGAGATGCTTGTTTCAATCCATAAATGGATTTCTCAAGCTTGCACACTCTAGTGGGGTACTCTGCACTGATAAACCCCTCTGGCTGATTCATGTAAACATCCTCAGTCAACTTTCCGCTAAGGAAAGTGATTTTGACATCCATTTTCCATATTTCATAATCATGAAATGCAGCAATGGCTAGCATAACCCTAATAGACTTAATCTTCGCTACTGGTGAAAAGGTTTCATCATAATCAATACCCTGAGTCTGAGTAAAACCCATCACGACCAGTCGTGCTTTATAAGTGTGCACCTTCCCATCCATGTCGGTCTTCTTCTTGAAGATCCATTTGCACCTGACTGTCTTACGGCCTGGTACATTGTCAACCAAGTTCCAAACTTGATTGTCATACATGGATTGTATCTCGCTGTCCATAGCCTCCTTCTATTTAGCAGACTCCGGGCCTGCCATGGCTTCCTTAACACTGTTAGGTTCATCCAGATTTACCAGTGTACTATCACTGATAAATGTATCACCTTCCATAGTAATATGAAATCCATAATAAAACTCAGGTGTGTTCCTAACCCTTGTGGAATGCCTCGGAGGTACAGACTCGTCAGTCGGATCAACAGGAGTTTCCTCATCAGGTTGATTGCTAGTGTCTGAGGTTCCTTCACCAATTGATTCTTGAATTTCTTCAAGATCAATTTGCCTCCCACTGTCTCCTTGGCTTATAAATTCTCTCTCTCGAAAGACCCCTCTCATTGCCACAAAGACCACATTTTCACTGGGTCTATAGAAGAGGTAACCAAAGGATTTTTGTGGGTAGCCGATGAAAATACACCTTTCACTTCGAGGTTCGAGCTTATCATGAGTCTCGCGCCTCACGAAAGCCTCGCAACCCCAAATCTTGATGTGGTCCAAATTGGGAACTTCCCAGTCCACATCTCATGAGGTGTTTTGGCAACCTTTTTTGTAGGGACTAGATTAAGGATGTGGGTGGCAGTCTCTAAGGCATACCCCCAAAAAGAGTTGGTAGCGAAGCTCGACTCATCATAGAGCGAACCATGTCCAACAAAGTTCGATTACGCCTCTCAGCCACACCATTCAGCTGAGGTGTCCTGGGAGGTGTCAATTGTGAGACAATCCCACACTCCTTAAGATAGTCGAGGAACTCAGTACTAAGATACTCACCACCTCGATCGGATCGAAGCATCTTAATGTTCCTGCCCAATTGATTTTCTACTTCCTGTTTAAACTCTTTAAACCTTTCAAAAGTTTCTGACTTATGTTTGATTAAGTAGACATAACCATATCTACTAAAATCATCAATAAAAGTCACATAATAGCGATTAGCATCCCTTGTGGCGGTTTTGAATGGTCCACACACATCAGTATGTATAAGGTCCAATAAACCCTCACCCCTTGCACAAGTACCAGTGAAGGGTGATTTTGTCATTTTTCCAAGTAGACAAGATTCACAACTATCATCCGACTTAAGGTCGAACGACTCCAAGACTCCATCCTTTTGGAGTTGGCCTATGCGTTTCTTGTTTACATGTCCAAGACGATAATGCCACAAAGATGCTTTATCCAAGATAGTAGAAGAATCAATACACAATACATTATTTCCTAAATTATCTACAACCGATACAGCTTCATACACACCATCACAAGGTAATGCTTTAAAATAAAGAACATTATTAAATAAAGCATTAATACTACCAACTTCATTATCAAAAGAAAAGGTAAAACCTTGTTTATATAAAGCATGAAAGGAAATAATATTCCTCTCCATTTCTAATGAGTACACACATTTATTCAAATCTAACTTTAACCCACTATCTAGCAACAAAGTATAAACTCCAATCTTGGAAACAGGTGAAGCTTTCCTATTCCCCATGATCAGGTTTATCTTCCCGTGTTCCACATCCTCACTTCTTCTTAGGCCCTACAAATCAGAACATATGTGAATACCACATCCTGTATCAAGCACCCAAGCGTTAGAATATGGTGAGTTATTAGACAATATAGTGTAAATACCTGCATGGGATGGTTTCACTTTCCCATCCTTGACATCCTACAAGTACTTTGGGCAGTTTCACTGCCAGTGCCCCTTATTCTGACAGTAGAAGAATTCAGGATCCTTAGGGATGGCAGAAGGAGTGATAGAACCACTTTTGGTTCCAGATGAGGAGCCTTCAAGAGACTTTCCCTTGGTACCCTTCGAAGGGTGCTTCCTCTTCTTCCCTTTGCCTTGCCCGATAGCCAAAACAGGGGTAGTAGTTGGAGTAGGAGTAGCAACCGACTTACTTTTAAGACCACTTTCGGCGGTCTTCAGAAGTCCTTGAAGCTTACTGAGTGTGACATCCTCCTTGTTCATGTGGTATGTGATACGAAATTGATCATAACACGAGGGCAAGGAGTGTAAAATGATATCAATTGCCAACTCCTCTGGGAAGTTCACATTCAGTTTCATTAGACGATCCACATACCTTTTCATTTTCTGCATGTGGCCCGTGATTGGTTCGCTATCCTTCATACGGGTAGTGATCATGGAGGAGATTATTTCATACCGCTCTTGACGAGCACTCTGATGGTACCTTTCCATCAGATCCTGATGCATCTCAAAAGGGTAATAGTCCTCATAGGACTTTTGGAGTTCAGTTGTCATGGTGGACATCATGATGCATGCCACCTTGGTGGCATCTCTCTCATGTGCCTGATACTCAGCGACCTCCTCAAGAGTAGCAGTGGACTCATCAAGCTCATTTAGCTCCTTATCGAGGACATATTCCTTGTCCTCGTAACGAGTAACCATCCTGATGTTCCGGATCCAATCCATGAAGTTGGAACCATCAAAGATGACTCTCCCACAAAGGTTCATGAGAGAGAAGGAGCCAGTAGGGTTAGAGCCCAAAGCATTGTTGTTGGAAGACATCTTTGAAAAGAAGAAAACAAGTTTAGATTAGATATATCGAATCCTTAATAAAACACCGAAATGTAATATTAAGGCTAGGATCCAACACAATATATTATAACTTAGAAGAGGGATGCCGTAATCTAAGCTATAACATATTTGAAGGTAGGTGAATGACGATTCACCAATTTCCACCATGAAAACGAAATGAATTATTAGGTTTAATTGGTTTTGAAATTCCTAGATTCTTTTGAGATTCATTGAACTTTTCAATGGCATGTTTCCATCTTGATTGTGCCCTTCAAGTTTTGTGACTGGGATGCCGAGGATCACAAAACAAGGTGTGAATAACCATGCAAATTCACTTGGTACCCTTAATATTATCACCTAATCAATGTGCTCGTTAACCACACATGCTCCACCGATCTATGATAAACATTAAGTCACCCTTCGTGATCCTTACTAGTCCAAGTTAGTGTGTCGGTTAACCACACACGCTCCACCAACGACTTGGTAAGGTACAAAGTGTGAATTTCATGGGTTAGCACCATATTCACATTTTCCTAAAGTAACTAAGATTGGGAATTTATAAAAGCATTTAGTTACTTTATAATATTCATTATACTTTTAATGAGAATTTAAAGTCATTGTCCTACCCGTTCGACTAACGACCCTCCATCGATCAAGGAAGCGGTGGGTGAGAATGGACACCCATTAAGCTGCCATTTTATAGGCAACAACCTTATACCCCCCTTATATACCGGCTTCGTGAATGAGGCCTACTAACGGTAAAACAACTTAATCTTATACATATATATAATAATTAACCATTAATGTTATAAATAGTATAAGGGTTGAATTTTAACTTTTAAAACTCTAAGGGTTGGAATTTAAAGTATATTAAAGTGTGTGTAACTTTACAAATTCCAAAACTTGCGGACAAGTTTTGAAGCTATTCAAAAATTTTCATTTCATAACTTATGAATTAAAGGTTCATAAAAATGAAGACTCTTCATTTTCATGTAACTTATGTGTTTTAAATGTGCATAAAAGAAAGTGACCTTTGGAACTCCATAACTTGAGGACAAATTATGGACTCCATTAAAACACATAAATGATCAAGAATTAATTAATAAACAATTTAGCAAATAATTCCTATGATCTAACAATAATTCATAAGAACATGAACATCATATCAAAATTTCAAGAACATATGAACACATATAAACATGGAATTTTGATATTAGCCATTGTAAATGGATTAGAACAGCCATTACACCATCTAAAATAAGTTTTATAACAACAAAATAGTTTAGGGTAATGTTTCTAGTCCATTTCCAGCAGCACAAATCGAAATTCTGCATTCTGCATGGCCAACTCGTCGAGTGCACGAACTGACTCGGCGAGTTGGTTGAAGTTTCACTTGGACTCGTCGAGTCCCCCCATGGACTCGTCGAGTCCCCTGTGCAGACAGCTCAAAAATTCGATTTTTACACTCTTTTGCATCAAGTATCAAACAAACAAGCCTAGGCTTTGATACCACTGTTGGGTTTTGAGCAAACTAACACTCCTAAGGTGTTCATGCAACCCTAGAAACCTTGGATCTATGTTTGTCTAAAATACATGCAAAATAATTTTCCAAGGTTCATAACTTATCTAGCATGCATGGGGTACTTTTAAACATAAAAGATACTAGAAGAATTACATACCTATGTTAGTGAGTTGATTCCTTAGGAGTTTGAGAGCCAAGCACCAATAATGTGAATGCCTCAAATGAAAATCACAAATCACCACAAACTTGGAAAAACTTATGAGAGGGTACACAAACACTCTAGAAATCGGCCACTCTTATGCACACACACATAGTGCCTTTTCAAGCACCAAAAGCTTCTTTATATAGTGTAGATGATTAGGGTTATGAACCATGCAAACCCTAATAACCCATGTCTTTTCCTTTTCCAAGGATCCATGGGTTAAAAGCTCCATGGATCATCCATGGACTCCCATTTAAGCTTAGCCCATTTCCAAATGAGTGTTATCCCACACTATATAAATATAATAGCCTATTATTTAATTAGTCACCTTTTGATCACTAAATTAATTCATAATTAATTTAAGATCAATACTAATTAAATAATACAATTTCATATTAATATATTATAACTTATAATACATCAATAGGCCGCAAATATACTCTTCTCATAATATTATCCATATAAATAGTTCGGGTGAAGTGCAACCCAAATGGACCATGCCGGGTCGGGTCAAGTATATACCAAATAAGTTATGGACTTAGACACCTTATCCAACATTATCTAGTTGGGCTAAGGTCCATAGGATGCTCCATGGGAGTTACAAACCCATGGGTCATGGAAATGAAGAGCCATGTTACATTAGGGTTTACATAGTGTAACCCTAAGTGTAACACACTATATAAAGAACATGACATCCACCAAAATCGGCTACACTAAAAAGAAGAGAGGGCAAGCCGAATTAGAAGTGTTCTACATTCTCTCAAAGTCATTCCAAAGCACTTGGTGTTGTGTGAAACATTTGAGGCATCACAATTGGGGTGCTAGGCTCTCAAGGTTTTCAAGGAATCAAATCAACTACAAGGTATGTAATTCTAGCCATCTCTTATGTTTAAAGTTCCCCATGTATGCTACATAGGATTACGAACCTTGGAAAAAGTATTTTGCATGTATTTTAGATAAACATAGATCCAAGGTTTTCTAGGGTTGCATGTACACTTAGGAGTGTTAGAATGCTCAAAACCCATCAGTGGTATCAGAGTCAGGTTTGTTTGTTTGATACTTGATGCAAAATTGTGAAAAAACTCGTTTTTATGCATTCTGAAGCATGAACTTACCGATTCCATGGGGGGACTCGACGAGTCCATGAGTAAACTCATCCTACTCGTCGAGTAGGTTCTTGCACTCGACGAGTAGGAGCCCCTGAGTGTAGTTTTTCGAGTTTTGCTGCTGGAAATGGACTAGAATCATTACCCTAAACTGTTTTGGTGTTTTAAAACTTGTTTTAGATGGTGTAATGATTGTTCTAATCCATTTACAATGGCTAATATCAAAATTACATGATTATATGTGTTCATATGTTCTTGAAATTTTGATATGATTATTCATGTTCTTATGAGTTCTTGATAGATCATAGGAATTACTTGTTTAATGTTGAATTCATGATCTTTATGTGTTTTAATGGAGTCCATACCTTGTCCTCAAGTTATGGATAACCAAAAGTCACTTTGTATTAAATCCATTAAAAGAACACACAAGTTACAAAAATGAAGAGTCTTCATTTTAATAACTCATAAGTTATGAATTGAAAGGTTTTGTAAAGTTACAAAACTTTCCCTCAAGTTTTGGAACATGTAAAGTCATCTAGTAAACTTTAGTTCCAACCCCTAGAATTTTTAAAAGTTAAAATTCAACCCTTATACTTTATAATATTATAAGTTAATAATATATATATATATATATATATATATATATATATATATATATATATATATATAAGATCAAAGTTGTTTTACCGTTAGTAGGCCTCATTCACGAAGTCGGTCTATAAGGGGGGTATAAGGTTGTTGCCTATAAAATGGCAGCTTAATGGGTGTCCACTCTCATCCACCGCTTCCTTGACTGGTGGAGGGTCGTTAGCCGAACGGGTAGGACAATGGCTTAAAATTCTCATTAAAAGTATAATGATTATTATAAAGTAACTAAATGTTTTTATAAATTCCCGATCTTAGTTACTTTCGGAAAATGTGAATAAGGTGCTAACCCATGAAATTACACTTTGCACTTTGATTAAGTCGTTAGTGGAGCGTGTGTGGTTAACCGACACACTAACTTGGACTTAACAAGGTAGGCAAAGGGTGACTTAAGGTTTTTCATAGGTCGATGGAGCGCGTGTGGTTAACCGTCACATGGATTAAGTGAAAAACATTAAGAGTACCAAGTAATTTGCATGGTTACTTCACACCTTGTTTTGTGATCCTCGGTATCCTAGTCACAAAACATGAAGGACACACTCGAGATTGAAACATGCCATTGAAAAGTTCAATGAATCTCAAAAGAATCTAGGAGTTTCTAAAAACCAAATAAAACCTAATAATTTATATATTTCGTTTTTCATTGTGGAAATTGGTGAATCGTCATTCACCTACCTTTCAAATATGTTTTAGCTTAGATTACGGCATCCTTCTTCTAAGTTATAATATATTGTGATTGGATCCTAGCCTTAATATTACATTTGGGTGTTTTATTAAGGACTATCTTTATATCTAAACTAAACTTGTCTTTTCTTCTTTTTCAGACATCTTCCAACAATGTTGCGTCTGGCTCAAACCCCACCGGCTCCTTCTCTCTCATGA
Organism: Lactuca virosa; assembly: GCF_052849685.1. NCBI lineage: Eukaryota > Viridiplantae > Streptophyta > Magnoliopsida > Asterales > Asteraceae > Lactuca > Lactuca virosa. The sequence goes on along the minus strand of NC_136433.1, from coordinate 84,074,330 downwards.
ACCTTTGTGGGAGAGTCATCTTTGATGGATCCAACTTTACAGATTGGATCAGGAACATCAAGATGGTCACTCGGTATGAGAACAAAGAATATGTTCTCGACAAGGAGCTTAAGGTACCCGAGCCGACTACTACTCCTGAGGAGTTTGCTGAATATGAGGCATATGAAAGAGATGCTACCAAAGTGGCATGCATCATGATGGCCACTATGACAGCCGAGCTCCAAAATTCCTATGAGGACTACTATCCTTTTGAGATGCACCGGGATTTGATGGACCGCTACCATCAGAGTGCTCGTCAAGAGCGATATGAAATAATCTCCTCCATGATAATGACCAAGATAAAGGATGGTGAACCCATCACGGGCCACATGCAGAAAATGTAAAGGTATGTGGACCGTTTGCTGAAACTTAATGTGAACTTCCCCGAGGAGTTGGCAATAGATATCATTTTGCACTCCTTACCTTCGTGTTATGATCAATTCCGCATGACATACCACATGAACAAGGAGGAAGTTACCCCCAGCAAACTTCAAGGACTCTTGAAGACCGCCGAAAGTGGTCTTAAAGGTAAGTCGGTTGTTACCACTCCTACTCCTACTTCAAACTCCGCACCTGTCCTGGCAATCGGGAAAGGTAGAAGGAAAAAGAAGAAGAACCCTTCGAAGGGTACCAAGGGTAAGACCCTTGATGGCTCCTCTACAAGCGGAACCAAGAAATGTTTAGTCACTCCTTCTTCTGACCCAAAAGAAGCTGAATGCTTCTATTGCCATGAAAAGGCGCACTGGAAGCGGAACTGCCCAAAGTACCAGCAAGATTTGAAGGATGGGAAAGTAAAACCCAACCATGCATGTATTTACACTATATTATCTAATAACTCACCCTATTCTAACTCTTAGGTCCTTGATACCGGCTGTGGTATTCATATTTGTTCTGATTTGAAGGGACTAAGAAGAAGTGAGAATGTGGAGCATGGAAAGATAAACTTGATCATGGGGAATAGGAAAGCTTCACTTGTCACCAAGATTGGAGTTTATACTTTGTTGCTAAGTAGTGGGTTTACTTTAGATTTGAATAAATGTTGTTACTCGCCTGAAATGGCAAGAAATAATATTTCCTTTCATGCTTTGTACAAACAAGGGTTTACCTTTTCTTTTGATAATGAAATTGGTGGAATAAATGATTTCTTTAATAATGTGTTTTATTTTAAAGCATTACCTTGTGATCGTGTGTATGAAGCTGTGTCTGTTGTAGATAACTTAGGAAATAATGTGTTGTGTATTGATTCTACTAATGATAATAACTTGGATAAAGCATCATTATGGCATTGTCGTCTTGGGCATGTAAGCAAGAAACGCATAGGCCAACTCCAAAAGGATGGAGTCTTGGAGTCATTTGACCTAAAGTCAGATGATAGTTGTGAATCATGCTTACTTGGAAAAATGAAAAAGTCACCCTTCACAGGTTCTTGTGCTAGGGGTGAAGATTTGTTGGATCTAGTACACACAAATGTGTGTGGACCCTTCAAAACTACCACAAGGGATGCTAATCGTTATTATGTGACTTTTACAGATGATTATAGTAGATATGGAATTGTCTACTTAATCAAGCATAAGTCAGAGACTTTCGAAAGGTTTAAAGAGTTTAACCAGGAAGTAGAGAATCAATTGGGAAGGAACATTAAGATGCTTCGATCTGATCGTGGTGGTGAGTATCTTAGTACAGAGTTCCTCGACTATCTTAAGGAATGTGGGGTTGTCTCACAATTGACACCTCCCAGGACACCACAGTTGAATGGTGTAGCTGAGAGGCGTAATCGAACCTTGTTGGACATGGTTCGTTCCATGATGAGTCGAGCTTCGCTACCAATCTCATTCTGGGGGTATGCCTTAGAGACTGCCGCCCATATCCTTAATCTAGTCCCTACAAAGAAGGTTGCCAAAACCCTTCACGAGATGTGGACTGGAAAAATTCTTAATCTAGCCCACATCAAGATTTGGGGTTGCGAAGCTTTCGTGAGACGCGAGACTCACGATAAGCTCGAACCTCGAAGTGAGAGGTGTATTTTCATCGGCTACCCACAGAAATCCTTTGGTTACCTATTCTACAGACCTAGTGAGAATGTGGTCTTTGTAGCAAGGAGGGATGTCTTTCGAGAGAGAGAGAGATCATAAGCCAAGTAAACAGTGGAAGGCAAATTGACCTTGAATAAATTCAAGAGTCAAGTGGTGAAGGAACCTCAAACCGTAGCAGTCAACTTGAGGAGGAAACTCCTGTTGATCCAATTGACAAGTCTGTACCTCTAAGGCGTTCCACAAGGGTTAGGAATGCACCTGAGCACTACTATGGTTTCCATATTGCTGCGGAAGGTGAGACACTTATCAGTGATGAGACACCGGTAAGTCTGGATGAACCTAACAGCTATGCGGAAGCCATGGCAGGCCCTGAGTCTGCTAAATGGAAAGAGGCAATGGACAGCGAGATACAGTCCATGTATGACAATCAAGTTTGGAACTTGGTTGACAATGTACCAGGTCGTAAGACAGTTGGGTGCAAATGGATCTTCAAGAAGAAGACCGACATGGATGGTAATGTACACGCTTATAAGGCGCGACTGGTTGCAAAGGGCTTTTCCCAAACTCCAGGAGTTGATTATGATGAGACCTTTTCACCAGTAGCCAAGATTAAGTCTATTAGGGTATTGTTAACCATTGCTGCATTTCATGACTATGAAATATGGAAAATGAATGTCAAAACTGCTTTCCTTAATGGAAAGTTGGCTGATGATGTTTACATGTGTCAGCCAGAGGGTTTTGTCAGTACAGAGTACCCTAATAGAGTGTGTAAGCTTGAGAAATCCATCTATGGATTGAAACAAACACCTCACAGATGGAATCTTTGTTTCGATGAGAAAGTCAAAGAGTTTGGCTTTTCGAGGAGTGAAGATGAATCATGTGTATATGTCAAGGCTAGTGGGAGTATAGTTAGCTTTTTGGTACTGTATGTGGATGACATACTACTCATAGGAAATGACATCCCAACCCTGCAGGAAGTGAAGTCCTGGCTTGGGAAGTGTTTCGCTATGAAAGACCTAGGAGAAGCTGCCTATATTCTAGGGATAAGGATTCTGAGAGACCGGAGTAAAATACTGATTGGACTCAGTCAAAGTACCTACTTGGATAAGGTGCTGAAGAGGTTCAGCATGCAGGATTCCAAAAAGGGAGAGTTACCTATCCAGTATAACGCCAGATTGAGTAAGACTCAGAGCCCGAGTACCGAGGCTGAGATAGCAGAAATGAGTCGAGTACCTTATGCTTTCGCTGTAGGATCGATCATGTATGCTATGACTTGTACTCGTCCTGATGTGGCCTTTGCCTTAAGCATGGTCAGCAGATATCAGGGGAACCCTGGCAAGGCTCACTAGACTGCGGTAAAGAACATTCTCAAGTACATGCGGAGGACTAAGGACTGGGTCCTTACCCTTGGTGGGAGTGATGACTTGAGAGTTGTAAGGTATAGTGATGCTAGCTTCCAGACTGATAGGGATAATTTCCGCTCTTAGTCGGGCTGGGTCTTTACCTTAAACGGAGGAGCAATTACTTGGAAAAGTTCCAAGCAGGAGACAGTGGCTGATTCAACTTGCGAATCAGAGTATATAGCGGCAAGCGAGGCAGCAAAGGAGGCAATATGGCTGAAGAACTTCATTGGAGACCTTGGAGTAGTACCAGCTATAAAGGAGCCTATGGAAATTTTTTGTGATAGTGAAAGTGGAGTTGCCTTAGCCAAGGAACCAAGGGATCACGGGAGATCCAGACACATTGACAGAAAATACCATTTCATCAGACATCGAATAGAAGAAGGACTCCTCGTGGCAAAGAGGGTATCATCAGATGAGAATCCAGCATATCCCCTCACGAAGGGACTGAGTAGGGCTAAGCATCTCCAGCACGCAAGGAGCATTGGGCTGAAGGATGATATTAGTTTTAGTAGTTAGATTGCCTTGAAATTTGTAAAGTGTAATTGACATTTGATGATGAATAAAATTTGTGTTTATTTATGAGTAAAGTGTTGCTATCTTTTTTCAATCATTTACTATTATTTCTTTTGCATGTTTTGACTTCCAGAATATTTATGTTGTGTTTTACATATTATTCAAATTATCCACAGTCGGCCATATGTTGGAAGTAGATATGAATTAAGACTGTCATGAGTTGGTTGTAAGGTCTAAGATGTTGGACATGGCCTCAACACTCATGAGTGCTCATAAGTTCTGAGTATTGGATTCAACCCACGCTCGCTGGTATCACTTCATGGAATTTATCTCGAGTGATCGCGAGACGGTAATATCATATAAGTCTTCAAACCTAGAGATATGACTTGTTGCCTATGAGTTAGTTATGAATTGATCGTACGAAAACGCATTGGTAACTCGATGTTATAAAACGTGCTTTTGTGTGTGATTCAACAAGTAGTTGAACAAGCATATGAGTCGAAGTTTACCTGTTCCTTCTTGGATTAGAAGCGATATTTGGGCCCCTCGATGATTTTGTTTTGACCTATGTATCGGGCCCGGTCAGAACTAAGTTGATGTGTTCAATTAAGTTCTATGTCAAACAAATCGGAAATCGGGAAACAAACTGCTGGACAATAAGTAAGACATTGTTCCATGTATTTGTCCGGCTGATATCTAGAATAGAGGATTCTATGATCACTTATCTTAAATGGCGTATCATCATCTTCTCAGTTCCGAGAGACCTTGAAAAGAGCTACGATTGCTGATCGGTTTCTGAAGTCATACTTGCAGTTATAGTTATTAGACTTATCCAAGTGGGAGACTGTTGGATAAGGTGTCTAAGTCCATAACTATTTCTGGTATGTACTTGACCCGACCCGGCATGGTCCATTTGGGTTGCATGGCATCATGCATTTGGATAGACTAAATGAGAGAAATAACACTTGTGGTTTATTAATATATTATAAGATTCTAATATATTAATAATATTATTTAGTTAGTATTGATCAAGAATTAATCTAGAATTAATTAAGTGATCAAAAGGAGACTAATTAAATATATGGGTTGATTGTGTAAATCATCCATACTTGTATAGTGGGCTAGATGCTCCATGGATTATCTAGTTGGGCTAAGGTCCATAGGATGCTCCATGGGAGTTACAAACCCATGGGTCATGGAAATGAAGAGCCATGTTACATTAGGGTTTACATGGTGTAACCCTAAGTGTAACACACTATATAAAGAACATGACATCCACCAAAATCGGCTACACTAAAAAGAAGAGAGGGCAAGCCGAATTTAGAAGTGTTCTACATTCTCTCAAAGTCATTCCAAAGCACTTGGTGTTGTGTGAAACATTTGAGGCATCACACTTGGGGTGCTAGGCTCTCAAGGTTTTCAAGGAATCAAATCAACTACAAGGTATGCAATTCTAGCCATCTCTTATGTTTAAAGTTCCCCATGTATGCTAGATAGGATTACGAACCTTGGAAAAAGTATTTTGCATGTATTTTAGACAAACATAGATCCAAGATTTTCTAGGGTTGCATGTACACTTAGGAGTGTTAGAATGCTCAAAACCCATCACAAACAAGGAACAGGAAATGAAGTCAAATTATCAATTGTAAGCCTGTTGAACCCTAATTATATAATTTATATGTATATAAATATATAATTTTTAATAATAACAACAATTAATAAATACTTAAAACATTTAAATATTAACATAAATTTCTTGTGTTACACTTTTATTCCCCCCCCCCCCCAAAACAGTAAAAATTCATGAAAATGTAGGGGTATGAACTCACGTCAAATGTGATAACGGTATCGATAGCAGGGTAGAAAACAGTGACTTCGGGCTAGAACACGGGAAGGATATCATTATCCTAATGGTTTTAAACACATAATCATGTGTGATTAAGATGATACAAGTAATATATATATATATATATATATATATATATATATATATATATGTGTGTGTGTGTGTGTGTGTTGTTTAACAAAAGTTTTATAAATAAAACTTACCAAACTTGTAAAATCAATGGAAGTATAAGGCTTCTTGAAGTTGTTTTAGCTTTTGAAAATGAAAAGAAATTGGAGAGGAAAATGGGTGGAATCTCGTTTACTCGAAGTAGAAATGAGAATGATCCCATTTTGATTGCTTAAGTGTGAAGAAAAGATTGGCAGTTTGTGAGTTTTCGGCCATAAAGTGGTTGATTTCGGCCGAGAAGTCTACCCGAGGAAAATGATTTCGGCCGAAAAGGGTTTGCTGTCCGAAGAAGAGGCGGTCTTCGCACGTTTTCGGTGGAGAACAAAGGGGTTTGCGGTGCAAGGACGTTTGCGTCCGAGAATGGGGTTTGCAGTGCGAGGACGTTTGCGGCCGAGAATGGGGTTTGCGGTCCGAGACAAGTGGCTAATGCGAGTGTTTTCGGTGCACGGAGGGGTAAGACTTGCTCGGGTTCTCGGATTTTATATTTTTATTTTTAATTTTGGAAACACTTTATTAATAAATGGTTTATATACATCAAAATTATTAATTTAGCCTTATTAAAATAACAATTTAAAAATGTTGACTTTTAATTAACAAATTTTGACTTTTGTTGACTTTTACAGATTTGAAAATAACGGGTTGTCACATCAACAAAAGTCAATAGCTACTGAGTACGCCCAGTGTACTCAGACTTACGCCCGGTGTTCGCCACCTATGGCCAGTACGCATTGCATACGAGCTGGGTACGCCCAACATACTCCACAACATCCCAAAATCACCATTAAGTGCTTAATCGGTTAAGCCACTAAGTCCACTTCTCAGATCTGATCCAAAATATGTCTTAACACGTAAAGTTGGTAACTTTACTCCTTTACATGTATTAATGGGACCCAATAATTGCTTTTACCCATCTATATCCATAACATAAAGACCAACTCTCACATGGTTCATCCAAACTCATCAAGATGACATTTTTATGCACTAACAACTTCAAAAATGCTAAGATCCAACATTCCAAGCTCTTGGAGTAGCTTATACTCACAAGAATGACTCAAGGGACCATAATATGCCCGAAACAAGCCCTAGACTAGATCTAACATGAAGAGTTACCAAGATAGAAACTTTATACGTTCAAATGCTAGCAAAATGGATGAAAACTCTAGATCTACAAGCTCCAAGGAAACCAACACCTCTCCAAAGAGCTCCTTCTTCTCCAAGATGCACCAAGGACACTTCAAAGCACCCAAAAACTCAAGGATTTCACAAATGGAGGCTAGGGTTTCGTATTGAGGGTTTAATGGGATGGAGGCTGAAGATAATAGGGTTTGAAGATGAGTTAAGGCCATTAAATAGGGTCCAAGACCCTAAATCAGGGTTTGCACCTCACTTGAGTATGTCATGCGTACTCCTGGTACGCCCAACATACTCTATGCAGCACCCGCGATCATCCAACCTAGTACGGTCGATGTACTCCCTGTATGCTCAACGTACTAGACTTAGCCCCAGAACCTCCAAACTTCTGAAGGTCATAACTTATTCGTTCAAAGTCTGATTTCGGCGATCCTTATATCCACGGAAAGGAAATGAGAAGCTCTACAACCCTATCAACTCTCATTTTCCTTAAAACTTTCCGAACTTAAATCTAAAATTCATAAAAACCTGCACCATCACTTTATCGTTATACCCTTGGGCTCCAAAACACAAACCGAACACTGGTTACCCACAATTTACATTATCCACCACCAAATGGGTCTAAACCTCTCATTCCCAAGGCCCGAAGCCTTATGATACTTGATCCTCAGGCCACGACCCCGAATTAAGAAACGAATCGAAATAGGGTGTTACAATTTGTCACTAATAGTAATCCTAATGTTGTCAATCCATTTCCTACTCTCTCTAGCTTAGGATTGTCAAGTCACTACCTAATTCAGTTAAGCTTTAACTCTTATAATATCTATAACACCCTACATCTTACCATTGGGATTAACATACATAGTACGAAATAATTTTCAATAATTTCAATATTGAATGTAGAAGTGTAGTTCAACATACAACATAATTGGAAAGTAATCGAAACCATAACCAAAGTCATAGAAACACCAAGCATAAGTTATAATTTATACATATGCCAATAGTAAAGTTTGAGCCTTTTCTCATAGTAAACCTAAAAAGTAATTTTGAAACCAACTTCCAAAAAATCTTCTTGTAGGGAACTACTTCCCCTAAGCTTCAATCATACTTGGATACATGTTACATAAAAGGTAATACATACAACAAAAATGTATCGTGAGATACATATGTTTCGACATAAAACATATGTATTTCAAAATATTTTTCTTCCAAATCATTTTAATCTTCAAACCGTATCTCTTTCAAATCATTTTCCATTTAAACCATTTCATTCCAAAACATTTTTCAAACATTTGGTTTAATTCGTTTTTAATTTGAAAACATATTTACAACATACTTTGAAACTTTGACGGGCATTTCCCAAACGTTAAAATAGTATTTCAAACCATAACATAATTTACTACTATAATACAAATTTAGGTTATTATGCAATGTAATGAAATGCTTGACAAGCATACATGTCACTTTAGTTCCCTTGCATTATAATGAGAAGAAAAGTCAACTCAATTTGATACCACTTAGGTGAAATAGTATGTGAATATTTCTAATATACCAATCTCGCTATACCATCTACTATTAGGCAATATCCTACATTGACCATATTTTAATAGGTGTTTCCTCTTTGGATCCTGTAATGCGTCTATCCCCAACTAGATAATGGAGATAACTACTTGGTACTGGTAGGTACCATACTAATATTTCTCCAAAATGTCTAGACTAATACAATACAAATTGCAATTTGCACTTAGCATGTATGCAATATGCAATTCCAACAAGAAAACACTTTTATCATAAGATACATATTTCAAAGGATGTTTTCAAACATAAGTATATAGCTTTTACTCATAAAAGCTCATGTTAGAAAACAATTAATTTGTTTGTAACATGTATCCAAAAATGGGCCCATAAGACAAAAGACATTTATTCAATATTCATTATAATCTAGAAATGCTAAAACTAGCACCCTATGATCATTGTCAATCAACTCTTTAAATTTTCCTATTTTTGACACTAGATAATGTCTCAACCTTCCAATTAATTAGGTTCATATCTTAACATATATTTTAACTGACCGTACATCCTAATCATCATACATCGTCATCTAATTCGATGAGAATTCAAGGAAAAATATCAATTTTCGGATTTTTATCCAAAAATCAATTAAAAAAAATTGAAAACTTGGATTATAAAATGGTAAAACAAAATTTTAAAATTTAAATGCTTGGATCATCTAATTCGATGACACTCCATGAGTTTTTATTTCGATTTCTAACATTTTAAGATGTAGACTTCCATAATTTAGCAAAATTGCTTATTCTTGACTTCTTAAAATTAAACATTCAATATTTATTCTCATCCATTACAATAATAGTTATTTTTTAATTCTCTTGACAAACCAATGATACCGATCTTAGCACTCGAGATCCTATTATAGTTACATGCTTACATTGTCATCCTCATTTATGGGGTGTTTGGGATTGCTTATTTAAGGTGTTTATCTGTTTATTGCGGTTTGACACCGCTAATAAACAGATTTTAGTGTTTGGATAGACCATAATTAAAAGTGTTTATTTACCCAAATAAAAAGTTTTTGATAAGTTAGTGGTTCTAACTTATTTAAAACAACTAATGATATATTTAAACCAATTTACCATATTAACCTTTTTATAAATATATGTCTATATATATTTGGCCCTTATTGGTTATTTATTATTTTACATTCCTAAACAGAAATTTCCAAACACTAAAAATAACTTATGAATTTATTACGTTTTGATATCGGATAAACTAATTCAAACATTTTTTTTAAAACTCCATTTTGATACCGGAAAAGCTAATAAACACTTTTACAAATAAGGATAAGTTTTTTAAATAAACAATCTCAAACACCCCAGTATAGACACCGGTGTTGACCATTAGATATATATTTGTAGGATAAAAAGATATTATCATCACTTTTTTGGCCACCAAAATAATAAACTAAGAATAGGTTATACCCAAATGCAAACTCAAAGTTCAATTATTTTCAAATTAGGGATCTAGAAAATACTACCAAGTACAATTAACATTGTCCCAGCCTTGTAGCAACAAAGGAATAGTATAATACTATTATAACGGTTTTTTATTTCATTATCGACTAAGAGAAGATAAAGATAATAGAATAGATTGAGAGAAATAACTTAAGTCATCAGTTTTTGAAAATAGTCATAACAAAACTTATTTACATATAACAAATGGAAAACTACAATAAAGTCATTATATATTGGTCTCATAATCGATTTAGTTATTATATCTTTTTTTATTCAATTAAGTCCCAAAAACCAGTAATCATATTTAATTTAACCCTTTTAAACGGTTAACAGGTCATCCAACTTTCAAAAATTATATTTTTAGCCCAAATTTCAAATTTTATTACAAATTTGGTCCAAAATTTACACTTTTGGCCTAGATTTTAAAACTTATTATAAATTTGGTCCAAAATTTACCCTTTTGACCCAAAATTTAGAATTTTGTTATGAATTCATCCAAACTTTTGTTTTTTTACAACTTTTTTTTCTGAAAGTTTTGTTTCAAATATGTTTTTTCTTTGTAAAATCATATTTATACAAAAAAAAAAAAAAACATATTTTCACATAAAAAATCTTATAATTTCTATATAATTTTTTTAAAACTTTTTTGAAACTAAATATCCATTTACAAAAATAGGTATTTATCAAGTACATAAATATATACAAATCTGTTTTTATAAAAAATATATATATACAAACACGTATTTTACAAAAAAATATATACAAACATCTATTTTAATAAAAATGCATTTGTATACAAACACATATTTATAAAAAATGTAAACAAACACCTATTTCATAGTAAATGTGTGTATATATATATATATATATATATATATATATATATATATATATATATATATATATTGTTGGATTAGGTGTCTAAGTCCATAACTATAATTGGTGTGTACTTGACCCGAGAGTAGCATGGTCCATTTCGGGTTGCCTTCATCAGGACAATTTGATAGGATGGATATTTGAGTAAGAAGTTATTTGTGATTTATTAATATATTATAAGTATAATATATTAATTGAGAAATCATATTATTTAATTAGTATTGATCAAGAATTAATTTGAAATTAATTTAGTGATCAAAAGAGACTAATTAAATATATGGGGATTAATTTGGTAAATCAATGATTCTTATAGTGTGGGCCAATTGTTGTTTAGGATGGGCTAAACCAATATGGTGGTTCATGGATAGTCCATGGAGGTTTAACCCATGGAGCGTAAGTAATATGAAAGGTCATGGAGCATTAGGGTTTGCATGGTTGTAACCCTAGTTATGCCACACTGTAAAAGGAGTCTCTAAATCACCAAATCGACACCCTAGAGTTCTAAGAGTTCATTGAGCCGATTCTTGTGCTTCATAACTTCTCTCTCAATATCCTCCAATTGTTCATGATGTTTGTGACTTGTTTGAGGCACAACACTTGAGGTGTTAAGCTCTTAAAAAGCCAATCTCTACAAGCTACAACAAAGATGTAATCTTCTAACTTATTTTTATGATTTATATGTCAATTGTATGCTAGTTGTAGGCTTAATGCTTTGGAAACAATATTGCATCTATAATTAGAGAAAACATAGATCCAAGGCATTTAGAGTTGTATGTGCACCATAGGATGTTGTAGTATACCAAAACCCAACAGTGGTATCAGAGCCAAGTGTCACGATCGAGATTCTAGACTCTTCCAAGTACTCGAGAAAATGGGAGAACTTACAAGTATAGCCCATTAGACCCTGGAACATCCTAGATTTCTCTAGGACATCGAAGAATGATTTAGAACATTTCATGAAGACTTGTAAATATATGTAGCTTAGTAGAATAGTCTAGATTAGTCAAGAATATAGGACTAATATAGTAATATCTAGAAACTTCCATAGGGGGGAAGGACAAGTATAAATAGGGAGGAGCTCATTTGCTCCAAACCATCGAAAAGTTTCCTTGTATTCTCTCGAGTTCTTATAATAGAAGTTCTCTTTCGTTTGTAGAAACTCGAAATCCTTATTCTCTTGCTTACTTAGTCGTTTATACATCTCAAGGAAGTGTTGTAGCCTGACTTAGTCGAAGTTACACTAAGTGGCACACGGTGATCCAATTGTCCCGTGACTCGTGGTATCAGAGCCAGGTTCGTACAAGCAAGAGACCATGGCTACGGAAGGAGGAAGTAGTGAAGTAGCAAACCTACCCTCTGTCGTCGAGGAGAGAGGAAGAAAGTCCAAGAAGAGGGACCAATCGATAGATGCCTTGGCAAGCTTAGAAAACAATCTTACAAGGATAGAGATTAACGTCGGTGAGATCCTTGAATGGAAGGATATCGTCGATCAGTTCGTTGCAGAGATAAGTGACACGAGCGATGGATTAAAGGAGACCATCGGTGTCCTCAAGGAAGAAGTCCTTGGACTTGTCAACACCTTGCAGAATGAGTTACGTGAGAAGACGAGCACTCTAGAAGATGAGGTGAAGCTATGCAAAGCAGCGATAGCCGGAGGATCTATTACGAAGATGACGCCACACACAGAAGCACTTAAGCCCTCGAAATATGGAGGTAAGCGTGATCCTAAACTACCCGAGGAATTTTTTTGGTCCCTAGAATGTTATTTTAATGCTATCGGAATAAAGGATGACAAATACAAAATAGACACGACCGTTCTGTACCTGAGTGAAAATGTAGCACTATGGTGGAGGAGGAAGCATGGTGACATTGAGAAAGGCTTATATGTCATAGACACTTGGGACGAGTTTAAGAGACAACTCAAGAAACAATTATGCACCATAATGTTGAAGACGTTTGATATGGGCTTATTTAGTCATAGAAATCATTCATTATCTTATTAATTATTGTTGATTTTATATCATTTTATGGACAAAAGGTACTTAATTAGCTTAATATTTCAATTTCAGCAATAAAAGACATGCTCGGATGGAAAAGGAAGCGAAACTAGCGATTGGAAGCTTGGATCTTGGATTTTGAAGAAAGAAGGATGTTGCTGGACAGCTTGACCCCTCGTCAGTGTTTTGGACATATCTCATGAACCGTAACTCCGATTGACGAGATTCAAATTGTTCTGAAAACTAGACACAATTTCGGACGACTTTCGTGTTTTGAGAAAATGCTGATTCCAAACGGACTCGGGGAGTAGGGTCGACTACTCGGCGAGTCGTATCGAACTTTCGCGATTCTGGACGCGCTGACTTGCCGTACACGGGTTTTAAGTGACGGACTCGCCGAGTAGGTCACTGGACTCGCCGAGTAGCCTCTGTTTTGTGAAAATCTATATAAAGGGACTTTCAGATCAATAACCTAGCATATAGAGGAACCCTTGGAGGCTAAGATACGATTGAAAGCGCTGGTGAAGCTCTGGAAAGTGAAGAATCAACCCTACATTCGATTTTGAGGAGAATTAAGGCAAAATCAAGTTTACTCTTTACCTAATCTCTTGTTTGAACTATGTTTTTACCAATTGATTTCGTTTTTGAGTGTTTTACTGCCTTAATCATGAGCTAAAACCTTTTAGCTTCTGTTTGGGGAGACAATGTTGAAACTATGGTTTGATTAATGGTAGGATTGATTTAATATTGGTGATTTTGTTGATTCTAGCTTGTTAAAGAACCTTATGTGTGAATGATAACTATTTTTCTGTTAATAGGAAGATAATTAAGCTGCATGAACATCTCTTAATTGTTACCTCATATAATTTATGTGACCACTTTATTATATGACTAGGATTAGCGACTGTGAAACTAGAATTAATAGAAAAATAGGTAAATTCATGTGTGAGCTTGTGTGATGACCATCAACGAGAGGTTAACTAAAGGACCAATTTAGTTAGCTATTACAAGTCTTAATTAACCCGAATAAATAATCTAGTGAATTGAATTAAATTAGACAACTGGCCACTGTTTGAGTTAGTTTGTTCTCTAAGGATTAGTGCAGCGAATAGAAAAATCAATCCATTGCACTATTGCCATAATGTCAACCATAGGATCAATTGAGTTGAACTAAACAGAAGTTCCTTTCATTATTGAATTTAGTTGAATCTTTGCTTATCTAGTTTTTAGTTAATTAATCTAAGTATTAGTTAGTAAGTTTCTAGTCTTGTAAAACTAGAGAAAACCTTTTATCAACTTGTTTTATTTAGATAATATTAGCATTTATTTTAATTGTTTACCGTTCCCTGTGTTCGATACCCTACTTGCTTGAACTATATTACTAATCGATAGGTACACTGCCTTTCGTGTGTTTATTTTGTGTCTAAGTTAGTAGGATTATAACTAGTTCGTTTCACACACATCAAGTTTTTGGCGCCGTTGCCGGGGAACGGTTCTAAATAGTTAATTTTATTTGCTAATTGTTATCATTTTTTTATTTAGTTTAATTTTATTTGCTAATTGTTATCATTTTTTTTGTTGATTAATTTTTTTTTTATTTAGATTAATTTTTATTTTTATTTTTATTTTTATTTATTATGTATTTTCCAAATCTCGATGCTCTTGATGCTTTTCTTGAGGAAGTAGTACAGGAAATTGAGCAAGAAGATGAGGAGTATGACTCAGATGATGATTTGAAGGAATTTGGAAGATGGTTAGATAACATCTTGCCTAATGAACAAGAGAAATCTGAGTCACAAGAGCTAAAGTTACAAGATGAAGAATTTAATCCAGAAAGAGATTTGGAGGAGCTGGAAAGGTTGTTAGCAGAGAGGTCGGACGAAGAACAAGAACAAGCTGAATTGCAGGAACCAAGTTGTGGTTTGACCATTACCACGACATGGTCCCCTGTTCTTCCGGTTTGTGTTTCGAAGCATGGGGTGACGATTCCAACTTTGGAGAAAGTTCTGAAGCGCGATCCATTTCTGATTAGTACCCGACCGGTCCCAACCCTTGTCAGAGTTCTTCGGTTTTATGTATTCAAGCTCGTTTGGCCAATTTTAGAAGAAAAGAGCCAAATTTTACAAATTGGTCCAAAGAAAATACTCAATGCAACGGATGGATTGGCATTGAGTTTATTAGAAGTTTATTAAGTTGGGAGTCCAGCTCAAGACTCGCACAAAAAGAAGCGCTTGCGGGAGGCAACCCGTCATTAGAGTTTGCTTTTCTTTTTCTTTTTAAACTTCTAGTTTATTAGGGTAATTTAGGATTTTAATTTTGATGTTTGTTTTCGTTTTTCTATTACTTGTGTGTTGTTTTGATCTTTTCAGTTTGAAGCTTAGGATTGCATGTGAGGGTCTAGAGTCAAGGCTAACGAAGTGCGAAATCGAGTCTAGGCGAGAGAGGAAACGAAGTTTTGAGTCAAGCTATGAGTCCAATTGATAGAAGGGTTATAGAGTGTTTATTCACTGAAGAAAAATGAGGGAAAGTATTAGTTTATATAACCCCCATACATCAGAAACGGACTTGGGCAGATAAAATTTTCACACAACGGTCTACTCACCGAGTACATCTCGCCGAGTCCATGTGAAAATCCGCGATTCTTCTGCCGTTTATGCTTCAACTCGGCGAGTCTACATACTTACTCGACGAGTCGCTCATTCTTCTTACTTTTGAGCTGAAGATTTGATGACATTTGATATGGGCATTGGTTCTATTCTTTGAAGATCATTTTCCGAGCATTTCCAAGAGTTTTTCCCTTATATCTGGAGCTTTTATAAAGACTATACCACACGAGATGTTGACACCCAAGACATGGATGAGCTGTTCCCATGTCTAAAGTCAGTTGAAGATGGAGCTGAAGAGAAGAGATATCAACCTCGCCACTACTATCCCAGGGGAGTTTGTTCCAACTCTCTCCTTGTCTTTATTGTTCTTTATCATGCATGATATGCAATGGGGACATTGCATAAATTAAGTGTGGGGTAGGGGGTTGGTTACACTAGTTAAATTTTAAAATTTTGCATAAAATTTGCTAGGATTAATTTAGAAAATTTTGGTAAAGCAATCAAGGATCATGCTAGTATTATATTTGATGATTCTATGAAGACCCAAATGTTTAGTTGAGCCAATATACGTTATAGTGCATTTGTGGCCTCCTTTGTTCTAGTGAAATCATGGGACAAAAACACAACCTCGCTTAGTTTGTCGTACACGGGTTTTAAGTGACGGACTCGCCGAGTAGGTCACTGGACTCGCCGAGTAGCCTCTGTTTTGTGAAAATCTATATAAAGGGACTTTCAGATCGATAACCTAGCATATAGAAGAACCCTTGGAGGCTAAGATACGATTGAAAGCGCTGGTGAAGCTCTGGAAAGTGAAGAATCAACCCTACATTCGATTTTGAGGAGAATTAAGGCAAAATCAAGTTTACTCGTTACCTAATCTCTTGTTTGAACTATGTTTTTACCAATTGATTTCGTTTTTGAGTGTTTTACTGCCTTAATCATGAGTTAAAACCTTTTAGCTTCTGTTTGGGGAGACAATGTTGAAACTATGGTTTGATTAATGGTAGGATTGATTTAATATTGGTGATTTTGTTGATTCTAGCTTGTTAAAGAACCTTATGTGTGAATGATAACTATTTTTCTGTTAATAGGAAGATAATTAAGCTGCATGAACATCTCTTAATTGTTACCTCATATAATTTATGTGACCACTTTATTATATGACTAGGATTAGCGACTGTGAAACTAGAACTAATAGAAAAATAGGTAAATTCATGTGTGAGCTTGTGTGATGACCATCAACGAGAGGTTAACTAAAGGACCAATTTAGTTAGCTATTACAAGTTTTAATTAACCCGAATAAATAATCTAGTGAATTGAATTAAATTAGACAACTGGCCACTGTTTGAGTTAGTTTGTTCTCTAAGGATTAGTGCAGCGAACGTGAATCTAATCACCTGAATCGGTAGCCAATAGAAAAATCAATCCATTGCACTATTGCCATAATGTCAACCATAGGATCAATTGAGTTGAACTAAACAGAAGTTCCTTTCATTATTGAATTTAGTTGAATCTTTGCTTATCTAGTTTTTAGTTAATTAATCTAAGTATTAGTTAGTAAGTTTCTAGTCTTGTAAAACTAGAGAAAACCTTTTATCAACTTGTTTTATTTAGATAATATTAGCATTTATTTTAATTGTTTACCGTTCCCTGTGTTCGATACCCTACTTGCTTGAACTATATTACTAATCGATAGGTACACTGCCTTTCGTGTGTTTATTTTGTGTCTAAGTTAGTAGGATTAAAACTAGTTCGTTTCACACACATCAACGTTGCCATGAAGAAACTCCGAGGATTGAAACATGTCGGGTCTATTAAAGATTACGTCGCAGAGTTCACTGCCTTGATGCTGGAGTTGCCCGATTTACAGGAGAAAGACAAGTTATTTTACTTCCAAGATGGACTACAATCTTGGGCTTACAACGAGCTCAAGAGGAGGAACGTCCAAGATGTTGACGAAGCTATAGCAGTAGCGGAAGACCTTATGGACTTCCGAAGAGATACCCCGATTAGGAAACCTAGTGGGGGAGAGAGACCAACAACAAGGCCGCAACAGAAGGACGATAAACCCACTACAAGACCATCAACTTTCAAGGGGAAGGCGATTGAAGGGGGACCTCAAAGGGAAGTCAAGTGCTACTTATGTGACGGCCCTCACCTAATCAAAGATTGTCCCAAGAAGAAAAGTTTCAATGTGATGGTCTTCGAAGAAGAAAAGGAAGAAAGAGACGAGGCACAACTAGGCTCCATGCGACGCCTCAATTTGGTGGCAAAAGAAGAGGCCCACACGAAGAAAGAAAGAGGACTCATGCTTGTGAAAGTTAGTATAAACAACAAAGTCACTAAAGCCTTAGTAGACACAGGTGCGTCCCATAATTCCTTTCTAAACATGAAGCTGAAAATATGAACATTCAATACACCAAGGAAATAGGCTGATTGAAAGCTGCCAACTCTCCTTCCGAGCCTATCCTTGGAGTTGCTTATGGAGTAATTGTCGAAATCGGGGGATGGAAGGGTCCTATCGATCTAACCGTAGTACCCATGGATGATTATTGCATGGTCTTGGGGATGGAGTTCTTCGACCAGGTACGCCATTTCTCATTCGAAGATCAAACCATGCGTATCACCAACGATTCAACGATACACATCGTACCCTTGGAAAGAAGCAAAACAGAGTCTCAGATCTTATCAGCCATGCAACTCAACAAGGGACTAAAGAAGGGAGAAATGACGTACTTTGCAACGTTAAAAGAAGAAACCACCCCGCCCAACAAAGAAATGTCAAATACCGTGAAAAAAGTACTAGAAGAATTCAAGGACGTTATGCCAGCAGAGTTGCCAAAGAAATTACCACCGAGAAGGGAAGTGGATCACGAGATAGAACTTGAGCCTGGAACTAAGCTACCAACAATGTGTCCTTATAGAATGGCTCCACCTGAGTTGGAAGAGCTAAGAAGACAATCGAAAGAGCTACTAGATTACAGATTTATCCACCCTTCAAAGGCCCCATTTGGTGCCCCAGTCTTGTTCCAGAAGAAGCATGATGGAAGTGTAAGAATGTGCATAGACTATCGGGCACTAAACAAAGTAACGATAAAGAACAAGTACCCGATCTCACTGGTAGTTGATCTATTCGACCGACTCGGGAGTGCACGATGGTTCAAAAAGATGGACTTAAGGTCGGGATATTGGCAAGTACGCATAACATCGGCGGACGAACCGAAGACGACGTGTGTGACAAGGTATGGCTCCTACGAATTCTTGGTCATGCATTTTTGATTGACGAATGACCCTGCCACATTCTGCACTTTAATGAATAAGATATTCCACCTATTCTTGGATAAATTCGTGGTGGTGTACTTAGACGACATAGTAGTCTACTCGGAGTCATTAGAAGAGCACGTTGAACACTTGCGGCTAGTGTTCCAAGTACTCAGGGAAAACCAATTATACATAAAGATCGAAAAGTCCTCCTTTTCCCAACCAGAAGTAACGTTCCTAGGGCATAAGATCGTTGATGGGAAGATCCATATGGATAGCAACAAGATACGTGCAATCCAAGAATGGGAGCCGCCAAAGGATGTTTCTGAACTACGATCGTTCTTAGGCCTTATAAACTACTATCGAAGATTTATATCCGGATACTCAGCTAAAGCCACTCCCCTCACCGACCTTCTAAAAAAGAAAGTTTCGTGGGAATGGACTGAGAAGTGTCAAATGACGTTTGATCTTCTAAAGAAAGCTATCACGGAGGAACCAATCTTGAAGCTACCAGACTACACGAAACCATTCCAGGTGAAAACAGATGCGTCAGACTTCGCGATTGGAGGGATGTTATTACAATATGACCATCCAGTGGACTACGAAAGTCGGAAGCTAAATGATACGGAACGGAGATACCCGGTACACGACAAGGAAATGACAGCAATCATACATTTCCTTCGAGTATGGAGACACTATTTGCTTGGGAGTCGGTTCGTTATCCAAACCGACAATGTGGCTACTAGTTACTTCCAAAATCAGAAGAAACTAACCCCTAAGCAAGCTCGTTGGCAAGATTTCTTAGCAGAATTCGATTATGCCATGGAGTATAAGCCGGGAAAAAACCAATGTAATTTCCGACGCTCTAAGTCGAAAGGCCGAACTAGCAACCCTCACTAGAGTAACATGCGATCTTGCTGACCGAATCAAGGAAGGGCTAAACCACGATCCATTAACGAAAAACTTGATGGAAATGACGAGGGAAGGCAAGAAAAGAAAATTTTGGGTCGAAGACGGATTATTATTTACGGTCGGCAATCGCATGTATGTCCCAAGATGGAACAACTTGAGAAGAGATGTCTTAAAGGAATGTCATGATTCCAAATGGGTTGGACATCCAGGTACTCATCGTACGAAAGCAATCATAGAACAATTGTAACTTCCCAAAGTCCAGGTATACCTTGTAATCCTTGATCTTTTGAGAATTTGTCCATTTTGGCCCTTTTTAGAGAAAAGGTGGTAAATGAGTAGGTGGGGCGTACTAGAGTGTACGCTCAGCGTAATCATGAGCGTGCATTTGACGCGGCGACCACCTAGTACGATGGGCATACCAGAGGGTACGCTGGGCGTACTAGGCCTAGAGTGGAAACCCTAAGTTGGGGTGTGACCCTATATAAAGGATATGATGGCCTCGTTCCTGGCCACCATTCCCAGACACCAAACACTCCTAACCCTAAATCTTCATTCTTATAGCTTGTGAGTGCATTTGAGAGCTTGTGAGTATGATCTTGTGTTCTTGAAGTGGAGAAGAAGCCTTGGAGAAGAAGGAGTGAGAGTCCAAGCTTTTGGATCAGAGCTTAGCTGTGTGGAAAGCTTCACATAGAGGTATAAAGCTTCAAGCTTTCTCACTCTTTTGATTTGTGAATTTTTATGGATTATTTTAGGGTTATGTCCTAAAAGATGGAGACTTTATGTGTCAATGAGCTCCAGAGACCTTGATCTACCCCCTTTTAGTGTATTTTGTGGAGTAAAGTCATAAAAATCAAATATTGGACGTGAGAAATGAGCCATGCATGAGTTATGAGCTTCATGAGGAAAGAGGATGAGTGTTTTGAGTGTTTGTGACCTAATCAGCCATGCAAAGGCTTAAAGTCACTGACTTTATGGATTAAGAGATATTAGGGAGTCCAGATCTGTGATATGAGCCAAGGTCTTAACTGATTAAGACCAAATATGTGAGGAGAGTAAAACTGGGACGTACGCTGGGCATAATCCCAGTACGTGCAGCGTAGGGGTCGAGCATCCCCGATGCCTGCATGGCAGCCGAGTACACCCAACGTAGAGATTTGGTACGCACAGCGTACTCCCTGCCGTTGACTTTCGGTTGACTTTTAGGGTTTGGTCAATTTGTGGACCATAAGGCCATAGAAGGGTAAAATGATCTTTTTCCCTTCTGTGAGTTTGTAGAAGGGTTAGTTTAGCTTCAGTGAGAGCCTTCTTAATTAGGGATTATTATTGTTGTGATAGGCCGAGGCTAGACCGGTGATTCGAGTTCAAGATTATCCAAGTTCTTACGAGGTGAGTCTTCTCACTATACTTACCTTGAGTGGTAATCTATGTGTGACCGGAGGGTCTTATGTGCATATACTGTGTATTGAGTTATCCTGCTTATTTGTCTTTATGATATGTATGATGTGTATTATATTGAGTTACTGATTTGAGGGACTGGAGGGTCCATCTAAGTTGTGGGACCAGAGGGTCCCACTGAGACACATTTGACTAGAGGGTCTTATCTGAGTATAGCCATGAGAGGCTGATGAGTTACGAGTGGGATTTTGGGGAACTCACTAAGCTTTGTGCTTACCGTGTTATGTGTTATGTGTTTCAGGTACTTCTCAGGATCACGGGAAGGCGCCGACTTGATTGTACACACGTCGGAGATTTGTGTCATGTTTTGAGAGGATCCTGGATTAGTTATATATTTAGTTTGGGATATGTGTTTGATGATTTGATAATACTTTCGGAGATATTGAATTGAGAAAATGTGTTTTAAAAATTTGAAAAATTTGGTTTGAAAATTTACGTTGTTACAACGATCCTATTATTGGCCCAATATGCGAAGTGACATAGACGCCTATGTGAGGACTTGCCTCATTTGTCAACAATACAAGGTCGAACAGGCCAAACCGGCAGGATTGTTGGAACCACTACCGATCTCCGAAAGACCATGGGAGAGCATATCGATGGATTTTATTTCAGCATTACCAACGTCCGAAGGGTGCGGATCCATAATGGTGATTGTAGATCGATTCTCCAAATATGGAATGTTTATTCCCGCCCCTCGGGATTGCACAGCTGAAGAAGTAGGACGACTATTCTTCAAGCATGTCATGAAATATTGGGGACTTCCCCGAAACATTATAAGTGATAGAGATCCCCGCTTTACAGGGAAGTTTTGGAGGGAGCTATTTAAGGTAATGGGATCAGAACTCCACTTCTCGACTAGTTTCCACCCTCAAACCGATGGCCAAACTGAGAGGGTGAATCACTTGCTCAAGATTTATTTAAGACACTTTGTCAGTGCAAACCAACAGGATTGGGCCAAGCTAATTGATGTGGCCCAATTTTCATATAACTTACAACAGAGTGAGGCTACGGGGAAGAGTCCTTTCGAGATCTAACAAACAGCTATAAAGGATCAAGCCCACCCGCGTACAAGTTTGTCAAAGGATGGAACGAAGAACTAGACATAGCAAAGTCTTACTTACACAAGGCAGCCAAGCGAATGAAGAAATGGGCAGACGAGAAGAGGCAGCCAAGAGAGTTCATAGTAGGGGACGAGGTAATGGTAAAACTCCCATAAAGGATGTTCAAATCTACCAGACAGGTACACAAAGGGTTAACACGAAGATATGAGGGGCCATACAAAATTCTCGAAAAGGTTGGGACCCGATCATACAAGATAGAATTACCATCCCACTTAAAAATTTATCCAGTATTCCATGTAAGTCTCCTCAAGGATTACAATCGCGATGAAGAAGATCCATCGAGGAGAAAATCACATCGAGCCCCAGTAGCAAACGTAGTGTCGTATGACAAGGAGGTGGATGAAATCTTAGCAGATAGAACAGTTCGTAAACGAGGCTCACCCAATTGGACAGAATATTATGTTCGATGGAAGGGACTACCCGATAGTGAGTCTAGCTGGGAACGAGAACAAGATCTGTGGCAGTTCTGAAGCAAGATCGAGGAGTACATATCTAAGACTTGACTAGGTCGTCAAGAACTTAGGTGGGGGAGGGTGTCACGATCGAGATTCTAAACTCTTCCGGAGTACTCATGTCACACCTCAAAACCGGAACGGCGGAAACGTTCGTGGGTGGAGGACGTCATGTTTAGTATCACAAGACATGCATCATACTAAGCAAAGTAATGAACAACCATTTCATTAGAAAGAAAGTGTTTACAATGTGTGTGTTCACAAAACATAGAATACAATATCAAATAACAAAACAAGACTTGAAGCTACTATGCTCCATCTTCTGAATTCCCAGCACGAGTACCTGTCTACTAGGCTCCTGAGAATACAAGTTATTTTAAAGAGTTGATCAGCAATTAAGCTGGTGAGTTCATAAGATTTTAGTGATGTAAGTAAGTTGTAGAAGTTGTTGTAAAATGTAATTGAAAAATGTAGTTGAAAAATATAGTAAGTTGTAAGTTCTATTTAGAAAAGTTCGCCTGTTCCTTTAGAAAATCCTATATTTCCTACTTTAATGAAAGATAAGTAAAAATGACTCTACAATCCTTTCTATGAGTACTAAATGGATACAAGTTATATAAGACTCAGAGTAAACAAATAATCGATTGTGCGCATCTGCCCTAAGGCGGAAAACACACATCCCATTGTTTGTTTGATCATTGTGGTATATAACCCTGGTGTATTCACTTGTTACTCATGGAGTTAATTGTAATGGTTCCTTTATATTTAATGAAAAGATTCTTTAAGAAAACCCTTATTCCTTATAATAAAATGGTGACCACAGTGATTACTTCTATAATCACTTAGTTTATACTGACTATATATGATCTAATATCGAATAGAAAGTTAATTGGGTGAATATGCCCTAAGCCCACAACCAAACAAGGAACAGGAAGTAAGGTGGAAAGTACACATCCAACAACCTATTGGGTATTAATGATATATAATCATGATATATAAACTCAGGTATTATAGAGTTAATCACCTAAGGTCCTCTAAGTTTATACTGGTTTAATAAAATGGATTAAACCCTTAAGTGGTAAGTGTCTAGTTTTGTATACCAAAAGTTATGATTTGGAAAATATGTTTTGTACTAGAAAACTGTGCATTGACTCTGTGTCCTATGACTTGACCCATACTTGGTACCCTTATGATGACTTAATGTATACTAAATATATATATATATATATATATATATATATATATATATATATATATATCTAGAATCGAATAGAAAATAGACTGGGTGAATTCGTTCCAAGCCCACAACCAAACAAGAAACAGGAAATGAAGCGGAGAGCACACATCCTATTACCTGTCGGATCCTATTGATATATATCCTTTGATGTATACATTAAGGAATCCTAAGGTTAGCATTATGGTCCTATCTACTAAACGTAGCCTTCTACCAAGGCATCTAATGTTATGTATGTTTGTTTCTTGCATGAGTGTGTATTTTCCCAAGTGAGACTATCATTAACCAAAAATATAGTTTTTACATTACCGTTTATTGTGAGAAGATCACAATGTGAATGAAATGGGGAAATAATAATAGTACTGTAGTGTTGTATTATAGTAACTACTGCTGTACTACCTACCTTAAACCAATTATTATTTAAGGTATAATGTGATATGATTGCACCATACTATCGACTAATAACACGACGATGAAAGACATCAGAAGAAATGACATTTGGCACCCGTAGACTTGCAAATCCCACTGTAGTGAACAGCAAGGTGTAGGATAGTCAATCCAATATATATATCTATACCCAAATTCACGCTCTCCCTCTAGGAGATTCTGGCTGCAAATCGAACCATGACAGGTGATGCCATGCCTCGAAATAGTGATTCACATTTATGTTATAGTATACTTGCATATGTATTGTATGTACTAGATGTATTGTATGTTCTCTCTGTCTAGTATGTAGCATGTTCTCTTTGTTTGTCATAATAGTATGTCCTGTTTCTCATAATAGTATGTTCTGTTTCTCATAATAGTATGTTCTCTTTCTCATAATAGTATGTTCTGTTTCTCATAATAGTATGTTCTGTTTCTCATAATAGTATGCTTTGACTCATGTATGAACTGACTCTTTGTATGCTTCATTATACTAGAAGTGACGAGTAGTGTCTTCCTAAACTATACCTATTATAGTTTACTAATGTTTTACTTGAACTGTTATTGAAAAGACTCATTTATCTACTAAGTTATGCTTGTACTTTAAAACGGAGTTTTGTAAAACTATAAAGTAACATAATTTTAAAAGAGTTTTTGAAATGTTCTGATCACTTATAAAAGACATAAGTAATCTTTTGAAAGATGTTTATAACAAACAATTACACAATTATCATTGTGTTCAACTTGTATTCCCCCCCCCCTTAAAAGCATTTAAAACAGTTAAAAGATTCATTACGGGGTATGAACTCACCTGATGTGGGTGATTCAACGAATACGTGTGTAAGGATGAGAAGTTCCACGAATGAAGTCCCAAGATACAACAAGTCCTAAATGACATATATTGGCATATATTGACATAAATATAGTGTTTATAAGCAACTATATGAAAGGGAACACCTTCCGGGACTAGGAAACACTTTGACCAAGTGTTGGAATCACATGTGATTCATCAAAGGAAAGTGGAATGGCACTACCATGAGTTTACTGCCATGGGTTTACGGCCAAGGAAGTTTACGGCCGTAAACTCATGGTCAAACATGCATAAGTGTGTGTTTGAAGGCTAGGGAAGCTTGAGGGACTTTTGCTCTACACAAGGATGAGAAAGACCAACTCAATGGAGAGTGTTGAGGTGTTTACGGCCAAGGGAGTTTACTCCTGGCCGTAAACTCTCTAAATGGTCACATTTAGGGTCTTAAAGGTAAGGAGTTTCAAAGGCTTAAATGTCCCAAAGGTTAGCAAAGTCCTAGATGTGTTTAAGGTCCAAGACTTGACCTTAATTGGAGTTTACGGCCAAGGGTGTTTACTCTTGGGCCGTAAACTCTCTAAATGATGAGTTTGGTGATGATTCAAGGTCTTACAAAGCACAAGGGAGTGTTCTAGCCTCAAATCCAAGCCTTAGGAAGAGTTTATGGCCAAAATGGCCTACTTATAGGGGTTTACGGCCATGGGAGATGGCTTGGCCGTAAACTCCTTTTGGTATTGCATTCTTGATGATTTCTAGGTTCTAAGCATGAGTCTTAACTAGATATCAAGTATAGGGAAGAGTACTTACGATATAGAGGCTTGAAATGGTTGATTTTGGCCAAGAACACTAGTGTGTGTTCTTGGTGTTCTTGATGATCTAACAAAATGGAATGATTTCATGGAATGATACTAGTTAATGGAGGATATCAACTAATCAAAGGTTAGAACACTTACATAAATGAAGATCTAGATGAAGAATCCGATGATACTTGAGAGAGAACTCGAGTTCTTGGGGTTGGAATGCAAGAAATGGCTAGAAATGATCAAGGGCCATATATATGGACTTGAGTTTACAGCCACATGAGTTTACGGCTGTAAACTCATTGACATTGTGGCCGTGAACTCCTTATGATGAGGTTAAGGTTTGTTTCGTTGAACAGTGTCTCTAGCAGGTACATTCTAACACTCATTCCTTAAGTGTACTAGGCTTAAAACTCCTTAGAATGACCTTTAACCAGGCTAGAACTCATTACCAATGAGTCTGACACTCAGTTGAGTTGACTGACTGAGCTTTCAAAGCAAAACTTTTTCGGGTTGTCACAACTCAAGAAAATGGGAGAACTTACAAGTATATCCCATTAGACCCTGGAACGTCCTACATTTCTCTAGGACATCGAAGAATGATTTAGAACATTTCATGAAGACTTGTAAATATATGTAGCTTAGGAGAATAGTCTAGATTAGTCAAAAATATAGGACTAATGTAGTAATATCTAGAACCTTCCCTAAGGGGGGGGGGGGGAGGACAAGTATAAATAGGGAGGAGCTCATTTGCTCCAAACCATCGGAAAGTTTCCTTGTATTCTCTCGAGCTCTTATAATAGAAGTTCTCTTTCATTTGTAGAAACTCGAAAACCTTATTCTCTTGCTTACTTAGTCGTTTATACATCTCAAGGAAGTGTTGTAGCCTGATTTAGTCGAAGTTACACTAAGTGGCACACGGTGATCGAGTTGTCCCGTGACACAGGGGTTGTTTTCTATTATATTTGATGCTTGCTTAATTTTCAAAGCTGGAAAAATCGATTTTCTACATTATGCCTGATAAACTCGCCGAATCCATGAACAGACTCGACGAGTCCACTCAATAAAGCATGAACTCGGCTACTCCACTTCATGAACTCGTCGAGTAGGTGCTCCAGGGTGCAGATTTTCGAGTTTTGGCCCGAAATTGGATTAGGATCATTACCCCCAAACTGTTTTTTGAACCATGAAATCTGTTTTTTCATAGGGTAATGATCATGCTTGTCCAATTTAAAGATAATTGTCATAATTTCAAGATTTGTATTAGTTTGTATGATTAGGCTAATTTCTTGAAGATTGATGATATGAATTATCTTGTTCTTATGATTTTAGTTAGATCATGAATAAATTATTTGATAAATTTTGTTAGTTAAAAATATGATCTAATTGCCTTAATAAAATCCATAACTTGTCCTCAAGTTATGGAAAATGAAAAGGTTTTCTTTTCAAAGGTTATTAAAACTCATAGGTTATGCAAAATGAATGGTCTCATTTTTAAGAGTCATTTTAAATGGTTTTAAAGTCTTTCATAACTTTTTCTCAAGTTATGGAACATGAAAAGTTTTCATAAAAACCACATTAAACTCATAAGTTATGGAACTCCAAAAGTTTTGACAAGATTTAAAACTTGTCCTCAAGTTTTGGAATTTGTAAAGTCTCACTTTTGAATACTTTAATTCCAAACCCTAGAGTTTTAAAAGTTAAAATTCAACCCTTATACTATTATATTATTATAAGTTTAATAATTATATATATATATATATATATATATATATATATAAGACAAGTCAGTCTTATCGTTAGTAGGCCTCATTCACGAAGCCGGTCTATAAGGGGGGTATAAAGTTACTGCCTATAAAATGGTAGTTTAATGGGTGTCCACTCTCACCCACCGCTTCTTTGACTGGTGGAGGGTCGTTAGCTGAACGGGTAGGATAGGACATTAATTCTCCATCATTAAAAGTATAATGAAAAATATAAAGTAATTAAACTTTTATTAAATTCTCAATCTTAGTTACTTTAGGAAAAATGTGAAAATGGTGCTAATCCATGAAATTACACTTTGCACCTTGTTAAGTCGCTAGTGGAGCGTGTGTGGTTAACCGGTACACTAATCTGGGACTGACAATGTGTGACAAAGGGTAACTTGATGTTAATCATAGATCAATAGAGTGTGTGTGGTTAACCGGCACATTGATTAGGTGATTTGTAACATTGGGTGTACCAAGCTAATTTGCATGGTTATTCACACCTTGTTTATGATCCTCGGCATCCCAGTCACAAACTTGAAGGGCACAATTGAGATTTAAACATGCCATTGAAAAGTTCAATGAATCTCAAAGGATCTAGGAATTTCCAATCCAATTAAAACTTAATAAACTATTTCGTTTTTCATGGTGGAAATTGGTAAATCGTCATTTACCTACCTTCAAATATTCTACAATTGGATTACGGCATCCCTTTTCGCAATTGTAGAATATTATGTTGGGTCCTAGCCTTAATATTTCGTTTTGGGTGTTATATTAAGGACTTAAATCAACTAACTTGAATTTCTCCTTCATAGATGTCTAATTCTGACAACTATAGCCTTCCTTATCCTTTTAGAAAAAGCTTTCTAATGGAGATGATATCCCACATGACGATCAAGATGAAAGATTAATCCCTTTGTCGTGCATTAATGGGATTGGAAATCATACTTCACTTCCTCCACCTTCTCCAATTATTCTCCCTAACCCACAAGTTCAAAGACTTGAAAAGTTTAAGGTCACTCAAGCCCTATTGGCAAGCAAGTCTGTATGTGCCAACATCTTGGAGATGAAGTTACATATTGACAGGCTGGGAGAGTTGGGTGTTGAAGTCTCAAGGAAGTTGGCTGTTGACTGGGTTCTTTAATCACTTCTTGAGTCATATAGCGGGTTCATTAAGGACTACTATATGACAGACCACGACATGACCTTTATCGATCTTACCTATTTGCTTGTTGCTGCTGAATCAGCAATGATTTGGTGCACTGGTAAAGCAAATTTGATTGGAAGGTCTACTCCCCAAACTTCCATTGACATTGACAATGGTAACATTGGAAATCCAGAAAAGCTTTCTCTTCCCAATGGAAAGGGATCGACCATGGTCAAGTCATTTGACCAAATGGTAAAAAGAAATGCTAAGTCTGAGATAGTCCAGTATACTATTCCCAAAAGGTCCATATGTTCCTATTGCCAAGAGAAGGGGCATTGGTTGCGAAATTGCTCTATTTACCTGAAAGATTATAAGGATGGTAAAGTCAAAAAGTTTGACTCTACTTCAGGTAAGTCCAATATCTAACTCTATTAAGTTCCTATTTGGATATTCTTAATACATGATGTAATGTAATTACATTTGATGTTTTAGAGAATCGAAGAAAATAAAGGAAACTTAAAGGAAGAATAAGTTGATTCTGATCGCAAAGAGATGGATTTCGATTGCATGGTTCGATGATCATAATTTTGAGCTGCAGCTTAAGAGTTAGATTGCTTAGGAATAGATAACAACATAGTTTTCATATGTATTTGCATTGTAAGGAAAAGTTTTCCGCATTTTATGAATAAAGAAAAAAATTTGTGAAATATATTTTATTTTAAGTTTCCTCAAAATGGCATTTGTGAAAATTGTTGTTTATATGTTTCCATTGATAGCAATATTGGAAAATGGATTTGATTCTTTCATTTGTGGAAGTGCCATAATTTACCAAATAAGGAAATATTCTCATCACCCAAGGTTCAGCTGGATAGAAACTTGGAATCATGCAACTTGTATTGTATGATGAATGAGAACTTCATCTTTGGGAAATTAAGACTAATTCCTTGTTCACATGTATGTGTGAGTCAAGTGAAGGACTAGGAGATCGAGTACACTTGGTTGTGCGCTGATCAGGTCCACCACAAAGAACGATAAAACTATTCGTCATGATTTACTAAAAACTTAGTAAATATGGTTATGCTTACAAGTTTAAGTGTAATTCTGAAACATTGGAATAGTTTCAATGTTTTGGCAGAACGAATGAGAAGAATCAAATTAGGCAGAAAGATAAAAGGTTCTTCAATCTGAAAAGATGGGAGAGTACTTTAGTATCGTGTTTTATGATCATCTTAGTGATTATGGAAAAATCATATCACAATTGATCCTCTAAGGATATCTTAGTGCATTTGTATGGCTAAGAAGAGGAATCGTGAGTTGTTGAAATGGTTAAATCAAGAAGATGAGTCATACTTCGTTCCAAAATAAGTCTTAGATTCACACTCCAAGATCGTAACTTGAGTGACATAATCTTAAGAAGGTTTAAAACACTCATCAAATGTTGAGTAAAATGTTTTTGCTCTTGTACATTTGAAATTGGTAAGCTGTGATGTTTTGGATAAAACAAAGACCAACTAAGACCAATTGTGTGAAGTGTTTGTCTTGATAAGAAACCGCACTAACTCTTGAATATTTGTTTGTCAAGTACTGTTTCTTGACAAAGTGAATCTTATATGTCAAGAGGTTAGTGGGAGTCTTAAGGATCTTAAAGAGTTTCAAGAACTAATCAAGAATAAAACCTATTGTTTATCGCTAGCACACGACTTGAGGTTTGTAACCTATCGTGTTGACATATTCTTGTTTCTGTGCCCATTCCAGTTAAAGTTGACTATGCATTTGAGTTCTATGAGTGCTCAATTGTTTGCATAACAACTTGGAAGCAATGGTAGGCCCTTGTGCTGCCAGGTGGCAAGAATTTAAAATTGAACAAGTTCAGTCCATATGAGTTTGAATTTGTCACTAACCTTGTCTTGTGACTATGGTTATGAAAAAATCACATGGATAGGAACACATACACCATAAAATCTAAGTGTCATAAGGTTTCTCTCAAATTCATGAAAATGATGGTGAGGAAACGCTTTCACTAAGTCGATTTTATATAGTTAGCAATTGTGATATTTGCATTCTCAAATTCGATTATGATTACGGCATCCCTCTTCATAGTTCGAATTGTGAGAAATGGCAAAAGGTCTAAACATTTCAGACTTATGGCTGTAGGTTCTAAAATTTTTTAGACACACATGTGAGCTATCTAAGGAGAGGTGTATGAATTTGAGAAGCCTAGATAAGGTCTTATCGAAGCATCTCGTATCAGAAATCTGAACTTTGGTAAGAAAGTCAATAAGTATTGATTTCTAGAAGTCCAACTATTTTCTGGGTACATGTCAAAGCTAGTGGGAGCATAAGTGTTATGCTAATAGGAATGTAATTATTATGCTAGTGGGAGCACAATTATTACGCTAAGTGTTGTAAGCTAGCAATGTTAATTATAGAAAACAGAAGTTTCAAATCGCAAAGCTGCAGGGCTTGAAAAGTTGTTTTGCTATAATTAAGGGAGAAGAATTTATACTTCATTTCAAATCTAAAAGCTTAGATTGAGATTTTAATCAAATTTAGTCAAGGATATATATGAATGCTATGTTGGAATGATTCAACATAAGGAAATTCTATATATATGGAAATGATAATTGCGTTCTCAAATTTGATTATGATTACGGCATCCCTCTTCATAGTTCGAATTGTGAGAACATGGCAAATAGAGATATTATAGCAAAAGACTGATCAAGTATCATGTCTTTATGTAAGACATTATGAATCGTGTCCCATATGCTTCGGGTATAGGATCGATTGCATATGTTATAATATTCTCGTGTTCTAATTTTTCCAAATGCCCAGGGCATTAAAAGGGAAAAAGGGACTAAAACAAGATATGACTAAAGTGGTTAAGCAGTTGTCGAGGACAATCTGAGGTTTACCAAAGATTGGTTGCTCATGGACAGTTGGAAGTATTTTGAAATTTTTTTGGAAGGACCATATAGACATAACACAAGTTTGTTGCAGTATTCATGAGTACTCCTGTAATAAGATTTGAGTATTGGATTCAACCCACGCTCATTGTATCACTTCATGGATTTTATCACGAGTGATCATGAGACGATAATATATTATATTCTTGAAACGGAGACATATGAGTTGCAGTTTACAAGTCGG
This sequence comes from Lactuca virosa, assembly GCF_052849685.1. NCBI lineage: Eukaryota > Viridiplantae > Streptophyta > Magnoliopsida > Asterales > Asteraceae > Lactuca > Lactuca virosa. The sequence goes on along the minus strand of NC_136433.1, from coordinate 84,042,181 downwards.
TTGCAAATTGATAATATGAAAACGCACCGGTAACTTGGTGTTATAAAACGTATTGTTGTGTGTGATTTGATGAGTAAATAGAGCAAGCATATGAGTCGAATTTTATCTGTTCCTTTTACCCTAAGGGGATAAAAGCGATATCCGTGGGCCGCTCAATGATTTAGTGGTGACAAACCTAAGTGCTTGGCCAAGCTTGGACTGATTTGATTTGTTCAATTAGTCGGTTGTCATAAATCAGAAATCGGGAAACAAAACATGAACAGAGAGAATGATTATAATCCATGTCTCAGTTCATACGATATCTAGAATGGAGGAATATATGATCCCTTATCTAATGGACGCGTCATTTGATATGTTCAGAGTTCGACATTGGCTTTTGAGAGCTACGATTGCTAGTTGGGTTTTGGAGTCGTACTTGCAATAATAGTTATTAGACTTATCCAACTGGGAGACTGTAAGATTAGGTGTCTAAGCCCATAACTATAGTTGTTATGTACTTGACCCGAGAGTAGCATGGTCTATTTCGGGTTGCCTTCATCAGGACAATTTGATAGGATCGATATTTGAGTAAGAAGTTATTTGTGATTTATTAATATATTATATGTATAATATATTAATTGAGGAATCATATTATTGAATTAGTATTGATCAAGAATTAATTTAGTAATCAAAAGAGACTAATTAAATATATGGGGATTGATTTGGTAAATCAATGATTCTTATAGTGTGGGCCAATTGTTGTTTAGGATGGGCTAAACCAATATGGTGGTCCATGGATAGTCCATGGAGGTTTAAACCCATGAAACCTAAGTAATATGAATGGTCATGGAGCATTAGGGTTTGCATGTTTGTAACCCTAGTTATGCCACACTATAAAAGGAGTCCTTAAATCACCAAATCGGCACCCTAGAGTTCTAAGAGTTCATTGAGCCGATTTTTGTGCTTCATAACTTCTCTCTCAATATTCTCCAATTGTTTATGATGTTTGTGACTTGTTTGAGGCACAACACTTGAGGTGCTAAGCTCTTAAAAGGCCAATGTCTACAAGCTACAACAAAGAGGTAATCTTCTAACTTGTTTTTATGATTTATATGTCAATTGTATGCTAGTTGTAGGCTTAATGCTTTGGAAACAATATTGCATGTATAATTAGAGAAAACATAGATCCAAGGCATTTAGGGTTGTATATGCACCATAGGATGTTGTAGTATACCAAAAACCAACACACACACACACACACACACACATATATATATATATATATATATATATATATATATATATATATATATATATATATATATTAATAAAATCGTGTTTATATATATTTCTTATATAAAAACGTGCTTGAATAATTTTTTATATAATACGTGTTTGTATACATTTTATATATAAACGTGTTTGAATACAAATACATTTATTATAAAATAAGTGTTTATAATATATATATATATATATATATATATATATATATATATATATATATATATATAATGTTTTTACAAAAGAAATATATACAAACACTTACTTGGGTACATATAAATAAGTTTTTACAAAAGAAATGTATACGTTTACTATGAAATAGGTGTTTGTATGCTTTTTTTTTTATAAATATGTGTTTGCATACAAATGTATACAAAATAAAATAAGTGCTTGTATACATTTTTTTGTAAATTACATGTATGTATACATTTTTTTTATAAAAACGGATTTGTATATATTAATATACTTAATAAATACCTATTTTTATAAATAGGTATTTCGTATACAAAAAAAAAAAATTAAAGTTTTTATATAGAAAATATAAGATTTTTTATGTGAAAATATGTTTTTTTTATATAAATATGATTTTATAAAGAAAAAACATATTCAAAACAAAATTTTGAGAAAAAAAAAAGTTATAAAAAAACTAAATTTGGATGAATTCATAACAAAATTCTAAATTTTAGGCCAAAAGGGTAAATTTTGGACCAAATTTGTAGTAAAACTTAAAATCTGGGCTAGAAGTGTAAATTTTGGATTAAATTTGCAATAAATTTTAAAATCTGAGCCAAAAATATAATTTTTGAAAGTTGGATGACCTGTTGACCGGGTAAAAGGGTTAAATTGAATACAATTGCCGGTTTTTGGGACTTTATTGAATAAAAAAAGATATAAAGACTTAATCGATTATGAGACCAATATGTAAGGACTTTATTGCAGTTTCCCTATAGTAAAGAAAAATATCCAAAATAGTCTTTATATTTTGGTTTTATTGAAAAAAAAAGTCAATCTTGCTCTTTTTTAACCATTGAAACCGGTAAACACTTGCAAAATAATCATTATACCCGGTTAGTGTCGGTTTTAAGGGTTAAATTGCAAAATAATAATAATAATAATAATAATAATAATAATAATAATAAATGGTTTTTCATTAATTAGGTTAAAGTTTAAAAACTTTTTTTTGGAGATTTTATGTTTGATATATACTAAATTTATTTAAAGAAAACTTATATTTATTTATTAAAGAACATAAAATAAAGATATCATCTACATCCATTTCACTAAAAAACTCATATTTTTTATTTATTAAAAAACACAATAATGATCATTTATATATATATATATATATATATATATATATATATATATATATATATATATATATATATATATATATATATAATTTTTGGGATTTGTTTTGTGATTCTCTTTAATAAATACAATTCCTAAGCAGAGCACCATATATATGTGGCCTAGAAAAGCACTTATTGCAACAAATCAACAAATATCCTATTAATTGTATTTAACATGTGTTTTTATAACTGTTGTACTTCTTATATTAGGGTTATTGCCATAAAAGTCTTCATATTTACATGAAATGTATGGTTATGTAATAAGTCCACATTTGTGTTTATTAATTCCTCACATTTAGGTAAGTTTTGTCATTTTGAGTTTTTATCAAGTTGTGAAGAGAAAGAACACTAGGTGGACGATCGTGATGACGGTGGGTGGGAGATGAAGAATGCAAAAGGTGGGTCGAAGATGGTGCTGATGGGGGCTATCCGTGTTTTGTGGTGAAGATGATGTTGTTGGTGACAAATGGTAGTGGTGGTGACAGAGGGTGGTGGTGGTGATGCGTAAATATAAGGTCTTTTTATGGCAATGGTGACCGGCTAAGAGGGTGCAAAATCTGATAAAAAGTTAAAATGATTTTTTTTTGACAAATATGAGCCATTAACGAACAAAAAAAAATGAATTTTTGTTGATTTCTCGTAAGAAGTGCGTTTCTAGGTCACATAGTGTATAATTAAGCTATATTTAGAAATAACAACCTTTGATAAACCTTTATTTTCTTAGGTGTCGTTCGTTTGTGAAATGATCTTTGGTAAGTTGTAGCTTTATGGTAAACGACTTCTACCCAAGACAAATCAACAAAGACCTCTTAAGTTATATATATATATATGATATAAATGGTATCTTTATAATTGTAGTAATGATCTTTATTTAAGAAAATCACAAAAAATTTCAAAAATGATTATAAATTATCATCAGTGTGTTTTTAATAAAAAAAATATCTTAATTTTGAGTTTATTAATAAGTAAATATAAGTTTTCTGCAAAGCTACAAAGTTAATACAAATTGCAAATAATTCGTGAGTAACAAAATATCGTGGAGGCTTAGCAAAAATAGTTTTGAAAAACACTAAATGTCAACATTACGAAAAACATAAGGTAAAATTTGCTAAGAAGGACCGAAAGAATCCGTTTTCCAAATATTCAAATTATCCGCATTGCGTTTATATAATTATAGGGTCTATTTGGTACAGTGAAATAGAAAGACCAATGAATGGAATGAGTAACATAATTAAATGAGCAAGGTAATGAATTAGATTGTTACATTTTATTGTTACGTTTGGTTGGCTCGAAACAATAATTTTAAGTCATTTCAACATGTTTTTATCAATAAATATAAATATTTGTAGTGCAAAAATACATAAATACATAAAAAAAACTATTTTATTTTAATAAAGTTTGATAAAAGAAAGATACATGGTTAAATAAATTATATATAAACATATTTTGTTTAGTTTAAAATATATATTATATGCTTTACAGGACTTTAAAAGAATTATCTATAATCTAAAAAATTATAAAACAAAAAGAATAAGATGAAATAAAATCTTAGAATATATATATATATATATATATATATATATATATATATATATATATATATATATATATATATATATATATATATATATATATATATATGGTGAGGTTCAATAGAAAACCATAATTAACAAGTAACCAATGAACGAATCATGAGCGTCGTAAATTATAAGGATCAACGGCCAAAAAAATAGATGTACACTTTTGTACATTGTACGCACACACACCGGATTATACCAAAAAATTCACCTCTTTTTTTCATTTAATTTTTTTTAGGTCATATTTTTTATCGAAAAAAAAACGAATATACCGTTGTTCTCGATTTTCCGTCATCTTTCCATAGAGATTCATGTTGATATATAAAAAACGAACTTTTTTTCGAGAAAAACTCACTGCATTTTGTTAGTTTGTTCAATATTTAAGTTTATTTTTATCAAAAAGAAAACTAATTATACCAAAAAAAATAATTTTTTTGTACTATATTAATAAACATCAACACCGACTAAAAAAGAAAAAAAACCTCGATCAGTGTAGATTCACACTGTGAATTTAAACTATAAATATTTCAATTTTTAACATTCACAATGTGAAAAAGCTCGATCAGTTCAGATTCACATTATGATTCTGACTTACCAAAAAGTATGAATTTTGATATATTTATTAATTTTTTTCTATAAAAAATTGACCTTAACTTTTCAACAAAGAAAATGAAGTAGGTTTTTTGGAAAAAAAAAGTTCGTTTTTTATATATCATCATAGATGTTTATGGAAAAAGGACGAAAAATCGTGAACAACCGTATATTCGTTTTTTTTCGATAAAAAACATGACCAAAAAAAAATTTTAAACGAAAAAAAAAAATGAGTTTTGTTATAATCCGGTCCATGTGCGTCAATTGTAAAAGTCTACAACTCTTTCTTTTGTCGTTGATCACTTTAAATTTCAACGTTTTGGATTGGTTCATTGGTTCTTTGATTAATTGGTTCTCTATTGAACATTTTTCCATATATATATATATATATATATATATATATATATATATATATATATATATATATATATATATATATATATATATATATATATATATAGGGTTGGGTTCAACAAAGAACAATTTTAAACCTTATAACCAAAAAACCAATCTTTTCTCAACTTTTAGAGCAAATTTTTCATCAAAAAAAAAACTAAAAATATAGAAATTCATAACTTTTTATCTTCCATCCATTGATATTAAATTTGATAAAAAAAAGTTTTTTTTATCTATTCAGATTCATACTCTGAATTTGTTCAGATTCACACTGTGAAATCTCTGTAGATTCACACTCTGAATCTATGCAGATTCACACTGTGAATTTGTGCAGATGTGCTCAGATTCATACAGTGAATTTATACAAAATTAATGATTTATAGTGATCTGAACAGAAAAAAAATAATTTTTTTATCAAGTTTAATATCAATGGAAAAAAGACAAAAAATTATGAATTTCTATATTTTTAGAATTTTTTTCGATAAACAATATGATCTAAAACTTGAAAAAATAATGGTTCTTTGGTTCTATAGTTTAAAATAATTCATTGTTGAACTTTTGCCTATATATATATATATATATATATATATATATATATATATATATATATATAGTGTGATGCGGTGCGATTTGAATTTATGTTTTGTAATTAAAAACCACAAACTGCACCGTGTAGTGCGGTTTGACAAAATTACAATCCGCAAACCACACCACATATGTTTTGAACAACGTTATGCGGTGCAGTGTGGTGCGGTGCAGTGTGGTGCGGTGCCGACGTTTTATGCAGTTTGTACGGTTTTTTGCATACCTCTAATATATATATATATATATATATATATATATATATATATATATATATATATATATATATATATATATATATATATATATATATATATATATATATATCAAGGCATTTGTCTAACAAAAAAAACAGTAATTAATATTTAAAATGACATAGTTATTTGTAATTTAGGATGTTTGTTATATACATCATAGTCTGTTATCCTATTATACCTTAGTGTATTACATTTTTAAATCATAAGCTAAGTATTATATATTTAATCATTTTACTAACTTTATTAATTAATCATTATACTATTATTAATCACTTTTATTAATTTTATTATTTTTTAAATTTTCTTTCAAGTTTATTTTTTTATAAGATAAATAATGTAATAAAAAATATTTTTGTATAAGATAATAGTATAAAAATATTTAATATATTTAAATAACTATTAAAGTTGCGCACATTTAATTGCGTTTTTATACTAATTTGAAAATTTATCCAAGTTTCCAAACCATTTATTTGTAAATATTTTTTTGGATATTAATTTCATATGTTTGAAAAAGAATTTTACCATCATTTAAAATTGCATTGTTGTTTTTTTTTATTTAAGCTTTGTATTATTACTAATCATTTCTATTAAATAGTTGTTATCTTTTTGTAACAATAAACTGATCATTGATATTAATAAAACAAAAAATACAAGATAATGACAAATTTTTTAGTTTGCAAAATGAAAAGCAACACAAGCTAAGATATAAACACCTAAAAAATAATAAGATTAAATAGTATACCTTACTTTATACATTGCTAAGAGATAAAATTGTATATTGCATTTTCTAATAAACGTTCATTAAATATATTGTCTTTATATATTTATTTAAAAGAAGAAAAATTATATATTTTAAAAAATATTGATATTAAGATGCTTATTGGCATACTTTTTTTTAAATAGCCAATAAATAAGATTTTATCGAATGTGGATTGTGTAACATCCCAAAAATCAAGGCTAAAAATTTCATTTTTAATTAAGCGATTTATAAAATAAATTGTCAAGACATTGCCAAAATCATGTCAATACATAAAATCGTAGTATCATGTCTCAAAATCATATCATCTGAAGTAATAGAATATCAGAGTACAATCCCAGAAAACTCTAAGCCGAAATCATGTGTGTGTGTGACGCGCTGCTACACCGTCGGCTCCTTCCCCTTAGACGAAGAGGTACCTGAAACCAAAACTAAAACTGTAAGCACAAAGCTTAGTGAGTTCCCCCACCATACCACATACAAATCAACATACATATTGCCCGGCAATTCTGGGGCGCCCGACCTACCCATGTCAAGCCATTCTGGGGTGCTGACCTACCCATGTCAAGCCATTCTGGGGTGCTGACCTACCCATGTCAGGCTATTCTGGGGTGCCGACCTACCCTCCGGTCTATCTTAACCGATCATGGGGACTATTTTACCCCTACTGCTAGCATATAATATCATATCATAATCATGCTGTCAGACATATCTGGGGTGTCTGACCTACCCATTGGTCCTAACGACCGAATCTAGTCCCCTCCTAGTGGTACTATCTCACATAACATAGCATACTAGCATACACGCATATCAAGCAATAGCAAACTAGACAATTATCACAAAGACAATCATCTCAACCAAACAACTACTAGTGGGCCGGCCTTGGTGCCTTAGACCCACTTCTACGGGAAGGTAACTCACCTTGATGTCGTGTAGTGTCTGAACTGTCCTCGGCGTGAAATTCGACTCTCCTGGACTCCTCAATCCCTACACGACAACCCTTCTAAGTTATTAATTCGAACATGCAACCCTTATCAGGGTCAACTCAATTCAGTCAAAGTCAACATTGGTCAAAGTCAACATCCAGTTGACCTGACTCACCGAGTTGGTCTACCAACTCGTCGAGTCGATACTCCTCTAACCCGATACAATCCCTGACTCTACTCGTCGAGTTTGGCAAGAACTCGACGGGTTCTCCTTCAATCATACCCTCAGTACCATTTTCATCTGACTCACCGAGTTCATCCTTGAACTCGTCAAGTCCATCTCCCTCATACGAATACGTCCAGTCTATGACTCGCCGAGTTGTATGAACAACTCGTCGAGTTCATCTTCAAAGGTTGGGAGATTGCCTTGGACTCGCCGAGTTTGCTCAACCACTCGTCGAGTTCCATGATTCCCAGGTCCCTTAAGGGCCTAAACAACTGAGGGACCATCCACACTATCATCTGGTCCATCGACAGAAAGGATTTAGTGGTCATTACACCCTGAGTCGCCGAGTCCCAAGAACGACTCGCCGAGTCCATCTTTGACCATTAATATACAGTCGATTTAAATGGGTCTTAACACACCAAAATCATAGATATGGCCTCCTAATGTCCATTTTACACGTAAAGTTCCAAACTTGGTGCACATGCATGGGGTCTTTGGCTTAAAAAGCCATAAAAGAAGGTCTATAAGATGCATGGGGTGTTTATGGAAACAAAGTGGACACCTCTATGCCATAAAGACTCCCAATAGCCCCAAATCTGAAGCACAAACTGACTTCCAACACTCAATCCCGAATACACCCTCTCTAAGACTTAGAAAATGGAGGAAAATGGACCAAAATCAAGATCTACACAAAGAATAGCTAAGGTTCAACTTTATACCTCCAATAAGCTGGACATGTGCCCAAAACTCTGGATCTTCATGATTCCCCTTGATCTCACAAGCCTCCTCCTTCTTTTCAAGCTTCAAACACACAAAGTAACACCTCAAGGCTAAAAAACACACTAATAACGACTAGGGTTTCGAGATAATGCTTTCTAGGAGTAATAGGGACGATGGAGGCTGAGATAAGTTGTTTAAATGGGGTGCAAACCCTCAAATTTAGGGTTTCACTCAAACAGCACCTACTCGCCGAGTCGGTCTCCCGACTCGTCGAGTAGGCCACTTAAACTTCCCGCGGATCACAACTTTACTCGACGAGTTGGGCCACCAACTCGTCGAGTCCCAGAGGAAATACATGAAGTTCTTGAATTACATACGTACCGGGAATTAGGTGTTACACAACCAAAAATTATATACTAGTCGTGAGACCTATGTATTACATGAGTTTATTTAAAAAAAGTTAAATATGAAGGTCTAAATATTTGAAAAGTTTAAATTTATAAGAAAAATGTTAAAAATATTGAATTTTTAAAATTATAGTATATTTTTATCTTTAAATTTAAACAAATAATTTAGTTAAATAAACAAAAAAAAAATTAATGAAGCTTTAATTTAAGAAATTTAAAATTAGAAGGTAATCCATTAACGAAATTGATATTAATTTATTATTATATTGCATTTATTACATTTAAATATTAAATGAAATTTAATAATACGGAAAAACCATAAAATAAAAAAATAATAATTTAAAATAACCAAAAAATGACATGTGACAATATAAATGAAAATATGATATGTGTTAAAAAGATATTTATTTTTTAGAGTAGATGTCTATTTCTAATAAACATTATTAAAATATATGGGTTTAACATATCTTTAAATAGAAAAACAATATATATATATATATATATATATATATATATATATATATATATATATATATATATATATATATATATATATATATATATATATATATATGAGTTGGCATCGCGCATTTAAAAAAAATAAAAAATAAAAAAAGTAGCAAATTGGTTTAGACCATCTGGAGTACCCGCAACAAAGGTCTCCGTTGTTGACGTGACCACGAAACACGATTACGATCATCATCCCGGCGGTCCACGAAACACGATTAGATGACCTTAAAAGCGTGGATTAGCATGCAAATAAAATAAACAAACAAATAAATAAAAATAAAAATAAAAAAGCGGCATTTTTTTTATAAAGGCAAGACATGATTATTATTATTTTTTGATAAAAGTAAATAGTACCTATAGTTATAAAATAAGGTGTGTTTTGATATTATACTAAGTGTAAAACCTGTGTATTACACGGGTTGATTAAAGAAAATAAAATATTAAAATGTAAATAATAAGCATTTTTTAAAATAAAATTTTGAAATAAGAAATGAAGAAACATATTAAATGTAACTTATTATAATATTTATTACATTTGATACTTTACATATATAAGTATAAGATTATGTGGTTTTTTAATTTTAAAAATTGAAAAACACATAAATTGATATGTGAATATTATTTATTTAAAAAATATCATAAAATGACAAGTGTCAAAACTCATTAGAGATTGACATGTGACAAAAAAAAACCTTCATTTATTAGAGATGATAGGGTGTAGAAAAAATCTCATAACCGTTGGCAAAAAAAACCTTCATTTTTTGTCATGGGTGGTGGTAACTGATTTGAAAGTTCTCCACAACTGTTGTCATGAAGATTATTGTAGACGACCTTAAGCGTGGATTAGCATGCAAATAAAATAAACAAATAAATAAATATAAATAAAAATAAAAAAGCGGCATTTTTTTTTGTAAAGGCAACACATGATTATTATTATTTTTTGATAAAAGTAAATAGTACCTATAGTTATAAAATAAGGTGTATTTTGATATTATACTAGGTGTAAAACCCGTATATTACACGGGTTGATTAAAGAAAATAAAATATTAAAATGTAATAATAAGTATTTTTTAAAATAAAATTTTGAAATAAGAAATGAAGAAACATATTAATTGTAATTTATTATAATATTTATTACATTTGATACTTTACATATATAAGTATAAGATCACGTGGTTTTTTAATTTTAAAAATTGAAAAACGTATAAATTGACATTAGAATATTATTTATTTAAAAAATATCATAAAATAACAAGTGTCAAAACTCATTAAAGATTGACATTTGTCAAAAAAAACATTTATTTATTAGAGAGGATAGGATGAAGAAAAAATCGCATATATAGTATTAAAAGCTGACTTAATAAAAATTGGGTGCGTCAACGACATTTCAAAGCGAGTTAACTTGTAACAATTGGCCTATTTAAACCAGCTACGTGATCTTGAGAAAGAAGATCTGAAATCATGAATAACATCATTAATTTGGAAATTCATTCTAAACTTCGGAAAATTCATTTTATATATATATATATATATATATATATATATATATATATATATATATATATATATATAGGTTCAATAGAGAACCATAATTAATCAATAAACCAATTTTTTTTTTCAACTTTTAGAACTTATTTTTTATTAAAAAAAAAACTAAAAATACAGAAATTTATAACTTTTTATCCCTTTTCCAATGATATCAAATTCGATTTTTTTTTACGTCAAATTCACAATGTGAATCTTTGAAAATTCACAATGTGAATCCGGATTCACACGGTGAATCCGAAAAATATTTTTCACATTCACAATGTTAATATATGAATTTAGATATTTTTAGATTTTTTTTTCGATAAATAATAAGCTCTAGAAATTGAAAAAAAGATTTGGTTCTTTGAACAACCAATAATTATGGTTCTCTATTCAACTTTTCCATATATATATATATGTGATGCAATACAATACGAGTACATGGTTCATTCCATGGCAAAGAGAACGTCGCACATCCAGTCATTGAGATATGACATAGCGAATTAGAATCGGTGTCTGGTTGATGTGGTCGTTTCGGGCCTTCAATCCTATTTTATGTTAACTCATTCAGATAATTACTAATAATGGTCAATATTAATATTATTATTATTATTATTATTATAAATTTCGATAACTATATAAAATTAGGACAACATTTTAAAATTCGGACAAAATTATAAATTCGGACGATATTATAAAATTCGAACGATTATATAAAATGGAACAAAAGTAAAGTTTGCTTTCAATCCGCATAACCCACCACACAAATGTAATACCGAACCAATTAATATATCCGTGATAAATAAAGACAAATTTTGCTTTTGTTCCGTTTTATATAGTCGTTCGAATTTTATTATGTCTTCAAAATTTATAATGTCGTCCGAATTTTAAAATTTATCCGAATTTTAAAATATTGTCCGAATTTTATACGGTTATCGAAATTTATAATAATAATAATAATAATAAGATTAAAGAAAAATTAAAAAACAAATAAAAACAACATAAAAACAAAATAGGAAAAAAAAAACAAAAAAGTCACATCAAGAGGGTGAAATTGGAAAAGAAAAGAATACTTATAGCATTAGCCTAAATTTATTAGGGTAGTTAAGTATATTATTAATATTAATTAAAAATTATATGTCAATATAAAGACTAGTGGTGGACCCAGAAGATTCCAGTAATGATACCATAAAATAATAGTGGCACTAATCTTGTATAAAAGTTACACCCTAATAGAAAAAAAAATTACACTATGGAGATCAAGAAAATTACGTATCTACCCTTCTATGATTATCTATTTGTTTTTCTGTTACCCAGTGTTTATCCTTGTAACATCCATAAAATTCATAAAAATTTAAAACTTTTTCAAACATCCTGTAACATCCATAAATTTCATGCCAAATTCAAACTTTTTAAATCATTAATAAAAGTCAAATAGTATTGTTTACAAAATGTTTTCAAATCAACATCCATCAGAGTGTCCCAAAATCATAACATAAGGATGAAGAGCGGTACGGTCACGCCTTCGCCTTGCCACGATCTCCTGAAGTACCTGAAACAATAAATTGAAAACTGTAAGCCCGAGGGCTTAGTGAGCTACCCCCAAAATACCAATACCACACTGACAATACCATATCAGTAACAATCAATCAATCAATCATGCATACTGGGCCATTGGCCTGACTGGTCTGCCCTACTGGGCCTACAGTCTATCTGAACCTATCCAAACATACTGGGCCATCGGCTTGAATGGACCGCCTTACCGGGCCTACAGTCTATCTGAATCTATCCCGAGCCTTCGGCATGACTGGTCCGCCTCGTGGGCCTGCAGTCTCCCAAGACCGCTCGTAGGGTATGTTGGCCTTCAGCACAAAGCAGGACCACCTCAACCCAACCAATAAGCAATAACCAAATTCGCATACTATCATATACTGGTACATACAAACATCAAACATATCTGTCATACTGATCATCAACCATAGAATCCTCTCATAACTAGAGTACCGACCTAACAGGTCACTAACATACCAATCCTTACAGATCATAAGGCATAACATACTGTCTACCCTGATTCCGATCCAGCAGACCAAACCATGTAGCATACCATAACAATAACAACTAAAAGGGCCGGCCTTGGTGTCGTAGACCCTATCGATATAGTGAGGATAACTCACCTCTCAGATGTCGACTCGGAAGATAAACTCCAGCTCTCGGATCACTTGACCCAGGCTCCACCACCTATGATCATAGTACAATATACTCATAAGTCCTTAACCTTATAAGGTACTCCACAACCCACTAGTCAACCCCAGGTCAAAGTCAAAGTCCTCAGTCAAGGTCAACAGTCCATGTTGACCCCCAACTCGCCGAGTACCCTTGGCTACTCGCCGAGTTCCTCGAAGCACATTCCACTCGCCGAGTCATCGGGGTGACTCGTCGAGTTCCTTCGATTCCCGTTCAAACTCTAAGGCCACCCGTCGAGTTCCCTCCTTGCAACTCGATAGACACACGCGCATACAGGTTCCAGGGAAAACTCATCCGACTTGCCGAGTTGTTCTTCAACTCGTCGAGTCTTATGGTGATCTTCATCGGACTCGCCGAGTTGTTCATCCAACTCGTCGAGTTCACGACTATATTCATGTGACTCGCCGAGTCAACCTTGCGACTCGCCGAGTCCATTCAGTCCTCTTTCCATATAGACTTGTTTTGAGCCATGCAGCGGCTCCAAATCACAGATCCAAGCTTCTAGGGCATACTTATCACGTAAAGTTGCAAACTTTACGTGCATGCATGGCTATAAAGGCTCTAAATGTCTATTTTAAGTTCTTAATGGAGCTTCAAGTCCAAGAGGAACCTCAATCACACCCAATACAACAACTTTATGATTCTAACATCCAAGGAGGGTCCAGATATGAAGTTACAACCTCAGATCTAGCCCATAGCTCATCTTTTCAACTTAATGTTTCACCCAAAAACCCTAAAACTCAACAATAGAAGAGATTTACAAGAAGAAAGGCGATTTGGTTACCTCCAGAAGATGATGACTGAGAATAGAGTTGATTCCCACAGTCCACTTGCTCCAATCTCCTTCTCCTCCAAGCCTTCTCCCTCCAAAGATCCTCTTTTCAAGCTTCAATCACACAATGGGCACATACACACACACGTATTAGGGTTTTAAAGGGCTCTCAAAGACTGCAAGGAGGCCAAAGGAGGCTTAGGCTCCTTTAAATAGGGGTGCAAACCCCGGGATTTAGGGTTTCATCTGCCAGCTCCTACTCGCCGAGTCCCAAAGTGGACTTGCCGAGTAGGTCACTTAACACGCGATCCCACCCCGCTGCTACTCGACGAGTAGGTCGACCAACTCGTCGAGTAGAGCTCCAACCAGAAATTCTTATTTAGTTAATACCTGAGAATCGGGGCGTTACAACTCTCCCCCACTTGAACTAGACTTCGCCCTCGAAGTCCGCTGGAACAAACAATGCCGGTAATGCTCGCGCATCTCCGTTTCCGGCTCCCATGTCCACTCGGACCCCCTCCGATGTTCCCACTGTACCTTTACTAAAGGTATTTCCTTGTTCCGCAAAATCTTCTTCTTCCTTTCCAAGATAACCACAGGCCTCTCCACATAGTTCAGGCGCTCATCGACATGAATGTCATCCAACGATACCACTGCCTCCTGGTCCATAACGCACTTTCGCAATTGCGAAACATGAAATGTGTTGTGGATCCGGCTAAGCTCCTCCGGAAGCTCTAGCCTATAAGCCACCCTGCCAACCCTGGCAATAACCCTGAACGACCCAATGTAACGGGGACCCAATTTTCCCCTCTTCCTGAAGCGGATCACTCCCTTCCAAGGTGAAACCTTCAGGAGAACCATGTCACCCACCTGAAACTCCAACTCAGATCGGCGTCGGTCGGCATAACTTTTCTGCCGACTCTGATCGGTCTGCAGTCGCTGTCTAATCTGATGTATCATCTCGGTAGTTTGCAGAACTACCTCTGTCTGACCTATCACTCTGTGCCCAACCTCGCCCCAGCAGACTGGGGTCCTACACTTCCGCCCATACAACAGCTCGAAAGGCGGGGCGCCAATACTGGAATGATAGTTGTTGTTGTAGGCGAACTCTACAAGCGGTAGGTGGGAATCCCAACTCCCACCGAAATCAATGACGCACGCCCTCAGCATATCCTCGAGGGTCTGTATGGTCCGCTCACTCTGCCCATCGGTCTGCGGATGGAACGCTGTACTAAAATGCAACCTCGTACCTAGTTCCTCGTGGAACTTCTGCCAAAAACGGGAAGTAAATTGGACATCCCGGTCGGAAACTATGGAAACTAGAACCCCATGGCGAGAGACAATCTCGCGGACGTACAGGTCGGCCAACTTCTCCGCCGACGAACTCTCCC
The DNA here is from genome assembly GCF_052849685.1 of Lactuca virosa. Lineage (NCBI taxonomy): Eukaryota > Viridiplantae > Streptophyta > Magnoliopsida > Asterales > Asteraceae > Lactuca > Lactuca virosa. The sequence continues at coordinate 84,026,683 of NC_136433.1, read as the reverse complement.
GTATAGCTAGGAAATGGGCACTCTTGGTCAATCGATCCACGATGACCCATATAGCATCGAAACCCTTTTCCGTCTTTGGCAACTTCATGATGAAATCCATCGTGATCCATTCCCATTTCCACATGGGAATCTCCAGGGGCTGCAACTTACCATGCGGCCTCTGGTGCTCGGCCTTGACCATCCTACAGGTCAAGCACCTCTCAACAAACCAAGCGATATCTCGCTTCATGCCCGGCCACCAATAACTCGAACTCAGATCACGGTACATCTTGGTGGCTCTCAGATGAATAGAGAAGCGAGACTTGTGAGCCTCCTCCATCACTGTCTGCCGGACCCCTCCGGTCATCGGAACCCAAAACCGACCGTAACGGGTCAACAATCTGCGGCTATCCTGAACAAACCGGGCGCTTTCGCCCTTAATCTTCTCCAACTTCCAGTTCTCTGGCCTCATACCCTCAATCTGAGCATCCCTGACCAGACCCACCAGCGGGGAATCCACCGCTATCCTCATACACCTGGCTGGGGTCGAGGACCCCGCTGACTTGCGGCTCAGAGCATCCGCAACCACGTTCGCTTTACCAGGATGGTAAAGGATCTCACAATCATAGTCCTTGACTACATCCAGCCACCTGCGCTGCCTCATATTCAGGTTTGGCTGATCCATAATGTGCCTCAAACTCTTGTGATCCGTGTATATGGTACAACGGACCACGTACAGATAGTGCCTCCAAATCTTGAGAGCGAAGACCACCGCTCCCAACTCAAGATCGTGCGTGGGGTATCTCGTCTCATGCGGCTTTAACTGCCGCGATGTATAAGCTATCACTCGTCCTCTCTGCATGAGGACTGCCCCTAAGCCTGTGATGGACGCATCACAATATACCACGAAATCCTCTACTCCCTCGGGGAGTGTCAACACTGGCGCCTCGCATAACCGCTGCCGGAGGGTCTCAAACGCCCTCTGCTGCTCAGGGCCCCACCGGAAATCCATTCCCTTCCTCGTTAGACGAGTGAGGGGTACGACAACCTTGGAGAAATCACGAATGAATCTCCGATAATACCCTGCTAAACCCAAGAAACTCCTGATGTCTGAGGGAGATCTCGGAGTCTCCCACTGCATAACTGCCTCCACCTTGGCCGGATCGACCAAAATCCCATCCTGGTTAACGAGATGTCCGAGGAACTGAACCTCTCGTAACCAAAACTCACACTTCGAGAACTTGGCATACAGCCGTTCTCGTCGCAGTACCTCCAGCAGCTCCCTGAGATGCTCCTCATGCTGCTCTCGGGTCTTGGAATATACCAAGATATCATCTATAAACACAATGACCGAGCGATCGAGCATCGGTATGCAGACTCGGTTCATCAGATCCATGAACACTGCTGGCGCGTTGGTGAGCCCAAACGGCATCACCACGAACTCGTAATGACCATAACGAGTCCGAAACGCGGTCTTCTCCACGTCTTCCTCCCTCACCCTGACCTGGTGGTATCCTGATCTCAAATCAATCTTGGAAAACCAAGATGCACCCTGCAGCTGATCGAAAAGATCGTCTATCCTAGGAAGCGGATAACGGTTCTTCACCGTTAACTTCTTCAGCTCCCTATAGTCAATGCACATCCTGTGCGAACCGTCCTTCTTCCTGAAGAAAAGGATCGGTGCTCCCCAGGGTGAGCTACTCGGACGAATAAACTGCTTCCCCAGCAGCTCCTGCAACTGAGATGACAACTCCTGCATCTCTGGCGGTGCCAGTCGGTACGGCGCCTTAGCGATAGGGGCCGCACCCGGCACTGGATCAATCCTAAACTCAACTTGCCTCTCCGGAGGCACTCCGGTTAACTCCTCCGGAAACACATCAACAAACTCTTTAACCACCGGAACCTCCGAAACTGAGAGTTGCTCCCTAGCCCGCGTATCTACCACATACGCCAAATAACCGGCACACCCGTGCTGTATATACTGTCGAGCCCTGGCTGCCGAACAAAACCCTGATCCCAACCTGGTGCCCTCGCCATATACTATCAGTTCTCCCCCACTTGGGGTTCCAACCACTACCCGCTGCCCCTCACAGTCGATCATGGTGCCAAAACGGCTAAGCCAATCCATCCCCACAATCACGCATACATCCCTCATGGGGATAGGAATCAAATCTATCGGGAAGGACACCCTGAAAATCTCTAACACACATCCCCGGTAGACCGAAGAAGCAGAAACTCCGTGCTCGTTGGCGATCGAAACTCGCAACGGACACTCAAGATCATCTATCGGCGCACTGAACCCTCCAGAGAAGTTCTGAGATACAAACAACCGACTCGCCACCGAGTCAAATAATACCAAAGCAGGCAAGGAATTCACTAAAAACATACCTAACCACAGGTACAATCAATAAGCATAACATCAATACAATAACTGAGACAGAGAATAAAAACGTACCAGCAACCACATCCGGTGCTGCCTTGGCCTCCTCGGCCGTGAGCTGGAAGGCGTGACCCTGAGCCTTCGGAGGCTCCACCCTGACTGGCCTTCCATCTCCAATCCTCGCAGTAGCTGGTGCGGGACCCGACGCCGACTTGGCGGCGAGCTGCGGACAGTTGGTCTTCACATGACCAACCTGATGACAATGGTAACAAATCCTCGTATCTGCTGTAGGGGCGGACTGCCGGCAGTCCCTGGCATAGTGCCCCTTCTTGCCACATTTGTGGCACCCACCTCCTGCTCGACAAACTCCCGAATGACCCTTGCCACACTTTCCACAAGTGCGACTCTGCTGACTCCCAGATCGAGTATCAGCGGTCTTAGACCGCTTAGGCGCCGGCTGAGACTGTGCCGGTGCCTGACGCTGCTCCTGTAGCTGCAGCTCTATCTCCAACTCACGCCGCCTCGCGGCTTCCTGTAGATCCAGGAGGGTCTCACAACGCTGTGTAGCCACAAACTGCCGTATATCTGTCTTGAGCATACTCAGATAACGAGTCATCTGAGACTGCTCTGACGCAAACTCCGGGCAAAACATAGCCCTCTCTGTGAACATTCGGGTAATCTCCATCACAGACTCCCCATCTTGTCTCAATGTCAAAAACTCCTGAGTAAGCCGCTCCCGTTCCACGCGCGGAACGTAGTGGGTGCGAAACATATCCCGGAACTACTCCCAAGTAACAGCAGCCCGCTGATCATCAGAATATGAACCTGTCATGTTTTCATAATTCGACTATGAAGAGGGATGCCGTAATCATAATCAAATTTTGAGAACACAATATATATAGAATTTCCTTATGTTGAACCATTCCAACATAAAATTCATATATATATATATATATATATATATATATATATATATATATATATATATATATATATATATATATCCTTGACTAAAGATGATTAAAATCTCAATCTAATCTTTTAGAATTGAAATGAAGTATAATTTCCTCTCCCTTAATTATAGCAAAACAACTTTTCCCAACTGAAACCTTTCGTTTTCTATAATTATCATTGCTAACTTGAAACACTTATCATAATTGATTATGCTCCCACTAGCATAATAATTACTTTTAGCATAACACTTATGCTCCCACTAGCTTTGACATGTATCCAGAAATCAGCTCGACTTCTAGAAATCAATACTTTATTGAATTTCTTACCAAAGTTCAGATTTCTGATACGAGATGCTTTGATAAGACTTTATCAAAATCATACACCTTTCCTTATATAGCTCACATGTGTGTCTAAACAATTTTTAGAACTATGAAAAGGGATGCCGTAATCATAGTCTCAATTGTTTAGACCTTTTCCATTTCTCACAAGTCCATGTTAGTGTGCTGGTTAACCATACACGCTCCACTAACGACTTTGAGAATGCAAATATCACACTTGATATCTACTTAAAATCTACTTAGTGAAAGTGTTTCCTCACCATCATTTTCATGAATCAGAGAGAAATCTTATGACACTTAGATTTTATGGTGTATGTGTTCCTATCAATGTGAATTTGTCATAACCATAATCACAAGACAAGGTTAGTGACAAATCCAAACTCATATGGACTGAACTTGTTAAATCTTAACTTCTTGCCACTTGGCAGCACAAGGGCCTACCATTGCTTCCAAGTAGTTATGAAAACAACTGAAAACTCATAGAACTCACATGCATAGTCAACTTTAATTGGAATGAGCACCGAAATAAAAATGTGTCAACACGATAGGTTGTAAACCTCAAGTCGTGTGCTAGTGATAATCAATAGGTTTTATTCTTGATTAGTTCTTGAAACTTTTCAAGATCTTTAAGACTCCCACTGACCTCTTGACATATAAGATTCTCTAGTCAAGAACCATTCCTTGACAAAACAAATATTCAAGAGTTAGTGCGGATTCTTATCAAGATAAACACTCCACACAATTGGTCTTAGCTGGTCTTTGTCTTATCCAAGACATCACAACTTACCAATTTCAAATGAACAAGAGTAGAAAACATTTTACTCTACATTTGATAAGTGTTATAAACCTTCTTAAGATTATGTCACTCAAGTTACAAACTTGGAGTATTACTCTAAAACTCAATTTTGGAAGGAAGTATGATTTATCTTTTTTATTTAACCAATTTCAACAATCCACGATTCCTCTTCTTAGCCAAACAAATGCACTAAGATGTCCTTAGAGAATCAATTGTGATATGGTTTAATAATCACTAAGATAATCATAAAAGAAGATACTGAAGTACTCTCCCATCTTTTCATATTGGGGAAACTTTTATCTTTCTGCCTAATTTGATTCTTCTTATTCGTTCTGTCTTACATTGAAACTTTTCCAATGTTTCAGAATTACACTTAAACTTGTAAGCATAACCATATTTACTAAACTTTAGTAAATCATGACGAATAGTCTTATCGATCTTTGTGGTGGAATTGACCAGTGCACAAGAATGTGTACTCGATCCCTTAGTCCTTCACTTGACTCACATATACATGTGAACAAGGAATTAGTATTAATTTTCCAAAGATGAAAATTCTCATTCATCATACAATACAACTTGCATGATTCCAAGTTTCTGTCCAATTGAAACTTGGGTGACGAGAATCTTTCCTTATTTGGTAAAATTAGACACTACCACAAAAGAAAGAATCAAATTCATATTTCCAATATTGCTATCAATGGAATCATATAAACAACAATTTTCACAATTCCCATTGTAAGGATACTTAAAATAAATAAAATCAAAAATTTTCTTTTATTTTAAAATTGCGGAAAAACTTATCCTTACAATGCAAATACATATGAAAATTATGTTATTATGCATTCCTAAGCAATCTGTCATAACTCTTAAGCAGCAGCTCAAAATTCTGATCATCGAACCATGCGATCGAAATCCATCTATTCGCGATCAGAATCAGCTTACTCTTCTTTTAAGTTCCCTTTCATTTCTTCGATTCTACAAAACATCAAAATGCGACCTAGTCACATCATGTAATAAGAATCTCCAAATAGGAACTTAATAGAGTTAGATAGTGGACTTACCTGAAGTAGAGTCATACATTTTGACTTTCACCATCCTAGTGAACTTTCAGGTAAATAAGGCAGCTTCGCAACCAATGCCCCATCCTTTGGCAATATAAACATATGGACTCTTTAGTAATGGTACATGGGACTATCTCAGACTTAGCTTTTCTCTTTACCATTTAGTCAACCGGGTTGACTATGACCGATCCCTTTCCATTGGGAAGAGAAGTCTTTTCTGGAATTCTAATGTTACCATTGTCAATGTCCATGGAAGTTTGGGAAGTAGATCTTCCAATCAAATTTGCTTTACCAGTGCCCTAAATCATTGTTGATTCAGCAGCATCGAGCAAATAGGTAAGATCATTAAGGGTCATGTCATGGTCTGTCATATAGTAGTCCCAAAGGAACTCACTATGTGACTTAGGAAGTGATTGAAGAACCTAGTCAACAACCAACTTCCTCAAGACTTTGACACCCAACTCTCTCGGCTTGTCAATATGTGACTTCATCTCCAAGATGTGAGCACACATAGACTTTGCTTGCCAATAGGGCTTGAGTGACCTTGAACTTGTATGTTAGGGAGAATAATTGGAGGAGGTAGAGGAAGTAGAGGAAGCATGATTTCCAGTCCCATTAATGCACAACAAAGAGATTAATATTTCACCTTGATTGCCATGTGTCATATCATCTTCATTAGGAAAGCTTGTTCCAGGAGATTTGGGCAGATCATAGTTGTCTGAACTTAGACATTTATAAGGGAGAAATTCAAGTTGGTTGATATAAGTCCTTAATATAACACCAATCTGAAATGTTAAGGCTAGGACCCAACACAATATTTTATGACTTGGAAGAGGGATGCCGTAATCCAAGCTATAAAATATATGAAGGTAGGCGAATGACGATTCACCAATTTCCACCATGAAAAACGAAATTGTTCATTAAGTTTTAATTGGATTGAAACTCCTAGATCTTTTGAGATTCATTGAACTTTTCAATGGCATGTTTAAATCTCGATTGTGTCCTCTCAAGTTTGTGACTGGGATGCCGAGGATCACAAAAAGGTGTGAATAACCATGCAAATTAACTTGGTACCCTTAATTTTATCACCTAATCGATGTGCCAGTTACCCATACGCGCTCCACCGATCTATGATAAACATTAAGTTACCCTTTGCCACTCTTACTAGTCCATGTTAGTGTGCCGGTTACCCACACACGCTCCACCAACGACTTGGTAAGGTACAAAGTGCAATTTCATGGATTAACACCAAATTCACATTTTCCTAAGTAACTAAGATTGGGAATTTATAAAGGTTTAGTTACTTTATATATTTCATTATACTTTTTAATGAGAATTATAGTCCTTGTCCTACCCGTTCGGCTAACGAACCTTCACCAGTCAAGGAAGCGGTGGGTGAGAGTAGACACCCATTAAACTGCCATTTTATAGGCAACAACCTTATACCCGCCTTATAGACCGGCTTCGTGAATGAGGCCTACTAACGGTAAAACTGACTTGCTCTTATATATATATATATATATATATATATATATATATATATATATATATATATTATTAGCTAATAATATTATAAAGTATAAGGGTTGAATTTTAAGTTTTAAAACTCTAGGGTTTGGAATTAAAGTTTTCTAAAAGACTTTACAAATTCCAATACTTGAGGGAAAGTTTTGAAACTATTCAAAACCTTTCATGTTCATAACTTATGAGATTAATGGTTTATTAAAATGACGACTCTTCACTTTATGTAACCTATGGCTCTTTAATGACAATTTAAAGAAGTGACTTTTGGTAATCCATAACTTGAGGACAAATTATGGACTCCATCAATAGGCATTAAGATCAAGAATTACACTAACAAAAAATTTGCAAATAATTCCTATGATCTTCTAAAACTCATAAGTATGAACATTCATATCAACAATTTCAAGAATCATATAAACACATATAAAACTTAAAATCTTGATAATAACCATTGTAAATGGATTAGCATAATCATTACACCATCAAAAACAGGTTTTATAAGTCTAAAACAATTTAGGTTAATGATTCTAGTCCATTTCCAGCAGCAAAACTCGAAATTCTGCACACAGGAGCTCCTACTCGTCGAGTGCAAGAACCTACTCGATGAGTAGGATGCATTTTGTCATGGACTCGTCGAGTCCCCCCATGGACTCGGCGAGTTCACTGTTCAGATTGCAGAATTCTCGACTTTTCCAAGCAGTTTGCATCAAATACAAAGAAAATAAGCTTAGGCTCTGATACCACTGATGGGTTTTGAGCATTTTAACACTCCTAAGGTTTACATGCAACCCTAGAAACCTTGGATCTATGTTTTCTCTAATATTCATGCAAATAAGAATTTTTCCAAGGTTTACATCCTAACTAGAATGACATGGGGTACTTGTAATATAAAACTAGTAGAATGACATACCTTTCTTGTAGCTTGGATTCCTTAAAATGTGATGCCTCAAATGTTTCACACAACACCTAAAACTCTTGGACTAACTTGAGATAAGAACACTTTGATCACAAAATCGGCTAGCCCTCCTTGTCTTGTAATAGTGGCCATTTTTGCTAGCTATGGAGCTCTTTATATAGTGTGCCACATGTAGGGTTACACTATGTAAACCCTAATGTGCATGGTTTTTAATTTCTCCATGATCCATGGGTTATAACCTCCATGGAGCATCCATGGAGCACCCAATGGGTCCTAGCCCAATTTAGTGAATCATGAACCATAAGCCCACTACAAAAGAATGAATGATTTACAAATCAATCCCCATATATTTAATTAGTCTCTTTTTTATCACAAAATTAATTCCAAATTAATTATTGATCAATACTAATTAAATAATATGATTTCATATTAATATATTAGAACTTATAATATATTAACAAATCGTAAGTGTCCTTTTTCTCATTTTGTCTATCCAATAGTTGTAATGAAGATGCAACCCAAATGGACCATGCTAAGCCGGGTCAAGTACATACTAAATATAGTTATGGACTTAGACACCTTATCCAACAGTCTCCCACTTGGATAAGTCTAATAACTATAGTTACAGGTATGACTTCAGGAACCGACCAGCAATCGTAGCTCTTTCAACGTCTCGCGGAACTAAGATGATGATGCGCGATTTAAGATAAATGATCATATAATCCTCTGTTCTAGATATCAGCCGGAAAAATACATAGAACAATGTCGAACTTATTGTCTAGCAGTTTCTTTCCCGACTTCCGATTTGTTTGACATAGAGCTAAACTGAACACATCAATTTGGTTCTGACCGGGCCCGGTACATGGGTTAAAACAAAATCATCGAGGGGCCCAGATATCGCTTTTAATCCTCCAAGGACTAGAAGGAACAGATAAATTTCGACTCATATGCTTGTACTAACTACTTGTTGAATCATACACAAAAGCACGTTTTATAACATCGAGTTACCAATGCGTTTTCGTACAATCAATGCACAACCAACTCATAATCAACAACTCATATCTCTAAGTTTGAGGACTTATATGATATTACCAATCAATGCACAACCAACCATGAAGTGATACAAGTGAGCGTGGGTTGAATTCAATACTCAGAACTTATGAGCACTCATCACTGTTGTAGCAACCATTTGCTATGTCTAGCACCTCAGACATATACAAACCCAATTCATGACAATCTTGATTCATATCTACTTCCAACATATGACTGACTGTGGAGAGTTTGAATAAAATAGTTATTCGGGAAGTCAAAACATGCAAAGTGAAACACATGAATAATACTAATCCTATATGGCCCCAACCACTTTTGAGAGTAAATAAAACACCTTTTATTTAAACACCATATTGATTACTCATTATTCATTGTATAATGTTTCGAATAATCAACTTTATACTTGAATCAAAACAATAGTCATGCCATGCTCCAAGCATGCACACTATGTTTGTCCAAACAATAGTTATGCCATACTCCAAGTATGTACACTATGTTTGTCTATGGTCCTTACTTTGTGAAATAGACCAATTGAACATGATTCCAATGATGCTCATTTCACAATCCCAAATCATTATCGTAAATATAAGAATTCCAAATTCTGCCATTTACTGAAATCTGTTAGATTCTAAACTTATATGCATTGATCCTTTTGTAATGACTATGCACAAAGTCACAAAGACTTGTCAACAGACATTACAGAGTATTCCAATGAAAACGAAGTCTCAAATTCAAAGTATATTCCTTTGAACATCCTTCTTGCTTTAAGTTTTTTTTTCTAATCTTACACAGATTAATGAATAACTTCCACCTATGGAAGCATTTCCATATTCCATTTTGACTATCACTTCTAAACTAGAGTTGCCTCCTTTTAGAATATGTCAATATGGTCCTTTTCAAAATTAACACTATACTTCCAACTGTCCATGAGCAACCAATCTTTGGTAAAACCTCAGATTTTCCTCAACAATTGCTTAACCAGTTTAGTCATATCCAATTCTAGGCCTTTTCTCCTCTTAATGCCCCAGGCATTTGGAAAATTTAGAAAGGATAAATATTATAGCACATGTAATCGATCCTATACCCGAAGCATATGGGACACGATTCCTGATGTCTCACATGAAGACATGATCCTAGACCAGCCTTTTGCTACAATATTTTTTATTTGCCATGTTTTCATAATTCGACTATGAAGAGGGATGCCGTAATCATAATCAAATTTTTGAGAATGAAATATATATAGAATTTCCTTATGTTGAACCATTCCAACATAAAAGTCATATATATATCCTTGACTAAAGATGATTAAAATCTCAATCTAAGCTTTTAGAATTGAAATGAAGTATAATTTCCTCTCCCTTAATTATAGCAAAACAACTTTTCCCAACTGAAACCTTTCGTTTTCTATAATTATCATTGCTAACTTGAAACACTTATCATAATTTATTATGCTCCCACTAGCATAATAATTACTTTTAGCATAACACTTATGCTCCCACTAGCTTTGACATGTATCCAGAAATCAGCTGGACTTCTAGAAATCAATACTTTATTGACTTTCTTACCAAAGTTCAGATTTCTGATACGAGATGCTTTGATAATACTTTATCAAAATCATACACCTTTCGTTATATAGCTCACATGTGTGTCTAAACAATTTTTAGAACTATGAAAATGGATGCCGTAATCATAGTCTCAATTGTTTAGACCTTTGCCATTTCTCACAAGTCCATGTTAGTGTGCCGGTTAACCACACACGCTTCACTAACGACTTTGAGAATGCAAATATCACACTTGATATCTACTTAAAATCTACTTAGTGAAAGCGTTTCCTCACCATCATTTTTATGAATCAGAGAGAAACCTTATGACACTTAGATTTTATGGTGTATGTGTTCCTATCCATGTGAATTTGTCATAACCATAATCACAAGACAAGGTTAGTGACAAATCCAAACTCATATGGACTGAACTTGTGAAATCTAAACTTCTTGCCACTTGGCAGCACAAAGGCCTACCATTGCTCCCAAGTAGTTATGAAAACAACTGAGAACTCATAGAACTTACATGCATAGTCAACTTTAACTGGAATGAGCACAACAATAAAAATGTGTCAACACGATAGGTTATAAACCTCAAGTCGGGTGCTAGTGATAATCAATAGGTTTTATTCTTGATTAGTTCTTGAAACTTTTAAAGATCTTTAAGACTCACACTGACCTCTTGACATATAAGATTCTCTAGTCAAGAACCATTCCTTTACAAAACAAATATTCAAGAGTTAGTGCGGATTCTTATCAAGATAAACACTTCACACAATTGGTCTTAGCTGGTCTTTGTCTTATCTAAGACATCACAACTTACCAATTTCAAATGTACAAGAGTAGAAAACATTTTACTCTACATTTGATAAGTGTTATAAACCTTCTTAAGATTATGTCACTCAAGTTACAAACTTGGAGTATTACTCTAAAACTTAATTTTGGAAGGAAGTATGATTTATCTTTTTGATTTAACCAATTTCAACAATCCACGATTCCTCTTCTTGGAGTATTACTGTGTGACTATTGCTGTTATAATTATATGCTAGCTATAAGGGGTGAAATAGACCCGATACTGGTTGAAAGAGACCAAAGGGGGTGAAATATACCCAGTACTGGTTGAAAGAGACCGAAGGGGTTGAAATAGACCCAGTACTGGTTGGAAGAGACTGAAGGGGGGGGGGGTGAAATATACCCAATATTGATTGAAGTAGACCGAAGGGGGGGGGGGGGTGAAATAGACCAAATTATGTTTTGACTGTTACGTACGTATGGTATGGGGTATTTTTGGGGGATATCACTAAGCTTTGTGCTGACGGTTTTCAGTTTATGTTTCAGGTACTTCCAGCTCGAAAGGGAAGGGCTTGGCTTAATTGCACCTCATCCGCCCATGTTTTCCGCATTATGTGATTTTGAGATTTTATACTATGATATTATTTCACTATTATACATACTTGGTTGTTTTGACATGATTATTGGATGCTTTGGAATGAATTAAAAATGAAAATTTTATCTGGAATTTTGGGATGTTACAAATTTTCTCACTCCCTCCAGTCCAAGTGCATCTTCAATGGTTAACCTATGCTATAACTTACTATTATTGTCACCTTATCATTCTATTATGTTTGACCTATAAATAAATAACATCTTCATCATTTTTGTCGGTGAACGGCCCAACGCCAATTTTCCTAATTTGTCCTGCATTCTTCGTTGTTTTCAGGTTGCTTTAGGTCTTAAGGTAAACTTTAACAAGTCACGAGTTATTAGGACTGGAGTTCCTGCCAATGGGATTGAATGTTGTGCAACCATTTTAAATTGTACATCAACCTCTTTCCCGTTCATATATCTTGGAGTTAATGTCGGTGCCAATATGTCCTTGAAGCGTAATTGGAAGGACATGATAGACCGGAGCATGCCCCTTTCTCATTTCTCTATTTTCAAAGCTCCTATATCAATTATCAACAAAATTTAGAGAATTCGCATGCAATTTTTTTTTGGATCTATATGCCCAAGAATCATTATGGAATGATATTGCTAATAATATATGATCCTATGGGGTCACACCTTTATCAAGTTGGCACATTTTGTATATTTATTATTAATATGATTATTAATAAATAATATCGATTCTTGTATTTTAATTAGGGAATAATTATTGTTTTTGTGAAAATAATAATTATAAGAGAGTATTACTAGTTATTATTTCATATGGTATGAATTAATAAGTCATGCACAACATTTTGGACGAGTTGGATTCTTTTATCTTTTACCTAAAGACAAAGTTTATATTTTATAAACTTAGAGTTCATAAAAATCAAAGAATCTTTCTTATTTAAAGAGGTATGGCCAAATTTATATTTAAATAATGGAGGTTGCTTGTCAACCTCCATAACTTGCCCCATGCTTCTTGAAAATATAAGAGTTACTTTATATTATTTTAATATAAAGCCCTTACCTTCAATATTATATTCAAGAGGCCATGCTTGGATGGATTATAAATAGAGGGTCTCTTACATGAAGAAGGTGCTAGTTTTTGGTCCAAGAAAATCACTTCTTCTTCTTCTCTTTTTCTCTCCCCAAAACTGTGAGCAACATGGGAGCTTGGAGTTGTTTCCTCTTTTGAAGATATTACTTGCTTTTGGTGTTCATTTTGTGTCTTCCTTTTAGTGCTTAATTGTTTAAGTACTTAAGGCTTAAAGAACAAAGTTATACAAGGAGGAACTAGCATTCCTAGTGCCTTAATCTTGATGGTGGATACTTATAGAGAAGATCATACACTTTGATTTTTTGTTATCTTCATCAACACCCCAAAACCAAGTGGGTTGAAAGGATTCAAATGTTATCTCTAAAACATCCTATGGTTGTTTTTATTTCATTCTAACCTCTATAAATGGATCCATGATGGTGTGGTTTTGTTATGAGCTAAAATTAAACTTTTTATTATTAAAGTCTTCTGTTTCCGTTTTTATGAAACACAAACTTTTATTTCGTATCAAACCCCAACATTTTTTTGGGTTGGTAGTTAAGAGAAATCACAGATATGTTGGGTTAATTGGCAATCGTGTAACGACCCAAAAATCCAAGGATAAAAATTTCATTTTTATTATAATCAAAATATAGTTGTAACTTGCTTCAAAAATTTAAAAACATTTCTAAGTAACATAATTATCAGAGTTGAATCCCAAAGTCACGTATTGCGGAAAACACGAGTGTATGCGCTGCGATCGCCCCGAGCTCGTTCATTTGAAAACTAGAGTACCTAAAACATAAACTGAAAACCGTAAGCACAAAGCTTAGTGAGTTCCCCAAATACCACATATAATGCAAACATACTGTCAGGCATATCTGGGTGCCCGACCTACCCCTTTGGTCTATTTCTGTCGGATACTGCCGAGCATATCTGGGTGCTCGACCTACCCTTGTCAGGCATATCTGGGTGCCCGACCTACCCTTGTCAGGCATATCTGTGTGCCCGACCTACCCTCTGGCTTATTCCAACCGATTACGGGGTCTATCTCACCCCTATCACTACCATATAAAATCATGTATATCTCACATAAACATCAAACAATACATACCACCTTAATAATTATCACAAAGACAATCATTAAGCTATATCAATATTAGTCGGCCGGCCTTGGTGCTTTCGACCCACAGATTCTACGAAGGGAGACTCACCTCAAATGTAGAAGCTCACTGAAAGAAATCCCTAGCTGCTGCCCTGACCCCTTCCCGAGCTATCAATACTAAAATAACACCTAATTAGCAATTGGGTTCCCAAATCGAGATCCATAATCCATAATTGGAGTAAAATGACCATTTTACCCCTGACCAAAACTGAAGCCCAAGCCCAACACCAAAAAGGTCCAAAACTACAAAATTCATAAAAGCCCACTAATGGCCCAATTTTCCAAATTGGGTCCAACCCCATATGGGCCTTATCCTAAAGCCCAACAATTTTTGGTCCAATAATAAATTTTTGATGACCCCAAAGACCAAAGCCCATTGGGCCCACTAAAGTCCAAAACCATTGGGTCCACCGAGGCCCAATACAAAAACTTTGCCCAACTAGACATGCCCAATCAAGAGTTCAAGACTATAAAATCCCTCTGACCAATAAGCCCAACACACAAAGCCCAAACCTAAGCCCGAAGCCCAAACGAGAACAAACCCAAAATTCCACAGCTGAACGTACACGGGGCGTACCCCTAGGTACGCTCAGCGTACTCGAAGATACACATCGAGGCCTCAAGTCAGTACGTGGGGCGTACATGAACTTACACGGGGCGTACCCGCTACTTCTCTAAAACTCATATTAGGACTTAATCCGTTAAGTCCTTATGTGAAAACCTCAGGATACCTTCAAACTAAGCTCTTAATGCATAAAGGTAGAAACTTTATGCATTTACATGACTCAATGGGACCCAATAACCATTTTAATCCATTAAACCCCAACAAGAACGTGCATGGACCATATATATGCATCAAGCAATCATTTTTATGAACTTATGACCTTAGAACTGCTAAGAGTGGCAACTCAAAGCTCCTGGAGTGGTGTCGAACCACTAGATCTCACTTTTGAGGTCAAAATGGAACCAAAACCCACATAATCTTAGATCTCAACTTCTAATGAGCAAGTTAAGAACTTTTTACCTTTTATGAGCTGAGAATGTAGCTAATAGTCCAGATCCACAAGCCTTCTCCTTGATTCACCACCTTGCACAACACTTCCACTTCTTGAAATACACTAAAATCAAATAAAAATACACATACAAGGCTCACAACATTCTTGGATGAAGCTACCCGAAGCACTCATAAAATATGGTCCCAAAAATTTTATTTTTAAAATCATTAATAATCCAGAGTTATTAAAATCATCTCATTAAAACATAAGCCATAGTATATCAAAACATCATAAACGGTATATCAAAACATATGTCAAATATATCAGAGTAAACATCCCAGGCTAAACATCATGGTGTGTGCAATGCAGTCATCCCGAGCTCATCCCTTTGTTACCGAAAGTACCTGAAACCAAAACTGAAAACCGTAAGCATGAAGCTTAGTGAATTTCCACTAAACTACCACATACCATACACATAACATGCAACTAGGAGATATGGGCCCCACCCACACTCGAGGAGATTCGGGCCCCGCCCTATGATATACGGGCCCCGCCCACACTTGGTGAGATACGGTCCCTGCCCACACTCAGCTGTCTACGGGATACGGTCCTCGCCCACAATCGGCTTACTAGGAGTTACGGGCCCCACCCACACTCAGCTAATAGTGTGATTCGGGCCCCGCCCACACTCGTCTAACTAAGAAACACATACAAGTATCACACAGACAACAAGTATAACCAAATCTACCAATCCATTCCATATCCATACTCAAGTAATGCTAAGATACGGGCCCTGCCCACACTTAGCTACTAATTAGCACACATAACATACACGGGCCGACATTAGTGCCTTCGACCCGTTCAAACCAGGAGGAAATTCACCTAAAATGTCGGATGATAGCTGAAACGTCTCAGCGCCGAAATTGGCTCTACTCAATCCCTGAACCAAAACAATTCCTTAGCTGCCATTTCATACTCACAACTCTTTAAGGTCAACCATGGTCAAAGTCAAGTCTAGGTTAAAGTCAAAGTCAACGCTCCGAGTTGACTTAACTTGTCGAGTTTACTCTTTAACCGCCGAGTTTCCCATGAATCACATAATCGTGAAATCATGATCCAACTCGTCGAGTTTCCCTCCAACTCGTTGAGTTCTTCCTTTTAAACAGAATCGGGACACTTCGACCCAACTCGTCGTGTTCCTCTATGAACTCATCGAGTTCTTCAGTCTGTTAACCCCTCTTAATGCATTAAGCCCTTATTCTTCAGATATACACCCTAAACTCCAGATCTAGACTGGAAATGCTTCTAGAAGGGTAAAATTTCCAACTTTACCCATTAATAGCTTTCCTACATAGATCAAGCTCAAACCCTAACCCAAAAAGGCCAAAGTCTTAATCCCAAACATCACCAAAACTACAAGATAGACCATGAGGTCATAGATATGGACTCTAGGGACAAGACGATTACGTAAAGTCTCAACTTTCTCTACATGCATGGCTATTAGAAGCTCCAAAAGGCCAAAATGATGGTCTAAAGGTTGCATGGGACTTCCATAGCCATAAAGTTGGCACCTTTATGCCATGAAAACCCCTCAAGAACTTAGATCTGAAATATTCTCCACTTGGGACGTCCAAATCCCAAGAATCATATCATTTGGACGAAAACAAGCAAGGAACTCCAAAATGGAGATCTAAATGACCACTAGACAAGGTTCAAGCTTTATACTAGCAAAATGTCATGGATGAGCAAAGGATTATGGATCTATAAACTCCTTCTTGTGTCCTCAAGCTTCTCCTTCTTCTAATGTCTTCAATACACACACTAAAACACTTGAAATGGCTCACAAACACTCACAATAGCATTAGGGTTTCGAGATTAGGGTTTTGGATAGTGGAGGATGGAAATGAGGCCAACACCTTGGGTTTAAGGTGTTTAAATAGGGTGCAAACCCCGAAATTTAGGGTTTCATATCTGCCAGCCTACTCGTCGAGTTGAGGCCTCCCAAATCGTCGAGTAGGTTATTTAAATACACGACCCTTATGATCTCTACTCCACGAGTTTGGGGCTCCCAACTCGTCGAGTTGCTCTATAAATTAGCATGAATTATAAGTTAAATACATACCACAAACCAGCGTTACACTCGAAATTAGGGTTTAAGGAAATGGAGGATGAAAGGGAGGCTCACACCTGGAACTTAATGTGCTTAAATAGTGAGCAAACCCTAAAAATTAGGGTTTTGGAACTCAGCACACTGCGCTGGGCGTACAACTCTAAGTCCCATGTCCATCATTCACACGTACACTGGGCTTACCCCTAGCTTACGTTGGGCGTACCCAGCCAGACACATGCATGCATCCCTTGCACGCATGGGACTGATTGCCAAGTATTTCCATTAGGGACCAAAACTGCCAAAATCTTCAAAATAACATAACTCCCTCATTCTAGGTCCGTTTCCAAAGAACCTTATATCCATGAAAAGGTGGTGAAACCCCTCCGCTCCTAATAACACACCCAAGCCGTAAAACCTCTCGAACGAAACCCAAAATCCATAAAAGAATGAGATATCAAACTATGATTATACCATTGGCTTCTAAAGACACAATCGAATACTTGGATGACTCAAACCATGACACCCACATCCGAAATGGGCCAAATACTTCCTTTCCGAAGCCCTAAGTCTTATGACAACTGATGACTAGGCCGCAACCCCAAGCAACGAAGCAAATCAGAAATTGAGTGTTACAACTCTCCCCCACTTAAATTAGATTTTGTCCTCGAAATCGCTCCTTACTAACACCCATATCAAAACAAACAATCCAAGGAACGCAACCGAAGATTCTGCACATTAGAAAACCTTCCCATGACGACTGAAACTGAAGCCGGAACTTCCATCCCGAAGAAAAGCAGACCCTTAGCTCCCTCAAAACCACTTCTACATTTCCGAGACCCGAAATCTATAATGGTCTGTCTCCCCGACAGACCGCCTACGTTGAAATGTTACCATGCCAAAACCTTATCGAATAACTGACCAACCATAATACTTCCAACCTTGATTATCTTGATGAAACCTACGAAAACAAGCCACTAACCCTAACCGTATGCAGATCACTTATACTCGACAGAACGCTCAGATAATCCTTTGAGTAGAAGATTCATCCCTGCAATGGTTAGACTCAAACGAGAGCTGCACAACAGGGTCAAATCAATCACTTTGAGATTATTTAATCTAAATGCAAGTGACTTAGCACTTTCAACCAACGAGTTACTCCATACACACGAATCCTCAAATCACTACTTTTTCCCGAATCATCATGCTGCCTCTTATCTACTTTCCAAATGAATTGAGACCTCCCTAGTCCCAACTTGTCTGCCAACTATCTGGAATACTGGATTCCTGCCCGACTGGTGAGCCAAAGAACACCCTCATAGTCGCCCCACACAACTTACAAAAGAAAACTTCCACCGAAAATATCTACCCGAACCATCTCAACACCAAACCCGATGCTAAAACGAATACTACAGGACCTACTGTAGTCTTACCCCACACCCGGTCTCCCGTGACCTACCAATCCTCGATTCCAACCACGTTGTGGTCCTCACACAGCCTTGCGAACAGACCCACCATGGCCTAAACCATCTGAAGAAATCCATGAGCAAGTCGCAGATCTACCACAATCTCATCGCTGAACATGGACCGGTGAATGCTACGGGCCACCCTACATTCTTACAACACTCTTCACTACCATTACCTCCGCCCAATGCCTTAGCGCTAATCTACCAATCCGAACGCCGTCCAGATTCAAACACACATTGTCACACCCCAAAACCGGAACGGCGGAAACGTTCTGGGGTGGAGGACGTCATGTCAAGTATCACAACATATGCAGTATAGTAATCAAAGTACAACAACCATTGCATTAATAGTAATAATTTTACATAGGTTACGTTCAACAACAACATCAAAGTAGATAAAGAAATAACATAAGCTGCAGCTTGGTACTAGGCTGACTTCGCAAAAGCTCCCGGAGTGTACCTGTCTATTGATGACCTGAGAATACAAGTTATTTTGAAAGCGAGTATCAACATTTAATGCTGGTGAGTTCATAAGTATTTAATGACATTGATATAAATACATGTTTTTCTTCAAAATAATCTCACTCGATGATGGTGATTAGGATTTACAGAGTATTAGTATTTCTCCCAGAAAATCCTATATTTTCTAATAAAAGTAGTTTTCTAACAAAACTCAACTGTTATATGTTTAAACCATAGAGTATTCCTACTAAGAGCTGTCTTCTACCAAGACCCGACTGTTTTATGTCTAAGAAACATTTTCCCTTCAGGGTACTATCATTATCGAAATATAGTTTATTACCTTAAAGAATATGTGATAAGATCACAAGCAAAAGTAATAGGGAAAAAAATATTTTACTTCTGCAGTAACACTGCTGGCTAAAAGTAAATAAAACATAGACTCCAGGAAGTATTAAATGAACAATACGCCTCGGAGAGTCTAAAATAATGAAATACAGACTCCAGGAAGTATTAAATGAACAATACGCCTCGGAGAGTCTAAAAGAATGAAATACAGACTCCAGGAAGTATTAAATAAACAATACGCCTCGGAGAGTCTAAAAGAATGAAATACAGACTCCAGGAAGTATTAAATGAACAATACGCCTCGGAGAGTCTAAAAGAATGAAATACAGACTCCAGCAAGTATTAAATGAACAATACGCCTCGGAGAGTCTAAAATAGTCTTTAACCTTAAGTAACTTAGATTAAAGGTTTTAAAATGTAGCCTAGTGTATAACTAGGAAAATAGATTATGATGGTTTCATATATAGAAAATACCGTGATAATACTTATTACCTTAAAGCCATGAATTATAAGGTAAATGTAAAGATACTCGTAACCATACTGATTGACAATCGAATACTTGACGACCTGCTGGCGTCGGAATGAATGTGACATTTGTCACCCCTTGGCTTGGTCGGCCGGGACTGTAGCTAGCAGTCAGGATGTGGGAGTGTCTGTCCCGTATAGATCTATACACACAATGCCCGCTCTCCCTCCAGGAGACTCTGGTTACCACTCGACAACGGTGAAATCCGCGTTTGAGGATGTATCTCGTATTTTGAAATCTATATACTTTTCTTTTTACTAAAAGTACAAGTGTTTAGAATATAGATATAACTAAGTTCTCCTTCATGAAAGTTATGGTTGATTTCTAGACTATACCTATTATAGTTTACTTGAGAAGTTATCTAGATGCCTTTGCTACCCAAAGGATGATGAACTGGCTGATAAAACATTTATGACCATATAGGTATACATGATATATAACTAATATTTAAACGACCTTCGGACGGATAACCGATACCCTAAAGCCACATCCAAACAAGGAAAAGGAATTAAAGCGAGCTAGCCTTCCTAAGTCCTTTAAACATTTCTTATATAACTATACATATATAGGCATGCATTTTACAATATAAAAGCATAGAAGAAGTTTTCGTAAAACCTTTGAAAAAGCTTTAATAATCTAAAAAGGGATTTCTACATTTGAAAACAAGATTTGAAAACCTTTAGCTGGATAAAGCAGTTTAACATGCAAAAATCTATTTGCTATATAGTTATTAATCACATGTGATTGATATAATAACTTTATAGTTCAACTTGTATTCCCCCCCCCCCCCCATAAAAGCATTTAAAAATCATTTAAAAGGTTGATTCAGGGGTATGAACTCACCTGACGTGGGTGATTAGGATGAACGGATGGTATAGAATGCTATGTGTCAAGTGAGGACTTGAACACACACTCGGATCCTATTTAACATGTAATGATACATTTAAGTATCTAATTAGTCATTTAATAACTAATTATGCAAGTAAGGACATCCTAATGCATGAAAACACTTTGCTACATGTGCTAGGAGTACCAAGGGTTGCATATAAAGAGAGTATGGCCTCACATTGGAGTTTACTCCCCAAATGGTGGACCTTAGGGGTGTTTACGGTTTCTGGACCACTTCCCCCATGAGTTTACGGCCGTAAACTCATGGCAAGGGTGCCATTGGGTGTTCAAAGGTCCTAAACCACTCAAGGAATTAAGCTAGACTCGAATCAAGGGCTTAGGAAGTGACTAGGGCTCGAAATGACCCTTCCTTGGAGTTTACGGTCCTTGGACCACTCCTTGGGAGTTTACGGTCGTAAACACATGGGTTTACGGCCGTAAACTCATGTTTGCCCATTTCTTTCGTGTTTTGGTGTTTCTATCTTATGCATGCAAGGTTCTAGTCACTTATACAAGCATTGGAAGGCATTAGGGGCACCTAAACACCATTTGAAGGTGTTTACGGTTTTGGGAGGTCTCCCCAAACCGTAAACTCATGTTTTCATGGGGATCTTGATGTTCTTCAAGGGTTTAACATGTATTCTAAGTGAATAACTTGATAGGAGGAGTGTACTTACTTATAGGAAGCTCGAAAAAGTGTTTGGAGCCCAAGAACACTAGTGTGTGTTGTTGGTGTTTTGAAGAACACTTGAAGATCTATGAAAAAGACAAGATTTCATGGATGAAATCGAGTATAAACACTAGATAAGGTGTTATATGAACGAATCTAGGAAGAAAACACTTACATTTTGGCGGATTTGACGGGAATGTGATATGACACTTGAGAGAGAATTTTGGGTGTTCTTGAAGTTGGAAGTGAAAAATGAGCTAAAAATGACTAAGTGTCATATTTATACTCTTTGGGGTTTACGGCCGTCAACTCCATGTTTACGTCCGTAAACTCCAAACTTTTGGAGTTTCGCGGCTTACGTGATACATGGCAACCTCTAAAGTATACTTCCTTTTATTTGTTCGCTTGACGGATATAAAATAAAATACTCGAACGGGTTTAAATCTGGAGAAAAATGTATCGAGATGGATTGACTATTATTTGACGTGCTTGATTGCGGAGTTTATACAAATGAAAATTTCGGGTTGTCACATCATCCCCCCGTTAGAGGGAATTTCGTCCCGAAATTAGAGTTCAAGCACACACACAGATGCAATTGAGCGAAGCAAAAGATGAGGATACTTTAGTTCATCAGGTCTTCTCGTTCCTAATTGAATTTAGGTCTTCGCTTGGCGCTCCAACGAACCTTCATGATTGGGATGCAGATTCGTTTCGTTTCCCTTGACCTCTCGGTCCATGACCTCGATAGGTTCCTTCACGAAGTTGGGCTCTCATCGATTTCGATCTTGACGAGTGAGATTTCGAGAGTCACGTCGGACACGCACTTTTTCAAGTCTAAGACGTGGATAGATTTGGGTGGAATTTATGGAATTCCAACAGTAGTTGAGGTCCGACGGGGGTTGGACCAATTCTTATTAAGAATTTCGGATGGTCCTAAACTCTTGGGAAGATAGAGCTTTTCAGTACTTAGAACATAATGTACTTCCATGGTTAGATCATCACTTGGCGTGATCGCCATTCTGAAGTTCCAAAAGTTCTCTCTTACTGAGGGTGTAGTTCCCGGGTTGGTTCTTCGAAGGCTCAGGTTGTCTTCAGATTCGTATTTCCTACTGATTGGCTTTCGGAGGTTCTCTGGATCAATGGAGGTATTGGCTATATACTGGTACCTATTGGTTACATAGCATCTATCTCGACCTAGTGCAAAATGGACCTGCACTTCTAACTCTTGAGGTGTTTCTAACGGAAACTCTCAATGTCGGTGAGATAGGGTTTTACCAACGATGTTTTGAAGGTTTTAATTTTCATCATCGTCTAATAGATGCGTTCACAGTATGATTCCTAACTGGAAAGAATCATTCTCTTACTCGCTTCGCTGTTTCATGGATAGCAGTCTCTGATCAGGGCTCACTTAGCCCTTTGAGATTTTCTGAAGTGCTGGACTATTTCAGGAGGTGGTTCTACTATCTCTTTAGGGATAGTATTCTTTGGAACACCGAGTAGCCAAACGAATCTCTAAGACATGCCCTATTCTCTAAGGTGTCGGCTCCTTCCAGTTTGTGGGAAGCGCGTGTACTTGTACAACCCATCCACTAACACCTAGACTGGTGTCTAGTTTACAATCTCTTTAAGATCTGGGTCATAAGGCTTAACGCAACATACCATTTTACTTTATTCAAGTATTCTTGGTTGCGGTGGTGATCATGTGGTTCTTAGGGTCCTAGTATTAACTTTGGAGAATGCAGTCTATCGTCTATAGGGAGACGGTGACTTTTCTCGCATGAGGAGGCGGCGTGTCCTAGGCACTACTCGTCTGTAACGGGATGGACGAAGTGCCTGAGTAGTGCGAGTATTTCTTGCAACTACTCTTCCGGGGTTACCGGGATTCTCCATTTAGATTTACTCTAGATAGATATGGATTCTGCTACACAGAACCTCTTATTTCTTCATCCAATCATCTCAGAGTTTAACCTGTCGCAGCTTTCAGGTTTTTGGGACTACTGCTGAGATGTTTAATTTGTGGGATTAAGCGTGAATGGATGGTCGTAGTCAATTTTTTGACTCTTACGACTTGAGTTACTTTTCCTAACCGAGGATGTTAGCTACTATGTTGGCTTAACCGGGATGACAACAAATTTCGAATTTGTGGTCATTTTAGTAGCTTAACCCACAGTGGTTCTCTTGACTCAGCTCCTTTTCTATGGGATAGGATGAAGGATCTTACTATAAGGTTCGTGGTAGACCTCATACTCGGGTTAATCACTATTACTTCGTGTATGCAAGTCGTATATAATTGAGATTTGATGGGATGTTCAGATGTGTGGCCCCACCCCAAACCCACAACCAAACGAGGAACAGGGAGTAGGGAGGAAGCACACATCTTAAGTTTCATTAATCTAAATTATATACCGCTCTTATGCATATACTCAGTAGTAGTGATTTAATCCTATGAGTTCTTTCTCTTGATTCACGAATCTGATTGTGCGGTGCAAATGGTCTTTCTGGGGGATTTACTGAGTAGGCCTCAGGCGGTTATTGTCTTCTGGAATACCTGCAGTGCCTTTCGCTTCTGATTTTTAGTGTCTAAGGAGGGGTTGGTTAACAGTGCGTGGTACCCCTCTCTTGGGTACTTCTGAGGGTTGGATGAGAGAGACGACTGACGGTTCGTATTAGGTTTTCTTATCAGGTTCGGGAGAACCTTCATTTGATGCTCAGGATACGGTGAAAGTTCTTTTTACACAGCACTAGGAATTCTCGCATGGTTGAATTAAGTCAAGCCATGACTGACGGTAGTGTCGAAATTAACAAATATTGACATGATATGGAATGAAGATCGATAGGACCATGTGCTGAACATGGCACACAAGTTCTTAGCGTCTCGGGTTTCGTCCTTGGTATCACTATCGCGGATACTTGGACCGATAGAATCGACGCGGAACTCAAAGGGTCCTGATGTTTTGGGAACAATGTACTTTTCATGAATGGATTTCCCACGAGGCCTCTCTATAACCGCCTAGTATACACTAGTCATGTATAATTAAGATTAAAAGGACTGTTGACTGAGCGACTCCGCCCTAAATCCACAACCAAACGAGGAACAGGATATAAGGCAGCATCACTCACTCGAGGTCTATCAATCTTAACTATAAATGGCCTTAACGTATATATCACGCCATCATAGCTTTACCTGATGGATTTTTGAATTTTACAACAGTGCTGCGACTTTCGCCTTGATGAGAGAGTAATTACAATTAGAATTGACTATTTAATGTTTTCGGCTAGTTACTCAGGATCGAGAGACGTACCAAAATTCCACCGGGTTCTTTGATGTTTCCCCCAGGCATTAGGGTTAAACTCCTCCTGCGCCCTTGTCATTTCTTTCAGTTGGGCAGTCCCTCTTGAAGTGCCCAATTTCACCACATAAGTGGCATACCGGACTGGTCCCCACATTGGTGGTTGATGAAATGAACTCAACCGGAGTCCTACAGAAGCGAGCGGTATGCCCTTTCATGTTGCACCTAACGCAAAAGAGTTCTCGACAAATACCATGATGATGGTAGTTACACTTGCTGCAGTGGGGGAGGTTTCCTAGGTATGGTCTTCCAGGTGTCGGGGCGGGAGGGTTGACAGAGGCATTGACCACTTCAGCTCGTTGCCCTTCGGAAGGTCCTTGAGTCGAGGTACTTCCCTCCTCGTTCTTAAACTTTCTCTTCAGTGGATTTGGTTGGGGTTCTTGGGTGGCTTTACACACCGGTGCTGGTTGCTGCTGTCCGTTGCTTTGATCGGAATTTCCGACAGGGCTCTTGCTAACATCGGCGTTGTTAGCATTCAGGTGAGCCATGACAGCTGCTACGGCTGCTGAAACTGTAGCTCGGAACGTAGCTTCATCGAATTGAAGGACCGGTGTCTTACTAGCGGGTTGGTTACGTCTCTTTGGAGGCATGGTTTTTCCTACACGAAAAGGAACACAAGCTGATGAGAGACGATGGTTAACCCTAGACGTATCTTTCTTTACTATGATAGGCATAAATTTTCCCGCGCCTTGATTTATGGTTATCTGAGCGTCAACCTACATCCCTATGATGCAGTCTGGCTAACAGGGTAGGAGTAAGTGTATCGGAAGGCCATAAAATGGGTGTCGTTCCTACTTAAGTTATCTTTATACTGGAGAGGTTCGCTCTCCGGCTTTGAAAAGATTTGAGAGAAGTTCGGAACGAAGATCATAGAAGAAAAGGCTCATGAAAACTTATGGCTAAACACTCTCAATCGAGGTTTTGAGATCCGATCTATTCGTATTAATTGCGACGGGAAAGACGATTTGCCTAACACATAGTGTGAGCAGTGTAATCACTAACTCACTAAATTATATTATTTTATGGATTTATTAGCCTGACGACAAAGAGGAAAAGAAACTTCTCGGGTTCCATGTATTGGCTCCCTCTGTCTACCTCTTATCCCTGACTGGAACATGCATTGGCTTTCTTCGGGTATTTATCTAAGGTTCTCTTTTCTTGTAGACATATTGAATTTCTACTCCGTCTTACTTCCGATTCTGACTCTGAGTGTCATCATTCATGATGGATGACTGAAATCTCGGAAGTTCAGGCGAATTTCTCACCGATGTCCCTAAAAGGTAGAGGCACATGGTGATTTCAATAGTCTCGTCCCTGTTCATTTATTTCCTGAATGGAAATCTTCTCAATGAACTTCTTCTGGGTCTGTACCGACTCTTCTGCCGATTACTGAAGTGGATAAGGTTTTCTAAAGGGTTCGTGCGAGAATGGAAATGTCTAAGGAATCCTAAGAGATTATTAAAACATTTCACTGGGTGATCCATATCGGGTCCTGCTATTATTACAAAGTGTACACAAATCATATATGACTTAGATCTGATAGGCCTTCGGATATGTGATACTACTCTATATCCACATCCAAACAGGGAAAAGGAAGTAGAGCGAAACCACATATTCTCAGACTATGAGATCCTTACTATATATAACCTTGGGAGTATACACTCTGTAATCATAGGTCTATCAATAAGGATCTCTTTAGTTTTCACGCAAGGTTATCTATGGTTCCTAAAATACCCCTACGGTATTTTAATTACATGTTTGATTCTTAACTTCTGAACATGCTTCTGGGTTTATTGTAAGTCTTTTAGTATCCTAAAATACTCCTATAGTATTTTAAACTTAATGTTTGGCTCTATCATTCCTATTTGGTAAGTTTCAGATTTGTTGCAACACCACCAACACTCCCAAGCACACGTTAATCGCATCTCGAATAAATATAGTTGATCAGGTTATATTTATTCCAGCTTACGATTACATAACTGCCCAGGTTTGACGGTAATGGTCAACATCCGAAGACTTTTATTCTTATTCTTCTTGTGATACTTTGTTCGGGTGTTTAGATTATGGATGTTCTTATACTTTTGTAAAATATGGTTATATTTTAAAGTATAATTCTTGGTCAGAGTTTTTTATCCCAATGTATTTATAGGTTGTATATCTTTTATGATTAGATATACTGAGCTAACTATAAACAATGCTCTGATACCAATCTGTCACACCCCAAAACCGGAACGGCGGAAACGTTCTGGGGTGGAGGACGTCATGTCAAGTATCACAACATATGCAATATAGTAATCAAAGTACAACAACCATTGCATTAATAGTAATAATTTTACATAGGTTACGTTCAACAACAACATCAAAGTAGATAAAGAAATAACATAAGCTACAGCTTGGTACTAGGCTGACTTCGCAAAAGCTCCCGGAGTGTACCTGTCTATTGAAGACCTGAGAATACAAGTTATTTTGAAAGCGAGTATCAACATTTAATGCTGGTGAGTTCATAAGTATTTAATGACATTGATATAAATACGTGTTTTTCTTCAAAATAATCTCACTCGATGATGGTGATTAGGATTTACAGAGTATTAGTATTTCTCCCAGAAAATCCTATATTTTCTAATAAAAGTAGTTTTCTAACAAAACTCAACTGTTATATGTTTAAACCATGGAGTATTCCTACTAAGAGCAGTCTTCTACCAAGACCCGACTGTTTTATGTCTAAGAAACATTTTCCCTTCAGGGTACTATCATTATCGAAATATAGTTTATTACCTTAAAGAATATGTGATAAGATCACAAGCAAAAGTAATAGGGAAAAAAATATTTTACTTCTGCAGTAACACTGCTGGCTAAAAGTAAATAAAACATAGACTCCAGGAAGTATTAAATGAACAATACGCCTCGGAGAGTCTAAAATAATGAAATACAGACTCCAGGAAGTATTAAATGAACAATACGCCTCGGAGAGTCTAAAAGAATGAAATACAGACTCCAGGAAGTATTAAATAAACAATACGCCTCGGAGAGTCTAAAAGAATGAACTACAGACTCCAGGAAGTATTAAATGAACAATACGCCTCGGAGAGTCTAAAAGAATGAAATACAGACTCCAGGAAGTATTAAATGAACAATACGCCTCGGAGAGTCTAAAATAGTCTTTAACCTTAAGTAACTTAGATTAAAGGTTTTAAAATGTAGCCTAGTGTATAACTAGGAAAATAGATTATGATGGTTTCATATATAGAAAATACCGTGATAATACTTATTACCTTAAAGCCATGAATTATAAGGTAAATGTAAAGATACTCGTAACCATACTGATTGACAATCGAATACTTGACGACCTGCTGGCGTCGGAATGAATGTGACATTTGTCACCCCTTGGCTTGGTCGGTCGGGACTGTAGCTAGCAGTCAGGATGTGGGAGTGTCTGTCCCGTATAGATCTATACACACAATGCCCGCTCTCCCTCCAGGAGACTCTGGTTACCACTCGACAACGGTGAAATCCGCGTTTGAGGATGTATCTCGTATTTTGAAATCTATATACTTTTCTTTTTACTAAAAGTACAAGTGTTTAGAATATAGATATAACTAAGTTCTCCTTCATGAAAGTTATGGTTGATTTCTAGACTATACCTATTATAGTTTACTTGAGAAATTATCTAGATGCCTTTGCTACCCAAAGGATGATGAACTGGCTGATAAAACCTTTATGACCATATAGGTATACATGATATATAACTAATATTTAAACGACCTTCGGACGGATAACCGATACCCTAAAGCCACATCCAAACAAGGAAAAGGAATTAAAGCGAGCTAGCCTCCCTAAGTCCTTTAAACATTTCTTATATAACTATACATATATAGGCATGCATTTTACAATATAAAAGCATAGAAGAAGTTTTGGTAAAACCTTTGAAAAAGCTTTAATAATCTAAAAAGGGATTTCTACTTTTGAAAACAAGATTTGAAAACCTTTAGCTGGATAAAGCAGTTTAACATGCAAAAATCTATTTGCTATACAGTTATTAATCACATGTGATTGATATAATAACTTTATAGTTCAACTTGTATTCCCCCCCATAAAAGCATTTAAAATCATTTAAAAGGTTGATTCAGGGGTATGAACTCACCTGACGTGGGTGATTAGGATGAACGGATGGTATAGAATGCTATGTGTCAAGTGAGGACTTGAACACACACTCAGATCCTATTTAACATGTAATGATACATTTAAGTATCTAATTAGTCATTTAATAACTAATTATGCAAGTAAGGACATCCTAATGCATGAAAACACTTTGCTACATGTGCTAGGAGTACCAAGGGTTGCATATAAAGAGAGTATGGCCTCACATTGGAGTGTACTCCTCAAATGGTGGCCCTTAGGGGTGTTTACGGTTTTTGGACCACTTCCCCCATGAGTTTACGGCCGTAAACTCATGGCAAGGGTGCCATTGGGTGTTCAAAGGTCCTAAACCACTCAAGGAATTAAGCTAGACTCGAATCAAGGGCTTAGGAAGTGACTAGGGCTCGAAATGACCCTTCCTTGGAGTTTACGGTCCTTGGACCACTCCTTGGGAGTTTACGGTCGTAAACACATGGGTTTACGGCCGTAAACTCATGTTTGCCCATTTCTTTCGTGTTTTGGTGTTTCTATCTTATGCATGCAAGGTTCTAGTCACTTATACAAGCATTGGAAGGCATTAGGGGCACCTAAACACCATTTGAAGGTGTTTACGGTTTTGGGAGGTCTCCCCAAACCGTAAACTCATGTTTTCATGGGGATCTTGATGTTCTTCAAGGGTTTAACATGTATTCTAAGTGAATAACTTGATAGGAGGAGTGTACTTACTTATAGGAAGCTCGAAAAAGTGTTTGGAGCCCAAGAACACTAGTGTGTGTTCTTGGTGTTCTTGGTGTTTTGAAGAACACTTGAAGATCTATGAAAAAGACAAGATTTCATGGATGAAATCGAGTATAAACACTAGATAAGGTGTTATATGAACGAATCTAGGAAGAAAACACTTACATTTTGGCGGATTTGACGGGAATGTGATATGATACTTGAGAGAGAATTTTGGGTGTTCTTGAAGTTGGAAGTGAAAAATGAGCTAAAAATGACTAAGTGTCATATTTATACGCTTTGGGGTTTACGGCCGTAAACTCCATGTTTACGTCCGTAAACTCCAAACTTTTGGAGTTTCGCGGCTTATGTGATACATGGCAACCTCTAAAGTATACTTCCTTTTATTTGTTCGCTTGACGGATATAAAATAAAATACTCGAACGGGTTTAAATCCGGAGAAAAATGTATCGAGATGGATTTGACTATTATTTGACGTGCTTGATTGCGGAGTTTATACAAATGAAAATTTCGGGTTGTCACATCATCCCACCGTTAGAGGGAATTTCGTCCCGAAATTAGAGTTCAAGCACACACACAGATGCAATTGAGCGAAGCAAAAGATGAGGATACTTTAGTTCATCAGGTCTTCTCGTTCCTAATTGAATTTAGGTCTTCGCTTGGCGCTCCAGCGAACCTTCACGATTGGGATGCAGATTCGTTTCGTTTCCCTTGACCTCTCGGTCCATGACCTCGATAGGTTCCTTCACGAAGTTGGGCTCTCATCGATTTCGATCTTGACGAGTGGGATTTCGAGAGTCACGTCGGACACGCACTTTTTCAAGTCTAAGACGTGGATAGATTTGGGTGGAATTTATGGAATTCCAACAGTAGTTGAGGTCCGACGGGGGTTGGACCAATTCTTATTAAGAATTTCGGATGGTCCTAAACTCTTGGGAAGATAAAGCTTTTCAGTACTTAGAGCATAATGTACTTCCATGGTTAGATCATCACTTGGCGTGATCGCCATTCTGAAGTTCCAAAAGTTCTCTCTTACTGAGGGTGTAGTTCCCGGGTTGGTTCTTCAAAGGCTCAGGTTGTCTTCGGATTCGTATTTCCTACTGATTGGCTTTCGGAGGTTCTCTGGATCATTGGAGGTATTGGCTATATACTGGTACCTATTGGTTACGTGGCATCTATCTCGACCTAGTGCAAAATGGACCTGCACTTCTAACTCTTGAGGTGTTTCTAACGGAAACTCTCAATGTCGGTGAGATAGGGTTTTACCAGACGATGTTTAGAAGGTTTTAATTTTCATCATCGTCTAATAGATGCGTTCACAGTATGATTCCTAACTGGAAAGAATC
Organism: Lactuca virosa; assembly: GCF_052849685.1. Taxonomy (NCBI): domain Eukaryota; kingdom Viridiplantae; phylum Streptophyta; class Magnoliopsida; order Asterales; family Asteraceae; genus Lactuca; species Lactuca virosa. The sequence continues at coordinate 83,995,485 of NC_136433.1, read as the reverse complement.
ATTCTCTTACTCGCTTCGCTGTTTCATGGATAGCAGTCTCTGATCAGGGCTAACTTAGCCCTTTGAGATTTTCTGAAGTGCTGGACTATTTCAGGAGGTGGTTCTACTATCTCTTTAGGGATAGTATTCTTTGGAACACCGAGTAGCCGAACGAATCTCTAAGACATGCCCTATTCTCTAAGGTGTCGGCTCCTTCCAGTTTGTGGGAAGCGCGTGTACTTGTACAACCCATCCACTAACACCTAGACTGGTGTCTAGTTTACAATCTCTTTAAGATCTGGGTCATAAGGCTTAACGCAACATACCATTTTACTTTATTCAAGTATTCTTGGTTGCGGTGGTGATCATGTGGTTCTTAGGGTCCTAGTATTAACTTTGGAGAATGCAGTCTATCGTCTATAGGGAGACGGTGACTTTTCTCGCATGAGGAGGCGGCGTGTCCTAGGCACTACTCGTCTGTAACGGGATGGACGAAGTGCCTGAGTAGTGCGAGTATTTCTTGCAACTACTCTTCCGGGGTTACCGGGATTCTCCATTTAGATTTACTCTAGATAGATATGGATTCTGCTACACAGAACCTCTTATTTCTTCATCCAATCATCTCAGAGTTTAACCTGTCGCAGCTTTCAGGTTTTTGGGACTACTGCTGAGATGTTTAATTTGTGGGATTAAGCGTGAATGGATGGTCGTAGTCAATGTTTTGACTCTTACGACTTGAGTTACTTTTCCTAACCGAGGATGTTAGCTACTATGTTGGCTTAACCGGGATGACAACAAATTTTGAATTTGTGGTCATTTTAGTAGCTTAACCCATAGTGGTTCTCTTGACTCAGCTCCTTTTCTATGGGATAGGATGAAGGATCTTACTATAAGGTTCGTGGTAGACCTCATACTCGGGTTAATCACTATTACTTCGTGTATGCAAGTCGTATATAATTGAGATTTGATGGGATGTTCAGATGTGTGGCCCCACCCCAAACCCACAACCAAACGAGGAACAGGGAGTAGGGAGGAAGCACACATCTTAAGTTTCATTAATCTAAATTATATACCGCTCTTATGCATATACTCAGTAGTAGTGATTTAATCCTATGAGTTCTTTCTCTTGATTCACGAATCTGATTGTGCGGTGCAAATGGTCTTTCTGGGGGATTTACTGAGTAGGCCTCGGGCGGTTATTGTCTTCTGGAATACCTGCAGTGCCTTTCGCTTCTGATTTTTAGTGTCTAAGGAGGGGTTGGTTAACATCGCATGGTACCCCTCTCTTGGGTACTTCTGAGGGTTGGATGAGAGAGACGACTGACGGTTCGTATTAGGTTTTCTTATCAGGTTCGGGAGAACCTTCATTTGATGCTCAGGATACGGTGAAAGTTCTTTTTACACAGCACTAGGATCATGACTGGAACTCCGCCCTGGGTTCCCCTCCCGAAGCCTGCTAGCAGACACCAAGAAGACGCGAACCCAATGTTGGGAAGTTTCCTGAACTCCCAACTTACGCAATCCTCAATCCAGACAGCCACTTGGGCGGCCCTCCTCCCCGACGGGGATGCGAAACTCACCCTAGTTTCCAACCTGCTTCTGATCCTGAGTACCCGAGCAATTCTCCCCCACTAAGAGTCGACTAAGTCTTCACAGCACATGAGAATTGAAGGATTCCCAATCCTTTTTACCCTCTAATAACCAAACTGCTGACAACTTGCACTTACCAGTGCTAGTGCTCCATCACTAGCCAAACCCCAAAAGACCGCACAACCTCTAAAGACCAGATGAATACTTCTCGAATCCTAGCGAAAGTGATAACCCCAGATGCCTTGAAATGATAACACACTCAATCTTGAATTCCAAATAACCGACACTCTGACCAAAACCTCAGCAATAGACTGCTTCCTTTGGCGCTTCCAAAAGCCACCCCAAGCAAAATGGCTGAAATCACCGACTCCTGACGACACTGGACAACCAATCCACTGAACCCTGACCGCAGACCTTCTACATAATGCCACTGAACCGATCTCGACCACAATCCAAACTAACACTGAACACTCCAAACCCGCTGAAAGGGAAACAACCTTTCACTAACCACTAATAATTCACGGCATGCAAATGGCATAGGACATTACTTGAAGATATAACCCAAACATAAACAAAGAAAACAAACCCAAAGGATATGCTCACCCAACCGATGCAAAATTCCCAAGCAATATAAATTCTGATAATAACCAAGAAGGAAGCAACAGATACCATACCCGTAATATCGCCTGAAGAAACCCTGGCTCCCTTTTCCTGCCGAAGAACCTGCAATGGAACCTGAGCAACCCCAACCACCAAGCGTGGGCAATTCGCCCGGATATGACCAGTCTGATGACAACGATGGCTCAACTCTACCTCCGATGCACATTCTTGGTAGAGGTGGCCCTTCCGTCCGCACCGGCCACACTTACAACTGCTGCACACATCCTCATGGGTCCCTTCATTCTTCTTGCAACCACCCCGACCCCTCGGGGCTCTAACACTAGCTACGACAACGTCTAACTGCTCAGATTGTCGCACCTGACCATGAGTCTGCTTCCTCTTCCCCAACTGCCTATCCGAATCAATCCCCTGCTCTCAGGTTACCCCGACCAACCCATCATCCGCCTGAACAGCCGAGATCTGACCCTCAAACCTGGCGACCACCCTATCAGTGACACACTCAATGATTTCGGGTAACTCCTCGCGAAGGGCTCGTGAAACCTCTGTGGCAATCCAATCATGTGGTTGACTCTCCTGAAGACATGGTGCACAGTTCACCTCCGATCCCAAATGACAAAAGCTAACAATAGGATCCTCCTTCCTGAGGGATCCTAGGGATCCACAAGTTTTGGGCTCCAGATGAGCCCTCAACTGTCCTACTATAATCTTGGCCCGAAAGGCCTCGAGACGACTATCCAATAGCTCCAAAATCCCATCCTTGACTGAACCAAAGATCACAGGAGTCTGTTCCAAAATACCGTAGGTAATCTCCGACGAGATGAACTCCCACACCTGCTCGCTAATCGGATCAGCACCTGCACCTGAGCCGGAACCCGAACCAGAACCAAATCCAAAACTAGAACCAGAACTAGAACCATCTCCGTGAGTGCTCATCTCCAAACTGAAATACGACAAGCTAACAATCAAAAGATGCTCGAGAATCCTCCTCCCATAAGATTCTTAGATTCTCTGAGATTCTCATCGACTCGAGTATGGATCCTGTTTTTTCAGTAATACGGTCCCAATACTACCTTCCACACCTATCCATACTTTCCTCAACAATCCTCCCGAATCCTCTAAGTCACTTCCACAAACCAATGCGCCAAAAATCACTAAATCGCTCCACTAACCCACTGAAGCATATCCTAGGCTTTCCTAGGTTCCCGACCTCACCCAACCCTCAGCTACTGAAGGATTTCCATTAATGTCAACTAGATACCTCATGAATATAGTCACATGCAACAGAGATCAGATAATCCTTCGAGTAAAAGACTCAATCCTATAACGGTTGGACTCAAACGAGAGTTGCGTAATAAGGCCAAGTCCATCACTTTGAGATTATCCAGCCTGTGCCACATGTGACTTAGCGTATTCACTTAGTAACTAGCTCACATTGATAAGAGTCCCACAAAGCACAAAGCAAGCAACATTCGGACAACGGAAAAACTAACCAACAAACTCCAATCAAGCCATTCTATCCTCTTATCAAGAATCTATACTAGCATGCAATTCTAAAGCTCATATAATCAGGCATAAAAAGGCATCTCTCCCATCATACATTACTGAGTCGATCCTTAGCCCTAATCGAACATGCAATTCTCGTAATCATAACATATATCATAATAAACACGTATTGGTATTCTGAGAACCACTTACTTGAGCTCGGCCGATTGCATGCATCACAGCGCTTTCTTGTTTAGAAGTTCCCTTTTAATTAAATGTTATTTAAAAAAAATTTCACCAAACCCTCAGTTTGAGTTCAGGCACACCCAAGAGTATGCCTGAATCCCTCAAACCAAGGCTCTGATACCAACTTGTAATGACCCAAATATCCAAGGATAACAATTTAATTTTTATTATAATCAAAACATAGTTGTAACTTGATTGAAACGTTTAAAAACATTTCTAAGTAACACAATTATCAGAGTTGAATTCCAAAATCACGTATTGCGGAAAACACGGGTGTATGCGCTGCTATCGCCCCGAGCTCTTTCATTTGAAAACCGCAGTACCTGAAAGATACACTGAAAATCGTAAGCACAAAGCTTAGTGAGTTCCCCAAATACCACATATAATGCAAACATATTGTCAGACATATTTGGGTGCCCGCCTTTGGTCTATTTCAGCCGGATACTGCCGAGCATATTTGGGTGCCCGACCTACCCGCCGGTTTATTCCAACCGATTACGAGGTCTATCTCACCCCTACCACTACCATATAAAATCATGCATATCTCACCTAAACATAAAACAATACATACCACCTTAGTAATTATCACAAAGACAATCATTAAGCTATATCAATACTAGTGGGCCGACCTTGGTGCCTTCGATCCACGGATTGTACGAAGGGAGACTCACCTCGAATGCATAAGCTCACTGAAAGACATCCCTAGCTGTTGCCCGAACGCCTTCCCAAGCTATCAATACTAAAATAACACCCAATTAGCAATTGGGTTCCCAAACCGAGATCCATAATCCATACTTGGGATAAAATGACCATTTTACCCCTGACCAAAACTGAAGCCCAAGCCCAACACCAAAAAGGTCCAAAACTACAAAATTCATAAAAGCCCACTAATGGCCCAATTTTCCAAATTAGGCCCAACCCCATATGGGCCTTATCCTAAAGCCCACAAATTTTTGGTCCAATCATAAATCTCCGATGTCCCCAAAGACCTAAGCCCATTGGGCCCACTAAAGTGCAAAACCATTGGGTCCACCGAGGCCCAATACAAAAACTTCGCCCAACTAGACATGCCCAATCAAGAGTTCAAGACTATAAAATCCCTCTGACCAATAAGCCCAACACACAAAGCCCAAACCCAAGCCCGAAGCCCAAACGAGAACAAACCCAAAAGTCCACAGCTGAACGTACGTGGGGCGTACCCCTAGGTACGCTCATCGTACTCGAAGATACACATCGAGGCCTCAAGTTAGTACACGGGGCATACATGAACTTACATGGGGCGTACCCGCTACTTCTCTAAAACTCATATTAGAACTTAATCCGTTAAGTCCTTATGTGAAAACCTTAGGATACCTTCAAACTAAGCTCTTAATGCATAAAGGCGGCAACTTTATGCATTTACATGAATCAATGGGACCCAATAACCATTTTAATCCATTAAAACCCAACAAGAACATGCATGGACCATATATATGCATCAAGCAAGCATTTTTATGAACTTATGACCTTAGAACTGCTAAGAGTGGCAACTCAAAGCTCCTGGAGTGGTGTCGAACCACTAGATCTCACTTTTGAGGTCAAAATGGAACCTAAACCCACATAATCTTAGATCTCAACTTCTAATGAGCAAGTTAAGAACTTTTTACCTTTTATGAGCTGAGAATGTAGCAAATAGTCCAGATCCACAAGCCTTCTCCTTGATTCACCACCTTGCACAACACTTCCACTTCTTGAAATACACTAAAATCCACTAAAAATGCACATACAAGGCTCACAACACTCTTGGATGAAGCTACCACTCGAAATTAGGGTTTAAGGCAATGGAGGATCAATGGGAGGCTCACACCTGGAACTTAATGTGCTTAAATAGTGAGCCAACCCTAAAAATTAGGGTTTTGGAACTCAGCACACTACGTTGGGCGTATTGTTTGTTCGTTGGGCGTACAGCTCTAAGTCCCGCGTCCATCATTCACACGTACGCTGGGCATACCCCCATCTTACGTTGGGCGTACCCAGCTAGACACGCACATGCATCCCTTGCACGCATGGGCCTGATTGCCAAGTATTTCCATTAGGGACCAAAACTGCCAAAATCTTCAAAATACCATAACTACCTCATTTTAGGTCTGTTTCTAACGAACCTTATATCCACAAAAAGGTGGCGAGAAACCCTACGCTCCTAATAACACACCCAAGCCTTAAAACCTCCCGAACGAAACCCAAAATCCATAAAAGATCGAGATATCAAATTTCGATTATACCCTTGGCTTCCGAAGACACAATCGAATACTTGGATCATTCAAACCATAACACCCACATCCAAAATGGGCCAAATACTTCCTTTCCCGAAACCCTAAGCCTCATGACAATTGATGACTGGGCCGCAGCCCCAATCAACGAAGCAATTCCGAAATCGAGTGTTACAAATCGGTTCTTGCTAGAGAGGATAATGGGGGTTTAGATGTCGACTCTTTAAACAACATTAACCTTGCGTTGTTATTCAAGTGGATTTGGTGTCTCAAATATGAAAATCCCGGACTTTTGCAAAATGTGATTTGTAGCATTCACATTCTCGCTAGGAAACTGGTGGACAAGCTTACTAAGCTCACGATCCCTGGTACATGGGATAACATCATCAAATTGGAGCTCCATGGGATCGATATTATTTTTGGGCAGATTTTGAAATGCAAGCTCGGGAATGGTTCTAAGACTCTATTTTGGCTCGATATTTGGTTTGCCAAAGGTTCCCTTGCATTAAGGTTTCCTCATCTCCTTAATATCGATGCTAAGAAATCTTGCTTCATCTCTAAAAGAATTTCCGCTTCCGGCTTCACTTGGAACTGGAAAATATCTCCCAGTCAACATATCGAGCTGCTGGAGTTAGACCAATTTGTAATTTAGTAGTCGATGACACATTCTATGAGAATAACCTCAGGTAAGTCATCGATTCTAAGCTCGCTCGCGAGATGGATAATCCAACCATTTGGTTGAACTTGGTACCCCCTCAAAGTATGTTTCATTTAGAGAGCGTGCATGTATGGATCGCATTCCGTCTGCTACTACCCTATTTCGCCGTGGTGTCTCTATTCCCTCTACTTCCTGCACCTTTGTCATAATGGCATTGACTCTAGTGATCACATTCTTGTTGGGTACCCTTATACACCTGAGGTCATGTGGTGGATCTTTAAGTGGTGTGATATTCCTACTCAAAACTTCAATTCGGTTAAGGAGATCATCGACTTTGCTGCAAATTGGGGCCGTTGGCCAAAAATGAGGAAACACCTTATTGCGATTATTTATGGTGCTCTTTGGAGTATTTGGAAAGCGAGAAATGATAGGCTCTTTAATAACCTGTTCACCGCCCCCCTTCGAAGACTGCGGATTATAGAATCACTATGGTATATAATTGGGCTAAGTGTAGGGTTAATTTTGGTTTATGTAACTTGTCCGACTGTCTGTCCATTTGAAATTTTGTAATCTTTTGTTTGTTAGTTTTCCCACACCTTTCTTCTCTTTGGCAGGGGGCTGGTTTTTGTTTTTAGAAATTCGCCGCTTGAAAAAAAAAAAAACTTAAAATGCTCACATAAAAATGGTAAGAAAGAAAAAACTCTCATGTTTAATTAGCTTATTAGGTATTGCTAGCTGTACGCTGTATGTAGATGCCCAGTTATATTGAATCAAAACATACCAACTAGGCGCAAAGATCCAATACACACTGACTTTCTGCTGATGATGATTTAATTACCAGTTTAGAAGTTGGTTGTTTCATTTAAATCATCAATATTATTGCGACATTTTTGGCAATAAATACGTTGAGTTTGCTTATTAGGTCATACCAGTAAACACATCATGATGCATTCATGCAAACACGTGTATGTTAAATGAGAGTTTGTGCAGGTATCAATGTAGTAGATAATGGAGTATTTTCTTTGCTTCACTATTGGATTTGTAAAAGTTGGTGCTACAAATTACAATTGTTGGTGCATAAACTGTACGTAGATATGTCTATCATAATTGACATTACCCCGTTTCTTTCCCTTATATAGTTCTTCCTTTTCAACGAATATTCAAGCTATCCTTTCCATACTCACCTTTCCTTTTCCTCTCTCTCTCTCTCTCTCTCTCTCTCTCTCTCTCTCTCTCTCTCTCTCTCTCTCTCTCTCTCTCTCTCTCTCTCATCTGTTGCTGTGCTGTCTCCTTAACATAATACCTAGAGCTAGATCCTTACACGCAACCAAATATACAAAAAATAAGGTAGGGTCTATCCTGAAACACGATAAGTGTAGAGAGGTGTAGTTTGGGTGGAAAATCTATTAAGATGGGAAGGTCAGGTCGCAGTGAAAAGAAGAGAAAACAAAATAGCAACAGTAATATGGCGGGGTTAGGAGTTGGAGTGAAGAAAGGGCCATGGACACCTGAAGAAGACCGAAAGCTACTGGCCTACATCCAACAATTTGGCCATGGCAGTTGGCGCTCTTTGCCTGCTAAAGCTGGTAACTATGTGACCTCCCCATGCATGCACAGGACAGTTTTACTTACTTTTCTTTGGCTAAATATACGTTGCTTTGATGTTATATAGGGCTTAAGAGATGTGGAAAGAGTTGTAGGTTGAGATGGACAAATTATCTCCGACCAGATATCAAGAGAGGAAAGTTCAGTTTGGAAGAAGAAAGGACCATCATTCAACTTCATGCTCTACTTGGTAACAGGTACAAGTTGAATGATTCATAATGATGCATCATCGTCACTGTTATACCATTACTGTAACTATCTAGCTAGGTTCAATATCTTCATAAATGAAGTCTCGTTTCTAATTTCATATTTCTACGTTTAGATGGTCAACAATTGCTGCTCACTTGCCAAGAAGGACAGATAACGAGATCAAGAACCATTGGAACTCACACATCAAGAAGAGAATGACTAAAATGGGTATTGATCCAATGACCCACAAGCCAAAGAGTGGAACCCAACTCCTGGGCTCCAATCTAAACCACATGGCTCAGTGGGAGGCTGCTAGACTGGAGGCAGAAGCTAGGCTTGTTCAGAAACCAAAGAACTATTCCAACCAACTACCCTATCTTATTTCTCCTTCTTCTATTCATGAACTCCATAAAAGGTCCACCACAGTTCCACCACCACATTTACCATGCCTTGATGTGCTAAAGGTTTGGCAAGGGACTTTATGGTCAAATTACTCTATCAACAATGAGAGTCTCCAATCACTCATATCCACATCAAATGTCTCGGAAAAATTTTCAACCATCACAGCAGCAAGGCCAGTTGAAGGTAATGGTTCGTGTGAACAAGATGAGGTCAAGAAACTTAATGATCAAATCAAAACTCAAATGGGGACATCTGAGGGATTTGAGTTCACTAATGATGCAACTTTCATCAATGGCGATCCTCTTCGATCCCCCGATCTCTGGGAAGACTTTGTTGATCTTCTAGATGGTGGTTGGAATAGTCTAACCAGTAACTTTGGCATGATTGCTACACCACCAGCTTCCCCGGTATTCTAATAAATTTTCTAGGTCATCAAGAATGAAAATAATGATAGAAAATGAGTTCAATTTGTGGCTTCATTTATGTCGTAGGAAATAATGTAAAACTAGCTAGCATGCGTACGGCTGGGGTGTAGACCAATAAATATAATAATGTCCCTGCAATCGAGTTATTTAATCAAAAGCAGATTTTAGAAAACTCTATATAGGCTGATTATCAAATAAACTTAAAAGAACACTATATGAATAAGCTGCAAATCTGAAACCTACGTCCCCTACAGTTTTGCTTGTCCAATATAATATTTCAGCGTGATTATAGTGCCTTTATTTCAAATCTAAGCGTATCATTTGAAAGAGAATTCATGAATAAAGGACATTCTGTCTCTTTTTCAGCCATAATAAAGCTCATTTAAAACATATCAACAATATTTTGTTTTTTTGCCATTAATACACTTTTGTTACGTTTGCTTGCTGATATTATACTATATTAAATTTAGATTTAGCACTGTACCAAAACAGAAACTAACACAACATCAACAATTAATTCATTGTTAAAACAAAGACCCAGTCTGCGGTTTTCATCAACTTACAACATGCACAAACATTTCTAAAAATTCTCACACTCTCTATACAATCAGCCTCACTACATCACTCAACCCAAAGTAAGAAAGAAAAGACACATAAAGATGAAGAACTGGAAACCCTAATTTGTTAGGTGTGAAACCCTAGCTACAAATGAGAGAGAAAGTGAGCTATGTGTGTGTTGATTCTAGGTGTGTTATGAGAGAAACACACACAACTCCAACTCATATACAATGGGTTAGAGATGGGTTCATGCCTGCTTCATACACGAGTATTATCCCACTTAGGAAAACGGTGTTTTTCCTATGTAAATATTCCGTCAGAAATCACCGATGAAATACCGACGGATCAATGACGAAAAACGACATCATAGTTTACAGACGAGAGCGTGATGGGACAGCTATGGATTACCGACGTACGCACATACCGTGATATAAGTTGATGAATGTCGATGAAATACCGAAGGTAAACAATAAAAGTTAATTATTTTTTATTATTAGTAAAAAACATCGGTAAAGATGAAAACGTACAAAATGCAATATCGGGATTGAACCTATACTATTGTTAGGGGGGTGGAAGGGGGGGGGGGTTACTAGTTTGGCATTTGTTCAAAACATATCACACCATGTTCCCAAAATTAGAGTACTGACAAACAAAACCGATGGATGCAGTACAGTAAAACCATGCCCTTCCTCTTGCTACTAGAAGAACCTGAAAACATTTAAATTCAACGAGTAAGCACAAATCATAATGAGTCCCCAAGATACCACATACACATGTGAATTCCATAGTACAACCATAGTCTAATATTCACACCAGATTGCTATAGTCCAACTATAGTCTTGCCTGCTATGGTCTAACCATAGCCTTGACTGTTTTAGTCCAAATATAGTCTCTTATGCAATTGCTATAGACCAACTATAGCCTTTCAGACAATTGTTATAGTCTAACTATAGTCTTTCATGCAAGTGCTATAGTCCAAATATAGTCTTCGATATAGAAGTCATAAAGACAACCTATCATTCAAGGACATCTAATGTCACACACAGTATAATGAGAAAAATCACACACAACCACAATCACACTAGCACTGCTCCTCGAATAAACTAATACGAACCACCTAAAACAAAACAGAGGTACAACCTCAATCTACAAATAACCACTGTCAAAGTTTGAGCAGAAGTCAAAATGATCAAAAAGTAAATGATAAACTTTCAAATGGTCAGAGTCAACGATCAACTGGTAAAATTTAATGGTCAACGGCCAGACACATCGTGTCCAAGACCTTACGGACCACATCCACAAAATGAAAAAAAAATAAAATTTCTACCCTTGGGCGTGTCGCTTCCACGGGATGAAGTGCCATGCTTTTGGGGCTGAAACATTTTATCCGTTGAGTGCTTAATTCTTTATACCAAGGGTTCAAACTTTCCAGAACCCTTCTTATGATGTTCCGAATGGATAAGTTTCCAACTTTATCTATATGGAAGCTCCATGTAAGAATCTCAAAACCCTATATCTAAAAGAGCAAAAAATTGTTAAAAACATGATGCATTGCGCAAAGAGGGTTTTAGCATAATGAGTCTAAAAACCAAATTAATACAAGCTTTTGACTTGGATTTTCCCCAAACTCCAAGCAAACATCATGAAAGGGACCAAAACACCACCAAATTCTAGATCTAGAAGCATAGAAGCATTAAGTTTTGATCTTAAAGAATTACAAAGGACCAAGAACAAATAAGATGATTGAATATTCTCTTGCAAATAATCCTATTGACACCGAGTGGCTGAATTCTTCTTTAAAGAGAACTACAAGCACTAAACTCTCAAGTATACATACAAAGGAGGCTAGCGTATGCTTTCTGGAGAGAGGGGGGGGATGATAAAGAGAAAAACCCTAAAGTTAGTAACTTTAAATAAGGCTTAAAGCCATGAATATAAGGTTTAGGCTGCTAAGTAAAACACGTCGTGTCAAATGATTGGCATGCCACATCGGACATGTGCCCATGCTTGTCATATCATCAAAGACACACGCCACATCTAGCCTTAATGTAACACCCAGTTTCATGTATGAATTTAAAATTGTAAGTTGATGGGTTTTTTTTGGCCACGACGAGCGGGTTAGCCACTACAACATGACATTCATCAGAAATCACATGTTTCATTAAAGGACACCACGACATGGCAACATGCTTGCCATAACGTGGTGATAGTAGATTTCAAACCCTTTATTTTCGGGTTTTATGCATTATTTAAGGAAAAAGATGGCTAAGTTTTCCTCCACTCTCAACCTCCATCACCTCCCAAAGCACCCTTGATAAACCCTAGCCTCCATTATTGATATTGTGAGCTTTTGTGGTGGTTTTTGGTCCTTTGAATAAGAAGAATGTATCTTTGATGCATTGTTCCAGCAAAAAATCTCTTCCTCATCTTCTTGTGTTGTTTCTAGATTCTTGTAGGTCCGCAAGCATATACATTTTTTATTCAAGAATGTTAGATCTAGGTTTTTATCCACATTCCATAAAGTTGGCAACTTTATGGGTCCTTGAGGTTCCTTTGTAGTCTCTTGTCCCATATCTGGAGAGTTATAGTTATGGATTCCTTGCATGGAATCTAAACCTCAATTTCATTATTTTGACCTAACTTTGGCTCAAGACATGCATGTCTACAAAGAAATGATTTTCATGAATTATTGAGAGTAAGAAAGCCTTCTGGAATGTTTAAATGAGTGGCTGGAAGGATTAAGAGCTTAATACATTAAGTTGATCTAAGTAGTTTCCACCATGACATGGAAGGATTAAGTGGCGGGTTAGCCACCATGACATGGAGACGAACAGTCCTTGTGATTGTTTTCTCATGATTCTGCCACGACGTGGCCATTGGTTGACTACAACGTGGAGGGCGGTTGGAGTTGATTTTGGTTGTTGACTTTTGACCTAGTTTGACTTTTAGTCAACGGGCTAGTGTTAGAAGCTAGATTAAGAGTTTACCTTGTATGACTCATAGGAGGTGTGTAGCACCCTTTTTTAGACTGTATGAGTCTGCTAGCCGTTGAGTGCGTTTGTGAGGTGTGTCTTCTCACTGTACTATGTAGGATGCTAGTTGTATCTGTGACTATGGCATGGAAGACCAGGGTTTAGCCCCTGAAATTTCTATGGAAGACTAGGATTTGGTCCCTGGCAACGGTATAGAAGACCATGATCTGGCTCTGACACTTGTACAAGTAAAGACCATGATTTGGCCCATGGAAGGAAGTTACTATAAAACTATGATTTGGCCCAATGTATTTACCTAAGGTTGAAATAGACCCGTTATGTTATGTATGGTATGTAGTATTCTGGGGAACTCACTAAGCTTTGTGCTTATGGTTTCATGTTTAAATGTTTTAGGTACTTGTGGTTTGAAAGGGAAGGACCCGGCTTGATCACACTATATCTCCCGAAGATTTATTCGGCTCTATCTATTTGATACTCTAATGTTTTGAGAATTTATATATGTTGGGAAATCAACGAGGACTAGTTATTTGTTCAGCTGCAAAGGCTAGGAGGTATCTTCAGGAGGGATGCTCTGGACTTTTGGCTTATATTATGGATACCTGTTTTTTGGGGAAGAACACTATATATGATGTACCTATTTTTCAGGAGTTCCCTGATGTGTTTCCTGAGGATTTACAGGAGTTCCTTCCGAGAGGCAGGTAGAGTATCAGCTTGATTTGAATCTGGGTGCAGCCTCGATAACCAAGGCACCGTACCACTTAGCACCTCTAGAGATATATGAGTTCTTCACCTTAGCGATCAACGATTATGTTTGTGAAGAAAAAGGATGGGTCACATCGTATGTGTATCGATTATTGGGAGTTGAAAAAGATGACAGTGAGGAACAATTATCCACTTCCAAGGATTGACTAAGTGTTTGATCAGGTGCATGGTGTATATTGGTTTTCCAAGATTGATCTGATGTATGGTTATCATCGGATGAGGGTTAGGGATGAGGTTGTTAATAATATGGCCTTCATGACTTGTTATGGCCACTACGAGTTTGTGGTGATGCCTTTTGATCTCACCAACACACTGACAATGTTCATAGATCTCATGAACAAGGCGTGATAGCCGATGTTGGACAGGGAATTTATTGTCTTTATTATATTCTATGTCCAAGGAATAGTCTGACAACCACTTACGAGAGGTTTTGGAGACTTTGAGGGGGGGGGGGACTTTATGCGGAGTTTTCTAAGTAGAAGTTCTGGTTGCATGAGGTGCAGTTCTTAGATCACCTCATCAACTAGGATTGTATATTGGTCGAATTAGCCAAGATCGAGGTTGTGATGCAGTGGGAAGTCCCGAGGTCTCCATCTGAGATTTACAGATTCCTGGGTTTGGGAGGATATTCATCTAGGATTTCTCCAAGATTATTGTTCCCTTCACCCGATTGACAAAGAATATTGTCACTTTTTGGTGGGGGCATGAGCAGCAAACGACATTTGAGACCTTGAGGCAAAGACTGTGCGAGGCTCCGATATTGACCCTCCCCGAGGGTGTGGATGATTATGTGGTTTATCGTGATGCTTTTATCATGGGGTTTGGGGAAGTGCTTTTGTAGAGGGGCCACATGATCGCTTACGCTTTGAGGCAATTGAAGCCTCATGAGGGGTATTTTTCTACTCATGATATGGACTCGGGGGATCTGATCATCGCCCTCAAAATTTGGAGGAATTATTTGTATGAGGTCCAATATACCATCTAAACGGAAGACAAGAGTTTAAGATACTTGATGGAATAACAAAATCTGAATAGGAGGCAACACAGATGGTTGGATTGCTGGATTAGGTGACTAAGCCCATAACTATAATTGGTATGTACTTGACCCGAGAGTAGCATGGTGCATTCGGGTTGTATATCACCAGGACAATTTGTGGATGGATATTTGAGTAAGAGGTTATTTATGATCTATTAATATATTATAAGTTCTAATATATTAATATGAAATCATATTATTTAATTAGTATCGATCAAGAATTAGTTTGGAATTAATTTAGTGATCAAAAGAGACTAATTAAATTAACGGGGACTGATTATGTAAATCAATGATATATATATATATATATATATATATATATATATATATATATATATATATATATATATATATATATATATATATATATATATATATATATATATATATATATATTAACGGGGACTGATTATATATATATATATATATATATATATATATATATATATATAATATGGTTTGGGCTATATATATATATATGTAAGTTTCCATGAAGAGTTAGCCCACATGAAATATGGATCATAACCCAAAGTGTATGGATTAGGGTTTACCCATGACTTTTGGATTCCTACATATATATACATAACCCCATGGCTAAAATCGGACACAACAAGTATTCTTGGAGTTCATAACCGATTTGTGTGCCTAGTAATCTCTCTCAAGTCATCCAACTGTTCAAGGGTGTGTTGTGAACCGTTTGAGGCATCACATTTGAGGTGCTAAGTTTTTAAAGGCCAAATACATCAAGCTACAACAAAGAGGTAATTATTCTTACAATATTTTATGATTCAAGCATCAAATCATATACTAGTTGTAGGCTTATGCTTTGGATATTTCATTGCATGTATAATTAGAGAAAACATAGATCCAAAGCATTTAGGGTTGTATGTGCACCATAGGATGTTGTAGTATACTAATACCGGACAGTGGTATCAGAGCCTAGGATTGTTTTCTGTTATATTTGATGCATGGCTTATTTTTCCAATGTTGAAAAACTGTCCTGACAGCACCTACTCGACGAGTACATGCTTGGACTCAACGAGTAGGATGAATTTTGCCTTGAACTCGACGAGTCCATAGTTGGGCTCGACGAGTTGGATGATCAGACAACAGTTTTTCAGGTTTTTTGGCATGTTTTGGATTAGGATCATTACCTCAAAATGTTTTAGTTCATAAAATTTGATTTTGTTGGTATGGTAATGATTATACTCATCCATTCAAAAGATAATTGTCAAAATTTCAAGATTTGTATTAGTTTATATGAGAGGCTAATTTCTTGTAAATTGTTGATATGAATTGTCTTGCCTTATGAGTTAATTTAGAACATGAAAATTATATGATAATTTTTTATTTGTTAAAATATTGATCTAAATGTTCTTTAAAGTCCTCCATAACTTGTCCTCAAGTTATGGAACATGAAAAGTTTTTCCATAAAAACCACATTATTAAACTCATAAGTTATGGAAATCTAAGGTTTTTCAAGAGTTACAAAACTTGCCCTTAAGTTTTGGTATTTGAAAAGTCTCAAATTATGAAACTCTTGTAATTAAAAGGTGTTACTCTTGGGTTCACAAATAAAAAAATTAATTAAATAGGTTTTAATTTTGAATTTTTATATTTTGAACCTTGAAGTATTTGACTAGTTCAAATTGCACCTTATGGACTTTATTAAATTAATTAAAGTGTTTAATTAAAAGAGAATTAATAATTCCATAATGACATGATTTAAGTTTAATTAAATTAAGAGTATAATTTATTAATAGATTAAACCATCTAGCATTTTAAAAGTTTAAAATACAACTTTATACTATATAAAATTAAAAGTTTAATAATTATATATGTATAAGTTAAAAAGTCAGTGTTACCGTTAGTAGGCCTCATCACGAAGCCGGTCTATAAGGGGGGTATAAGGTTACTACCTATAAAATGGTGGTTTAATGAGTGTCCACTCTCACCCACCGCTTCCTTGACTGGTAGAGTGTCATTAGCCGAACGGGTAGGATAGGACATTAATTCTCATTAAAAGTATAATGAATTATAAAGTAACTAAATATTTTATAAATTCCCAATCTTAGTTACTTTAGGAAAAATGTGAATTTGGTGCTAACCCATGAAATTGCACTTTGCACCTTGTTAAGTCGTTAGTGGAGCGTGTGTGGTTAACCGACACACTAACTTGGACTAGTAAGGGTGGCAAAGGGTAGCTCGATATTTGTCATAGATCAATGGAGCGTGTGTGGTTAACCGACGCATTGATTAGGTAATAAATGACTTCGAGAGTACCAAGCTAATTTGCATGGTTATTCACACCTTGTTTGTGATCCTCGGTATCCCAGTCACAAACTTAAAGGGCATAATCGAGATTAAACATGCCATTGAAAAGTTCAATGAATCTCAACCGAATCTAGGGATTTCAATTCATTTAAAACTTAATAATCAATTTTGTTTTTCATGGTGGAAATTGGTAAATCGTCATTTAACTACCTTCAAATATTTTGCAATTGGATTACATCATCCCTCTTCCGAATTGTAAAGTATTGTGTTGGGACATAGCCTGGATATTTCATTTGGGTGTTATATTAAGGACTTAAATCAACTAAACTTGAATTTCTCCCTTGTAGATGTCTAGTTCAGACTACTATGGTCTTCCCTAATCCTTTCTTTATAAAGATGATAGTCCACAAAATGATCGAGGTGAAAGATTAATCCCTTCTTTGTGCTGTAGTGGAACTTCACTTCCTCCACCTCCTCCAATAATTATCCCTGACCCACAAGTTCAAAGACTTGAAAAGTTCAAGGTCACTCAAGCCCTATTGGCTAGCAAACACCAAGATGGAAGGTATGTGTGTGCACATGTCTTGGAGATGATGTCACACATTGACAGGCTAGGAATGTTGGGTGTCGTTGTTTCAAGGAAGTTGGCTATTGACTTGGTTCTTAAATCACTTCCTAAGTCATATAGCGGGTTCTTTAAGGACTACTATATGGGAGATCACGACATGACCCTTATTGATCTAATATATTTGCTTGTTGCTGCTGAATCAACAATGATTTGACGCACTGGTAAAGCAAATTTGATTGGAAGATCTACCTCCCAAACTTCCATGGACATTGACAATGGTAACATTGGAAGTACAGAAAAGCTTTCTCTTCCCAATGGAAAGGGATCGGCCATGGTCAAGTCATTTGAACAAATGGTAAAGAGAAAGGCTAAGTATGAGATAGTCCCATGTACCATTCGCAAAGATTCCATATGTTTCTGTTGCCAAAAGAAGGGGCATTGGTTGCGAAGCTGCCATATTTTCCTGAAAGATCGCAAGGATGGTAAAGTCAAAAAGTTTGACTCTACTTCAGGTAAGTCCAATATCTAACTCTATTAGGTTTCTATTTGGAGATTCTTAATACATGATGTAATGTAATTACATTTTGATGTTTTGTAAGATCAAAGGAATGAAAGGAAACATAAAGGAAGAGTAAGTTGATTCTGATCGTGAAGAGATGGATTTCGATCGCATGGTTTGTTGATTGGAATTTTAAGCTACTGCTTAAGAGTTATGATAGATTGCTTAGGAATAGATAACAACATAGTTTTCGTATGTATTTGCATTGTAAGGAAAAGTTTTTGTACAATTTTAATAAATAAATGATAATTTTTAATTTAATTTTATTTTACGTTTCCTTACAATGGCATTTGTGAAAATTGTTGTTTATGTGTTTCCATTGATAGAAATATTGGAAAATGGATTTGATTCTTTCGTTTGTGGTAGTGTCAAGATTTACCAAATAAGGAAAGCTTCTCATCACCCAAGTTTCAGTTGGATAGAAACTTGGAATCATGCAACTTGTATTGTGTGATGAATGAGAACTTCATCTTTGGGAAATTAAGACTAATTCCTTGTTCACATGTATATGTGAGTCAAGCGAAGGACTAGGGGATCGGGTACACTTGGTTGTGCGCTGATCCCATCCACCACAAATAACGATAAGACTATTCGTTATGATTTACTAAAGTTTAGTAAATATGGTTATGCTTACAAGATTAAGTGTAATTCTGAATCATTGGAAAAGTTTTAATGTATGGCATAACGAATAAGAAGAATCAAATTAGGCAGAAAGATAAAAGTTCCTCCAATCAGAGAAGAACGGAGAGTACTTTTGTATCATGTTTTATAATCATCTTAGTGATTATGAAACCATATCACAATTGATCCTCTAAGGACATCTTAGTACATTTGTATGGCTAAGAAGAGGAATCATGAATTGTTGATATGGTTAAATCAAAAGGTGAGTCATATTTCGTTCCAAAATCAAGTCTTAGAGTCATACTCCAAGATTGTGCCTTGAGTGACAAAATCTTAAGAATATTTATAACACTTATCAAATGTAGAGTAAAATGTTTCTTACTCTTGTACATTTGAAATTGGTAAGTTGTGATGTCTTGGATAAGACAAAGACCAACTAAGACCAATTGTGTGAAGTGTTTTATCTTGATAAGAGACCATACTAACTCTTGAATATTTGCTTGTCAAGTAATGTTGGTTGACAAAGAGAGTCTTATATGTCAAGAGGTAAGTGGGAGTCTTAAAGATCTTGAAAAGCTTAAAGAACTAATCAAGAATAAACCTATTGTTAATCACTAGCACATGACTTGAGGTTTGTAACCTATCGTGTTGACATATTCCTGTTTCTATGCCCATTCCAGTTAAAGTTGACTATGCATGTGAATTCTATGAGTTCTCAATTGTCTACATAACAACCTGGAAGCGATGGTAGGCCTTTGTGCTGCAATGTGGAAAGAAATTAAGATTGAACACGTTCAGTCCATATAAGTTTGGATTTGTCACTAACCTTGTCTTGTGATTATGGTTTTGACAAATTCACATGGATCGGAACACATACACCATAAAAAATCTAAGTGTCATAAGGTTTCTCTCCATTTCATGAAAATGATTGTGAGGAAACGCGTTCACTAAGTAGATTTTAAAGAGATAGCAATTGTGATATTTGCATTGTCAAATTCGATTATGATTACGGCATCCCTCTTCATAGTTCGAATTGTGAGAAATGGCGAAGGGTCTAAACATTTCAGGCTTATGGCTGTAAGTTCTAAAATTGTTTAGACACACATGTGAGCTATCTAAGGAAAGGTGTATGAGTTTGAGAAGCCTAGATAAAGTCTTATCGAAGCATCTCGTATCAGAAATATGAACTTTGGTAAGAAAGTCAATAAGTATTGATTTTTAGAAGTCCACCTGATTTCTGGGTACATGTCAAAGGTAGTGGGAGCATAAGTGTTATGCGAATAGGAATGTAATTATTATGCTAGTGGGAGCACATATATTACGTTAAGTGTTGCGAGTTAGCAATGTTAATTATAGAAAACAAAAGTTTCAATTCGCAGGGTTTGAAAAGTTGTTTTGCTATAATTAAGGGAGAGGAATTCATACTTCATTTCAAATCGAAAAGCTTATATTGAGATTTTAATCGAATTTAGTCATGGACATATGTGAATGTTATGTTGAAATGATTCAACATAAGGAAATTCTATATGTGGAAATATTATAGCGAAAGACTGGTAAAGTATCATGTCTTTATTATGTATCGTATCCCATATGCTTTGGGTATCAGATCGATTACATATGTTATAATATTAATCTGTTCTAATTTTCCATATGTGTAGGGCATTAAGATGGAAACGGGACTTGAACGAGAGATGACTAAAATGGTTAAGCAATTGTCGAAGACAATCTGAGGTTTACCAAAGATTGGTTGCTTATGGACAGTTGGAAGTATATTGTAAATTTCGGAAGGACCATATTGACATATTCAGAAAAGAGGCAACTCTTGTTCAGAAGTGATAGTCAAAATGAGAATATGGAAATGTTTCCATAAGTGGAAGTTACTCTTTAAATCTGTGTAAGATTAGAAAACTTAATGCAAGAAGGATGTTCAAAGGAATGTACTTTGAATGTGAGACTTAGTTTCCATGGAATTGCTCTCCATTGAAAATACTTTGTAATATCTGTTGCCAAGTCTCTATGGCCTTTGTGAATAGTCATTACAAGAGGATCATTGCATATAAGTTTACAATCTAAACAGATTATAGCAACTGGCAAGAATTTGGTATTCTTACATTTATGATAAGGATTTGGAATTATGAAAAGAGTATCATTGAAATGTTGTCAATTGATCTATTTCACAAAGAAAGGACCATAGGTAAACGTAGTGTGCATTCTTGGAGCATTGGATAACTATTGTTTTAATTCAAGTATCAAGTTGATTAATCGAAACATTATACAATGAATAATGTGTAATCAATATGGTGATTAAATAAAAGGTGTTTTATTTATATTCATAAATTCTGAGACCATATTGGATTCAAATATTCTTGTGTTTCACTTTGCATGTTTTGACTTCCCGAATAACTAGGTTATTCAAACTATCCACAGTCGATCATACTTTGGAAGTAGGTATTGAGGCAAGGCTGTTAAGAATCTGACTGTAGATTGTCTAGATGTTTTATACATAGCACAAGTTTGTTGCAGTGTTCATGAGTACTCCTGGAATAAGATTCAAGTATTGGATTAAACCCACGGTCATCTGAATCACTTCATGGATTTAATCACGAGTGATTGTGAGACGATAATATCTTATATTCTTGAAACCAAGACATGTGAGTTGTAATTTACAACTCGGTTGCACATTGACATATGTAAACGCACCAGTCACTTTGTGTTATAAAACATATTGTTGTGAGTGTTTTGATGAGTAAGTACAAGCAAACATTTGAGTTGAAGTTTATCCATTCCTTTACCCTTAGAGGGATAAAAGCGATATATTTAGGCCTCTCGATGATTTAGTGATGACAAACCTAAGTGGTTGGCCAAGCCTGGACTGATTTGATTTGTTCAATTGTCGGTCTTTATAAATCGGAAATCGGGAAACAACAAATGGACAGAGAGAATGATTATAATCCATGTCTCAGTCCATATGATATCTTGTAGAATGGAGGAATATATGATCCCTTATCTAATGGACGCGTCATTGACTAGGTCAGAGTTCGACAACGGCTATTAAGAGCTACGCTTGCTAGTCGGGTTGTGGAATCGTACTTGCAATAATAGTTATTAGACTTATCCAAGTGGGAGACTGTTGGATTAGGTGTCTAAGCCCATAACTATAATTGGTATGTACTTGACCCGAGAGTAGCATGGTCCATTCGGGTTGCATATCACCAGGACAATTTGTGGATGGATATTTGAGTAAGAGGTTATTTATGATTTATTAATATATTATAAGTTCTAATATATTAATATGAAATCATATTATTTACTTAGTATTGATCAAGAATTAATTTGGAATTAATTTAGTGATCAAAAGAGACTAATTAAATTAATGAGGACTGATTATGTAAATCAACGATATATATATATATATATATATATATATATATATATATATATATCCATGATGGGCTAAGTTTATGTAAGTTTCCATGAAGAGTTAGCCCACATGAAATATGGATCATAACCCAAAGTGTATGGATTAGGGTTTACCCATGACTTTTGGATTCCTACATATATATACATAACCCCATGGCTAAAATCGGACACAACAAGTATTCTTGGAGTTCATAACCGATTTGTGTGCCTAGTAATCTCTCTCAAGTCATCCAACTGTTCAAGGGTGTGTTGTGAACCGTTTGAGGCATCACATTTGAGGTGCTAAGTTTTTAAAGGCCAAATACATCAAGCTACAACAAAGAGGTAATTATTCTTACAATATTTTATGATTCAAGCATCAAATCATATACTAGTTGTAGGCTTATGCTTTGGATATTTCATTGCATGTATAATTAGAGAAAACATAGATCCAAAGCATTTAGGGTTGTATGTGCACCATAGGATGTTGTAGTATACTAATACCGGACAGTGGTATCAGAGCCTAGGATTGTTTTCTGTTATATTTGATGCATGGCTTATTTTTCCAATGTTGAAAAACTGTCCTGACAGCACCTACTCGACGAGTACATGCTTGGACTCAACGAGTAGGATGAATTTTGCCTTGAACTCGACGAGTCCATAGTTGGGCTCGACGAGTTGGATGATCAGACAATAGTTTTTCAGGTTTTTTGGCATGTTTTGGATTAGGATCATTACCTCAAAATGTTTTAGTTCATAAAATTTGATTTTGTTGGTATGGTAATGATTATACTCATCCATTCAAAAGATAATTGTCAAAATTTCAAGATTTGTATTAATTTATATGAGAGGCTAATTTCTTGTAAATTGTTGATATGAATTGTCTTGCCTTATGAGTTAATTTAGAACATGAAAATTATATGATAATTTTTTATTTGTTAAAATATTGATCTAAATGTTCTTTAAAGTCCTCCATAACTTGTCCTCAAGTTATGGAACATGAAAAGTTTTTCCATAAAAACCACATTATTAAACTCATAAGTTATGGAAATCTAAGGTTTTTCAAGAGTTACAAAACTTGCCCTTAAGTTTTGGTATTTGAAAAGTCTCAAATTATGAAACTCTTGTAATTAAAAGGTGTTACTCTTGGGTTCACAAATAAAAAAATTAATTAAATAGTTTTTAATTTTGAATTTTTATATTTTGAACCTTGAAGTATTTGACTAGTTCAAATTGCACCTTATGGACTTTATTAAATTAATTAAAGTGTTTAATTAAAAGAAAATTAATAATTCCATAATGACATGATTTAAGTTTAATTAAATTAAGAGTATAATTTATTAATAGATTAAACCATCTAGCATTTTAAAAGTTTAAAATACACCCTTATACTATATAAAATTAAAAGTTTAATAATTATATATGTATAAGTTAAAAAGTCAGTCTTACCATTAGTAGGCCTCATCACGAAGCCGGTCTATAAGGGGGGTATAAGGTTACTACCTATAAAATGGTGGTTTAATGGGTGTCCACTCTCACCCACCGCTTCCTTGACTGGTAGAGTGTCGTTAGCCGAACGGGTAGGATAGGACATTAATTCTCATTAAAAGTATAATGAATTATAAAGTAACTAAATATTTTATAAATTCCCAATCTTAGTTACTTTAGGAAAAATGTGAATTTGGTGCTAACCCATGAAATTGCACTTTGCACCTTGTTAAGTCGTTAGTGGAGCGTGTGTGGTTAACCGGCACACTAACTTGGACTAGTAAGGGTGGCAAAGGGTAGCTCGATATTTGTCATAGATCAATGGAGCGTGTGTGGTTAACCGACGTATTGATTAGGTAATAAATGACTTCGAGAGTACCAAGCTAATTTGCATGGTTATTCACACCTTGTTTGTGATCCTCGGTATCCTAGTCACAAACTTAAAGGGCATAATCGAGATTAAACATGCCATTGAAAAGTTCAATGAATCTCAACCGAATCTAGGGATTTCAATTCATTTAAAACTTAATAATCAATTTTGTTTTTCATGGTGGAAATTGGTAAATCGTCATTTACCTACCTTCAAATATTTTGCAATTGGATTACATCATCCCTCTTCCGAATTGTAAAGTATTGTGTTGGGACATAGCCTGAATATTTCATTTGGGTGTTATATTAAGGACTTAAATCAACTAAACTTGAATTTCTCCCTTGTAGATGTCTAGTTCAGACTACTATGGTCTTCCCTAATCCTTTCTTTATAAAGATGATAGTCCACAAAATGATCGAGGTGAAAGATTAATCCATTCTTTGTGCTGTAGTGGAACTTCACTTCCTCCACCTCCTCCAATAATTATCCCTGACCCACAAGTTCAAAGACTTGAAAAGTTCAAGGTCACTCAAGCCCTATTGGCTAGCAAACACCAAGATGGAAGGTATGTGTGTGCACATGTCTTGGAGATGATGTCACACATTGACAGGCTGGGAATGTTGGGTGTCGTTGTTTCAAGGAAGTTGGCTATTGACTTGGTTCTTAAATCACTTCCTAAGTCATATAGCGGGTTCTTTAAAGACTACTATATGGGAGATCACGACATGACCCTTATTGATCTAACATATTTGCTTGTTGCTGCTGAATCAACAATGATTTGACGCACTGGTAAAGCAAATTTGATTGGAAGATCTACCTCCCAAACTTCCATGGACATTGACAATGGTAACATTGGAAGTACAGAAAAGCTTTCTCTTCCCAATGGAAAGGGATCGGCCATGGTCAAGTCATTTGACCAAATGGTAAAGAAAAAGGCTAAGTTTGAGATAGTCCCATGTACCATTCGCAAATATTCCATATGTTTCTGTTGCCAAAAGAACGGGCATTGGTTGCGAAGCTGCCATATTTTCCTGAAAGATCGCAAGGATGGTAAAGTCAAAAAGTTTGACTCTACTTCAGGTAAGTCCAATATCTAACTCTATTAGGTTTCTATTTGGAGATTCTTAATACATGATGTAATGTAATTACATTTTGATGTTTTGTAAGATCAAAGGAATGAAAGGAAACATAAAGGAAGAGTAAGCTGATTCTGATCGTGAAGAGATGGATTTCGATCGCATGGTTTGTTGATCGGAATTTTGAGCTACTGCTTAAGAGTTATGATAGATTGCTTAGGAATAGATAACAACATAGTTTTCGTATGTATTTGCATTGTAAGGAAAAGTTTTTGTACAATTTTAATAAATAAATGATAATTTTTAATTTAATTTTATTTTACGTTTCCTTACAATGGCATTTGTGAAAATTGTTGTTTATGTGTTTCCATTGATAGCAATATTGGAAAATGGATTTGATTCTTTCGTTTGTGGTAGTGTCAAGATTTACCAAATAAGGAAAGCTTCTCATCACCCAAGTTTCAGTTGGATAGAAACTTGGAATCATGCAACTTGTATTATGTGATGAATGAGAACTTCATCTTTGGGAAATTAAGACTAATTCCTTGTTCACATGTATATGTGAGTCAAGTGAAGGACTAGGGGATCGGGTACACTTGGTTGTGCGCTGATCTCATCCACCACAAATAACGATAAGACTATTCGTTATGATTTACTAAAGTTTAGTAAATATGGTTATGCTTACAAGATTAAGTGTAATTCTGAATCATTGGAAAAGTTTTAATGTATGGCATAACGAATAAGAAGAATCAAATTAGGCAGAAATATAAAAGTTCCTCCAATCAGAGAAGAAGGGAGAGTACTTTTGTATCATGTTTTATAATCATCTTAGTGATTATGAAACCATATCACAATTGATCCTCTAAGGACATCTTAGTGCATTTGTATGGCTAAGAAGAGGAATCATGAATTGTTGATATGGTTAAATCAAAAGGTGAGTCATATTTCGTTCCAAAATCAAGTCTTAGAGTCATACTCCAAGATTGTGCCTTGAGTGATAAAATCTTAAGAATATTTATAACACTTATCAAATGTAGAGTAAAATGTTTCTTACTCTTGTACATTTGAAATTGGTAAGTTGTGATGTCTTGGATAAGACAAAGACCAACTAAGACCAATTGTGTGAAGTGTTTTGTCTTGATAAGAGACCATACTAACTCTTGAATATTTGCTTGTCAAGTAATGTTGGTTGACAAAGAGAGTCTTATATGTCAAGAGGTCAGTGGGAGTCTTAAAGATCTTGAAAAGCTTAAAGAACTAATCAAGAATAAACCTATTGTTAATCACTAGCACATGACTTGAGGTTTGTAACCTATCGTGTTGACATATTCCTGTTTCTATGCCCATTCCAGTTAAAGTTGACTATGCATGTGAATTCTATGAGTTCTCAATTGTCTACATAACAACCTGGAAGCGATGGTAGGCCTTTGTGCTGCAATGTGGAAAGAAATTAAGATTGAACACGTTCAGTCCATATAAGTTTGGATTTGTCACTAACCTTCTCTTGTGATTATGGTTTTGACAAATTCACATGGATCGGAACACATACACCATAAAAAATCTAAGTGTCATAAGGTTTCTCTCCAATTCATGAAAATGATTGTGAGGAAACGCTTTCACCAAGTAGATTTTAAAGAGATAGCAATTGTGATATTTGCATTGTCAAATTCGATTATGATTACGGCATCCCTCTTCATAGTTCGAATTGTGAGAAATGGCAAAGGGTCTAAACATTTCAGGTTTATGGCTGTAAGTTCTAAAATTGTTTAGACACACATGTGAGCTATCTAAGGAAAGGTGTATGAGTTTGAGAAGCCTAGATAAAGTCTTATCGAAGCATCTCGTATCAGAAATCTGAACTTTGGTAAGAAAGTCAATAAGTATTGATTTTTACAAGTCCACCTGATTTCTGGGTACATGCCAAAGGTAGTGGGAGCATAAGTGTTATGCGAATAGGAATGTAATTATTATGCTAGTGGGAGCACAATTATTACGTTAAGTGTTGCGAGTTAGCAATGTTAATTATAGAAAACAAAAGTTTCAATTCGCAGGGTTTGAAAAGTTGTTTTGCTATAATTAAGGGAGAGGAATTCATACTTCATTTCAAATCGAAAAGCTTATATTGAGATTTTAATCGAATTTAGTCATGGACATATGTGAATGTTATGTTGAAATGATTCAACATAAGGAAATTCTATATGTGGAAATATTATAGCGAAAGACTGGTAAAGTATCATGTCTTTATTATGTATCGTATCCCATATGCTTTGGGTATCAGATCGATTACATATGTTATAATATTAATCTGTTCTAATTTTCCATATGTGTAGGGCATTAAGATGGAAACGGGACTTGAACGAGAGATGACTAAAATGGTTAAGCAATTGTCGAAGACAATCTGAGGTTTACCAAAGATTGGTTGCTTATGGACAGTTGGAAGTATATTGTAAATTTTGGAAGGACCATATTGACATATTCTGAAAAGAGGCAACTCTTGTTCAGAAGTGATAGTCAAAATGAGAATATGGAAATGTTTCCATAAATGGAAGTTACTCTTTAAATCTGTGTAAGATTAGAAAACTTAATGCAAGAAGGATGTTCAAAGGAATGTACTTTGAATGTGAGACTTAGTTTCCATGGAATTGCTCTCCATTGAAAATACTTTGTAATATCTGTTGCCAAGTCTCTATGACCTTTGTGAATATTCATTACAAGAGGATCATTGCATATAAGTTTACAATCTAAACAGATTATAGCAACTGGCAAGAATTTGGTATTCTTACATTTATGATAAGGATTTGGAATTGTGAAATGAGTATCATTTAAATGTTGTCAATTGATCTATTTCACAAAGAAAGGACCATAGGTAAACGTAGTGTGCATCCTTTGAGCATTGGATAACTATTGTTTTAATTCAAGTATCAAGTTGATTAATCGAAACATTATACAATGAATAATGTGTAATCAATATGGTGATTAAATAAAAGGTGTTTTATTTATATTCATAAGTTCTGAGACCATATTGGATTCAAATATTCTTGTGTTTCACTTTGCATGTTTTGACTTCCCGAATAACTAGGTTATTCAAACTATCCACAGTCGATCATACTTTGGAAGTAGGTATTGAGGCAAGGCTGTCATGAATCTGACTGTAGATTGTCTAGGTGTTTTAGACATAGCACAAGTTTGTTGCAGTGTTCATGAGTACTCCTGGAATAAGATTCAAGTATTGGATTAAACCCACGGTCATCTGAATCACTTCATGGATTTAATCACGAGTGATTGTGAGACGATAATATCTTATATTCTTGAAACCAAGACATGTGAGTTGTAATTTACAAGTCGGTTGCACATTGACATATGTAAACGCACCAGTAACTTGGTGTTATAAAACATATTGTTGTGTGTGTTTTGATGAGTAAGTACAAGCAAACATTTGAGTTGAAGTTTATCCATTCCTTTACCCTTAGAGGGATAAAAGCGATATATTTGGGCCCCTCGATGATTTAGTGATGACAAACCTAAGTGCTTGGCCAAGCCTGGACTGATTTGATTTGTTCAATTAGTCGGTCGTCATAAATCGGAAATCGGGAAACAACAAATGGACAGAGAGAATGATTATAATCCATGTCTCAGTCCATATGATATCTTGTAGAATGGAGGAATATATGATCCCTTATCTAACGGACGCGTCATTGACTAGGTCAGAGTTCGACAACGGCTATTAAGAGCTACGATTGCTAGTCGGGTTGTGGAGTCGTACTTGCAATAATAGTTATTAGACTTATTCAAGTGGGAGACTGTTGGATTAGGTGTCTAAGCCAATAACTATAATTGGTATGTACTTGACCCGAGAGTAGCATGGTCCATTCGGGTTGCATATCACTAGGACAATTTGTGGATGGATATTTGAGTAAGAGGTTATTTATGATTTATTAATATATTATAAGTTCTAATATATTAATATGAAATCATATTATTTACTTAGTATTGATCAAGAATTAATTTGGAATTAATTTAGTGATCAAAAGAGACTAATTAAATTAATGAGGACTGATTATGTAAATCAACGATATATATATATATATATATATATATATATATATATATATATATATATATATATATATATATATATATATATATATATATATATATCCATGATGGGCTAAGTTTATGTATGTTTCCATGAAGAGTTAGCCCACATGAAATATGGATCATAACCCAAAGTGTATGGATTAGGGTTTACCCATGACTTTTGGATTCCTACATATATATACATAACCCCATGGCTAAAATCGGACACAACAAGTATTCTTGGAGTTCATAACCGATTTGCGTGCCTAGTAATCTCTCTCAGGTCATCCAACTGTTCAAGGGTGTGTTGTGAACCGTTTGAGGCATCACATTTGAGGTGCTAAGTTTTTAAAGGCCAAATACATCAAGCTACAACAAAGAGGTAATTATTCTTACAATATTTTATGATTCAAGCATCAAATCATATACTAGTTGTAGGCTTATGCTTTGGATATTTCATTGCATGTATAATTAGAGAAAACATAGATCCAAAGCATTTAGGGTTGTATGTGCACCATAGGATGTTGTAGTATACTAAAACCCAACATGGATATGGTGAAGGATTATGATTGTTAGATTTGTATCATCCTGGGAAGGCAAACATAGTAGCCGATGCCTTGAACTGCAAGGCAACATGTGCTCCTATATGATACCTATGTTTGAGGATGACTATCACTTCATCCTTGTTCGATTTGATCAAGGAGGCACAAGTTGAAGGGTTAACGAGGGAGAATTTGAAGAAAGATAAGATTAGGGGTCACTCGTTACCCATTCCCATACGGAAATGAGAGGAGATCACTATAGATTTCATCATGAAGTTGCCAAGCATGAATCATGGGGTTTATTCTATATGGTTTATTGTTGATCATTTAACCAAGAGTGCCCACTTCATCCTAATTTAGGAGAGTTCAACCACATATAATTTAGTCGAGATCTACATCAAGGATGTGCTTGCATGACATGGAGTTCTGGTTTTAGTTGTTTCCAACCATGATGTCCACTTTAATTCTAGGTTTTGGAGGAAGTTCCACTGGGAGTTAGGTACTCGGTTTCTTTTTAGCATTGCTTACCACGCGCAGACTTATGGTCAGAGCGAGCAGATCATTCAGACACTGGAGGATATGTTGCATGCACGTGTGTTGCACTTTAGTGGGAGCTGAGATAATTATCTTCTTCTAGCGGAGTTGTCTTACAACAACAGTTACCACACCAACATTGGTACGCCTCATTTTAAGTTGATTTATAAGATGAGATGTTGGACTCCGATTTATTGGGGTGACGTCGGCTAGCGGGTGATGGGCAACACTGAGGTTGTGCTCAAGACCACACAATTCATCTAACATGTGCGAGATTAGTTGTGGACCGTGCAGAGTAGGCAGAAGAGTTATGATGACCGACGACATTTCGAACTTGAGTTTCAGGTGGGAGATCTCATGCTTCTAAAGGTGTCAGATTGGAAAGGTGTCATCCAGTTTCGAAAGCATGGCAAGTTATGACCCAAATTCATTGCACCATTTAGGATTGTCGCCAGTGTAGGTAAGGTTATGGATCGTTTGGATCTACCCGCCAAGCTTAGTCATATTCATGACATATATCATGTCTCTCAGCTACAGAAATGTTTAGCTAGTGATTCCATAGTGGTTCCCATGGATGATATTGTGGTTGATAAGCACCTTAATTATATGGAGAGACTGGTTGTGATTCTAGACAGGAAGACAAAAATAATGAACAACAAGGTGGTTGGTTTAGTGAAGGTGTTCTGAGTGGACTTAGGAGACCGATGAGGAGATAAGGGAGCATTACCTTGTGTTATTTGCAGCGGTGGAATTCGAGGGTGAAGTCTAATTCATGTAGGGGAGAGTTGTAACACTCGGTTTCAGGTATGGATTTCACTTTGTAAGTTTATGGTTTTTGGTTGGCCACGACGTGGTGGGTTAGCCACCACAACGTGAAATTCTCTAGAAATTGCATGTTTCATTAAAGGACACCACGACGTGGCAGCAGGCTTGTCACAACGTGGTGACGACATATATACAAACCCAAGATTTTCGGGTTTTATGCATTATTTAAGGGAAGATATAGCTAGGGTTTCCTCCACGCTCAACCTCCATCACCTCCCAAAACACCCTTAATAAACCCCTAGCCTCCATTTTTGAACTTGTGAGCTTTTGTGGTGGTTTTTGGTGCTTTGAATAAGAAGAATGTGTCTTTGGTGCATTGTTCCAGAAAACAAATATCCTCCTCGTAATCTTGTGTAGTTTCTAGACTCTTGTAAGTCCTCAAGCCTTGTTGGGTAAAAAATATGGTTTATACTTTATTTTTCTAGGAAATTATATTTTTTCAGTCTAGTTTACGGCTGTATGGGTGTTTACGGCCGTGAACGTGTTTACGGCCGTGAACCCATTTGCGGTTGTCTGTCTCATATAAATAGTGTTAGTGGAGTCATAAATAAATATACAACTAGAAAAGAAGAGCATATTGTAGAGAGAGAAAGTTAGAGAGAGAAGAACTAGTGTGTGTACTATGTGTATGGAGCATCATTCTATTCATTGAATACATCATAGATTCACTTATTCTTCTTCTCCTTCTCTTTTATTTTGATCTGGCATCATCCGTTTGATCGGGATTCCGCACCATCAAATGGATCTGATTGATACACAAGCAGATTTGGGACTTACAAGTGGTATCAGAGCTTGGATTGTATCTATCAATTTTTGCAGACCTGGAGCATATTTGATCTTATTTTTAAAGGATTTCTGCATTTTTGGATAGATCTGGGCAAAATAGGGGGGGTTTTTTCTTTGCATTTTTGATAAAAACGAGTTTTTGATCGAGTTTTGGAGTAAAAATGGTGAAAAACGTCATTTTTTCGTAACTGTTGAACGGTTTACGACCCTTTAAGCGTTCTCGGCCTTTGAAGGGTTCATGGCCCAAGAAGGGTTCACGGCTCGAAGTTCGTTTATGACCGAGAACAGTTTGCAGCCCTCGTAGTTCACGGTCCTTGGTGTACGACTCAGCATCCTCGCACGTTCACGGTTCTCGCTTCCTCCTCGGCCGAGCACGTGTTCGGCCCAGCGAGTCTTCGATCAGCAGCATTGGTGCGAAGCAGCGCACACTTACAAAAATGGAAAGGAAATTTTGGGGTTGCCTGGGATCGAACCCGGGTCCCCTGACTCTTGAACCAAGCGCCTTACCAGTTGGACTAGGAAGCCACATGTTTCATTCCTCCCGGATTTAATTCAAAAGGACTCCATGTCGAACCCAATTTCGCAATTTTGACACTTTCAACCCAAAAGTCAATTTCTTTTATTTTTAAATTTCATTTTCAACCCAAAAAAATTTTTAGCTTTTAATTTTTGAATTTCTAAATTGACCTTTGACCTTAAATTTTGACTTTGACTATTCAAGTTTGACATTTGACTTTAAACTTTGACTTTCTCGTTTAACTTTCAAATTTTCAAATTTAGCTTTTTGGTTTGACTTTTAAATTTGACTTTTCAAGTTTGACTTTTAAGTTTGATTTTTTAAATTTGACTTTTAAGGTTGAGTTTTGAGTTTTTAGTCAAAGGGCATTTTTGGTAAACAATGAGTTCCTCAAACATTCCGGTTAATGAAGTTTCTTGTTCTCAAACTTGCATTAAAACAATTAAATTTTTACGTGAACAAATTGAGTTGATAAAGAGAGAGAACGAGGACGTAAAATATGAGAAGTATGAACTTAAGAAAGACCAGAGACCATTAAAAGAGAAATTAGAGGCCAAAATCAAGGACTTTAGAGCACTTCAACAAGAATATAGCAACAAATGTGAAAATTATAACTATATTAAGAGACAACTTGCCTCTGTGACTGCCGAGCTTGACACATTGAAAAACAAATTTGAAAATGCAAATTTTAATTTTAGAAAAATATGATGTCTCAAGTGAGGTAGTTGCCTCGATGATTGAGAAGCAATTAAAATTCAAAGATAATCAAAACAAGGGTCTAGGGTATCACAGTGTACCACCTCCCTTTAATGACAACTATAACCCACCCCTTGAAACCAATGAGGAAGAGACACCTGCTCAGTTTGGCCCACTCCCTGAACCAACTTCAGTTAAGACTGAACAATCAGGGCCAACTGAGGGTGTTGAGGTGAAGAATACTGATGTTTCTACTTCCTGTGCAGGTAAAGTAGCGGAAGATGAGAACAAGGAGAACACTATTGAACAAACCAATGACTCCTTGAACTCTGAATCTGTTGCTTCTAGTTCTGTTACTCCTAACAAACCTGCTGTTGACAAATACAGGCCACCAAAACAAGCAAATCAGAGTGCCTGCTGCAATTGTGCTTGTGGGAACAACCAGAAACGAGGCAAGGGTACGCCACCAGAGGTAGGAAGAAACAACTTCCCAGTGAAGAAAAAGACTTGCTTTCACTGTGGAACACCTGGACACATTGACATAAATTGTCCAAATTGCGCATACGTTCCCTACTACGCACATGGCTGGCAGAACACACTAAGAGGGAGATTTTCCAAAAGAAATCCCTCAAGGTCACGTTCAGACAATGGCGACTGGAATGCCACGAAGGGCAAGAGTTCAACTCCCAAGGCCAAGAATCCAACTCCTAACAACAAGAAGGGAATGCCGACCAAGAAGCCAATTTCAAGAAATGCTCCAACGAAACCAAAACCGGCTAGGTCAAAGTCATCTCGACATCAGACCTCAAGTTTAAAAGCAAGTGACAAGGCACCCATTGGATCGAACCAGAAATGGGTTAAACCCAATTACAGATGGGTACCCAAGGTTCAATCTCCCATGTCTTATAATGATTCTAATATTTCTACATCTTCTGTTTGTGATAAACAGGACATGTCATGGGAGAGAGTTCCTTGCACAGATGAAGAATTTTTGGATCTGTTTTGAGATTATGTGTGCTGTTCTCAGACCTTCTGGATGCAAATTCAATCGGTGACTTACGGTTTGAGTTTTCTTTTCGATAATTCTGAGTTTATCTTAAACTGATTCGTTTTCAAAGACAATCTTTTCTTTCTTATAGTTGTTCGTTTGTAGGTGTTGTTTTGGGAAGTGATATCAAGTGAGTGATAACGGGCAGTCTAAATCATCTGTAAGGGACTGAATCTGAATTGTCTAGACTCTGTGTTCAATGCGCTGGTAGACACGAAAGATTTAAATGGACTTGACTAGGTGTAGATGAACTTAAGGAATCTAGAGATTTGACAAATATTAACTTAGATAGTTCCATTTAGCCAGACAATAAGACGCTTGGGTAGATTGAGCAGGGAGATATACATGAGAATCCACCGGTCACACTAAAGCAATCCGTATCTAGAACCGTGATTTAACTCTTCCTCGATGTACGTACTATGTCCTTAATTCAGGTATTGACGGGGCGACTGGGGAATTCCGATAAAGTAGGTCTGTAGGACATTATTTTCTTGCTTTCCTTCTGTTAGTCATATGTTGCCTCCTCTGCGTGATTGAAATACATCTGACCTGGACTGCAACATATGCAATTCTATTTCTCTACATCTTCTATCTATGCAATTCTTCATATCTGTTAGCCATATGCTGTCTCCTTTGCGTTATTGAAATACATCCGACATGGTATACAACATATGCACCATTCTACTTCTCAATCCCTCTAAATCTTGTTAGTTATATGTTTCAGCCTCTGCGAGATTGGAAGAGATCCGGCCTGGGTGTACAACATATGCATTCTAAATCTGACTTCTCCCATAATAATTGTTTGCTCACCTAAAGTAAGGAGTACTTTGGAAGTTCCTGATTATTGGGGTATATCAGGAAGTGGGAAACATGTTCTAGTACATTTAAAATTGAGCAATTACTAGGTTGTTTGTAGATCTCGCTGCTCAATTTAGGTGGACAACAATATCCTTGGTCGTCGTCAGATGAATGGTCCTTAGGAATTTTATCTAGAAACGTAAGGTCACAATGCCTTGTCATTTATAGTATGTCAAAAATTTGTCACAATCTTTCGTGTTTAAGTGGACCACAATACCGGCAATTGACCAGATTTATTCATGAAGGTGAAGGTACTGATAAACAAAGTTAAGATTGTCTCACAACTTTGATCCCAAATATTTTTGTTTTTGTTAAATTTGTTCATAGTTTTCCTCTATGCACAAATTTAGGGGGAGAATTTAAAAAAAAAAATCAAACAAAAATCAGAAAAAAAAATAAAAAAATCCAAAAACAGTGTTACTTCTGTTTATTTCTTGTTCATAAAAATCAAAAATCCAAAAATATTGTGTGCTAACTTTGTTTTTAGTTTTGTGTTTATATCAAATTTTGTTGTCTTGAAAAGTGAATTCAGATGTGGATGAGACTCATGGAGACTGAATCGAAAATTTCTGAGCCAAGGCTTCATCCGTGATCATCGAAGAATTCTCATTCGAAGGAGCAAGAAATGAAGACTATTCTTTCAACATTCAATTTTTCTACCCCATAAGCAAGGTGAAGCTGACTTGAAGATTATGTGACAGATTGCATTGAAGCCTCCTCAATCAATTTGCTGCTATTCTTGTACCTGCTGAAGTGATCCAGAAGATTAGATCTCTCTATTGTTCTCTATGAAGATTCTCAAGCTGAAAGTGCTATCTTTCAAGAATCTTATCAAGAAGCCTCCTCACCCAATGTGCGTTCAGAGTCAAATTTTGAATAAAAGCCCAACTGCTCAAGATGACGTCATTCATTGAAGATTCATCAAGTTCATCTTGAAGTTGTGAAGAATTTGAAGATTAATGCTGAAGCCAAGCTCCCAATGAAGATTAACAAGAAAAGCCAGCTACCTTTCTAGGGGGAGTTTGTTGGGTCAGTTATAAAAGAAAGCTATAAACCAAGGGGGAGATTGTTGGGTCAAAAATATGGTTTATACTTTACTTTTCTAGGCAATTATATTTTTTCAGTCTAGTTTACGGCTGTATGGGTGTTTACGGCCGTGAACCCATTTGCGGTTGTCTGTCTTATATAAATAGTGTTAGTGGAGTCATAAATGAATGTACGGCTAGAAAAGGAGAGCATATTGTAGAGAGAAAGTTAGAGAGAGAAGAACTAGTGTGTGTACTATATGTATGGAGCATCATTCTATTCATTGAATACATCATAGATTCACTTATTCTTCTTCTCCTTCTCTTCTATTTTGATCTGGCATCATCCGTTTGATCGGGATTCCGCACCATCAAACGGATCTGATTGATACACAAGCAGATTTGGGACTTACAAGCCTCTACCTTTTGTGTTCAAGCATGCTAGATCTAGGTTTTTATACACTTTCCTCCTTTTTTGGGGTGGTTTGAGTGTATGGATTCCATAAAGTCAAGAAGTTTAACAATCCTTGAGGTTTCTTTGTGGGCAGTTGTCCTATATATAGAGAGTTGTTGTTATAGATTCCTTACATGAAATCTTAACCTCAATTTCATTATTTTCACCTCACTTGAGCTTAAGACATGCATGTCTATAAATCAAGGATTTTTATGAATTATTGAGAGTAAGAAAGCCTTCTAGAAAGTTTGAATGAGTGCCTTGAAGGAT
Organism: Lactuca virosa; assembly: GCF_052849685.1. Lineage (NCBI taxonomy): Eukaryota > Viridiplantae > Streptophyta > Magnoliopsida > Asterales > Asteraceae > Lactuca > Lactuca virosa. The sequence goes on along the minus strand of NC_136433.1, from coordinate 83,958,703 downwards.
TAAGAGCTTAAAACATTAAGTTGATCTAAGTAGTTTCCACAACATGGGGGGTTAGCCGTCACGATGTGGCGATGAGCAGTCCTTGTGAATGTTTTGTCCTGATTCTGCCACAACGTGGCCATTAGTTGGCCATGACGTGGAGGGCAACTGGAGTTGACTTTATTCGTTGACTTTTGACCTAATTTGACTTTTAGTCAAAGGGCTAGTGTTAGAAGGTAGATTGAGAGTTTACCTTGTATGTTTCATAGGAGTTGTGTAGGACCTGTTTTTCCGATTGTGTGAGCTTTCTTGTCATCGACTACGTTGGTCAGCTGAGTCTTCTGACTATACTATATAGGATGCTAGTTGTCTATATGACTCTTGCATGGAAGACTAGGGTTTGGCCCTAGGCATTTGTATGAATGACCAGGGTTTGGCCCTTGGCATTTGCAAGAAAGTTTAGGATTTGGCCCCTGGCAATGGTATGGAAGACCAGGATATGGCCCCTAACATTTGCACTAGTAAAGACCATAATTTAGACCATGGCTAGAAGTGATTGTAAGACTATGATTTGGTCCATAACATTCACCTGGGGTTGAAATAGACCTGTCATGTTATGTATGGTAAGTGATATTTTGGGGAACTCACTAAGCTTTGTGCTTACTGTTTCATGTTTAAATGTTTCAGAAACTTCTAGTTTGAAATGGAAGGGTCCGGCTTAATCGCAGTGCATCCCTCAGAGATTTATTCAGCACTATCTACTTGATAGACTATGATGTTTTGAGAATTTTATATAGATTGGTTGGTTGTGAATAAATGGTTGTTTGCTTTTGGTGGCTTAAAACCAAAAAATTTTACGTAGTATTTTTAGGATGTTACATGTGTTGGATTAAGGTGTCAAAGGTCCTAACTGAATTGGTATAATGTTGAAGAATAAAAGTAAATTCCTTTTTAGGTTGCCTCATAACCAAGAAATGGCTTGGATTGATTAGAGGAGAGATATATATGATTTATATATATATATATATATATATATATATATATATATATATATATATGATTGATATACTAATTAGAAATAACAATAATTAATTAAGAATTAATCATAATTAATTTAGAATTAATTCTAGGTTAATTAGAATTAATTACAGACACAGGAGTTGAGATGTAATTGTTTAGTAGTTGAACAATTAAGAGCATCTAGAATCCCCTTAGGGTTGACGGTTTTTGGATGCCCTAGGTAGGGTTCTGGAAGGCTCTATTTGATGAATAGGAGACTAGATAATTACCTGATGTGAAATATTATTATTATATGTTCAAATCTTTGGTTTCCAGGGTTTCCATGTAGCTATAAATAGAGCCTTAGACTAATATTTTCCTCTAACCTTTTCTAAGAGTGAAATCGAAAAATCTCCTATCTCTCCCTCTCTCTTCTCAATCTTAAGGTTTCTTGTCTTGTGTGTGTGAAACGTTAGAGGCTCTCACATTATTGGAGCTAAGTTTTCCAAGGAGACAAGAAGATTTTGATTAGTTTGATTGGAATCAATAAAAGTTATGTATTCTTGACCATAAATTTCGATTCATAGGGTGTTTTTCATAAGTATGTTTTTATTAGATGTGAAAAAGACAGATCCATTTTAGGTTGCATGTACCTTTAAGTGTTAAGAGAATTTCCGCATGTACTATTTTTTCAACTATAATTCACATCAGCGATATTAGAGCCTTGATTTCCACACTAATGGAACATAACAAATGAAACCAAAAAACACAAAAAAAATCGATTATCTGCTTCTCCAAGACATGGGCAGTCTCTTCCACGTCGTGGGATTGTTCTGGAAAACGATATCCAAATTTTTTTTCTTAATTCAAAAGATAGGATAATTACTAGTTAGTTCATATTATTTTAAATGTCTCAAATCTGAATATATTAACTAGATTATTAAGAATCCTAATTTGAATATAAAAACAAGATTAAATGAGATAATTATCCATTTTAAGATAATATAATTATCCTAATAAGGTTTAAGTAAGTTAATTAAAAGTATAATTAATAGATAATTCTTAAATCATGTTCAAATATTAATTATTAAATGTTAATTGAATTAATATGATTTGAACCTTGTATTTTCAAAAGTTTGAAAATACACCCTATACATATGTATAAATGTCTATTACTATATGTATCATTAAAATTCAGTCGAAATAGTATTAGGCCTCATTCACGAATCCATACTAGAAAAGACGTATAAGAAAATGACCTATAAAATGACCATTGAATGGGTGTATTTTCACCCACCTCTTCTTTGTGTGGTGGATGGTTGTTAGCCGAATGGGTTTGATATGACGTAATCACATTAAAAGTATAATGTATGAAGTACTAGATACTTTTAAAAACCCCACTGTAGTTACTTTAGGAACAATGTGAAATTTTATGCCAATCAATGAAAACGCACATCATTTCTTTATGAGTCGTTAGTGGTGTGTGAGTGGTTAACTAGCACACTAATGTGTTAGTACAAAGTTGAAATCATGGCACATACTCGAAATTTATGGTTGTTAACAGAGCATGTGTTGTTAACCAACACGTCAATGTGAAACTATAAAGGACCTCGAGCATGTCATGCAGGTTTGCTTTGTTATTCACATCTTATTTGTGATCCTCGACATCCCAATCACAAATTAAAGAGCACAATAAAGATTAAACATGCCATTGAAAATTTTGATGAATCTCAAATGATCTTCGACTTTCATATGAGATTGGAATTGGTAAATTGCACTACCTACCTAAAATGATTTTGCAATTAGATTACGACATCCCTCTTCATAATTTCGAATTGCATTAATGAATCCTAGCTGTGACATCCCCAACACGGCCAAAATAGACCGATTTTGTTTATGCTTTATAAAAATCAGAGTACCCTTTTAATAAAAATGTTGCGGAATTTGTTCCCAGAAAATACATGATAATTACTTTATCAAAGCATTTCCAAAGAAATGTATTTTGTTCATATTAAAACTTTGGGATGTCATCGTCAATACTGAAACATAAGCATAAACAGAACTTACATTCATTTACACTAGTGATCTACATCTCTTTTAAATCTCTCAGTGTAAAGTAGCTTCATATCGACACCTGTGATACAAATAAGCTTGAGTGGGTGAGGTTGGGAAACCTGGTGAGTACATAGGGTTTTCAACCCACAATAGTATAATTATTATATTTAATCATCAAACAATCAATCCAATTACCCATCCCCATTATCTTCTTTAATCTTAAGCATCTCCCCTAAGAATCATCTATCCTTCATTCCTAAGGATTATCCTAAGGAATAGGCACGAAGTCCATCGCTGCCCGAGGTTTATACTACAAGCACTAACGAACGTCGATCCCCACGTACTGATCCTATACAATGATCTTACAAGATCTAGCCTAAAGGATCGATATGAACAACAAACTGACGAAGCTGCTTCGAAAATTCCCTAGCAGCAAACGAGGATTGATAAAGACATCAAATGAGGGGAATGGAATAAGTTTCACCACGAACCTTCGTTTGTAAAAGAAAGAACCACAAGACAATTAAGTCAGGGGTAGTTATCTAGATAACAATGCCTAGCCGTGGTCCGAATATCGTGAGGTATTTTACCCCCAGACTCACCCTATCCAACATCAAAATTTTCCTAGCAGTGGTCTGAATATCGTGAGGTATTTTACCCCCAGACTCACCCTATCCGGCATCGAACTTTGCCTAGCAGTGGTCTGAATATCGTGAGGTATTTTACCCCCGACTCACCCTATCCGGCATCGAACTTTGCCTAGCAGTGGTCTGAATATCGTGAGGTATTTTACCGCCAGACTCACCCTATCCGGCATCGAACTTTGCCTAGCAGTGGTCTGAATATCGTGAGGTATTTTACCCCTAGCCTCACCCTATCCGACATCGAACTTTGCCTAGCAGTGGTCTGAATATCGTGAACGGAAACGCTGACACATAAAGCTCGTCCGATCACTTCATAAAAGAAACGAAGACTCCAAAGCTCTTCAAAATAAAAAGTATAGGGAAAATACTAATAAAGTACTCTCGTACGCTCCCGTACCCCGACACGTAATAGTGTCAAAAAGAAGAACTATCAGATGAACACATAGTTCAAAAACACCTAATGAACACATAGTTCAAAAACACCTAATGAACACTTAGTTCAAAAATTCCTAATGAACACTTAATTCAAAAATACCTAATCCATACTTCCGGGTCTAAAACTAACCTCTTTACCTGATCCATACTCCCGGATCTGGTATGTCTGATCCATAATCCAGGATCAATAACTGTGCCCATTTCATACTCTCGGACTAGGGACAATTAACTATGTCTGATGTGGGCCCTAGTGTGGAGGATCGGGCACTTGCGTTCCTAGAGGCCCACGATCGTGTGACTAAAGGGGCTTCACGAAAACGGCCATAACTTTGGCTATGGATCTCCGTTTTGGGCCTACGACCAGTCAATCGAAGCTTGAAGCAAGGAGCACGACTAGATAAGTGCCCGAAGGGGACTTACCCATTTTTGAGTCCAGAAATCGCTTTCTAAATTGGACTTATGGACATTTTTGTGTTTTTTTCATAATTTTTGGACTTTGTTTTTGGGTTTGTGTTTGGCCTATGTCTCTTTATGGTTTCTTTTAAAATTCTGCTTCTTATTTAAATCTTTCTGATGTAATCTGGATGGTCATTGATCAGTTTAAAGAACTTTCATTTTTCTCTCAAAATTTCGTGTGTGTTTACCGAATTTTGAAGCCAATCCCACGGTATTCATAGAATCAACGTGGTTTGGGCAAGATTATCCTGGTTATTCTTCTAGAATCAACAGTTTTGATCTTTGGTCATTTGTTCGCTGCATCAGTTGGTATCAGAGCCGAATTCCTGGTTCAAAATGCCTCCAAGGAGAAACAGACCACCCGGTGATGTTCATGAACAGGAACTAGAACAACGTTTTATGGCACGGATGGAGGAGAGGATGGATCAAATGGTTGACCAGTTGACTAGTTGAATGGTGGAACTGATGAATCGAGGAGGAAACAGGTCTCAAACTCAGTCACAAGTGGAAGATGAAGAGTTTGGGAATCCGTTTGGTGATGGTGGCGGTTCGTCTTCCGATGAGAACCCGGTGAGGTAGACAAGGAGTAATCGTGGGGCTGATAATAGGCGTTGGGAGGCCGGATTGAGAATTGATATACCAGAATTTGATGGGGTTAGTTTGAATCCAGAGGGGTTCATCGACTGGTTGGCAACAGTTGAAGAAGTGTTTGAGTTCAAAGAAGTTCCTGAAAACAAGAGAGTTCCGTTGATCGCTACCAGGCTACGTGGCAGGGCATCCGCGTGGTGGCAACAGTTGAAACTGACTCGAGATAGACTCGGAAAATCAAAGGTTGTGACTTGTAGGAAGATGAAGAAGTGTTTGCGGTCCAACTTTCTGCCCCATAATTTTCAACGATTGTTGTACCAACGCCTATAGAATCTGAAGCAGGGTCCGAAGTCGGTTGATGATTATACAACCGAGTTCTACCAATTAATCGCTCGAAATGATATTCAGGAGACAGAGGAACAACTTGTGGCTCGATATGTTGGAGGTTTACGGGTTCAGATCATGGACTCTGTTAATATGTTTGACCCGGTATCCATTTCTGAAGCACACCAACGGGCATCGGTTTTTGAGAAACAAAACCGTCGGGTGGGCGGTTCATCTTCGTCTGCCATTGTTGGAGGAAGTTCTGGGACGGGTGGTATAGTACCCCGTGTTATGCCTAATCATCAGAGGCCAACAGGTACCAGTGTTGGACCAATCCCTAGGGGGCCTGGTAGTAGTGGCTTAAAGTGTTTTAATTGTGGAGAGACGGGTCACCGACAATCAGAGTGCAAGAAGGCTGGTAAACGACACTTGTTTGCTGAGCCCAAAGATTGGCAAAATGATGATGTTGGTGAAAATTACGAAGATGCCCTGGTGTATGATGACGTGCCTCAATTCAAAGAAGAAGTTGTAAATGGAGATGTAGGAGTGAATTTGGTGGTGAGACGCTCTTGTTATACACCGAAAGTTGTGGGTGATGACTGGCTCAAACATAACATCTTCCAGTCAACATGTACTATTTTGGGTAAGGTTTGTTCCTTCGTTATTGATTCAGGAAGTTGTGATAACCTGGTATCTGAAGAGGCAGTTCAAAAGTTGGCGTTGAAAACTGAAAATAGATCCAAGCCTTACAAGCTACAATGGCTACAATGGCTTAAGAAGGGTGGTGAGGTAATTGTATCTAAACGAGCTCTTGTTCCATTTTCTGTTGGTACTACATATATAGATGATGTTTGGTGTGATGTGGTTGTGATGGATGCTTGCCACTTATTGTTGGGTAGACCTTGGGAGTATGATCGTAATATAGATCATAACGGGAGATCCAATACTTATAGTTTCATGTTTGGTGGTGTGAAGATAACTTTGGTTCCCAGTAAGCCAAAGGAGCCTGTTGCAAGACCTTCGGGTACTCTGTTAACCCTTACTCAGTTCGATGAGGAGTTAGAGGCGGAAGGTGGAGTTTTTGTGTTGATAGGGAAGGAGGTGACTAAGGAGGTTGAAGTTCCTGAGGCTATGGTTCCATTACTTAAGGAATTTGATGATGTTTTCCCTAATGAATTACCTGATGGCCTGCCACCTTTACGTGACATCCAACACCATATTCATTTACAAGCAGGAGCACAGTTGCCTAATAGGCCACATTATAGAATGAGTCCTCGGGAGCATGAAGAGTTGCGTCGACAGGTGGAGGAATTAATTTCAAAAGGTCATGTTCGGGAAAGCATGAGCCCGTGTGCTGTTCCTGCTTTGTTGACTCCTAAAAAGGATGGTACTTGGCGTATATGTGTTGATAGTCGTGCCATCAATAAGATCACAGTGAGGTACAGATTTCAAATTCCTCGACTTGATGACTTGCTTGACCAGATCAGTGGTGCCACTATCTTTACCAAACTGGACTTAAAGAGTGGGTACTACCAGATTTGACTTAGACCGGGTGATGAATGGAAAACTGCCTTCAAGACTCGTGAAGGATTGTATGAATGGTTGGTGATGCCTTTTGGTTTATCAAATGCTCCTAGTACATTCATGCGTGTAATGAACCAATTGTTCAGGCCCTTTATTGGTAAATTTGTAGTCGTCTATTTTGATGACATACTTATTTACAGTGCTACTCCTGGAGCGCATGTCATCCATGTGCGATAGGTCTTGACCTTACTTCGCAGCGATAGTTTGTATGCAGCTGTGAGAAAGTGTGTGTTCATGGTCCCAAAAGTCTTGTTCTTGGGTTATGTTGTTTCTGGTGAAGGAATACATGTGGACGAATCTAAGGTGGCAGCCGTCAGACAATGGCCAACTCCAAATACCATCACTGAAGTACGAAGCTTCCATGGTCTTGCTTCTTTCTATAGGCTTTTTATTCCAAACTTCAGTTCCCTTATGGCACCTGTGACTGATTGTATGAAAGGGAAGACCTTTACTTGGACAGAGGCGGAAAAATCGGCTTTCCAATTGGTTAAAAAGAAGCTTACCTCAGCACCGATTCTTGTATTACCAGATTTTTCTCAAGTTTTTGAATTACACACGGATGCTTCAAAGGTTGGAGTTGGAGCAGTTCTAAGTCAAGGGGGACGACCGGTTGCCTATTTCAGTGAGAAGTTGACGGGGCCAAAGCTGCGTTATAACACTTATGATGTTGAATTCTATGCAGTGGTCCAAGCTATAAAGCATTGGCGTCACTACCTATTTCATAAAGAGTTTGTTTTGTTTACAGATCATGATTCTCTAAGGCACATCCGAAGTCAAGATAAGGTGTCCCATAAGCATGGGCGATGGATGGCCTTCTTGGAAAAGTTCACTTTTGTTGTGAAGCACAAGTCTGGAGTGTCGAATCGGGTGGCAGATGCTTTGAGCAGAAGAAGTAATTTGCTAGTTTCCATGAGGGTTGGTGTGCAAGGGTTGGATGTCCTCATGGAGTAGTTGGTTGTTGATCCGTACTTTTATGTTATTCTGCAGGATATACAATCTGGGCGGAGGTCTGACTTTCTAGTGCATGACGGTTTCCTTTTCAAAGGGAATCAGTTTTGTGTCCCCGATTCTAGTCTTCGTCTTCAAATCATCAAGGAGTTGCATTGTGAGGGGCATGTCGGGCGTGATCGCACTTTACAGTTGGTGCAATCATCTTACTTTTGGCCTACTATGCGCAAGGAGGTGGATCGATATGTTAAACGGTGCAGAATTTGTCAGGTTTCGAAGGGCACGGCTACAAATGTTGGACTCTATATGCCTTTACCTGTTCCGTCTAAACCTTGGGTGGATATAAGCATGGATTTTGTTTTGGGGTTACCACAGACTCAACGGGGCAATGATTCAGTCTTTGTGGTTGTTGATCGTTTTTCCAAGATGGTGTACTTTATCCCTTGTAAAAAGACGACGGATGCAGTTAATGTAGCTCAATTATTCTTTCGAGACATATACCGTTTGCATGGCTTGCCATCTTCTATTGTTTCTGATCGAGACACTAGGTTTTTGAGTCATTTTTGGCGTAGCTTGTGGAAAATGGTGAACACTCAGCTTAACTTTAGTAGTGCTTATCATCCTCAAACAGATGGGCAAACAGAAGTTGTCAATCGGTCCCTTGGTAATATTTTGCGGTGTTTGGTGGGTGATCATGTGAAGGGCTGGGATCAGAAACTATGTCAAGCTGAGTTTGCTCATAATCATGCAGTCCACCGAAGTACTGGATTTAGTCCATTTCAAGTGGTCTATTCTGCTCAACCTCGGGGACCACTTGATTTGATGTCACTTCATATTTCTGGTGTTGTTCCAAAAGAAAGTGAAGGATTTTGTTGAAGGTCTACATGATGTTCATAAGATTGTTCATGAAAACTTGATTCAGGCCAACTCCAAGTACAAGCAAGATCCAGATAAAAAACGTAGGCAAGTTGATTTTGAGGAGGGTGACTTTGTTTGGGCTATTTTGACTAAGGATCGTTTTTCAGTTGGTGAGTACAACAAGCTATCAGCCAAAAAGATTGGACCCGTGGAGATTGTGCAGAAGATCAATTCCAATGCTTATCGTTTGAAGCTGCCAAGTCACATTCGATGCTCTGATGTTTTCAATGTGAAACATTTACTTCCTTTTCATGAGGATTCTTCTGATGATGATCCTGTTACACATTCGAGGTCAAATTTTGTCTACCCAGGAGGGGATGATGCGGGCCCTAGTGTGGAGGATCGGGCACTTGCGTTCCTAGAGGCCCACGATCGTGTGACTAAAGGGGCTTCACGGAAACGGCTATAACTTTGGCTACGGATCTCCGTTTTGGGCCTACGACCAGTCAAATCGAAGCTTGAAGCAAGGATCACGACTAGATAAGTGCCCGAAGGGGACTTACCCATTTTTGAGTCCAGAAATCGCTTTCTAAATTGGACTTATGGACATTTTTGTGTTTTTTTCATAATTTTTGGACTTTGTTTTTGGGTTTGTGTTTGGCCCATGTCTCTTTAGGGTTTCTTTTAAAATTATGCTTCTTATTTAAGTCTTTCTGATGTAATCTGGATGGTCATTGATCAGTTTAAAGAACTTTCATTTTTCTCTCAAAATTTCGTGTGTGTTTACCGAATTTTGAAGCCAATCCCACGGTATTCATAGAATCAACGTGGTTTGGGCAAGATTATCCTGGGTATTCTTCTAGAATCAACAGTTTTAATTTTTGGTCATTTGTTCGCTGCATCAATGTTTAATCCATACTCCCAGATTAATAACAAATAACTATGTCTATACTCTGCTAGATGACAAGATCATTTTAAACATCGAGACCTCTCATCAATTTTTATTTCATCACACATCATATAATTCATCTAACCATGTTTTACCCAACATATTTGTAGATATAAAATACATATACAGTTTAAATCATTTAAAACATGTATAAAACGTTCATCCAACATAGATATCAAAAACACAGATAAAATGCACACATAGCACGTAATTTATATTAAATACTTCATATTTATGTGTAAGATGAAAGTAAATATGCACTCACTTGATAAGACGACGATTGGACAACACTTCGTCCCTTAAAACAATATTCTTCGATGAAACCGGGATGTTTTCTCAAAAACCGGGTTTCACGCGGGCAGAGTTTCGGCTCGAAAACTCTTTTTCTCGGGATCTTCGGGGCGTCGGGACTTGCTTCGGGTGTTAGGGATGATACCGGGGCTTCCGGGGGGGGGGGGGGGGGGGGTTAAAAGTGGGCTAAAGAAGGTTTAGAGAGTGAGAGATATCAGAATTAGCAAACAAATCCCGAAGGCTTCGTTTTCTATTTATAGGGTGAAATTTTGAGATTCACGACGTGAACCATGTATGTTCACGTCGTAACTTCGATCTTGATCACCCCCTACGCTTGCCGTGTGTCTTCTAGGCTCGAAACATGTCATTCATTGAGTTCACGTCGTGAACACTGTGTTCACGTCGTGAATGCAGTCAAATTCTCGAAGTTTGTGCTCCGAACTTCAGAAATTCATATCTTTCGCATACGAACTCCGTTTTTGACGTTCTTTATATCCACGCGTAGGTGAAATTATGCTCTACAACTTTCGTTTAGACTCCATCGGCTAATTGTGACTTTATTTTTAATATTATATTAATATTATATTTTTAACGGGCCGGGACAGGAAAAGTCCGTTAAAATTTCATAACTTCTTCATCCGATGTCCGTTTTCGTCTGTCTTTTTATCGTTACGCTACTATTAACGACATCTTCGATTCTCGTTTAGGTTGTGTCGGCTAAAAACCGCTCGATCTATTATTCGAATTTCGGGTTGCATACTGCTAAGCCGAAACTTCGAAAAATCATAACTTCCTCATATGAAGTCAGATTTGGGCGTTCTTTTTATGCACACTCTCGGTTTAACGTATTCTACGACTTCCGTTTAGATTGCTAAGGCCAAATATCGCTCTATCATAAATTCACTATTTACATCGCGCTGTGTCGTGCCAGTTCTGTCGCGAAACTTCGACGGGTCATAACTTCTTCGTTATAACTCGGATTTCAGCGTTCTTTATATGTAAGGAATCCTTGTAACATATACTACAAATTAGTTAAGATTAATCCTTCTAAATAATCTTCCATCAAAAAGTCATTTTTGACGCTTATTGTCCTTAAATTGACTAGCCCGAATCTGCGGGCGTTACACTAGCCATGAATATTAATTTGGGTTAAAATATTAAGGAAATGAATCAACTAACTAAAATCTTGTCAATTGTTTTAGATGTCTGGAAATGGTGAACTTCCTCCTCCTCCTCCAACCACTTACTACTTCACTCTCTTATCTATCCTTTCAAAAGACAAGCTCACTGGTCCTAACTAAATTTTGTGAAACTTGAAAATAACATTGAGATATGATAACAAAGAGTATTTTTTCAACACTCCAGTTCCTAAAATCAAAAAAGAATCAGCTACTCCTGAAGAAATGGCTGAATATAACCAACACATTGATGATGCAACGAAGGTCTCTTGCATTATGATTGCAACCATGACACCTGAGCTCTAGAATGTTGGTTTTTGGTATAATACAGCATACTATGGTGCACATACAACCCTAAACGCCTTGGATCTATGTTTTCTCTAATTATACATGCAATATTGTTTCCAAAGCATTAAGCCTAGAACTAGCATACAATTGACATAAACAACAAAAAAGTGAGTTATAGAATTTACCTCTTGGTTGTAGCTTCTAGACATTGGCCTTTAAGAACTTAGTTCCTCAAGTGTTGCACCTCAAATGGTTCACAAACACCATGAACAATTGGAATACTTTTGAGAGAGAGGTTATGCACCATAAATCGTCCATACTCTTGCTATATCACTCCCAGGTCCGATTTTGGCTAAAGGGTGCTCTATATATATGTTAGGAATCCAAGAGTCACGGGTAAACCCTAATCCATACTCTTGGGCTTATTATCCATGATCCATGATTCAAGTGCGCTAACTCTTTATGGATTCTTCCATAAACTTAGTCCATCATGTATCATAAGCCCAAAACATATATATAACTAATTTACACAATTAGTTCCCATTAATTTAATTAATCTCTTTTGATCACTAAATTAATTCGAAATTAATTCTTGATCAATACTAATTAAATCATATGATTCCATATTAATGTATTAGAACTTATAATATATTAATAAATCATAAATAAATAACCTCTTCTCAAAAGTCCATCCTATCAAATTGTCCTGGTGAAGGCAACCCAAATGGACCATGCTACTCTCGGGTTAAGTACATACCAATTATAGTTATGGGCTTAGACACCTAGTCCAATAGTCTCCCACTTGGATAAGTCTAATAACTATTATTGCAAGTACGACTCCAAAACCCGACTAGCAATCGTAGCACTTAAAAGCCGCTGTCAAACTCTGAACAAATCAAATGACGCGTCCATTAGATAAGGGATCATATATTCCTCCATTCTAGATATCGTATGAACTGAGACATGGATTATAATCATTCTCTCTGTTCATGTGTTGTTTTCCGATTTCCGATTTATGACGACCGACTAATTGAACAAATCAAATCAGTCCAGGCTTGGCCAAGCACTTAGGGTTGTCATCACTAAATCATCGAGGGGCCCACAGATATCGCTTTTATCCTTCTAAAGGGTAAAAGGAATGGATAAAATTCGACTCATATGCTTTCTCTGTTTACTCATCAAATCACACACAACAATACGTTTTATAACACCGACTTACAAGTGCGTTTTCATATTATCAATGTGCAACCGACTTGTAAACTGCAACTCATATCTCTCCGTTTCAAGAATATAATATATTATCGTCTCATGATCACTCGTGATAAAATCCATGAAGTGATACAATGAGCGTGGGTTGAATCCAATACTCAAATCTTAATACAGGTGTACTCATGAATACTGCAACAAACTTGTGCTATGTCTAACTCCTTAGACAATCCTACAGACTCATTCATGACAGTCTTGCCTCAATACCTACTTCCAAAGTATGATCGACTGTGGATGGTTTGAATAACCTAGTTATTCGGGAAGTCAAAACATGCAAAGTGAAACATAAGAATAATACTAATCCTATATGGCCCAAAACGTTTGAGTGTAAATAAAACACCTTTTTATCTAATCACCATATTGATTACTCATTATTCATTGTATAATGTTTCGAATAATCAACTTAATACTTGAATTAAAAAAAAAATTATCCCATGCTCCAAGCATGCACACTATGTTTTCCTATGGTCCTTTCTTTGTGAAATAGATCAATTGACAACATTTCAATGATGCTTATTTCACAATTCCAAATCCTTATGATAAATGTAAGAATACCAAATTATTACCATTTACTAAAATTTGTTAGATTCTAAACTTGTATGCAATGATCCTCTTGTAATGACTATGCAAAAAAGTCACATAGACTTGGCAACAAACATTACAAAGTATTCCAATGGAGAGCAATTCCATGGAAACGAAGTCTCACATTCAAAGTACATTCCTTTGAACATCCTTCTTGCATTAAGTTTTCTAATCTTACACATAATGACTTCCTCTTATGGAAACATTTCCATATTCCCATTTTGACTATCACTTCTGAACAAGAGTCACCTCTTTTCAGAATATGTCAATATGGTCCTTCCAAAATTTTTCAAAATACTTCCAACTGTCAATGAGCAACCAATCTTTGGTAAACCTCAGATTGTCTTCGACAATTGCTTAACCACTTTAGTCATATCTTGTTCTAGTCCCCTTTTACCTCTTAATGCCATATGCATTTGGAAAAATTAGACCACCAGAATATAATAGCATATGCAATCGATCCTATACCCGAAGCATGTAGGACACGATTCATAATGTCTTACATAAAGACATGATACTTGATCAGTCTTTTGCTATAATATTTCTATTTGCCATGTTCTCACAATTCGAACTATGAGGAGGGATGTCGTAATCATAATCGAATTTGAGAATGCAATTAACATTTTGACTAAATTTTATTAAAATCTCAATCTAAGCTCTTAGAATTGAAATGAAGTATAAATTCCTCTCCCTTAATTATAGCAAAACAACCTTTCAAACTCTGCAACTTTGCGAATTGAAACTTTTGTTTTCTATAATTAACATTGCTAACTTGCAACACTTAGCGTAATAATTGTGCTCCCACTAGCATAATAATTACATTCTTATTAGCATAACACTATGCTCCCACTAGCTTTGACATGTACCCAGAAATCAGCTGGACTTCTAAAAACCAATACTTATTGACTTTCTTACCAAAGTTCAGATTTCTGATATGAGATGCTTCGATAAGACTTTATCTAGGCTTCTCAAACTCATACACCTTTCCTTAGATAGCTCACATGTGTGTCTAAACAATTTTAGAACTTACAGCCATAAGCCTGAAATGTTTAGACCCTTCGTCATTTCTCACAATTCGAACTATGAAGAGGGATGCCATAATCATAATCGAATTTGAGAATGCAAATATCACAATTGCTATGTCTTTAAAATCTACTTAGTGAAAGCGTTTCCTCACAATCATTTTCATGAATTGGAGAGAAACCTTATGACACTTAGATTTTTTATGGTGTATGTGTTCCGATCCATGTGAATTTGTCAAAACCATAATGACTAGACAAGGTTAGTGACAAATCCAAACTCATATGGACTGAACTTGTTGGATCTTAATTTCTTGCCACCTGGTAGCACAAAGGCCTACCATCGCTTCCAGGTTGTTATGTAGACAATTGAGAACTCATAGAACTCACATGCATAGTCAACTTTAACTGGAATGGGCACAAAAACAAGAATATGTCAACACGATAGGTTACAAAACTCAAGTCGTGTGCTAGTGATTAACAATAGGTTTACTCTTGATTAGTTCTTGACACTCTTTAAGATCTTTAAGACTCCCACTGACCTCTTGACACATAAGATTCTCTTTGTCAAGAAACATTACTTGACAAACAAATATTCAAGAGTTAGTGCGGTTTCTTATCAAGACAAAACACTTCACACAATTGGTCTTAGCTGACCTTTGTCTTATCCAAAACATCACAACTTACCAATTTCAAATGTACAAGAGTAGAAAACATTTTACTCTACATTTGATAAGTGCTATAAACCTTTCTTAAGATCATGTCACTCAAGTTACAATTTTGGAGTATGACTCTAAGACATGATTTTGGAACGAAGTATGATTTATCTTCTTGATTTTAACCATTTCAACAGTTCACGATTCCTCTTCTTAGGCATACAAATGCACTAAGATGTCCTTAGATGATCAATTGTGATATGGTTTCATATAATCATTAAGATGATCATAAAACACGATACTAAAGTACTCTCCCATCTTTTCATATTGGATAAACTTTTATCTTTCTGCCTAATTTGATTCTTCTCATTCGTTCTGCCAAACATTGAAACTATTCAATGTTTCAGAATTACACTTAAACTTGTAAGCATAACCATATTTACTAAACTTTAGTAAATTATAACGAATAGTCTTATCGCTTTTTGTGGTGGACCTAACCAGTACACAACCAAGTGTACCCAATCCCCTAGTCCTTCACTTTACTCACATATACATGTGAACAAGGAATTAGTCCTATTTCCCAAAGATGAAAATTCTCATTCATCACACAATACAACTTGCATGATTCCAAGTTTCTATCCAACTGAAACTTGGGTGATGAGAATCTTTCCTTATTTGGTAAATTTTGACACTACCACAAACGAAAGAATCAAATCCATTTTCCAATATTTCTATCAATGGAAACATATAAGCAACAATTTTCACAAATTCCATTGTAAGGAAACTTAAAATAAAATAAATTTCAAAAATTTTCTTTATTTATAAAATTGCGGAAAACGTATCCTTACAATGGAAATACATATGAAAACTATGTTGTTATCTATTCCAAAGCAATCTATCACCACTCTTAAGCAACAGCTCAAAATTCTGATCACCGAACCATGCGATCGAAATCCATCTCTTCGCGATCAGAATCAACTTATTCTTCCTTTAAGTTTCCTTTCTTTTCTTCGATTCTCCAAAACATCAAAATGTAATTACATTACATCATGTATTAAGAATCTCCAAATAGGAACTTAATAGAGTTAGATATTGGACTTACCTGAAGTAGAGTCAAACTTTTTGACTTTACCATCCTTATAATCTTTCAGGTAAATAGAGCAGCTTCGCAACCAATGCCCCTTCTCTTGGCAATAGGAACATATGGACCTTTTTGGAATAGTATACTGGACTATCTCAGACTTAGCCTTTCTCTTTACCATTTGGTCAATTGACTTTGCCATGGCCGATCCCTTTCCATTGGGAAGATAAAGCTTTTCTGGACTTCCAATGTTACCATTGTCAATGTGCATGGAAGTTTGGGGAGTAGACCTTCCAATCAAATTTGCTTTACCAGTGCACCAAATCATTGCTGATTCAGCAGCAACAAGCAAATAGGTAAGATCGATAAGGGTCATGTCCTGGTCTGTCATATAGTAGTCCTTAATGAACCCGCTATATGACTCAGGAAGTGATTGAATAACCTAGTCAACAGCCAACTTCCTTGAGACTTCGACACCCAACTCTCCCAGCCTGTCAATATGCGACTTCATATCCAAGATGTTGGCACATATAGACTTCCATCTTTGTGTTTGCTTGCCAATAGGGATTGAGTGACCTTAAACTTTTCAAGTCTTTGAACTTGTGGGTTTGGGAGAATAATTGGAGGAGGTGGAGGAAGTGAAGTATGATTTCCAGTCCCATTAATGCACGACAAAAGGATTAATCTTTCACCTTGATCGCAATGTGAGATATCATCTTCATTAGAAAGCTTTTTCTAAAAGGATAAGGAAGACCATAGTTGTCAGAACTAGACATCTATGAGGGAGAAATTCAAGTTAGTTGATTTAAGTCCTTAATATAACACCCAAAACGAAATATTAAGGCTGGGACCCAACACTATATTCTACAATTGCGAAAAAGGATGTCGTAATCCAATTGCAGAATATTTGAAGGTAGGTAAATGATGATTTACCAATTTCCAACATGAAAAACAAAATAGATTATTAAGTTTTAATTGGATTTGAAATTTCTAGATCCTTTGAGATTCATTGAACTTTTCAATGACATGTTTAAATCTCGATTGTGCCCTTCAAGTTTGTGACTGGGATGCCGAGGATCACAAACAAGGTGTGAATAACCATGCAAATTAGCTTGGTACACTCAATGTTACAAATCACCTAATCAATGTGCTGGTTAACCACACACGCTCCATTGATCTATGATTAACATCTAGTTACCCTTTGCCACACATTGTGTAAGTCCCCAATCTGCTTGTGTATCAATCAGATCCGTTTGATGGTGCGGAATCTCAATCAAACGGATGATGCCAGATCAAAATAGAAGAGAAGGAGAAGAAGAATAACTTGAATCTTGAATGTATTGAAGATATGAATGATGCTCCTTACACAAGATTCTCTCTCACACACTATTCTTCTCTCTAGTTTCTCTCTCTAGAACATGCTCCTCTTCTCTAGCCTTACACTCCTCTACACACTCCTCACCCTATATATATGAGATATGGGTCGTACACGGGTGTATGGACGTACACCCGTGTACGGCCGTACACACAAACCGCAAACACATACAACATTACATAAAAATATATTTTCCTAGAAAAGCAAAGTATAAACCAAATTTAGACCCAAGAATTTCCCCCTTGGTTTATAGCTTTCTTTTCTAATTGACACAACAAGCTCCCCCTAAAAAGTAACTGGCTTTTCTTGTCAATCTTCATTGGGAGCTTGGCTTCAGCATTAATCTTCAAATTCTTCACAGCTTCAAGATGAACATGATGAATCTTCAATAAATGACTTCATCTTGAGCACTTGGGCTTTTCTTCAGAATTTGGCATTGAACGCACGTTGGGTGAGGAGGCTTCTTGAAAAGATTCTTGAAAGATGGCGCTTTCAGCTTGAGAATCTTTAGAGAGAGCAATAGAGAACGAAACTTCTGGATCACTTCAGCAGGTTTAAGAATAGCAGCAAATTGATTGATAAGGCTTCAATGCAACTTGTCACATAATCTTCAAGAATAGCTTGACCTTGCTTCTGGGTTGAAGGATTGAATGTTGAAAGAATAATCTTCATTCTTTCTCCTTCGAATGAGAATTCTTCGATGCTCACGGATGAAGCCTTGGCTCGGAAATTTTCGATTCAGACTCCATGAGTTTCATCTACATCTGAATTCACTTTTCAAGACAAAACAAAACTAAAAGAAAACTTAGCACACAATATTTTTGTATTTTTCATATTTTCTGAAAAAATAAAACAGAAACAAAAATATTTTTGGATTTTTGATTTTCTGAACAAAAAAATAAAAAAGAAATAACACTATTTTTGGATTTTTAATTTTTCTGATTTTTGTTTGATTTTTGAATTTTTTTTAATTCTCCCCCTAAATTTGTGCATAGAGGAAAACTACGAACAAATTTAACAAAAACAAAAATATTTGGGATCAAAGTTGTCAAGCAATCCAATATCGTTTATCGGCACACGCCTGCATGTCTAGATCTGGTCAATCACCGGTATTGTGGTCCACTTAAACACAAAGGATGTTGACAATTTGGACAGATTATAAGTGACAAGTCATTGTGATATATATTCCTAAATGGACATTTAGCTGACAACGACCAAGGATATTGTTGTCAACTTAAATTAAGCAGCGAGATCTACAGACAACCTATTAAATGGTTCAATTTTAGATGTACTAGAACGTGTTTCCCACTTCCCGATATACCCCAGTAATCAAGAACTTCCAAAGAACTCCTTACTTTAGGTGAGTATTCAATCATTAAGAAAGAAGTCAGATATAGAAGTGCATATGTTGTATCCCAGGTCGGATGTCTTCCAATCACACAGACGGAACAACATATAACTAACAGAGATAGAGGGATTGAGAGGTAGAATGTTGCATATGATGTGTCCCAGGTCGGATCTTCCGATCACGCAGAGGGGACAGCATATGGCTAACAGATAGAAAGAATTTCATAGATAAGGAGGTGCGTAGAATTAGACTTGCATATGTTGCAATCCAGGTCGGATATGTTCCAATCATGCAAAGGAAGCAACATATGACTGACAGATAGAAAGCAAGAAAATCATTTCCTACATACCTACTTTATCAGAACCCCCCAGTTGCCCTATCAATACCGGAATTAAGTACATGAGTCCATATATCAAGGAAATGTTGAGCCACAATTCTAGATAATTAACTTTTAGTGTATCTCGCAGGCTCCCATGTTTATCTCATTGCTCAATCTACCCGAGCGTCGTATGGTCAGTCCAAATGAAACTATCTAAGTTCCTATTAGTCAAGTCCTTTCATGGTCAATCGATGTCTAGTCCATTTGAATCCTTTTGTGCCTACCAGCACATTGAATACAGAGTCTAGACAATTCGGCTTTAGTGCATTACACGAATTGCATATTGCCCTTTAGCATTAGACTTCATATCACTTCCCAAAACAATACCTACTAAAGAAATACATATAAGGAAATTAAAGAAAATTGTCTTTGAAATGAATCAATGTAAGATAAACTCAGGAGTATCGATAGGAAAAATCAAACCGTAAGTCACCGATTGAATTTGCATCCAGAAGGTCTGAGAACAGCACGCATAATCTCAGAACATATCCAAAAATTATTCATGTGATTAAGCACATAACCCCATGTTTGATCCTCTCCTTCCTTACTTCCTTTCCCTCAAAGGACACATACTCTCAAGCAAAGTTCTGAATGTTGCACAGTTGAGAGATGCCTCTTATCATGTGCCTAGAACAACCACTATCAACAAACCGAAGTCTGATGATATGCCTCCATAGCTGCTCCAGCACAGAGCGGGATCAGTTGGTCTTTGGAACCCAGTCCATTTTGAAACTGGGTTGACCTTTGTCATCTTTGCAAGGTACCCTCTCCCATGACATATCCTGTTTATCACAAACAAAAGATGTAGAAATATTAGAAGCATTAGGAGATTTAGGAGATTGAACCTTTGGTACCCATCTGTAGTCGGGTTTAACCCATTTCTTTTTCGAGCGGATGGGTGCCTCGACACTTGATTTTGAACTTGAAGCCGATCGTCGAGATGACTTTGACCTAGCCGGTTTTGGTTTCGCTGGAGCATCTCTTGGATTGGGCTTCCTGGCTGACATTCCCTTCTTGTCCTTGGAAGTTGGATTCTTAGCCTTAGGAGTTGAATTCTTGCTCTTCTTGGCACTCTAGTCGCCATTGTCTGAACGTGACCTTGAGGGGTTTCTTTTGGAAAATCCCCCTCTTGGCGCGTTCTGCCACCCTTGTGCATAGTAGGGAACGTATGTGCGATTTGGACAATTTTTGGCAATGTGTCCAGGTGTTCCACAGTGAAAGCAGGTCTGCTTCTTCACGTAGGAGATGTTTCTTCGTGCCCCTGGTGGCGTATCCTTGCCTTGTCTTTTATTGTTCCCACAAGCACACTTGCAACAGGCACTCTGTTTCACTGGAATTGGTAGCCTGTTTTCTCAACAGCAGGTTGATCAGAAGCAACTGAGTTCGAAGCAACAGATTCAGAGTTCAAGGATACATTGGTTTGTTCAATAGTTTTCTCCTTGTTCTCATCTTCCGTTACTTTACCTGCACAAGAAGTAGAAGCATTAGAATCGTTCAGCTCAACACTTTCTGGCACATCCACATCAGAATTATCAAAGATATCATCAAATATATCAAAAAATTTAAGTCATCAGACTTTGATACAATTTCATTATCAGACACACTCTCTTCAGCTGCTTGCTTGCAATGACTTAGTGGTTGATCTGCAAAAGAAGTAGAAACATTAGTACTTTCAACATTAATACTATCTCCTGACACAAATCCATATTTAAGAAATGGTTCTCTGTCCATCTCTTCTTTAGTCAATGGCTTAAACTGATAATTATGATTATAAGGAGGAGGCACTTTGTCATATCCTAAACCCTTTTGCTGATTCTCTTTGAATTGCAAATTATGTTCTATCATGGATGCAACTACTTCACTTGACACATCAAATTTTCTAAAAGTAAAATCTGCATTTTCAAATTTGTTTTTCAATGTGTCAAGCTCAGCAATTACCTCAACAAGTTGTTCAGTCACATATCTATAATTCGCACATTTATTGTTGTACTCTTCCTGAAGTTTTTGGAAATCCTTGATTTTGGCTTCTAGTTGTGCTTTTAATGGTTTTTGTTCTTTCCTAATAGTGTACCTCTCATATATTAGGTCCTCATTCTCTCTACATAATAATTCATAGTGTTCACGTAAATTTTCCAAGGAAATTTCATTGATATTGATTTTTGAAGAACTAATTGTTTACCAAAAATGCCCTTTATCTTGAAAACTCAAAAGTCAACCTTAAAAAATCAAATTTAAAAGTCAAACTTGAGAAGTCAAACTTAAAAAGTCAAACTTAAAAGTCAAACCGAAAAGCTAAATTTGAAAATTTGAAGGATAAACGAGAAAGTCAAAGTTTAAAGTCAAAGGTCAAACTTGAAAGTCAAAGTCAAATTTTAACGTCAAAAGTTAATTTAGAAATTTAAAAATTAAAAGCTAAAATTTTGGAAGAAAATAGAATTTAAAATTGAAAGGAAATTGAATTTTGGGTTAAAAGTGCCAAAATTGCGAAACTTGGAACCGAGAGAAGAACGCCTTTTGAATTAAATTTGGGAGGAGAGTAACGTGTTACAAGTTGGTTCAGTTGGTAAGTTGCTTGGTTGAGTTTGGAGGAGACCCGGGTTCGATCCCCGGCAACCCCAAAATCGATTCCCTTTTTTTTTAACGGAAGCACGCTGCGAGCATGCTGAGATGCGAGGACGAGAACGAAGCGATGCGAGGCTGAGAACAAGACGAAGACCACACACCGAGCCGTACACTCCAAGCCGTACATCGAGCCAGCCGTACACCTTCAACAGATGTGAAGAAAAAACGACGTTTTCACACTTTTTGCTCCAAAACTCAATCAAAAACTCGTTTTTATGAAAAATCCAAAGAACAAACCCCCCCTAATTTTCAGAGATGTATCCAAAAACGCAAAAATCTTTTTAAAATAAGATCAAATAAGCTCCAGATCTGACAAAATTGATTGATACAATCCATGCTCTGATACCACTTGTAAGTCCCCAATCTGCTTGTATATCAATCAGATCCGTTTGATGGTGCGGAATCCCAATCAAACGGATGATGCCAGATCAAAATAGGAGAGAATGAGAAGAAGAATAACTTGAATCTTGAATGTATTGAAGATATGAATGATGCTCCTTACACAAGATTCTCTCTCACACACTATTCTTCTCTGTAGTTTCTATCTCTATAACATGCTCCTCTTCTCTAGCCTTACACTCCTCTACACACTCCTCACCCTATATATATGAGATATGGACCGTACACGGGTGTACGACCGTACACCCGTGTACGGCCGTACACACAAACCGCAAACACATACAACATTACATAAAAATATATTTTCAGTATAAACCAAATTTAGACACAACACATTGTCAGTCCCAGTTTAGTGTGCCGGTTAACCACACACGCTCCACTAACGACTTAACAAGGTGCAAAGTGTAATTTCATGGATTAGCACCATTTCACATTTTTCCTAAAGTAACTAAGATTGGGAATTTAATAAAGTTTAGTTACTTTATATTTTTCATTATACTTTTAACGAGGGAGAATTAATGTCTTATCCCACCCGTTCGGCTAACGACCCTCCACCAGTCGAGGAAGCAGTGGGTGAGAGTGGACACCCATTAAACTGTCATTTTATAGGCAGCAACCTTATACCCCCCCTATAGACTGGCTTTGTGAATGAGGCCTACTAACGGTAAGACTGGCTTTACTCTTATACATATATATAAATATTAAACCTATAATATTAATAGTATAACGGTTGAATTTTACACTTTTAAAATTCTAAGGTTTGGAACTAAATGTTTCAAAGTGAGACTTTGCATTTACAAATTCCAAAACATGAGGGCAAGTTTTGAACTATTCAAAAACTTTTGGAATCCATAACTTATGAGTTTAATATAGGTTTTATGAAAAGACTCTTGACATTCCATAACTTGAGGACAAGTTATGGAGTTCATAAAAGCATTTAAGTAAAAGACTCTTCAAGTTCCATAACTTGAGAACAAGTTATGGAAGACTTAAAACCATTTTATGATGACATTAAAAATGAGACTTTTCACTTTCCATAACTTGAGGACAAGTTATGGATTTCATCAAAAACAATTAGATCAAAAACTCCAACTAACAAAATCAAAAAATTTTCCTATGATCTAATTAAACTCATAAGATAAGATAATTCATATCAAACAAGTTTCAATAAATTAGCCTAATCACATAAACTAATACAAATCATGAAACTTTGACAATTATCTTTTATTTTGGATGAGAATCATCATTACCATAACAATAAAATCAAATTTTATGAACTAAACCATTTTGTGGTAATGATTCTAATCCAAAACAGGCCAAAAAACTCGAAAATCTGCACACAGGGGCACAAATTCGTCGAGTACATGAACTGGACTTGCCGAGATGGGCTGTTTCTGAGTGGACTCAGCGAGTCGGCCAGTGGACTCGGCGAGTCCATCATTCAGATGCAAAAAATTCGATTTTTTCAACTTTAAAAACCAATAAGCATCAAGTATAATAGAAAACAACCCATGGCTCTGATACCATTGTTGGGTTTTGGTATACTACAACATCCTATGGTGCACATACAACCCTAAATGCATTGGATCTATGTTTTCTCTAATTATACATGGAATATTGTTCCCAAAGCATTAAGCCTACAACTAACATACATATGACATAAACAACATAAAAGTGAGTTATAAAATTTACCTATTGGTTGTAGCTTGTAGACATTGGCCTTTAAAAACTTAGTGCCTCAAGTGTTGCACCTCAAATGGTTCACAAACACCATGAACAATTGGAAGACTTTTGAGAGAGAGGTTATGCACCATAAATCATCCATACTCTTGCCATATCACTCTCAGGTCCGATTTTGGCTAAATGGGTGCTCTACATATATGTTAGGAATCCAAGAGTCATGGGTAAACCCTAATCCATACTCTTGGGCTTATTATGCATGATCCATGATTCAAGTGAGATAACTCTTTATGGATTCTTCCATAAACTTAGTCCATCATGTATCATAAGCCCAAAACACATATATAACTAATTTACACAAATAGTTCCCATTAATTTAATTAGTCTCTTTTGATCACTAAATTAATTCCAAATTAATTTTTGATCAATACTAATTAAATCATATGATTCCATATTAATATATTAGAACTTATAATATATTAATAAATCATAAATAAATAACCTCTTCTCAAAAGTTCATCCTATCAAATTGTCATGGTGAAGGCAACCCAAATGGACCATGTTACTCTCGGGTCAAGTACATACCAATTATAGTTATGGGATTAGACACCTAATCCAACATAGAAGATATATGACACTTGAGGATGATGGTTTTGAGCCACATGTACGACATACCCCTAGAGAAAATCGCAGTAGAAATCGTAATATCTGCTACATACTTATAATAGAAGATTATTTGTATTATCGATTTTCATATATCTCACATAAACATCTACCCTGTTTAATCTCATATTCAGGGCAGCCGGAGCATCGTGGCCATCAAGATCAAGTGAATGGACGGTATTTGGGAATGGCTATCATATCCTTTCCTAGAAGATGATAAGGCGGTACCACATACACCTGAGATTATGGAAGAGGAGTATGACCCATGAATGCCTTGACCACCTTCACCTATGGACGAGGAGGAGCCATTTAAGGATGAGGGGCCATTAGAGGATGAGGAACCATTCGAGGATGAGGATCTTGGTGGAGTAGAGGAGCAACATGATGAAGAGATGGGCACAAATCCAATAGATAGCTCAGCATACCCATATTCATCATCCCATGATAACCCTATGGATCATACTACGACTCAGGAGGAGGACACTACT
The DNA here is from genome assembly GCF_052849685.1 of Lactuca virosa. Taxonomy (NCBI): domain Eukaryota; kingdom Viridiplantae; phylum Streptophyta; class Magnoliopsida; order Asterales; family Asteraceae; genus Lactuca; species Lactuca virosa. Next base: position 83,933,569 of record NC_136433.1, on the reverse strand, counting down.
ACGTCAGATCCATCCGTGAAGATTTTACCCTCACCTTCGAACCAACCCTTCGAGATGCATGCTTCAGGCCTAGAGTGATATACACCCCAAGTAAATTAGTCCACATTCCATCCTGGAAAAGAGCAACATCATCTCCATCTTCACCTGGGACATCCAAAAAGCCATAACCCACCCATAAATGGACTCCACAAGTGGACGAGTGGATTAGGATGGAGAGAATTGGGTTTTACGAGGTAGGAGAGTCCTCCCAGGCACTTTTACGTGATCCCATTCCATAGGATCCCACAGATAGGGCCATGTCGGTGTTAGTTCTGCGGGTAGCACGGCGCGGGGATCATATATATATCAGGTAGAGGAGGGTCGTGTTTTATTGAGGAAGAAGATCAGGTTACTGGCTAGTAGAGTTTGAGATTTGGAGAAGGGTATAGATTTGGATGAGTTGAGGATACTCCATGCATATGCGCATCTAGAAGAGACTCACTCTCAGGTCCAACATCAGCAGATTGTGATTGTGAGATTAAAGCGTTGTATAGGAGAATTGGAGTAGAGGGCGGTAATATCATAGATCAGTGCGATTACCATTGAGGTGATGATCAATTACCTACTTTACAGGTGGCTCAGTTAGTGAAATGATAGTAGTTTATTTTGGGATATGGTAGATAGTTCGATCTAGGAAAGCTAGGAATTATATTTTTGGGTTTGAAGGATGGAAAAATAGTATTAATGATAATAGGATATTGTATGTCTTTTGTATGTAAAATTGATACTTTTCCTGTTCAAACCACATCATTGTACACTTTTGGGAAATCTTCATGTAAATATTAATGGACATTAATGAATATATATATATATATATATATATATATATATATATATATATATATATATATATATATATATATATATGATCCAATTGTATATTGTGTTACTTGTTGGATTTTTTTTCTTCATGTAGTTAACTCTTTTAAGTAATTTCTCAAAAGAAAACCTCAAACTTATCATAACAAATAATTTATACCTTAAATATAGTGTCATGCATCCCACAAGGAGAAACAAAGGACATCCCGAACCCAGTCCCAAACCTATGAACTCGGCTGCAATTGAGGTATTAGTGGCCCAACACGTCGCTGATGCAATAGCAAACCTCGAAAACAATTAGAACATAGGTTCAGGAGGTAATGGAGGTAAGAGTTCTCATGGAGATAACCGAGGTCCAACCAGGGTTTGTTCATATAAAGATTTCTGAACTATAAACAAAAATCCTTCAATGGAAATGAAGGTGTAGTCGGTTTGACAGCACTAAGAGGCTAGCCTTCATCTTAGCGATTGAAGAGATACGCTGCTGTACAGTGGTCCAGAAGGCCGATCTCCAAAATATGGAGAATAGAAAGAGGAATTTTGAAATGGTATCCAATGTAAGGGATAGGAAACAAGTAGAAAAGAAATGAGAAGAGGTTCAGGAATTTACGGTTACCGCAACCCCAATAGGGACTACCATTGGAAGTAGTCCGAGATGCAATCAGTGTGGGTATCATCATACCTGAGCCTGTTCGATCTACACCAATTGTCGCAGGAAATGTTTTCTTGCTAATAAATGTAGAACCCCACCAAATCAATGAACCGCAACAACAGAAATTTGAACTTGTTTTGAGTACAAGGAAGTTGGACATATCAGGAAGGATAATCCAAAGTTGAAGGGACAAGTAGGTAGTGCGAGAAGTCAAGCATTTGTGATAGGAACTAGATAAACTGTCCAAGATCTGACAGTAGTTACGGGTACGTTCCTAATCAATGACTTATATGCAATGTAACTTTTGATACCGGCGCCGATAGAAACTATATTACTCCTGATGTTTGGAAGTTACTAAACAACTTATCTACTAAACTTAAGGAAGCCTATAGAGTAGAAATGGCTAACAGCCAAGTCGGCAGCACCCAGGAAATGCTTAAGAATTGTAGATTAACGTTAGATAATCATACCTTTCTCGTCGACCTTATGCTTATGGTCATTGGGAGTTTCGACACCATAATCGGTATGGATTGGTTATCCCCTAACCACATCGAAGTCTTATGCTTTGAAAAAGCATTACGTCTACCTCTATCGAATGGAGAACTCTTAGTCATATACAATGATAAAAATAGTAGAAATCTTTGGATCATATGTTCAATGAAGGCTAAAAACTACTTGTAGAAACAAAATGACGCCTTCCTAGCCAATATTATCTATAGGAAAGAGAATACAAAGAAGAAGATCACATAAGTACCTCAGGTGTGAGACTACCCTGATGTATTTCCTAAAGACCTACATGGATTGCCGCCAATGCGTCAGGTTGAGTTTCAGATTGATCTAATTACAGGAGCCACCCCATTAGCAAAGTCCCCTTATATATTGGCACCATCGGAAATGAAAGAGCACTCCAAACAACTACAAGAACTTCTTGATAAGGGTTTCATCAGACAAAGCTTCTCACCTTGGGGAGCACCCATTCTATTTGTTAAGAAGAAGGATGAATCTTTTCGGATGTGCATCTACTATAGAGAGCTAAAGAAGTTGACCATTAAGAATCGATATCTACTTCCCTGAGTAGACGATATCTTCAATCAACTGTAAGGATCCAGTTACTTCGCTAAGATCAACCTGAGATCTGGATATCATCAACCCTGAGTAATGGAAAAGGACATTCCAAAGGGTGCTTTCAGAACTCGATATAGCCATTATGATTTCTTGGTCATTCTCTTTAGACTGATTAATTCCCGATCTATTTTTATGGATCTCATGGATCGAGTATCCAAACCCTACTTCCACAAATTCATGACATTATTCATTGATGATATTCTGATCTACTTGATATGTTCATATTTAATCATATATTTTGTGCATTTTCTTAATACTTTTAGCTACAGTTGTGCTCAGTATAGGATAAAAGGTACTTAATTTGTTTAATTTTTATTTTGTTGTAACGAAGACATGCTCAGGATGAAAAGGAAGCAATTGCGGAGCTGAAAGCTGGAATTTTGAACCAAGTCAATCGGAGTCAAAATATATTAAGAAATCTAAAGACCAAGGCGTGGAGATCCCTTGCTATGCCATGTCATGTTGGTTTTTCGCGATCTGATTATGGCTTGGTGAATACATGTTTTAAGCGGTCGCCACGCCGTGGAGCCTATTTCGCCACGGTGTGGTAGGTGATTTTTGGAAACTATATATTTATCATTTTCGCTCTCAACCCTAATGTATGCTAGAAGCTTTTGATGACTTTTGTAGACCAGAAACATCCCTTAGAGGTTTTAGAGTGCAAAAATCGTTTTGAAGTTTGATTTTGAAGAGATCAAAAGGCAACATTACTTCTAATTACTCTATTGATTTGTTTTGATCATGTTTGTCAAGGTGATTTTTGTTTTTATCTGTTTGTTTCAAGTAGTTATGGGTTAAACACCCAAACTTTCCTTTAGAATAGATGATATTGTATACTATGTGTTGATTTACTAGACTTGGATTATAGCTAGTTGCTTATTTATTATGGTTGCTTGTTAAAAGAACCTTTTATGTTAATAACAACTTCTTTTCTGTTTATTGCTGAGTTTAATTGAGATTTGATAAACTTCTTAGTTGGCTTGAATCTTATGATTTTGTGAGTAGTAGGGTTATAGGACTAGTCTTTTGACCAAAACCCTAAGGTTAAATACAAAAGTTGGTAAATTGATATGAAAGCTAATATATGAAGAAAAATCATATATTTTACTGATAGTTTTATACCATTTATATCGATCAAAATTACAAGTCTTCCATAATTTGAACATCACACTAACTTGCTTCTTTATTTGTCCACTTGATCTCTGAATGAATGAATTTGTAGAGCTAAACGATTAGTCGTTTCATCATAAATTTAGTCAATCTAGGAATCGGTAAACAACAACAATATAATCCATTGCACTTTCCACGAAATCAACCATAGGAGTAAGGGAATTGCATCCAAATGAAAGTCCTTTTAATATATTGAATTAACAACTGTTTTCTTGTTTCTTCTTTAGTTTAAAGTATATCCTTAGTAATTACTTTTAAGTTTCTAGACTTGCAAAACTAGAAAAAACCCCTTTATTTTCTTAATTTAATTAGATAACTTTAGTAGGTAATTTTATTTGTTATTTCTGTTCCCTATGTTCGATACGTGACCTACCTGAACTATTCTATTAATCGATTACTTACACTGCCTATCATGTATTTGTTAGACTAGAGTAGTTTGTTTTAAAACTAGTACTTATAATACACATCAAATTTTTGGCGCCGTTGTTGGGGAACAACTTACTTTTAGTTAATTTTATCTGTTATTTGTTCTCGATCCATTGTGCGGAATTTATTTCACATAAAGTTACATTTCTTTCATGTTAAATTTCTTCTGATTTTTAATTTTCTGTCCCTATAGTGACCATGTCGTGGCAATACTTGCCCACGCAGTGGCCACCGTTCAAACAACTTAGATTTTTAATGTTTTTGTTCTTTTTACACGTTTGTTTTCTATTTTGTTGCAATTATTTTATGACCAGAGCATCTTCATCTACTATAGTACCATGCTTCTAAGATTTCGAGTCTATTTTTCACAAGAGAAACTCAGAAAGGAGAAAAGAAGAAGACGAGAAAAAAGAAGAAGTGAAACTGAACGAAGTTGAGAGCGAGTACGTGACTGTAAGGTCACACCTTATGATCTGATGAGTCAAACATTCTACACCCTGACTATAAATGCAGCGCCAACATCAGCAGATTCGGTATCTTGGTGATAAGGATCACTTCTTATTATAGATTAGATATAATCCCTTGATTGAAGGGATATAGATGTATAGTTTAGTATATATTCATCGTTAGGGTAAACTCAAATTTGAACGTCTTGGTGACCGTCTTTCTGATAATCGTTCTCTTGGTGAGAACAACCCTTTCTTGGTGAAATACATTTTTGTGATTAATTCGTGTTCTTTACTTTTTTATGTCTCTATTTAGTTTAGTTAGTCTCTTTCTATGTTAATTATACTTGAAGTGTATTTAATCGATACAAAACTTCAATTAGTATCAAAGAAGGTTTTTTATATACTCAAGTTATCATGTTGACCTCCTATAATCCCAAATTTTTTGGTCTCAACAAAATGCTTGAGACCATGGAAAACTAAGGCTATGGTTATTCTTGAAACCATGGACTATTAGATTCTTAAAATTATTGAGAAGGGTCCTTATGTTCCTATGTAACAACCTATGGATAACAAGGCTCCTGTTGGTTCCTTGAAGTAAAAGCCAAAGACTAGTTATGATGATGATAACAAGGAACTGATTAGTATTGATGTGAAAGCTAGAGCAACCATATGAAACTCTCTTCCCTATCACATGTATCATCTAGTATAGAATTATGAGTGAACACATGATATCATGGAGACGCTAGTTGTGGCTTATGAAGGCACTGTGGAAGTTCAAGCCACAACCATCAACGACCTCAATCGGAGATACGAGCATTTCTTTGTTCAACAATGTGATTCTCTAACCCAAACTTTTAACAGGTTTAACTCTTTGGCAAATGATATGCACAGGCTAGGAATTGTCAAGCATTCTTCTCAGTTGGTTTTGAAGTTCATGTACTCTCTTGAGAAATGATGGGAACAACATGTTGATGTCCTTAAGAATAGTGAAAAGATCAATGCCATGGATCTTAACTCCTTGTTTGGACATCTACGAAATTACGAAGTGACCAAAGCTCTTCCTAAAGATATCATGAAGCACTGAAGAAAGGAAAAGAATATAGCTTTGGTTTCTCCAAAGGAAGTAATGAAGCTCATCAGCGACTCAGATGACTCAGATCAGGATGAGGAAAGTAGTGAAGAAATTATTGATGAACATGTTGCCAGTGCTGCACTCTTAGTCAAACGTTATGAAGAAAGCATATCAAATGGAGTTTAAAGAGCTTAACTTAAGGGAGGAAGTTCAGCCAGGAGATCTACTTCAGAGAAAAGAAACTCAGATAATTGTTTTAACTGTGGAAGCCCTGACCATTTTTCCAAGGACTACAAAGAGAAGAAATAAGCTCAAAGCCCAGAGAATTATGAAGTCTTGTATAAGAAGTTATTGGCCCCATGAAGAAGGAGAACATTTCTTTGCCAAAAGCTATGAGTGCAAAAAAGAGGATTGTGAAGAACGGGTGGAAGATGAGGAAACATCTGAAGATGAGGGGATAAATGTTAAGGGTATTGTGTCTCTTATCAATGATCCCCCTAATGGTGATCTCAACATGTGTAACGCTGATATCTCTCAAGCTGTACAAGAGTCAATTCAGAATTCAAATCATACCTGGTTCCTTGATAGTGGATGCTATAGACACATGACTGATCTCAAATCCCTATTAACAAACTTAAGGAGAAAGATGATTTGATGTTGGTTTTGGTGACAATAGTGGTGGATTTGTCATGGGTGTTGGAGCATTTGAGTGCAGGTCGTTCAAGTTGAAGAATGTGTTCTATGTCAAGGGTCTAAAAAGCACAATCTTATCTTCACCAATAAACTTGTGATGCTGGTTACAAGGTTCTATTTGATTGCAATGACGGAAAGGTTTTTGACTTTAAGAACAAAATTGTGTTGACTGCACTTAGGGACAACAACATTTATATGCTTTGATTTTTTTTGTGTTAGACAATGCTACATTCTGAATTTACATTATGCTTTGCTACCTTAAAAGTTCTGAACATAAACTGCTAAAATTTTAATTTATTATGACTTTTTTTTTTCTTCAAAAATTCTTTTTAACTTTTATTTTACCAAAGGAGTATACATTGCACATTTTTATACTAACATTGCCAATGTATGTTATTCTCTCTCTCTCTCTCTCTCTCACCTTCTATATCTCAAGATCTTATGTCTTCATCTCAACATTGATCTTAACTGACTTGAAGCTGGCTCACCTTCTACATCTCAAGATCATTCCTTCAGTGCAACATCTTCAGAGTAGAGCAAGTTGAAGTTGGCTCTACATCTTTTCTTCAATGCCAACTGCCCACTCACTGACGCTAATGCTCACGCTAATTGACATAAAGCATCCTATTGATGAGGCCAGATAAGAGAGAATTGTGCCAAATGTGTTCTTCTGGGAACATATCTCTTCTTTCCTGGACAACCTATCTCTGTTTCAATGGGACGTCTAATTTCAATAGATGTTGTCACTCCTAGACCGATTCCCATCTGAAATCCAAAGACCTCTTCAACAAGACAGTCCTCGTCATCGCTTCTATCACGGATCACAATGTATGAAACCTTCAAGTTTTGTATTCGTGACTCTCATAACTCGAAGGTTACAAAGATTGGATCCTTTTAGCTCATTGGCTACAAAGACTGGTTCATGTTCTTCTCTTTTTCTTGGTAAACATGAAGCTTGGAATCAATCTGCAATACTTCAACAATTAAAGGCATTTTTGCTCTTTGGTTCTATGAATTGTGTTTTAGTTTGTATATTTAATCTTGTTTGCTCATTCTTTTATAGACAATGTCGAGGGACATATTTCTCGAAAAAGGAAGTTCATTTATGGCCCTTCGATTCAAAAGATTTTATGAATTGGGTGTTTATCTTATTTCCGAAAAAGCTACACAAATATCGCTTTTAGAATATTTCCTTGTTTGACTAACTTTTTGTTTGTATTCTTATACTATTTATTATTTTGTCTTGTACCATTTTAAATTATTTGATGGTGGCATTTCCTTAGCCAAGTATGTAACTATTGATAAAACGTTGTCCCTAGAAGCATGTTGCTTTATGTGCCTAAATCTCTCTAAGTATCTCATCAGCGATACCATTTGTTGAGATGACAAAGAGTCACCCCTTCAAGATAATTGTATAGCATCGTCTAAACTTTCAAAGTGAGATTTCCTGGTCCAAATAAAAAAATTATTAAAATGGCATGGGTATTTATTTTTTTGGGTTAATCATCTCTTACCTGACTCCGTCATGCTTGTCATATGCATCAAGTCTTATGTTCTGCTGAAACATCGAGCATAACCTAGTGGCTTACCTTGACTGCATAATCATCAGCATAAGAGATACTTTTCTATCCCTTACATGACAAAGGGTTATTCATGTCCTTGACCTCCTAGTCTGAGGTATGACATGGTACCATTGAATGAATTGACAGTGAACTTCAAAGTTCTAGACTACAACTCAACTCTATGATACAGAAGTTGAACCACTTCTTGGTGATGAGCTGACATTGATTATGATTCACGCTGATTCGACCTCAACATGACTGAAACACTCTATTCTCTCCGTAATTTCTTCTTTAAAGCTTTATAACTTAGCATAATGTACCATATGCTGATGAGAGCTTGAAAAATTTGTGTTGATGGTTAAGCTAAAACACCACAAATTATTACATGCATCATTCCGCTCTTGCCCTATTTCTTTTAATAAAAGTGATTAATAAGTCAGTGTATGAAACCACATGCTAATGAAATCTCGCAATACCATGTCACTGAATGATAGTTCAAACCTATACTATCAGGAGACATCACAAACTTACATAATTGCCAGCTGAAACTCTGATACACTTATTACTTCTGTTAATGGTTATTGTTATTGATGCTATGTGTTACCGACATAATTTCATAATCCCAACGTTAACTTTTGGTTGACGACTAAACGATTCATTAATATCTTGGGATACGAGATTTTTACGACGCCGATATCTTCAATCATTGATTGCATAAAAGGAATAAAATATTACGGAGAAATTGGGAAAATTCTCTCCTAGTTCACTTTCATAATTCTTTTAAACCATTGATTTTCTCTCAAAGAAGAAGGCTCTCTAAACCATCATCTTCCTCATGCTCTTATCATGTCAAAGTCTCTGTTCGAGTTTCTTATGGGTTTTAGGTGAAACAAATAAACTAGAAAACAATTCCTAAGTTCACATGCAACCTACTTTGGATCTATGTTTTAACTATTGAACATATAACTTTGAATTCTAAAACAAGAACCCTAGAGGAGAGAGGTTATTTTCGAAATTAACAAACTAGGGTTTTAGAATTACATACCTTTCAATTGTTATAGCAAACAATTGTTAATCCTCTTGAACTTGATCTTCTTGGAAGCCTAGCACCACAAATGTAATGCCTCTAATGGAGTCACACCCAAAAGCTAGCAAGAAGGAAACTTGAAGGAGAGAGAGTAGGGTATGCAAAAATCGGCCCTAGGGTTTCACAAGGGAAGGAGTGGCCGAATTTAGGAGCTGCGAGGCTCCTTATATAGCTGAGGGATCTAGGGTTTAGGGAAAAACCCTAATACTCCTTTGCTTGGGGCCTAAGCTAATCCAAAGGCCTTATCCAAGCCCCTTGGACGAAATCATTAGGGTTTCCCCTATAGATTTCGTCCACCTCCTTCCAAGGAGGTTTTGGAGCCTTCCACTCAACTATTTGATAATTGCAAACTAGTCCCTACACTTTATAATTAATACAATTAACCCCAAAATTAATTCCAATTAATTTATGGCTAACTATTAATTAAACCTTATGATTTCTAATTAATATATTAATCTTTTAACATATTAATAAATCATTTATATTAATTTATTAATCTTATAATAAATCAATATCTCTCCTTTCATAATTTCCTTGTCCAGTTGCTAGGTTTGAGGGCAACTCAAAAGGACTATGTTGCTATCAATTCAAGTACATACCAATTATAGTTATGGGCTTAGACACCTAATCCAACAGTATCCCACTTGGATAAGTCTGTAACTATAATTGCTAGTATGACTTCTAATTTTGACCAGCAAATTGTAGCTTCCAAAAGCTGTTGCTGAACTCTGACCCAGTCAGTTACGTGTCCTTAGATAAGTGATCATATAATCCTTCGTTCTGCAAGATATCCCTAGACATAAGACATGGAATGTAATGAATCTCTTTGTCCAGAATCTCTGTTTCCCGATTTCTGATTTGTGATGATGTAGGACTTCTAATTGAACACATCAGTTTAGTCCTGGCTGGGCCCAGCACATAAGTCAACACCAAATCATCGAGGGGCCCACATATATCGCTTTTCCGGTTAGGGCAAAAGGAACGAATAAACGTTGACTCATATGCTTGTATCTTTTACTCATCAAATTATACATGACATACGTTTTATAACACCAAGTTACTGATGCGTTTTCGTATCACCAATGTATAACCGACTTTGTAAATTACAACTCATATATCTTCGTTTCAAGATTATAAGATATTATCATCTCAGTATTACTCGTGATGAATTCCATGAAGTGATACTCTGAGCGAGGGTTTATCCAATACTCAAATCTCAATTTCTGAGTACTCATGAACATTGCAGCAATTCTATTGCCATGTCTATCCTTAGACAATATGCAATCCAATTCACGACAGTCTTAATTCACTACCTACTTCCAAAAGTATGAGCGGCTGTGGAGTTTGAATAATCATATTATTTGGGAAGTAAAAAACATGCAAAAATGAAACACAATAATAAACAATTGACAAAAGGCAGTAAACAAACTCATAAATAATACTTTATTATTTAATCACCAAAAGTCAATTACATTTACTTTGTAACAAGTTTCTGAACTAAACTAATCTAACTACTAAAACTTATATCATCTTTCAGCCCTATGCTCCGAGCATGCTGAATATGCTTAGCCCTATTCAGACCCTTTGTGAGGGGGTCTGCTGGGTTATCCTCAGATGGCACCCTCTTTACTACAAGATGGCCTTCTTCAACTCTATGCCTGATGAAATGGTACTTTCTGTCGATATGCCTGGTTTTACCTGATGGGTTTTGAGCATTCTAACACTTCCTAAGTGTACATGCAACCCTAATAACCTTGGATCTATGTTTGTCTAATTATCATGCAAAGTTGAATTCCAAGGTTATATTCCTATCTAGCATACATGGGGAACAAATTTTAACTTGCATGAAAGATAGAATAACTTACCTTGTTGTTGCTTATGATCCTTGAAACCTTGTGAGCCTAGCACCCCAAGTGTGACGCCTCAAATGCTTCACACAACACCAAATGCTTTTGGAATGACTTTAGAGAGAATACACACTTCTAAAATCGGCCTAGCCCTCTTGTTTCTTATGTGTCGCCGATTTTGGTGGAGAATGGGTTTCTTATATAGTGTTGACACATCTAGGGTTACACCATGTAAACCCTAATGTGTCATGACTCTTCATTTCCATGACCCATGGGTTTGTAACTCCCATGGAGCATCCATGGAGCATCCTATGGGTGGAACCCAACTTGATAATCCATGGAGCCTCTTAGCCCACTATATAAGATATGGAAGAATTACATAATCTACCCATATATTTAATTAGTTATCTTTTGATCACTTAATTAATTCTAAATTAATTCTTGATCAAACTAATTAAATAATATTATTAATATATTAGAACTTATAATATATTAATAAACCATAAGTGTTATTTCTCTCATTTTAGTTTATCCAATTGCATGGTGCCATGCAACCCAAATGGACCATGCCGGGTCGGGTCAAGTACATACCAGAAATAGTTATGGACTTAGACACCTTATCCAACAGTCTCCCACTTGGATAAGTCTAATAACTATAACTGCAATACTTCAGGAACCGATCGGCAATCGTAGCTCTTTTAAGGTCTCTCGGAACTGAGAAGATGATGATACGCCATTTAAGATAAGTGATCATATAATCCTCTGTTCTAGATATCAGCCGGACAAATACATGGAACAATGTCTTACTTATTGTCCAGCAGTTTGTTTCCCGATTTCCGATTTGTTTGACAAAGAACTTAATTGAACACATCAACTTAGTTCTGACCAGGCCCGGTACATAGGTCAAAACAAAATCATCGAGGGGCCCAGATATCAGCTTCTAATCCAAGAAGGAACAGATAAACTTCGACTAATATTTTTGTTCTACCACTCATTGAATTATACACAAAAGCACGTTGTATAACATCGAGTTACCAATGCGTTAACGTACAATCAATGCATAACCAACTCATAAGTAACAAATCATATCTCTAGGTTTTAAGACTTATATGATATTACCGTCTCACGATCACTCGAGATAAATTCCATGAAGTGATTTCAGTGAGCGTGGGTTGAGTCCAATGCTCAGAACTTATGAGCACTCATGAGTGTTGTAGCCATGTCCAACAACTTAGACCTCTGCAACCAATCATGACAGTCTTGATTCATACCTACTTCCGACATATGACCGACTGTGGAGGTTCGAATAATATGATATACCAAACATAATTATTCTGGAAATCAAAACATGCAAAAGAAATATAGTAAACGATCGACAAGAGATATCAACACTTTACTCATAAATAAAACACCTTTTATTCATCATCTAATGTCAATTACACTTTACAAATTTCAAGGTTATCTAACTACTAAATCTAATATCATCCTTCAGCCCTATGCTCCGAGCATGCTGGAGATGCTTAACCCGAGTCAGTCCCTTCGTGAGGGGATCTGCTGGATTCTCATCCGATGATACCCTCTTTGCCACGAGGAGTCCTTCTTCTATTCGATGTCTGATGAAATGGTATTTTCTGTCGATGTGTCTGGATCTCCCGTGATCCCTTGGTTCCTTGGCTAAGGCAACTGCACTTTCACTATCACAGAAAATTTCCATTGGCTCTTTAATAGCTGGTACAACTCCAAGGTCTCCAATGAAGTTCTTCAGCCATATCGCCTCCTTTGCTGCCTCGCTAGCTGCTATATACTCTGATTCGCAAGTTGAATCAGCCACTGTCTCTTGCTTGGAACTCTTCCAAGAAATTGCTCCTCCGTTTAAGGTAAAGACCCAGCCTGACTGAGAGCGGAAATTATCCCTATCAGTCTGAAAGCTAGCATTACTATACCCTACAACTCTCAAGTCTTCACTCCCACCGAGGGTAAGGACCCAGTCCTTAGTCCTCCGTAGGTACTTGAGGATATTCTTTACCGCAGTCCAGTGTGCCTTGCTAGGGTTCCCCTGATACCTGCTAACCATGCTCAAAGCAAAGGCTACATCAGGTCGAGTACACGTTATAGCATACATGATCGATCCTACAGCCGAAGCATAAGGTATTCGACTCATTTCTGCTATCTCAGCCTCAGTACTAGGGCTTTTTGTCTTACTCAATTTGACGTTACTCTGGATGGGTAACTCTCCTTTCTTGGAGTCCTGCATGCCGAATCTCTTCAGCACCTTATCCAAGTAGGTACTCTGACTAAGTCCAATTAGTCTTTTACTCCGGTCTCTCAAGATCCTTATCCCTAGAATATAGGCAGCTTCTCCTAGGTCCTTCATAGAGAAACACTTCCCAAGCCAGGACTTAACTTCCTGCAGAGTTGGGATGTCATTTCCTATGAGTAGCATGTCATCCACATATAATACCAAAAAACTAACTATACTCCCACTAGCCTTGACATATACACAAGATTCATCTTCACTCCTAGAAAAGCCAAATTCCTTGACTTTCTCATCAAAGCAAAGATTCCATCTGCGAGGTGCTTGCTTTAACCCATAAATGGATTTCTCAAGCTTACACACTCTATTAGGGTACTCTGTATTGACAAAACCCTCTGGCTGACTCATGTAAACATCCTCAGCCAACTTTCCATTAAGGAAAGCGGTTTTGACATCCATTTGCCATATTTCATAGTCATGAAATGCGGCTATGGCTAACAGAACCCTAATAGACTTAATCTTGGCCACTGGAGAAAAGGTCTCATCATAATCAACTCCCGGAGTTTGTGAGAAACCCTTTGCAACCAGTCGTGCCTTATAAGTGTGTACATTACCATCCATGTCGGTCTTCTTCTTGAAGATCCATTTGCACCCTACAGTCTTACGACCCGGTACATTCTCAACCAAGTTCCAAACTTGATTGTCATACATGGACTGTATCTCTCTGTCCATTGCCTCTTTCCACTTGGCTAACTTCGGGCCTGTCATGGCTTCCGCGTAACTGTTAGGTTCATCCAGACCTATCAGTGTCTCATCACTGATAAGTGTATCACCTTCCGCAGTAATATGGAATCCATAGTAATGCTCAGGTGCATTCCTAACCCTTGTGGAACGCCTTAGAGGTACAGACTTGTCAATTGGCTCAACAGGAGTTTCCTCCTCAAGTTGAGTGCTAGGGTTTGAAGTTCCTTCACCACTTGACTCTTGAATTTCTTCAAGGTCAACTTGCCTCCCACTGTCTCCTTGGCTTATGAACTCTCTCTCTCGAAAGACAGCCCTCCTAGCTACAAAGACCACATTTTCACTAGGTCTGTAGAAGAGGTAACCAAAGGATTGTTGTGGGTAGCCGATGAAAATACACCTCTCGCTTCGAGGTTCGAGCTTATCATGAGTCTCGCGTCTCACGAAAGCCTCGCAACTCCAAATCTTGATGTGGCCTAGTTTGGGTACTTTACCAGTCCACATCTCATGAGGAGTTTTGGCAACTTTCTTTGTAGGGACTAGATTAAGGATATGGGCGGCAGTCTCTAAGGCATACCCCCAAAATGAGATTGGTAGCGAAGCTCGACTCATCATGGAACGAACCATATCCAACAAGGTTCGATTACGCCTCTCAGCTACACCGTTCAACTGCGGTGTCCTGGGAGGTGTCAATTGTGAGACAATCCCACATTCCCTAAGATAGTCGAGGAACTCTGAACTAAGATACTCACCACCTCGATCGGATCGAAGCATCTTAATGTTCCTGCCCAATTGATTCTCGACTTCCTGTTTAAATTCTTTAAACCTTTCAAAAGTCTCTGACTTGTGCTTGATTAAGTAGACATATCCATATCTACTGTAATCATCAGTAAAAGTCAAATAATAACGATTAGCATCCCTTGTGGCATGTTTGAAGGGTCCACACACATCCGTGTGTATAAGATCCAACAAACCTTCACCCCTCTCACAAGAACCTGTGAAGGGTGACTTTGTCATTTTTCCAAGTAAGCATGATTCGCAACTATCATCTGACTTTAGGTCAAATGACTCCAAGACTCCATCCTTTTGGAGTTGGCCTATGCGTTTCTTGCTTATATGTCCAAGACGACAATGCCATAATGATGCTTTATCCAAGTTATTATTATTAATAGAATCAATACACAATACATTATTTCCTAAGTTATCAACCACAGATACAGTTTCATACACGCCATCACAAGGTAATGCTTTAAAATAAAGAACAATATTAAAGAAAGCATTAATCGAACCAACTTCATTATCAAATGAAAAGGTGAAACCTTGTTTATACAATGCATGAAAGGAAATAATGTTTCTTGCCATTTCTGGCGAATAACAACACTTATTCAAATATAAACTAAACCCACTACTTAGCGATAAAGTATAAACTCCAATCTTGGTGACAGGTTAAGCTTTCCTATTCCCCATGATTAAGTTTATTCTTCCATGCTCCACATTCTCACTTCTTCTTAGTCCCTGCAAATCAGAACATATATGAATACCACAACCGGTATCAAGGACCCAAGAGTTAGAATGGGGTGAGTTATTAGATAAGATAGTGTAAATACCTGCATGGTTGGGTTTAACTTTCCCATCCTTCACATCTTGCTGGTACTTTGGGCAGTTCCGCTTCCAATGTGATTTTTCATGGCAATAGAAGCATTCAGCCTCTTTTGGGTCAGAAGAAGGAGTGACGAAACCTTTCTTGGTTCCACTTGAAGAAGAGCCATCAAGGGTCCTAGCCTTGGTACCCTTCGAAGAGCCCTTCCTCTTCTTCCCTCGACTTTTCCCGATTGCCAAAACTGGGGCGGAGTTTAGAGTAGGAGTGTTAACAACTGACTTACCCTTAAGACCTGTTTCTGCGGTCTTGAGGAGTCCCTGAAGTTTGCTGAGTGTGACCTATTCCTTATTCATGTGATATGTCATGCGGAATTGATCATAGCACGATGGTAAGGAGTGCAAAATGATATCTATTGCAAGCTCCTCAGGGAAGTTCACATTAAGCTTCAGCAACCGATCCACATACCTTTGTATTTTCTGCATGTGGCTCGTGACGGATTCCCCGTCCTTCATCATGGTTGTTATGATAGAGCATATGATTTCATACCTCTCTTGTCGTGCACTTTGATGGTATCTTTCCATCAGATCTTGGTGCATTTCAAAAGGGTAGAAGTCCTCATAGGACTTTTGGAGTTCCGCTGTCATGGTGGCCAACATGATGCATGCCACTTTTGTAGCATCCCTTTCATGTGCCCGAAAGTCAGCGATCTCCTGGGGAGTTGCAGTGGTCTCATCAATCTCCTTAAGCTCCTTGTCAAGGACATATTCTTTGTCCTCGTAGCGGGTAATCATCCTGATGTTTCTGATCCATTCATTGAAGTTGGATCCATCAAAAATGACTTTCCCACACAAGTTCATAAGGGTAAAGGAGCCATTAGGATTAGAGCCAGAAGCAGCATTGTTTGAAGACATCTGAAAGAAGAGAACAAGATGAGTTTAGATATTAAGAGAGTCCTTAATAAAACACCCAAATGTAATATTAAGGCTAGGATCCAAACACAATATATTATAACTTAGAAGAGGTATGCCGTAATCCAAGCTATAACATATTTGAAAGGTAGGTGAATGACGATTCACCAATTTCCACCATGAAAAACGAAATATAGATATTAGGTTTTTAATTGGTTCTTAGAAATTCCTAGATTCTTTTGAGATTCAATGAATTTTTTTTTCAAAGGCATGTTTCAATCTCGAGTGTGCCCTCCAAGTTTTGTGACTGGCATACCGAGGATCACAAAACGAGGTGTGAAGTAACCATGCAAATCACTTGGTACCCTTAAAGTTTATCACTCAATCGATGTGCCGGTAAACCACACACGCTCCACCGATACTATGATAAACCTTAAGTCACCCTTTACCTACCTTGTTAAGTCCAAGTTAGTGTGCCGGTTAACCACACACGCTCCACCAACGACTTAAACAAAGTGTAAAGTGTAATTTCATGGATTAGCACCTTATTCACATTTTTCCTAAAGTAACTAAAATTGGGAATTTAATAAAAGCATTTAGTTACTTTATAATATTCATCATACTTTTAATGAGAATTTATAAGTCCTTGTCCTACCCGTTCGGCTAACGACCCTCCACCGATCAAGGAAGCGGTGGGTGAGAGTGGACACCCATTAAGTTGCCATTTTATAGGCAACAACCTTATACCCCCCTTATAGACCGGCTTCGTGAATGAGGCGTACTAGCGGTAAGACGACTTGATCTTATACATATATATATATTAGTAACTTATAATATTATAAAGTATAAGGGTTGAATTTTAACTTTTAAAATTCTAAGGGTTGGAACTAAAGTTTTAATCAAGACTTTACTTGTTCCAAAACTTGAGGGCAAGTTTTTTAAACTTCAAAAACTTTTCATTTCATATAACTTATGAATTAATTGAGTAATAAAAATGAAGACTCTTCATTTTTATAACTCTTGTGTTCTTTTAATGGCTTTAATAAAAGTGAGACTTTTGGTTTTCCATAACTTGAGAACAATTTATGGACTCCATTAAAACACATTATGATCATGAATTAAACTACCATGAAGGTTACAAACAATTCCTATGATCATCTAATCTTCATAAGTTCAAGAACATGAATATGAACACTTTCAAGAATAAAAAATTACACTTAAAAAAAAAACTTGTAATTTTGATAATTGCCATTGTAAATGGATTAGCATAAACATTACACCATCCAAAACAAGTTTTAAAACATCAAAACAGTTTAGGGTAATGTTTCTAGTCCATTTGCAGCAACAAATGTGCAAACTTTCATACGAGCAGAAAACAGAAAAACGATTTTTTTGAAGTAGTTTGCACAAAAAAAACAACAAACAAACCTAGGCTCTGATACCACTGATGGGTTTTGAGCATTCTAACACTTCCTAAGTGTACATGCAACCCTAATAACCTTGGATCTATGTTTGTCTAATTATCATGCAAAGTTGAATTCCAAGGTTATATTCCTATCTAGCATACATGGGGAACAAATTTTAACTTGCATGAAAGATAGAATAACTTACCTTGTTGTTGCTTATGATCCTTGAAACCTTGTGAGCCTAGCACCCCAAGTGTGACGCCTCAAATGCTTCACACAACACCAAATGCTTTTGGAATGACTTTAGAGAGAATACACACTTCTAAAATCGGCCTAGCCCTCTTGTTTCTTATGTGTCGCCGATTTTGGTGGAGAATGGGTTTCTTATATAGTGTTGACACATCTAGGGTTACACCATGTAAACCCTAATGTGTCATGACTCTTCATTTCCATGACCCATGGGTTTGTAACTCCCATGGAGCATCCATGGAGCATCCTATGGGTGGAACCCAACTTGATAATCCATGGAGCCTCTTAGCCCACTATATAAGATATGGAAGATTTACATAATCTACCCATATATTTAATTAGTTATCTTTTGATCACTTAATTAATTCTAAATTAATTCTTGATCAAACTAATTAAATAATATTATTAATATATTAGAACTTATAATATATTAATAAACCATAAGTGTTATTTCTCTCATTTTAGTTTATCCAATTGCATGGTGCCATGCAACCCAAATGGACCATGCCGGGTCGGGTCAAGTACATACCAGAAATAGTTATGGACTTAGACACCTTATCCAACATTACCATGATCTCTGGGTTCCTTAGTTAAGGCAACCGCTCCCTCATTATCGCAGAATAGTTCCATAGGCTCCTGGATGGTTGGAACAACTCCGAGATCTCCGATGAAGTTCCTCAACCAAGCTGCTTCTTTCGACGCTTCACTCGCTGCTATGTACTCTGATTCACAATTAGAATCAGCCACCGTATCTTGCTTCGAACTTTTCCAAGTAACCGCTCCTCCATTCAGTAAAAATACCCAGCCAGACTGAGAACGGAAGTTATCTCTATCCGTTTGAAAACTGGCATCACTGTAACCATCTACTCTCAAAGTATCATTGCCACCAAGCACAAGGACCCAGTCCTTTGTCCTTCGCAAATACTTGAGTATATTCTTAACCGCTATCCAATGAGCTCTACCTGGGTTTCCCTGATAGCGACTGACCATGCTCAAAGCAAATGTCACATCTGGGCGAGTACATGTCATAGTGTACATGATCGATCCGACAGCGGAAGCATAAGGTACACGACTCATGTCATCTATTTCCTCATCTGTACTTGGGCATTAAGTCTTACTCAATTTGGTATTGCTTTGGATAGGTAGCTCTCCCTTCTTGGAATTTTCCATACTAAACCTCTTTAGTACCTTATCCAAGTATGTGCTCTGACTAAGTCCAATTAGTCTCTTCTTTCTATATCTCAATATTCTAATCCCAAGAATATAGGCAGCTTCTCCAAGGTCTTTCATGGCAAAACACTTTCCAAGCCAATACTTAACATCTTTCAAGGTTGGAACGTCGTTACCAATGAGTAATATGTCATCGACATATTGATGGGTTTTGAGCATTCTAACACTCTTATGGTGTACATGCAACCCTAGAAACCTTGGATCTATGTTTGACTATGATACATGCAAATAATTATTTTTCCAAGGTTCTTATCCTATCTAGCATGGCATGGGGAACTTGAATCAAATAAAGCTAGTAGAATTACTTACCTTGTAGTTGTAGTTGATTGCTTGGAGTTTTAGAGCCTAGCACCAATAGTGTGGATGCCTCAAATGGAAATCACAAATCACCACAAACTTGGAACTTTAAGAGAATAGTAATCACCTTCTTGAAATCGGCCCTCTTACTTTACTCACCACAACTAGTGTAATTTCAAGAACCAAAGCCTCCTTTATATAGTGTGGTGGATTAGGGTTACATCCATGTAAACCCTAATACCCATGTCTTTTCATTTCCATGAGATCCATGGGTTAAAGCTCCATGGAGTATCCATGGACTTTCCATGCAAGCCTAGCCCATTCCAAATAAGCATTAGCCCACACTATATAAATACAAGAGCCCATATTTAATTAGTCATACTTTTGATCTCTAAATTAATTCTAAATTAATTATAGATCAACACTAATTAAATAATATGATTTTATATTAATATATTAGAACTTATAATATATTAATAAATCATAACTTATACTATTCTCAAAAGATTATCCGTAAATTGTTCGGGTGAAGTGCAACCCAAATGGACCATGCCGGGTCAGGTCAAGTACATACCAAATATAGTTATGGACTTAGACACTATCTCCAACAGTCTCCCACTTGGATAAGTCTAATAACTATAGTTGCAAGTATGACTTCAGGAACCGATCAGCAATCGTAGCTCTTAAAACTCTGTTGAACTATGAAACGCCATTTTAGATAAGTGATCATACAATCCTCTGTTCTAGATATCAGCCGGAAAAATACATGGAACAAGGTCTTGCTTATTGTCCAGCATTTGTTTCCCGGTTTCCGATTTATTTGACATAGAACTTAACTGAACACATCAATTTAGTTCTGACCGGGCCCGGTACATACGTCAAAACAAAATCATCGAGGGGCCCAGATATCGCTTCTAATCCAAGAAGGAACAGATAAACTGCGACTCATATGTTTGCTCTACTACTTGTTGAATTACACACAAAGGTACGTTTTATAACATCGAGTTACCAATGCGTTTTTGTACAATCAATGCATAACCAACTCATAGGTAACAAATCATATGTCTAGGTTTGAAGACTTATATGATATTACCGTCTCACGATCACTCGAGATAAATTCCATGAAGTGATGCCAGTGAGCGTGGGTTGAATCCAATACTCAGAACTTATGAGCACTCATGAGTGTTGTAGCCCCGCTTTGTCTAACATCTTAGACCTCTACAAGCCAACCCATGACAGTCTTGATTCATATCTACTTCCAACATATGACCGACTGTGGAGAGTTTGAATAATATGATATAAACCATAACATAATTATTCTGGAAGTCAAAACATGCAAAAAGAAATAATAGTAAACAATTGACAAGAGATAGCAACACTTTACTCATAAATAACAGCTTTTATTTATCATCAAATGTCAATTACATTTTACAAATTTCAAGACTATCTAACTACTAAAACTAATATCATCCTTCAGCCCTATGCTCCGAGCATGCTGAAAATGCTTAACCCGAGTCAGTCCCTTCGTGAGGGGATCTACTGGATTCTCATCCGATGATACCCTCTTTGCCACGAGGATTCCTTCTTCTATTCGATGTCTGATGAAGTGATATTTTCTGTCAATGTGTCTGGATCTCCCATGATCTCTTGGTTCCTTGGCTAAGGCAACCGCACTATTGCTGTCACAGAAAATCTCTATTAGCTCCTTTATAGCTGGTACAACTCCAAGGTCTCCGATGAAGTTCTTTAGCCATATAGCCTCCTTTGCTTCCTCGCTTGCTGCTATATACTCTGATTCACAAGTCGAATCAGCCATTGTCTCCTGCTTGGAACTTTTCCAAGTAATAGCCCCTCCGTTTAGGGTAAAGACCCAGCCCGACTGAGAGCGGAAATTATCCCTGTCAGTCTGAAAGCTAGCATCATTGTACCCTAAAACTCTCAAGTCATCACTCCCACCGAGGGTAAGGACCCAGTCCTTAGTCCTTCGCAGGTACTTGAGGATATTATTTACCGCGTCCAGTGTGTCTTGCCAGGGTTCCTTTGATACCTGCTAACCATGCTCAAAGCAAAGGCTACATCAGGTCGAGTATATGTCATAGCATACATGATCGATCCTACAGCTGAAGCATAAGGTATTCGACTCATTTCTGCTATCTCAGCCTCAGTACTAGGGCTTTTTGTCTTACTCAATCTGGCGTTACTCTGGATGGGTAACTCTCCTTTCTTGGAATTATGCATGTTGAACCTTTTCAACACTTTGTCCACATAGGTGCTTTGACTAAGTCCAATTAGTCTTTTACTCCTGTTTCTCAAAATTCTTATCCCTAGGATATAGGCAGCTTCTCCAAGGTCCTTCATAGCGAAACACTTCCCAAGCCAGGACTTTACTTCCTGCAGGGTTGGGATGTCATTTCCTATGAGTAGTATGTCATCCACATACAGTACCAAAAAGCCGACTATACTCCCACTAGCCTTGATATAGACACAAGATTCATCTTCACTCCTTGAAAAACCAAATTCTTTGACTTTCTCATCAAAGCAAAGATTCCATCTGCGAGGTGCCTGTTTTAATCCATAAATGGATTTATCGAGCTTACACACTCTACTGGGGTACTCTGTACTGACAAAACCCTCTGGCTGAACCATGTAAACATCTTCAGCCAAGTTTCCATTAAGGAAAGCGGTTTTGACATCCATTTGCCATATTTCATAATCATGAAATGCAGCAATGGCTAACAGAACCCTAATAGACTTAATCTTGGCCACTGGTGAAAAGGTCTCATCATAATCAACTCCCGGAGTTTGAGAATAACCCTTTGCAACCAGTCGTGCCTTATAAGTGTGTACATTACCATCCATGTCGGTCTTCTTCTTGAAGATCCATTTGCACCCAACTATCTTATGATCAGGTACATTGTCAACCAAGTTCCAAACTTGATTGTCATACATGGACTGTATCTCGCTATCCATAGCCTCTTTCCATTTAGCAGCCTCAGGGCCTGCCATGGCTTCCGTGTAGCTGTTAGGCTCATCCAGATTTACCAGTGTGTTATCACTGATAAGTGTCTCACCTTCTGCAGTAATATGAAAACCATAATAATGCTCAGGTGCATTCCTAACTCTGGTGGAACGCCTCAGAGGTATAGATTCTTCTGTCGGCTCAACATGAGTTTCCTCCTCAGGTTGAGGGCTAGGGTTTGAGGTTCCTTCACCACTTGACTCTTGAATTTCCTCAAGGTCAATTTGCCTTCCACTGTCTCCTTGGCTCATGAATTCTCTCTCTCGAAAGAATCCTCTTCTTGATACAAAGACCACATTATCACTGGGTCTGTAGAAGTTGTAACCAAAGGATTTCTGTGGGTAGCCGATGAAAATACACCTTTCGCTTCGGGGTTCGAGCTTATCGTGAGTCTCGCGTCTCACGAAAGCCTCGCAACCCCAAATCTTGATGTGGTCTAGATTGGGAACTTTTCCAGTCCACACCTCGTGAGGTGTTTTGGCAACCTTCTTTGTAGGGACTAGATTAAGGATATGGGCGGCAGTCTCTAAGGCATACCCCAAAATGAGATTGGTAGCGAAGCTCGGCTCATCATGGAACGAACCATGTCGAACAAGGTCCGATTGCGCCTCTCAGCTACACCATTCAACTGTGGTGTCCTAGGAGGTGTCAATTGTGAGACAATCCCACATTCCTTAAGATAGTCAAGGAACTCAGTACTAAGATACTCACCACCACGATCGGATCGAAGCATCTTAATGTTCCTGCCCAACTGATTCTCCACTTCTTGCTTAAACTCTTTGAATTTCTCAAAGGTTTCTGACTTATGCTTGATTAGGTAGACATATCCATATCTACTAAAACCATCAGTAAAAGTCACATAGAACCGATTAGCATCTCTTGTGGCGGTTCTGAAGGGTCCACACACATCCGTGTGTATGAGGTCCAACAAACCTTCACCCCTAGCACAAGTGCCAGTAAAAGGTGACTTTGTCATTTTACCAAGCAAACAAGATTCACAACTATCATCTGACTTTAGGTCAAATGACTCCAAGACTCCATCCTTTTGGAGTTGGCCTATGCGTTTCTTGCTTACATGTCCAAGACGACAATGCCATAAGGATGCTTTATCTAAGCTAGTGGAAGAGTTAATACATAATATATTATTTCCTAGATTATCTACAACATATACAGTTTCATACACGCCATCACAAGGTAATGCTTTAAAATAAAGAACATTATTAAAGAAAGCATCAATACTACCATTATTATTATCAAAATAAAAGGTAAAACCTTGTTTATACAATGCATGAAAGGAAATAACATTTCTTGCCATTTCTGGCGAATAATAACATTTATTCAAATCTAATGTAAACCAACTATTTAGCACTAAGGAATAAACTCCTATCTTGGTGACAGGTGAAGCTTTCCTGTTTCCCATGATCAAGTTTATCTTTCCCTGCTCCACATTCTCAATTCTTTTTAGTCCCTGCAAATCACAACATATGTGAATACCACAACCTGTATCAAGGACCCAAGACTTAGAATGAGGTGAGTTATTAGACAATATAGTGTATATACCTGCATGGTTGGGTTTTACTTTCCCATCCTTCAAATCTTGCTGGTACTTTGGGCAGTTTCGCTTCCAGTGCGACTTTTCATGGCAATAGAAGCATTCAGCCTCATTAGGGTTAGCAGAAGGAGTGACAAAACCTTTCTTGGTTTTGCTTGAAGAGGAGCCTTCAAGGGTCTTACCCTTGGTACCCTTAGAAAGGTTCTTTCTCTTCTTCCCTTTGCCATGCCCGATTGCCAAGACATTGGCCGCAGTTGGAGTAGGAGTAGGAGTAGTAACAACCGACTTACCCTTTAGACCACTTTCGGCGGTCATCAAGAGTCCTTGAAGTTTGCTGAGGGTGACTTCTTCCTTGTTCATGTGATATGTCATGCGGAATTGATCATAACACGATGGCAAGGAGTGCAAAATGATGTATATTGCTAACTCCTCAGGGAAGTTCACATTCAGCTTCAGTAAACGGTCCACATACCTTTGCATTTTCTACATGTGGCCCGTGATGGGTTCACCATCCTTCATTCGGGTTGTTATCATGGAGGAGATTATTTCATATCGCTCTTGACGAGCACTTTGATGGTAGCGGTCCATCAAGTCCTGGTGCATCTCAAACGGATAATAGTCCTCATAGGACTTTTGGAGCTCGGCTGTCATGGTGGCCATCATGATGCATGCCACTTTTGTAGCATCTCTTTCATGTACCTCATATTCAACAAGCTCTTCAGGAGTAGCAGTTGGCTCGGGTACCTTCAGCTCCTTGTCGAGAACATATTCTTTGTTCTCATACCGAGTGACCATCCTGATGTTTCTGATCCAATCTGTAAAGTTGGACCCATCAAAGATGACTTTCCCACAAAGATTCATCAGAGAGAAGGAGCTAGTAGGGTTTGAGACAGAAGCATTGTTATTGAAAGACATCTGAAAAGAAGATGGAATAGATTAGATTACATATAGAGATAGTCCTTAACAAAACACCCAAATGTAATATTAAGGCTAGGACCCAACACAATATTTTATAACTTAGAAGAGGGATGCCGTAATCTAAGCTATAAGATATTTGAAGGTAGGTGAATGACGATTCACCAATTTCCACCATGAAAAACGAAATATTTAATTAGGTTTTAATTGGTTTAGAAACTCCTAGATTCTTTGAGATTCATTGAACTTTCTTCAATGGCATGTTTCAATCTCGAGTGTGCCCTTCAAGTTTTGTGATTGGGATGCCGAGGATCACAAAACAAGGTGTGAAGTAACCATGCAAATTACTTGGTACCCTTAATGTATTACCCCTCAATCGATGTGCCGGTTAACCACACACGCTCCATTGATACTATGATAAACATTAAGTCACCCTTTACCTACCTTGTTAAGTTCAAGTTAGTGTGCCGGTTAACCACACGCGCTCCACTAACGACTTAAACAAAGTGTAAAGTGTAATTTCATGGATTAGCACCTTATTCACATTTTCCTAAAATAACTAAGATTGGGAATTCAATAAAGTTTAGTTACTTTAGTATTATCATTATACTTTTAATGAGAATTTATAAGTCCTTGTCCTACCCGTTCGGCTAACGACCCTCCACCGATCAAGGAAGCGGTGGGTGAGAGTGGACACCCATTAAGTTGCCATTTTATAGGCAACAACCTTATACCCCCCTTATAGACCGGCTTCGTGAATGAGGCGTACTAGCGGTAAGACGACTTGATCTTATACATATATAAATATTATTAAACTTATAATATTATAAAGTATAAGGGTTGAATTTTAACTTTTAAAATTCTAGGGGTTGGAACTAAAGTTTTTAATATGACTTTACATGTTCCAAAACTTGAGGGCAAGTTTTGTAAACTTTCAAAACTTTTCATTTCTCATAACTTATGAGTTAATGGTTATTAAAAATGAAGACTCTTAATTTTTTGTAACCTATGTGTTCTTTTAATGGTTATTTATAAATGTGACTTTTGGTTATCCATAACTTAAGAACTAGTTATGGACTCCATTAAAACACATAAAGATCAAGAATTAATCTAATCAATTATTAGCACATAATTTCTATGATCTTCTAAACTCATATGTTTATGAATGTTCATATCAAAAATTTCAAGAATCGTAAGTACATATACAAAACTTGAAATTTTGATACGAGCTTTTGAACAAAACTTCGATTTTCAAGTTTTTTTTTTTTTTTTTTTTTTTTTGCATCAAGTATCAAATAAACAAACCAGGCTCTGATACCACTGATGGGTTTTTGAGCATTCTAACACTCCTATGGTGTACTTGCAACCCTAGAAACCTTGGATCTATGTTTGACTATGATACATGAAAATAATTATTTTTCCAAGGTTCTTATCCTATCTAGCATGGCATGGGGAACTTGAATCAAATAAAGCTAGTAGAATTACTTACCTTGTAGTTGTAGTTGATTGCTTGGAGTTTTAGAGCCTAGCACCAATAGTGTGGATGCCTCAAATGGAAATCACAAATCACCACAAACTTGGAACTTTAAGAGAATAGTAATCACCTTCTTGAAATCGGCCCGCTTACTTTACTCACCACAACTAGTGTAATTTCAAGAACCAAAGCCTCCTTTATATAGTGTGGTGGATTAGGGTTACATCCATGTAAACCCTAATACCCATGTCTTTTCATTTCCATGAGATCCATGGGTTAAAGCTCCATGGAGTATCCATGGACTTTCCATGCAAGCCTAGCCCATTCCAAATAAGCATTAGCCCACACTATATAAATACAAGAGCCCATATTTAATTAGTCATACTTTTGATCTCTAAATTAATTCTAAATTAATTATAGATCAACACTAATTAAATAATATGATTTTATATTAATATATTAGAACTTATAATATA
Source organism: Lactuca virosa (assembly GCF_052849685.1). Classification (NCBI taxonomy): domain Eukaryota; kingdom Viridiplantae; phylum Streptophyta; class Magnoliopsida; order Asterales; family Asteraceae; genus Lactuca; species Lactuca virosa. The sequence goes on along the minus strand of NC_136433.1, from coordinate 83,906,507 downwards.
TTAATAAATCATAACTTATACTATTCTCAAAAGATTATCCGTAAATTGTTCGGGTGAAGTGCAACCCAAATGGACCATGCCGGGTCGGGTCAAGTACATACCAAATATAGTTATGGACTTAGACACTATCTCCAACACATATAACACCAGAAAAGTTACTATACTCCCACTAGCCTTGATATACACACAAAACTAATCTTCACTTCTAGAGAAACCAAACTCTTTGACTTTCTCATGGAAGAAAAGATTCCAGCTGCGAGATGCTTGTTTCAATCCATAAATGGATTTCTCAAGCTTGCACACTCTATTGGGAAACTTTGCATCAACAAAACCCTCTGGCTGATTCATGTAAACATCCTCAGCCAACTTCCCGTTAAGGAAAGCAGTCTTGACATCCATCTGCCAAATTTCATAGTCATGAAAGGCAGCTATGGCGAGCAATATCCTAATAGATTTAATCTTAGCTACTGGCGAGAAGGTCTCATCATAGTCAACCCCCGGGGTTTGAGTGAAACCTTTTGCAACCAGTCGAGCTTTGAATGTGTGCACATTTCCATCCATGTCTGTCTTCTTCTTGAAGATCCATTTGCACCCAACTGTCTTACGACCTGGTGCACTATCAACCAAATTCCAAACTTGGTTGTCATACATGGACTTAATCTCGCTATCCATTGCCTCTTTCCTCTTGGAAGCCTCTGGGCCTGCCATTGCTTCCTTGTAAGTGACTGGTTCATCTAAATTTACCAGTGTCCTATCACTGATGAATGTGTCAGCATCTGAAGTAATATGAAAACCATACAAATCAGGTGGCACACTTACCCTGGTGGATCTTCGTATAGGTAATGAGTTATCAACTGGTTCAACAGGAACTGTTTCCTCTGGTTGAGTGCTAGTGTCATCTAAGGTTCCTTCATTGGCCAACTCTTGAATTTCTTCAAGGTCTATGGTGCTCCCACTGTCCTCTTTGAATATGAGCTCTCTTTCTAGAAAGACTCCTCTTCGTGCTACAAAGACCACGTTTTCACTAGGTTTGTAGAACAAATATCCAAAAGACAACTTTGGGTAACCAATGAAAACACATTTCTCACTTCTAGCTGCTAGCTTGTCGTGAGTCTCTCGTCTTACGAAAGCTTCACAACCCCAGACTTTAATATGCGCTAACGAGGGAACTTTCCCCGTCCACATTTCGTGAGGTGTTTTGGCAACCTTCTTTGTAGGGACAAGATTGAGGATGTGGGCGGCTGTCTCTAAGGCATACCCCCAGAAGTGAATAGGAAGCGAAGCACGACTCATCATAGAATGAACCCTGTCTAAGAAGGTTCGATTACGCCTCTCAGCTGCACCATTTAACTGTGGTGTCCAAGGAGGAGTTAATTGTGAGACTATCCCACATTCTTTTAGATAGTCGTTGAAATCGATACTAAGATACTCCCCGCCTCTATCGGATCTAAGTACCTTTATCTTCCTTCCCAGTTGATTCTCGACCTCATGCTTAAACTCTTTGAACTTTTCAAAGGTTTCTGACTTATGTTTGATTAAGTAGATATAGCCATATCTGCTATAATCATCAGTGAAAGTCACATAGAATCGATTATCATCCCTTGTAGTTGATCTAAAGGGCCCACACACATCTGTATGTATGAGATCCAACAGACCTTCACCTCTTTCACAAGACCATGTGATGGTGATTTCGTCATCTTTCCTAAAAGACAAGATTCACACATATCATCTGATTTTAGGTCAAATGATTCCAACACTCCATCCTTTTGGAGTTGGGCTATGCGTTTCTTGTTAATGTGTCCAAGACGACAATGCCACAAGCATGCCTTGTCTACACTATTAGACAAGTCAATATTAAACACACTATTTCCTAAGCTATCAACACAAGTCACTGTTTCATACACACCATCACAAGGTAAAGCTTCAAACACGAAAACACCATTCTTATAAACAGAAATTGCACCATTCAAATCATTAAAAGAATATTTAAAACCTTGTCTAAACAATGCATGAAATGAAATAATGTTTCTCGTCATCTCAGACGAATAGCAACAATTCAATAAATCTAATCTAACATCATTACTATGCAAAAGTTGATAAACTCCGATCTTGGTCACTGGTGAAGACTTCTTGTTTCCCATGATCACGTTTATCCTTCCTCGCTCTATCTCCTCACTTTCTTTTAGCCCCTGCAAATCATAACAAATGTTAAAACCACATCCTGTATCAAGGACCCATGAACGAGAAGATAATGAGTTATTAGAAGAAATAGTGTAAATACCTGCTGAAGATGGCTTCACTTTGCCATCTTTGATATCATGCAGATATTTTGGGCAGCTTCTCTTCCAGTGCCCTTTGTCATTGCAATAAAAGCAATCAGCATCCTTTGGATCAGAAACATGGGGAATGGTAGCATTGGGCTTAGCCTTTGGGCCATTTGTAGACGACCCAGCTTGAGCCTTGCTCTTCCAATTTTTCTTAGGAGGACCTTTCGTCTTTTTCCCATTTCCCTGTCCAATAGCTAAGAAAGGGGCACTTGCAGGAGTGGAGGCTATACTTTTACCCTTCATCCCTGCTTCAGCTGTCTGCAACAAGTTGTCCAATTGGGCCAGTGTCTGCTCAGTGTTGTTCAAATGGTAAGTTAGGATAAACTGACCGCAACAATCAGGTAATGAGTTCAAGACCATGTCAATGGCTAATTCCTCATCAAAGTTAATGTTGAGCTTGACCAAACGCTCTATGTAGCGTTGCATTCTTTGCACATGAGATACAACCGACTCCCCTTCTTTCATCTTGCAAGCCATGAGTGACTTGACTACTTCAAACTTTTCTTGACGAGCTCGCTTATGGTACTTTTCCATAAGGGCCTTGTTCATCTCAAAGGGCCAGTAGTCCTCATAGTACCTCTGCAGTTCTGGGGACATGGTTGCGACCATGATGCATGCCACTTTGGTAGCATCATCATAGTGTTTCTTGTAGGCAGCATATTCTTCAGGAGTAGCTTTAGACTCATCAAGCTCTTTGAGCTCCTTTTCTAGGACATACTCTTTGTCCTCAAATCGAAGCGCCATCTTGATGTTACGCATCCAATCGTTATAGTTAGAGCCATCCATAATGACTTTGGAGCAAATGTTGAGCAAAGAGAAGTTGTGGTTGGAGGATGATGAAGCAGAAGTGTTTCCAGGAGTAGACATCTGAAAAGAAAGAAAGTTTTAGTTAGATTTCAAGATACCTCAATATAATAACCCAAAGATATAATATCAACGTTAGGATCCAACTATGAAGATTCACAACTTAGAAATGGGATGCCGAGATCCAAGTGTAAATTTCATAAAGGTAGGTGAATGATGATTCACCAATTCCACCATTAGACGAAATAAACGAAGTGAAATTCCTACTTCCTTTTGAGATACATTGAAACTATTCAATGGCATGTTTTAATCTCGGATTATGCTCTTCTATTTGTGACTGGGATACCGAGGATCACAAACAAGATGTGAATAATCATGCAAATGTGCTTGGTAACCTCATTGTCTTTATCATTAACTATTGATGTGCCGGTAAACCACACACGCTCCACCAAAGTGATAATTATGAGATACCCATTACTACTCTTTATTAGTGCCTATTAGTGTGTTGGTAATCCACACACGCTCCACTAACGACCAATAAAGTATAATGTGCAATTTCATGGATTATCATACTTTTCACATTTTTCCTAAAGTAACTATAGTTGGGATTTCTTGTAAAACAATGTTCTAGTACTTTCTTTATAACATTATACTTTTAACGAGATTTAGTTGTCCTATCAAATTCGTTCTGCTAACGACCCTCCACTAATCAAGGAAGCGGTGGGTAAGAGTGGACACCCATTCAACTACCATTTTATAGGCAGTTTCCTTATGCCCCCTTATAGACTAGCTTCGTGAATGAGGCATACTAGCGATTTGACTGACCATATTCTTATACATATATAATATTTAACTTTTAATTATAATATATATATATATATATATAAGGTGTGTTTTAAACTTTTTAAAACTTTAAGGTTTATATAAATTTCGAAAAATTAAACTATTAATTTAAATTTAAAATAAACCAAATAACTAGATTTAATAATTATCTATTAATTAACTTTTAATTAATTTATTAAATCTTGTAAGGATTATCTAATTAAATTAAACAATTAATTTAATCCTAATCCATATCCCTTCTAGATTTCGAAAATATGGGGATATGATAATTTCCTTATTTTTCTCAATTATCCAATAAGGCAACAATTATCCCAAAACAAGAAACCCTAAATTACCATGTAAATTTCGAAAATCAAGGGAGGAGGCTAGGGTTTCCAAAACCCTAACCCTAATTTCTATTAGGGTTCATGGAGGCTAGGGTTTTTCGAATACCCTTTGAACCAAAACCCTACAAATCGAAAATTTTGGCCTTTAGGGTTTAATGGTTATAAACCCTAATTTGCAATTCAACTATTATAGCAATTCAATTTAAAACAAACAATGGCTCTGATACCACTGATGGGTTTTAGGTGAAACAAATAAACTAGAAAACAATTCCTCAGTTCACATGCAACCTACTTTGGATCTATGTTTTAACTATTGAACATATAACTTTGAATTGTAAAACAAGAACCCTAGAGGAGAGAGGCTATTTTCGAAATTAACAAACTAGGGTTTTAGAATTACATACCTTTCAATTGTTATAGCAAACAATTGTTAATCCTCTTGAACTTGATCTTCTTGGAAGCCTAGCACCACAAATGTAATGCCTCTAATGGAGTCACACCCAAAAGCTAGCAAGAAGGAAACTTGAAGGAGAGAGAGTAGTGTATGCAAAAATCGGCCCTAGGGTTTCACAAGGGAAGGAGTGGCCGAATTTAGGAGCTGGGAGGCTCCTTATATAGCTGAGGGATCTAGGGTTTAGGGAAAAACCCTAATACTCCTTTGCTTGGGGCCTAAGCTAATCCAAAGGCCTTATCCAAGCCCCTTGGACGAAATCCTTAGGGTTTCCCCTATAGATTTCGTCCACCTCCTTCCAAGGAGGTTCTGGAGCCTTCCACTCAACTATTTTATAATTGCAAACTACCCTGCACTTTATAATTAATACAATTAACCCCAAAATTAATTCCAGTTAATTTCTGGCTAACAATTAATTAAACCTTATGATTTCTAATTAATATATTAATCTTTTAACATACTAATAAATCATTTATATTAATTTATTAATCTTATAATAAATCAATATCTCTCCTTTCATAATTTCCTTGTCCAGTTGCTAGGTTTGAGGGCAACCCAAAAGGACTCTGCTGCTATCAATTCAAGTACATACCAATTATAGTTATGGGCTTAGACACCTAATCCAACAGTTTCCTCCTAACATCAATGTCATTAAAGGCGCTCATGCCCCTGATTCTCCCATTGTTATTCAAGCAAACAATGTGGCATTATCTGAAGTTATCCCGAAGCAGTTTATGAACTCAAGAATTAAAGACTTCATCAACTATCTCAAAAGCTGGCCTCTTCGATATGACTTCTGCGACTTCCCAGACCTATTCTACCCAAAGAAAGTATGTGAGTTCTACTATTCATGTTATATTGATTCTAGTTCTCAAACCATTACCGGAACCATTCGAGATGGTGAATCTAGTGTTACTATTGATGTGGAATCATTTCGAACCGCTCTTCATCTTCCTCGATCAGAAAACTGTTCTAAAATTCCTTTGGAAGAAAAATGCAAGTCCATTCGTGGAGCATTAGGGTATAACTTTTATCTTTATGGCATCTGTAACATCCGTAAAAATCATGCCAATTTAAAACTTTTTAAAACATTCAAAAACCAATAGTTATTACAAATTGTTTTCAAAATAGTTTCATATAAGAGTATCCCAGAAATCAAAATCATAAAATGTGAGGAGGTGCACGATCACGCCTTCACCTTCCCGCTATCATCTGAAGTACTTGAAACAAAATCAACAACTGTAAGCCCGAAGCTTAGTGAGTTCCCCCAAAATACCAGCGTCGTACAATCAAAAAAATTTCATAGCAAACAACACACATACTGTGCCATCAGCAAACAACACACATACTGTGCCTACAACTTATCTGGACCGCTCCCGAGCCTTCGGCACATCTGGAACACCTCACAGGGCCTACAGCCTATCCGGATCGCTCGTCGGGCCTTCGGCCTGAGTGTACCGCCTCGCAGGGCCTTCAGTCTATCCGGGCCGCCCTGGGTCTGTTGGCCTTCAACACAAAGCAGGACTACCTCAACCCAACCACACACACCTATATGTCGACATACTCATAACACATAAACAATCAACAAACAAGCACAGATCATACAGATCACTAAGCATAGCATCATGCTATCTACAGGATACCGATCTAACAGATCATACTAGCACAACAACATCCTATCTACCAGGATACCGATCTAACAAATCATAATAGCACAACAACATCCTACCTACCAGGATACCAATCTAACAGATCATAACTTCATACAAGCATACTATAACCACGATAAAAATCCAAAAATGGCCGGCCTTGGTGCCTTAGACCCTGTTGACATAGTGAGAAGAACTCACCTTGCGCTGCCAAACACGCAGACGATCCCTGACCGCTGACTGCCATATCCCGAACCACCAGCATCAAGACAACGTCCCAACGAAGATGATTCCATGAATAATCTCTGACTGCATATTCGCTATCACACATGCGCTGACAGGTTCCGAAATGACTAGCATCAATATCTAACCACAGACTCATGCTATGAATCCAATACAGGGCAAAATACCTATTTACCATTCCTCAAGCTTGGCCCAAAACCAAGGCCCAAACTGAATGACAAAAGGTCCAATATCAAAATAAACTCCTCAAGTCCAATCATGGCCCAGTTTTCCAAATTGGGCCTAATGGCCTTCACCTAAGAAGATCCAACAAGCTAAAAGCCCAAACTATAAAATCCAAGACGGTCTATCACAACCCATTGCAAGCCAAACCCAAATCTTGATTCAATGGCCCAAACCACTTCCAGTCCACACTTGGCCCAATTTTCCAAATTGGGCCCAACTCCTTATTGGGCCTTATCCAAAGGTCTGATCCTCTACTTAGCCCAAGACACACCTATCCAAATGAACTATTAGGGCCCAAGTATCAAAGCCCTATAGATGGCCCAATACCCGAAGCCCAAAGTCCGAAGCCCAATAGGGGGCGTATGCGGGGCGTACCTCGCCTCGCATTGACCCATTACGGGGGGTTTGACTCCGAACGCGGGGCGTACAACAAATTAAGCGGGGCGTACCCTCGCAGAGGCCAAAATCATGATAAGTGCTTAATGGCTTAAGCACTTAAGCCCAAATTTCAGATCTATTACTCAAATGTGCTCTGGAACCATAAAATCTCAAACTTTAAGATTTTGGTCGACTAAAAAGGGCTTAATACAAGGTCTTAATCCATTAAGACCTCTTACAAGAAACTAGGGACCAAACTAGCTCAAGGGACTTCATTTTTATGCCTTAGGACCCATCCTAGGGTCTGAAAGGACAACTTAACTCGACCAAAACCAACCATGCACAATATTGGGACTCTTCGGACAAGAAGAATGCCAAAAAGTAACCAAAACAAGATCTATACAATCCAAGGATAAATGTAGAATCTTTATACCTTCTAAAGCTTCCAAAAGATCGTGATAACTCCATATCGACAAGCTTGATTACTTCCTTGACTCCTTTGATGCACTGACTCCTTCTTCAACCAAACCAACATCACACTTTAGGCTCTAAAACTCTCTTTCATAGGCTAGGGTTTGCTAAGAACGGTTCAAAGACTTGAAGGCTGAAAGAATGAAGCAAAGAGATCCATAATGGTGCTTAAATACCCTCCAAACCCTAAAAGTTAGGGTTTCACTCAGGCACTCGTATGCTCATCGTACATATGTGTACGCCCAGCGTACTAGGGCACGCCCTAGTATGTAACAACTAGTTATTTCGGGTCAATGAAAGTCAAAGCAGTCAATAAAAGTTAAAGCAATCAATAAAAGTCAAACACGTCAAATTATAAATGAAATAAGTAAATAGCTAAAGATTTAATTTCAATATTTAATGATTTATACTCTACTTAAAGGGTTTTCGGTATTTGGAATCAAATTCCATACCAAAACCGAAAACGTAAATTGTGAAACAAAAAAAGTAGATCAAAATCAGTTTAGGCCGAAAATCTTGTGAGACCGAAAACACTTTTCGGCCGAGACCGAAATCATGCGAGGGAGGTCCCACCTCCGGACCGCAAACCCTTGGACCACAAACCACTTGGACCGAAAACTCTAGTTCTCGGTTGGATCTTTTAACTGAAATCCTTGTTCTCAGTTGAAAAGATAGGCCGAGAACACCCTTTTAATCGGTGGCACACATTCCATTTAGATAAATTACACCTCCCAATGCATGTGTCACATCACATTTTATGTATATGTACAAACCGAAATCAATATCCATAACTCTCATTTTCACTTGAAAAACATCCCACATTTTCTCTCAAAACCCATATTCACGTCTTCATATCTTCATATCATTTCCCAGAAGACCTTCGAATCTTCAAACTTCTCAAGAACATCAACCAAATTTCCCAGGAAACTATTTTACATAGTTTGATTTCTAAGAAAACATTGTAAGTTTTCTTACATAAGCTAGTGTTATATAAACACTTTAATTGTCATTTCACTAATTTACAAACTATATCGTGTAAAAATATTATTAGGATACGAGTATTTTTCATGTGTTCTAACCCGAGGAACATCGCCACTCACATCGTTACCTAGCCTAGAACACACCCGGGGTGAGTTCATACCCCTACGTTTTCACGATTTTTCCATGTTTTAGGAGGGGAATACAAATAAAACACAAGAAATCTTGTGTTAATATTCAAACTATTTCAAACTGTTTCAACTGTTGTTTTACCAATATATATATATATATATATATATATATATATATATATATATATATATATATATATATATATATATATATATATATAATTAAGATTCTACTGACTTAGAATTAGTGATTTCACCTTAACTCATGTTCCTTGTTTGGTTGTGAGCTTAGGGTAAAATCATTTATTCGACTGTCTTTTCAATCTTAATTATATATGCCTTATATATATAAGTATAAAATTTATTTCATTAAAACTTTAATCCTTTTGTAACACATTGAGCAAAAAGGATATTTTCACAACTTATTTTATTACCGTTTGCACAAAAATGTTAAATTTCACGAATTATCTTTATGTCAGATTTACGAATATAAACATACAAAGTTGTTAAAAATACAAAAGGTTTCATTTCAATAGAACATACACTTTTAACTATAATAGGTATAGTTTATGGAACATACATATCATTTTACTAGTCAGGGATACAATACAAAAGTAATTATATAAAAGTATAGTTATTTACACTACGATTACACTAAGAAAGGAGACATACATACAGTTTATTCCTTACAAAATGGCTTTTTCATTATTCTACACGTAACCGTCAATATAGCTTTGTGAGACACACTTCAAGTACTTATCTAAGTGCCAACGAAAGTCCTGAATTATAACCAGAGTCTCTCCTGGAGGGAGAGCGTGACACTTGTGTATAGATCTATACGGGACTGGCAATCTCGCACCTAAACTGTTAGCTTCAGTTAGACCGGAAGGTCTGGGTGACAAATGCCGTACCAATTCTGATGCCTGAAGAACGTCGTATCAGGCCATCTTAGGTCATCAAGCATGGTTATAATAACTCACAATTTGGTATTAACAATACGATTAGTGTACGAATACATAAGTAACTTCAAATAGTTTTATTTAATAATAAAACTACAATACAATATTTTACAGTACAGTTGGTGGATCCAGGTACATACATTCACAGTGTTTTATACAAGTACAATTACAGTATACTATTTTCCAGTACCGAGAAACTTACATTTTCGGAAACATTCATTTTATGGCTTTATGTGAATTAACACTACATTATACTATTTCAGAGTACAACAACACTTACACATTTTGGTCTTAAGGTATTAAGACTACAATTCATGTAAAACAGAAAATATTAGATTTTCTGGAAGAATACACTAACGTTTTCAAGGAACAAATGACAGACTTCTAATACACAAATGCTTATGAACTCGCCAAATTATTGTTGACACTCTTTTCAAAACCAGTTGTATTCTCAGGGAATCAGTAGAAAGGTATCCACACAGGTTTTGAGAAGACGGAGCATCATAGTGTCACGTCTTTTAGTTTTTGCTATATACTTTTGGTGTCAAGTAGACAATGATCTGAACACATATGTAAAAACTATACATTATCAATATGATGGTTGTTGTGCTTTGATTACTATTATTCAATTGTTATGATACTGTACATGACGTCATCCGCCCCCGAACGTTTCCGCCGTTCTGGTTTGGGGGTGTGAAAGACTGGTATCAAACCATTGTTTATAGTGAACTAAGTATATCAAACCACACAAGATATACAACTATAAATACAGTGGAGCTGAAACGCTCTGACTAAAAGTATACTTTTAAAATATAAGTATTTTATAAGAAGTATACAAACATGAATACATACCAGAAACAGTATCACAGTAAGAACTACATAAAAGTATTTAGATAAGTTGGACACTACAGTTAAGCCTAGACAGTTATGTAATCATGTTTGGGATAAATATAGCCTGATCAACTATATTTATTTGAGATATTACCAATATGTGTTTGGGAATGATCGTGGTGGTGCAACAAGTCTAAAACTTACCAACTCTATATACAAAAGGAACTCTAGAACCAAACATAAAGTTAAAATACTATAAGAGTATTTTATGACACTATAGCACTAGAACAACAATATTTAGGCCTTGATAGTTATATAAACTAACAGTCGATGTAACAACCCATTATTTCGAATCAATGTAATAGTATAGATCAATTTGTAGTTATTTTTAAAATTAATCAAGAGAAATTTTTGTAGACTATGTGCATTTACATAATCGACCCTCAAAAATGAAATATTAAATAAACTTGTTTGGGAAAAATATAATGGTAGAAATCTTTTCAAGGATTCCAAAAATATAAAGAACTACCAAATGCGAGTTATAAAGAAGAAGTTATGACCTATCGAAAAGCCGTGACAAAACCGGCAAAACACTGTTTAACGTAAAAATTGAATTTTCAATAAATTACTTTTTAGCCTTAACTATCTAAATGATAGTTATAGTATACGTTAAACCGAGAGTGTCCATAAAAAGAATGACTAAATCTGACGTCGTAAGAAGAAGTTATGATTTTTCTAAGTTTCAACACAACAGTACGCATCGCGAAACTCGAAATTTAGATCGAGCAACTTTTGGCCAAAACAACCTAAACAAGAATCGGAGATCTTATCAAATGAAATTCAACGGTAAAAAGACAGACAAAAACGGACATCGGATGAAGAAGTTATGAATTTTAACAGACTTTTCCTGTCTCGGCCTCTTAAAAATATAACTTTGAAAATAAATTCAAAATTAGCCGAAGGAGTCTAAACGAAAGTTATAGAGAATAGTATCACCTACGCGTGGATATAAAGAACGTCAAGCGTACATGAGTACGCCCAGCGTACTCGGAAGCTAGGCCTCGGATTGACCACGTCGCCACTTTCCTCGTATGCGACACGTATCTCGTTCAATCCACACGTCCGAAGCCAGGTAGCCATTACGCCCCGCATATGAAAATATTACGCCCAGCGTAATGTGACTAGCCTCGATGCGTGCCTCGTAGCCTCACCACGTCCAAAGATCGGATAAGAGTCAAACCAGTACGCCCCGCGTACAAGACGTACGCCCCACGTACTGAGGTTTTCAGTAGTACGCACAGCGTACGTGAATATTACGCCTAGCGTACTGAGAATTTGTTTAGAATTTTCAAATGCTCTTTCCACTCAAACACTCCTCTAAGCCTTTCTAAACCCTCCGAAGTCCTCAGTTTCAAACTGAAACTTTGCCCGCGTGAAGCCGACTTTTCATCAAAAACTCTCAAGTTCATCAAGAAAACTTTTTTCTAAGAAACGAAACGCTGCCCAATTCACCACCTATCAAGTGAGTTTATACCCCTATATTTTTTCACTATTTTTATAATGATTTAGGGGAAAATACAAATAAAATACAAGAAATATTGTATAAATAACAAAAAAATATTAAAATAGTTTACGATTGTTATTTTTACTAAAATAAACATACTATTTTACCAGTTCAAGATTTCATATAAAAACAAACATATAAACTATAATAGGTATAGTTTATGAGTCATGTATACTTATCAATACAGTTGATGAAACTTACATATTTCTTTTCATATTCAGAAATAACTTACGAAAACAACTATATAAATTATATTAAATATAATTTATGAGATATTTACAAAATATCTTTTACAAAGATATTTTTATTATTCTACACGTAACTATTAATATAGCGTTTGTGAGTCACGCTTCAAGTACTTATTTAAGTATAAAACAAAAGTTCTGAAAATTGTAACCAGAGTCTCATTGAGGGAGAGCGTGACACTTGTGTATAGATCTATATGGGACTGACAATCCCGCACCAGAGCTGCTTGCAACAGCTAGGTCGGCAGACCTGTGGTGACAACTGTCGTATCATATTTCGACGTCTGAAGAACGTCGTGTTTCAGGCGAGGCTTAGGTCATCAAGCATGGTTATGATAACTCACAATTTGGTATTGAATAATGCGTTTAGTGTATGAATAAGTAAACAACTTCACATAGTTTTATATAAATAAAACTATAAATGGTGAATCTAGATATTTATAACTTCATGAGTTTTCTTACAGAATACTATTCTAATACAGAGAAAAACTTACTTTTCATAATTTTGTGGGAATTTTAAACTATATCATACTATTTCAGGACACAAATACATATACAACAGAAAATATAGGATTTTCTGGGGAAAACATACTTGCATTTTTCAAAGGAATAAATAACAGATTTCTTTTACAAACATGCTTATGAACTCACCAACTTAATTGCTGACACTCTTTTCAAAATTACTTGTATTTTTAGGAAATCAATAAACAGGTACCCACAAGTTTTGAAGAAGACAGAGTCTCATATAATTATGTCTTTTAATTATACTTTTTGGGTGTCAAATGTACAATGATTTGAACACGAATGTAATGTTATATTTTATCAATGTAATGAATGTTGTACTTTGATTACTATTGTGTGTTGTTGTGATACTACAAATGAAGTCATCCACCCTCGAACGTTTCCGCCGTTCCGGTTTGGGGGTGTGACAGATTGGTATCAGAGCATTGTTTATAGTGAACTCAGTATATCAATTCATTAAAGATATACAACTATAAATACAATGGGGCCGAAGTGCTCTGACTACAAGTATACTTTTAAAATATAAATATTTTATAAAAAGTATACTAACACTCACACATCCAGAAATAGTATCACAGTAATAACTACATAAAAGTATTTGGATGTTGGACACTACAGTTAAACCTGGACAGTTATGTAATCATATCTGGAATAAATATTGCCTGATCAACTATATTTATTTGAGATATGATCAACATGTGTTTGGGAGTGATGGTAGTGTTGCGATAAGTCTAAAACTTACCAAACTCTACTCATACAGAAGAACTTTAGAACATAAAACAAATTTAAAATACTATAGGAGTATTTTGCAAAACTACATTATTTTATGCATCTTACCTTTAAATTCCTCGTATAGACTTTATGGCAGGATATCCTCCGCCTGGAGATCCCTACTTTCCTAACCAAGGGAATAATGGTTGGATAGAAGATGATCCTGAAGAGGATCCCGAGGAGGATAGTGAAGAAGAAAATTCAGATGGCACAGACTCGGAACCAGAGGTATATAATCCACCGCAAGGAGTACAACACCCGGTAGCCAGACAACATTTTCATGGTCCGACCCCAGCATGGGGTGAAGAACTACACATGTAGAGCCACCAACAAGGACAACGCCCTCCATTTGGTATGCACAGAGACTATTATGACATCAGTAATGAAGGATCGGCTGATATGGCCCTCCCTATTATAGTGCGCCGTATTTCTCGTCAGGTTGATCAATCTCGTATATCGATCAACCGAATTCTAGAAGTCACAGCTGCCTCCCAACAAAACGCCGTAAATATTCATCGTCTAGACGGAGATCACGATGAAACCAGACACCACACAGACATGCTCCATGTAGAAATGATTGCTGCTCAAATCGAAATGAGAGCACTCCAAGAGCGTCAGACTACACTAGAGAGGTGTTTAAGGGAATCAGAACCCCATGTGGCAGAGCCCAGTACTAGGAGCCGTACTCGCCGCAAGTAGTGTTTACACTACTTCTATTTTCTATTTTAATGTAAATTAAGATTTTGAATGTATATACTACTTTTTACTATATGTAAAAACTTTACCCTGCGATTAGGTGAATACACTACTCGTAGGTAGTAATACTGTTAAATTTCCCTTTTTGTTGATATAATATAGAACTATATCCAGGTCAAATTCTCCCAACTTCATGTATAAAACATTATATCAATGAAAATGATAAACATTTTACTTCCTTAGGAGTTATTACAAATTTTCATAAACATCTTACTTCATAAATCTTGGTTACAGACTTAAAACAGACTCATTATGTTCAACTATACAAATTCATTACAAGTGTTGCTATAAATGAAATTAGCGATGGTTTACTTATATTAGTAAACTTTTATCGTTTAATAGAACATTATAACAGTCAGGAATTAATGCAATTGAAATCAAGATATGTCTTATCAAATTTCACCTGACTCATGATATTGTACTTATCATCATTTTTCTCTTAATTTATTCTAGAGCAAGATGCCTCCCAGGAAGTCTAACAGAAAGAACAACAACAATCCACCACCACCACCCCTCCATAATTTGCATCATGTACTTTCCAAGACAGAGCCCTTTCCTGGTGGAATGGCTATGTGAAATCCTTATCCCTTCCAGTTACCAATGCTATGGGTTGGGATGATCTAAAAATCATGATGCTAGCGGAATATTGTCCTCGAGGTGAAATTCAAAAGCTAGAAGAAGAACTTTGGATTCTGACGATGAAAGACTCTCATATTACTTCATATACTGCATGGTTCAGTGATCTAGTTATTCTGTGTCCAGGGATAGTTCCCACTGAGAGCAAGAAATTTGAGTGATATGTCTGGGGACTCTCTACTCAAGTACAGGGAAATGTAATAGCTGCTAACCCTCTCACTTTTGATAGTGCCAAGCGTTTGGCACAGACGCTAGTAAACCATGGAGTCCGTCAAGGATTTATCGTACCCATCCTGGAGCAACCCAAGGAAGGGGGCAGTAAGAAGAAATTATGGAACAAGCGAAAAGGGCAATCGTCTCAAGAGCCCTCGAAAAAGCAACAAACAGTGGCAGCACACGCTGCTATTGTTCCTGCTGTTGTTCCAACCCCTATTCCTACCACTGTATCTGTCACTCCAACAACTCCAAGTAGATATGTTGGATCGTTGCCAAAATGCAATAAATGCAACTTCCATCATACAGGAGCGTGCAAAGAAATGCACTGCAAGAATTGTAACAGAAATGGGCATACTGCCCGTTTCTGTAAGGCACCAGCTCAGCCTAATTCTCAAGTCCCTGCTACGGGAGTTAGCCAAGCTTGTTGCGAGTGTGGCGAAATAGGGCATTACAAGAGAAACTGCCCAAAGACAAAGAATGTTGGGGGTACAAGAAGAGTTTAAACTATTGGCCACAAAGAAGCGATGGCAGATCCTACCGTGGTTACCAGTACGTTCCTTCTCAACGATTCTTACGCATGCATTCTTTTTTATAGTGGTGCGGAGAAAGGTTTCGTGAGCCATGAATTTAAACATCTACTAAAACAAAAACCCTAGTCCTTAAAAGACACATTCACTATAGAGATGGCTAATGGAAAGACCGAGAGCACAAACGATATATACATAAGGTGTACACTTACTTTAAACAGTTATTCCTTCCAAATAGACCTTATGATGGTCTCCATAAAAAGCTTTAATATCATCATTGGCATGGACTGGTTAAGTACTCATCGTGTCGATATTCTATGATACGAAAAAGCCATTCGCCTCAATTTACCAAATGGTGAATCCCTTATTATCTATGGCGACAAACCTAGTGCAACGCTTCAAATCATTTCTTGCGTTAAGGCCAAGAAATATCTTCGCAATGATTACAATGCCTTCTTAGCTCACGTAGTTGATAAAACACAAGAAGTGAAAAACATCAAGGATATTCCTGAAGTCTGTGATTTCCCTGATGTATTCCCTGAAGATCTCTCGGGAGTTCCTCCTGAACGCCAAGTCAAATTCCGAATCGACTTGATTCCCGGAGCTACCCCTGTAGCTAAAGCCCCGTATCGTCTTGCACCTTCAAAAATGCAAGAACTGTCCAGCTAGTTGAACGAACTACTCAGAAAAAGCTTTGTTAGACCAAGCTTCTCACCCTGGGGAGTGTCGGTCTTTTTCGTGAAAAAGAAGGACGGGTCATTTTGTATGTGCAGAGACTACCGAGAATTAAACAAACTTACCATTAAAAATCGATACCCTTCGCCACGAATAGATGACCTCTTTGATCAACTCCAAGGAGCTAGTTTCTTCTCCAATATTGACCTGAGATCAGGATACCATCAGTTACGAGTCCAAGAGGACGACATTCCAAATACTGCTTTCCGAACTCGCTACGGTCACTACGAATTCGTAGTGATGCCCTTTGGTCTAACGAATGCACCCGTAGTATTCATGGACCTGATGAATCGAGTGTGTCGACCTTACTTAGACAAGTTCGTTATTGTCTTGAATCGAGTGTGTCGACGATATACTAGTCTATTCTCAGAGTAAGGAGGAACACAACAAACATTTGCGACAAGTTTTGGAAACGTTAAGGGCAGAGAAATTGTATGTGAAGTTCTCAAAATGTGAATTCTGGATTCGAAAGGTGGAATTCCTAGGTCATGTAGTCAGCAAGGATGGGATACATGTTGACCCCTCCAAGATCAAGGCTATCGAAAGTAGGGCGACCCCACGAACCCCAACAGAGATTCGTTAGTTTCTAGGTCTCGCTGGCTACTACAGGAGATTCATCCAGAATTTTTCAAAGATCGCGAAGCCACTCACCACCTTGACCCAAAAAGGTGTGATAATCAAATGGGAGGAGAAACAAGAAACTGCTTTCCAGACATTAAAATAAGCCCTTTGTAGCGCACCGATCTTATCTCTCCCAGAGGGGACGGAAGATTTTGTAGTCTATTACGATGCGTCCAAGCAAGGGCTAGGTTGCGTTCTGATGCGGCGAGGAAAGGTTATATCCTATGCCTCAAGACAACTTAAGAACCACGAAGTCAACTATACTACACACGACCTTGAACTGGGAGCAGTGGTTTTTGCTGTAAAGATCTGGAGGCATTACCTGTACGGTACTAAATGCACAGTCTTTACTGATCACAAAAGCCTCCAACACATCTTTGATCAGAAATAACTTAATATGAGACAACGACAATGGATAGAACTACTAAATGATTACGAATGTGAGATTCATTATCACCCCATCAAAGCCAATGTGGTAGCAGATGCCCTTAGTCGGAAAGAGTACTCAGGCCGCCGAGTAAAGTCTCTGACCATGACTAACCATTCCCACTTATCTACACAAATCAAGGAGGCTTAGCTGGAAGCCTTGAAACCCAAAAATATGACAAGAGAATCCTTAAGGGGAATGGAAAAGAACTTGGAAATTAAGGGTGACGGAGTTCATTATCTCATGAATCGAATCTGGACACCGAAGTTTGGTGGCTACAGAGATGTTGGCATGAACGAAACCCATAAAACTCGATACTCCGTTCACCCGGGTTCAGACAAGATGTATGTGGACCTAAAGAAACTTTATTGGTGGCCAAACATGAAAGCCGAGATAGCTACTTTTGTGGGCAAGTGTCTAACTTTCGCCAAAGTCAAAGTAGAATATCAAAAGCCCTCAGGTTGACTTCAACAGCCAGAAATACATGAGTTGAAGTGGGAGCGGATTACAATGGATTTCATAACCAAGTTACCCAGGACAACAGGTGGTCATGACACCATTTGGGTTATTGTCGATAGGTTAACCAAATCCGCACACTTCCTGCCAATAAAAGAAACTGATAAAATGGAGAAGTTAACAAGGGCGTACCTTAAAGAGATAGTACGATTGCATGGAGTGCCAATATCTATTATCTCTGATCGAGATAGTAGATTTACCTCCCGGTTTTGGCAATCATTGCAAAAGTCCTTGGGAACCAATCTTGACATGAGTACAGTATATCATCCTCAGACCGATGGGTAAAGCGAGAGAACCATACAAACGCTGGAACACATGTTAAGAGCTTGTCTGATAGATTTTGGTAAAGCTTGGGACACCCATTTACCACTAGTTGAATTCTCCTACAACAATAGTTATCACACTAACATCAAAGTTGCACCCTTTGAAGCTCTCTATGACCGTAAGTGCAGATCTCCTCTGTGTTGGGCTGAAGTGGGCGATACGCAACTAGCCAAGAACCAAGTAACCGACAGTACTCTAACCGGTCCCGAGATCATTTGAGAAACCACAGAAAAGATTATACAAATCCGGGAACGATTGAAAGCTTCTCGCGATAGACAGAAGAGTTATACGTATAAACGAAGAAAATCCTTGGAATTTCAGGTTGGTGACCGCGTTCTGTTAAAGGTCTCGCCCCGGAAAGGAATGATAAGTTTCGGTAAACATGGCAAATTGAATCCAAGGTACATTGGACCATTCCAAATCATTGCTATAATTGGACCGGTTTCTTACAAACTCAATCTATCGCATGAACTCAGTAACATTCATCCCGTTTTTCATGTGTCAAATCTCAAAAAGTGTTTGTCCGACGAGACTCTTGTTATCCCACTAGATGAAATTGAATTAAACGAGAGTCTACACTTCGTAGAAGAACCAGTAGAAATCATGGATAGGGAAATCAAAAGAACAAAACAAAGCCGTATACCAATACTGAAGGTTCGTTGGAATGCTAAACGAGGACCTGAATTCACTTGGGAACGGGTAGATCAGATGAAGCAAAAATATCCACATCTTTTCCCTAGTCCATGAGTACCACTTTAGAAATAATTTCGGGATGAAATTTCCTCTAACGGAGGGATAATGTAACAACCCGTTATTTCGAATCAATGTAATAGTATAGATCAATTTGTAGTTCTTTTTTAAAATTAATCAAGAGAAATTTTTGTATACTATGTGTATTTACATAATCGACCCTCAAAAATGAAATATTAAATAAACTTGTTTGCGATGAATATAATGGTAGAAATCGTGTCAAGGATTCCAAAAATATAAAGAACGCCCAAATCCGAGTTATAACGAAGAAGTTATGACCTATCGAAAATCCGCGACAAAAGTGGCGAAACACTGTTTAACGTAAAAAGTGAATTTTCAATAAATTACTTTTTAGCCTTAACTATCTAAATGATAGTTATAGTATACGTTAAACCGAGAGTGTCCATAAAAAGAATGACTAAATCTGACGTCGTAAGAAGAAGTTATGATTTTTCTAAGTTTCAACACAACAGTACGCATCGCGAAACTCGAAATTTAGATCGAGCAACTTTTGGCCAAAACAACCTAAACAAGAATCGGAGATCTTATCAAATGAAATTCAACGGTAAAAAGACAGACAAAAACGGACGTCGGATGAAGAAGTTATGAATTTTTAACGGACTTTTCCTGTCCCGGCCTGTTATTGATATAACTTTGAAAATAAATTCAAAATTAGCCGAAGGAGTCTAAATGAAAGTTGTAGAGCATGGTCTCACCTACGCTTGGATATAAAGAACGTCAAAATCAGAGTTCGTATGCAAAAGATATGAATTTTTGAAGTTTGGAAAAAGGAAGTACGCCCCGCGTACATGAGTACGCCCAGCGTACTCGGAAGCTAAGCCTCGGATTGACCACGTCGCCTCTTTCCTCGTATGCGACACGTATCTCGTTCAATCAACACGTCCGAAGCCAGGTAGCCATTACGCCCCGCGTACGAAAAGATTACGCCCATCGTAATGGGACTAGCCTCGACGCGTGCCTCGTAGCCTCACCACGTCCGAAGATCGGATAAGACTCAAACCAGTACGCCCCGCGTACAAGATGTATGCCCAACGTACTAAGGTTTTCAGTAGTACGCCCAGCGTACATGAATATTACGCCCAGCGTACCGAGGGCCAAACCCCTCCTATAAATAGGATGCGAGACCTCCGGGTTTTGTTTAGAATTTTCAAATCCTCTCTCCACTCAAACACTCCTTTAAGCCTTTCTAAACCCTCCGAAGTCCCGAGAACCTCCTTACCACCTGAAGCAAGCCCTGAAGCCCCGAAGTCCTCAATTTTAAACTGAAACTTTGCCCGCGGGAAGCCGACTTTTCATCAAAAACTCTCAATTTCATCAAGAAAACTTTTTTCCAAGCAACGAAACGCTGCCCAAATCACCACCTATCAAGTGAGTTTATACACCTATATTTTTCACTATTTTTATAATGTTTTAGGGGGGAAATACAAGTAAAATACAAGAAATATTGTATAAATAAAAAAAATTATTCAAATAGTTTACGATTGTTATTTTTACTAAAATAAACATACTATTTTACCTGTTTAGGATTTCATATAAAAACAAACATATAAACTATAATAGGTATAGTTTATGAGTCATGTATACTTATCAATACAGTTGATGGAACTTACATATTTATTTTCATATTCAGAAATAACTTACGAAAACAACTATATAAATTATATTAAATATAATTTATGAGATATTTACAAAATATCTTTTACAAAGATATTTTGATTATTCTACACGTAACTATCAATATAGCGTTTGTGAGTCACGCTTCAAGTACTTATTTAAGTATAAAACAAAAGTCCTACAAATTATAACCAGAGTCTCCTTGAGGGAGAGTGTGACACTTGTGTATAGATCTATACGGGACTGACAATCCCGCACCAGAGCTGCTTGCAACAGCTAGGTCGACAGACCTGTGGTGACAAATGTCGTATCATATTTCGACGTATGAAGAACGTCGTGTTTCAGGCGAGGCTCAAGTCATCAAGCATGGTTATGATAACTCACAATTTGGTATTGAATAATGCGTTTAGTGTATGAATAAGTAAACAACTTCACATAGTTTTATATAAATAAAACTATAAATGATGAATCTAGATATTTATAACTTCATGAGTTTTCTTACAGAATACTATTCTAATACAGAGAAAAACTTACTTTTCATAGTTTTGTGGGAATTTGAAACTATATCATACTATTTCAGGACACAAATACATATACAACAGAAAATATAGGATTTTATGGGGAAAACATACTTGCATTTTTCAAAGGAATAAATAACAGATTTCTTTTACAAACATGCTTATGAACTCACCAACTTAATTGTTGACACTCTTTTCAAAATTACTTGTTTTTTCAGGAAATCGATAAACAGGTACCCACAAGTTTTGAAGAAGACAGAGTCTCATATAATTATGTCTTTTAATTATACTTTTTGGGTGTCAAATGTATAATGATTTGAACACGAATGTAATGTTATATTTTATCAATGTAATGAATGTTGTACTTTGATTACTATTGTGCATTGTTGTGATACTACAAATGAAGTCATCCACCCTCGAACGTTTCCGCCGTTCTGGTTTGGGGGTGTGACAGACGAGAATGGCCTTCTTACCAGAATCAGTCATGTGAAAACAAAGGACCCTTGCTGGTAGATCTATAATTGCTAAGTGTATACGTTAGGGTCCTAGAGTAGGATCACTTATTCGAAGGTCTATTCGATCTTGGTTATATACAACTTGTATACACTATGTGATCTAAGGAGGACCTAGTATGGGTCACACTATACAAATTCATTAGAAGTGTTGCTATAAATTTCATAAATTGAAATTGCGATTGTTTACTTATTTTAGTAGACTTCTATTATAAATCCCTGATAGAACACTATAAAAGTCAGGATATGATGCGTTTAGAACTAAGATATATCTTGTTCAATATCACCTGACTCATGACCACTATAGAGGACTTATCATCACTTCCTCTTTAAACATTATGGAAGAAAGATGCCACCGCGTAAATCAAACAGGCGTTTCAACAACACACCACCAACTCCATCACCACCACCACCTCCACAGTTTGACTCTGCTGTTTTCCAAGCAGCAGTAACAGCCGACGTGGCAGCCGTCATGACACAAATCAATGCAAATGGTGCCAGTAGGGCAGGTAGTGGTGCGAACAATTCTAACCACAGAGATAGTCAGGTACATCCAAGGGAGTGTTCCTACAAAGAATTCACGAATGCCAAACCAAAGTCTTTTGATGGCACCGGAGGTGTCATTACTCTAAGACGTTGGTTCGAAAAGACATAATTAGTTTTTGAAATCTGTGCGTGCCCTGAAGCTAGCAAGGTCAAATTTGCAGCACGCACAGTCATGGATAGAGCCCTCTATTGGTCGAACGGTTATGTCAAATCATTGACTCTCCCAGTAGCCAACGCCATGAACTGGGAAGACCTAAATATTTTGATGTTGGCAGAATACTGCCCTAGGGGCGAAGTGCAAAAGCTAGAGCAAGAACTCTGGGGTTTGACGATGAAGGACTCCGACATTGTAGCTTACACTGCCAGATTTAGTGACCTGGCTATATTATGTCCCGGGATGGTCACCCCAGAAAGTAAGAAAGTGGAACGGTACATCTGGCTACATGATAGCTGCAAACCCACTTACTTTTGGCAGTAGCCAAACGTCTGGCACAAACACTCGTGGATCATGGAGTCCGCCAAGGCTTCATGATAGTCATTCCCGAGCAACCCAAAGAAGGTGGCAACAAAAAGAAGTTTTGGAATAAAAGGAAGGGCCAATCGTCACAAGACCCCACAAAGAAGCAACAAATTGTGCCAGTTCACGCTGCTACTGTTCCTGCTACTCCAGCACCCCAAAATCGATATACTGGAACCCTTCCAAAGTGTAACAAGTGCAAATTCTATCACACCGGAGTTTGTCAGGAAATGCACTGCAAAAACTGCAACAGGAAGGGGCACACCACCCATTTCTGTAAGGCACCGGCATAACCAATCACCCAAGTCCCCGGCATTGGAGTAAGCCACGCTTGTTATGCGTGTGGTGAAACAGGACACTTCAAGAGAGATTGTCCAAAACCAAGGAATGTTGGCGGTGTGGGAAGAGTATTGGCAATAGGTCACGAAGAAGCAATAGCAAATCCTACCATGGTTACCAGTACGTTTCTCCTCAACAATTCATATGCATGCATTCTTTTCGATAGTGGTGCGGAGAAAAGTTTCGTGAGCCACAAGTTTAAACACTCACTTAAACAAAATCCCCAATCACTAAAAGACACATTCACCGTAGAAATGGCAAACGGAAAGGCAGAGAGCACTAACGACATATACATAGGATGTACCCTCACTCTAAACAACTACTCCTTCCAAATCGACCTGATGTCGGTCACAATAAAAAGCTTCGACGTTATCATCGACATGGATTGGTTAAGTCCTCACCGTGCTGATATCCTATGTTACAAAAAAGCCATTCGTCTTAATCTGCCAAGTAGCGAAACCCTCGTCATTTATGGCGAAAAACCCGACACGAACCTTCAAATCATTTCTTACGTCAAGGCTCAAAAGTATCTTCGCAAAGAATATTATTCCTTCTTAGTTCACGTGGTAGATAAGAAACAAGAGGTAAAAGACATCAAGGATATATACGACCAAAAACCGATACCCTTTACCTCGAATCGATGATCTCTACGGCCAACTTCAAGGAGCAAGTTTCTTCTCAAAGATCGACCTAAGATCAGGATATCATCAGCTACGAGTCCAGGAGGAAGATATTCCTATGACCGCATTCAGAACTCGCTACGGTCACTATGAATTCGTAGTAATGCCCTTCGGTTTAACAAATGCACCCGCAGTGTTCATGGACCTGATGAACCGTGTGTGTCGACTTTACTTAGACCAATTCGTAATAGTTTTCATCGACGACATACTAGTCTACTCCTAAAGTAAGGAAGAACACAACCAACACTTACCAAAAGTCTTGGAAACATTAAGGGCATAAAAATTGTATGCGAAGTTCTCAAAATGCGAATTCTGGATTGGAAAAATGGATTTCCTAGGTCACGTAGTCAGCGAGGAAGGAATACACGTAGCTCCTTCGAAAATCAAAGCAATCGAAAATTGGACGACCGCAAGAACCCCAACAGAGATATGTCAATTTCTAGGCCTCGTTGGCTACTATAGAAGATTCATTCAAAACTTCTCTAAGATCACAAACAACTCACCACCTTGACTCAGAAGGGTGTAACCTTCAGCTTGGAGGAGAAACAAGAAACTGCTTTGCAAACACTAAAGTGAGCCCTATGCAGCCCCCCGATCTTGTCCCTCCCAGAAGGGACGGAAGATTTTGTAGTTTACTGTGATGCGTCCAAGCAAGGGCTAGACTGCGTTCTTATGCAGCGAGGAAAGGTCATATCATATGCCTCGAGACAAATTAAGAACCACGAGGTCAACTTTACCACACACGACCTCAAACTGGGAGCAGTAGTATTTGCTCTGAAGATCTGGAGGCATTACCTTTATGGTACGAAATGCACCGTCTTCACGGACCACAAAAGCCTCCGGCACATCTTCGATAAAAAAGAACTCAACATGAGCAACGACGATGGGTAGAACTACTCAATGATTACGAATGTGAGATTCGCTATCATCCAGGCAAAGCCAATGTAGTAGCAGATGCCCTTAGTTGAAAAGAGTACTCAGGCCGACCAGTAAAGTCTTTAACTTTGACCATCCATTCACACCTATCCATGCAGATCAGAGAGGCTCATCTGGAAGCCCTGAAACCCGAGAATGTGATAGATGAAGCGTTAAGAGGAACGGATAAAAACCTGGAAGTTAAGGGTGACGGAGTTCTTTACTTCATGAATCGAATCTGGACACCGAAGTTTGGTGGGTACAGAGATGTTGTCATAAACGAATCACACAAAACTCGATACTCCCTTCATCCCGGTTAACACAATATGTACCTGGACCTTAAGAAACTTTATTGGTTGCCAAACATGAAAGCTGGAATTGCTATCTATGTGGGCAAGTTCCTGACTTGCGCCAAAGTCAAGGTAGATTAACAGAATCCTTCGGGTTTAATACAACAACCAGAAATACCCGAATGGAAGTGGGAGCGGATAACTATGGATTTCATAACCAAGTTGCCCAAGACCACGGGTGGTCATGACACCATTTGGGTAATCGTCGACAGATTAACCAAATCTGCGCACTTCCTGCCAATAAAAGAAACCGACAAGATGGAGAAGTTAACCGGGACGTACATTAAAGAGATAGTACGATTGCATGGTGTGCCAATATCCATTATCTCTGACAGAGATAGTAGATTTACCTCGCGGTTTTGGCAATCACTGCAAAAGTCCTTGGGAACCAAGCTCGACATGAGTACAACGTACCATCCCCAGACTGATGGGAAAAGCGAGAGAACCATTCAAACGATGGAAGACATGTTGAGAGCTTGTGTGATAGATTTTGGTAAAGCTTGGGATACCCATTTACCACTCGTCGAATTCTCGTACAATAACAACTATTATACTAGTATCAAAGTTGCTCCATTTGAAGCCCTATATCGCCGTAAGTGCAGATCCCCTCTGTGCTGGGCTGAAGTGGGTGATACGCAACTAGCAAAGAAACAAGTACCTGACAGCACTCTCACCAATCCCGAGATCATTCGAGAAACAACAGATAAGAACGTCCAAATTAGGGAATGACTAAAAGCATCTAGGGACTGACAAAAGAGTTATACAGACCAACGACGAAAGCCCTTGGAGTTTAAGGTTGATGACCGTGTCCTGTTAAAGGTCTCACCCTGGAAAGGAATGATACATTTCAGAAAACATTGAAAACTAAATCCAAGGTACATCGGACCATTCGAGATTCTTGCTAGAATCGGTCTGGTGGCTTACAAACTCAAACTACCGCATGAACTCAGTAACATACATCCCACTTTTCACGTATCCAATCTAAAGAAGTGTTTGTCCGACGAAACTCTTGTAATCCCACTCGATGAAATCGAGATAAACGAGAGTCTACACTTCGTAGAGGAACCTGTGGAAATCATGGACGGGGAAATCAAGAGAGCGAAACAAAACCGTATACCAATAATGAAGGTTCGTTGGAATGCCAAGCGGGGACCGGAATTCACTTGGGAACGGGAAGATCAGATGAAACAAATGTACCCACATCTTTTCCTTAGTTCATGAGTACCACTTTAGAAATAATTTCGGGACGAAATTCCCTCTAATGGGGGGATAATGTAACAACCGGTTATTTCAGGTCAATAAAAGTTAAAGCAGTCAATAAAAGTCAAAGCAATCAATAAAAGTTAAACAAGTCAAATTATAAATCAAATAATTAAATAGCTAAAGATTTATTTTCAATATTTAATGATTTATACCCCAATTAAAGGGTTTTCGGTATTTGGAATCAAATTCCATACCAAAACCGAAAACGCAAGTTGTGAAACAAAAAAAAATAGATCGAAATCAGTTTAGGCCGAAAACCTTGCGAGACCGAAAACACTTTTCGGCCGAGACCGAAATCATGTGAGGGAGGTCCCACCTCCGGACCGCAAACCCTCGGACCGCAAAACCACTCGGACCGAAAACTCTAGTTCTCGGTTGGATCTTTTGACCGAAATCCTTAATCTCGGTTGAAAAGATAGGCCGAGAACACCCTTTTAATCGGTGGCACGCATTCCAATTAGATAAAATACACCTCCCAATGCATGTGTCACATCACATTTTATTCCATATATATATATATATATATATATATATATATATATATATATATATATATGTACAAACAGAAATCAATGTCCATAACTCTCATTTTCACTTCAAAAACGTCCCACATTTTTTCTCAAAACCTATACTCATGTCTTAATATCTTCATATCATTTCCCAGAAGACCTTCAAATCTTCAAAATTCTCAAGAACATCAACCAAATTTCCCAGGAAACTATTTTACATAGTTTGATTTCTAAGAAAACATTGGAAGTTTTCTTATATAATCTAGTGTTATATAAACACTTTAATTGTCATTTCACTAATTTACAAACTATATCGTGTATAAATATTATTAGGATACGACTATTTTTCACGTGTTCTAACCCGATGAACATCGCCCCTCACATCGTTACCTAGCCACGAACACACCCGAGGTGAGTTCATACCCCTACGTTTTCACGATTTTTCCATGTTTTAGGGGGGAGGGAATACAAGTAAAACACAAGAAATCTTGTGTTAATATTCAAACTATTTCAAAATGTTTCAACTGTTGTTTTACAATAATATATATATATATATATATATATATATATATATATATATATAATTAAGATTCTACAGACTTAGAATTGGTGATTTCGCCTTAACTCCTGTTCCTTGTTTGGTTGTAGGCTTATGGTAAATCATTTATTCGACTGTCTTTTTGAATCTTAATTACATATGCCTTATATATATAAGTATAAAATTTATTTTAATTAAAACTTTAATCCTTTTGTAACACATTGAGCAAAAAGGATATTTTCACAACATATTTTATTACCGTTTGCACAAAAATGTTAAATTTCACGAATTATCTTTATCTCATATTTACGAATATAAACATACAAATTGGTTAAAAATACAAAAGTTTTCATTTCAATAGAACATACACTTTAAAATATAATAGGTATAGTTTATGGAACATACATATCATTTTACTAGTCAGTGATACAATACAAAAATAATTATATAAAAGTGTAATTATTTACACTACGATTACACTAAGAAAGGAGTCATACATACAGTTTATTCATTACAAAATGGCTTTTTCATTATGCTACACATAACCATCAATATAGCTTTGTGAGAGACACTTCAAGTACTTATCTAAGTGCCAACGAAAGTCCTGAAT
Source organism: Lactuca virosa (assembly GCF_052849685.1). NCBI lineage: Eukaryota > Viridiplantae > Streptophyta > Magnoliopsida > Asterales > Asteraceae > Lactuca > Lactuca virosa. The sequence goes on along the minus strand of NC_136433.1, from coordinate 83,878,349 downwards.
TATAACCAGAGTCTCTTGGAGGGAGAGCGTGACATTTGTGTATAGATCTATACGGGACTGACAATCCCGCACATAAACTGTTAGCTACAGTTAGACCGGCAGGTCTGGAGTGACAAATGTCGTACCAATTCCAACGCCTGAAGAACATCGTATCAGACCATCTTAGGTCATCAAGCATGATTATAATAACTCACAATTTGGTATTAACAATACGATTAGTGTACGAATACATAAATAACATCAAATAGTTTTATTTAATAATAAAACTACAATACAATATTTTACTATAGCACCCGATTCCTGGTACGTAGTTAAATTCAAGAAATATTGCAATTTACTCTGGGACTCGGCGAGTTGGGGGCCCAACTCGTCAAGTAGACTCGACTGTTGATCGGGGGTTTGAGTGACCTATTCGACGAGTCGGAAGACCGACTCGACGAGTAGGAGCTGTCTGGACAAAACCCTAATATTTAGGGTTTGCAGCCTATTTAAACAACTTAACTTGTCCCAAACCAGCCTCCATCGTCCCTCACACTTCCAGAAGACCTTAAACTGAAACCCTAGCCTTGTTTGAGTGCTCTCAAGCCATTTTTGTGCATTTTTGTGTGTGATTGAGGTTGGAGAAGAGAAGGAAGCTTGGGAGTTCAAGTAGAAGCAAGGAGATCCAGAAGTTTTACTTCATTGTCAGCTCATTTAAGGTAAAAAGCTGGAACCTTGACCATGTATCTCTTAGATTTTGAGTTGGGGCCATTTCTACCCTTTTTATGAGTATAGAGAAGCAAAAAGCAGATTTTGGGGATATGCATAGAGTTGCACTTCAGATCTGGAACCATTGAGGATTCCCATGGCATAAAGGTGCCAACTTTATGGCCATGGGAGACCCATGCATCATATAAACCCCATTTTATGGCTTTTTAAGCCAAAGGCCCCATGCATGTACACCAAGTTTGAAGCTTTACATATAAAATGGACCCTAGGAGGCCAGATCTATGGTTTTGACGCGTTAAGACCCATTATATTCGACTGTATAGTTTTGGACAAAGAGGGACTCGGCGAGTCACTTGGGTGACTCGGCGAGTCGGGACGCTTTTCCCCCAAAATGTCTTCTAGAAATGGTTTTGATTGAGTGGAAGGAACACTCAGCCTGCTAGGGGTTTGTCTTGGACCTGTAAGTCATAGGTCTCGGCGAGTGTATAAACAGACTCGGCGAGTCCAAGGCAATCTCCCAACCCTTGAAGACAGACTCAACGAGTTGTTGATAGAACTCGGCGAGTCATAGACTGGACACATTCATATGATGAAGATGAACTCGACGAGTTCAAGGATGAACTCGGCGAGTCAGTTGAAGATGATCCTGATGCTAATGTTGAAGGTGAACCCATTGAGTTCTTGATAGACTCGACGAGTAGAGTCGGGGGTTGTATCATTTTGAATGAATAGGGACTCGACGATTTGGTGGACCAACTCGACGACTCAAGTCGACTGAATGTTGACTTTGACCAGGGTTTGACCTTTACTGTGGCTTGGATTGGGTCGACCCTTGTAAGGGTTGTGATTATACAATAGTAATCGGAAAATGTCGATATGTAGGGATTGAGGAGTAGAGACGAGTCGATTCCCGTGCCGAGGACTGTGCGGATACTTCACGACATCGAGGTGAGTTTCCTTCCAGTAGCGGTGGGTCTACGACCACAATGCCGACTCACCAGTAGGAGTTGTATGTAGACGATTGTCTTTGTGATATTCATCTAGGTTTGCTACGACCTGATATGTTTATGTGCTAGCATGATATGTTATATGTGATAGTAATGGTAGGAGGTGAAATAGTCCTCGTATGTCGGTCGTAAAGACCGACGGGTAAGTCAAGCACCCCAGAATGGCTTGACCTGGGTAGGTCAGGCGCCCCAGAATTTCCTGGCAGTATATGTGTATTATATTATTATGTGGTAGTGGTAGGGGTGAAATAGTCCCCGATAGTCGGGCGAAATAGACCGACGGGTAAGTCAAGCACCCCAGAATGGCTTGACCTGGGTAAGTTAAGCACCCCAGAATGGCTTGACCTGGGTAGTCAGGCACCCCAAAATTGTCTGACAGTATGTTATTGTATGGTGTGTGGTATGATGGGGGAACTCACTAAGCTTCGTTCTTACAGTTTTCAGTTTTGTTTCAGGTACCTCTTCAGCGAAGGGGAAGGAGCCGGCGCGGTAGCGACACATCACACACACAGGATTTCCGCACTATGAGATTTCTCGGGATTGTACTCTGACATTGTTACTATTTTTACGATATGACTTTGAGACATGAGATTATGGTTTATGAAATGATATGACTCAATTATGTTTTCTCATAAATGTTTTCTAAATTGTTATATCAAAAATCAAATTTTTGGTCTTGAAATTTAGGATGTTACAGGTTGGTATCAGAGCCTTAGTTTGAGGGATTCGGATACACTCTCGGGTGTGTCTGAACTCAAACTGAGGATTTGGTATGAAAATTTTCAAAAAGGGAAAATCAATTTTACAAAAAGAAGTTTGAAAAGAGAAAAGAACTTTGAAAAAAAACAAGATGTGTGATGTGCGCGAGCGGCCGAGATCAAGTGAGTTTTCCCCAAGATACCCATACATGTTATGTTATGATACAATATGATTATGAGAACTGCATGCTAGACTAGGGCAAGGGATCTAGGAAGGATACCTTATATGCCTATTGTATATGTATGAGAACTGTATGCTAGATTAGGGCTAGAGGATCTAGGAAGATGCCTGATATGCCTGCTATATGTGTTTATTGAGCTGATATTGATTAGTCAGTTATATGATAGCTTGGATAGAGCATGTCGGATTGGGTTACTCGCTGCACGAATGCTGCTGCTTTGTGCTTCGGGAGTTCTAGTTATCTTTAGCTCACTAGTAAACGAATACGTTAAGTTACATATTGCGAGGATGAAATAATTTCATAAGGTTAGGTCTAGCCCTACTGTGCAACTCTTGTTTAAGTCCAACTGTTGTGGGGTAGGACCTTTCATTCGAAGAATTATCTGGTCTTAGTAATATGTAATGGTATTCGCAAGCTAGTTAGGTAAAGGTAGCAAGGGTTCCTTATGCAGCTGATGGCGGAGAGTAGGTCGGAGAGTTACCCTAGGTAAGCCTAGGATGAGATTAGCAAAGAGTGCAACAGTAGTACAAGGGACTTAGTGAAGTTGAAGCAATCCTTGAGGAAAGTACGGATAGATGTGGAAGGTGGTATGGGCCCGTACTACTGAAAGCATAGGATCCGTACTCGAGTCAAGGAGGGCTAAGATGGAATCAGGGAACTGTAGAGTGTATGAGTCATCCCAAGAGTTATGTATGATTCTGACAGTTAGGTGTTATGTTTCAGAATGATGATGATCACACGTCACGGAGGAGGAGGTTCAGGGTTAGGATCAGGTTCAGGATTAGGTTCGGGATCAGGTGTCGAGCCAGTTGATGAGGTACTACGTGCGTTCATTGCTTCAGAGATCACTAGAGGCATCCTTGAGTCGACCCCAGTGATTTTCGGGTCGATCAAGGAAGGGATCATAGAGCTGATGGAGGATCGCCTCAGGGCGTTCAGGAGTGATATGGCACTCAGCCAGTTGGGATCATGCACACCGTCCTTCAAGGACTTCAGGGGCAGTGGTGCGCCAGATTTCCATGGGGTGAAGGACCCCATTGCTGGCAGATAATGGATTGCAGACATGGAGTCTGCATAGCTGACGAGCTTCTGCCCTGAGGGGTCGAAGGTTCGATATGTTGCGGGATGTTTGAGGGACCGAGCTAGAGACTGGTGGGAGTCAGTTGGTGATTCCTTGGGAGCCTCAGCCATTGAGGCTATGACCTGGTCTGACTTTGTGACCAGTTTTAGGGCGGAGTTTACGCCGGCTGTGGAGCTTCAGCAGCTGGCCATGGAGTTTCTCGACATGAGACAGATGACTGAGTCAGTGGTGGAGATCACCGCCAAATTTCGGGAGAGGGCATTGTTGGAGCCCTAGTATGCGGGGGACGAGGAGATGCGGAGGACCCGCTACCATGACATGTTGAGAGCTGACATCCGGGAGCATGTCCTCTTCTCAGCATGCTCGACCCTGGATTCCATGATTGTCAGGGCAAGGGAGAGGGAGATTGACTTAGAGCACATAAGGAAGAGGAAGGCAGAGGAGGGATCGATGACTGGGGCTTCGGGGAAGAAGCCCAAGGGAGCAGACACTAGGCCGAAGGGCCAGTCGGGACAGGGCCGCTGCAGGAAATGCGGCAGGGCTCATGAGGGGGTTTGTAGGATGGGGTCATCGGGCTGCTACAAGTGCGGCAAGTCGGGGCACTTTAGTAGGGATTGTACCGCCCCTGCGCCCACTTTCCAGACATCGGAGTTGCTGTGTTTCCACTGCAACCAACGAGGCCATAAAAAGGCCAATTGCCCTCAGTTGACAGCAGCAGCGCCAGTAAAGGCGCCAGCTCCAGTGACCCTGCGGATCACTGATGGTCGGCAGGGCAAGACAGAGGCTCCAGTGGTGAGGATCCGAGCCTTCCAGTTGACTACCGAGGAGGCACGTGCCGCAACCGATGTGGTGACGGGTATGATTTCTTCTCCCTAGCTTTTATTTTATGTTGCTTATGATATTGAGGTGCCGTGTGATATGTCTTGTTAGGATCGTTCCATGTGAACGGTATCCCAGTTCAGGTGCTGTTTGATTCGGGTGCTACCCTATCATTTGTCTCTCTTGCGCTTAGCAAGAGGTTCCCTGAATCTTCGGGCATGTTGGATTGCCCCCTAGAGGTCGAGATTGCGGACGATCGATCAGTGCGAGCATCAGATGTTTTCAGGGACTGTGTTTTGAGATTGTTCGAGGAGCGTTATTTAGTAGACTTGGTTCCCATCTCGCAGCATGGGAACAAGGTGATTATACGCATGGATTGTTTGAGCCCTAATGGGGCAGTGTTCGACTGCGCGCAACAGTTGGTTCGGATCAAGACCCCGAGTGGAGGAGAGCAGGTGATTCAGGGCGAGAGGCCACAACACGGACCAACACTATGTTCAGCAGCGAGGGCTAGGCGCTACCTTCAGCAGGGTTGCGCTGGGTATGTCGCCTATGTTATGGATACCCGGAGGCGGGTAAGGTGACAGTGAATGATGTTCCGGTGGTGCGAGATTACACGGATGTATTCCTAGAAGAGCTGCATGGGATACCTCCGGAACAACAGGTGGAGTTCAGGATCGACCTAGTCCCTGGTGCGGCTCCGATAGCCAAGGCACCATATCGGTTGGCTCCTCTCGAGATGCAGGAGTTGTCTACGCAGCTGCAGGAGCTGTTAGACAAGGGATTTATCAGGCCGAGTAGTTCGCCTTGGGGAGCCCCGATCCTGTTTGTCAAGAAGAAGGACGGGTCGTATCACATGTGCATAGATTACTGGGAGCTAAACAAGGTAACTGTGAAGAACCGTTACCCACTCCCGAGGATAGACGACTTGTTTGATCAGCTTCAGGGAGCATCTTGGTTCTCCAAGATTGATCTACGGTCAGGATACCACCAGATGAGGGTTAGAGAGAAGGATGTACAAAAGACTGTTTTTCGAACTGGGTATGGCCATTATGAGTTCGTGGTGATGCCCTTCAGGCTCACCAACACTCCTGCCGCGTTCATGGATCTCATGAACCGCGTATGCAGGCCGATGTTGGATCGGTCCGTGATAGTTTTCATTGACGACATCTTGGTTTATTCCAAGAAGCAGGAGCAGCATGAGGAGCACTTGCGAGAGGTGTTAGATACCCTGAGGAGGGATAACTTGTATGCCAAGTTCTCCAAGTGCGAGTTATGGTTGCGCGAGGTGCAGTTTCTTGGGTCCTTGTCAACCAGAACGGGATATTGGTTGACCCGGCTAAAGTGGAGGCCATGATGAGGTGGGAGGTTCCGAAGTCTCCATCTGAGATTCGGAGTTTCCTCGGACTGGCGGGCTATTACCGGAGATTCATTCAGGACTTCTCCAAGATAGTCGTACCCTTGATCCGGCTGACGAAGAAAGTCGTTGTTTTTTGCTGGGGGCCTGAGCAGCAGGAAGCGTTTGAGACGTAGAGACAGAGACTATGCGAGGCACCGATCCTCGCCCTGCCCGAGGGCGTGGAGGACTTTGTGGTGTATTGTGATGCATCTATTTTGGGTTTGGGCGCAGCTTTGATGCAGAGAGGGCATGTCATCGCCTATGCCTCGAGGCAGCTGAAGCCTCACGATGCGAACTACCCGACGCATGATTTGGAGTTGGGGGCGGTCGTGTTCGCCCTCAAGATTTGGCGACACTACCTCTATAGGGTCCGTTGTACCATCTACACAGACCACAAGATTTTGAGGTACCTCATGAATTAGCCGAATGTGAACATGAGGCAGCGTCGGTGGTTAGATGTGGTGAAGGATTACGATTGTGAGATCCTTTACCACCCGGGGAAAGCCAATGTTGTGGCCGATGCGCTTAGCCGCAAGGCAGCACCGATCAGATACATCTGCATGAGGATGACCGTGGTGACTCCGTTGTTGGAGCGGATTCAAGAGGCCTAACAGGAGGCAATGAAGGAGGAACATCGTAAGAGTGAGCATATTGTAGGCCAGGTTTCCTCCTTCGACTACGACAACCGAGGGTTATTGACACTACACCGCAAGGTGTGGGTTCCATACCACGGGGGTGTGCGTGAGGTTCTGATGGAGGAGGTGCACAAATCCCGATTCTCGATTCATCCCGGGGCGACGAAGATGTGCAGGGATCTTCGCCCCGATTACTGGTGGTCGTGCATGCAGCGGGACATCGCCTGGTATGTAGAGCGGTGCTTGACCTGCAGGAAGGTCAAGGCCGAGCACCAGAGGCCACACGACAAGATACAACCGCTAGACATTCCCATGTGGAAATGGGAATATATTACTATGGATTTCATCACCAAGCTTCCCATGACTACACGGGGAGTGGATTCGATTTGGGTCATCATGGATCGGTTGACCAATAGTGCCCACTTCATACCGATCCTGAAGAGCATATCGGCCGAGAAATTGGCCGATATCTACATCCGAGAGGTAGTAGCTTGGCACGGAGTGCTAGTTTCGGTGATTTCGGACCGAGACTTACGGTTTACTTCCAGATTCTGGAAGTAGTTTCACGACGAGTTGGGTACTCGTCTGCACTTCAGCATTGCTTTCCACCCGCAGACGGATGGTCAAAGTGAGCGGACCATCCAGACTCTGGAGGATATGCTGCGGGCGTGTGTTTTAGACTTTGGAGGTAGCTAGGATACCTCTCTTCCATTAGCGGAGTTCTCCTACAACAACAGCTATCACGCGAGTATCGATCGTCCTCCTTTTGAGATGTTATACAGGAGGAAGTGCAGAACCCCGATATGTTGGGGTGAAGTCGGACAGAGGGTCATGGGGAGCACCAAAGTGGTGCTTAAGATGACAGAGAGGATTCAATAGGTTAGGAGTAGGCTTCAGACTGCTCAGAGTCGGTAGAAAAGTTATGCCGACAAGCGCCGTTCGGACTTGGAATTCCAGGTCGGGGATATGGTACTCCTGATGGTGTCTCCTTGGAAAGGCGTCATTCGATTCAGGAAGCGGGGCAAGTTGGGCCCCAGGTATATTGGACCTTTCAGGGTTGTCGCCCGGGTGGGCAAGGTGACGTATAGGCTGGACCTGCCACCCGAACTCATTCAGATTCATAGCATGTTTCACGTCTCCCAGTTACGGAAGTGCCTGGTGGACGACTCGACAGTGGTGCCCTTGGAGGATATTCAGGTGGATGACAGCCTTAACTACATCGAGCGGCCAGTGGCGATCCTCGACAGGAAGTCGAAGGATCTGAGGAAAAAGAGGGTGGAGCTGGTGAAGGTGCAATGGCAGCACTGCAAGGGGTCAGAATGGACTTGGGAGCCGGAGGAAGAGATGAGGGAGCACTACCCCGAGCTTTTTCCAGATTCAGCATCAGACTTCGAGGACGAAGTCTAAAATAAGTGGGGGAGATTTGTAGCACCCAATTCCTGGTACGTATTTAAATTCAAGAAATATTGCAATTTACTCTAGGACTCGGCGAGTTGGGGGCCCAACTCGTCGAGTAGACTTGACTGTTGATCGGGGGTTTGAGTAACCTACTCGACGAGTCGGAACACCGACCTGACGAGTAGGAGCTGTCTGGACAAAACCCTAATATTTAGGGTTTGCACCCTATTTAAACAACTTAACTCATCCAAAACCAGCCTCCATCGTCCCTCACACTTCCAAAAGACCTTAAACTGAAACCCTATCCTTTTTTGAGTGCTCTCAAGCCATTTTTGTGCATTTTTGTGTGTGTTTGAAGTTGGAGAAGAGAAGGAAGCTTGGGAGTTCAAGTAGAAGCAAGGAGATCCAGAAGTTTTACTTCATTCTCAGCTCATTTAAGGTTAAAAACTGGAACCTTGACCATGTATCTCTTAGATTTTGAGTTGGGGCCATTTCTACCCTTTTTATGAGTATAGAGAAGCAAAAAGCAGATTTTAGGGATAGGCTTAGAGTTGCACTTCAGATCTGGAACCATTGAGGGTTCCCATGCCATAAAGGTGCCAACTTTATGGCCATGGGAGACCCGTGCATCATATAAACCCCTTTTTATGGCTTTTGTAACGCCCCGTTCCTGGTACGTATTTAGTTCATTAATTGCTCATTTCATAAGAGCTACTCGATGAGTTGGTAGCCCTAACTCATCGAGTAGATGCCAGCTTGATTGCGGGGTTTAAGTGGACTACTCGACGAGTCGGGAATAGACTCGGCGAGTAGGTCCATCAGGAGGAAACCCTAATCCTTAGGGTTTGCACCCTATTTAAGCAACGTTATGGGTCTCCACCCCAGCCTCCATCACCTCCACAGACCATTCTTGAAACCCTACTTAGTTTTGGTGAAGTATTGAGCTACTTCGTGCCATTTTGTGATCTTAAGCTTGAAGAAGGAAGCAAAATCTTGGAATTGCAGAAGGAAGGTTGGAGATCCAGAGCTAAGGATTCATTGTTGTCTTCATAAAGGTATAAAGCTTATACCTTGGCTATTATTCAATTCGATCTCTCCTCTAGCTTGAATGTTGTGAGTTTTGGGGCCATTTCCAAGGCTATTCTGAGATTTGAACTCTTGGGGATGTAGAGACTTCAGATCTGGGCTCTATTGAGCTCTAGAGGCTCAAACTTGCCACCTTTATGCAACCATAGTCTATGTAATGACTTAGATCTCCATTTCTAGCTTGAAATAAGTGTTTTGGTCTTATATCTTCATACATACACGTAAACTTAGCAACTTTACGTGTTAAGTTAGCCTTAGGAGCCCAGATCTATGAGTTAGAAGCATTGGAATCATTTAGAATCAACTGTATAGTTTTAGCATGCAAGGAACTCGCCGAGTTGTTCTTATGACTCGGCGAGCCGGGTCGAGTTTCCCAAACCTTTTCTGGTTGTGAGTGAAACCATGGAGTGTAGGGGGTGACTCAGTGAGTTGGACAAGATTAGGACTCGGGAGCTAAAGGACTCGACGAGTCCAAGGAGGGACTCGGCGAGTAGAGTCAAGATGTCCCGATTATTATTACAGAAAGAAATCGACGAGTCAGAAGAAGGACTCGACGAGTTGACTCAGGGGACCACGAGTTGACCTTTATTTGACTTTGACCAGGGGTAAAATGGTCATTTTACCCTAAGAAGGATTACTAGTTTTTGATTAAGTGTTGTGATGGAATTTATAGTCGGAGAGCCGTCAGAGCAGCAAATAGGTATCCCTCACTCAACGTTTCAGCAGTCAGTCATACGAGGTGAGTTTCCTTCCAGTAGGAACGGGTCTACGACCACAATGCCGGCATGTTTAGATGATAGTAGCTCCGGATTTCGGTCCGATGTCGGGGTGGTCCTGAGAAGTAGTTATGTATGCTTGATGTCTTCGTGATTCATGCATGTTATGATATGTGTTATATGTTCCGGACTCCGGTCCAATGTCGGGCAAGCCCAATGCAGTATATATGGTTATGTTATATGTTATGTTTATGTTATGTTCAATTTATACCGGACTTCGGTCTGATGCCGGGCGGGGCCCGATGCAGTGGGCAGGGCCTGTAACATACACGTTCAGTTTTCGTGTTATGTAATTTTAAAAGTGAATAATATAATGATATATTATATGAATTTGAGCGTTGAGTTCTAACAGATAGGTTTTACTAGAAATAAAGTAAAACTATGTTTAGAATCACTCGGAAAATATTGGAAGTCTTATGAGATTCCAATTAAAAATCAAATATCAAAATTTAACGAAAATATTAAATTTGAAATAAGTAAAATTTTATTGTTGAAAGTTGTGAAGAATTTCGTTAGAAACATTTAGGCGAAAACCTCATCGAAATCCGAGCTATGACGAAGAAATTATGACTCCTTGAATTTTTCGCGACAGAACCGGCACGACGCCGTATGACGTAAAAAGTGAGTTTTCGATAAACTACTTTTTAGCCCTTATGATCTAAATGAAAGTCGTAGTATTCGTTAAACCGAGAATTTTCATAAAAAGAACGTCCAAATCTGACTTCGTATGAGGAAGTTATGATTTTTCTAAGTTTCGGTATAGCAGTAGACAGCTAAAAACTCGCAATAAAGATCGAGTGATTTTTAGCCGACACAACTTAAACGAGAATCGAAGGTCTCGTCAATGGTAGTACGACGGTAAAAAGACAGACGAAAACAAACGTCGGATGAAGAAGTTATGAATTTTTAACGAACTTTTCCTTTCCCGGCCCGTTAAAAAATATAACTTTAAAAATAAAATCAAAATTAGCCGACGGAGTCTAAACGAAAGTTGTATAGTATAATCTCACCTACGCGTGGATATAAATAACATCAAAAATGGAGCTCGTACGCAAAAGATATGAATTTTTGAAGTTTTTAAATAAAAATAAATCAAAAATTCAAGACTTATCCAAAGGTGTACGCCCAACGAACTTCTCTTCGTACGCCCAGCGTACTCATTGCAGGGCCTCGGATCAGCCACGTCACCGGTCTTCGCTCGGATGCCACGTATCTCGTATATTTGACACATCCGAAGACACTAAGCCTCTACGCCCCTCATGCGAGGGGTACGCTCAGCGTAGTGGACCGCCTCGCAGTACGCCCAGCGTGCCGAGGACTACACCTAGCGTACAGCAGCTTCGGTCCCCTATAAAAGGGATGCAAAGTCAGCCGTGTTTAGTTTACAAATTCGACACTTTCACACCCCCTTTCATCCTTTTTACCCACATTTAAACCCCCGAGACCCCAGTATCATTCCCGACACCCGAAGCAAGTCCTGACGCTCTGGAGTTCCCGAGAAAATTATATTTTCAAGTCGAAACTCTGCCCGTGTAAAGCCGGTTTTCAACTAAAATACCCGGTTTCATCACAGAAAGTCATATTTAGAGCCGAAGTGCTGCCCAATTTATCATTTATTCCTTCGGTTATTTCACGGTGAGTTCAATATATAGGAACAATTCTATGTTATGTGTTATATGTTCAATGTGCTTTCCCGTGTTATTATTATAATGAGTTATACCTTAGACCACGAAGTGTATGACATAAGCATCACTTGGGTACAGGTATGTAGCCTCTGGCCGTGTAGAGTATGTCTCGTAAAAGAATGACTTCTACCATTATGGCATTGGCAGAAGGCTAGGCAGGGCTAAAAGCCTATAATTTGCTAGCCAAAATGTTTATTTAGAAATTGGTTATTTTTCCATTCCATATGGGCAAAAGTCTTATTGATGTATATCAAGTATTGAAATTGTTATGTCTCATTGATTGTATATCTTTGAAGCAGATTATTCATTGATATGGAAAGCATGTCATATGAAACTCATCTGCCTTTGTTGTTCTTTGTACCTATTTGCTTCTGTCATATTGATATGTATATGGCATAGCTTTATATTATATCTATTATTGAACTCACTAAGCGTCACCGCTTACCCCTCTCAATGTTTAACAAATTGCAGGAGATAAGTAACCAGTATAGTCGTATACTGTTTGAAGATTTAGAATAGTTATAATATTACTTTTGTATTTAGGGATCATGTATGTATAAAAGTATAGTATCCTGGGTAGTTGTGTAATATATAACACTTTGTAATAGTCGGTTTGTATCCAGTCGTTTGTAATCACTTTATCAATGTAAAATATTGTTTTTATGAATATGCATGTAGCATGTTTTGGAGTAACAATTGTCTAGTATGAAAGTTTGGGTCTTTCAGAAACACGAAAGTTAGGGTCTTTCAATCATGGTATCAGAGCACTAGTTTAAGCGAACTAATTATCATGGATTGGTATTTAGACTTAAACTGTCTAACGTTCAATATATGAACAGAGTCATTTGTAAGTATATGGATACAAACCATAGGAAAGATTTAAGTGGGGTGTTGGGTAGTGATAAACCCTAGTATTCTAAAACATTAAGTTACTTCAAAATTTTCAGAGAAATAGTTTAAGTGAACTAGGAATTTTGAGAATTTCTAGACTTAAACATGGATTCTTAAGGGATAATGATACGACGTGTATCTAGTATATTTTAGGTTGAATACCTAAATGGACACAAGCACTAGAGTATTAGAGGATATATGCCTTATATTCTAATATGTGCTAAATGATAAATGAATATAGTGTGCCTTAGGTTGCTTACTTATATTGCTATTACTTGAGAAAGTTTAAGGTCTGTTGCCGACCATAGTATGGGAAAGGAAATTTTATGTATTCCAGATTTAAAATTTTCTATATTAGAAGTGATATGAAACTTTTCGAAGTAATAAAAAGACTTATGATAGTCGAATCCGATAATTTAATAGATAAACGATCGAGGGATATCGTAAAATAATATTTAACAAATGATATCGTAAATAGTGTATTAATACCTATAGACTGGTGTTGTACATTCAAACTATGTTTAGTGAAATAATAACACCGTTGGAAGAATCTTGTGTATTCGGAGTACATTCGGACGAGATGAATGTTTTGGCATAATCGATGAAGTTGTTCCACCATTGTCTAGATTGAAGCAATGATTGCTTATAAAATAGGAAGAACCGAAGATGGTGATAAATACTTCGACAGTATCGAAATTGATGTTGTGTAAGATTTAGAAGAATTAAAAGAAGAAGATATACAGCCATAGTAGTGTATGAGAAGATGATGCAGGTAGTTGGAGACCGTTTGTCTCCATGTTGCTAGAGTAAATTCTGGTATAGTGTGTCTTGTAGAGTAGGCACTACCCGAGAAAGAATTTATATGAAGAATTGGAAGTAAAATTTCTATCGGCCTATGAAAAAGTATTAGAATATGCTAGATCGAGCATATGCATGAGAAGAATCCTAGAAGGCGAGTATAGGAAATCCAAGATATGTTTGATAGAAACACGAAATCCTTAATTGAGTCTAGGAGAAATTGTACTATGTACTTGTTTGAACACACTCAGGTGTGAAAAGTTGTTTTGTGAAAACTTTTGAATGGTGACTTGGAAACTGCAAGACAATACTTGAGATGAGTATGAGTAGGTGATGACTAAGAATATGATTTTCGTTCAGACCTTATTAGTCATAAAGAATCGAGTCCGATTAATATAAATCTGTGAAGTGAGTTGATTGGTTCAGAGAACCATGTCTTGTGTAGTGACGAAATTTCATTCAGAAGATTGAAGAAGGAGATGGTCAAAGTAGTCGATAGAATTATAATGATCTTCATTAAAGGATTGAGAAACCATTAGCTAGAGATGTTACCTGTTATGAAGACGATGAAAATCTAGTTATTCCTGGAAGGATTACGGTATGAAATCCGTGAATTCGTAATTAATCAAAATATTCTATCATTTGGCAAAGTTGTTGAGTATACCCGAAAGCGTGATCATGACTTAGAAATACATGGTGCTACTCTTTCTGTTTCGAAACATCCACGTGTCAATAGAACTGTTTCTATTTCTTCTATTTCATTGGCTTGTTCTGATACTAGCAAACAAGTACTATCTCATAATACTTTTCATGACCGCGGTCGGTCATAATCTTTTCCTCTTCAGTCACCACCATGTCGGAAATATGGGAAGAATCACCAAGGTCGATGAAGAACAGAAAAGGACCAGTGATTTGCTATGGATGCGGAGAAACGGGTCATTTAAAGCCCTTTTGCCCGAGGAAGAACGTTACATGCTTTGCTTGTGGTGTTACTGGCCACAGGAAGCGTTTTTGTCCTACTCTTACTAGTCAAATAGCGGGAAGTCAAGCTTCTGTTCAACAACCGGTAGATACATCAACTAAAAAGGAGGAAATGCCAAAAGCTAAGGGTCGTGCATTCCAGATTACCACAGAGGAGGCACGCGAGGACCCGAATGTTGTGACGGGTACATTTCTTGTCAATTTTAGACCTGCTCACATCTTATTTGATTCTGGTGCCTCAGATTCTTTTGTGTCTCATGAATTTGCGCATTCTTTTCAAATTACTTGCTATGCACTCGCGCAACCATTTCACGTAGATACCATAGGAAGTGTATCATTATTTGTTGGTAAAATCCATAGAGATTGTGTCATAGAAATTGAAGGTTATAGTTTTCTTCCAAACCTGATTTCCTATCTCTTTGCCCAACTTTGAAATTATTCTCGGCATGAATTGGTTGTCGAAGAACCGCAATGAACTCTTGTGTTACGAAAAGATGGTACATATCCCTATCGAAGAGAAGAATCCTATTTATGTCTTCGGTAACAAAGACTTAAAATCTTAAAAATAATATTTTTCCTAAAAAATGTTAACTTATATCGAAGGGGTATTCTGCCTATCTATCCTATACAGTTGATATCTCAAAAGAGGAGAAGAAAATTGTAAATGACGTTCCTGTTAATAATTTATATCCTGATATTTTCCCCGATGATTTGCCTGGACTACCCCTGATAGGCAAATAGAATTTTGAAATGACTCTATGTCTAGTGCTGCTCCAATTGCCAAAGACTGCTATACAGAATGATAACATTTGGGTAATAGTCGGCCGATTGACTAAGAGTGCACATTTTCTCGCCATGCGTGAAACAAGTCCTATGGAGAAATACGCACAAGTGTACTTGGATGAAACTGTTGCGAGACATGGTGTACCGCTAAAGATTATTTCCGGTCACAGATGGTCAGAAGAAGAGAACAATCCAAACAGTAGAAAATAAATTGAAGGTATATGAAGCACTGTATGGGCATAAATGTCATACTCCATTATGTTGGCATGATGTAGGACAGAATATCCTTGGTGGTCCTGAAATGATTCAAGACACCACTGATAAGATTCAAATTGTACGAGAAAGAATGAAAGCGGCCTAGGATCGACAGAGGTCCTATGCATGACGACCCATAGAATCCCAGTTGGGAGATTTCGTAATGCTGAAGGTATCACCATGGAAAGACATTATGCGATTTGGGAAGAAAGGAAAGTTGAGTCCCAGATTTGTTGGACCTTTCAAATCATCCAAAGAATTAGTAAGCAAGCATATCGCTTGGAATTGCCTTAAGATTTGGCAGGTATTCATGATGTGTTTCATGTGAGTTATCTGCATAAATGTTAAAACATATATGATGAAACGAACCCGTTATCTGAGGTGAAACTTGATAATAAAATAAGAATGAGATAAGATCGAAATATCCCCATTTATTTATATCGATGTGATTTTGGGGACGAAATCCTCAAAAGGAGGAGGTAATTGTAACATACACGTTCAGTTTTCGTGTTATGTAATTTTAAAAGTCAATAATATAATGAAATATTATATGAATTTGAGCGTTGAGTTCTAACAGATAGTTTTTACTAGAAATAAAGTAAAACTATGTTTAGAATCACTCGAAAAATACTGGAAATCTTATGAGATTCCAATTAAAAATCAAATATCAAAATTTAACGAAAATATAAAATTTGAAATAAGTAAAATTTTATTTTTGAAAGTTGTAAAGAATTTCGTTAGAAACATTTAGGCGAAAACCTCATCGAAATCCGAGCTATAACGAAGAAATTATGACTCCTTGAAGTTTCACGACAGAACCGGCACGACGCCGTATGACGTAAAAAGTGAGTTTTCGATAAACTACTTTTTAGCCCTTATGATCTAAATGAAAGTCGTAGTATTCGTTAAACCGAGAATTTTCATAAAAAGAACGTCCAAATCTGACTTCGTATGAGGAAGTTATGATTTTTCTAAGTTTCGGTATAGTAGTAGACATCTAAAAACTCGAAATAAAGATCGAGTGATTTTTAGCTGACGCAACTTAAACGAGAATCGAAGGTCTCGTCAATGGTAGTACAACGGTAAAAAGACAGACGAAAACAAACATCGGATGAAGAAGTTATGAATTTTTAACGGACTTTTCCTGTCCCGGCCCGTTAAAAATATAACTTTAAAAACAAAATCAAAATTAGCCGACGGAGTCTAAACGAAATTTGTAGAGTATAATCTCACCTATGCGTGGATATAAAGAACGTCAAAAACGGAGCTCGTACGCAAAAGATATGAATTTTTGAAGTTTTTAAATAAAAATAAATCAAAAATTCAAGACTTATCCGAAGGTGTACGCCCAGCGTACTTCGCTTCGTACGCCCAGCGTACTCATTGCAGGGCCTCGGATCAGCCACATCGCCGGTCTTCGCTCGGATGCCACGTATCTCGTACATTTGACACGTCCGAAGACACTAAGCCTCTACGCCCCGCGTACGAGGGGTACGCTCAACGTAGTGGACCGCCTCGCAGTATGCCCAGCGTACCGAGGACTACGCCCAGCGTAGTCAGCACCTCCGGTCCCCTATAAAAGAGATGCGAAGTCAGCCGTGTTTAGTTTACAAATTTGACACTTTCACACCCCCTTTCATCCTTTTTACCCACTTTTAAACCCCTGAAACCCCGGTATCATTCCCGACACCCGAAGCAAGTCCCGACACTCCGGAGTTCCCGAGAAAATTATATTTTCAAGTCGAAACTCTGTCCGTGTAAAGCCGGTTTTCAACTAAAATTCCCGGTTTTGTCACAGAAAGTCATATTTAGAGCCGAAGTGCTGCCCAAATTATCATTTATTCCTTCGGTTATTTCACGGTGAGTTCAATATATAGGAACAATTGTATGTTATGTGTTATATGTTCAATGTGCTTTCCCGTGTTATTATGATAATGAGTTATACCTTAGACCACGAAGTGTATGACATAAGCATCACTTGGGTACAGGTATGTAGCCTCTGGCCGTGTAGAGCATCTCTCGTAAGAGAATGACTTCTACCATTATGGCATTGGCAGAAGGCTAGGCAGGGCTGAAAGCCTATAATTTGCTAGCCAAAATGTTTATTCATAAATTGGTTATTTTTCCATGCCATATGGGCAAAAGTCTTATTGATGTATATCAAGTATTGAAATTGTTATGTCTCAATCTTTGAATCAGATTATTCGTTGATATGGAAAGCATGTCATATGAAACTCATCTGCCTTTGTTGTTCTTTGTACCTCTTTGCTTCTGTAATATTGATATGTATATGGCATAGCGTTATATTGTATCTATTATTGAACTCACTAAGCGTCACCGCTTACCGCTCTCAATGTTTAACAAATTGCAGGAAACAAGTAACCAGTATAGTCGTATACTGTTTAAAGATTTAGAATTGTTATAATATTACTTTTGTATTTAGGGATCATGTATGTATAAAAGTATAGTATCCTGGGTAGTTGTGTAATTTATAACACTTTGTAATAGTCGGTTTGTATCCAGTCGTTTGTAATCACTTTATCAATGTAAAATATTGTTTTTATGAATATGCATGTAGCATGTTTTGGAGTAACAATTGTCTAGTATGAAAGTTTGGGTCTTTCAGAAACACGAAAGTTAGGGTCTTTCAGGGCCCAAGTTATTCCGGACTTCGGTCCGATGCCGGGTGGGGCCCAATTCATGTCGGAATTCGGTCCGATGTCGGGCGGGGCCCGATGCAGTGGGCAAGGCCCAGTATATGTTATATGTGTTATTTTATGGTATGTGGTAGTTTGGGGGAGCTCACTAAGCTTCGTGCTTACAGTTTTCAATTTTGGTTTCAGGTACTTCCACTAGCAAAGGGAAGGGCTCGGGTTGATCGCATGGCACACACCACAGTCACAGCCTGGGAGATTACTTTGATGATTTGTTATGAGATTTTGATTTGAGATAGTCACTATGATGTTTTATGATACATTATTTATGATTTTACTTATGACTTTTGATGGTTTATGATTTTAATAATGATTTGCAAACAAAATTTTTGGGTCATATTTTTCGGATGTTTCAAGTTGGTATCAGAGCCTTGGTTTGAGGGATTCGGGCACACTTTCGGGTGTGTCTGAACTCAAACTAAGGAATTGGTATAAAGTTTCCAAAAGAAAAATCATGTTTACAAAAAGGATATTGAAAATAGAAAAGAACTTTGAAAAGAGAAAAGGGTGTGGTGCAAGCAATCAGCCGAGCTCAAGTAAGTACTCCCAAATTACCCATACAAGTTATGTTATGATTATCAGCTTTAGTAGAACAGCATGCTAGATTAGGACTAAGGATCTAGGGAGGATGCCTTATGTGCCTGCTTTATGTGTTTCAGCTTTGTGAGAACTGCATGCTAGTACAGATTATGTTTACTCGATGCTCGAATGCTGCTTGCTTTGTGCTTTTAGGAGTCTTAGTTATCTTTTACTAACTAGTAAATGAATATCTTACGTTACATATTGCGAGGATTAAATAATTTTATAAGGTTAGGTCTAGCTCTATTGCGCAACTCTTGTTTGAGTCCAACCGTTGTAGGGTAGGATCTCTCATTCGAAGAATTATCTAGTCTTAGTAATATGTAATAATATTCACGAGCTAGTTAGGGGGAGGTAGCAGGGACTTCTTATGCAGCTGATAGCGCAGAGTGGGTTGATGATTTCCCTAGGGCAAGCCTAGGCAGGGTTTAGTATGAGATCAGCAGCAGTAGTAGTAGTATAAGGGACTTGGTGGAGTCAAGGCAGTTCTTGAGGAAAGTACGAATAGATGTGGAAGGTAGTATGGGCCCGTACTACTGAAAGCAGAGGATTCGTACTCGAATCAAGGAAGGCTGAGATAAGACCAGGGAACTTGTAGTATATGTGATCCCTCCAGTTATATTAGTACTCTGACGCTTGTTATGATGTGTTTTCAGAATAGTGGTTTTACGCCCTAGACCAGCAGTTGGTAGTTCAGGTGCAGGAGAGGGATCGGGCTCAGGCTCTGGAGCCGGGCAGTTAGATGAGCAGACCAGGGAGTTCATCTCCTCAAAGGTCACACACAGCATATTAGACCAGAATCCTGTGATTTTTGTATCGGTCAAGGAGGGTATCTTAGAGCTTCTGGATGAGAAGCTGGGCGCGTTCCGTACTGAGATAGCAGCCATGATGGGATCGTGCACGTTGACTTTCAGGGAGTTCAGAGCTTGTGGAGCTCCCGACTACCATGGTGCTCGAGAACGAGTACTAGATGGTTGGCGGATGTCGCCAACGCTTTCCGCACCAGCAAATGTCCCGAGGGGGACAAGGTCAGATTAGCATCCTGCCTTCTGAAGGACAGGGCACGAGATTGGTGGGAGGAGATCGGACGAGCTATTGGTGATGACTAAGTTTTGGATGCGATGACCTAGAGTGACTTCACGACCAGGTTCAGGGCCGAGTTCGCACCTGTCATTGAGGTGCAGCAGCTTGCTAGGGAGTTTCAGGATCTCCAGCAGACGACAGAGACTGTGGTGGAGATTACCGCCAAGTTTAGGGAGATGGCCCTCCTCGTTCCGCAGTATGTGGCGGACGAGGAGATGAAGAAGGACCGATATCATGAGATGTTGCGGAGTGATATCCGCCAGTTTGTGAGCCGCTCCAGCTGCAAGACGCTGGAGGACATGATTGCGAGGGCTCGTGAGAGGGAAATTGATATAGAGATGGAGAGGAAGAGGAAGCCAGAGGTTGCGTCTGGCGCAACAAGTTAGGGCAAAAAGCCCAAGGTGTCTGATCACAGGTCTAGGGGACAGCAGAGCCACAGTTGGTGTGGCAAGTGTGGCAGGTTGCACGATGGGGTGTGCAAGGCGGGGAGTTCCGGCTATTTCAAGTGCGGTCGGACTGGGCATATGAGTAGGGATTGTACAGCTACTACCACTACCACCACCACAACAACTGATTTGATTTGCTTCCATTGCAATCAGAGGGGACACAAAAAGTCCCAGTGTCCGAGTTTAGCACCAGCAGGACAGGTGGTGGTACCCGCTCCTACCACACTAAGGATTACAGACGGTCGGCAGGGTCGTGTTGAGGCGCCAGTGGCGAAGAGCAGAGCCTTCCAGTTGACAGCAGATGAGGCACGAGTGACTCCTGATGTGGTTGCTGGTATGTATTTTCTCCATTTCCTCTTTATTACTTTTGATTTTTACTCATGTTTATGTGTTGTTTATAGGGTCGTTCCTAGTGAACGGCATATCAGCTATGGTATTGTTTGATTCGGGGGCTAGCCGATCGTTTGTGTTGCTTGCACTTAGCAAGCGATTTAGCAAAGCTCCGGGGGAGCTGGATTGCCCACTTGATGTTGAGATAGCAGATGATAGGACCGTCAGGGTCGCGAGAGTTCATAGAGGATGTACACTTCGGTTATTTGATCAGCAGTTTTCAGTGGACTTGGTTCCTATTCCCCTGCGAGGGAATAAGGTTATCGTGGGTACGGATTGGTTGAGCCCCAACGGGGTAGTGATCGAATGCGAGCAGCAGCTAGTGAGGGTTCGTACTCCTAGTGGGGGAGAGTTAGTAATTCAGGGTGACAGACCACAACGCGGACCGATTCTTTGTTCAGCAGCAAGAGCGAGGCGCTACTTTCAGCAGGGTTACGCAGGATATGTTGCTTACGTCATGGATACCCGGGATAAGGGTAAGGCGACAGTCGATGATGTACCAGTGGTACGAGAGTACCCGGACGTATTCTCGGAGGATTTTCCTGGAATACCTCCAGAGAGACAGGTTGAGTTCCGGATTGACCTAGTCCCTGGTGCGGCTCCGATAGCCAAGGCACCATATCGGTTGGCTCCTCCCGAGATGCAGGAGTTGTCTATGCAGCTGCAGGAGCTGCTAGACAAGGGTTTTATCAGGCCGATCAGTTCACCATGGGGAGCCCCGATTCTGTTTGTAAAGAAGAAGAACGGGTCGCACCGTATGTGGATAGACTACCGGGAGCTGAACAAGGTGACGGTGAAGAACCGTTACCCACTCCCGAGGATAGATGATTTGTTCGACCAGCTTCAGGGTGCATCTTGCTTCTCCAAGATTGATCTACGGTCCGGATATCACCAAATGTGGGTCAGAGATGATGATGTGCAGAAGACCGCTTTTAGGACCCGCTATGGTCATTATGAGTTTGTGGTGATGCCGTTTGGGCTCACCAATGCTCCAGCCGCGTTCATGGATCTTATGAACCGCGTGTGCAGGCCGGTGTTGGATCAGTCTGTAATAGTATTCATTGACGATATCTTGGTTTACTCCAAGACTCAGGAGCAGCATGAGGAGCACCTGAGAGAGGTGCTAAAGACACTAAGGAGGTTGATACTTTTCGCGAAGTTCTCCAAGTGCGAGTTCTGGTTGCGCGAGGTGCAGTTTCTTGGGCACCTCGTCAACCAGAAGGGTATTTTGGTAGATCCGGCCAAGATAGAGGCCGTGATGCAGTGGGAGATCCCGAAGTCTCCATCCGAGATTCAGAGCTTCCTGGGTTTGGCAGGGTATTACAGGAGATTCATCCAGGATTTCTCCAAGATAGCAGTTCTGCTGACCCGACTGACCAAGAAGTCGGTGGTGTTTCGCTGGGGCCCTGAGCAGCAGACAGCCTTTGAGACGCTCAGACAGCAACTGTGCGAGGCGCCGATTCTTACCCTGCCAGAGGGAGTTAATGACTTTGTAGTCTACTGTGACGCTTCGTCACAGGTATGGGAGCAGTGTTGATGCAGCGGGGGCATGTGATAGCTTATGCCTCGAGACAGTTGAAGCATCACGAGGCTAACTGCCCGACGCATGATTTGGAGCTAGGGGCGGTGGTGTTCGCCCTCAAGATTTGGCGGCATTACCTCTACGGGGTCCGGTGTACTATCTACACGAACCACAAGAGTTTGAGGTACCTCATGGATCAGCCGAATCTGAACATGAGGCAGCGTCGGTGGTTAGATGTGGTAAAGGATTACGACTACGAGATCCTTTACCACCCGGGCAAGGCCAACGTAGTGGCCGACGCCCTGAGCCGCAAGACGGTAGCGGCACCGATCCGAGATATCTGTTTGCGGATGACAGTGGTTACTCCACTGCTGTAACATATTAAGGAGGCGCAGGTCGAGGGCCTGAAGGAGGAGCGCCAGAAGTGCGAGAGGATTGTGGGCCGAGTAGATTCATTTGATTACGATAGCCGAGGATTGTTGACCCCGTATGGGAGGGTCTGGGTACCGTACTGGGGTGGAGTATGGAAGATGATGATGGATGAGGCCCACAAGTCCCGGTTCTCCATCCACCCAGGGGCGACGAATATGTACAGATATCTTCGACCCGATTACTGGTGGCCCTGCATGAAGCGGGACGTAGCTTGGTACGTGAAGAGGTGCCTGATCTGCAGGAAGGTCAAGGCGGAGCACCAGAGGCCTCACGACAAGATGCAGCCGTTAGACATTCCCGTGTGGAAATGGGAGGATATCAATATGAATTTCATCACTAAGCTTCCCAGGACCGCACGTGGGGTCAATTCGATATGGGTCATCGTGGATCGGTTGACCAAGAGTGCTCATTTCATACCGATCCAGGAGAGCATATCGGCTGAGAAGCTGGCCGATATTTATGTACGAGAGATAGTGGCGCGTCATGGAGTGCCTGTGTAACAACGTAAAATTTTCAAAACAATTTTTCATTTTTAAATCATACTTTCAATCACATGATAATCACAAAACATAATGTATCACTGTATCATAACAAAACATGTCCCCAGAATCTCAATGACATAAACTCTATAAGTGTGTACGGATCATGCCAGCGCCTTCCCGCGATCCTCACTAGTACCTGAAACACATAACACAACAACTGTAAGCATAAATGCTTAGTGAGTTTCCCAAATACCACATACCACACATACGCCCTTCCAGGACATAACTCTGTAGGATCTTCCAATCCATGTGTCTCAGGGACTTCCGTCCCAAATCCCGGTAGACCTTCCGGTCCTACCCGTATCGACCTTCCGGTCCGTAACCTCTTGACCTTCCGGTCCATATCATCTTGACCTTCCGGTCCATACCATACATAACATACATAGCACATACATATCACATAACCGCATATAGCACATACGTATCATAGCATACAAGACCTTCCGGTCACACATAAGTACCCTCCCAGGTACAGTATAGTGAGAAGACTCACCTCAACGAAGTCGGATAAACTCTCGTGCTCAACGTCCCGACTTAGCCTCCTCCTATCATTCAAATAACATCCTGATCAATATTCTCTCATGATCTCATCTCTACAAATTGGGTAGAAGGCCATTCTACCCTTCCCTGAACTCTCCTGAATCAGTCTTGACTAGAACCCTAAAGTCAACGAAAGTCAACAGTCAAACTTTGACCCGACTCGTCGAGTGCACATGGGCGACTCGGCGAGTCCATACGGGTCCTCAGAATCCTTTCAGCCTCCCTTGGCTCGTCGAGTCATCCTTCCACTCGACAGGTTACACCTGTCACGAATCGCGGGGCAACCCCGACTCGACTCGTCGAGTCCACTTATGGACTCGGCGAGTTGCCGCCATGCTCATACTCAAATGACCTTCTGAGGTCAGATCTGTTCCTCTAATCCATATATCTGACCTTCCCAAGCTCAATAAACATGTAAAGGTTCGATCTTGATACTCATGCAATGTCCAAATAACTCTACTTGATGAATTAGCCCCAAATACAACATCCTAAGTCCATTTCTTCCATAACTCATCATAAAGCAAGATGGAAAAAGTTCTCTGGACCACTATGGGTCCAGATCCGAAGTCTAAACATGATAAGGGACCATCTTCCCAACAAATCAACCCAATAAAGGGTATAGAAAACCCTAGATCCATGGATTCTTTAACAAAACAGAAAAAGGATTGATATGCTACCTCAAGGATGATGTCCTTTGCTTGAAATCCACATATATGCAACCTCCTTGGCCTCCTCTAAGTTGGAACCACCTTCTTCTTGCAATAACCAACCCACAAAGATCAAATAATGGCTTCTTCCCTCACACAACGCTCAAGCACTTCTAGGGTTTCTCTCAAGGGTCTGGTAGCCGCAAATGGTGGCTATAAAGGTCCTTAAATAGGGCTCAGGCCCCGAGAATTAGGGTTTCATTAAACAGTGTGGACTCGCCGAGTCCACGTATGGACTCGTCGAGTCCTTCATTAAATCAGACCAAAACATGCGCGATCCCACTCGGCGAGTCTGAGTGCCTACTCGCCGAGTCCCTCTCTAAAATTCAATATAAATACTTAAAATAAGATACCTGGGAATCCGGATGTTACAGCCTGTCTCGGTGGTGTTTGACCGAGACGCCCGGTTCACTTCCAGGTTTTGGAAGCGGTTCCACGACGAGATGGGTACTCGTCTCCACTTCAGCACCGCTTTCCACCCTCAGAATGGCGGATAGAGCGAGAGAACGATTCAGACTCTCGAGGACATGCTTCGGGCACGTGTCCTAGATTTTGGTGGCAGTTGTGATACATATCTTCCGCTGGCGGAATTTTCTTATTTCAATAGTTACCATGCCAGCACAGACCAACCTCCCTTTGAGATGCTCTATGGGAGGAAGTATAGGACCCCAATCTGTTGGGGTGAGGTCGGTCAGAGGGTCATAGGGAGTACAGAGGTAGTACTCAAGACGACGGAGCAGATTCAGCAAGTCCGGAGCAGGCTTCAGACTGCTCAGAGCCGGCAGAAGAGCTACGCCGAGAAGCGGAGTTCGGACTTGGAATTTCAGGTGGGCACTATCGTCCTCCTGAAAGTGTCACCCTGGAAGGGTGTTATCAGGTTTCGGAAGCGGGGCAAGCTGGGCCCCAGGTTCATTGGTTCGTTTAAGGTTTTGGCCCGGGTGGGTCGGGTTGCTTATCGATTAGATATTCCAGCAGAGCTCAGCCAGATCCACAGCACGTTCCATGTTTCTCAGTTACGGAAGTGCTTAGTGGATGATTTAGCAGTAGTACCCTTTGAGGATATTCAGGTTGATGACAGCTTGAACTACATCGAGAAACCAGTGGCGATTTTAGATCGCAAGACGAAGGAGCTGAGGAATAAGAGGGTGGAGTTAGTGAAGGTGCAAAGGCAGCACTGGAAGGGTTCAGAGTGGATATGGGAGCCCGAGGAGGAGATGAGGGAGAACTACCCGGAGTTGTTTTCAGATTCAGCAGACTTCGAGGAAGAAGTCTAAGACAAATGGGGGAGAATTGTAACGCCCCGTTCCTGGTACGTATTTAGTTCATTAATTGCTCATTTCATAAGAGCTACTCGACGATTTGGTAGCCCTAACTCGTCGATTAGATGCCAGCTTGATCGTGGAGTTTAAGTGGATTACTCGACGAGTCAGGAATAGACTCGGCGAGTAGGTCCATCAGGAGGAAACCCTAATCCTTAGGGTTTGCACCCTATTTAAGCAACATTATGGGTCTCCACCCCAGCCTCCATCACCACCACAGCCCATTCTCGAAACCCTACTTAGTTTTGGTGAAGTATTGAGCTAGTTCTTGCCATTTTGTGATCTTAAGCTTGAAGAAGGAAGCAAAAGCTTGGAGTTGCAGAAGGAAGGTTGGAGATCCAGAGGTAAGGATTCATTGTTGTCTTCATAAAGGTATAAAGCTTATACCTTGGCTATTATTCAATTAGATCTCTCCTCTAGCTTGAATGTTGTGAGTTTTGGGACCATTTCCAAGGCTATTCCGAGATTTGAACTCTTGGGGATGTAGAGACTTCAAATCTGGGCTCTATTGAGCTCTAGAGGCTCAAAGTTGCCACCTTTATGCAACCATAGTCTATGTAATGACTTAGATCTCCATTTCTAGCTTGAAATGTGTGTTTTGGTCTTATATCTTCATACATACACATAAAGTTAGCAACTTTACGTGTTAAGTTAGCCTTAGGAGCCCAGATCTATGAGTTAGAAGCATTGGAATCATTTAGAATCGACTGTATAGTTTTAGCATGCAAGGAACTTGCTGAGTTGTTCTTATGACTCGGCGAGCCGGGTCGAGTTTCCCAAACCTTTTCTGGTTGTGATTGAAACCATGGAGTGGGGGGTGACTCAGTGAGTTGGACAAGATTAGGACTCGGGAGCTAAACGACTCGACGAGTCCAAGGAGGGACTCGGTGAGTAGAGTTGAGATGTCCCGATTATTATTATAGAAAGAACTTGACAAGTTAGAAGAAGGACTCGACGAGTTGACTCAGGGGACCACGAGTTGGGATGACTGGGGTTGACCTTGATTTGACTTTGACCATGGGTAAAATGGTCATTTTACCCTAAGAAGGATTACCAGTTTTTGATTAAGTGTTGTGAAGGAATTTATAGCCGGAGATCCGTCAAAGCAGCAGATAGGGATCCCTCACTCAGCGTTTCAGCATTCAGTCATACAAGGTGAGTTTCCTTCCAATAGGAACGGGTCTACGGCCACAATATCGGCCCGTTTAGATGATAATAGCTCCAGATTTCGGTCCGATGCCGGGGTGGTCCCGAGAAGTAGTTATGTATGCTTGATGTCTTCGTGATTCATGCATGTTATGATATGTGTTATATGTTCCGGACTCCGGTCCGATGCCGGGCAAGCTCAATGCAATATATATGATTATGTTATATGTTATGTTTATGTTATGTTCAGTTTATACCGAACTTCGGTCTGATGTCGGGCGGGACCCGATGCAGTGGACGGGGCCCAAGTTATTCCGGACTTCGGTCCGATGCCGAGCGGGGCCTGATGCAGTGGGCGGGGCCCAATTCATGTCGGACTTTGGTCCGATGTCGGGCGAGGCCCGATGCAGTGGGCAAGGCCCGATATATGTTATATGTGTTATTGTATAGAATGTGGTAGTTTGGGGGAGCTCACTAAGCTTCGTACTTACAGTTTTCAGTTTTGGTTTCAGGTACTTCCACTAGCAAAGGGAAGGGCTCGGGTTGATCGCATGGCACACACCACAGTCACAGCCTGGGAGATTACTCTGATGATTTGTTATGATCGCATGGCACACACCACAGTCACTATGATGTTTTATGATACATGATTTATGATTTTACTTATGACTTTTGATGGTTTATGATTTTAGTAATGATTTGAAAACAAAATTTTTGGGTCATATTTTTTGGACGTTTCTCTTTTTGAGCCAAATGCCCCATACATGTACACCAAGTTTGAAGCTTTACGTATAAAATGGACCCTAGGAGGCCAGATCTATGGTTTTGACGCGTTAAGACCCATTATAATTGACTGTATAGTTTTGGACAAAGAGGGGCTCGGCGAGTCACTGGGGTGACTCGGCGAGTCGGGACGCTTTTCCCCTAAAATGTCTTCTAGAAATGGTTTTGATTGAGTGGAAGGAACACTCAGCCTGCTAGGGGTTTGTCTTGGACCTGGAAGTCATAGGACTCGGCGAGTGTATGAACAGACTCAGCGAGTCCAAGGCAATCTCCCAACCCTTGAAGAAGGACTCGACGAGTTGTTCATAGAACTCGGCGAGTCATAGACTGGACACATTCATATGATGAAGATGAACTCAACGAGTTCAAGGATGAACTCGGCGAGTCAGTTGAAGATGATCCCGATGCTAAGGTTGAAGTTGAACCCGTCGAGTTCTTGCTAGACTCGACGAGTAGAGTCGGGGGTTGTAGCATTTTGAAAGAATAGGGACTCGACGAGTTGGTGGACCAACTCGGCGAGTCAAGTCGACTGGATGTTGACTTTGACCAGGGTTTGACCTTGACTGTGACTTGGATTGGGTCGACCCTTGTACGGGTTGTGAGTATACAATAGTAATCGGAAAAGGTCGATGTGTAGGGATTGAGGAGTAGAGACGAGTTGATTCCCGTGCCGAGGACTGTGCGGATACTTCACGACATCGAGGTGAGTTTCCTTCCAGTAGCGGTGGGTCTACGGCCACAATGCCGGCCCACCAGTAGGAGTTCTATGTAGATGATTGTCTTTGTGATATTCATCTAGGTTTTCTACTACCTGATATGTTTATGTGCTAGAATGATATGTTATATGTGATAGTAGTAGTAGGAGGTGAAATAGTCCTCATATTTCGGTCGTAAGGTAAGTCAAGCACCCCAGAATGGCTTGACCTGGGTAGGTCAGGCGCCCCAGAATTGCCTGGCAGTATATGTGTGTTAGATTATTACGTGGTAGTGGTAGGGGGTGAAATAGTCCCCGGTATTCGAGCGAAATAGACCGACGGGTAAGTCAAGCATCCCAGAATGGCTTGACCTGGGTAAGTCAAGCACCCGAGAATGGCTTGACCTGGCTAGTTAGGCACCCCAGAATTGTCTGACAGTATGTTATTGTATGGTGTGTGGTATGATGGGGGAACTGACTAAGCTTCGTGCTTACAGTTTTCAATTTTGTTTCACGTACCTCTTCAGCGAAGGGGAAGGAGTCGGCGCGGTAGCGGCACATCACACACACGCAGGATTTCCGCACTATGAGATTTCTTGGGATTGTACTCTAACATTGTTACTATTTTTACGATATGACTTTCAGACATGAGATTATGGTTTATGAAATGATATGACTCAATTATGTTTTCTTATAAATGTTTTCTAAATTGTTATATCAAAATTGAAATTTTTGGTCTTGAAATTTGGGATGTTACATTTACAGTACAGCTGGTGGATCCAGGTACATACATTTATAGAGTTTCATACAAGTATAATTACAATATACTATTTTCCTGTACAGAGAAACTTACATTTCCAGAAACGTTCATTTTATGGTTTTATGTGAATTAAAACTACATTATACTATTTCAGAGTACAACAACACTTACACATTTTGGTCTTAAGGTATTAAGACTACAATTCATGTACAACATAAAATATTGGATTTTCTGGAAGAATACACTAACGTTTTCAAGGAACAAATGACAGACTTCTAATACAAAAATGCTTATGAACTCACCAACTTAATTGTTGACACTCTTTTCAAAACCACTTGTATTCTCAGGGAATCAGTAGAAAGGTATCCACACAGGTTTTGAGAAGACGGAGCATCATAGTGTCACGTATTTTAGTTTTTGCTATATACTTTTAGTGTCAAGTATACAATGATCTGAACACAAATGTAAAAACTATACATTATAAATATGATGGTTGTTGTGCTTTGATTACTATTATTCAATTGTTATGATACTGTACATGATGTCATCCGTCCCTGAATGTTTCTGCCGTTCTGGTTTGGGGGTGTGACATAGTACGCTTAGCGTACTCACATGTACGCCGTGCGTACTACTCAAACTCCCACAATCACCATTTTTCCACTAAGGCCTCCCTTTAACACTTCTTTCCAAACCAAGGGCCAAATATGACATAATTAAAATACAAGGGATGAATTGAAGTTACTTGAAAGATGGGTTGTTACAGCTTCTCTCGTGATCCATCCAAATATATTCTTCATCGGTGTTTTGCTGTAGGGTGGAAGTACCTTTCAGTGGTAATTGGTAAATGCCTTAGACAGAAGACTGGGAGCTTAGATCAATTGAAACTTCTTGAGCAAAGAATTTTGTATTCCATGGTATGCAACAAAAGATTGGATTTTTCTCAACTCTTTCTTGATCAGTTGATTGATTGTATTATTAGAAACAAGAAACCAACATATGTTCCATATTCTTGTTGGCTTGGACTGATTTTGGCTCATGATGAAGAAGGTTAAAATGTTCATCATGGAGACATCATTCCAATCCCAGCCCTCTCCTCAAATTTCATCAACGTTTTTCCTTCTGATGGTGATATGCATATGACCAAGACAATGGCAAGCCAGATTGAAAATCCCTACACTGTTGAATCCTATGACTCTGAAGAAGAGGATGATGAGGATGAGGATGATGATAAAGATAACGAGGAAGTCACTAATAATGAAGAAGACACCAATGATGAAGAAGAAGTAGATGATAAAGAAGAGGCTGAAGATGAAGAATATTAACTCGCCACTAATAAGGGAGAAACTTTTGTTCAAGGAATGAATTCTCCTCCAAGATTGAACAAGCACATTCGATTCTCATCTACTTCTTCATCCACTCCCTCTGTAGATGAGATTGTACAACATGGATCAACCCCGCCTTAAGTGGAAACTGTTGATCCATTGATCCAAGATGCGATTTCTCCAAGATCAGCGTCTCCTTGTCCCCAAGCTACAACTGTTCCTCCTATGCCAACAGCTCTTCAGACTGCTTCTTTTTATCATAGGGAATCGAGCTCTAACGTTCAAACTGTTGGGCTCTCTTAACTTTCTCTATTGGTGTAGTTAACTCAATCTCTAAGAGAAAGATTAACTAGTGTAGAAAAGGATGTGGTTGAAATGAAACAAATTATGACCTTGGGTGATGATGACTTTGATAATATGCTTATTTATGACTCTCCATCAAATTCTATTGGTGATAATCATCCACCACCACCTCCACCTTCATCATCAAATCCACCTCCACCATCTCATCCTCCTCCTCGCACTCCTTCACCAACTCATGGCTCCCTCCCCAAACTGGTGATGCCAAAAAGGGGGAGAATAGTCAAGGGAGCAATGATCAACAAATGGTGACTACAACAACTACATCTCTACTTAAACAAGAGAGCAACATCCCAGAAGCTGATGCAACAAATGACAATCAGCCTATCTCAAACGTTGATGATCAATCTGAGACTGGTGACTATAAAGGGTTTATCAACTTACAGTTTATAGCACAAGTTGTTGTTCCTTTGATTATTGTTTATCCTTATTCTTATTTTGAGGGGGATATTCCTCAAGGAATCCAAAACGATATTGTGTTTTTCGATAGTGCGTTGTTCGGACCATAAAAAAACTTAGTTGTGCATTCTAGGTCTAGTTTTGGTACGGTCGTTGTACTATACCAACTCTAAAAATCGTTTTTGACCTAGAATCTTGAGTTATGATTTCCTGGATACGTATTGTGGGTAGTAGATATATTTATATGAGCATATTTATGTTGCTCCATATCTTTATATCTTTGTTTGATTGTCTGTATTTTATTAATTCTTAGGATTCTGTTATTCACGACTATCAAATAAGGATCAGCCAGATGAGAAGTACTAGAGGGTAGGACCATTTTTGCATATAGCCATTCTGAAATCCAACCTAAGCGATAGTTCAAACTAGTCACCTCTCACGTAAGTAGTCTAAAAGTAGTGTAATTAATAATAATATTTTTTAATGTATTAGGCTCATGGATTAAAACTAATTAGAGAATAGCCCTAGATTATAGTTTGTATTTCCTAAGGAATTACTAGTTCGCTATAATCTGAAGCTCTTATACAAATATCTCACACCCTCGTCCGAGCGGCGGAAATGCTGGTTGTGCGACGTAGTGATGTTGGATCTCAGGCTATCGACATGCATTGAATAATTTACTAGAATATCATGCAACATTACTTTTTATTCATTAAATAAAATATATTACATAATTGTTTGACATACAAGTATGTCACAAAAGCAAAGTACAATAACATAACACATAAACTTCTAGCTGCAACACCGGGGTTACTTCCCTCCTCTTCTGGGCTCATTCTCGTGAGAACACATGTGGTTTGACAGTAAACATCATGTTGGTGAGTTCATAGGTTTTATTATTATAAAACATGTTGTATTTTCTTAGTTGTCTTAGTTATCTTGAGCTTGCTGCTTCGAGTTGAGTTTACTATCACTGCATTTTTACGTTATTTCCTAGTAGTAGTCTAAGATAGTCAGTTTTTGTTAAAGAATGTTAGGATGAGTTCCTATAATTGAGCTATGACTTTTTAGAGTTCCCCGAAAAATATGACATTTCATCGGACATTGCAGATGTATTTACAAACTTATACCTGCTTTGACTTGTCATCAAGTTGTAGCTAGCAACCACAGGCAGGAGTGTCAATCTCGTATAGATTTATACATATCTTTCCCGCTCACTTAAGATTTAACAATTATTAGATGGGGGCTAGCTGAAGGTTATTCAACTTGTTGATGAATCTTGTCTCATCTAACCACTTGTTGTGTGAAGCCTCCACTAGTCGGTCATGTTGTTATTCTTCGTTGTGTTTATACGAGATACTTATTATATATATATATATATATATATATATATATATATATATATATATAATTAGGTTAGCATGTCTTGGGTAGCCGGGTATTTGGGCAGACTAACCGCTAGGTACTAAGCTTATCCAAATGTTCGCTATAATAATGACTAGAGTATCAGTGTTTCCTGGAAAATGACCAATGTAACAACTAGGTATGATGTTTTCTATCAATGTGAGTTAGTATAACAACTAGGCATAATGTTATCTTTAAATTTTGGGAAGAGTGTTTACCGACATAATATCATCCAATTGTTATGAGCATAATTATCTAACTAATATTATACAGTTAGTAGTAACTTTGAAATAGTCATATTTTAACATGTATCCCCCCCCCTCCGAAAAGGTTCAGAAACTGGTGTCGTGAACCTTAAATATGTGAAATAGATGTTTTAGACTAGAAAACTAGGAGTCTGAAACTTCAACAGAAGCTCGGGGCAGTGGCACGCAAATCGAGAGAGCTTGAGAGAGTGTTTGGGATGTGAGGAATGAGACTGTCGGAGATTGCTATTTAGAGCAAGTTTTCGGGTGCACGTCGTGCAATGTGTGACGCGCAATTACGCATGAGCCATAGGGAGCTACTACGTTTCGTCCTCTCCTTGTTTCATGTCATCTCGTATCCTGACGGATCGATTTTCAGGTGCACGCGTATGCGCGTGATGGTAAAATTGAACTTTCAAATTTTGTAACTCTCGCATACGAACTCCATTTTCAATGACTTTTATATATTTGTGTAGGTCTCGACGTACCCTACAACTTTCTTTTTGGTCATTTCGGCTAGTTTTAACTTTCATTTTTCGATTATATTTTAGAACTGTTATTATTTTATAAAAATCATAACTCTCTCATGCATGTTCCGTTTTAGGCATTTTTTGTCTCAAAATTCCTACTTTGAGTAGTATTACGTTTCTCCTTTTGTTGAATTTTGCTAAAGATCAACCGTTCTCGATTTAGTTTTTGGGATTGTAATTTCTTACGCATGGAGACACGATTTTTCGCGCACTAATTTTTTGAGCCTAATGTTTATGTCATTATGGACTAAATTGAATATATTTACTTATCTATGTCAAATGGTTACATGGTTGTCCTATTACATTTTTTTGTCGCTAAATTCTAACGGCGGTTGATGACGTGTTTTCCTGGATGTCGTAGAAGCTCCCATTGTTACACTACCTGATGTTATGGAAGCCTTTAAGGTTTATAGTGATGCTTAAGGGACGGGTCTTGGGTGTGTTCTCACCTAAAGGGGAAAATTTATATTGTATGCTTCAAGGCAATTGAGAGAACACGAGAAGAATAACATGACTAATGATTTAGAACGTGTAACATTCGTTTATGCCTTGAAAATCTTGATGCATTTTTGTATAGCACCAGGTGCAAACTCTTTACTAAACATAAGAACTTGTAGTATTTTTTTCTCACAAAAATAATTACACATGTGCCAAAGAATATGGATTGATTTGTTTAAAGATTATGATTGTGACATTGATTATCATTTAGGTGG
Source organism: Lactuca virosa (assembly GCF_052849685.1). Classification (NCBI taxonomy): domain Eukaryota; kingdom Viridiplantae; phylum Streptophyta; class Magnoliopsida; order Asterales; family Asteraceae; genus Lactuca; species Lactuca virosa. The sequence continues at coordinate 83,844,477 of NC_136433.1, read as the reverse complement.
TGTCTTTTAGAAATTCTTAAAAAAGAAAAAATTCAAGCCATAAAAAGTGAAAAAGAAAGAAGGAAGAAAAGTTAGGAAGTATGGTTATGTTTGAATAGAATGATGAAGGATTAAACACTTACCTTGGACGCATTTCGATACCAAATTTTGTTGATACCAGAAAAATGCTACTTAATGAAGCTCATAAGTTCAAGTATTAGGTACACCCGGGAAGAACCAAGATGTATTTAGATTAAGACAATGTATTGGTTACTCACAATGAAACTAGATTTTGAAAAATACATAAGTTAGTGTTTGACTTGTTCCTTGGTAAAGAGTAAACACTAAAGACGATATAGAGACTTAGAACCATTGGAAGTTCTAGAATGTAAGTGGGATAAAATCACCATGGATTTTGTGACAAAATTTCGACCAAAATGGGACATTATATGATATGGGTGATAACGGAGTTGTAAACAAAGAGTGAATTGTTTCTTGCAACAAAGGACACATGGCCAATTCAGAAATTTCCCAAGATTTATGTGAAGGGGTGGTGCGAAGATATGGCCTTTCGCTCTCCATTGTATATGACAGAGATAGTCGTTTCACGTCCCATTTTTAGAAGATCTTGCAAGAAGAGCTAGGGACAAGGTTGTGTTTTAGTACTCCTAACCACCCGCAAACTGATGGCCAAATTGAAAGAACCATTCAAACTTTGGAAGATATGTTGAGGGAGTGTTTGTTGGAATTCATAAGTAGTTGGTATAAACACATTACCTTGATAGTGTAATATCCATAAATTTTACGCCAAATTCAAACTTTTTCAATCATAAATAAAAGTCAAATAGTATCGTTTATAAAATGTTTTCAAATCAATATCCATCAGAGTGTCCCAAAATCATAACATAAGGATGAGGAGCGGTATGGTCACGCCTTCGCCTTGCCACGATCTCCTGAAGTACCTGAAACAATAAACTGAAACTGTAAGCCCGAGGGCCTAGTGAGCTACCCCCAAAATACCAATACCACACTGACAATACCATGTCAGTAACAAACAATCAATCAATCAATATATCTATCATACTGGGCCATCGGCCTGACTGGACCGCCCTACTGGGCCTACAGTCTATCTGAATCTATCCCGAGCCTTCGGCATGACTGGTCCGCCACGTGGGCCTGCAGTCTCCCCGAACCGCTCATAGGGTATGTTGGCCTTCAGCACAAAGCAGGACCGCCTCAACCCAACCAACCGCAATAACCATGTGCGCATACATATCATACGCTAGCATATAAAACAGTCAACCGATCTAACAGATCAAATAGCATAGCAACATCCTATAACCAGGATACCGACCTAACCAGTCACTAACATAGCATCATCCTATATACCAGGATATCGACCTAATCAGGTCACTAAGCATAACACCATCCTAACTACCATGATGTAAATCAATAAGCATAACATGCAATAAACCCGGATACCAATCCAATAAGGGCCGGCCTTGGTGTCGTAGACCCTATCGATATAGTGAGGATAACTCACCTCGCAGATGTCGACTCGGAAGATAAACTCTAACTCTTGGATCACTTGACACAGGCTCCACCACCTATGATCATGGTACAATATACTCATAAGTCCTTAACCTTATAAGGTACTCCACAACCCACTAGTCAACCCCTGATCAAAGTCAAAGTCCCCAGTCACGGTCAACAGTCCATGTTGACTCCAACTCGCCGAGTACCCTTGGCTACTCGCCGAGTTCCTCGAAGTACAATCCATTCGCCGAGTCATCGAGGTGACTCGTCGAGTTCCTTCGATTCTCGTTCCAACTTAAAGGCCACCCGTCGAGTTCCCTCCTTGCAACTCGACAGAGACACACGTATACAGGTTCTAGGGAAAACTCATCCGACTCGCCGAGTTGTTCTTCAACTCGTCGAGTCTTATGGTAATCTTCATCGGACTCGCCGAGTTGTTCATCCAACTCGTCGAGTTCACGACTATCTTCATGTGACTCTCCGAGTCAACCTTGCGACTCGCCGAGACCATTCAGTCCTCTTTCCATACAGACTTGTTTTGAGCCATGCAGCGGCTCCAAATCACAGATCCAAGCTTCTAGGGAATACTTATCACGTAAAGTTGCAAACTTTACGTGCATGCATGGCTATAAAGGCTCTAAATGTCTATTTTAAGTTCTTAATGGAGCTTCAAGTCCAAGAGGGACCTCAATCACAACCAATACAGCAACTTTATGATTCTAGAATCCAAGGAGGGTCCAGATCTGAAGTTACAACTTCAGATCTAGCCCATAGCTCATCTTTCCAACTTAGCATCCCACCAAAACCCTAGAACTCAACCAATAGAAGAGATTTACAAGGAAAAAGGCGATTTGGTTACCTCCAGAAGATGATAACTGAGATAAGAGTTGATTCCCACACTCCACTTGCTCCAATCTCCTTCTCCTCCAAGCCTTCTTCCTCCAAAGATCCCCTTTTCAAGCTTCAATCACACAATGGGCACACACACACGTATTAGGGTTTTAAGAGCTCTCAAGGACTGCAAAGAGGCCAAAGGAGGCTGAGGGTCCTTTAAATAGGGGTGCAAACTCCGGGATTTAGGGTTTCATCTGCCAGCTCCTACTCGCCGAGTCCCAAAGTGGACTCGTCGAGTAGGTCACTTAACACGCGATCCCACCTCGCTGCTACTCGACGAGTAGGTCGACCGACTCGTCGAGTAGAGCTTCATCCAATAATTCTTATTTAAATAATACCTGAGAATCGGGGCGTTACAGATAGAGTTCTCATACAATAATAGTTATTATTCAACTATTAAAATGGCTTCGTATAAGGCCTTATATGGAAGGAAGTGTAGATCTGCTTCATGTTCATTGCGGACGGAGGAGAAAGTGTTTGTAGGGCCGAGTCTAATTCAACCAATTATAGGGAAAGTAGAAATCATTCATGAAAGAATGTTAGTGGCACAAAATCGAAAAAAGACTTTCGCAAATCTTTAGAAATGGTTGATGAATTTTGAAGGGGGTGATCAAGTTTTACTTAAAGAATCCCTTTGGAGAGGTGTAATTCGTTTTGGGAAAAGAGGAAATTGAACCCTCGATATATCGAGCCTTTGAACGTGTTAGAGCGTGTGGGAAAGCAGGCCCATCGACTTGAATTTCCAAAGGAATTGGAGGACCTTCATAATGTGTTCCATGTATGCTATTTGAGAAAATAGCTTAGCAGTAAAGTAAGGTTATTTCCATTTGAAGAAATTTGTATAGATGAAGATAAAAGGCTAATGAAGGAACCGGAAGCAATCATGGCTAGAGAAACAAAGAAGTTGAGAAGAAAAATGATTGTCCAGGTACTTGTGAAATGGAAGAACACTTATTGATTGAATCTTACTTGGAAAGCAAAAGTGGAGAAGAAAGAGCATTATCCACACCTTTTTTTGGACGTCACAATTTTAGGGACAAAATCGTCCTAAGGTGGGGGGAGGGGGGTGATTGTAACATCTCGAAATTTAGGCTAAAAGCTAAAAAATAATAAATAACTATATAATAATAATATTTAAAACAAGAAATATTTATTTTAAGAAAAAAAGTGAATTGTTTTAGAATCTTAAAATGATAATTTCTCAACATTTATATAATTGAGGACTAAAAATGTCAAACTACCAAAAGTATGACTTGGCTAGACTTTGACCCACTTAACTAATTAGGACTAGTTTGATCACATTTTAGATGGATAGGGACTTAGGATGTACACTAGCAAAGTTCTATCTCAATTGGAATCGATTGGGACAAGGTAAGGTTGTCAAAACAACGATTCAAGCATAAGAAGATCATAAGATTCTATCTCAAGCTTTCTCCATTAATTTGGTGCAAGTTATGAAGTAATCTAACTCAAATCCATCATCTCATGCCAGATTTGATGTTAGGATTGCTAGATATCCATAAACCATAGATTTTTCTAATGATAATGATGATTTGATAATCTAAACTTTATATGATTCCATGAACAATGAAGAAGTTTGATTACAAATCCTTCATGGAAGAGCACAACTCAAAGCTATCGTAGAATCAAATGCTTAGAAATGGTAGCTTAGGGAAAATGTTTGATTCATGAAATTTGGTAGTAATTTGATGATGATGATGATGATGATGATATAGGAAGTGTATAATGTCCATAACCATGGATTGATAATTTAGTAAAGGAATTGAAGGCTAACATGAAGAATCACCCCATCAAAATGTGGTTCTAGTAATTGTTAGGACAAAAGCATAAAATGGGATTAAAATTATTATATGGAAATTCCCTAGCATACCATCTAGCTCTACAATCCAAACAATGGAAAATCATTAGACATCACATTTTTCTAGATTATGGTGTATTATAGTTTAAATCATTCAAGGAAAACTCTATTGGTAATTACTCTTACTGAATGTTTTATCCATTTAAGAGAAGTTAATGATCAATGATCACCATGAATCGTTGTGAGGATTTAACGGATTAATTCAACAGTTTTTTTATGTTAATATGCCTTTTAGGCATGTATACAATTGATTGGGGTGGTGCAAGTTGATCATCCACTTGGGCAAAGTGGAATCCCACTCAGACCAAGTGAATTTGGTTGTTAGGGAATTTAAAATCTATAACTTTTTCGTTAAGAGTCTGTTTGACCTCTAGTCTTTTCCATAACTCTTATATAAGGGAATAATGAGTTTTCAAACCATAAAAATTTAGTATTAAGACACTCGGGTATTTTGATCATTTTAATTACACACCTTAAATCTTGTAGGTAGTGATTGAAGGTGTTTCCTCACTCAAGAAATAGTAGTATAGGAAGCTAGGAATTGAGGTGAATTATCGGGAACACACATCCCATACTTATTTTATTTGATGTGTTTTACTTGATTTTCGTTATATGGTACTACATATAAAATCTTTGATTACTTTTTTTTTATTCTTTGTTCATTCATAAAATGCCATTTTTTAATGATTTGGTACTTAAAGCAAAAGAGCTTGAAATCTTGAAAATGTTTTTATCATCCTATGTGTGCATATTCATACTAGTATGAGTGTGACTTTATGATACCGGGTATCCAAATGGACATCTGTTTATTTTTGTTGTTCTGAGTAGATTTCTAGATAATCCTCACATGCACAAGTAGAGGCTTGTCACCCCTTGTGTGGCCTAGGTAGGATAGCCCCTAGTCCCTTGTTTGTGGATTTAAGGGAAAACTTGACAACTTTTTATCATGTGCTCTTCACATCCAACCATCAACTTATGAGATGGACTTTGAGATTATCATGGGGTTGGGAATAGATGCATGCATAACATTTCAATCATCATGAAAATATTATTCACCTTGTGACCTTTTTTTACCAAATGTTTTTGCCTTTGCAACTAAAATATTAAATATATGTTTTTGGGTGGATCAGTTCCAATGTTGGGATTGCAATCCATTACCCAGAATAAGTTGGTCATCGAGTAACTCACTAGAAATTTTATTGTTTAACTTATTTTGGATGTATGTTCAGATTGAGATGCTTAGTGCTTAGGAGATAGCATGGCTTTTAGAAGACGCTGACTTATGGGGAACTTGAACATTTTTATGGTACCCAATGAACGACCTCGTTCCTTGAAACTTTTATTTAACTTTTGGGACCGTTAAACTTGTATGCATCAAAACATAAAACTTTTGAACTTTAAGAGTTTGAACTTTGTTTTGAAAATGGTTATTACAAATGGGCCCTAGCGTGGGGTGTTACATATTTCTAACTATTTCGTTTAATCCAGCAACAAAGTCATTGACCACCATCAACATAGCTCACATGAAAATTTTAAAGTTATGTCTGCTTGTAGTCCTTGTTAATCCTAACATCTATTAGGGGCCAACAATCCCTGGCAATCCGAACTTTTCTGAGAGACGATCTAAAATTGTATATGATGTTAACCTCTTATTCTTGACTAACCATGAATAGATTAACAAAAATTCTAAAGCAATTAGAAAATAATTGAATTTTAGTGATTTTAGAAAAAAAAAAAAAAAAGAATCCCCACAAATCAAGCCAAAGCATGGCCAAACGATCCATGAGCTTATATGTATACTACAACATATGTGTATGGTTTTACAAGGGCAGACAATCTATAAACTTTGATACTTATGTTGGGTGGTGTACCAATCGCTCACAACCATATAGTGGTTGCACGACCACCACACCTGACCCAAATGAATAAACGGTGAATCTAAGCTACAACACCATCATTTTCCTCTAATTTCTCTCTATATCTATATGTGTGTAAGAAGATGAACATAGGAAGGGGATGGAACCATATATTATCTCTATATCATTCTCATTCATTAGAGAAAGATCAGATGTTGCCTACGTCGGGGATGAGGCAGCATATATTTGTAGATGAACCATTTGGGGTTTAGATTTATGGGTTGAAGAAGAAGATAGTAAGGCGACACCCAATGATTATCATCAGACTGATTTGCAATTAGTGAGGGGTAGTGATTGTTAGGGCTCATGACGGTTAGATTATGATTCCGACAGAAAATGCATGTGAATTTTACAACGCATGAAAAAGTTTACAATGTTTTATTGGGGGTAGTGTGTGTTTCTCTGTGTGGGGGGGGGGGGGAGGAGGTATTATTTATCTTTTTTTTTTCTCTTTTTAAATAGTTTTAGTTTAAAAAATATAAAATAAAATAAAAAGAGCATAGTAGTATTTTTATTTGGTTCGCACTACAAGAAATACAACCATTATCGGCAACACTAATAGCGGCGACAACATCTTTAGCGGCGGCAAATCGAAAAGTCGCCGCTAAAGGTCCTGTCGCCGCTATTGGTGTCGCCGGTAATGCCTACCTATCCGAATCCGCATTTTCACGTTCTGGTGAACGCCAACCGTTCGATCATTTTTGTAATCCAATGGCTGAGAAACTCGTGGAACGCACAAAACCAATATCGGCGACAATATGTCGCCGCAAAAGACCTAAAATTGTCGCCTCTAAAGGTAGAAAAAAAACGCGCCTACTTTTCCCTCTATGTATGTCGCCGGTATTGATTCTTTTGTCGCCGCTATTGGGTGTCGCCGCTAACGGTCGATGCAGATTACACCCACTTGCTTCCTCTTTCTGCTTCGATCTGCTCTCATTTTGTTTCATTTTCTCGATCATTTGCTCCGACGATTCTCCCTCATTTAATAACATATAGTAGAAGAGATACCGCCGTCCACCGAAAACATCCCCTCTCCGACCACCGACAATGTTGCTGCTGTCAATTTCCTTCTCCCGGGTTCGTGTTTCCTTCTTCATCTCTTCCTTTCTTTCTATTTTAATGTCGATTTCCATAAGAATTTGTGATTAATTGCATTTTTGTTTTCAAAAAGCTCTTTTCCTCTTCGGTCACCACCACTACCGTCGGTTGTTGTTGTCACCGGCATCAACTACCACTGTTGCAGCACCGAAGACTACCATCACGAGTTGAAAGAGGGAAAAGCTTTTGGGAACCACAGGTGCATTTTTTTTTAATTTTTTTGTATGTGTGCATTTGTGTGTGTATTTTGTATATATGTGTGTATTTCATATATTTGTGTGAAATATGTTATATGTGTGTGTATTTCATATATATGTGTGTGAAAATTGTGTGTATTTCATATATGTGCGTGTATAAAAAATACGTGTATATGTGTATAATGTATGCATGTATGTATTTGTATGCAATTTGGATTGTGTTCATGGTTGTTTAATTTGTATAAAAAGTATGTATATATGTGTATGATGTATGTATGTGTGTATTTATGTGCAATTTGGAGTGTGTTGATGGTTGTTTTATGTGTATAAAAAGTATGTATATATGTATAATGTATGTATGTGTGTATTTGTATTAAATTTGGAGTGTATTTGTATACAATGTGTAAACTACAATGTCATAATGGAAAAAAGAAACAAAAAACAAGTAGGACGCTATTATTGAAATGTTATTTAAAGTAAATTACTATAATAGTTCCTATGTAATGTGTATTTGTAGATAAATTGGTAATTATTAGTTTGATGGTTTGTTAGTTTGATTGTTGGTTTAACTTAGAAGGTTAATGTTAGTTAGTTGGTTTGTTAATTTGATAGTTTGTTGATATATAGATAAATTGGTAATTGTTAGTTTTCTTATCATTTGGTAATTTAGTTTGGTTTAAGTTAATAGGTTAACTTACAAGTTTATATGTTGTTATTTACTATGTAGTTGGAGAATCTTCGATCAATGTCCAACGATCCGGAGTCAACTGTGGAACTTATAGGATGGAACAACGGTGGCGGGATGATGACACGTCGTATTAGTTTTATCTTTTATTAGAGATTGTAGTATGACATAAATTTATAAGAATTTTGTTATTTATTTTGGTGTATGTATGGTATTATAAAACTTGGATGTTATGTAATCGTTTTTCTGCATTTAACGTATCGGTTTTTCTGCATTTAACGTTATTACGTATTGGTTTTTGGATAGCCGAGAATGGCTGCTTTAAAAAAATAAAAAAAAATAAAAAAATAAAAAAATAAAAAAAAACAATAGCGGCGACTTTGGTGGGCAATAGCGGCGATTTTTGTTGCCGCTAATACCCTTTTTTCTTGTAGCGCGGGGATAATTCTTGTAAATTTTGGAAACCCTATCGATTGAGTTTGTCAAATAAAACTAACAGTGACTGAACTTGTGATTTTTTATAAACCATGATGACGGTTAATGTAAATTTGTCTTACTAAAATTAAAAAATAAATTATTATATTAATATAATAGAAATACAAGAAATAATAGTAGTTTTATAATATTATAATTAGCATGAATACTGTCGGTGGATAACGATATAGAATCTTAATTTCCGTTTGTAATCTTAAATACTTTAGTTTTAATTCACTCCAATACATTTCCATAAGATTTAGTCACGTGTGTGCTCCAGTTGTTATATGATCAAATACTTAATTTAAATTTAATCATTTAAAGTATAAAAAGAATAGGTTGTTGTCAATCTAATAGGGGCATGATCCAATAAGAAGATGATTATACATGGGTTGGAATTTAAGCTAACCCAAAACAAAATACATTTGGTAGATTGTAATTCGAGCACCTTGCTGTTCATTTTAATAAAATCTAACTGATAAAAGAAAAAAGGTAGATTTCTAACCGGAATAAAGGTTGATATATAGAAACCCGGAAAACAAAACATTAGAAGTATGAAACAACCTCTTCGATGTTCATCGGTAGATCATCCTTGGACCACTACTGTCTGACATTTCCATAATTGGCAGAAACTGCAATCGTTTACATTATCAACAGCTTCTTTGATGGCTATTACTTGAAAGATAATATATGTATTTTAAAGTTAATTATTTAGTAACTAACATATTTATAGTTTCATATATAGTAACTGTTGCAACAGTTCAATGTTACATTGAAACAAAAGATGTCCAAAGTAAGTTGTTTTTATTATTCTGAATTCTATTACTTTTTATAACAAAATTATATACACGATAATCCCATGTAAACGTATGAGTATAAGGATAATAAAACTCGTGCATGCAAGACATAATTAAAGAGAAAACATATGTTTATCTGGCTGGTTGAATACTTACTTTAACTGGTGTGATTTCACGTCTATTTTCTAAACGTTGTCCTTGTTTTTATAATCAATTTTTGTTTTATTGATTATAGATTAAAAAAAAAGGTGAGGGTTAAGCAGCACATCCGATGGTGTCCTTGCCAATGTTAGATTTATATGTGCCTTTAAAGACTTGTAGTTATGATCTTCAGATCCCTATTGGTAGACAAACCTAACATTTTTCACAGACTAGGTGAACTAGGTGACTACTCCAGAAATCACTAGTCACTGTTTCTTCTGAATTGTCTGTTGTAATATTGGGCAAAATTGTTGTAACTCTTTCTTCTGTAATAATTTAAAAAGTATGTAACTCTTACTGTATATTCCATCGTCTTTCCATCTGACACCCATGATCCAGTAAGAATAATGAATGCATTGGCTATCTAAACAAAACCCAAATTAGATGGAAAAAAAAATCACAAAACCTAATAAGAAATAGAAACTATTTCCTTCTAAATAAACCAAACAAACTTGGTGTCTATACTTTATACTGTATTATTATATATATATTAAAGTTGTGGAAGAAAGGAATAGTGAAGTTGACATACTTTTGTCCAGGTTTGGTCCCTTGATTTACATATCCGGTCTCTGTACTTATTTAATTAATTTATTCATGTCCTTTTGTTTGTGTTCCATTCAACTTCCCATTTTTTTGGCAGAATTGGTCCCTGCATTATTGTTGGAAGTTAGGAATACTAAATTTGGATTTTTTTGGCAACTTTGCTCATTATTCTTTACCCATTTTGATATTTTTGGTCCTTGCAATCAATGTTTTTACACTTTTTTGGAACCTTTTAATGTTTAAAGTTTGGCCACAAAACTTTAACGGTTTGACAACTTTGATCCCTTTTCTAAAAAGTTGCTAATTCCTACCCCTTTAATTTTTTAGCCATTTTCACACTTCTGGTCCTTGCAGTCAAAACTTTTATATTTTTTGTCCGGAGCAAAGCCCGGACTTTTCATCCTTGCACTTTCTTTGTCTGTCATATTTATCAATTCGGAAACAACATTGAAAGCTTATGGGCCCCGCGTAGCGGGGGTAACCTTTCTAGTTATAATAAAGACATCTTTCCGATTTACATATTATTTGAAAGCCTTATAATTTTCATAATTTTCAATAATATTGTATTGTCTTTTAATAACTATTATTAATCGTTTTAACATCAACATGCTATATAAATTATTATATGTACCTTTAGATTATATATTTCTATATTTAGTTCTTGGTTTCTTAAAAGACTTCTAGACTTAAGTGTTTATAGAATGTTGCTAACCTTTTGTGTGCATGTTTTTTTTGGTAGATTTCATATAACCAAAATTGTAATGTTTTAGAAGACAATTTTGATTAATTGTTATTCGAAAAAATATAGTTTATGAAGATTAATCCAACAAATAGGTAATATAAAACGTCTTTGGATTTACCTCAATCATAATATTTATGTATCAATATTGGTTTCTTAAAAAGCTTCATGCCCTAAGTGCCTATACAATGTGTTTATGAAATATTGTTAATGTTTGTGTTAATGTTTTTCTTTGGTCGATTTTATATAATCAAAATTATAATGTTTTGGAGACAATTTTGATTAATCGTTAATGCTAAATTCGAATAAACATAATTTATGAAGATCAACCTAAAAATAAATAATGTAAAATGTTTTTTCCATTTACCTCAATCATATTAGTTTACATATCAAAAATGAACTTCAAGTTGGATATATATTTGTTCAAAAAATATAGATAGCTCAAAGTCGGTTATTATATTAACAATATTTATTTAAGTTTATATTATATTTTACAGAGTTCATTTTTTATTTAAAAATTATAACTTTATATAACTATCGTTTATGTTTGTTTCATGCGGTATAGATATAAAAGGTCTTTGAATTTATGTTACAACAAAACAAAAATGATAAAAGGTGTTTGGATTTATAAAAGTTGTATTGGGTGTTTGTATTCTTTAAGATAAATAGTTAAAATTAGATAATTAGTTATAACAAAACGAATGGACGAAGATATATTTCAATAAGTTTCAATTATATAAAATATTAATATTAAGATTATCTTTGTTTAAACATTTGATAAACTTTGATTATATAAATAATTAATTACTAAAAACATAAATATTTGCAGACATAGTTTACCAACATATATTAAAAAAAATATGACATATAATTTAACTATTGCACCATATTGATTTGAAACATATACAACTCAACAATTCTCAAGTAATTAGTTATCAGTAAATTAATTTTAATACATTAAACTCGTTTGTAATTTTAAATAAAATGCTTTCTTTTTAATTTTCACATATAATATATACTAAAATTATTAGTTTCACATACATATTGATTTGAAACAGATTAACTTTTTAGCTTCCAACTAATTAACAATTATTAATTTGTGTACATTAAACTCATTTATTATTTTGAAACTTATACAACTCATCAACATTCAACTAATTAACTATTTTTAATTTCATTTATAGTAATTAATCTCGTTCATAATTTAAATTTTAATTTCAACTTTTCAAATCCAACATAAAATATACAAACACTATTGATCTCTTACGCTATATTGACTTGACACCTATACAACTCTTCAAATTTCAACTAATTAATTATCATTAATTTGATTTTAGTACATTAAACACAATTGTAATTTTAAATTTAGTGCTAACTATTCAGCTTTTAAAATAAAGTATAACTTATTAATTTATGTAAAATAAACATAAAAAGGGTTCAAATACTATTTTTAAAAATTTACAAAAAAATAATAATACAGGGTTAAATGTAAAACCTTAATCGAAATGTCAAGTTAATTAAAAGATTAACTAAAAACTATTTTTTGCAAAATGCTATTTTCCAAGTTGATAGTTTTTTAGTTAATTAACGATAACATTAGATTAAGATATTTAAAATCTATATAATGCTATTTTAAAAAAACAATGTTGATATTTGAAACAATAATTATCACTGAAACTTAAAAAATAATCAAATAATTTATTTTTAGAATAATTAACAATAAAAATACCTAAAAATAATAATATAGGGTTAAATGTAAAACCTAAATAGAAATGTCATATTAATTAAAAGATTAACTAAAAACTATATTTTTATTGCATTAATTATATCTTCCAATTTGATAGTTTTTTAGTTAATTAACGATAACATTAGATTAAAACGGTTAAAAGCTATATTATGTTATTTTAAAAACAATGTTGATTTTGAAACGATAATCATGATCAAACCTAAAATAAATTATTCAATTAATGTATTTTTAAAATAATTAACAATATTAATAGTTAAAAATAATATCGGTTCAAAACTTGTATTTAATTTTATTTGCGTACAACCAGCATATATATATATATATATATATATATATATATATATATATATATATATATATATATATATATATATATATACTAGGCGAATGCCCGCGCATTGCGCAGAAACATTTATATATTTGAAGTTTTTACAAATATATATATATTTTTTAAATATAACAATAAAGTTGTTGTTAAATTGATATAATAATTCGTATACTAAAATGATATAATATATTAATTATTTTGAATTATATGATAATATATACATCTATTATAACTGCATAACCTCAATTTTTTGAATGATTTCTACCTGCGAGTTACACATGAATAAACTTAAATATAATATATGGTGTATTGTTATTTATAGTTGTTGTTATTGTTAATTATTTTTTAAAATTTTATGTGCTTAAAGTTTTAAATTCTATCATTATAATTATCTAAAACATCAAACATTAATTTTTTATTTTAAAGGTAACAATATAATCAGTTATATAAAGTTATTTTTAAGTATTGTTATTGCAAGTTATTTGAAGCTACTTATTTGAAAACTTTTAACGGTTATAAAAATATATTTAAGAAATATTTTAGTTAAATTGAGATTACAATTTAGTTTTTGCATTTATCACTATAATTTATCACTTTTAACAATTTACAAAATATTCTTTGGTTTTTTAAGTAGAACTGAAATTTATATTTAAGTTGACATTGTAATGTAATACTTAAATTAACAATTTAAGTATTTTGTTCAAACTGCTTAAAAGTTGTAGCTTTAAACTGATAATGGTTTACATACAACATATTAAATCTAATAAATTAAGTATAATATGCTAAAAGTTAAAAACATAACTTTATTAGTAGAAGTAAAGATATTATTTTAAAATTGAAACTTAGTTTATTTATGATTAGACTTTAGGCTTGATATTTATTTAATCTTATTAACCATCTTATAATCATTATTAGAAAGACACTTCAATTAATCACTTTTATCTATTTAAAAAATATTATTTGGGTTGTTTAAGTTAAACGAAAACTTATATTTAAGTTGAACCTGTAATGTTATATTTAAATTAATAATTTAAGTATTTTATACAAATTGTTCCAAAATTGTATCTTTAAAATGATAATGGTTTACATCCAACAATATATTAAAACTAATAAATTAAGTATAATATGTTAAAAGTTAAAAAAACATAACTTTATAAGTAGAAGTAAAGATACTATTTTAATATTGAAATTTAGTTTATATATGATTACACTTTAGGTTTGATTTTTATTTAACCTTATTAACCAACTTATAATTATTATTAGAAAGAAAATGAAAAGTCATGGGAGTTTCAAATGAATATGGTGAAAGGAAAAATGTTTCCTTTATAAGTATACCAGGCGAATGTCCGCGCGTTGCGTAGAAACACCTATATAGTTGAAGTCTTAAGAAATATATGTTTTTTTAAATATAACAATAACGTTGTTGTTAAATTTGATATAATATTTCGTATACTAAATTGATATAATATATTGATTATTTTGAATTGTATAATAATATATATACATTTATTATAACTGCATAATCTTAATCGTTTGAATGACTTCTACCCGCGAGTTACACATGAATAAAATTAAATATAATATATGGTTTAATGTTATTTATAGTTGTTGGTATTGTTAATTAATTTTAAAGTTTTTTTTTTAATGTTTTAATTTCTATCATTATAATTGTTTAAAACATAAAACATTGTTTTTTTATTTTAAAGGTAACAATATAATCATTTATATAGAGTTATTTTTAACTATTGTTATTGTAAGTTATTTTAAACTACTTATTTGAAAACTTTTAACGATTATAAAAATATCTTTAGGAAATGTTTTAGTTAAATTGAGATTACAATTTAGTTTTTGCATTTATCACTACAATTTATCACTTTTAACTGTTTACAAAATACTCTTTGGTTTTTTAAATGGAGCTGAAATTTATATTTAAGTTGACATTGTAATGTTATATTTAAATTAAAAATTTAAGTATTTTGTCCAAACTGTTCAAAAGTTGTAACTTTAAACTGATAATGGTTTACATACAACAACATATTAAATCTAATAAATTAAGTATAATATATTAAAAGTTAAAGACATAACTTTATAAGTAGAAGTAATATATTATTTTAAAATTGAAACTTAGTTTATTTATGATTACAGTTTAGGCTTGATATTTATTTAACCTTATTAACCAACTTATAATCATTATTAGAAAGACAGTACAATTAATCATTTTTAACTATTTACAAAATATTCTTTGGGTTGTTTAAGTTAAACTAAAATTTATATTGAAGTTGACACTGTAATGTTATATTCAAATTAACAATTTAAATATTTTATACAAATTGTTCCAAAATTGTATTTTTAAAATGATAATGGTTTACATCCAACAATATATTAATACTAATAAATTAAGTATAATATGTTAAAAGTTAAAAAAAACATAACTTTATAAGTAGAAGTACATATATTATTTTAATATTGAAATTTAGTTTATATATGATTACACTTTAGGTTTGATATTTATTTAACCTTATTAACCAACTTATAATTATTATTTGAAAGAAATTGAAAAGTCATGGGAATTTCAAATGAATGTGGTGAAAGGAAAAATGTTTCCTTTATAATATAGTATGATATGATATGATATGATATGATGATATGATATGATATATATATATATATATATATATATATATATATATATATATATATATATATATATATATATATATATATATATATAGGGAAATGATCAAATGACAACACCTAAAAGGTTGAGAACGCGAGAACAAGTATATTCATTTGTGATTCCATGTATTCATTTGTGGAGAAATGATAAATTTTTACGCACAATCAACATGAATATGCTTTTTCTCTTCAATTGAAATTAAAGTCGTAAAAATTTATCATTTCTCCACAAATGAATACATGGAATCGCAAATGAATATACTTTGTTCTCGCGTTCTCAACCTTTTTGGTGTTCTCATTTGATCCTACTCCTATATATATATATATATATATATATATATATATATATATATATATATATATATATATATATATATAGGAAAATCGCAAAAAAGTCACTATATTACCATAAAATTTTGAATTAACACTGAGTTTTTTTTCACAATTATGTCAATATATTTACAGTTTTGTTGCAATAGCAACAAAATGATCGGTTCTACCTATTCTCCAGCTAACCACTTTTTTCGAGTTGCAATAAAGTCACTATGTTTACCAAAATTGCGATTTTGACACTGTTTTTTCTCAATTACATCAATATATTTACAGTTTATTGCAATTTTAACCAAATAATTGTTATCATCAATCTAGCATTTTACTAAATAAATGACATGACAATATTGTGACGTGGAAGCCACATCACACCATCAACCTAGATTTCAGTCCATCATGATTCAACTTCTCGTTCTGTAATCCAGTTAGTGAAGCTCTAGAGATTTCGGAAGGATAACTTAGGAAATGACGTAAACATCGAAGTTTTGGTCATGACTATTTGGACCTCATTAAATTGAGTAAGTTACACTTAATCTTATCTAACCAACTTAGTTGTTTCAAGAATATTCAGGAGAATTGGTTTATTCATGTAACTTTATTCCAACAGTCCTCACATTCTACCATAAAAATGACATATATCACCACACATACTATAGTGAGATAACTCACCTGAATTTTCTTGAAACAACTAAGTAGGTTAGATAAGAGTAAGTGTGACTTACTTAATTTGATGATGTCTGAATAGTCTCGAGCAGAACTTCGTCGTTTACTTCCTTTCCTTAATTATCATTCTGAATCATTCAGAGCTTCGCTGACTAGATTATAGAACAATAAGTCGAATCACGAGGGGCCGAAATCTCGAGAGGGAGAGAGAGAGAGAGAGAGAGAGAGAGAGAGAGAAAGAGAGAGAAAGAAAGAAAGAGAGAGTTAAAAGAATTATTGGAAAGAAATGAGGAGGGGTGACTCTCCTTCACAAGTAGGTTTTTGCCTCGTCGCGTCGCGCCTTATAAAGGGTTACGTCGTGGCCATGGATCTGACTGACTTTTCTTTCGTGCACACATTTTTGAACGTGTGGAGTCAGGTGCATTTAATAAAACACGGCACGACACATAGAGGTGTGATGTGGCTTCCACAACACAATATTATAATATTATTTATTTGGTAACGTGCTAGATTGATGGTAACAGATTATTTGGTTGATATTGCAACAAATTTGTAAATGTAGTGACATAACTGAGAAAAAAATACAGTTTCAAAATCACAATTTTGGTAAATGTAGTGACTTTATTGCAATTCGGGAAATATAGTTACCCGGAGAACAGGTAGAAGCAGTCATTTGATTGATATTGCAACAAAATTAAAATATAGTGACATAATTATGAAAAAATGTTTGGTGTCAAATTCGAAAATTTGTGGTGTATATATATATATATATATATATATATATATATATATATATATATTTTTGATGATAAGAGTACAAAATTTCTACATCAACTTATTAATTTTAATAATAGTTAAAAAATAACAATAATTAAAAAATTAGTTTAACTTTTTTCATAAATAACCCGAATGTAAAGACGAGTTTATATATATATATATATATATATATATATATATATATATATATATATATATAAAATATGTTTTGTATTTATTTAATAGTAAAATTATTATTTCATAATTCATAACTTCAAAATATTTTATTAGATCCAATGCAATCGTAGCAATCGTATAGATATTCGCCTCTAATGCAGTAAAACCTTAAATTTGGTGATATACTTTTTATTTGCACCATTTTTGCCGTTAAACCTGTTTTTTTTTTCTGTATTGTGTATATTTTTAGTTTATTGACATACATTGTTTTATTTAAACCATAACCGTAATATGTGTTAATAACGACAATTGTAGGGATAAACATAAACCATTAGACTATTAGTAATGAGCCCGTTGAGGTGGTGTTATAACACTTTATAACAAGAAGTGGGGATGGTGTTCATGGTGTTATAACACCGTTAAGAGAAGAGAGATAGAGAGAGAGATATCTTTTGCAACCAATAAATTCTCTCGTTTCATGCAGTCATAACGACGACAAGAAAGGGGGGGGGGGTGTTCATCTCGTTATGATGCCGTTGAGCCTCCCCGCGTCAGCCAAAACACGGTTTCTTGTACCCATACCGTATGCTCTTAAAGATTTCACAAATTAACAGATATTGTTCATTAGTATCATGATGTTTTCATTTATTACATTCTAACCTCTTTTACTAGAAGTTTATAAATATGACACGTCTTGTCAAATTTTTAGAAAATAAATTTGATAGAATTTAGCTATAATTATATGGTTAACTATCATATGATCTACAAAAATATTAGCAATCACGTGATTTTACTATTAAAACAATATACTTTAAAATGCACAATATAGTTTAAAACGGGTTTGGTGGTAAACAGAGGATTGGAGGTCAAACATTAAATTTAAGGTGGTTGGAATGGGTCGGAAAGAGGTGATTCGGGCTAGCAGTAATGGTGTATCTGGGTCGGCCAGATGTACAAACACCAACCCGGGATACTGTTAACTTAACAACAAGAAGTAATTGTTGTTACGTAAAACGAAGCATAGGTCAATAGCAACACACGTTGGGCAAAGATCTTAGGACAAACATATCCGAGAAAAAAGTGCAACGTAATGATACTTGCAATAAACAAATATAAAGCAATACAAGCCAAACACTTGTCCTTACCTGAACTACACAGAAAACTGGTTAATAGTTTGAACTAATACACTTGCAATTTAAGGTGGTTGGAATGGGTCGGAAAGAGGTGATTCGGGCTAGCAGTAATGGTGTATCTGGGTCGGCCAGATGTACAAACACCAACCCGGGATACTGTTAACTTAACATCAAGAAGTAATTGTTGTTACGTAAAACGAAGCATAGGTCAATAGCAACACACGTTGGGCAAAGATCTTAGGACAAACATATCCGAGAAAAAAGTGCAACGTAATGATACTTGCAATAAACAAATATAAAGCAATACAAGCCAAACACTTGTCCTTACCTGAACTACACAGAAAACTGGTTAATAGTTTGAACTAATACACTTGCAATTGCCTATAAAAGTCGATCATCACCAAAAGAAAGAGGTAATGTTTTCTCACCATAAGCGATTTAGCAATACTTAAAATCGACGTCTAACTTAGGCATCACAGAGCAATATCGGGGTCAATCCCTCGGTATCGCTTTCTAACCTAGCATTTATCTATCTTTTGCACCGTGCCTTCCTGTTTTTTGCAATAGAACAGGAGACCAACAAATTATAATCAAGCATCCAGGAGGCTAGGTAACAACATTAGCGTCATCCTTATCATCATACTAAACAAGTAACCTTAACGGACAATACAAAATACAACATAATGAACAACACCAACAGAGCCATCAAAAATATGCATACCAAAAACCACAATTCAAAATAGATAGCAACAACAACACAATTGTGATTGGCACAACAAGAAATGATCCTTAGGTCAGCTTCAAGAAATAGAACGTTGCGAGCCTTTAAAACAATCCAATGATAAAACAGCCAGATACGCACAATAAAGAGAAAGACAAAGCAATCTTAGACGAGCTATTTATTAAGAAATACACACAACAACAACTAATAAAAGGAGACAAACCAATCCTAATATCCGGCCATATCCAGACCATATGTATTCACCGAATATATTGTGAATGTGGTTGTTCCACAGAAATCATGTACAACTATTGCTTTTCAAAATTACCAGAAATAATGCAAAAGGAAATGAAAGTGCACAAGTCGCACCTAACAAGCTTCATATGACACTCAGTATGGCCATTAAGAGTAATATCGGTACCATTAACCTTGAAATACCATCACACACCTGCAAAAAAAACATACAAACAATATATTATACAACCATACAATCCTCGTCACCATATAACATAATCTTTGGAAGAAATTTCATGAAAACATTTGAAGTAATCGCCTATGTGATCCATAACCTAATCAGGTTTAAGACCCTAAGGGGATATGGGACAACTTACAGTGAACTACTAGTAATAATAGTGTTAAAACTGATAGTAGAAGAAGGTGCCCCGACAATGGAAGAACAAGCAGGCAATCTAGACAAATCGGAAACCGTCGTGATAAATAGCACGTACCCAGACCAAAGAATCTGCATAGGACGTATATTACCAATCATACTCCGAGAAAACCTTGTCAGCCTGTTAAAAGAATATGTTGATGTAGTCGCTTGGCAACCAACAGACATGGTTGGGGTACCAAGACATATGATTGAGCACAAACTCAATGACATGCCGGTAACAAAACCAACATGGAAAAAGAAGAAAGGTAAATTAGGAGAACTCAACAAATCCATAAATGATAAAGTGGACAAACTAGTAAATGAAGGCATAGTCCGGGAATCTTTATTCCCATCTTTTGTAGCTAACCCGGTCTTAGTGAAACAAGATGACAAACAATGGAGAATGTGTTTCGACTTCACATACCTGGCGAAATCATGCCCAAAAGATTGGTACCCACTTCCAACAATCGAAAAAAAAAAGATACAATCGTTAGATGGACACAAATGGGAATTCTTCTTAGATGCATACAAAGGATACCATCAGATCCATATGTGCAAAGGAGATGAAGAAAAAACATCCTTTTACACAGATAGAGGAACGTTTTGCTACACAAAAATGCCTTTTACACTAAAAAAAAGCATAGGAGCAACGTATCAAAGATTTGCAGACAAATATTTTGATCTAAAATAGGCCGAAACATCGAGGTATACATAGATGATATGGTCATAAATAGCAAGAATGGCAACGCTTTCCTAAATGACATAAGGGGTTCACATGAAATTAAACCCATGTAAATATTTTTTTTGAAGAAGAAGGCATGTTCCTATGACATATGATCACAAAATAAGGAATAAAAGTAAACCCTAAAAAGTTTGACTTGATAATACATATGGGATCACCAAAAATAGTCAAGGAAGTGCAAGCATTCAACGACAAGTTAGTCACATTAGGACGCTTCCTATCAAAGTCGGCCGAAAAAATATTGCCATTCAACAAGACTCTTAAAAGGATATAGGACAAGAAAGATTTTAAGGACATATGAAGCGGAAAACACTTTAAAGAAACTCAAGACAACATTACGAGAATTACCAGAATTAGCATCACCACTCCTAGGTGAAACGCTAACAATCTACTCATCGATATCAAAATTGGCGGTAAGCGCAATACTAGTAGAAAAAAGAATGGAAAAACAAGTACCCATATATTATGTAAGGCGAGTTTTACAAGGACCCCGAGATAGGCTACTCTGACATGGAAAATCTAGATTTATACATTATCAATACGACAATACGATTAAAAACGTACTTTTTGGCACATTCAATCGAGGTATTAACCAATGTGCCAATACATCAAGTGTTGTTAACGCCATAGAAATCAGGGCCTCTAGCCAAATGGGCAATTAAGTTAGGGGAATACGAGATCGACTTCAAACCATGGATAATCATAAAGGTACAGGCGCTAGTAGACTTCATAAACAAGATCAATTAAAACAAAATCAAAAGGAAGCACCCCACATGACTTATGAAGGGCACACGACACCACGACAAGGTCGTAACATTACCTTGATCAAATTATACTTCCAGATGATTCAAAGCAACATCAAATCATACCCAAAACGGTGCTCAAAATAGAAGATGTGAGAGCGGTCATGTCAACCTCAACATAAGGCTAGAAAGAATATGAGAAAACCCGTCATCCAAGGGTATTCTGGTGTTAACCAACAACTGGTCCACAGAAAAGACATTTTGCCCCAAACCATGCAAGATGCAAGGATGACCCAACTGGATTAAAGCGATGCAAGGACGCGCCCACGTACAAGTTCGGTTAATTTTCCCTACGAAATCAAAGATTCGCACCCCTAGGAGCGGGTATGAGTTGGAGTAAAACTATATATACAAGCTTGTAAGCCTATCATACTTTTAAGCTTATAAACTAACTTGAGCATGGTCTTTCTACCAATGTGGGACTCATTCCCACACCCACCTCTCTTGCTGACTTCTATTCTGAATTACCCATCTTTGAGCATCAATATCAAATTTATATATACTCCATTTAGGACATACGATATATCGTTTCAAATCTCTCACGGAGAAGAACATAAACCACTTAGAGTTAATGATATATACATATGTATATATTTATATCTGTCCAAAGTTACTAAAATATACATATTTATACTAAAATTTCCAACATCACCATCAAAATGGACCAAATGCGTGATTCACCATAGATGCAAGCTCAAGTAGGCATTTAAATCCTTAATTGGAGAATATAACTACCGTAAAAAAATTTAGCACCTAAACTCACTACTAGAAAACAGCCCTTTAATGACGCGCGAACAATGACACGCGGTGATTTACGATACGCATTTTTTGCGTGTCCTAAAAATGATGTCGAATTTCCAAAATTTGAAGGATAGAGGACACACATTTGTCTGCGCCCCAAAATTTGTGTCCAACAAAAAAAACTACAAACACGGAGGGCACCTAATTTAAATGGGTGTCATGTAAAAGTGTCGTTTTATATTTTTTTTCATGAACACGCATTAGATTTTTTAAATAGCGGGGGAAATGAAATCCCAAAAAATTAAAAACACCGCCTTTAGTCTTCCCCCACCTCCAACCCTAACAAACGGAAAGCTTCATCTGATGTTTCACAAATCTTGCAACACGATTCGCGAACGGAAAACTTCATCGACAATTACAACTCATCAACCGTGCCATAATGAAGGAGATATCCTCGTCAATCGAAGCTAGCAGTTCAGCGAACCCTAATCGACACCTCCACCTTCTTGTCTCTCCTCCTCCCCTAGGTTTTCTCTCGTCTCTATCCTCCAACATATGAAGATTTTGGAAGATGTGAAGGGTGTAACCGAAGGAAACCCTAAATCCCTCTCACAGTCAACAACTACAACCCTAAATCTCTCTTCTTTGCACTTGAAGATCTTTTTGATGGATAGTGTTCGTGACTTGGATGAATTCTTCCAATCGGCCACTATAACTACAAGCAGCTCGACAACCACATGTTCATCAGTTTCTGGTTACAAGAAAAAGGTTTTTAGTTAGCAACCAGATATCAAGTCAAAGGTTAGTTGTCGCTATCATGAATTCTGTTTTAGCTTGAATTTCTTCGTTTTTATAGTGATTTTGTTGCTTCGAGTTCTCGATCTGAATCAGTTCACACTCATAAGGATTCATGGAATATTCTAAGCAAGCCTCAGTTGGCCACCTCTTTTTCCTTTATCTATATCCTCTCTCTTCTTGATCCCCATTACCCTGTATAACTAGCACTCCCCCATCCTTCATCTTAGTAATCCCCTCCGTCGAACCCTATTTTCTGTTGATTTTGAACGAGGAAGGCATAAGATTTTGCTTTGTCCTGATACATCTGACGTCGTCGTGGTGTAGGAAAGATGAGTCGCCGGAGTCCAGGCCAGCTAACAGCGTCGCTGGAGTTTTGGGAAGCTAACGATGTCATCGAGTCGAGTGCAGGTGACGTGTCAATTATTGGTTTATCGAGTAATATTTAATGTTTTGGGGATTTTTGATTTTTGATCAATTACTGAATGTCTGTCATTTTCTTTCTAGAAAATGAATGTAGTGCATGCTTCTTAATCTTGTGCTCTATGAGTACCACTGTCACTATCTTTGGCAACTGTTGGATTAGGTGTCTAAGCCCATAACTATAATTGGTATGTACTTGAATTGATAGCAGCACAGTCCTTTTGGGTTGCCCTCAACCTAGCAACTGGACAAGGAAATTATGAAAGGAGAGATATTAATTTATAAGATTAATGAATTAATATAAATGATTTATTAATATGTTAAAAGATTAATATATTAATTAGAAATCATTATGTTTAATTAATAGTTAGCCAGAAATTAATCAGAATTAATTTTGGGGTTAAAAGAATTAATTATAAAGTGCAGGGACTAGTTTGCAATTAACTGATAGTTGAATGGAAGGATCCAGAACTCCCTTGGAAGGGGGTGGACGAAAACCCTAGGGGAAACCCTAGAGAATTCGTCCAAGGGGTCCAAGATAAGGCCTTGGGTCTTGCTTAGGCCCTAAGCAAAGGATAACTAGGGTTTTCCCTAAACCCTAGTTCCCTCAACTATTTAAGGAGCCTCCTGGCTCACATTTTGGGTACTGATTTCTTTGGAAGAAACCCTAAGGCCGAAATTGCATACTCTCTCCATCCTCTCTCCTCCAAGTTTCCTTCTTGCTAGTTCTTGGGTGTGATTCCATTAGAGGCATTACATTTGTGGTGCTAAGCTTCCAAGAAGATCAAGATCAAGATTAAGATCAAGAGGATTATCAATTGTTTGCTATAACAATTGAAAGGTATGTAACTCCTAAACCCTAGTTTGTTAATTTCGAAATTAGCCTCTCTCCTCTAGGGTTCTTGTTTTGCAATTCAAAGTTATATGTTCAATAGTTAAAACATATATCCAAAGTAGGTTGCATGTGAACGTAGCAATTGTTTTTCTAGTTTATTTGTTTTACCTAAAACCCATTAGTGGTATCAGAGCCATTGTTTGTTTTAAATTGAATTGCTATAATTGTTGAATTGCAAATTAGGGTTTATAGCTATTAAACCCTAAAGGCCAAATTTTCGATTTCTAGGGTTTTGGATAAAAGGGTTTTTTCGAAAACCCTAGCCTCCAAAGAACCCTAATCGAAATTAGGGTTAGGGTTTTGAAAACCCTAGCCTCCTCCCTTGTAAATTTCGAAATTGCTAGAAGTTTTAGGGTTTCTTGTTTTGGATAATTGTTACTTAATTAGATTAATTGGATAATTATCCTTACCCTATTTTTCGAAATTTAGAGGGATAAGGATTAGGATTAAATTAATTGATTAATTTAATTAGATAATCCTTACAAGATTTAATAATTTGATTAATAGTTAATTAAAAGATAAATATTAAATCTAGTTAATTGGTTTATTTAAATTTAAATTTAATAGTTTGAATTTCGAAATTTATATAAACCCTTGAAGTTTTAAAATGTTTTAAAACACACCCTATATATGTATTATGATTAAAAGTTTAATATTATATATGTATAAGAATATGGTCAGTCAAATCGCTAATATGCCTCATTCACGAAGCTAATCTATAAGGGGGGTATAAGGAAACTGCCTATAAAATGGTAGTTGAATGGGTGTCCACTCTCACCCACCGCTTCCTTGATTAGTGGAGGGTCGTTAGCAGAACGGATTTGATAGGACAACTACTTCTCATTAAAAGTATAATGACATTAAAGAAAGTACTAGAACATTATTTTTAAAATCCCAACTCTAGTTACTTTAGGAAAAATGTGAAAAGTATGCTAATCCATGAAATTGCACATTATGCTTTATTGGTCGTTACTGGAGCGTGTGTGGTTAACCAGCACACTAAAAGGCACTAATAAAGAGTAGTAATGGGTATCTCATATTGTCATTTTGATGGAGCGTGTGTGGTTTACCAGCACATCAATAGTTAATGATAAAGACAATGAGGTTACCAAGCACATTTGCATGGTTATTCACATCTTGTTTGTGATCATCGGCATCCCAGTCACAAATAGAAGAGCATAATCTGAGATTAAAACATGCCATTGAATAGTTTCAATGTATCTCAAAAGAATTAGGAATTTCACTTCGTTTGTTTCGTCTAATGGTGGAATTGGTGAATCGTCATTCACCTACCTTTATGAAATTTGCACTTGGATCTCGGCATCCCATTTCTAAGTTGTGAATCTTCATAGTTGGATCCTAACCTTGATATTATATCTTTGGGTTATTCTATTAAGGTATCTTGAAATCTAACTAAAACTTTCTTTCTTTTCAGATGTCTACTCCTGGAAACACTTCTGCTTCGTCCTCCTCCAACCAAAACTTCTCTTTGCTCAATATATGCTCCAAAGTCGTTATGGATGGCTCAAACTATAATGATTGGATGCGCAACATCAAAATGGCTCTTCGTTTCGAGAACAAAGAATATGTTCTTGAAAAGGAGCTCAAAGAGCTTGATGAGAATGAAGCTACTCCTGAAGATCTTGCTGCCTACAAGAAACATTACGATGATGCTACCAAAGTGGCATGCATCATGGTGGCAACTATGTCCCCAGAACTGCAGAGGTACTATGAGGACTACTGGCCTTTCGAGATGAACAAGGACCTTATGGAAAAGTACCATAAGCGAGCTCGTCAAGAAAAGTTCGAAGTAGTCAAGTCACTCATGGCTTGCAAGATGAAAGATGGGGAGTCGGTTGTGTCACATGTGCAAAGAATGCAACGCTACATAGAGCGTTTGGTCAAGCTCAATATTCACTTTGATGAGGAATTGGCCATTGACATGGTCTTGAACTCACTTCCTGAATGTTATGGTCAGTTTATTCTAACTTACCATTTGAACAATACTGAGCAGACCTTGGCCCAATTGCACAACTTGTTGCAGACAGCTGAGGCAGGGATGAAGGGTAAAATTATACCCTCCACACCTACGAGTGCCCCTGTTTTGGCTATTGGACAGGGAAAGGGGAAAAAGAGGAAAGGTCCTCCCAAGCAAAACTGGAAGAGCAAGGCTCAAGCTGGGTCATCTAGTAATGGCCCAAAGGCTAAGCCCAATGGTTCCACTCCCCATGTTTCTGATCCAAAAGAGGCAGTTTGCTTTTACTGCAACCAAAAGGGGCATTGGAAGAGATCTTGCCCACAATATCTGCAAGATATCAAGGATGGCAAAGTGAAGCCATCTTCGGCAGGTATTTACACTATTTCTACTAATAACTCATTATCTTCTCGTTCATGGGTCCTTGATACAGGATGTGGTTTTCATATTTGTTCTGATTTGCAGGGTCTAAAGGAAAGTGAGGAGATAGAGCGAGGAAGGATAAACCTGATCATGGGAAACAGAAAGTCTTCACCAGTAACCAAGATCGGAGTTTATCAGCTTCTGCTTAGTAATGATGTTAGATTAGATTTAATAAATTGTTGCTATTCGTCTGAGATGACGAGAAACATTATTTCATTTCATGCATTGTTCAGACAAGGTTTTACATATTCTTTTAATGATTTGAATGGTTCAATTTCTGTTTATAAGAATGGTGTTTTTATGTTTGAAGCTTTGCCTTGTAATGGTGTGTATGAAACAGTGACTTGTGTTGATAGCCTAGGAAATAGTGTACTTAATATTGACTTGTCTAATAGTGTAGACAAGGCATGCTTGTGGCATTGTCGTCTTGGACACATTAACAAGAAACGCATAGCCCAACTCCAAAAGGATGGAGTGTTGGAATCATTTGACCTAAAGTCAGATGATATGTGTGAATCTTGTCTTTTGGGAAAGATGACAAAATCACCATTCACAGGGTCTTGTGAAAGAGGTGAAGGTCTGTTGGATCTCATACACACGGATGTGTGTGGGCCCTTCAGATCAACTACAAGAGATGCTAATCGATTCTATGTGACTTTCACTGACGATTATAGCAGATATGGATATATCTACTTGATCAAGCATAAGTCAGAAACTTTTGAAAAGTTAAAAGAGTTTAAGCATGAAGTCGAAAATCAATTGGGCAGAAAGATAAAGATACTTAGATCCGATAGAGGCGGGGAGTATCTTAGTATCGAGTTTAACGACTATCTGAAAGAATGTGGGATAGTCTCACAATTGACTCCTCCTAGGACACCACAGTTAAATGGTGTAGCTGAGAGGCGTAATCGAACCTTGTTAGACATGGTTCGTTCTATGATGAGTCGGGCTTCGCTTCCCATTCACTTCTGGGGGTATGCCTTAGAGACAGCCGCCCACATCCTCAATCTTGTCCCTACAAAGAAGGTTGCCAAAACACCTCACGAAATGTGGACAGGGAAAGTTCCCTCGTTAGCACATATTAAAGTCTGGGGTTGTGAAGCTTTCGTAAGACGAGAGACTTACGACAAGCTAGCAGCTAGAAGTGAGAAATGTGTTTTCATTGGTTACCCAAAGCAGTCTTTTGGATATTTGTTCTACAGGCCTAGTGAGAACGTGGTCTTTGTAGCACGAAGAGGAGTCTTTCTTGAAAGAGAGCTCATATTCAAAGAGGACAGTGGGAGCACTATTGACCTTGAAGAAATTCAAGAGTCAGCCAATGAAGGAACATTAGATGACACTAGCACTCAACCAGAGGAAACAGTTCCTGTTGAACCAATTGATAACTCATTACCTCTTAGAAGATCCACTAGGGTGAGTGTGCCACCTGAGTTGTATGGTTTTCATATTACTTCAGATGGTGACACATTCATAAGTGACAGAACACTGGTAAACTTAGATGAACCAGTCACTTATAAGGAAGCAATGGCAGGCCCAGAGGCTTCCAAGTGGAAAGAGGCAATTGACAGCGAGATTAAGTCCATGTATGACAACCAAGTTTGGAATTTGGTTGATAGTGCACCGGGTCGCAAGACAGTTGGGTGCAAATGGATCTTCAAGAAGAAGACAGACATGGATGGGAATGTGCATACATTCAAGGCTCGACTGGTTGCAAAAGGTTTCACTCAAACCCCAGGGGTTGACTATGATGAGACCTTTTCGCCAGTAGCTAAGATTAAATCTATTAGGATATTGCTCGCCATAGCTGCCTTTCATGACTATGAAATCTGGCAGATGGATGTCAAGACTGCTTTCCTTAACGGGAAGTTGGCTGAGGATGTTTACATGAATCAGCCAGAGGGTTTTGTTGATGCAAAGTTTCCCAATAGAGTGTGCAAGCTTGAGAAATCCATTTATGGATTAAAACTAGCATCTCGCAGCTGGAATCTTTGCTTCCATGAGAAAGTTAAAGAGTTTGGTTTCTCTAGAAGTGATGATGAGTTTTGTGTGTATATCAAGGCTAGTGGGAGTATAGTAACTTTTCTGGTGTTATATGTCGATGACATATTACTCATTGGTAACGACATTCCAACCTTGAGAGATGTTAAGTCTTGGCTTGGAAAGTGTTTTGCCATGAAAGACCTTGGAGAAGCTGCCTATATTCTTGGGATTAGAATATTGAGAGATAGAAAGAAGAGACTAATTGGACTTAGTCACAGCACATACTTGGATAAGGTACTAAAGAGGTTTAGTATGGAAAATTCCAAGAAGGGAGAGCTACCTATCCAGAGCAATACCAAATTGAGTAAGACTCAATGCCCGAGTACAGATGTTGAAATAGATGACATGAGTCGTGTACCTTATGCTTCCGCTGTCGGATCGATCATGTACGCTATGACATGTACTCGTCCTGATGTGGCATTTGCTTTGAGCATGGTCAGTCGCTATCAGGGAAACCCAGGTAGAGCTCATTGGATAGCACTTAAGAATATACTCAAGTATTTGCGAAGGACAAAGGACTGGGTCCTTGTGCTTGGTGGCAATGATACTTTGAGAGTAGATGGTTACAGTGATGCCAGCTTTCAGACGGATAGAGATAACTTCCGTTCTCAGTCAGGCTGGGTGTTTTTACTGAATGGAGGAGCAGTTACTTGGAAGAGTTCCAAGCAAAACACGGTGGCTGATTCTACTTGTGAATCAGAGTACATAGCAGCAAGTGAAGCGTCGAAAGAAGCAGCTTGGTTGAGGAACTTCATCGGGGATCTCGGAGTTGTTCCAACCATCCAGGAGCCTATGGAACTGTTCTGCGATAATGAAGGAGTGGTTGCCTTGAAAAAGGAACCGAGAGATCATGGTAAGACCAGACATATCGACAGAAAGTACCATTTCATCAGACATAGAGTTGAAGAAGGCCATCTTATAGTAAAGAGGGTGTCATCTGAAGATAACCCAACAGATCCCCTCACAAAGGGTCTGAGTAGGGCTAAGCATATTCAGCATGCTCGGAGCATAGGACTGAAAGATGATATTAGTTTTAGTAGTTAGATTAGTTTTATTCTGAAACTTGTAACAAAGTAAATGTAATTGACTTTTGGTGATTAAATAATAAAGTATTATTTATAAGTTTGGTTTCTGCCTTTTGTCAATTGTTTATTATTGTGTTTCATTTTTGCTTGTTTTACTTCCCGAATAATAAGATTATTCAAACTCCACAGTCACCCATACTTTTGGAAGTAAGTAGTGAATTAAGACTGTCATGAACTGGATTGTAGATTGTCTAAGGATAGACATGGCAATAGAATTGCTGCAACGTTCATGAGTACTAAGTAATTGAGATTTGAGTACTGGATAAACCCTCGCTCAGAGTATCACTTCATGGAATTCATCACGAGTAATACTGAGACGATAATATCTTATAATCTTGAAACGAAGATATATGAGTTGCAATTTACAAGTCGGTCATGCATTGGTGATACGAAAACGCATCAGTAACTTGGTGTTATAAAACGTATTGTCATGTATAATTTGATGAGTAAAAGATACAAGCATATGAGTCAACGTTTATTCGTTCCTTTTGCCCTAATAGGAAAAGCGATATCTGTGGGCCCCTCGATGATTTGGTGTTGACTTATGTGCTGGGCCCAGCCAGGACTAGATTGATGTGTTCAATTAGAAGTCCTACATCATCACAAATCAGAAATCGGGAAACATAGATTCTGGACAAAGAGATTGATTACATTCCATGTCTTATGTCTAGGGATATCTAGCAGAACGAAGGATTATATGATCACTTATCTTAGGACACATAACTGACTGGGTCAGAGTTCGGCAGCAGCTTTTTGGAAGCTACAATTTGCTGGTCAAATTTAGAAGGCATACTAGCAATTATAGTTACAGACTTATCCAAGTGGGAGACTGTTGGATTAGGTGTCTAAGCCCATAACTATAATTGGTATGTACTTGAATTGATAGCAGCACAGTCCTTTTGGGTTGCCCTCAACTTAGCAACTGGACAAGGAAATTATGAAAGGAGAGATATTAATTTATAAGATTAATGAATTAATATAAATGATTTATTAATATGTTAAAAGATTAATATATTAATTAGAAATCATTATGTTTAATTAATAGTTAGCCAGAAATTAATCAGAATTAATTTTGGGGTTAAAAGAATTAATTATAAAGTGCAGGGACTAGTTTGCAATTAACTGATAGTTGAATGGAAAGATCCAGAACTCCCTTGGAAGGGGGTGGACGAAAACCCTAGGGGAAACCCTAGAGAATTCGTCTAAGGGGTCCAAGATAAGGCCTTGGGTCTTGCTTAGGCCCTAAGCAAAGGATAACTAGGGTTTTCCCTAAACCCTAGTTCCCTCAACTATTTAAGGAGCCTCCTGGCTCACATTTTGGGTACTGATTTCTTTGGAAGAAACCCTAAGGCCGAAATTGCATACTCTCTCCATCCTCTCTCCTCCAAGTTTCCTTCTTGCTAGTTCTTGGGTGTGATTCCATTAGAGGCATTACATTTGTGGTGCTAAGCTTCCAAGAAGATCAAGATCAAGATCAAGAGGATTATCAATTGTTTGCTATAACAATTGAAAGGTATGTAACTCCTAAACCCTAGTTTGTTAATTTTGAAATTAGCCTCTCTCCTCTAGGGTTCTTGTTTTGCAATTCAAAGTTATTCGTTCATTCAGGTTCTCCCCTTCTCCTTTACCTCCCCAAACTTCCTTTCAACCAAAACAATTAAGTTTTTACTTTATAAAACTAAAAACGGATGTTTGAAATTCATTCATGTAATTTCTTATTTTGACATGCCTAATGATGCGGGAACGTCTTTGCAATAGGGTTATCAGAGTGATTCCTGTTCTTCATGCTAATGTTGGATCTCAAGGTAAATCATATGTTGAAAATATATCCACCATCACTAATTGTTCATCATCATCCCCAACTACTTACTTCCTTTTTTATTGTTGACAAAGCTTTCCGTCTGAAATTACCATGTTTTTTTTGTGTGTTTAGATTTGTATGTGATTTTTGTTTCTTGAAGGTGTCCTGGTGAACAACATGTGAGATCAACATGATGACTTTTGGTATTTTTTTTCACAAAAATTCGAGGTTTGGTTATTGTACTTTACAGGTATATGTAGGTTTGTGTTCAAGCTTATGTTTATTTTTTATTTCCATGTCTTGTGCAAGTTTTTTTATTATTATTTTAATGTGTTGGATTTTCATTGCCCACTAAGTGTTTGATCATTTGCTTCACTTAGTTTTTCAATATTTGATTATCGGATCAAGGCCCCTATCTTCGTGTAGGTGCCTTGAATTGTTGGTACAGGCCCTTTAAAACACACACACAACACACACTACTCACGTATGTATGTGAATGTAAACTTGCAACAGAATATGAAGAAGCTTGTTCTTTATATTCAATAAACAAAGTTACAACTAATGAAAGGAAAGCTACTGCTATATATACTACTTTAACTATGATATCTATCTAATTAATAGATCATAATCACGCTTCAAAACTTACTCCTAAACTAAAACTAGATATGGGATAAAACCTCTCATGAATCGGTCTTGCTTTTGAACAAGTAAACCTTCTTATTTTCCATGTTTATTATTTGTGGATATCCTCCATCAGTTACCAATACCCGTAAGCTACATGATCATGACCCATTGACCCGTAAACAAAACTATTGAACCATGATCCAACGACCCGTACCTATGACCCGATAAATAAACGATTAACCCAACACCTTGCTCGCAATATGGTATGAGTTGTCAATACATTTTTCTTACTTTTTAGCTAAAAATGTTCCATTGAGATCGACACATTAGGTTGAAAGGGGTATTGGATATATAGGTGAACAATATAGAGAAAAAGGAAACTAAAATATATGTAATGAAGGATTTGGTTAAGGGTTTGTTGAAAATCTGACCGAGTTAGCTAAGAATCCATCATAACCACCTTATGAAAGTGTTACAAAAGTAGATTTTGTTGCATTCAAGAGTATGATGAAAAGCTTAACTAATATGATTATGACTTATGTGTTAAAACCTTCACTATCTATTTTAAAGGTATTTTATAACATGATCTTGTTGAGATAAATATTATTTTATCTATGGACAAAAACGAAAATAAGTGAAAAGGGTATATATCCAAATATGTAAATACTTTTACGAGATCTGACCCTATTTGTGATCTGAATGATACAGGGGTACAAGGAGGCTCAACAACTTTAAGATAATATTTCAATGTTTTATAAAAAAAACATGAATCTTTGAGACAACTCATGTGACATGAACTGTATGTATGTATGGAGAGACATTATACATAATACATATCCCTGAAACTTTCATATAAGCTAGCCCTGTGATTTGCTAATTGTAACATGAATGAAACAATTGACGTTGAATAGCTAAAACGGTAAATTTTAAATCCAAATTACAACTCTATTATTTGTTTCTTGTCTGAATGCTAATCTGGAATCGATCCAGGTAAAAGGGATTAAATCCTAAATTCATTTATTCCTTTTATGAGCTTTTCATTTTTAAATCTTTTTTAGTCTGATGCTTACGCCTTACTTTTACTTCATCTCTTCTATCTAGAATATATGATATGGGTTATGATAAGTAGCAGTATATTCTTTATGGTTATCATTTTCATGTTTGTTTAAAAAACTAATTTTATGGGTTTTTTTGGAGAGTGGCTTGGACTGAGATTAACCATGTCACAAATGGATTCAATGCTAAGGTTGACTTGGCTTATAACACTTACGTGTGGTGCCCGGTAACTTTGTTACTATCTATTTTTCTTGTTTTCTAATTGATTAAACATGTAATGTTTTAGTCTATATGAATTTCTATCAGGCTAATCATCTTGAAATCAAGAATATAATCTCTGATTTATTTTTACTTGTAGAAAATTTTCATGGAAGTGGACCATCTTCTGCATATGATTTTCATTCTGTATGAATTTGCACATTTCTAAATCATATATTACGTTTTTTTTCTCAGGATGCAAATAATTCAAGAGAATTAAAGGAGAAACTAAAATACTATATACTTGTGAGATATCAGATGTTTTTAAAAATGATTCTCATTTTGGACACAATATCAATTGTTCTCCTGAATTTTATTTCTTTCCATGTTGTAGCCTACCATGACTAACCGGAGTTTAAACTCAATTTGGTCAGGTGAATGATCGAGAGAACAATATTATAAATAAAGTTTTCTGCCGACAACGGAGAAAAGTGGTATGTAATCCATGTTTAATTCTTTTTGTTGGTAGTCTGGAGTCTCATATTTCTCCTCAAGGTCACTTTTGAAACAACTTTCTAATTACTACAAACCAAATGAATTTTTGTTATGTGGTGTACTCAATTATTTACTTTGATGTTGTGGATTCCAAAATGGAAATGTCATCCCATTGTTGACTTCTTCACCTTAGTAAAAGAAAAGATTTTTTTATAAAGTAAATTTCTTTGGGATAAAGATTTTAGACTTAACAGATGTGTGGATGATGGTGAACCTTCTATTGTTTACCTTTGGTGCATTGAAGGTGTTTTATATTGGATTAAATGCAAGATATAGCAACCCGCTTCCATGATATGTTTATTATAGCACAATACTTTCATTTCTTTGACCAGTATTGCAATTACCATTATTTGCAATTACCATTATTTTTAATGGGGATAACACTGGTTTTTTCTTAATGTTTTTCCAATTTCGTCATCTATATTTAATCTATTTGGCAGGATTGAAGTATCTAATGACAACAGAGTTGCTTCTAGAAGGCAGAAGAAACTTTGTTTCAAATAGAAAACATGCTCATGTTCTATTGTTGCATCAAAATAGCCTTTCTTGCTATTTATGACATGTGAGGCATTTTTCTCAAGTTATGGTTTACTAAATCCATTTATCAATGATCCCATATATTCTTGACTATATTTACAAGACACGTTAAATTTAGGACTTCTTATAGCCTTTCACAGTAGATTTTACATTTTTAAAAACACATTTAAAACTAGCTTACCGATCAATTCTTTAGGGTCGTGATTCTCACGGCCCGAATTAAGTTTCCTAGTATATATATATATATATATATATATATATATATATATATATATATATATATATATATATATATATATATATATATATATATATATATATATATAAGTTTCTTGTTCTAAAAAAGTTGTATCTTGCTATTGCAGGTTGTTGAAAAGGGACCTAATGGGTTTGTCCTATAAATTATAATGGACATAGTATCATTTGTTTGCACAAAAGCCATTCGGATGTGAAAGCCTCAAGGGTTCTGATTGCTACAAGATCTGAAGGAACAGAGGCACGTGAGTTTCACAATCAGAATCAAGTGATGAAATTTGTGAGCAAATCAAATCAGTGTTGGTTTGATGGTTTCTTTTTTTTTCTTTGGTGGTTCTGGTTCACCTACTCAAACACTCACTTTACCTTTTTCTTTGTTTCGATGTAGTTTAACATACAGAGGTTGGTATTTGAAGAATGTTAGGGGATTAAAACAGTGGAGGAAGCCGAATCAGCAATATGGTAGTTAATAAAAAGAGGTGCTATTACATTGTGCACAAGTAACAAAGATCCAGATTTCCAAAATAGTTTGTGTTTTATGTTTGTTGTTATTTGGATTAGGAAGATTTGTTTTTTTAGTTTGACTGATGTTAATAAAATAACAATTAAATGTGATTTATTTTGAATATTAGTACATTTATTATATGAAATGGATTGTTTTGTTATATAAGTATTTTATTTTGTATTATGAGACTTTAAATGTGTTTCAATTTGAAAATTAGTAAATCTATAAAATATATATATTTTTTAAAACGTTTAAAATTATGACATGCAAAAATGTGTGTCATCTTTCTTTATGACAAGGGCTTTAATGATATGCAATGCGAGTCGTAAGCGCACGTTGTAAGGTTACGACACACAAATGCATGTCGTCTTCTTTATGACAGGTCCTTCCTTGACACGTATTGCGTGTCGTAAGAGCGCGTCGTAAGTTACGACACACAAATATGTGTCGTCTTCCTTTATGACAGGGCCTTCCTTAACATGCATCTACGTGTCATTTGTGGCTTTTACGACACGCAATGCGTGCCATTAAAGGGTATTTTTCTAGTAGTGACTGAATCCAATGTATCTATTTTGACCCTAACATTATATATACATAAAAATAATGTCCAAACCTAGTTAGGATACTTAAGTCCAAGATCCAATCCATAACTCTATTTCTTGAAAAGTCGAATTGTAACATACACGTTTTGAAATCGTGTTATGTAATTTGAAAAGTTAAAATAAAATATTATGAAATATTATGTGAAATTGAGTGTTGAATTCTAACAGATAGTTTTTACTAGAAATGAAGTAAAACTATGTTTAGAATCACTCATTAAATGTTGGAAGTCTTATGAGATTCCAATTAAAAGCCAATTAATGAAATTTAGCGAAAATATAAAATTTGAAATAAGTAAAATTTTATTATTGAAAGTTGTAGATAATCTTGTTAGAAACACGTAGGCAAAAACCTCATCGAAATCCGAGTTATAACGAAGAAGTTATGACCAATCGAAGATCCGCGATAAAACCGGCACGGTGCCGAATGGCGTAAAAAGTGAGTTTTTGATAAACTACTTTTTAGCCTTAGTGATCTAAATGAAAGTCGTAGTATTCGTTAAATCAAGAAGTTCGATAAAAAGAACGCCAAAATCTGACTTCGTATGAGGAAGTTATGATATTTACAAGTTTCAGCTTAGCAGTAGACAGCTAAAAACTCGAATTTTTGATCGAGTGATTTTTAGACGACACAACCTCAACGAGAATTGAAGGTCTCGTCATTAGTAGGACAACGGTAAAAAGTCTGACGAAAACGGACGTCGGATGAAGAAGTTATGAATTTTTAACGGATTTACCAGTCCCGGTCTGTTAAAAATAATAATATAAAAATAAATTCAAAATTTTCCGACGAAGTCTAAACGAAAGTTGTAGAGCATAACTTTCTCTACGCGTACATATAAAGAACGTCAAAAAAGTAGCACGTATGAGAAAGTTACGGATTTTACAAGATTGGGCACATTTTTCGATAATTTTCGCATGAATAGTGTTCGATCCACGTGGCGTCTTCTGATTGGACCGCGGTACACGTGTTACCTCCTGAGTGGACCGCAGCCGAGGTCCAATGAGCTTCGGACAGCCTCACATCGGACACCCCGTAGACACCCGCTTCGCATACGTGTCAGTCTTCTATTGGACCGGAGTCCGGTCCAATCCGAGCCTCCCATCTGCGAGCCTGCGGTCCGAAGTAAGCCAGAAACCTCGCCACCTGTCCGATGCGTGTCGCCTTCGCACAACTTTGGGTCCGAACCTTCGGACTATATATAGCATGCGAGGGCTTCCGAAGAAACCCCATTTTTCACCCCAAAATTTCCCCTTTTTCACATTTTAGCCCCGGAAACTTTCTCACGACCCCCGAAGGCCCCGGTATCACTTCTAAAGCCCGAAGCAAGCCCCGGAGCCCTGGAATTCTCGAGAATTCATCCTCTCTCCTGTCGAAACTCTGCCCGGTTTGAGCCGGTTTCTCGTTAAATAAACTCTTTACGGGAAACGAAACGCTGCCCGAATCACCGCTTATCAAAGTGAGTTCATACCCCTATAATTTATCTTTTCGGTTTCGAAGCTCAACCCTCGCAGGGCCCGGTTTTCAACGAAGAAAGTTATATTTAGAGCCGAAGTGCTGCCCAAATTACTATTTTAACCCCCGGTTATTTCACGGTGAGTTTAATATGTAGAAACAATTGTATGTTATGTGTTATATCTGCTATGTGCTTTTTCATGTTATCATCTCGAGTTGTTGTATCCGCTATTTTATAGCAAGGTTGTACCTCTAACTTGAAGTGTATGACATAGGCATCACTTGGGTATTAGTATGAACCGTTGACCATGAAGTGTATGACATAGGCATCACTTTGGCTTCGGTAGAATGTTATTCCTGAGTATTTTCCCGTGTTATTTTTATTTCTGCTATTTATGATAACAAAGTTATACCTTTGACCATGTGATCAGTTTAAGAACTCAGATTCACAGTGGTACTGGTATGTAGCCTCTGGCCATGTAGAGCATGTCCCCCAGTAAGTGAATGACTCTATTCTATGGCATTGGCATATGGTTAGACAGGGCGTGAAAACCTGAAATCTACCTTAATGTTAATCAGAAATTGTTTGTCTTCAGTGCCATTTGGGCCGAAGCGTTATTGATGTTTATCAAGTATGGAACTTGTTATATCTCATTGATTGTATATCTTTGAATCGAGTCATTGATTGATATGGAAAGCTTTTCGCATTATGCCTTTGTTGTTCCTTGCTCCTATTTGCTTCTGCCATATTGGTATATATATGGCATAACATTATATTGTATCTATTATTGAGCTCACTAAGCGTTATCGCTTACCCCTCCCAATGTTTTAACATAATGCAGGCAATAAGCACCCAGTATAGTTGGAAGACTTAGAATAGTTTGTAATAGTACTTTTGTACTTCAGTTTATGTTTGTATAAAATTACAATATCCTGGGTAGTTATGTAAAATCTTAAAACATAGTCTGTTTGTATCCAATCATTTGTAATCACTTTATCAGTGTAAAATACTATTTTATAAATATGCATGTTGCATGTTTTGGAGTAACTATATTGTCAAGTATGAAAGTTTGGGTCTTTCAGAAATATGAAAGTATAGAAAGGGGTTCTTTCAATCATGGTATCAGAGCGATTGTTTAAGTGAACTAAATCCCATGGATTGGTATTTAGACTTAAACTATTGGAAGTTCAATATATGAACTGAATCATTGTAAATATATGGATACAAACCATAGGAAACACTTAAGTGGGGTATTGGGTAGTGATAAACCCTAGTATTCTAAGATATTAAGTTACTTCAAGAATTTTAGAGACTTAGTTTATGTAAACTGGAATTTTGAGAATTTCTAGATTTAAACATGAATTGTTAAGTGAAGATGATACAATATGTATCTGGTATATTTTAGGTT
Source organism: Lactuca virosa (assembly GCF_052849685.1). NCBI lineage: Eukaryota > Viridiplantae > Streptophyta > Magnoliopsida > Asterales > Asteraceae > Lactuca > Lactuca virosa. The sequence goes on along the minus strand of NC_136433.1, from coordinate 83,805,439 downwards.
GAATACCTAATGGGGTAAGCACTAGAATATTAAGAGGAGATATGCCTTATATTATATTAAATGCTAAATGATAAGTAAATATAGCATGCTTTAGGTTTCATACCTATATTATTTGAGAAAGGTTAAGGTCTGTTGCCGACCTTGGTTTAGAAAATTTTATGTTCAGAATTCTAAAAAATTTCGTAATAGAATTTACATTAAATTTTTCGAAGTAATAAAGATACTTATGATAATTGATATTGATAAGTTTATTGATAAACGATCGAAGGATATCGTGAAATAATAAATATGAAGTGTAATCGTAAATAGTGTATTAATACCAACAGAGTGGTATTATGCATATAAAATATATAAGATAATATAATAACATCTTTGGAAGAAAGATGTGCGTTTGAAATACATTTGGATAAGATAAATGTTTTGGCATAACCGATGAAGTTGTTCCACCGCTGTCCAGATTAAAGCAGTGATTGTTTATAGAGTCAGAAGAACCGAAGATGGTGGTAAATACTTCGACAGTATTGAAACTAATGTAGTACCAGATTTAGAAGACTTAAAAGAAGATCAAAGGAAAGGCTAATGAAGTTTTCAGACTCAATAGGCCAAGACTTTGTGAGGTAGTATGTAGTTCAAGTAGTAACATTGTACAGGATGCTCAGACTTAGTATTTAATAATACTAAGTAATGATTGACTTCTATCACATCCTTATGGAAGTTCCATTGTGTGTTAAGCGGACTTTAACATACAAGATTGGGATAGTGAAATAGGTTATTTGGTTGTGAAAAGGCTGAGTGGCTTACTTGTTAGAGTAAGATAGAGTATTTAGTTGAAGAAGATATACACTCATATTATTGTATGAGAAGAAATGTTGTAGTTAGAAATAACAAAGAATCAAGTTGAAGCTAGTAGAGCTTGCTGAGATGTAGCTATAATGCAGACTTCTTAGGATAGACTCCTATGAAGTAGACTTAAAACATACAACCATGAGAAGAAGACTTACTCAGATACAGGAATGACGATGTCATGAAAGGATAATGAAATGAACAAATGTGCATGGTGAATTACATAAATTAGAAGATGATGCAGGTAGTTGAAGACCGTTTGTCTCTACACTGCTAGAGGAAATTTTGGGTGTAGTATGTCTTACAGAGTAGACACTATCCGAGAAAGAATTTATATGAAGAAATGGAAGTAAAATTTCTATCGACCTATGGAAAAGTATTAGGATATATTAAATCGAGCATATGCATGAGAAGAATTTTAGAAGGCGAGTATAAGTAATCCAATATATGTTTGATAGAAACGCGAAAACCCTAGTTGAGTCTAGGAGAAATTGTTGTATGTACTTGTTTGAACGCACTTAGGTGTGAAAATTTGCTTTGTGAAAACTTTTGAATGGTGACTTGGGAACTGCGAGACAATACTTGGGACGAGTATGAGTAGGTGTGAATAGTAGTAGAGGCCTATACTACTGGAAGCACAGGACTCACACTTGGATCAGGCAAAGTCACAAGGTTACCAAGAAGCTAGTAAATGATTTCGTTTTATTCATGTGTGTCGTTACCTTCGTTTCGGTAATGACTAAGAAGATAATTATCCTTCAAATCTTAATGTCATAAAGAATCGAGTCTGATTAGTATAAATCCGCGAAGGGAGTTGATTGGTTCAGAGAACCATGTCTTATATAGTGACGAAACTTCAGTAGGAATACTGAAGAGGTAAATGGTCGAGGTAGTCGATAGAAATATAACGATCTTCATTAAAGGATTGAGCAATCATTAACCAGAGATGTGACTGGCTATGTGGTGTTACTGGCCACAAGAAATGTTTCCGCCCTACTCTTACTAGTCAAATGGCGGGGAGTCAAGTTTTCTGTTCAACAATCAAAGAGTACTCCAACTCAAAAGGAGGAGGTGCCAAAAGCTAAAAGATGTGTATGTACGAAAGCACGAATTAGAGATACGTGGTGTTATTCTTTTTGTTCCAAAGCATCCACGTGTTGATCAAACTCTTTTCATTTTCTTTATTCCATCAGCTTGATTTATTCGATCTGATTCTAATACAAGAGTTTGGTTCGTTATGTGTCTTGTGTGTTATAAATACAAATGTCATTAGAATAAAACCATTCGAGTTGCTGTTATAGCAAAAGTAAAGACCTTATCTTGGGTTTAGTCTATAAACCAAGAAGGAGCAGGAGTCTGCAATGAGAATTGAGTTTTAACTCAAAGATTAGGATCGAAAGCCCAATAGAGAATGATGAGCGGGTGCAGGTTTGAGCACCGCTAGTAATTAATAAGTTTGAAGAGTTTGACAATCGTTTGGCAAACTAAAAGTTAAATATCGTACATTTTAGATTACCACGGAGGAAGTAAGATGGGACTCGAATGTTGTGACTAGTAATTTTCTCGTAAACTTTAGATCTTCTCACATCTTATTTGATTATGATGCCTCAGATTCTTCCGTGCCTTATAAATTCGCACATTCTTTTCAAATTGCTTGTTACGCAATTGTCCAATCATTTCATATAGATAACATAGGAAATATATCATTACTTGCTGATAAAGCCTATAGAATTAGTGTTATAGGAATTGAAAGTTATAATCTTCCTGCTAACCTAATTCCTATCTTTGATATTATTCTCGACATGGATTGGTTGTTAAAGAACCACGCAGAGCTCTTGTGCTACAAAGAGATGATATGCATCCCTATCGAAAGGGAAGATTCTATTTATGTCTACGGTGAAAATAATAAATTTCTTTCTTAAAAACTCGTAAATTTATATCGAAAGGATATTCTACTTATCCGACTTATATAGTTAATACCTTGAAAGAGGAGAAGAAAACTGTGAATGATAGCCTTTGGGTAATTATCGACCGACTGATTAAGAGTGCATATTTTCTCGCCATACGTACAACGGTTCTAATGGAGAAATACGCACAAGTTTACTTAGACAAAGTTGTGTCGAGACATGGTGTGCCACTAAAGATTATTTCCAATCGTGATACTCGCTTCACTTCTCACTTTTGGGCGAGTATGAAAAGTGAATTGGGATCTCGAGTTACTCCCAACACAGCTTATCATCCCCAGACAGATTGTTAGACGGAGAGAACAATCCAAGCAGTAGAAGATATGCTTTGTGCATATGTCTTAGGGTTCGGTAGTAACTGTGAACACCATTATGTTGACATCATGTAGGACAGAAAATCCTTGGTGGCCCTGAAATGATTCAAGACACCACTGATAAGATTCAAATTATACGAGAAAGAATGAAAGTAGCCCAGGATCGACAAAAGACATGTGTAGCAATGGAGGAGACAATCCATAGAATTCCAAGTGGGTGATACTGAAGGTAACCCCGTGGAAAGGTATTATGAAATTTGAGAAGAAAAGGAGATTGAGTCCTAGATTTATTGGACTTTTCAAAATTATCTAACCAGCATATCGCTTGGAAATTGCCTGAAGATTTGGCAGGTATTCATGATGTATTTCATGTAAGATATCTATGTAAATGCTTGAGCGTATATGATGAAACGGTTCCATTATCCAAGGTGAAACGGGATAATAAACTTATACTTAGGGAAAATAAGAATGAGATAAGAGCGAAATATCCTCATTTGTCCAAATCGTTGTGATTTCGGGGACGAAATCCTCAAAATGAGGAGGTATTTGTAACATACACGTTTTGAAATCGTGTTATGTAATTTGAAAAGTTAAAATAAAATATTATGAAATATTATGTGAAATTGAGTGTTGAGTTCTAACAGATAGTTTTTACTAGAAATGAAGTAAAACTATGTTTAGAATCACTCATTAAATGTTGGAAGTCTTATGAGATTCCAATTAAAAGCCAATTAGTGAAATTTAGCGAAAATATAAAATTTGAAATAAGTAAAATTTTATTATTGAAAGTTGTAGATAATCTCGTTAGAAACACGTAGGCGAAAACCTCATCGAAATCCGAGTTATAACGAAGAAGTTATGACCAATCGAAGATCCGCGATAAAACCGGCACGGTGCCGAATGGCGTAAAAAGTGAGTTTTTGATAAACTACTTTTTAGCCTTAGGGATCTAAATGAAAGTCGTAGTATTAGTTAAACCAAGAAGTTCGATAAAAAGAACGCCAAAATCTGACTTCGTATGAGGAAGTTATGATTTTTACAAGTTTCAGCTTAGCAGTAGACAGCTAAAAACTCGAATTTTTGATCGAGTGATTTTTAGCCGACACAACCTAAACGAAAATTGAAGGTCTCGTCATTAGTAGTACAACGGTAAAAAGTCTGACGAAAACGGACGTCGGATGAAGAAGTTATGAATTTTTAACGGATTTACCAGTCCCGGTCTGTTAAAAATAATAATATAAAAATAAAATCAAAATTTTCCGACGAAGTCTAAACGAAAGTTGTAGAGCATAACTTTCTCTACGCGTGCATATAAAGAACGTCAAAAACGAAGCTCGTATGAGAAAGTTACGGATTTTACAAGATTGGGCACATTTTTCGATAACTTTCGCATGAATAGTGTTCGATCCACGTGGCGTCTTCTGATTGGACCGCGGTACACGTGTTACCTCCTGAGTGGACCGCAGCCGAGGTCCAATGAGCTTCGGACAGCCTCGCATCGGACACCCCGGAGACACCCCGGAGACACCCCCTTCGCATACGTGTCAGTCTTCTATTGGACCGAAGTCCGGTCCAATCCGAGCCTCCCATCTGCGAGCCTGCGGTCCGAAGTAAGCCAGAAACCTCGCCACCTGTCCGACGCGTGTCACCTTCGCACAGCTTCGGGTCCGAACCTTCGGACTATATATAGCATGCGAGGGCTTCCGAAGAAACCCCATTTTTCACCCCAAAATTTCCCCTTTTTCACATTTTAGCCCCGGAAACTTTCTCACGACCCCCGAAGGCCCCGGTATCACTTCTAAAGCCCGAAGCAAGCCCCGGAGCCCTGGAATTCTCGAGAATTCATCCTCTCTCCTGTCGAAACTCTGCCCGGTTTGAGCCGGTTTCTCGTTAAATAAACTCTTTACGGGAAACGAAACGATGCCCGAATCATCGCTTATCAAAGTGAGTTCATACCCCTATAAGTTATCTTTTCGGTTTCGAAGCTCAACCCTCGCAGGGCCCGGTTTTCAAGAAAACTCCCGATTTTCAACGAAGAAAGTTATATTTAGAGCCGAAGTGCTGCCCAAATTACTATTTTAACCCCCGGTTATTTCACGGTGAGTTTAATATGTAGAAACAATTGTATGTTATGTGTTATATGTGCTATGTGCTTTTCCATGTTATCATCTCGAGTTGTTGTATCCGCTATTTTATAGAAAGGATGTACCTCTGACTTGAAGTGTATGACATAGGCATCACTTGGGTATTGGTATGAACCGTTGACCATGAAGTGTATGATATAGGCATCACTTTGGCTTCGGTAGAATGTTATTCCTGAGTATTTTCCCGTGTTATTTTTATTTCTGCTATTTATGATAGCAAAGCTATACCTTTGACCATGTGATCAGTTTAAGAACTCAGATTCACAGTGGTACTGGTATGTAGCCTCTGGCCATGTAGAGCATATCCCCCAGTAAGTGAATGACTTTATTCTATGGCATTGGCATATGGTTAGACCGGGTGTGAAAACCTGAAATCTACCTTAATGTTAATCAGAAATTGTTTGTATTCAGTGCCATTTGGGCCGAAGCGTTATTGATGTTTATCAAGTATGGAAATTGTTATATCTCATTGATTGTATATCTTTGAATCGAGTCATTGATTGATATGGAAAGCTTTTCGCATTATGCCTTTGTTGTTCCTTGCTCCTGTTTGCTTCTGCCATATTGGTATATATATGGCATAACATTGTATTATATTTATTATTGAACTCACTAAGCGTTATCGCTTACCCCTCCCAATGTTTTAACATAATGCAGGCAATAAGCACCCAATATAGTTGGAAGACTTAGAATAGTTTGTAATAGTACTTTTGTACTTTAGTTTATGTTTGTATAAAATTACAATATCCTGGGTAGTTATGTAAAATCTTAAAACATAGTCGGTTTGTATCCAATCCTTTGTAATCATTTTATCAGTGTAAAATACTATTTTATAAATATGCATGTTGCATGTTTTGGAGTAACTATATTGTCAAGTATGAAAGTTTGGGTTTTTCAGAAATATGAAAGTATAGAAAGGGGTTCTTTCACTAATCCTTGTTGTAAACTATTAATGTGGTTAAAGTTTTGATTATCTATACAATGGACACACAAACTAACGTAAATGTATCCAAAAACAGTCTCTAAATTTTTTTAATGACCTTTTAAATAAAAAATGTGACATACCGTTTTTCGGAAAGTGTCACCGTAGGTCATTTTTGTACTAATGTAGTGACTTGTCCACCAAGTAATTATATTTAAGGGTATTGTAAGATTGAATTTCAAATCTTTACACTTTGACCCTTATAAATATACAAGTTTTTATTAATTAATGATTCACATAATTAATTAACAAAATAGATCCTTATATTTCTCTTTTGTCTATAATGGGTCAATAATGTCATTGAATGTAACCTAAAAAACACTGTTATTAATAATAATATTACTAAGTAGTTATGAATATTAACACGACAATTGGTTTCTTATAGTAGTTTTAATAGATATTTAGCATTATTAAACTCTCTTTGAAAAATACGAGTTTGGAACCTGTCAACAACTAGTTAAGGTTGTGCTATATAGATATCTAGTGTTGATGGTTGCAGTGATAACGCTTGTGCTTTTGTATTATTGTATTGTTATCAAAATTCTATGTAAGAGCATTGCTTTAAAAAGTTGATGAATTAAATTCTTGTAAGAATCTTGTGTGCTAAATTAATGCAAACAACCTCTATAAAAACCAACGTGCAAAAGGTATACATGCAAATATGCATTGCGCGCCAAGTACCAAAACGAAAACATCGGTATCCAAAAGATAAAGCAAAACATAAATAGTTGATTTTCAAGTGGTTTAACAAGTTAACTGATTTTAATATTAAAAAAATGATTTAGGTATTAAAATATGGAAAACTGCGTAATCTAACTCATATGAATGAGTATTCTTTTTAAATTTTTGAAAGAAATAAACACAATTTCGTAAATGGCTCATTTCGGACTACTGTTGCCTTCCGGACAACTTTTCATTTTATTTTTTCAAAAAATGCTCCAGTGCGGATTTGATCTTCAAATTCCGGATTTCTTTTTAGTTTTTCCCCTTTCTAAAAAAATCATCACTTAGGGCCGAAATGTTCATTTCTAATGGTTTAGTATCACAATTTTTCAATAAAATGTATTATTTATGCATTAATGTAGTATATAATTCATATTACTATATTTTTTCACCTTTTTGTAAATTTTAAATAAAAAAAGCAAATTTTTTTTCTCGAAATTCTAAAATTGTTTTTCGGATTTCAGACTTGTTCTTGAAATTTTAGAGTATTTTTTTCTTAGAAAATCCAAAACTTTAGCATGGAATGCGAACAGTAGTCCGGAATGTCGTTCTCAAATGAGTCTTAAAAAATATTTTTTCTTGGTCCAAAATAACAATTCCGGACACAATGGTTATTTTGAAAACAAAAAAAGATGTTTTTTTTTTCTCAAATGAACATTAAAAAGTAGTCTTAGATTACTCAATTTCCCTTAAAAGATTCTTATATTTAAAATTTTTGAAAGTACGATAGAGATTGTTGAGAAAAAAAAAAGGACCTCTCTTAATTTCGACAGAAGTTAAAATACATACTTTTCTATGATGAGTAAGTTAACAGATTAACCTTATAAAAAGCATGGTTGATGTCATGATTGGATAACTAATTATTCAGATGGTTAAAAAACACCTATTAAATAAAAAAAAACATCAAAATTCAGCCAAAAAAAGTTTCTATCACTTTCCAAAGAATAGCAAAAACTTAAATAAATCACCAAACTAACAAACAAAATACAGACAGACTTTGATGGGCTGCGATTCCACTTCATGAGTTGCGATCTCATGAGCACATCTGCAATTTCACTTTGAGTATAAAGGACTAATGTCATAAAAACCCTCAAGTTTTTAGGGTTTTTTCGGTTTTGCCCAAAGCTGAATTTTATGTCCGTTTTTACCCTAACATTTTCCAAAAAATGTTCGGTTTTACCCTTTTACCGGTGATAACAGGTTACCATTATATTAACTTCGCAAAAAACCCTTAAGTTTACAGTTTTTTTACGTTTTTACCCTTAAGTTTATAATTTTTTTTACACTTTTACCCTATGTATTTTTTTTCATATTATATGTATCCATGCAGAAAAATCATATTTATATACGAAAAAGTTTTAATTAAATATTGTATTTACATTTTTTTAATCTTATTTCTTTATATATATATATATATATATATATATATATATATATATATATATATATATATATATATGTATGTGTGTGTATGGGTTTTTTTTCTTGGATAAACCATTTAAGATGTAAAAAAACACAAATTAATATGTTTTTAGAACTACAAATACGTATTTTTATATATTTAAAAATATACATATCAATAAAAAAAACTTGTTCAATCATAAATATGTTTATATAAGTATATACATATATTTTTAGAAGTGTAAATATGTATTTTGATATATGTTTTTTTTAAGTATAAATATATTTTTAGAAGTATAGATACATATTAATATATAAAAATGTAAAAATATGTATTTATACTTCTAAAAACTATATCTATAAAACACGTATTCATAATTCTAAAAAAATTATTTATATTTTTAAAGGGTATAACCTTGCAAAAACACACACACACAAACAAACAAATATATATATATATATATATATATATATATATAACATTAAAAAAAATATAAATACAATATTTAATTAAACATTTTTTCATATATAAATACGATTTTTCTGCATGAATACGTATATTATGAAAAAAATTACTTATCGTAAAGTGTAAAAAAATTATAAACTTAAGGGTAAAAATGCAAAAGAACGGTAAACTTAAGGGTTTTTTGCGAATTTAATATAATGTTAACCTGAAAAACCTGTTTCCACCGGTAAAAGGGTAAAATCGAACATTTTTTCGAAAATGCTAGGGTAAAAACGGACATAAAATTCAACTTTGGGCAAAACCGACAAAACCCTGAAAACTTGAGGGTTTTTATGACATTAACCCGACTATAAAACAAAAGTTTGGTTGTTTTCTTCAAGATATGAAATTGCAAATGACATATGATATGATCATCTGTGGTTTCTTATCTCCAAATCTGTAACTTTGGCTATTTTTCTTCTCTAATAGCCTGATCTTTTTACTATGATTTTTTACATTGTGATTGAATTTTTTGTCACAATGACTATGACCGTAGATATTTTGACTAAAAAAATAAATAAATTATCTATAAAATGTGTTTATATGTACATAAAAAAATTTCAATATGTGACTTTCATCTTATTTTGAACTAAAAAAAGACTATGAGGTTACACCGGTGGGGAGTGGGAGACTGTTATTGATCACCCAAGATATATTAGACCATTTGTTAAGAATTACGAAATAAAAATCTCGGAAAATATTAATTTTGACGATTTTTTACATTTGGTGAAAAAATATGGTTTACTGGATATCAAATATCAGTTTGTCCTTCCAACTTCCTGAAATGCCCTATGCTATATACATGGTTGATGGTAGTGTTGTTTGTTAAACTTTCCAACATCATGATATACTATATGTTATAGACATAGTTGATAATAGTGATGTTTCTCACTTGATTAGTATAACTGAAAGTGTGAGAAACCTTGTCCAAGTGTATTTGGTTGAAGGTGATGGTGATAACAGATTCATTGGGAAAGGAAAAGGCTTCTGTGAGAACATGTCTAGCAAATTAGGGAGCAACAATCGAATAGGTAATTTTATCTCTCCCAATATACCTCGATTGAAAGATCTATATGCTCAAAATTCATCGTGGAATGATATTTGCTAATAACATATGATCATATAGGGTCACACCTTATAACAAGTAACACTTTTGATTATATATGATCATATAGGGTCACACAAAAAAAATTCATAGTAATGTTTTCGTTTAAAAGCACTTAAACCATACAAATGAGTTGTTCCAAAACCAATTAAAGTGATTAAATCATTTAAATATCAGAGTAAAAATCATAAATAGCCAATACAGAAAACTCTAGGGGATGATGTGCATTCACGTCGGGCTCTTCCCTTTTGTACCGGAAGTACCTGAAACCAATAAACATTAAACCGAAAGCACAAAGTCTAGTGAGTTCCCAAAAATACCACACACCATACATGACATTGGGCCTAGCCCGCACATTGGGTCCAACCCGTAATAATGGGCCTAACCCTTCCTAATAGATGGGCCCAACCCACCATTTAAATAGGCCTAGCCCGACATACAATGGGGGTAGCCCAACATACAATGGGCACAACCCACTCATGCAAATGGGCTCAGTTCTACAAGCATGCTAATGGTCTTAGCCAAACATATAATGCAAGAGTCACAATGACAGTTAGCATCCTACATAAGACATTCTAGTGGGTCGGCATTGGGGCCTTCGACCCACGGGTACAATGAAGAGACTCACCTGACTCACGAATAAGCTAAACCACAGCTCTAAGCCTCACAACCGCTGCTACAACACTCATATCACTTCATACAAGGTCCAACCTTAGTCTACACACTAAAACCAGGCATCTTGACCAAAAGTCAAACCCAGGACAAAAGTCAACGGTCAAAGTCAACGGTCAACATTGACTTCAGTCAACCGCCATGCCATGGCCTTCCTTGGCCACATTGTGGCCCTCATACGACCGAACAGACGAGTATTTCCCAGTCGTCACATCTTGGCGACCTATGGCCATGCCGTGGGCGCTAGGTTTCTAGCAACTTAATGGATTAACCCTCTTTCTTCGATTCCAAGAGCTCCAATGGTCAGATCTGGTCCATTGTATGGTCTAAATGGATAAAGTTTCTAACCTTATCCATTAAGACACCAAAGAGATCAAGATCTCTAACCCTAGGTCCAAATAAAGCCAAACACCACAATGTCTTAACTATTAAGCCCTTAATCTGAAAAGTCCTTAACAAAACCACTCCAAAAAGGGTTTCTAATACCAAATCTATGATAAATATGAAAATTTTATAGACATGCATGTTGAATACATGTCTAGAATCCATTTTAGCTCAAAATGAGGAAAAATGAACAAAGCTCATGCAAATGACAAGATCTCTAACCAAAGTCTAGATCTACAACATATGTTGCTCATGGAACTCAATTGTGGTTTGGAAACGTACCAAAAATCCCATAAGGATTCTTCGTTGATTCATCATGTCCTATTGTTAAACTCCTCCTGCTCCTCCGTCATTCCTCTCTGTTGGACAATCTCTCCTGAAATGTCCCGTTTCACCACATGCATGGCATACTTGACTTGTACCAGCATTGGTGGTTGAAGTGATGTATTGGGCCAAAGTCCTATAGAAACGGGCGGTGTGCCCCTTCCTATTGAATTTGTTGCAATGCAACACTCGACAGACTCTATAATGATGGTAGTTGCACTTGCTGCGGTGTGGGAGGTTTCCATAATATGGTATTGTCGGTGTTGAGGTAGTAGGGCCAGTAGGGGTATGGACTGCCACAGCTTGTTGCCATTTGATAGGCCTTTGAGTCGAACTTCCCCATTTTTCGTTCCTGAACTTTCGTTTCATGCTCTTAGGTTTGGATTTTGGGGTGTCCCTGCATGCAGGCACTCGTTGGTGCCCTTGGTTATCATTGCGGTTGGAATTGTCAACACCATTACCATTTTCACTAGCGTTATTTGCATTGAGATGTGCCATGACGGCTATCACGGCGGATGTGACCGCAGTTTGAAAAGTAGTGGGGTCTATCTACATAAATGGCGTTTCACCGGTTGGCTGGTTACTTCCTTTAGGAGGCATGATTCTATTGCATGGTGAGGATCGAGCTCGTAAGTAACTATGGCCATTTCTAGTTGTATTCTATCTATTTATATATACATATAAATTTCACGTTTTGTTGTACGATTCTCAATGTTTCAACCTACATCCCTATGATGTATTTATGGTAGAGAGTAGAAATAGGTATTGTACAAATTCTAAGTTACCCAAAATAGATTATAGGTATCAAAACCTTAAGTTGGCTCGGGTTTTATAGGTTTTGGGATGGCGTATCTCGCTTGATTTGTTATTAGTAGTAGCAACGAGAGAGGCGATAAGCCTAACACATAGTGTGGGTAGTGTAATCACTAACTCACTAGGTTATATATTAGTTTATTGATTATTAGAGTGACGTATAATGTGCTCTGCTACCTCGCACGCCTCGTGAGTGGTTTCCTCCGCATCTCTATCCTTGTTATGATTGTCCTAGTTTCAACTGTAAAGTTTCGTTGTCTCTGGGCATTTGTATAGTGTTCTTGCTCCTCGTAGATGTGTTGAATCTTCGCTCCATCATGCTTCGGGTTTTTTCACTGATCTCCATGATGGGTTTTATACATAGCAAACAATCCTATGTGTGCGTGCAACCCTAATTTGAGGATCTATGTTTTCACTATTAGACATACAAGCATTGAACACAAAAACTAGAAACACTAGGAGGCACATGTAATTTTCGAAATTAACAAATAATTAGGGTTAGGATACATACATTTATTGTTATATTGTAATAACAATCAAATCCTTGAAGATCTTGAACTTTGGTAGCAAGCGCCACAAGTGTCGCGCCTCTAATGGCTCACAAACAAACCTAGCAACCAAGGATTATTATATGGAGAAAGAGAGAGAGAAGGGAAGTGAAAATTCGGCTCTAAGCCTTTCTTAGAGTGCATGGGACGAAATCCAACCCTATAGTGGTTTATATAGGTGATAAGGAAGGTTTAGGATAAGGCAGATGTATCTTAGATAACCCTAATCCCTTAACTTCCTCCTTAAGGCTTCCTAGGCACGCTTAGAGCCCAAGGAAATCCTAAGACACTCTAGATTTCGTTCCCCACCTCTAAGGGAGGTTCTAGAATGCTTCAATGCTCAACTTTTGAACATTGTCACCTTTAGTCCCTGCAGTTTCAATTAATTCCTTTAATCCCAATATTAATTCCAAATTAATTTATGGTTAATTATTAATTAAACAATATGATTTCTAATTAATATATTATATCCATAATACATTAATAAATCATTTATCTTGATTTCAAATTAATTTATTAACCAAGTAATAAATTAATAAATCATTCTTCTCTCTCCAACAGTAATCTTATTCAATTGCCAGGTTTCAAGGCAACCCAAAAGGTCATTGTTACTATCAATTCAAGTACATACCAATTATAGTTATGGGCTTAGACACCTAATCCAACACTCCATTACTTCATAATGGAAAGTCTGACTTCGGATGTTCGAGCGAACCTCTTATATATGCTCTTGATAGGGTAAGGTTCCTTAATGATTTCTCTAGCTCCTTACTCTTCGTCTGATCCCTTCTCGGAATCATCCCCACGAACCCCTTCTGCTTCTTCCTCGAATACTCTGCTGACTGTTGTAGTGGAGTGGCTACATCTACCTATATTGTTCGTGCGAGAATGGGAGTGTCTAAAGAATCTATGAGATTAATAAAAGTATCTCTATTGAAATTTTTATGATGATCCTTACCGAGTCCTCCTATAATCACGTAGTGTATACAGATTATATATAACCAAGATCTAGACCTTCGAATAAGTGATCCTACTCTAAGACCACAACCAAACAAGGAACAGGAAGTAGAGCGAAAATCACAAATTCTAAGTCTATAAAATCTCCATTATATATAACCTTAATGTATACACTCAGTAATTATAGACCTGCCAGTAAGGGTCTTTTAGCTTTCACATAAGTTAGTTATAGTGACTAAAATACTCCTATAGTATTTTAATTATATGTTTGATTCTAGCGCTTCTTGGTATACGGAGTTGATAAGTTTTTAGACTTGTTGTTATTGTATAATATCATAAAATACTCCTATAGTATTTTAAACTTTAAGATATCGGCACACCATGCAGTCTAACGATTTCCTTGAGGTAAGTTCTTGTTAGCTTTTCCATCTTGTCGGTCTCTTTGATTGGTAAGAAGCGTACGGATTTGGTTAATCTATCGACGATTACCCAAATAGTATCATAACCACCCGATGTCTTGGGTAACTTAGTTATGAAATCCATTGTAATCCGTTCCCACTTCCATTCAGGGATTTCAGGTTGTTGCAATAAACCTAAAGGTTTCTGGTATTCTACCTTGACTTTGGCACAAGTAAGGCACTTGCCCACAAAGGTAGCGATTTCGGCCTTCATGTTAGGCCACCTGTATAGTTTCTTGAGGTCCAGATACATCTTGTCTGAACCTGGATGAATGGAGTATCAGGTTTTGTGTGCTTCATTCATAACCACGTCTCTGTAACCACCGAACTTTGGTGTCCAGATCCGGTTCATGAAACAATAGACTCCATCATACCTGACTTTGAAGTTCTTATCCATTCCTCTCAAGGTTTCACCTGCCACGTTTTCAGGTTTTAAGGCCTCGAGTTGAGCCTCTCTGATCTGTGTGGACAGATGTGACTGGATTGTCATGGTCAGCGACTTTACTCGGCGTCCCGAGTATTCTTTTCTGCTAAGGGCATCAGCTACTATGTTAGCTTTACCAGGATGATAAAGATTCTCACAATCGTAGTCGTTCAGTAGCTCCACCCATCGTCGTTGTATCATGTTCAGCTCTTTCTGATCGAAGATATGCTTGAGACTTTTATGGTCCGTGAATACTGTGCATTTCGTGCCATATAAGTAATGTCTCCAGATCTTCAGAGCAAATACCACTGCTCCTAGTTCAAGGTCATGTGTTGTATAGTTGACTTCATGTGTCTTTAGTTGTCTTGAGGCATAGGATATAACCTTTCCTCTTTGCATAAGAACACATACAAGCCCTTGATTAGAAGCATCACAGTACACTAAGAATTCCTCTATCCCTTCAGGAAGAGACAGGATCGGTGCACTACACAGAGCTTGCTTTAGCGTTTGGAACGTTGTTTCTTGCTTTTCTCCCTAGCTAAAAGTTACACACTTTACGTCAGGGTGGTAAGAGGTTTAGCTATTCGAGAGAAATTGTGGATGAATCTACGATAGTAGCCAGCAAGACCTAAGAATTGACGGATTTCTGTAGGTGTTTTGGGTGCTGTCTAGTTCTCAATTGCCTTTATTTTGGAAGGGTCGACGTGTATTCCTTCTGAACTGACCACGTGACCTGGGAAATCAACTTTCCTGATCCAAAATTCACACTTTGAGAACTTCGCATAGAGTTTCTCTGATCTAAAAGTTTGCAATACTTGACGAAGATGTTGGCCATGTTCCTCTTCACTTCTTGAGTAGATAAGGATGCCGTCAATGAAGACTATGACGAATTTGTCCAGGAATGGATGACACACTCTGTTCATTAGATCCATGAACACAGCAGGTGCATTCTTCAATCCGAATGGCATCACTACAAACTCGTAATGACCATAACGAGTTCTGAACACGGTTTTGGCAATGTCATACTCCAAAACCCATAACTGATGATACCCGGATCTTAAGTCGATTTTTGAGAAGTACCTCGCACCTTGAAGTTGGTTGAACAGATCGTTAATGTGAGGCAGAGGATATCGATTCTTGATGGTATGTTTATTTAGCTCGTAGTAGTCTATGCACATACGGAATGATCCATCCTTCTTCTTCACGAACAAAACCGATGCTCCCTAGGGTGAGAAGCTTGGTCTTATGAAACCTTTGATAAGGAGTTTGTTAAGCTGGCTGGATAATTCCTGCATTTCAGAAGGTGCAAGACGATAGGGGGATTTGGCTACAGGGGTAGCCCCAGGGATTAATTTGATTCTGAATTCGACTTGTCGTTCGGGAGGCACTCCTGGAAGATCATCGAGAAAAATGTCGGGAAAGTTGCAGACCTCAGGAATGCTCGTGATGTCTTTCACTTCTTGCTTTTTGTCTACCACATGAGCTAAGAAAGCACAGTACTCTTTGCGAAGGTATTTATGTGCTTTGATACAAGAAATGATCTGGAGGTTCGTTCCGGGTTTGTCGCCGTAAATAACAAGAGTTTCGTTAGTTGGTAAGTTCAGACGAATGACTCTTTCATAGCATAGGATGTCAGCATGGTTAGGGCACAACCAATCCATACCTATTATGACGTCGAAACTTTTGATAGAGACCGGCATAAGGTCTATTGGGAAAGAAAAGTTATTCAAGGTAAGAGTACATCCTATGTATATATCGCTGGTGGATTCAGATTTCCCGTTAGCCATTTCAACATTGAAAGTTTCATTTAGTGGTTGGGAGTTTTGATTTAGCAAGTGTTTGAATTTATGGCTCATAAAGCTCTTCTCATCACCACAATCAAATAGAATGCATGCATAAGTGTTGTTGAGAAGAAACGTACCCGTGACCACCGCAGGGTCTGCCACCGCTTCTTCGTGACCCACAGCTAAAATTCTCCCAACTCCTCCGGCATTTCCAGCTTTTGGACAATCTCTCTTGAAATTCCCCACATCACCACATTGGTAGCATGCTTGACCTACTCCAGCGGCAGGTACTTGGTTAATCGGTTGGGGTGGTGATCTACAGAATCGGGCAGTATGCCCTTTTCTGTTGCAGTTACGACACTGCATTTCTCGGTAATTTCCGTTATGATGAAAATTGCACTTGTTACACTTGGGGAGATTACCAGCATAAGGCTTAGCTGGTGCAAGGTTAGCAGGAACAGCAGCATGTACAATAGCAACATTGACTGCCACTAGCTGTTGTTTCTTTGAGGATTCTTTGGAAGATTTTCCCTTCCTCTTGTTCCAGCCTTTCTTCTTGCTGTTGTTGTTGTTGTTGTTTCCCTTCGATTGTTCTGGTGCAGCAACCACTGGGTTCTGAAGGGCTCCGTGGTCAATAAAAGAGTGTGCTAGCTCTTTGGCACTGTCAAAGGTGACAGGCCTCGAAGCTAAGACACTTGACTGAATTTGGGGCGGCAATCCCCAAATATATCTCTCAATCTTTTTGCTCTCTATAGAAACCATATCCGGACAAAGAATTGTCAAGTCACAGAATCTATTGGTATAGGTTGTTATGTTCGAACCAACCATTGTAAGACCCCAGAGCTCTTGCTCGAGTTTCTGAATTTCCCCTCGCGGATAGTATTCCCGCATCAGCATAGTTTTTAAGTTCTCCCAACTTATTGAGTTAGCCACTAACAGAGTCAGTGACTTAACATGGCCATTCCACCATGTTAAAGCTCTATCCGAAAAGGTACAAACAGCGAATTTGACTTTGCTGCTCTCTGGACAGGAGCAGATTTCGAAAATTGCTTCTGTCTTCTCAATCCACTGTCTTAATGCCATAACTCCTCCAGCCCCATTAAAGGTCCTGGGTTTGGCATTCGAAAAATCTTTATAAGTGCACTCTCGCGAGTGCCCATGACTCTCGCCATGGTTAGAAGGATGTGCACCAGCTCCCGACCCACTAGCACCAGGAGTATTGATATGAGACATGGCAGCCGCAACCGCTGTCGTGACCGCCGCTTGAAACATAGCAGGGTCGAAGAGGTGGTGGTGGCGGAGGAGGCGTCGGTGCTTCATTAACAATGTTACGTCTTGGATTTCTCCTAGGAGGCATCTTTTACTATAAAAGTTAAAAGATAACAAAGATGGTAAGATATCAAAAGTGAAGATGAATTAGATATCTCTGAACTAAAACATTTAGTTCAACATGAATCTTGTAATGAATTGGATATAGAAGTCTAAGACAAGTGCAACTTGTAACAGGATGATATGAAATTGAGTGGTTATTTTTCAAAGAGTATGAAAATGCATGTCGATAACGTTGGCATATTGAATACATAAAGTCTGAAAAACTTGACCCTAAACAGGTCTACAATACCAAATTCTGAGAAAAAACATCGACATCATACTGACCTACCGAAAATGAAATTTCCGCGGTCGTACTGAAAAACATGAAAAATAACGCTAGAACATATCCGTAGACTTAACGAAAACTAAAAGAGTGAACAGAGAATGAGTAGATTATTATCCATTTCTTAAACCAAAAGAAAGGATGAGTAGAGCATCTCCTACTGGCGACGGTTATCACTTGGACGAACCCTCAACTCAGCCAGTTGACGCTCCACAACAAGCATATGTCTTTCATACACTGTCAGGCGTGCTCGAAGCTCTATGACGTCAGCTCGAGTTACAGCTAACTCTTGCTGTAGGGCATCATTGTCTCTCATTGCTCTGTTATGAGCAATTTCAAGATTGCGAATACTATCCGTATTGGCATTTGTGTCCGCCTCAAGCTCCACAGTTTGTTGAATGGCTGCCACTCCTAGCTCAACATTTCGAGCCACTCGGCGGACCAAAATAGGAAGAATTCTGTCTTCAGAGCCTCCCTCATTTATGTTGTAGAAGCTTCGGTCTCCGTTGTAGGGTAAGGGTTGAACTTTCTCTCGGCTCCACCTACCCAAGTTCTCAACCCAAGAAGGCGTCGGTCCTTGGAAATTTTGTCGTGGATTAGGATTCGGTGCAACTGCTGGTGGATTATAGGCTTCTGATTCGGAATCATTGTCTTCAGGAAATTTTTTTGCAAAATCATCATCTAAGGGAATTTCATGATTTTCTTCTGGCTTTGCATCTTGTCCTTGACCGGGGAGGTACGGGTCTTCGGGTAAATGAAATCCAGCCATTGCTATCTAAGCGAGAATAGGGATAAGAGATATAGAATATAGTTAGTAACGATAGATTAAGGATACAAGTTTCTACGAGAGAGACTTACAGTTAACAAGTAATGTATTCTTTATGACTTGTTCTAGGTATTACTATAACTATAAAGTGTATACTAATTATATATAACTTGGGTATAACCGACCTTCGATTAAATGACCCGGCTCTAAATCCACAACCAAACAAGGAACAGGAAATGAAGCTAGATCACATATTCTAAGTCTATATAACTTTAATTATATATAATTGTAATATACCCTTAATATTTATAGTTCTACCCTCAATTGTTCTATTGTTTTCACATGTTTGTTATTAGTACATAGTGCCTAAAATACCCCTATAGTATTTTAATCTTTATGTTCTGTTCTGGAGTTCTTCAGTATATGTATAGTTGGTAAGTTTTAGACATGTCGTAACACCACTATCACTCCCAAACACATGTTTGTCATATCTCAAATCAATATAGTTGATCAGGCTATATTAATCCCAGATATGATTACATAACTGCCCAGGTTTGACTGTAATGTCCAACATCCAAATAATTTTAAGTTCTTATGACTGTGATACTGTACTTGTAGGTATGAGTGTTAGTATACTTCTTGTAAAAATACTTAAATTTTTAAAAAGTATACTTGTAGTCAGAGCTATTAGCCCCAAATGTATTTATAGTTTGTATATCTTTTCTGGATTGATATATTGAGTTCACTATAAACATTACTCTGATACCAATCTGTCACACCCCCAAACCAGACGGCGGAAACGTCCGGGGGTGGAGGACTTCATTTGTAGTATCACAACACATGCATTATAGAAATCAGAGTACAAACAACCACTGTATTTAAAAAGTATAAGTATTTACATGTGTTTCATCATTGTATACTGAAACTAAATAGTTATACAAAAGAAGAAGACAAGACTCAAATAGCTCCATCTTCTCAAAAGCTCGGGGAGTACCTGTGTACTGGTTCCCTGAGAATACAAGTAATTTGAAAAGAGAGTATCAACAAAAAGTTGAGTGAGTGCATAAGTATTTATGTTTGAAAGTATGTTTCTATTTCTTGAATATGTATACTGTTTCAGAAAATCCTATATTTTCTGCTGTATAAATGAAAGTAGTTTTAATCTCATAACACCGTTCTATTTGTAAACCAATGTTCTGTATTTGTAAACCAATATTCTGTATTTGTATTCCTTTATGTAAAACTTATATCTGTGAGAGTGCGTGGTTCCACCAACTATTATTGTAAAATGTAATGTAATAAAGTAAATTGTATCTTGTAAAACTAGTACTTTGGAAATGTACTTAAGTTTAGTTAATTATACACTAACGTATTGTTAATATCTTTTTAATGAGTTATTATAACCATACTGAGACTAGATGGCCTGACCCAACGCATTGAAGGCATTGAAAGCTGTTGATAACAACTGTCACTCGTAGGCGTGTATGTCTGACTGTAGCTAGCAGTCTGAGTGCGGGGTTGTCAATCCCAATATAGATCTATACACACATTGTTTCGATCCCCGACTGGAGATTTTGGTTATAATGTCAGGACTTTAACTATATTGTTTAAATGAATTAAACAACCTGTATCAAATGACTCATAAAAAGCATATAAACGTTACATGTATAATAGTTATGAAAACCCAATCATTCTGAAATAAATGATTGACAGTATGTTCTTAAATTAGTATTCTTAACATGTATCTGAAATATGTATATCCTTGGTTAGTTTTGAATCAAACCTTTGTTCTTGTAAAACAATGTACTCTAGTATACTTCAATTATGAATTAATGTTCTGTGATTCATAAATTATACCTATTATAATTTATATGTACTTTCTGAATTGATACCGAGTATTCATGAATGCAACCCCTTTCTCAACATGTTACAAAGGGTATTTGAACTGGATGAAATAGCTTTTATACTTATATACATATACAATTATATATAATTAAAATTTAAATGATACTCGGACAAATAACCGATACTTATAATCCCACATCCAAACAAGGAAAAAGAACCAAAGTGGGTTATCAGTCCTAAGCCTTTTAAATCTTATTATATATATATATATATATATATATATATATATATATATATATATATATATATATATATATATATATATATGATTTCTGGGGAAAATATAAGTTTACAAAACATTTAAAAGAAATTTTAATATTTTGATATGCTTTTGGTGACTTAATGTCATTTTAACAAGATCTTGAAAATCAATTGAATTGTTGATAACTAAAATCCATTTTGATAAGTTTATTGAAATATTTTCTTTGCAGCACAAAATCCTTGTGTTAGACTTGTATCCCCCCCCCCCTAAAGCAGTGAAATCAATGAAAATACGGGGGTATGAACTCACCAGATTGTGAGTGATCTGGAAGGTAAAATAGATATAGGATGCTTGTGTTCACAAAGGATGTTCTGAAGCACAGTTGGATCCTATAAGGCATATATTCACATATATGTGTATTGAATTAGTGGTTATTATTCTTAACTAGTATAGGAAACCACCTAAGATTGTAGGAAACACCTTAAATGAAGTGTTAGGCTCACAAATGGAAGCTTGGAAGGGGTTCACGACCACCCAAGGATGGGTTTGCGGCCTTAAAGAGTTCACGGCCTCATGAGGTTCACGGCCTCATGAGGTGTTCACGGCCCTATGAATCTATGAAAGGTTCACAGCCCTTATGAAGGGTTCACGGTCGTGATCCCTTCAAACTCATGAAGATGATGATGAAACTTGACAAATCAAGGCTAGGATCTAGTAGTCCTTCAAGTATGACATGATTAAGGGTGAAACACTTACGTTTTTGAGGCTTTAGAGTGTTCACGGTTGAAGCTTTTTGAGAGAGAAGGGATGTGTTCACGGTTGGGAGGAGTAGAAACGAGAAGAAAATGAGGTCATTCCAATATATATAGGAGGTGGTTCACGGCCGTGAACCTAGTTTGCGGCCGTGAACACCTTGTGAGTGATTTTTTGTTTCGAATTTCACCTCCCGATCTCAAGCTAGCTCACCCTAACATCCATTCATACATTACACTAGGCTCAGAAACTCTCAAACAGACTCTTAAGGGTGCTAAAAGATAGCAGAAACTAGTCTGACTTTGATTGAATTGAATGACTGTACAAGATAGAAATTTCAGGTTGTCACATCATCATTTTATTTTCTTTTGTCTTGCAGTTGTTTGAGTTTCTATTAACAATTTTTGTTCATAAAAAGTTTGTGGAGGTAAATAATTTTTTAATCATTACAGGATTTCAATACACAGTCACTGTATTTGTTCTAAAAAATATTGGAAGTGACAATAAAATTTTAAATGATAGAGACAAAAGCATAATATATGAATCATAAAAGATAATTTATATTCCAATCTCTTTGATAGATTTACAAATCAAAGGGATAAGATTGAATTCCATTATGTTTCCTGTTAACCAAACATATGATAAATCATAATTCCTTCAGGTTCCAATTTATTATAACTAATTACATTCCTTCAAGAACATGATGTGGACTTTCTTAATTTATGCTTCTCAATTCTCATATTTGATATTGTTTTTTTAGGAACTTATTGATGAATCCCGGCTATGGGGTATGTTTGGCTTATATGCACTAATCAGCATGGTGGGTATTATTATTATTATTATTATTATTATTATTATTATTATTATTTGTATTTAAAATCATTAAATTTCTTGTTTTAGCAGATTGGTGAAGGTGCATGGTTTAATTACTTTTTAGTTTGAAATCCAGGCAAAAGTGTCACAAATAAAAACTAATGCAACTTTCTGAATGCAGGCTTATTTTAGTGTTGGATTAAGTGGAGGATTCTTGACCCTATTTTTAGCTGCTTTATGGATTCTTGATTTAATGGCACGTTGTGTTGTATGGATAGTTTGGATATGAGTAAATGACCGTTTTACCCTTGTATATATACTTATACTATCATTTTCGTGTCACTGTATTTGGACCAAAATTGGCCTTTACAACACCATGATGTTGTTAATATTTGGTAGGGTGTGTTGCTTTTGTGTTTCACTTTTCTATGATTTCCAATTACATGTACAGAAGTAGGGGTGAGTCATCAAAAATCTCAACACAACACCATGTAAACACACACACACAAATTAACCAATCTATTTCTTTCCTATTTTAAAATTTCATTTATCTAAACACAATTTAATAATTTAACTAGTTGGTAATTTGGTGGGTTGGTCTAATCAGGGGTTGCCTCTGTTGCATTTGCATTCAAACAAGTCTATTTATTTAAACCATTTATTTTAAATTCGTCATTTTTAATCAATTAATTAAAAGTCACACTATTATTATTTGTGGTTGCCTCTGAAATGTCGCCTGGACAGCTGGTATATCTCAGTTCATTTATATAACAGGTCATGCCACCACCTTCGCCTATTGTTGTCCCCAGAGACATGTTATGAAATGCTACTCTAATCATTTGTTGGTGTGATTTTTTTTAACATCCTAGGAATATCGGATAAGTTTATTATTTAGAGTTTGACCCATTTAGAAAAAATTCTGAATTTGTCTTTGTTTCGGCCCACTTACTGTAACAACCCGTTATTTCAAAGCAATATAATAGTCTAGGTCAACTATTGTAATTTATTTTGAAGTAATAAAAATAGAAATTTATTAAGATGAAAATAAGCGTCAAAAATAAATTGTTCAATAATCTTGATTGGGATGAATAAATTGGTAGAGATCGTAACAAGGATTCCGAAAATATAAAGAAAACCAAAATCCGAGTTATAACGAAGAAGTTAAGACCTATCGAAGTCCCGCGACAAAACCGGCAAAACGCTGTTTAACGTAAAAAGTGAGTTTTCAATAAAATACTTTTTATCCTTAGGTATCTAAATGAAAGTTGTAGAATACGTTAAACCGTGAACGTACATAAAAAGAACGTCCAAATCTGACTTCGTATGAAGAAGTTATGATTTTTCTAAGTTTCGACACAACAGTACACAGCCCGAAATTCGAAATAAAGATTGGACAATTTTTAGCTGACACAACCTAAACGAGAATGGAAGGTCTTGTCAATAGTAATACAACGGTAAAAAGACAGACGAAAACGGACATCGGGTGAAGAAGTTATGAATTTTTAACGGATTTTTCCTGTCCCGGTCTGTTAAAAATAATAATATTAAAAATAAATTCAAAATTTTCCGACGGAGTCTAAACAAAAGTTGTAGAGTATAATCTCACCTACGCATGGATATAAAGAACGTCGAAAACGGAGCATGTATGCGAAAGTTATGAGTTTTTAAAGTTCGGGGAACAAAAACCGAGAAATTTCGCATAGACAAGGTCCGGGTTCGGCCACGTATCACCTTCGCATGCGAGACGCGTGTCCGCCTCGTGTCCGAGCTGGTGACACATCCGAAGCACGGCCCAATTCGATTCCGACGCGTGTCCAGTGTTGTGGCGCGTCCGAGCTCTGCCCCGTGTCCTCCTGCGAACCGAGACGTGTGTCCTCCTCCCCCCCTTCGGTCCGAACCCTCGCACCCTATATGAGAGGTGCGAGATCTCCCGGTTCCTTCACCTATTTTACACCATTTTTCTCACTTTTTCACTTCTTTCACTTCCATAAACCTCCTTACAACCCCCCGAAGTCTCGGTAACATATCTAACACTCGAAGAACATCCTGAAGCACCAGAAGTCCACAAGAAAAGAGTCTTTCGATTTCTAACTCGACCCTCGCAATGCCCAGTTTTCAGCAATAAAGTCTTTTCTAGCAATGAAGTGCTGTCCAAATCGCCATCTTTTTCAAGTGAGTTCATACCCCTGCATTTTTACCATTTTTCACTGTTTTGGGGGGGGGTGGGGGGGGGGGAATACAAGTCTAACACAAGGAATATTGTGTTTACAAATAAATGATTTCTAAATATTTTTAAAATGATTTTAAATGTTTTATAAACTCTTTTAATTTATATTTTACCAAAATCATATTCATATACATATATTTATATAAATAAGATTTAAAGGGATTAGGACTGATAATTCGTTTTATTTCCCTTTTCCATGTTTGGATGTGGGCTCAGGGTAGAATTATTTGTCCGAATGTCGTTTCAATTTTAATTATATATATATATATATATATATATATATATATGAATATAAAAGTTACTTCAATCAGATTAATATTCCCTTTGTAACATGTCGGGGATACTTTCATGAATATTACATATCAAACAGACCACACATATAAATTATAATAGGTATAATTTATGGAACTCTCAAACTATTCCACAAATCAGTTAAACAAAGTTTAAACGGTATACTCTCGTACAAATACTTTACAAGTATACTAGAAAAGGATCATACTATCAGTTCAGTTATTTTAAAATGACTTTTTATCATTATTATATACATAATCGTCAATATGCTTGTTGTGATTCTAGGTTCACTCGCTTATTTAGTCAGTTAATTAAGCAAACACTATTAAAGTCCTGATGTTAGAACCAGAATCTCCGGACAAAGAGCGATACAAATGTGTATAGATCTATATGGGACTGACAATCCTGAACTCAGACTGTTCACTACAGCCGGGCTGGAACGTCTATGAGTGACAAATATCGTTAACAGTTATGACGCCTACAAAGCGTCATAACAGGCCATCTAGTTATAGTATGGTTATAACAACTCACAAAAAGATATGAACAAATACGATTAGTGTATAATTAATTAAACCAAAGAGTACAAATACAAATTACTGGTTTTACAATAATATGATTTACAATATTATAGTACACTTTACAACTTCAGCTGGTGGAGCCCGACATACTCACTTTTACAGGATTTTCTAAGAGTACAATTACAAAACCTGAAAAACATAAACAATACAGAAAACATTCTTTTATAAGTTTTATTGAATTAAAGCTATGTTATACTACTTTATAGTTTTATTGAACTAAAACTAAGTTATACTATTCTATATTACAACAATACTTAAACAGGACGGTTTTATGGGATTAAAACTAATTTTCAATTACATCAGAAAATATTGGATTTTCTAGAACAATATACATACTCTCTCTTTCAAGGATCAGAAAGCAAACTTTTAAACATAAATACTTATGCACTCACTCAACTTAAATGTTGATACTCTCTTTTCAAAATACTTGTATTCTCATGGAACCAGTAGACAGGTACATCCCCGGGATTTTGAGAAGACGGAGTAGTATAGAGTCACGTCTTCTATCTTTTGTAATATAACTTTTGCTGTCATATATACAATGACTTGAATACATATGTAAAACTTATACTTTATTAATACAATGGTTGTTGTACTTTGAGTACTATGATACATGTGTTGTGATACTTAACATGAAGTCATCCACCCCTGGACGTTTCTGCCGCTCTGCCGCTCCGGTTTGGGGGTGTGACCCTTACTTATATTGCTTGTGTCCCGCCCTTGATTTTAAATTGAGAAAAATTTACAAAAGATAATTCAAAAATTTTCAGAGGATTAAAATTGTAGTTAAGTAAGTAGTTTTTATTTTTATTTTTAACTCTTTTGTCTTCTGTCAGGTACCCATCATTCACTAAATATGAGTGAAATCAATTGATATATCAAGAGCTAATTGTTGATTACTTATCAGTGTGCAGGTAAAGTAATTTTATTTGGTTATTAACTTGTTATTTTGTATCTATAGTACATACTTATGTGTGTTTTCAAGGTCTTTGAATTGTTTTTGTTCAAAATGAAGAAGATATAGAGAATTGGTGCTGATTTGGTGTTATTTAAAGATGATTAGGTCATTCAAATAGTTTTTGGACAGATTTGCCCATGTTGTTGGTGGAAACTAGCTTGTTGTGCAGATAGCCAAGGATTTTAAGGCTTATGTATGCAAACTCGGGGTTGCCCATGTTGTTGGTGGAAACTAGCTTGTTGTGCAGATAGCCAAGGATTTTAAGGCTTATGTATGCAAACTCGGGGACTTCAATGATCCCACTTGATTATATGGTACTTCTAAAGTTTGTTGATTGTGTGATTAATGCTTCAAGCCCTTACTTGCCATCCACGCCCGGTGGCCAACCGCCCATGACACCAAGTTTAACATTTTTACCTGGTACACCAAGTGGCAAACCAATCACACGAAGGATCAGGTTATATAGTTAGGGATGTAGTATCATGTTATATAGTTAGGGAAAACCCCTTAATAACAATGTACTATCAGATACCCTTAATATCAATGTATTAAAAACTTTTGATAACTTGTTTGACATGATGTTATTGGATTAAATTGATTGTTTTGGTATATATTTGTTTCCATATTTTTGTATTATGCGTAAATGAGTAACGTAAAGGCACATCATAAATGTATATCATAAATGGTTGATGAAGTTTATGACACGCAAATGTGTGTCATCTTCATTTATGACAGGGGATTGAATGATACGCAATGTGTGTCGTAAATGTGCATCGTAAGGTTACGACATGCAAACACGTGTCATCTTCCTCTATGACAGGGCCTTCCTTGACACACAATGCATGTCGTAGATGTGCGTCACAAATGTGCGTCGTAAGTTTACGACACGCAAAAGCATGTCATATTCCTTTATGACAGGGCCTTCCTTGACACGCATTTGCGTGACATCTGAGGCTTTTATGACACACAATGCGTTTCATTAAAGGGTATTTTTGTATTAGTGTTGTGATGTAAATTCCCAATCATTGTCAAGTCGAATTTTCTTAATTAGGTAATCGGGAAAATGTGCCCTTAGGAAGATTATTTGTGCAAGTAATCTTGCAAAAGCCAGTTTACGAGTAGATAACAAGACAGGTGTGGCCATCTAGTTGACGCGTCAATTAGAACAATAAAATATCTAAATTGTCGACATGGTGGATGAATTGGTCCATATATATCCCCTTGAATTCCTTCTAAGAAACTAGGACTTTCCTACCCAACTTTGTTCAATGATGGATGAGAAATTAATTTTCCTTAAGAGTATGCAGCACAAGACAATTCATTAGCTTGAAAAATCTTCTGGTTTTTCAAGGAATGACCACTTGAAGTTTCAATGATTCTACGTATCATAATTGATCCGGGATGGCCCAACCGGTCATGCCAAACTTTGAAGGTGTTATCATACATTTTATTTTCAATATCATGAGATTCAATCATTATAATATTTGTATAATCCAATCTGGAGGATAATACGGGTAATTTTTCCAAAACTTAATAAATCATCAATTGTAATTATTGTCCCTTGTGGTAATATTATATTCGCTCTTCCGGAGCCTTCAATCATTTTTCACTACTCGTTATTGTATTAACATTTGTTTTTCCAATTGATACGTAAGCAAAATATTTTTCATTATTAAAAATGTTATGTGTTGTTGCATTGTCTGCAAGACATATATCTTCCTCATTTCTTTTTCAAATATTCATATTTCTCTAACAATAACAAGAGCGAAAATAAGTTGGAGCTTTATGGTCGAGTCAAATAACAAGATAAATTATAGAGTAAAGAAAGACAGTGAAGAGAACTTTTATTCCAATACTTTTGATGAAATCATTAACTTTCTAATACATATGACTTACTATTTATACTACCAAAATAAGATGAAAGATGAGTTATATTATGAATGCACATTATGATGGTGCATACTCATAAAACACATTGAAATATTGTTACTAATGCTAAATAATGATGAAGAGTTATGAGAGAAATGGAAAATCCAATGATAATTCATGAACTAATATTTCATAACAAAATGAAACATTATTAATTGAAAGGGAAATCTTCAGAAAAGTCCCAATATTTATGGAAAAGTTATACTTTAGTCCCAAGATTTTTTTTTTGAATGAAAAAGTCCTTAAAACCGGAAAAAATTTGCAGTTTGACCCTTTTTAACCGGTTGAAACCGATACCAAATTAATTTGGGACTATTTCATAAACTAACCCAAAATATTGGGACTTTTCTGTAAACAAAAAATATTATGACTTTTCTGTAAACAAAAATATTAAGATTTTTCTACAAATAAAACCCTTATTATTATTATTATTATTATTATTATTAAAAATAAAAATAAGAAAACTATTTTTTGAACTTGTAACGACGTAAATTTTCAAAACAATTTTTCATTTTAAAATCATAATTTCAATCACATGATAATCACAAAACATAATGTATCACTGTGTCATAACAAAACATGTCCTCAGAATCTCAATAACATAAACTCCATAAGTGTGTACAGATCATGTCGGCGCCTTCCCGCGATCCTCGCTAGTACCTGAAAAACATATCATAACAACTGTAAGCATAAATTCTTAGTGAGTTCCCCAAAATACCACATACCCCACATACGCCTTTCCAGGCCATAACTCTTTAGGATCTTCCGATCCATGTGTCTCAGGGGACTTCCGTCCCAAATTCCCGGTAGACCTTCCGGTCCTACCCGTATCGACCTTCCGGTCCGTAACCCCTTGACCTTCCGGTCCATATCATCCTGACCTTCCGGTCCTCATCATACATAACATACATAACACATACATATATCCTGACCTTCCGGTCCTTATCATACATAACATACATAGCACATACATATCATATAACCGCATATAGCTCTTACATCTCATAGCATACAAGACCTTCTGGTCACACATAGGTACCCTTCCAGGTACAGTATAGTGAGAAGACTCACCTCAATGAAGTCGGATAAACTCTCATGCTCAACGTCCCGACTTAGCCTCCTCCTATTATTCAAATAACATTCCCGATCAATACACTCTCATGATCTCATCTCTACAGACTGGGTAGAAGGCCATTCTACCCTTCCCTGAACTCTCCTGAATCAGTCTTGACCAGAACCCTAAAGTCAACGAAAGTCAATGGTCAAACTTTGACCCGACTCGTCGAGTGCACATGGGCGACTCGGCGAGTCCATGCGGGTCCTCTGAATCCTTTTGAGCCTCTCTTGGCTCATCGAGTCATCCTTCCACTCGACGAGTTACACCTGTCACGAATCGCGGGGCAACCCCGACTCGACTCGTCGAGTCTGCTCAAGGACTCGGCGAGTTCATTCCATGCTCAAACTCAAATGACCTTCTGAGGTCAGATCTGTTCCTCTAATCCATAGATCTGACCTTCCCAAGCTCAATAAACACGTAAAGGTTCAATCTTGATACTCATGCAATGTCCAAATAACTCTACTTGATGAATTAGCCCCAAATACAACATCCTAAGTCCATTTCTTCCATAACTCAACATAAAGCAAGATGGATAAAGTTCTCTGGACCACTATGGGTCCATATCCGAAGTCTAAACATGATAAGGGACCATATTCCCAACAAATCATCCCAATAAAGGGTAAAGAAAACCCTAGATCCATGGATTCTTCAACAAAACAGAAAAAGGATCGATATGCTACCTCAAGGATGATGTTCTTTGCTTGAGATCCACTGATATGCAACCTCCTTGACCTCCTCTAAGCTGGAACCACCTTCTTCTTGCAAAACCAACCCACAAAGATCAAATAATGGCTTCTTCCCTCTCACAAACGCTCAAGCACTCTTAGCGTTTCTCTCAAGGGTCTGGTAGTCGCAAATGGTGGCTATAAGAGTCCTTAAATAGGTCCCAAACCCGAGAAATTAGGGTTTCACTTAACAGCGCGGACTCGCCGAGTCCACGCATCGACTCGTCGAGTCCGTCATTAAATCAGGCCAGAAATGCGCGATCCCACTCGGCGAGTCTGAGCGCCTACTCGCCGAGTCCCTTCCTAAAATTCAACATAAATACTTAAAATAAGATACCTGGGAATCCGGATGTTACAGAACTTGTTATTATTAATATTGTTACTAATAAATATAAACGCATTTAAATGAAAAAAATAATATTAATGACATTATTTAAGGGTGGAGGTGGAGGAGATGGTGATGTTTTTAGCTTTGAAATCATGAATGTTTGCTTGTATATTTTTACTTTGTAGAAGGATTACTTTCCAAATCCAACAGATCCACTACAAACATCTACATACGTAGCCCATATCAAAATTCAAAAGTATTAATTACAATATCTTGTTTAATAAAAAGTAATAGGACATGTTTTTAGGATTAATACTTTTGAATTTTGATTAATACTTTTGAATTATTCCTATTACTTTTTATTAAACAAGATATTGTAATTAATACTTTTGAATTTTGATATGGGTTACCTATGTAGATGTTTGTAGTGGATTTGTTGGATTTGGAAATTAATTCTTCTACCTTAAACAACTAGGTGTGAGACCCGTGTATTATATGGGTTTATTAAAAATAAAATTTTAATATCAATATATAAACATGAAATGTTTTATAAAGTAATATTTTACATAACATAATGTAATCTTTTGGAACATTTGCAAAAAAATTAAATCGTTTGGAGTATTTATGAGAATTTATTATCAAATTAATAGGATGATTTTATTTCCTTATAGAACCCATTACAATTTTATGGAATTTATTTTAAGAAATTGAAAATCTCTAAAAAATGACAAGTGGAAAATAAAATTTCTAAAATTCTCACAAAATGACAAGTGTCAAAATGAATTAAAAGATGACATGTGGCAAAAAAACCCTTCATTTATTAGAGATGATTTTATATACAAAGTGAGAAAGTCTTCTACCTTAAACTATTTATAAACAATTTTACAAATATGCAACTTCTTTTAAATTGTTAAGTATTAATATTCTGAATTGAAAACAATAATAACAAATGTGAAATGACCATATACAAAGTAAAAATATACAAGCAGACATACACGATTTCAATGCTAAAAGCATCAACATCTCCTCCACCCTCCACCCTTAAACAATGTCATTAATATTATTTATTCATTTAAATGTATTTATATGTATTAGTAACAATATTAATAATAACAAGTTCAAAAAATAGTATTCTTATTTATATTTTTAATAATAATAATAATAATAATAATAATAATAATAATAATAATAAGGATTTTGTTTGTAGAAAAGTCCTAATATTTTTATTTACAGAAAAATCCTAATATTTTTTGTTTATAGAAAAGTCCCAATATTTTGGGTTAGTTTACGAAATAGTCCCAAATCAATTTGGTACCGGTTTCAACCAGTCAAAAAGGGTTAAACTGCAAATTTTTGCCAGTTTTCAGGACTCTTTCGTTCAAAAAAAAATATTGGGACTAAAGTGTAACTTTTCCGTACATATTGGGACTTTTCTGAAGATTTCCCAAATAGGTTAAATGTACAAAACACAAAAAAAAAGTATAATTCAAATGATGTATACTGTTGATAAAAAAAACTACATCTCTGATGATAAAAAATTTTATGACTTCTTAAAAAACCACTAGGAGATTTCTAAAGAATTATTTTTAATTTATTATATATATATATATATATATATATATATATATATATATATATATACCTATTATAATAAATGAATAGTTTTAATCTCATTTTGCCAAATGTCACTCTAATACAATTAGTCATTAATACTATGTCATGTGTCTTGTAGATAAATATTAGGCAACTCATTTCAAAATTCAAATTTACATTTTCTAATTATATGTTAAATTTGAAGTTATAATAACTTTATAAATTTGATATATCTTTTAATTAATAATTTATTTAAAATAATTTTTTAATAATGATAAATTTTTATTATGAAAGTTTAAGTAATTTTATAACCCGTCGTTCTCGCGGGTTATAAACTAGTATATATATATATATATATATATATATATATATATATATATATATATATATATATATATATATATATATACTTATAAAGGAAGCATTTTTCCTTTCACCACATTAATTTGAAACTCTCATTACTTTTCAATTTCTTTCTAATAATGATTATAAGTTGGTTAATAAGATTAAATAAATATCAAACCTAAAGTGTAATCATATTTAAACTAGATTTCAATGATAAAATAATATCTTTACTTCTACTTCTAATGTTATGTTTTTTAACTTTTAACATATTATACTTAATTTATTAGTTTTAATATATTTTTAGATGTAAACCATTATCATTTCAAAGTTACAATTTTTGAACAATTTGTATAAAATACTTAAATTATAAATTTAAATATAACATTACAGGATCAACTTAAATATAAATTTTAGTTTAACTTAAACAACCCAAAAAATATTTTGTAAATAGTTAAAAATGATAAATTGTAGTATCTTTCTAATAATTATTATAAGTCGGTTAATAAGGTTAAATAAGTGTCAAACCTAAAATGTAATCATAAATAAACTAAATTTCACTATTAAAATAATATTTTTACTTCTAATTATAATGTTATGTCTTTAACTTTTAACATATTATACTTAATTTATAAGATTTAATATATTGTTGTATGTAAACCATTATTAGTTTAAAGCTACAACTTTTAAACAATTTGGACAAAATACTTAAATTATTAATTTAAATATAACATTACAGTGTCAACTTAAATATAAAT
Organism: Lactuca virosa; assembly: GCF_052849685.1. Lineage (NCBI taxonomy): Eukaryota > Viridiplantae > Streptophyta > Magnoliopsida > Asterales > Asteraceae > Lactuca > Lactuca virosa. The sequence goes on along the minus strand of NC_136433.1, from coordinate 83,772,155 downwards.
TTCAGTTCCACTTAAAAAACCCAACGAATATTTTGTGAATAATTAAAAGTGATAATTTATAGTGTTAAATGCAAAAACTAAATTATAATATCAGTTTGACTAAAATATTTCCTAAAGATATTTATATAACCGTTAAAAAGTTCTCAAATAAATAGCTTAAAATAACTTACAATAACAATAGTTAAAAATAACTCCATATAGATGATTATAATGTTACCTTTAAAATAAAAAAACAATGTTTGTTGTTTTAAATAATTATAATGATATAAATTAAAACGTTAAACAAATAAATTTTAAAAAATTAATTAACAATAACAACAACTATAAATAAAATTAAACCATATATTATATTTAATTTTATTCATAAGTAACTTACGGGTAGAAGTCATTCAAACGGTTTAGATTATGCAGTTATAATAGATGTATATATTATCATATAATTTAAAATAATCAATATATTATATAAATCTAGTATACGAATTATTATATAAAATTTAACAACAACATTATTGTTATATTTAAAAAAACATATACTTGTAAAGATTTCAACTATATATGTGTTTATGCGCAACGCGCGGGCATTCGCCTAGTATATCTTATAAAGCTAGCATTTTTTCTTGAACCTCATGCATTTGAAACTCCCAAGACTATTCAACTTATAAAAATTAGTTTATGATTAATTGAAATATTATGATTTGTAACTCTTAAAACTCTTCAAATCATGCTATTTAATTGATGAATTAAATGAAATATTTAGCCTATATAAGAAATTTGTAGATTACATATTGCATGTATGTCAACACAAAATGATAGATTATATTTGTAGGGTTTGAAGAGTTTTGTGAGTGGTTCCATGGATGTAAGAAAGCAATTGGAACTTTTCCAAATATAAATTCATGTAAACTCAAATTGGGTTCATGTAAAGTTTTAGATATTAACCAATGTTCAAATTTAGGTATGTTTGTAAAGGTATACTTGAGAACATTTTTTAAGTTTATGTGTTATGTATCTTTCTATAATCACGGGATGATGAAGTGAGATTGATAATTACTTCTCATGAGCTTTTGGTAAATCAACCATCAAGCTATTTATCAGTTACAGAAATTAACTTTGTTGACATGTATGTATCTTTATGTTGTCTCTCTCTTTTTTATGTTAAAAAAATATATTTTATGTACAAGAGAACATTATTCAGCATGTATTTTATGCTATTTATGTACTATGTTAGTTTCTATCACTTATTTTGTTGTAAATAACATCGATGGAGTTTTTTATAATTGATTTTGATGAAAGGAGTTTACAATTATTATTATTCCAAATTGTTGGTGATAATGACGAGTTAAAACGAATGATTTTTAATATGATATGGATTTATTGTTGAAAACCAATAATTATGCGTGTTATAGAAATGAATAATTTATGTTCTACCAAAACTTATATGGATGTACCCAATTTTAAATGTTTTTATAGTAATATAAATAAATTATCTTATTGCATTTGTCAATTTCCTTTTTCCCTATTCGTTTTTTAACGTAAAGGAAAAGTAAAATAAATAAAATATTAATATTTTCATAAGAAAATATAAGTGATAAAAATATACATCAAGTGTAACACTTTTCCTCCCCTAACCTACTCTTAACATATTTTTTTTTAAGATTAGTCGCAGTACATAACAATTATTATAATTTTAAAATTCAAATCACCATTTTATTTGGATCGTTCATTCTTTTCCAATATTTCATAGCTTTAAGGATAAAATGAAAGTACAATAAAAAATTATGATAGTTTTTTGTAAATATAATAATGAAAAATTTCAAACAAGTAGTTTTTAATGAGTAAAAGTAATAATTGTTTAAAATAACGTAAAACTAAAGAATAGATTATATTATATTAAAAATTATTGTTATTTGAAATAATAATAATAATAATAATAATAATAATAATAATAATAATATATGAAATAAAAAATATTCAAATAAATTATTTATAAATTAGTTAAAAATACCTATAGTTTAAAATAATTTTAAATCAAAAACTTAATTCAATTTGATTCAATATCTTTATTACCCTATACTTAAAATTATTATAATATTAGTTACAACTTAGAATAAAAATTATTATTTCAATGATAAATACTTATAATATTGTTTTTATAACATATAAATGTTAATATTTATATTACAATATTGGGCAAAATCAAGATTTTAAAACTCTCACTACAACTCAATAGTTTTTTTACTTAAATGTAATTATGATTTCAAATTTAATGTAATTGTGATTTCAAATTTAATGTAATTTGCCTTTATATTATCCACTACATTCAAAAGTTTTATAAACTTATGGTTATTAATGTGCAATGCTTTTTTATTTTCCATTTATTTATTATACACATTATAGTTATATTAGTAGTATCTAAATAAGTTTTGATTCAAAAATCATATGTTTGAAAAGATTTGTGATTCAAAATGAAAGAGTTGAAAAAAAAAATTGTCGCATCAGTGGTTATTTCAACACAATTTTTTATAACAATGTTTCTATATATCAAATGTATGTTGATTTCTAAATATTTATTTTGAATGATTTATAAGTGTTTAATAAGTTTGTTTGATGTAAATGTTATCATGTTGTAGTGTTTTTATTTTCTTAAAAGCTATAGTGTTTTTCATACTATTTGTTATTTGTTTTATATACTAATTGGCATACGTTTTATATATAATTTTCAAAACTTAAGACGTTCTATAAAATCATCAAAAGTTGTATTATTTATTTTTTTCATACTACTTTGTTTTTTTTATACATAGAAATCAATATATGTTTGATATATAATTGTACACAACATAAAACGGTCTATAAAATCATGAATTAATAATGGAAATAACTAATATATGAATTTATTAAAATTAATATGTTAATATAGAGTTTGTTTTGCTATTGATATTGGTTTTACATGTATAAATATTAAATCACAATTTGTTAAAGGTTATTATTTTAATTAAATAATTATATTCACGCGCAACGCGCGGGGATTCGACTACTATATATATATATATATATATATATATATATATATATATATATATATATATATATATTGTTGTAAGTGCATTTATTTATATATGATCTCATACAAAATCTTTGTATAATCCAATGAAATTTTGCATGTAGTGTATAACCTTTATAATGTGATAAATAAAAGCTGAGTGATATATTTACACGTTTTTAGTTTCTAATACCTTGAAACATATGTGTTCATATTCTTAAATAAATAAATGACAAGATATTGATATCAAATATTATATAATGGGCCTAAAAGCTGTGGGCTTGTGGAGTTTGATATTTGTTAAGCAGTACCGCAGTAGGCCTGTAAAGTTTATGGTAATGTTATTTAACTAATTATGGTTATGTTTTGGATATATACCAAAAATACCCTTAACAACCATCACATGTACATACTATGATAAGTATGATACAAAAACGAAGAAATGCACATCTCCATCCTAAATGACAAAAACAGTAGAAACAAATCTTTTCCTGTTTCCGATATACATTATCCTCTGTATAACATTAATAGATTTCTATTTTAGTTTTGCTCTCGCAACTTCAGCCTATGCCATAGCCACAATGATTAAAATGGAAAAACATCAAACCAATACACAATCGATTCACATTTTGTCCTTTGAAATGATCATGACTGCCACCAGCTGTCACAGCAAATACAACGAAACAAAGGGAAAAGGTTAATCTTGATTGATTTCATGTTTTTTAACCAAAATCCTTAACTAGTGATTAGATTTTAGCCAAAAATTAACATTTATCTTAAAGTAGTCATTGAAACCGTAAATAATTAAGTTGTTTACCGTAAATGCCGAGTTGACTACGGTCAACGACGCGTTGACTACGGCCAACGGTCGGTTGACTATTTTTTTGGGACATTGGGCTACTGTTTGATGGGTCGTTTATTCTTTCTGAACCCGTCGACCCAAAATATATAAAGTTGTAATTTTTAGTTTTGTTCATTTTGCATGTGTTTGAAGTTTGAAATTCGCTCTCAATGGAGCCTGTAAAGAACAATCAAGTGTGTCTCCGAATGTTGAACTTTTTTTTTCTTGTTTAGTATGAGAATTAGTAGATATTTTCTTTTTCTTTTTGGAAAAAAAAAACTTTGATTCCTAAGAAACCTACGGTGTACAAACGTTCAATGGACAAAACGTGCATTGAATATTTGTACACTGTAGGTTTCTTTTGAACCTACAATTTTCGTAATTTTTATTTACTTGTAACTTATATACAACGAAAATTGTCAGAAAAATCTCAATATTTTCAGAAAAGTTTAACTTTACTCCCAAAAAAAAATTGAACTGAAAAATCCCAATTATTTGATTTTATTGAGATCGGAACTCTAAATTGAAAATCTCAAAGAGATAGAGCTTCAAAGAAAGGTGTAAATGAAAGACTAGATCCTAAAAAAGTAGAGCTTCTCACCAACCAAAACCCTAGAAGAGCATGAACCTGAATTGGTAATAGCTAGTAAATCTACATTTCTTAGTTAAAATTATGGCATATAGTTTCTTAGCTAAGATATTAAAGTGATACACAATTTAAGAAAACGGTTCGATTAAAAAAAACGTGAAGTCCAAATAGATGTAATCGGATGGATGGAAATAGATAACCGGAGAATTGACGGTGACGATCGTACCTGTAAACAACGTGAAGGGGGAGGCGGAAGCGGCTGGCGGCCAGAAGAGGAGGCTTCATCGGTGTCATCGACTAGAGACCAGAGGCGAAGGCGTCATCGGCCAAATCAATGACTTTGTGTAGTTGATGTTCGTCTAGTGATAAGTGACCTAAGCACAAAAAGTGAACACGGTCAAAATAAGAACATTCGATTCAATTTTGAATTTATGGTCAAATGAACATTCGATTTAAAGTCTTAGAATAGTGAGATTGTTGGTGAGTGGTGACCTAAAATAATGAGGAAAGAGAGAGTATGTTTGTGATATAATACGACCTTTGGGGGGACGAAGTGTAGGAAGAAGGTTAGATCGGAGAAGCAACAAAATTTGGGGGGAAGAAGTGTAGGAAGAAGGTGAAGGGGAATTGGGGAGAAATTATTTAACCTGGAAGAAGGATCGACAACCCCACAATTCTATTAGGGTTCTTTGGTAGAGGATTTTAGAAGGAGAAGAAGGAGACGCATCAGGTGGGGGTGTTTAATTTTTTGGGATTTCATTTCCCCCCCCCCCCCCCATCGGCTATTAAAAAACGGAGAATGCGCCTTCCTAAAAAAATATAAAATGACACCTTTACACGACACGCTTTTTATGATAGGTGCCCTCCGTTTTTTTGTTGGACACTAATTTTAGGGCACGGAAAAATGCATGTCGTCTATCCTTCAAATTCTAGAAAACTGACATCATTTTTAGGACGCGCAAAAAATGTGTATCGTAAATAAGTGCGCGTCATTGTTTGCGTGTCATTAAATGACTGTTTTCTAGTAGTGCTTCTCTTTAGTTCTTTGAGGTCTAACTTTTCCATAGTTATAAAACGTTTTAACGGGGATCTGGAATATCTAAGAGGCCAACCAAAAAAAGTGCCCGGGTCGGGATTTTGTCCGCGTATTTTTCCCAGTTTTCTTTAAAACCTCTGTAAGGTAAACTACACTCTTTTTACTTTCAGTGTAACTTATATTTATAGTCATAAGTCGTTATTATTGACCAATAAATAAGATTTATCAGTAATTCCAAGTCAAAATACTGATTGATCTACTTACGGGAGAGGTATCTAGAATCGGTATGTTGACTTAATAGTTGGACTTCAGAAAAGCTATGTTCCGAAATGATCATGCCTCCCAACTATCGTGTATGGTTGATCCTTATTTGATAGAACTATCGATATTTATTGAGATTAGTGATAGGTTTATCCTATATTACCAGATTCCCATAGGAACTAATTAACTATAGTAATATAGGTAAATCCTCGTTGGACTGCTGCTAGTCAGTTGAATTGTCCGGTTAACTATTTATCCCTTGAGAAACTGTCCAGGTGAGTTCATCTCACTATATTGTATACTCCAGTATGTATCTTTTGTATGTTAGGATATAGTTACCCTATAGTATGCACTTAGGCAATTAGAGTAGGGTATTTAGTTGCATGTTATGTGGATTTTTTTCTATATATATATATATATATATATATATATATATATATATACACACACACCTTAATAAGCATTTAGCCTCAAATGCTGAATTTTAAGAGGTACAAAGTTCAATGCGATTTGTACAATGAATTTATGCATTGAAATATTATCCAATCAACAAAGTCAGAAAGTCAAAGGATTTTGAATTAGTATTTATCTCGAGTTTGACCCTGCCCATATCTCGGTTGCATACCATGAACAAAGGAGATATGGTTAATTTACCGCACAAACAGGAAGAATTATAAATAAAGTGATCTTAAGGGGAGCAATTGACTGCACCACAATCTGTCATCACGAGCACGACCCATCTCCTTTCTCTTTAGAAAACCATGGCCACCACTACGACCATCACAGCAAAACACGATCACCACACTATATCGCACCATGGACGTTCTTCTTCTTTTTATCCACCAAGCGCTGCCTTCAACCGCCGAATTCATCTAGAAAATATTTTTCTGGTACATCTCTCTATGGTTATCTTTTTTACTTCTTTTTGTTATTATCTCTCTTTGCTTCTCCCTCTCTACAACCCATAACCACCATTCATAGTCTCCCACACCCAAACTTCACCACCATTGAAAAGCCCTAATCATCGCACCTTCACCTAAGAAAACCCTCAAGATCCTACCCTTTCGGCTCTGACGACCCTTCATCTAGGGTTTCCACAAGATCTATTAAAATATATGAATATATTTTTTCAAGTTTTGATTTTTCTTAATATAGTTTGATAGAGTATCGATTATCAAGATGGGGTATGACTATTAATTTAAGCATGAAAGTCCTGCTTATATGGGTTTTTATGTGCTAGAATATCAAATAGAGAATGCAGAGTAGAAAAAATTCAAAAAGAAAAAGCAGAGATGTTATGAAAAGAAGGTGGAGAAGCAAAGCTAATGGAACAAAAAGGCGTTTGCGAACAAAAGTCTTGACTTTTTTGCATTTGTTTACATGATTTTGTCATTTGTTAGGATCCAAATAAGGGCCATGTCGAAAACCTTACCATTTGGCCTTGATTTCATAATTCTAATCTCCGGTACCATTTCTGTATTGTTTCATATAAGGTCGAAATATCATTACTTGGCATTGATTTCGTTGTCTTTGCATTTTGATTTTGTATCTAGAAGCTTGATGGCCATTTGGGGTTGATTTAGTTGGCCGGTCTTGTTGATGTTGAAGTAACTAGGGGCCCTGATGTGTCATTCCATCCTGGAACAAACAACTAAAGAAAAAAATTATATATTATAATTTTTATTGGTTTTAAGCATCTCAATCCTCTGCCTTTTGTCTTTTATAATTTGATATTTTTGCCCATTATTATCTTTCTTAAAAAGTAGATTGATTACTATCTGTACATCTTTTTGACAACATTATACATGTACTGTATAGTGACTTCAAGATCCTTATATGCACAAAGGATGACACAAGTATGCTTTTGTAGTGAGATTGAAGAACACTCTCCACAACGGGTATAGCCTACCTTTTTATGCTGGATATATGTGATGAAAGCACCAGAAATACATATTCAATTAAGTTCTTTGTTTGTTTTTTATTTTTTTGGTATATTTATTGAAACAAACAAGATATAGTTAGGTTTTACATTAAACGAAAAAAGTAATGCTTCAGAAAATGGGGTTTTAAGGTTTTAGGGGACAATTATTCAGTTGTGATGTTTACAATGATTTATAATCCAGTAAAACCATATGCTTTCTACGTAAGTCACAATAGTGTTTTTCATGTTTTTTTTGAACTTTATATGAACTATGTTTCTCTAATGGCGTCTGGTGTGTATGTGTGTTTTGTTTTATTTATCTGTGTGGACATGTATGATCTTGCCTGATGAGTGCTACAACTAAACTGATGATTAAAAGTTTGGAAGCATCACCATTTTGTGAATTTTACATGTGGATCTCCAAACGTTTTGTTATAAACTTCGTAGGGATGTAATTCTGAGGGATTATTGGGAAATTTAACTTGGAAAAATTGCATTTGGGATTTGTGGAGTACTTTATGTATTTCAATCTAACTATTCAAACTTTTTGTACCGTCATTTGGGATCTAGCTTAGCCTTTTGAAGGATTAGTATGCAAAAATACATAAGTTGAGGAAATTAATATATTTTCATATATAAAGATCATTTATTATTAATTTTTTGACGTTTTACTGTTCCAGTGCTACCTTAAAGTTAAAATTCAAATTAAAAAGTAAAATATGTATTATGTGTACCATTTATGTGTCATGCATGTCAACTTTGTTCTGGTACAAGTCTTCATCTAAAATTTAATAATTTATAAAAAAAATGATTAAATTTGGGTATAATTATGAAATTGTTATGAATTAAGCGTAATTAATGTAACTATAAATCAAACCAAACTAGTAAACTTTGATAAGAACTTTAATTGAGAAGAAAGAATATTTAGAGAGAATATGAAAGTTATATCTCTTATAACTTTTGGTGTATCACATTCTTTACAATGGAGGGGTATTTATACTACAAATTTTACTAACATATAATTGTAACTAGTTAGAAATGTTGACAAATGTACCATGCACCAATTATTATGTCATCCACCAATTATTTACAACACCACCAATTATTTACAACACTCCCCCTTGGATGACATCATTTTAGCGTTCAACTTTGACGTACTGCCTCATTAAAAACCTTGCTAAAGAAAACCCAGTGGGAAAAAAACTTTAGCAAAGGGAAAAAGAGTGCAGTGTATAGTTGACTCCCCCTTATTTAGACACCCGTCACATTATATTCTATGCACATGTCGCATTCCGATGCCATGGATATGTTTTCTGAAGATTGCAGTAGGAAGTGCCTTCGTAAAAATGTCTGCTGCATTGGTACTGGATTGAACATATTTGATTTCAACTTGATGGTTCTTTATAAGCTCTTGAGTGTACTCAAAAAACTTTGGAGGTATATGTTTTGTCCTGTCGCTCTTGATATATCCCTCTTTCATTTGAGTGACACATGCTGAGTTATCTTCATAAATTAAAGTTGGACATATATCCTTTTCAAGTCCACATGAAGTTAAAACTAGTTGTGTCATCGATCTTAACCATGTACATTCTCTACTAGCTTCATTTAGTGCAATTACTTCAGCATGATTTGAGGATGTGGCAACAAGTGTTTGCTTTTGAGAATGCCAGGAAATTGCAGTACCTCCATTCATGACTACATATCTAGTTTGAGATCTAGCTTTATGAGGATCAGACAAATAACCTGCATCTGCATAACCAATCAAGCCTTGTTTTGAATTGTTAGGGTAAAATAACCCTAAATCACTAGTTCCTCGAAGGTATCGAAAAATATGTTTGATTCCATTCCAATGTCTTTTTGTTGGGGCTGAATTAAATCTTGCTAGCAAGTTTACAGTGAAAGAAATGTCAGGTCTAGTACAATTGGTAAGATACATAAGAGCTCCAATTGCATTTAGATATGGTACTTTTGAACCAAGGACTTCTTCATTTTCTTCGCATGGACGAAATGGATCCTTGTCAATATTTAATGATCTAACAACCATTGGAGTGCTTAAAGGATTTGCATTTTCCATATTGAAACGTTTCAAGACTCTTTCTGTGTAATTTGATTGATGCACAAGTATTCCGTTAGGCATATGCTCAATCTGTAAACCAAGACAATATTTGGTTTTTCCAAGATCTTTCATTTCAAATTCTTTCTTTAAAAGTTCAATCACTTCAAGGATTTCTTTATTCGTTCCAATGATGTTCAGATTATCAACATAGACTGCTATGATCACATATCCAGATGTTGTTTTCTTAATAAATACACATGGACAAATAGTGTTATTTTTATAACCTTTACTTGTCAAATAATCGCTTAAACGATTGTACTACATTCGCCCAGATTGCTTTAAACCATACAAAGATCTTTGTAATTTTATAGAATACATTTCTTTGGGTTTTGCACTTAACGCTTCAGGCATTTTAAATCCTTCAGGGATTTTCATATAGATATCACTATCAAGTAAGCTGTAACAACATCCATAAGACACATCTCTGAATTTTTAGATACTGCCAAACTGATTAAATATATGAAAGTGGTTGCATCCATTACCGGTGAATAAGTTTCTTCATAATCAATTCCAGGTCTTTGAGAGAAACCTTGAGCAACAAGTCTGGCCTTGTATCTTACAATTTCGTCTTTCTCATTTCTTTTTCGTACAAAGATCCATCTATATCCTAATGGTTTCACAACTTCAGGTGTGAGGATAATGTTCCCAAAAACCTTTCTCTTGTTAAGAGAATTTAATTCAACTTGCATAGCTTCCTTACATTTAGCCCAATCATTTCTTCTTTGACATTCAATGACAGATTGTGGTTTGGGATCATCATTCATAATATCACATGCAACTGAATAAGAAAATATTGCACCTATATTGTCAGTTTCATTTTGGTCACATATTCTATTTGTCTGACCATAATTTAATGCATCATCCTCCTTTCCTGGGGGAGTTTGAATAATTCGTGTTTCTCCAGGAACACTTTCATCGTGATCTAGTGCATTTTCTGCTCCTCTTCTTTTTCGTGGGTTCTTATCCTTAGAACCAAATGGACTTCCACGCTTCAGGCGTGTTTTAGACTCTTGAGTGACTTTATCATCAGATTGTCCATGTGGAATGTCAATTCGAGCTGGAACATTGACAGCTGGTATATATGATTTAGTCACCCTTTTTGTGTCAGTAAATGCATCAGGTAACTGATTTGCCATTTCTTGGAAATGCATTATCTTCTGAACTTCCATGTCACATTTCTTTGTGCGAGGGTCAAGATATGATAAAGTAGGCTCATGCCATGACACATCCTTTTCCAGAATCTTCTTTTCTCCACCTAATGATGGGAAATTTGCCTCATCAAATTGACAATCTGCTAGACGTGCTGTGAAAACATCACCTGTTAATGGTTCAAGATATCTTATAATAGAGACTGACTCATAACCAACATATATTCCCAACCTTCTTTGAGGACCCATTTTCGTCCGTTGAGGTGGTGCAATAGGGACATATATTGCACACCCAAAAATTCTCAAATGGGATATATTTGGCTCTTGACCGAAAGCAAGTTGAAGTGGATAATATACATGATATGAACTTGGTCTCATGCGTATCAATGATCCGACATGTAAGATTGCATGGCCCCAAATAGAAACAGGAAGTTTGGTCCTCATTATCAATGGTCTAGCTATTAGCTGGAGACGTTTAATCAGTGATTCAGCTAAACCATTTTGTGTGTGTACATGAGCAACTGGATGCTCAACAACAATTCCTACAGACATACAATAGTCATTAAATGCTTGTGAAGTAAATTCACCAGCATTATCAAGTCTCACTCTTTTGATAGTATAATTAGGGAAATGTGCCCTTAATTTAATAATTTGGACAAGAAACTTTGCAAATGCCATATTACAAGTTGATAATAGGCAAACATGAGACCATTTGATGGATGCATCTATTAAGACCATAAAGTATCTAAATGGTCCAGATTGTAGGTGAATCGGTCCACATATATCACCTTGAATTCTTTCTAGAAATCTAGGTGACTCCCTTTCAACTTTCATTGGAGAGTGTTTTATAATTAATTTTCCAAGGGAACAAGATGTACATGGTTTTATGCTATTGGATTGAGGGAACTTTTGGTCCTTCAATGGATGCCCATGTGTATTCTCAATTATCCTTCGCATCATTGTTAATCCTGGGTGGCCCAACCTATCATGCCATAAACTGAATGTCCCAGGATCACAATGTTTTCCTTCGACTACCATATTTGATTCAATCATATGTATATATGTATAATGCAGACCAGAATCAAGTGTTGGTAGTTTTTCAAGCACATGGTTTGTGTCTATAATATACATATATTTCTTATTTTCAATGGTCACAGTTTTTGTGTCATATCCTTTGAAATATATGTCATTGAAACTTAATAAGTTTCTATTAGACTTTGGAGAAAATAAGGCATTTTCTATACAAAAGCTTGTACCATTTGGTAATATAAAATGGGCTTTCCCGGTTCCCTCTATCAAGTCTGCAGGACCTGATATTGTATGTATGACTGTTTTTGTTGGTACTAATTCTGAAAAATATTTCTTTGATTTCAGAATAGTATGTGTACTACCACTATCTGCTATACAAAGATCTCCAATCTTTTCTTGGTGTTGTGCTCCAGTTGGACTCATATTAAACTTCACATATAAAAGGAATAATAAGTGAATAAACATAATCATAATTATTATTAAAAAGAAAGTTCATTTATTGTAGGAAAGACATTACATGAAAAACAAACGAAGGAAAAACAGTTTTACTAGAACAATAATAGATTTTTTTTTAGTTTATGTCTTCCATGTCATTGCAGAAACCAGCAACATTTAGCGGAGTGAATTCAACATTATCAATGAGGTTTGCTTCTTTTCCTTTTCCTTTAATGGACTCTTGATAAAGTTGACAAAGATGTGCAGGTGTGCGACAGGTCCTTGACCAATGGCCTGTGCTACCACATCTATAACATGAACCATCAGATTTTTGTGATGTCCCAGTGTCATGCCTTGCCACTTTGGCCTTATCTTGTGTGTGGACATTGTTTCTTTGTGAATATTGGTAATTATTTCTTTTCTGGCCACGACCACGATTATTACCTTGTCCACGACCAGAATTATGGTTCTGATTATGGCTTTGGTTTCGATTAAAATAGCCACGGCCTCGTCCTCGACCACAACCTCGCCCTCGTCCACGTGTATTGTTTCGATGACCATCAATATTTGTAGCATTTGCTTCAGGAAGTGCTACTGATCCCGTTGGACGAGATTCATGGTTTTTCATCAAGAGTTCATTGTTTTGCTCTACAACGAGCAGACATGCATTCAATTCATAATATCTTGTGAACTTTTGCATCCGATATTGTTGCATCAAAGTAATGTTTGTTGCATGAAATGTTGAGTAAGTTTTCTCCAACATATCTTCATCAGTAACCTCTTGTCCACAATACTTGAGTTGTGAACATATTCTGAACAAAGCTGAGTTGTATTCATTTACTTTCTTGAAGTCTTGAAACCTTAGTGTTCTCCATTCATCTCTAGCATTTGGAAGTATAACTTCCTTTTGATGATCAAATCTTTCTTTCAAAAGATTCCAGAGAATACTTGGATCAGTAACATCAAGATATTCAAATCTCAACATTTCATCAATATGCTTACGAAGGAAAACTTGTGCTTTTGCTTTGTCTTGTGCCAAACAATTATTAAATTCATATATAGTATTTGACATACCCATGGATTCAAGATGCATTTTTACATCTATCATCCATGGCACATAGTTTTTCCCACTAACTTCAAGTGCTGCAAACTCGAGCTTTGCAATATTGGACATAATGTAACTATAAATTTAAACAAAATAAAAATTAAAATTAAAATCCATTTATTTCAATAAATATTACACAAAAAAGAAGCGATAAAGCTAACATTGCATACAAGCCTAAAAGTAGATGAAATTCCATATTATCTTCGATGTTAAGGATTGGGATGAAAAGTAACATGACTATTATAGTCATGATTATCACAAAAGGATGAATCATCTTGAAGCTTGATTTCTTGAAATTGATTTATTTGATACAAGAGAGAAAAATTTGTTGTAGGTAAAATAAGCAGGGTAAAGATGTTTATTTATGGTAAAAAAATATAGTCGTTGTTTTTGCTGTTTATAACCGTTGCATATATATTCCCGTTGTGTATATATGTATATGTATTTTATAAATCATGTAATAAGACTTATAACTAATACATAACTTTACTAATTAGAAACATAAATAAATATTAGTAAATGTTTAAATAAAATTATGAAGAGTATCTAAAATATAAATAAACATTGACATGTATAAATAAATATAATTTAAATGTTAGTATGCACAAATAAAAGTTAGTAGCATAATATAAATGTTAGTATGCATAAATAAAAGTTAGTTGCATAATGTAAATGTTAGTTTGCATAAATAAAAATTAGTTGCATAATGTAAATGTTAGTATAAAAATTAGAATACATAAAGAAATGTTAGTATAAGAAATAAAAATTGTTAGTAGTCTATAATGTCCATAATGTATAAGTTTCATTAATTCATTAGTATTATTATTATTTTAATATGATTGAGGTTTTTATACTTAATAGTGTTTTTAATAAGTAATACATACCTTGATTAAGATAGATGTGATTTTCCACTTGTTTAATAACCTTGATTAGAGCTTTCGTGCTGATAAAGTGTTATGAATTAAGCGTAATTAATGTAACTATAAATCAAACCAAACTAGTAAACTTTGATAAGAACTTTAATTGAGAAGAAAGAATATTTAGAGAGAATATGAAAGTTATATCTCTTATAACTTTTGGTGTATCACATTCTTTACAATGGAGGGGTATTTATACTACAAATTTTACTAACATATAATTGTAACTAGTTAGAAATGTTGACAAATGTACCATGCACCAATTATTATGTCATCCACCAATTATTTACAACACCACCAATTATTTACAACAGAAATAAGTTTATTTCCTCCCTCATTTATGATCATTTTACCCTACATAGTCCCTCCTTTCATAACATACCTCTTCGTGTGCACATTGTAGCTTCAAAACACACAAGCCTGCCCATCTTTAACTCTTTATGAACTGCTTTTCAGATTATTTTTATTTTTATTATTTTTTTTTTACTTGAAATGATAGTGTTAGTTGGCTTTTTATTTTATTTTTTATATATTGCCCACAAATTGACTTTTTTTTCATTTTTGGAATGTCTAGATATACATATATATACGCCTATTCAAAAATAAACTAAAAATGTTTTGCTTGTTGAACTCGATACACTAAACCCCAAAAAATATGCTATTATTTTCTTGCATTTTGTTTCTTTACTTAAAAGGAGTTGAAGGAGTAGTGTTTGGCATCTAACCATGCAAAAAATGGAGAAAATGCAAGAAGTAGCAACTTGCTTTTGTTTATTTGTTTATTTCCATTTGATTACTTTAATCGTTAATATTCTTTTTTCGGGAGAGGGGAAGAGGAAGAACAATCTTGTAGTTCATTATCTTATATGTCTGGTAAAAGGACTTGGCTACACTTTCTCCCCTTTTTGTACGATGATGCATCAGTGATGACCATCGAAAGGAGTCAAGATGAAGAAAGGCAATTGAGGATAGTTGAGAAAGGGTGTATTAGTGACTTAAAATTTCATTTTACAGGGGCTTAAATGATGTATTAATATTGGCAAAAGAGGTTGGAGTGATTATTGCTTGACCGCACTTTGTGGTTATGTTTTTGTAACTTCCAAGTCAATTTTCATTCTTATGTTTTTTTAATTGATGTACAAAATTGAAATCAAGACTTTGTTTTTTTAGAATTCCGTTGAGATTCCTTTTATCTTTTTCCTTTTACGATAAACACAAATCAAATGATGCGAAAACATGTCTCTCAAAGAACGAAAACGAGTAGTAATTAACTATATTTTATGAGCATCTATTGCATTCCAATTATTTTTTCCAAATAATTATAACCTGTTAGAATTTAGATTTTGATTCAACAATGAACATGCCATATTTTGACCATTAATGTGACATAACTTTATATTTCATGTCATCATTTTGTCCTCTAAATTCAACTCATCGTAATATTAATAATTAATGGGATACCATGTTGTCAAACATCAAAGGCTAAGATGGAAGTTTTAGACAAGTTTCCCCCCACCCCTAAAAGTTGTGTCCCGTCGCATTGCGCGGGTATAAAGAAGTGTTGCGCAATCAATCATGTGTTTATGTACATTTATAAAGAATCTCAACATTTTATTTTAAATTCTTATTGATTTCGTTTCTGCTAGCATGACTCTCATTGGTAATTGTTTAGATGTAGTAAGTAACTATTTACGCAAAATAACCAATCGTCTATAGAAACTAATTTCTGAGAAACTATTCACACTCGTCGCTTGGCGCGGGTAAACATCTAGTATATATATATATATATATATATATATATATATATATATATATATATATATATATATATATATATATATATAGTAGATGTGTGCCCGCGCAAAGCCGCGGCGATAAATCTTTTTTTTTTGACGAGTAGTTTCTTATGGGGAAATAATTATTATATTTTATTATTAGTTGTTATGTAAAAGAAACTAACAATTTCAAATAAAATATTTATGTTTATACCTTACGTTTATATTGATTGTCTATACTATTGATGTAAATTAATTAATAATGTTGATTAGTTTAAGAAATATAAATTAGTTTTCATTTTGCTCCAAATTGAATTTCTTAATTATTTTCCATAATTCAAGTGTTCAAACTTTTGGCAACTATTAATGAATTATTTATACATAATTCATTTGTACAAAAAGCTTTGTAACTTGTACTTCTTAAAATTCAAGATATGACTAATATGTTTTATAATATATATATATATATATATATATATATATATATATATATATATATATATATATATATATATACTAGTAGTGGTACCCGCGCGATGCGGCGACGGATAATAATTTTTTCGGGGAGTTGTTTCTTTCGATGATTATTTTCTTTTTGGCATGTTGTTTCGTATCAACGATTACACTCTTTTAGGCACATTGTTTTGTTTCAGATATTACGTTCTTTCTGTCGATTATGTTCTTTTAGCACGTTGTTTCGTTTCGACGATTACATTTTTTTCGCCAAGCTGTTTCATCCATCTATTTTTTCTATTTCTCATTAGTTTCTTCCAAGTGAATAATGGTATGAGTTTCTATTCGACTCATTCTGCATCGCCTATGGCTGAGGTAAAATATTTTCTATGACAATATATTATTTAAATAGATAATGGGTCAAACAATATATTATTACCACTTGCTTGATTCATTCTGCATCGACTACGATTTAGAAAAGCGCCTATACTTTTTGTGTTTAGTATGAAATTGATCCGATTTTGGTCTTATCTAAAATTTTGGGTTTTATTTTAGATTGCATTGGGTTAAACCAAATGGTAATTTATGTTTACACTCATTTGTTGTTGTAATTAAATCAAATGGTGACTTTATGGTCATTTGTTGTTGTAATCATCATGTAGTGTTCACCATTATTTTTGGTTGACAATTTAGTTTATTTCAGATATAGTGCCGTAGGTAAGAAATTAAATAAATATAAATCATCTATTTATGTTTTACAAAATTTTCTAAGTCAAGATACATGCATATTTTAGTACAAAACTTTCATAATTGTCAAATTTTATACTACTAAAGACGTAATTTCTCATATTAAATTTTCGGTTATATTTTTTGTTTAAAATTTTATTACTAACTTAATATTTTTAATATATTATAACTTACATTATTTATTTATGATAATAAAAAAAAGTTTAGTACACTTGCAGAAAGTGAAAGCAAAGACAAAGATTAGATTAAAAAAAAACTGACAATTAACGAAGTGAAAATGTTTTTTAAAATCTGTCTTCCTCCAAAAACATCTTCAAACCCTAATTTAACGACCAAAATCCATTAACCCAAGTCATCATACACATGAATAATCCCAAATAATGTGATTATTCTTCCATTCGCGCAGTATGTGGGTACAAACAATTAAAGTATGAAGTACATGTATATTTATAAAACTAGAAAGGTTACCCCCGCTACGCGGGGGCCAGAAGCTTTCAATGTTGTTTCCGAATTGATAAATATGACAGACATAGAAAGTGCAAGGATGAAAAGTCCGGGCTTTGCCCCGGACAAAAAATGTAAAAGTTTTGACTGCAAGGACCAGAAGTGTGAAAATGGCTAAAGAATTAAAGGGCTAGGAATTAGCAACTTTTTAGAAAAGGGATCAAAGTTGTCAAACTGTTAAAGTTTTGTGGCCAAACTTTAAATATTAAAAGGTTCCAAAAAAGTGTAAAAATATTGATTGCAAGGACCAAAAGTGTAAAAATGGGTAAAGAATAATGAGCAAAGTTGCCAAAAAACATCCAAATTTAGTATTCCTAACTTCCAACAATAATACAGGGACCAATTCTGTCAAAAAAATGGAAAGTTGAATGGAACACAAACAAAAGGACATGAATAAATTAATTAAAGAAGTACAGGGACCAGATATGTAAATCAAGGGACCAAACCTGGACAAAGTATCCCAACTTTACTATTCCTTTCTTCCACAACTTTAATATATATATATATAATAATAATTACCCATGCTCAAACATTATGTAGAATAATATGGATTATAACCAAGACTACTTAGCTAGACATGAAAGCTTTAAATAATTGACCAATCACAAACATAAAAAGTAATATGGATTCCTACATATGGAACTAAAAAAACTAAAATTAAACATGTCACGATGTTAATTTCTTTCATATTACTTGATCACTGAACTTTTATATAATAATAATGACTATCTGAAAAAAATTTCTGGTTCAAAGCATTTGAGAAGATTCATGTTTGAATAACCCAGATGACCAATTCATCCTTGTTCAAAAAAAATTATTTTTTATACATTTCAAACAATACCTAATCACAAAACGATTGATGGTTTAAATGAACATAATATTTGATAATGTTATATAAACTCCAGCAAAGATCTTTAATATCATTCTACTTTGACATATAATGTTACTCTAGTTCATTGTGTTTTGCCAAAATCAAATTAAGAACAACTTTGTACTCTTCCATTTCCATCACAGGTGAGAGTCCAATCCACACATACGTTTTAAGCATCCCTGTAACATCAAGGAAATACAAAACTAAGTATATTTACAATAAATTATTACCAACAAAAAAACATCCAATAGTTTCTTCTATAACATAATAAACCATGTGATTGTTTATAGATTTGGGTTTCATTCTCATTATAAACAAATAAAAAAAATCGAACCTGAGATCTATAGAAAAAAATTGAACCTGTTTCAAGCAAAACAGATTACTTAGGGTTAGGGTTAGAAATTAAAAAGCTAAAAATAAATTGAACTATATTGAAGACTCAAAAAAACATCAAATAGTTTCTTCTAAGAAATAATAAATCATGTGATTGTTTATAGATTTGGGTTTCATTCTCATTATAAACAAAAAAAAAAAATCAAACCTGAGATTTGTAGCGAAAATTTAACCTGTTTCAAGCAAAACAAATGACTTAGGTTTAGAAATTAAAAAGCTAAAATAAATTGAATTACATTGAAGACTCGCGAAATAGGATAAAAGACTTCAATATGTAGCTTAAATCTAACTCCAATGTATACATGAAATAGAAAAAAGGAACATCATATGTATTCCAATTCGTTAAGATTAAATAACCTAAAACATATTTACCCAAAGTCTGGACTTCAATCCTACTTGAGCACACATGTAATAGTCAATATTTCTTGGGAAGCCCCTTTTCTGCTATTGTCTTCAAGATGCATATAGACACAAGATGAAAAAAAATTACCTAAAAACATCATATGTTGTAATTTCTTTTGTGGAGGCCCGAAGGAACAAAGTCAGCAAGAAGTCGCATATAAGGAAGTAGCGACAGTGGGTCAGATTGTCGATGAGGGAAGCAAGCGGTCGTTTATTGTTTAGGGTTTCCAGGTGTGAGAATCGATGGAGAGAGGGGGGATTGCAGATTTCATATACTACGACAAAGGAGATAAATGGGCCGATCCGTGTGCTTTCATCATATACCGTTTGATGATTGTAGCGGATCAACGACTGGTAAACGAAGATGGCGATCCGTGTGAAATTATTTTTACCCGTGTTTTGTTTTTAGCCACAATTACCATACTCAACCATTGATTGGTTTAAACCTATTTATTTGGATCACCACATAATTAATCTAAACCATTGAATTAAAATCTAAAGGCTCAAAATCAGTCTCCTTGATTTTTAAGACAATAGTCTTAAAATTCTTAGGGCCCACATAGATAAATGCATTATAAGATAGTGTGTGTATATATATATATATATATATATATATATATATATATATATATAGAGAGAGAGAGAGAGAGTCAAGATCAAATAAGAAGGAAATTTTTGGTAGGAAGGTAAGAAGTTTTTTTTCTACATATTTTTTTCGTGAACAAACAAAATGAATCATTAGATGATTCATTTGTAAGATGATTTACAAGAAAAAATTCTCAAAAAAACATCTCGATGATTCATTTATACAATGATTTTGTTGTTATTCACTAAAAATGTCATAAAAGTGAATTTTTTCTTAATTTACTTAAAAATGAATCATAAAGATGTTTTTTTGGGAATTTTTTCTTGTGGATCATCTTACAAATGAATCATCTAGTGATTCATTTATTTTGTTCGTCAAAAAAATATATAGAAAAAAACTTCTTACCTTCCTACCAAAAATTTCCTTCTTATCGGATCTATATCCTATATATATATATATATATATATATATATATATATATATATATATATATATATATATATATATATATATATATATATATATATATATATATGGACTTAAGGGCGGACCAACCTTGTGTTGAAGATCAATAGTCTCAGGCTGACTAGCTTTAAGCTAAAGGCCAATGAGAGTGGACCAACTACATGCCGAAGGCTATATATAGGGTGGGTCAGCTTTATGCTGAAGGCTAAAGGGCGGACCAACATATGTTGAAGGCCATTATGTGTACGTATTGTATATGTGTTGTGGTATGGAATATTTTGATGAAATTCATTAAGCTTTATTCTGAATGCTAAAAGGCGTATTTTTCGCGTTTTTCTCTAAAACCTCTATAAGTTAAGGTACACCCTTGTTGCTTTAAGTGTAACTAACTTTTATAGTCATAAGTCGTTATTATGGACCTATAAATAAGATTTATCAGTAATTCCAAGTCAAAATACTAATTGATATACTTACAGAAAAGGTGTCTAGAATGGTTACCTTGGATTGGTTGTTGGATTTCAGAAAACATATATTCTGAAATGATCATGCCTCCTAACTGTCCTGTCTGGTTGATCCTTATTTGATAGAACTATCGATATTCATTGGGATTAGTGATAGGTCTATTCGACATTACCAGATTCCTATAGGAACTAATAAACTATAGTAATATAGGTAAATCCTCGTTGGAGTGTTGCTCATCAGTCAAATTGTCTGGTTAACTATTTATCCCTTGAGAAACTATCCAGGTGAGTTCTTCTCATTATATTGTATACTCCAGTATGTATCCTTTGTATGTTAGGATATAGTTACCCTATATTATGCACTTAGGCAATTAGAGTAGGATATTTAGTTGCATGTTATGTGGATTTTTTCTATGTGTATGTTGATATATATATATATATATATATATATATATATATATATATATATATATATATATATATATATATACTAGCCGTTTACCCGCGCCAAGCGACGGGTGTGAATATTTTTCTCATAAATTAGTTTCTATAGACGATTGGTTCTTTTGCGCAAATAGTTACTTACTACATCTAAACAATTACCAATGAGAGGCATGCTAACAGAAATGAAATCAATAAGAATTAAAAATAAAATGTTGAGATTCTTTATAAATGTACATAAACACATGATTGATTGCACAACACTTCTTTATACCCGCGCAATGCGACGGGACACAACTTTTAGGGGTGGAAGGAAACTTGCCTAAAACTTCCATCTTAGCCTTTGATGTTTGATAACATGGTATCCCATTAATTATTAATATTACGATGGGTTGAATTTAGAGGACAAAATGATGACATGACTATACTTTAATGACCAACTACATCGAAAGTTCTTATATAATTTCTGAAATCTAAAGTTATGTCACATTAATGGTCAAAATAGGGCATGGTCAATGTTGAATCAAAATCTGAATTCTAACAAATTATAATTATTTTGAAAAAATAATTGGAATGCAATAGATGCTCATAAAATATAGTTAATTACTACTTGTTTTCGTTCTTTGAGAGACATGTTTTCGCATCATTTGATTTGTGTTTATCGTAAAAGGAAAAATATAAAAGGAATCTCAAGGGAATTATAAAAAAACAAAGTCTTGATTTCAATTTTGTACATAAATTAAAAAAACATAAGAATGAAAATTGACTTGGAAGTTACAAAAAGATAACCACAAAGTGCGGTCAAGCAACAATCACTCCAACCTCTTTTGCCAATATTAATACATCATTTAAGCCCCTGTAAAATGAAATTTTATGTCACTAATACACCCTTTCTCAACTATCCTCAGTTGCCTTTCTTCATCTTGACTCCTTTCGATGGTCATCACTATGCATCATCGCACAAAAAAGGGAGAAAGTGTAGCCAAGTCCTTCTACCAGACATATAAGATAATGAACTACAAGATTGTTCTTCCTCTTCCCCTCTCCCGAAAAAAGAATATTAACGATTAAAGTAATCAAATAGAAATAAACAAATAAACAAAAGCAAGTTGCTACTTCTTGCATTTTGTCCATTTTTTGCATGGTTAGATGCCAAACACTACTCCTTCAATTCCTTTTAATTAAAGAAACAAAATGCTAGAAAATAATAGCATATTTTTTGGGGTTTTGTGTATCGAGTTCAACAAGCAGAACATTTTTAGTTTATTTTTGAATAGGCGTCTATATATGTATATCTAGACATTCCAAAAATGAAAAAAAAAAGTCAATTTGTGGGCAATGTATAAAAAATAAAATAAAAAGCCAACTAACATTATCATTTCAAGTACAAAAAAAATAATAATCTGAAAAGCAGTTCATAAAGAGTTAAAGATGGGCAGACTTGTGTGTTTTGAAGCTACAATGTGCACACGAAGAGGTATGTTATGAAAGGAAAGACTATGTAGGGTAAAATGATCATAAATGAGGGGGGAAATAAACTTATTTCATAATTATACCCACATTTAATCAAATTTTTTTATAAATTATTTAATTTTAGATGAATACTTGTACCAGAACCAAATTGATATGCATGAGACATAAATGGTACACAGAATACATATTTTACTTTTTAATTTGAATTTTAACTTTAAGGTAACACTGGAACAGTAAAACGTCAAAAAAATTACAATAAATGATCTTTATATATGAAAATATATTAATTTCCTCAACTTATGTATTTTTGCATACTAATCCTTCAAAAGGCTAAGATAGATCCCAAATGACAGGTACAAAAAGTTTGAATAGTTAGATAGATATACATACAATACTCCACAAATCCCAAATGCAATTTTTCCAAGATAAATTTCCCAATAATACCTCAAAATTACATCCCTACGAAGTTTATAACAAAACGTTTGGAGATCCACATGTAAAATTCACAAAATGGTGATGCTTCCAAACTTTTAATCATCAGTTTAGTTGTAGCACTCATCAGGCAAGATCATACATGTCCACACAGATAAATAAAATAAAAAAAACATACACACCAGACGCCTTTAGAGAAACATAGTTCATATAAAGTTCAAAAAAAACATGAAAAACACTATTGTGACTTACGTAGAAAGCATATGGTTTTACTGGATTATAAATCATTGCAAACATCACAACTGAATAATTGTCCCCTAAAACCTTAAAACCCCATTTTCTGAAGCATTACTTTTTTCTTTTAATGTAAAACCTAACTATATCTTGTTTGTTTCAATAAATATACCAAAAAAAAAAACAAAAAAAAAAACAAAGAACTTAATTAAATATGTATTTATGGTGCTTTCATCACATATCTCTAGCATAAAAAGGTAGGCTATACCCGTTGTGGAGAGTGTTCTTCAATCTCACTACAAAAGCATACTTGTGTCATCCTTTGTGCATATAAGGATCTTGAAGTCACTATACAGTACATACATAATGTTGTCAAAAGGATGTACATATAGTAATCAATCTGTTTTTTAAGAAAGATAATAATAGGCAAAAATATCAAATTATAAAAGACAAAAGGCAGAGGATTAAGATGCTTAAAACCAATAAAAATTATAATATATAATTTTTTTCTTTAGTTGTTTGTTCCAGGATGGAATGACACATCAGGCCCTAGTTACTTCAACATCAACAAGACCGGCAACTAAATCAACCGCAAATGGCCATCAAGCTTCTAAATACAAAATCAAAATGCAAAGACAACGAAATCAATGTCAAGTAATGATATTTCGACCTTATATGAAACAATACAGAAATGGTACCGGAGATTAGAATTATGAAATCAAGGTCAAATGGTAAGGTTTTCGACATGGCCCTTATTTGGATCCTTACAAATGACAAAATCATGTAAACAAATGCAAAAAAGTCAAGACTTTTGTTCGCAAACACCTTTTTGTTCCATTAGCTTTGCTTCTCCACCTTCTTTTCATAACATCTCTGCTTTTTCTTTTTGAATTTTTTCTACTCTGCATTCTCTATTTGATCTTCTAGCACATAAAAACCCATATAAGCAGGACTTTCATGCTTAAATTAATAGTCATACCCCATCTTGATAATCGATACTCTATCAAACTATATTAAGAAAAATCAAAACTTGAAAAAATATATTCACATATTTTAATAGATCTTGTGGAAACCCTAGATGAAGGGTCGTCAGAGGTGAAAGGGTAGGATCTTGAGGGTTTTCTTAGGTGAAGGTGCGTCGGTGGTGGTGAAGTTTAGGTGTGGGAGACTATGAATGGTGGTTACGGGTTGGAGAGAGGGAGAAGCAAAGAGAGATAATAACAAAAAGAAGTAAAAAAGATAACCATAGAGAGATGTACTAGAAAAATATTATCTAGATGAATTCGATGGTTGAAGGCAGCGCTTGGTGGATGAAAAGAAGAAGAGCGTCCGTGGTGAGATATAGTGTGGTGATCGTGTTCTGTTGTGATGGTCGTAGTGGTGGCCATGGTTCTCTAAAGAGAAAGGAGATGGGTCGTGCTCGTGATGACGGATTGTGGTGCAGTCAGTTGCTCCCCTTAAGATCACTTTATTTATAATTCTTCCTGTTTGTGCGGTAAATTAACCATATCTCCTCTGTTCATGGTATGCAACCGAGATATGGGAAGGTAAAACTCGAGATAAATACTAATTCAAAAGCCTTTGACTTTCTGAATTTCTTGATTGGATAAGATTTCAATGCATAAATTCATTGTACAAATCGCATTGAACTTTGTACCTCTTAAAATTCAGCATTTGAGGCTAAATGCTTATTAAGGTATATATATATATATATATATATATATATATATATATATATATATATATATATATATATATATATATATATATGGAGTTGAGGGCGGACCAACCTTGTGCTGAAGACCAATAGACCCGGGCTGACTAGCTTTAAGCTAAAGGCCAATGAAAGTGGACCAGCTACATGTTGAAGGCTATATATAAGGCATATCAGTTTTATGTTGAAGGCTAAAGGGCAGACCAACTATATGTTGAAGTCCATTATGTGTACACACTGTATATGTGTTATGGTATGAAATATTTTAAGGGAATTCATTAAGCTTGGCTTATAGTTGTTGAATGACTGCTTTGTAGGTTTTTCATCGGACCGTGGAAAGGCTCACACATGACTATATATGCATCGAAGCATCAATAAAGTTTTATAAACTTCCGCTGAAACACTCTTTTATAATAAATTATGTAGTAATGATTGGTAATGTTCTGTAATATATATATTTTTTAAAATAAACAAAAATGAAAGACTTGACTTTAAAAATCGGGACGTTACATTCAGGAGGGAGATGAGATGCTAATTTCAGAGAAGTCAGAGTCGGCGGCCAAGTGGTTCAATTCCGATGTCTCGAGATCAGGAGTCGTAGAGCATACGAGTTACAGGTGTGGTAAGTGTGGGAAGTTTCATAATGGTGTGTGCCGATCATTTGCATGACATAGATGTGGCAATGAGGGACATTTTGGCAGGGACTATAGGCAGAGTGCACGAGTTTGTTTCCATTATGATCAGCTGGGTAACATCGTGGCCCGTCTTCCCCTCCTCAAGTTTTGTGAAGTGTAGAACTCTACACCTTTAGTGTAGTAGATGCCAGATAGATGACGGGGGAGGGTTGATGCGCCGAGTGCTAAAGGAAGAGCTCATCAAATTGTTGAAGAGGATCGAGGGGTGGCGAATATGTCGACAGCGGGTATGTTTCCATTTTATTATATTTTGCATTTATAAAATAGGTTTTTGCTTTTAAAAGTTTCCTTCGGGATGAATGCGGTCTTGTGTACGCATTTGTGTTGGAAGTGATACGAGGTTCTCGGTAGACCACAGTGTTCGGATGAAATAGATCCAAAACATTCAAATTGACCTCTCTACCTTTTCTTGTTTGATGAAGGTTTGGGGGTTGAGTTGAATGGTTCGAAGGACTATCTTACTCCACTTCCGGTTGTTTCTTTGGGGCGGGAAGGGGTAGTACTCCAGTGAGTTCGATTTGGAGCTTTAGTTTTGTAGTGGTTGCATTCGAATAATTTGTATATTCCAAGTGGGTGGGAGTGGAAATTTCGTAGCAGGAGAGATTCGTACCAGTGTGCATTCTTGAGCCAGATTACTCAAATTCAAGACTTTCACGCAACTACTTAATCTTCAGGTTTCTGCATTGGGGTCGTTCCCTGTTGGCAAATTCCTATCAGATTGTCTTAGATGCAGTTTGTGTTAGTATTTCGTAGTGCGTCATCGTGCTTAAGGGTCCTAGGGTGTTATGAGCTCAGGTCGAAGGATGCAATGAGGATCGTCTTGTCTGTTCTTGTTTTATTGGGAATAGGGATCCAAATCATGGCCTAAATGCCTGATTAGGATAATTAAGTTTCGTAGGTTTGGTGTGTGCCTATGGCTGAGTGGCATCATTAGTGGTTGACGGATTGGGGGTAAGCCCGAGATTCATTTGTGGTTGACCGATCGGGGGTAAGCCTGAGAGTCATTAGTGTTTCACGGATCGGGGGTAAGCCTGATATTCGTTAATGGGTGACAAATCAGGGGTAAGCCCGAGAGTCGTTAGTGGTTGGCAGATCGGGAGTGAGCCTGAAAATCGTTAGTGGTTGGCGGATCGGGGGTAGGCCCGAGAGTTGATAGTGGTTAGTAAATCTGGGTTGTAGAGCCAAGTGGGTATATAGTCTAGTTTAGTAAATGTTCGATGTATTTTTGTTCAGGATTTCACTAGTAAATTTGTATGCGGGGTAATCGGCGATGGCGGTCGGCCGTGGATCCTGTATTTCATCTTTTCAGTAGAACGACGCCAGGTTGGGGAGATCTTGGACAGATCAAATCTGTGAATTTTCGTTCAGCATGCTTTATTTTAGGATGAAAATTTTAACTAAATTGCAAGACACAACCTTGGAGTCTTCAAATTATGGTTAAGGAGTTAGTTGCTCATAATATGGCTAATTGTCGTTTCTCCGATGGGATGCATGTCTTCGCTAAAATATTAAAACAACAATAGTTCTGCAAATGGTCGTCAGGGTAGGGCATCAATCCAGTGTTGCGGCAGATAAGAGACCGAGTTTCAGGCATCTCGTCCAAAAATAGACTTTGCATCTGTTCGGGAAGGCCTTGAGGTGGAAACTACAAACAATAGCAAGTGATTTGTGTCGGCCAATGTAGTTGTAATGGGATCGGAAGGACCTGTTAGAGGGTCGTGATAGATATAAGAGGTAATTATAAGAACCGATTTCGAGGACAAAATCTAATTTAAGTAGGGGGATTGTAACACCCGTGTCCATAATAGATCATTTGAGTCTTCTTGGTGTGATTGTGGTGTTCTGGAAGTGTTTAAGCCTTGGATTGCAACTTGAAGAAGGAGAAGTTGCCCCTTGGAGAAGTTGTTCCACATATAATGATCTATGAAGTCCTTGGTCTCAAACATGAGTTTTGGAGTTCATTTCTTTCATTAGTGACCTAGTTTGGAAGGGACATGCATTGGACACGCATGTCCATAAAGCAATAATTTTTATGATGTATTTCAGTATTAGAAAGACTCCTTGAAAGTATGAAAGAGTGGCTTAAAGGATTAAGCTCTCAATAAAGGGCTTGCCACGACTTAGTGGTTCTCTACATTGCAACTTTCATGTCCTGGCATGCCCACGTCGTGTCCAAGAGCTCTCCACATTGTGGTAAGCATTGATTTGGTTGACCATGACTTTTGTTGACCATTGATCGTTCACTTTTGACCTGTTTGACTTTGGTTTGAACTTGAAGGACCTGGGTTATTAATTAAGGATCTATCTTTGTTTGGTGTCAGTCGGTTCACGAAAGTGATCAGTGCAGGGGGTGATGGCGTGAGGGCGTTGTTGTGTTTGCTTGGGTCTTCGATTCAGGTGAGTTACCTCACTATACTATGTGTTACAATATATATCCTTATATGTTAGGATATAGGAGTAGTGGTATGTTGGTTAGAGTATCATGGGTCAATGATTGTCTAGTTGAGTGTCCTAGGGTTGTATGCACTCATGTAGGATAGCCTGAGAACTCTTGATCTAGGCTTTCTTGCATGTTCCTTGTTTAGGTGTGGCTCTAGAGTGGGATCACCTGTTCAACTGTCTATTTCTCCTTTGATTACATATAGCTATGCATTCTATAGTGATCTTCAAGTAGTGATGTAGAGTACTGTATAAGGCCTGATATACAGTAATGAGCTATTAGACATGTAGACTAGTATTGGCAGTTTCATGTGTTAACGTTCTTGTTGTTTGCTTGTTTTATTATATGTTGACATATTGGTTGGTGGGTTCAGGCGGTCCTGCTTTTGCAATAGGCCACGATACCTAGGCGGGCTAGCGGTGTGTTGTAGGACAAGTGTGGATCAGTTGTATGATATGGGCGAGATGTCTAGGTGTACTGTAAGCCTTGTGTGGCAGTCCAGTCAGACTGTAGGCTCAGGGGAGAGGTCCTGGCATTTTGTAGGCCTTGCGAGGTGGGCCAGACATACTGAAGTCTCATGTGTGCATGCATTGTATGTATATTGTGGTGTGTAGTATTTTGGGGGAACTCACTAACTTTTGGCTTATAGTTATGGATTAAATGTTTTTGAGGTACCATTGGTGATAATGAGAAGGCGAAGACGTGACTGTACACACCCATCATCAACATTGGAGATTCTGCATTTATTATTACTCTGATTTTCAAACAATTGTACTTTGGAACAAATGAATTTTCTTAACTTGGGTTTTTATGAAAATGATATTTTATCTTAAATTAAATGAAAATTTTGTTTGTGAAAATGAGATGTTTCAAATCAATTATGTTTTCGATATGAGGTTTCGATTGTGCAAAGATACTATAGATAATGTGTGTGTGTATGTGTATATATATCTTTATACCTTAATAAGCATTTAGCATCAAATGCTGAATTTTAAGAGGTACAAATATTATTGCGATATGTACAATCAATTTATGCATTAAAAATTACTGATAAACACAATTAAACACATTTTGAATAGGTCTCCGTTCTTATCTTAAAAATGAACCGGTAAAAGATGAACAAATATTCCTCCTGCCACTTGAATCGGTCAAGTGGGAATGCCCTATAAATCCTTCTTCAATCGTCGGTCTTCAAGAAACCCTAAAATACTCTCCCCCAAAACTCAGCCTCCACCGGCACAATTCACCTGCCACGACGCCTCTGTCACAGACTTCTGCAACCACCGCCATGATCTACACCCACTAATCACTATGTCCACCGCAATCACCACCCTAGAGTGGATGGTCCTGAAATCCATCACCTTCTTCACCATGCTCCATAGATACCCTTTTTATGTCGTAGGCTTTTCACCAATTCCGCCTCTATCTCTTCCCCTTATATCAGCCATTTGGTTTCTACGTTCAATTTTGAATTCTTTTTTCTTCATCTTTTATTCTGAAATTGGGGCTTTACAAGGCCACTATATACAAGCTGTGAAGAATTAAGGAGAGTTAGTGGACTCAAAATAGGAAGAGGGGAAGCAGATCTATGTTCTTTCTTCTGTCGCTGCATGAAAATAGCTCCTATCTTAGAGGGCCTAGCTCAAATAATGTTACATACATAGTGCAATCTCATCCCTTTTGCCTGATTTCACGTTTGCATATCTGAGACTCTTATCTAGAAAAAATATGCAATCGCCATCTGATCCTCCTAACACACGATGCGCTCCTTCATTCCCTCCACCAAAAAAGCCTTGGCTACTTGACCTTCTGATCAAGGTGCCATCTCTGTTATTTTATACTCTTGCTTCAATATATTGCACATTACATTTAAAGCTTTAATATTTCATATGTCGGAAACCTCTAACGATTACAAAAATATTGAAGATAATATATTAGTTTTTTATTTCTATTACCAAGATCAAGAAAGTAGAACAATCAACGATAAAAGGACCATCTTTTCCTCAGTCAGGTTTGTGTTCTTCGCTCTCTCCTTTTCCCTAATCCTAAAACACCTTCAATCATCTATTTCCTTCACCAATTGCAGCCGGTTTTCATCTTGATTCACGTACCAGCGAAGCTGTTCTGCTTTGATTTCAGATGGTGAGGATCTACCTTCCGTTCCATCCTTATTGTTCAATTTGAATGATGGTGTAATAGCAGAATGAATTGGTAGCAGAAAAACCAAGTAGTAGTTACAGGAAGGTATGAATCTTATGTTTTTTGCTTTAATATGTTTACACTTTACCTACACAAATAGTCTTAGAAAATTAGATAATCTAAAAAAAATTTGATTGTTTGTGACTGTGTGTATATGGAGATGCTCTTTAATTGATTTTAATTCAACGGATATTCTTTAATTTTTAAACTCAAAAACATATCACTTCATATCTCATGACCAAATCCTCTTTACATTATTTTATTTGTTATTTATTTTCTTCATTTTGCAATATGTAATTTTTGTTGTCAAACAGGACTGAAGAGAAGGAAAGGTCCTCTATCCCTTAATATCGATAGCATGGGAAAGGAAAATTATTGGTTCAATGGCAGTACACATGACGAAGTTGGTCTTCTTACCTTTCACTATCCACCCTAGAAGCCAAAAACACGGAGTGTAAGTTTTTTTTTTCGAGAAATGTTTTGACTTTTCTAATAATCATGTTGACTTCTGATGTTTTTTAACTCTTCGTATATAGGTCATGATTTAATGATCCATACAATTTCATCTTTCCAAGTGCTAACTCGGAAAAAGTTTGATGTTGTGATTTGCAGGTTTTTGTCGATTCTCAGAAAGAGGTGTTTGGATGCCTGGAACCTAGCTATGAAGGTATAGAGGAAAAGGGATTTGAATGGGAATAAAACATTATGCAAAAGATTTGGTCAATACGCTCCATGTAAAGTTATATTTTTAATCCTCTTGATGCCTCCTTCATGACCTTCAGAAGAGAACATTGAATGTTGGATTTAAACCCAAAAAAATTGATCTGTGATTATATTATAAAATTATTAAAGTCTTACTATGAGATTTTTTTTTGTGTTTTTTGTAGTCTATCTATGTGCTTGCTAAATCATCAATGGCAATGGCACTCTTAGAGATGGCTTTAATATTTGAGCACTAAAAATACTATTTTGAAGAAATATGATGGGAGGTAATAATATTTTTCTTTTTAATATACAGTTTTCTACAATATTATATACATACAATATTTATGGCATTATGGTCCACTATATGTTGACATGTCAGGCTTATGAACATTTAGTATCATAGTTTTGTACTTCTCTTGATGGTGGTTGTTGAATGGTAGATGCATGAAGTAATTCAAGTGTTTGAGTGCTTGAGATACACACAAAACATGGAATTATAAGGATCCAAACACCAATAAATATAATCATGCTTTTGAGTAGTATGATTGTGTTGGCTTGAATGTAGGAGGAAGTCATAACTGCTCCATCGAAAGAGGGAAAAGGGTAAGTTACTATTTTTAATGCATTGGGGGTAATTCTTAGTTACAAGTATCTCATATCATATCTCTCTGTGTATGTTATCTTAGGCATATAATGTGCATTTCACATGGCTGAAAAAGTGTTTTATAAGTACCATTTTAGCTTGATCTTTTTTTGTTGCCCATGATTTGTTTGATGATTAAATAATGACCATTCAACAACATGACTCATTTGACATTTTGGATTTATCGGTGTATTGTTTGTCCAAACAACTTTCTAAAGTCAAGGCAACCAATATGCTAACCGTCTTTGAAAAAAAAGTTCAAAGTGTTTTAGTATTAATGCTTAATGGTGTTTGACATCAATTTTTAAGAATATTAATGTTTTACAGCAAAGCTTGAAGTCATTTTAGTTTAGTGTTCAAACATTTTGAATATTAAATGTTTATTAAACATATGTGGAGTATTATTATTTAGTTGTTTATGTGTAATTTGACAACAATTCAATAGTTTATTCTTATTTAAAGCAACTAAATCCTAATACTTTATATGAAGTCAATAACTATATGAAAGTACATTGTCTTTAATGACATATGAATAAAGTATGTTGTTATTTCCTACATTATTCTAATAAAGACCACGGCCACAGAAAACCGAAACTATCATTAACTTTTTGGAGGGTGTTAGAGATAATTTTTTCTTTTTGGAATGAGTTGTATGCTCAAAAGAGAAATATGGTAAAAAAACAAAATAAAACTTAAACTTAAAACTATTGTTCAGTTATATATTAAATTATATTTTTATATATTAAATTCATTAAACGACCATGTAATCAAAATTCAAATTGCATACTCTGTAGCTTTTTTTTTTATTTTCGGAATTGACTAGTACTAAAAGAAAAAAAATACAAAGATCAACATTAAAATGCATCTATCTATTTATTACTTAAAGTTTCATTAAAAGATTCAAATCAATTTCAAACATTATCTTATTTTTGTATGTTTTTCTTATATTATTATACTTTATATATAATAGGTAAATTTCTAGGTTACATACATTTTTTCTTTTTAGAAAAACATATGGCTACATATATCTAAAAAGATGGAACTATTTCATCGTAAATGATATTTGTCGATTTTTTGTGAGTTTTTTTGAAACCAATTCCTAGCGAGTTCTTTGGAACATGTTTCGAGAGCGAACCATTCATGGTCGTTGTGTGTGTTCTTTAAATATAATATGACGTTAAAATCAATGTTTGAAAAACTGATTTTTTTTAGTTGAAACGGTCTGCTGATCGGTTCCTAGTCAACCAGTTTGAATGTCGGTTCAACCTGGTTTCTATAATTTTTATGTATTTTTTTCCTACATACATATGTATAAAGCCATAAAGAAGTATTGGTCTTTAATTTGAGAAAAACAGGTTGGACCGGTGTCCGTTGTGCATCGAATTCGCGTCTGATAGTGGTGTGTGTTGTCGGCCTTCGAGTTGGGTACACTCCGGATAAACTCATCGATCGAGTTGTTCAATTTGCTTTGGAAATAAGTTGTTTTTAAAGGGTTGAATGAAATACAACTATCAAAGTCTAATAAACCGGTTCATACAATTTTTACATTATAATGGGTAATTGATATTTTCGAATTTATTTAATGTTTTTTTGGAACATCACATGATTCGCAAAGGAAACTCTTGGACAAAATAAAACTTTTCTCCAAGTGTTATTGAAAGTATGACATGTTTATGAAAAAGCTACTCCTACCCGTCGCTTGAAGCGGGTAAACGACTAGTATATATATATATATATATATATATATATATATATATATATATATATATATATATATATATATAGAGAGAGAGAGAGAGGGGTTCAAATGTTTCCAACAAGTATTGTGTGCCTCTAACAACCCATCAGAATTAAGAAAAAAAAATCAATAATAAATCATAAAAGGGTATAATAGTAATCTTATTTATGATAAATATAGGAAATAATTAAAATCATTAATAACCTTTAAATATGGAAATTCAGTTAATAAACACTACAAAATCACTGAGAGATCCCTTTATTCCTCATCCCCATCTTCTAAATCTAGCCCACCGTACTTAAAGGTTCACATCCCCCTCTTCTACAAAATTATTTGATTTGTTGATGCAATCACGATGAACGTTGGCGGCAAAAGGTTTTCGATCGATTTTTAATTACACGGCTACAATATCTTGTTTCACTGATAGCCGCCGTACCACACACATAAATACAACACCATTGATGAACCTATTACAATTCCATGTTCACACCCGCCAAAGAAGACTCAACCAATGTAATCAAACTGTAATATTTCCTTTGAGTTTTTCTACTATTTTAAAATTATTTGATTCTTTGTAGGCTCGTAGGTTTTCATACATATGATACAGGTTCATTGCTAGTTTTCTAAAATTATAATACTCCATTGAGTTCTGCTAGTTCTTTATTTTTTTATTTATTTTCATTCATAATAAAATTAGATAATCATATAAACACCATAGAATGTCAAAGATAATGAAAATCTTAAATATTGTTAATAGTTGGAATTTACTTATCGTTGTCGTACATGAAATTTGTTAATTGTTGTTTTACCTCTTTGTTTATAGAGTTTAATTTTATTCTTCGAATTGATATTTAATAATTGTGGCAATTTATGAACTATCCTAACTGGTAGTTAATAATTAGGAAATTAAGATTTATAAAAATATAGGGTTGGTGTTACTTGACAATTCCTTAATCTGAAGTCATTCTTTTCATCTGATTTTGCTAGCAAACTGTTTGTTAAAATGCTTGAATTAGATATTTAGCCAATTTTTTTTGTAATCTTTGAACTATTATATCTCTCTCATACTAGCTTGGAATGATCTGAAATTTGTTTCTGCATATTCTCCTTTGTGTTAGCTACAAGTTAGGTTCGAAAGTTATTTTAATTGGATTAATATTGGCTGAGTTATAGTCCTTCGAGTATTCTTTGCACTTTTACTTTGTTTAGAAAAATTTGTGCTCTTTGAACTGTCATATTTACCACATTCTAGCTTGTAATAAGTTGACATTTTTCTAAAGTACTGTCCTCTGTGTTAGCTACAATGTAGGCTCTAGAATCATTGTAATTAGATTAAGTCGATTATTTGGATCAAGTGAATCGGAAAATACTTGATCAAGCGACTCGAGTATTACATTCTGTTAGACTAAATTAAAATTCTTTAATGTCTAACACATTCTATTAGAATTTATAGTTTTATTCTTTTAGAATTTACTAAAAGTTATAATATTTTAAAGTTCATTATGTTTTTTTTTTTGGATTTAGGTTTTGAAGGGCCTGCCATTGATGTGGAAAATGAAGAAAACAAGGAGAACGAGAGTATTCTAGCAGAATATTGTTATTTTTTAAGAATTTTATTCATTTTTGTTGATATTCTTTTAGAATACGTATAATTATATTAAAATGTATAATGCTTTTAGTCTGTAAGAATATGTATGAATTTGTATTTAAGTTCGAATGTATAAGAATATATTAGAATGTTGTTATTTTTCAACCTCGGATTCAAGAATTTTGTTATTCTTCAATAATATTCTAATAGAATAAAATTCTGAAAGAACATCATTCTAACAAAAAAATATTCTGACAGAATAAAATCGATTATGTTTACAAATTGCGTTAGAATTAAAATTGAATTAATTAAAAAAATCAGATTTTTAAAATTAGGAGAATTAGTTATCCTTAAAAATCCAAAAATTTCCTTTTATAAATGTAGTTAATTGTCTAAAATACCCTTTTGCTAAAATATGTGTGATTATATGATACATGTTATCTCATTTTAATATTATACACTCTCAAATCATGTCCATTGATTAATTTCATCCGTTGGTCCAGATCTGTGCATTCTGCCACATAATAGTTAATAAAAACAAAATAACCTAAGCCTATATATATATATATATATATATATATATATATATATATATATGCTTAGGTTATTGTATTCTAACTATCTATTGTGTGGATGTAGGATTGATTGTGGACCAATCATTTTAGCTATTTTAAGAAAGTGATTAATACATATTATTGAATTAAAAATAATAGAAAAACAACATCTAATTTCATTATAAGGGTATTATAGTCTATTGAGATAAATTTAAGAAAGGAAAATTCTTGATTTTTGAGGATAATTAATTATATTGATTAAAAAACTTTGATTTTTTAATTAATACATTTTTAATTATAACGTAGTTTTTAATTGTATCCGATTTTATTCTATCAAGATGACATTCTATTATAATGGTATTCTATAAAAATGTCAGAATACATATTTTAATTAAATGAACTTAGAGAAGAAATACAACATTCTTGAACTATTAGTTGAAAAATAACAAGATCCTTGTATATTCATCGACATCTTAATGTAAATATAGATTCATATATATTCTTATAAAATAATAGTCTTATACATTTTAATACAATTATACATATTCTAGCAGAATGTCATACAAATGATATAAATTCTTAAAAAACATAACATTCTTAAATATACAATCCTTAAAACAATGCACTTGATCTTCTACAATGGTTAGGAGTCGAATTGATTCCAACCATTCTTATGAAAATGACATTTCGTAAGACTAACATCAGGTGAAAATTACATTCTGTAAGAATATCATTCTGTGAGAATACATTTATCTTCATTATCTAACATATGCAATGCCCCTGTTTCCACAAAAAAAATACACATTATCAAATCCTATGATAAAATACCCATACAAATTTTAGTGATTCCGACAGAATGCATACCAAATGTAACTAACTCTGGAAAAGAATTACAAAAGAAAAAGTAGATTTACTTCTTATTTTGTTCCTTCTCAACCTATTTCCTAGTGAATTCTGTTGCAGTAAACCCGAAGGTATCAAATTGCATTGATGTACCCAAAGAATTTCCTTCTATTTCCTACATTATAAAAAGATTAAGCATTGTCATTAACAAATTAAAATCGATGGCAACTCACACTATCATCACACAATGCAACATATATACTAATAGGTTCTTGGAATAATATTACATAAGTGTTTACAAAGTAGAAATTAAAATGCATTCTTGGCAAATTCTATACAGAACTACAAAACATAAAAATTTGAATTTATATTAAGATGTGACATGCTTTAAGAATGATTGGTAGTTTGGTGAGTCAAAAAACACCATTACTTTAAAAAGAATGAATGAAAAAAAATAGAAATGCCAGTTATAATCTATGAGAATAAGAAAAACGTAATAATTACATTCAATGTAAATAGCCATAAATGGAATCGATTGCCACTTATATAGTTTTGCAAGTCAAAAAAACAAAGTACCGATAACTAACGATAAGAAATATAACCCGTTTTCAATGATTTACAGATACAATAATTCACAATAAAAATTGGGTAATGATTTGTTATCAGCCATAAGCAACTGTAGGAGAACACTAAAAACAGTGAAACTAGATAAATTAAGGGTGCTGCTAACAAGACACCCCTTAGACACCATATTCTCACTTTTATAAAAAGTCAACCTATAATTAACTACTTATAATCAGCTTTTTCGGAAAACGATAAAATTTCAACCAATAAAAATATTTCAAAAATTAATTAGGGTATCCATATGGTAAATTAGGGTGTTTTTTTAGCTATAATTAACTACTTATTAGGGTGTTTTTTTAGCTAACCCCTAAATTAAACCTAAAAAGTCAAACGACTTTTTATGGTTCCCAGGACATATACAATGAATTGTTAAATTTATATATGTAAACGGTCATAGGAAAGAAACACAAAAAAGATCGAGCTTCATTTGAAGAAATTAAGGTTAACAATATGCCACTAGATGCTCGAAGCTACTGATATATTTCAAAGATTAATAAAATTTATCTTATCAAGATAAACAAATTAATTATTCCATGATATGAAGAAACACGAATGTATGTCGGATACAACTACTAAATGTAATCACAAATTAATTATTAAAAGAAGTCAAGCAAAGTCAACAAGGCATATAACCTTCTAGAAGAAATGAAGGCAAATGTTATCCACTAGATGTAATCACATATGGATTGTAATTGATGGGGCTAGCAAAAATTGATAAGTCAGATGAAGCTTACATGTTATTCGGAAGGGGTAGGTCTTTGATTTTTTTTCTTGTTGCTATCGACTAAAAACGCAGCCACACATCAATTTTTCTTGTTGCTGTCTGACCACACACAGATTGCAAACATCAATTTTTAGAAATGGCGCTCACAAAATCAATTACTCAAAACCGAAAATCAATTTAAAAATTAGGGTTCGAAAGTTCAAATGATACTTACTTCAAAACAACGCAATTATTCATACCAGGAATCCGCCGGATAACGTACCGGCAATGGAAAACGGTAAAAAACAAGGCGGAATCGTTGAAGACGAGATCGGAAAGAGGCATGAAACGATGTCTTTGTTGAGTTTTTAAGGGCTTCATAACTTATATATTCTAATGTGATTTTTAGAATGTTAGTATATTCTAGTATTCTACTAGATTTGTCAGATATGTAAAATATTCAAATATTCTACTAGAATATTTTATAGATATTTCAAAACAACTGTATATTTTTATTTTTTATTATTTTTTTTGGAAAATATAAATGACGAAAATAATATTTTAAAAAAAATTGAAAATTTTCAATTATTTTGCATTTTAAAAATGTTTTCTTTTTATCTACAAAATGAATAGCTACGATTGCGTTTCACGGTCTCACAAAATTAGGTCGTCTCACATGAACATAAACCTATATATATATATATATATATATATATATATATATATATATATATATATATATATATATATATATATATATATATATATATATATATATATATATATATATATATATATATATATATATATATATATATATAGAGAGAGAGAGAGAGAGAGAGAAAGCGCTAGGTTCAAATGTTTATAGCAACTATTGTGTGTATTTATGCACCAATGAGAATTCAGGAAATAATAAATTATTAAATAAATTAAAAAAGGGTAAAATGATAAACTTAGTATATCTAATTATGGTAAAAAAAAATAATTCAATTAATCTCTCCTTAGTTAGTTAAACCCTACAAAACCAACATCCCTTTATCAGTCAGTCGTCGATCACAAAATCATCTCGTCTCAAAACCCTAAGCCCCTCCATCGAATGTCAGAAATTAGAGAGATTCATGGTCATCGATCACAGAACGCAACCCACCTATTCCTTGATTTTCGATTATCGGTGGGCGTGGACAAGTCGCCTAGATAAATTGATGAACAATCGCCTCATCTTCTTTACCCTATTTAAACTTGCCTCCACACCTTCATCATCTTCGTGATGACTACCAATATTACAGCCGATTACCACCATTGCAGACGCCAAATTAAAAGTGAATGATAAAGAGAATGAGATTATGAGATGTATCTACAGGTAAAGATCACCCTCCTTAAGTCGACCACCCTCCTCTACCGGTGGATGTATAGTGTTGAGAAACAACAGCTGGTGTGGGTCCCCTTCACCGACAGGCAACCTCTTTTCTCCTTGTATTGGGTATTTAAGATTGGTGGTCAAATTAAGTGTTTATTAATCAAACGATTTGTTGTGTTGCTTGTTATTCTATGAAATTCCATTTTCTCTTTGTATTGAGTATTTAACATGTATGGCTAGTTATTCTAATGAAATCCATGTGAAACGAGTAAGAATCGTCGAACAAAAGCCATACCATTAAAAGAAAAATGTGAATAGATAATTAAAAAAACATTAATGTAATAAATGGAGATTTCAAAGGCAACTATCTTACCTTGCTTTCTTTGTGTAAAAAACACTTTCTGTTGTTTGTTTATTAGGTTGCTGCCATTGTTTTCCACAATCAATTTAGAAATTTGCAAGATAATCAATTAAAGCTTTAATTATTAATTAAAAGATAAAAAAATGATTGCACAATAACTACTAGTTATTACAATTTATGATGTGTTGCTATTAGTTTGATTTGATTATGTGAAAATATTAGGTTTTTGATTTGCTTATGTGAAAACTTAATTTACGTTTGATTATATAGGACCTATTTTGTTTGGTAACTTTTATGATTAACAAATCAATACTTACCATTTGGCTTGTTTTAGGATAATGTCTAACAAGTGTTTGTTGAAATGCTTGAAAGAGAATCTAAAGAATATAACCATGATGTATGCATTCTGTTAGAATTAGTAGCAACACATGTTTTATGTAATTTTATATTCTCATAGAATGAATAGGTTCATTCTATGAGAATATAAATATTACATAAAACATGTGTTGCTAGTAATTCTGACAGAATACATTTATACATGCTTTAGAATGTTTATACATATAGAAGAAAAGACTATGATTTAAGTGCATTCTGTAATGTATTATGTTAGAATTTATTTATATAAATGCATTATGTTAGAATGTCTTTTGAGAATATTTGTTAACAAGTATATTTGGAATTGCATGGAAAAAGAATTCAATATTGATCATACAAGAAAAATATTTGGAATCGAGTTCAACAACAAGTACATATGCGAAGATCAAGTGGATTATATGGACCACTGAAGAAGATCAAGTGTATTTTTTCAATAGTTGTATATTCAAGAATGCTATTTTTTTAAAAATTTTATTCATTTTTGATGATATTCTGTAAGAATATGTACAGCTATATTAAAATATATATGGATATTAGTCTGGAGGAATATGTATGAATTTGTATTTTATTTCAGATGTATATTAAGAATAAAATCATAGACCCAACTTGGATATATATGAATAATATCTAGAATTCTTAAATCAAATATCTGCATTGGAAATGTATTTTGCAAGAATAAAATCGAAAATATATTTACTAGTTTATGGTTGGCATTCTGTGATTCTGGCAGAATAAAATCGGATTTTTAAATTTGAATTAATTTAAAATCTTCATATTTTTAAAAATAAAGGAATTAATTATCCCTAAAAATTCAAAA
The DNA here is from genome assembly GCF_052849685.1 of Lactuca virosa. Taxonomy (NCBI): domain Eukaryota; kingdom Viridiplantae; phylum Streptophyta; class Magnoliopsida; order Asterales; family Asteraceae; genus Lactuca; species Lactuca virosa. The sequence continues at coordinate 83,731,124 of NC_136433.1, read as the reverse complement.
TTTTCCATTTTTAATATAGGTTAATTGACTAAAATGCCCTTATGCTGAAATTTGTGTAATTATGTGGTACATGTTACCCTATTGTAATATCATAGACCCTCAGATCATGACATTTGATTCTATTCCATCCGGTGGTCCAGATCTATGCATTCTGGCACACAATAGTTAATAAAAACAAAATAACCTAAGCCTATATATATATATATATATATATATATATATATATATATGAAAATTAAGTTAACTTAAATTACTATCATTATCACATAAATACAATTATATTTCAAAGTCACTAAAATATATTTGAAGAAAATAAAAAGTTAATTTATTATCTTAAAAATTAAATTATAAAACTAGATTATAAGATTCATAAACCTGTAAAATATAAAATTTCGGAACTATTATTGTAAGTCCCAAAGTTTGGCTTGATGTATCAATCAGATCCACTTGATGGTGCGGAATCCCAATCAAGTGGATGATGCAAGATCAAATTGAGAAGGAGAAGAAGAAGAAGATGAATCTATGGTGTATTGATGATAAGATTGATGCTCCAACACAAAATTCACACACACACACACACACACTTTTCTTCTCTCTAACTTTCTCTCTCTACAATATGATTATGAATGAATGCTCTATTGACTCCTCACCCTTATATATATATATATATATATATATATATATATACATATATATATATATATATATATATATATATATATATATATATATATATGGACCGCAAACTCAAGGCCCAAACCCAATGCTAGACCGAAAACACATGGGTTTTCGGTCCAAGCTACAAATAAACTAAATATTATTTTCGGCCCAAGACTAAAAATAATAAATGCTTAGAAAAGTAAAGTATAAACCATATTTTTGACCCAACAATTATCTAAACCACCGCTATCATTGCCACCACCACTGCCGTCGCCAATACTACTACTGCCACCGCCATCACTGTAGCCGCAACCTCCACAACCGTTGCCACCATCATTACCACCGTAAACGATATAGCTACCACCACCACTACTATCACTCTCCACCATCGTCGGCGACGCCGCTGCCACCACCACTATCACCATCACCGCCCCCGCCACCGTTGTTATCATCACCACCACTACCATCACTCACCACCACCACTGCTACCATCATCCACCACCACTATCAACGCTGCCACCACCGCAGCCACCTCCACTACATCCACCGCCGCCACCACCACCACAATCGTCGCCATCACTACCAAAAACATTATCCATACAAACCAAATGAAAATAAGTGTATAAAACATCATGTCAATTAGAGTAACATCTCAAAAGCGGAACCCATGTGGTGTGTGCGATGCAGTCATCCCGAGCTCTACCCCTTGGAACCAGAAGTACTTGAAACATAAATTGAAAACCGTAAGCACAAAGCTTAGTGTGTTCCCCACACTATCCTATACCAAACGTAATAAATCACATACTGGGCCCCTACCCGGCATCGAGCCCCGCTCGGTATACAAATCTCTTATTCTTAGGCCCTGCCTGACATCGGGCCCTCCCACTATACACATACAATATATATCACATAATCATGTTAACACACACAACGATCATAAAGATTAACATACATTTCAGTCATCGGGCCTCGCCCGACATCGAGCCCCGCCCGATATACATAGCAGCACATAACACATACAAGCGTCACACAGACTCCTAACATCCTAACATAAACAATAAGGGCCGACATTGGTGGCTTGGACCCGTAAAACCCAGTGGGGAAACTCACCTCGACTGCTGAATCTCACTGAAAATCCCTGGCTGCTGGTCCAACGAATCCCCGAGCTAATCAATACCAAAATAACACCCAATTAACATTTTGGTTCCAATCCATAACCATAAATCCATAATTGGGGTAAAAAGACAATTTTACCCCTAACCTAGCTTGGTCCATGACTAAGGCCCAAACTCACAATCTAAAAGGCCCAAAAGCCAATTAATCAACCAAGGCCCAATTATGGCCCAATTTTCCAAATTCGGCCCAAACCCCTTACATGGGCCTTACCCTAAGGCCAAACCATTTTCCTAGTCCAAAACACTTGCACTCAGATGGCCAAATAAGAACTCAAACACCCAAGCCCAAAAGAAAGCCCAAACTCGAAGCCCAACATGCAAAATTCCACCTGACTGAGTACGTCGGGCATACTCAGCTGTATGCCAAGCGTACATGCCAAAGACTTGTACGCTGTGCGTACAGACTTGTACGCCCAACGTACTTTCCCATTAAGCCAAAATTCGCGTTAAGCTCTTAATGCTTAAGTGCAGAAGTCCAAATCACATATCTCAACCCTAATAAACGTCTAGAACCATAAAGTCTCTAACTTGGTGACTTTGCATGCCCCATAAAGACCCAACTTCAAGATATATCATAATACTTTCACCAAATGAACATAATCTCATGCATGGGGGATTCTAAACCCTAAAGGTGCCAACTTTATAGACCTTGAACCTTAGAAACACCAAGAGTGGCAACTCATAGCACCTGGAGTAGTATCAACCACTAGATCTCATTCTTGGGCCAAAAAGGGACCAAAACTCATATATAATTGATCTAAGCCATAAATGAACAAGTTCATAGCTTTTTACCTCAAACAAGCTGGAAATGAAGCAAATAATCAAGATCGACAAGCTCTTCCTTGATCCACCACCTTGAACCAAGCTTCTACTTCTTGAATATGGACCAAAACACACCAAAATAGACACAATCAGCTCAAAACACAAAGGAGGGGCTTAGGGTTTCGAATATGAGGCTAAAAGGTCAGAGGATGCTGAGAAATAAGGGTTTCATGAGCCATAAAGATGATTATATAGTGTCCAACCCTGAAATTAGGGTTTTCATTAAAGCACATGTACGCCCCGCGTACGTGTCCGGAACCCCGTCCAAGCCTCGCATGAGTACGCGAAGCGTACCATGTGGTACGCCTCGCGTACTCGCTTCGCAGCTTGTAGGTCAAGCGTACCATGTAGTACGCCCCGCGTACAACACAAGGACGAAAATGCAATTTATCAATACGCAAGGGGCAATAATGAACATACCAGGATTCCAAGTGTTACAACCACCGCCACTGCTGTTGCTATCACCACTACCGCTGCCACCATTGCGATCGTTAATATCACCACCACCACCGCCACCGCCCCCACCCCCACCGCCATTGTCATCACAGCCGGAACGTTTTTCGAACCAAACAACACCTAATTAAGATTCGATTTTAATTTGGATTTTAAATTAATTAAATTTATATCATAAAATATATTTCATTTAAATATAAATTTAAAATAGTTATAGTTATAAAATTTTAAATGATTAAATTATAAATTAAAATTTTTGAATGGTTTTAATTAGAAACACAAATAATCATGTTTTAATATGTAAATTTTAACTATTCCCTCCGTTTAAAATAATTTTAATCATCTCAATATAATTTTTATAAAATTTAATTTCCCTTCTAACGTTCTAATTCCCATTTTTGTAATCTCTCTCTGCTATGTCACAAATTGCAACAGACGACTTCCAAAGGCAAACGAGCACAACTATAAGACTAGTGGGTATGGTGTCACACTTGTCACGGTGCACGTAGGCGCCACATCACACTTGCCATATTTTTACCAAAACTTGTCATTTGTTAGGTACGGGTTCCCACACTTCATATGTTATTTTTTTAATATACAAAATAAATAATTTAAACATAACATGTTTTTTAAAACTTAAAATTTATTAAACTTAAAATAAAAATAAAACGCACCAAAAATAACATAGAAATTCAAATTACAAACCTAGAAATTTAAAAAAACATACAAATGTAAAAAAGGAAGACAATAAAATTAAAAAACCTAAATTAGGAGTTATATTTTTTTGCAAGCTCCTCTTTGGCTTTTAAAGCCATTTCTCGTTCGCGTCCGGATAGTTCGCTTGTGGGTCTCGTTAAAATGGACATGGCACGAGTTTTTTCTTTCTCTTGTGCAAAGTTCAAGTAGAGCTCCAAGGAAGACTTCAAACCGTCCATTTTTGTTGATAGTTTCTCCACTTCTTCGGAAGTAGTTGTCGCCGCTATTCCCTTTCGTTTGGCATTGTCTCTTCCCATGGGACGAGTGGCTCTTGGAACCTCAAAAGGCTCCTCTTCATTGAGATCAATCCTGATATGCGCATCAGACGATTGACTGTGTGTTGTTTCAGACGTTTTTGTTCTTTTAGACGAACCACCTATAAGGTTTGAAAAGATGCCACATCTTGCCATTTTTTTTATTTGACAATTTTACAATGTTCCAAACATTTAAAATTTTGAATGGCGCCCATTTTTGTTCCTGGTACATGTCAAGAAATTTTTTCAAAATGGTTTCGTCGTTTGCACCACTTTGTCATTGTCGTTTCACACTTGAAAACAACCCATTGAACTCCGTCACCACTTTGTTAACATTTTGCCACTTAGAATAAACTTGGTCTTTTTTCCGGTAATCACCAAGATTCATGTCATTCAGAAACCGGTGCGTGATTTTTCGGAAAAAAGTTGGACAATCTTGGTTGTTTCCGATCACCGGATCTTCAGAAACATCCACCCAAGCACGCGCTAACATCTTTTCTTCGGCGGATGTCCATTGCTTTGGAGGCGACCTTCCACTTTTTTTTTGGTTGTGGTGGATTCCCTTCTGGCTCAGCTTATGTTTCCGGGACGACTTCGGGCTTCGCTTCAGTTTGAAATTCGGTTTGGTGGTTCATTGGGGACTCGGGAAGATCATCAAATGGATTGAACTCATGCATCATTTGGGATGAGAAGTTCATTTGTGGTTGGTTTTGAAATTGGATTTGTCTTTGAAATTGTGGTTGGTTTTGGAATTGAGGTTGATTTTGGGCTTGAAATGGGTAGTAAACACCACCAAAATGTAGATTCGGTGGAGAACAAATAGGCCGATCGTGTTGATTTTGGATGAAAGTTGGTGAAGAAGGTGAGACGTTTGGGTTTTGAGTGTTTTGTTTGGTATTTTTTGATCTATTGGGTTGGAGGAGGAAACCATTTTTTTTCAAAAAATTGAATGCTTTGAGTGATAATTTGAAGGTTGTGAAGTGGGATAAAATAGGAGAAAGATTGGTATTTATTTAAGGTAAAAATGAAGGATTTTTTGAATTTTTGTTTTTGAAAAAACGGTCACATTTGACCACCTCCAAGGTCCATTTTCTTATCCCAATACACCCTCTCTCATCGGTGAAAGATAGCCGAGTTACCAAGATGAGCTCGGCAAGCCGAGGGGTCGGCGCAGTGTTTTCCAAGTTCGCCGAGTTCGATGTCGAGCTATCTGAAGTCCACACCGTCTAGCCTAACACCATTGTCCTCACCACTAGTCTGGTCGCCATAATCTTCTGATCGACAACCACACGCTCCACCCCAACATATGAGCAACCACGCTCCGCTACAACACCATTATTCATGTTGTTAATCTAGTCCTCCTATCAGTGTTTTCCCCTTTATTCATCTATTTGTAAGTCACTCTCAATTTCTCACAACCTTATGAATACAAGATCCGGTCCTAATTTGTGGATGGTTTGGTTTATTCTATTTTTGTTTACAGGATGATAATGTTATAACTGATAGATGGGTTTTACATATTTTCAATTAAGCTTTCTTGGCATATATTTTTAAACAATTCAAATCTACAGCAAAATATTAAATGTTATTAATTTATACTCTGGAGCTCCATTGATGCATAAATTTGTTAGCCTATATATTATTAGCCCACTTGTTTATGGGCTTTTTTAGTCTTTAGCCCATTAGGGTTTTGTCTTGCTAGTATTTATATCCGCTTTATTCTTTGTAGTCTTTATGCTTTTCATTGTGAACCCTTGTATTTTCTCTTTATTTTTTGTAGTCTTTATGCTTTTCTAGGGGTACTGTAGCAGATGGTATTCGTTGTTGGTTGCCGTTGATTCGTTGTTGCTGGTATTGGTTGTTGATGTGTTTTTGTTGGTAAATTTCGTTTGCTGTTGATGTTGATTCGTTATTGTTGTTCGATTTCTTGTTATCCGATTGATTTCTTCCGTTGGTTTGTTACTCCTCTCATTCTCAGATTGCTATACTGTCATTGTGGTTATTTATTCATTGTCAACATGGCTGGAAAGGATGATTCCCTTCAGTCAATCAGTACTCGTTTGGATGGAAAGAATTATACGTATTGGAGTTACGTTATGAAGAACTTCCTTCGTGGGAAGAATATGTAGGGCTATGTCATTGCGACTAAAGCTAAACCCTCAATACCTCAAACTGAGAATTTTGATTTGTTACTTGATGCTTGGGAGGCTGATAACTCCAAGGTAATTACTTGGATTAATAATTCTGTCACTCAGTCTATTGGTATGCAGTTAGCTAAATATGACACAACAAAGGAAGTTTGGAATCACTTGGAAAGGTTGTATACTCAGTCTAACTTTTGTAAACAATACCAGTTGGAATATGATATTCATTCTCTTCAACAAAATGGCAAGAACATTCAAGATTTCTATGTTGCTATATATGATCTGTGGGATCAATTGGCTCTTACTGAATCCAAAGAGTTCTTGATGGCCTTGCGTTCTGATTTTGAAGGTCTATGTGGAACAATTATTCATCGCTCTCCTCTTCCCTCAGTTGATTTTGTTGTCCATGAGTTAATTGCAGAAGAGACTCGTATCAAGTCTCATGCGGATAAAGGGTTTAAAGCAACCTCTATTCCTACTCCCGCTCCTGATGTGCTTGCTGTTTCCTCTAATCATTCTCGACAAACTTCAAGGATTGCTTATGATGAGTGTGCATTCTGCAAACAAAAAAATCATTGGAAAGCTCAGTGTCCATTGTTAGTCAACAAGGGTAAATCTGGTCAACCTCAGTCGGGACAACAAAATAGGTCTGGTCAACAAAAGTTTCAGCCATGTTCCTCTGGTACTCCTCCATGGACCCCTCGTCCTCCACAGTTTGTTGTTGCTGCTATACCACCAGTTGATATAGATTCTGGTGGAAACAGGCCACCATCTGCATTGGATCCCAAGGTGTTTGAGAGTTTCAGACAGTATTTGGCCTCTAATCCCACTGCCATGTCTGCATCTATGTCTCATTCTAGTCCTACTTCATCTGGTACATAAGGTATTCCCTCATCTTTGTGGATTTTAGATTCTGGTGCAACCCATCACATGACTCCTCATTTGTCATCATTTACTTATTTGTCGCAAGTGTCATTTATTTCTGTTAATTCTGCTAGTGATACATCTATTCTAGTTGAGGGTGTTGGGTCTGTCTCTATTTCTCATATCACTCTCCCTGATGTTTATTACATTCCCAAACTTACTTTGAATCTTGCCTCAGCCAGTCAGTTATGTAAGTCAGGTAATTGGGTGTTCTTTTCTGATTTTGTCTGTGTTATACATGATCAACACACCCAGAAGGTGATTGGGATCGGCCGTAGGGTGGGGGAACTGTATGTCTTGGAGGTTCTCAAAGTATCTGTTATTGCTGCCTCCAACATTGATTTATCTTCTTTCTGTTTGAGTCCTTTGTTGTCTGAATTTTATCTTTGGCATTCTCGTTTGGGACATGTGTCTGTATCACATTTGAGTTTTTAGCATCTAGTGGTGTTTTGGGTCATTTAGACACTTGTGATATTTCTAATTGTAGTGGTTGTAAACTGGCAAAATTCTCTGCTTTACCTTTCAATAAAAGTATGTCTTGTTCTACTGCTCCTTTTGACATTATTCATTCTGATGTATGGGGTCCTGCACCAGTATCCACAAAGGGTGGGTCAACCTATTATGTATCTTTTATAGATGATTATACTCAATATACATGGGTTTATCTTATGAAACACAAATCTGATTTCTTTGATATTTACAGTAATTTTAGAGCTCTTGTTAAAACTCAACATTCAGCTGTGATTAAGTGCTTCATGTGTGAGTTAGGGGGTGAATATACCTCTATTGATTTTACTCAGTTACTTGATTCTGATGGTACCATACACCAATCCTCGTGTACTGACACACCTCAGCAAAACGGTGTGGCAGAATGAAAATACTGTCATATTGTTGAGACTGCCCGCTCATTGCTCCTGTCTGCGCAAGTCCCTAGTGCATTTTGGGGAGAAGCATTCCTAACTGCTGTGTATGTGATTAATCGTATCCCTACTTCATTGAATTCAAGAATGTCTCTTTATGAGAAGCTATATGGCCATCTACCAGACTACTCTTCCTTTCGAGTTTTGGATGTACTTGTTTTGTTCTTCGTCCACATGTTGAGAGGAACAAGTTGGGGCCGAAATCTGCTATTTGTGTATTTTTGGGGTATGGTACTGGACAGAAAGGATACCGTTGTTATGATCCTATGAGTAAGAAGTTATATGTTTCCCGACATGTCACTTTTTTGGAACATATTCCTTTCTACTCGATTCCTGCTATAGCCCACAATCTAACGAAGTCCGATCTTTTGCATATTGATCCTTTTAATGAAGAGATAGAGGCTCGAGATCCATCTACACCACCTGATCCTTCAGCTCATGACACACCCACTTCTTCAGAGAGTTCCTCGACTCCCCCTGTTCCTGAGCGTGATCCTACGATTGTTGAAATTGAGGATCCACCTCCACCCCCACCCCTCAGGAGATCTACTCGTCCTGTCAAGTCCACCAAGCTTCTAGATTTTACTTACTCTACATATTCAGGACCATTTGCTTTATTTATAGCGAGTATCCATCATCTGTCTGAACCTAAATCATATAGAGAAGCTGTTTTAGATCCTCTTTGGCAGAATGTTATGGCTGAGGAACTCACTGCTCTTCATCAGACTCATACATGGGATTTGGTCTCCCTTCCTCCTGGGAAACATACGATAGGTTGTCTTTGGGTGTACAAGATAAAAACAAAAGTTGATGGGTCTGTTGAGTAGTACAAGGCCAGACTTGTAGCAAAAGGGTATTCCCAACACTTTGGTTTTGACTACGAGGAGACATTTGCCCCAGTTGCAAAGATGACGACAGTCCGTACTATGAGTGCAGTTGCATCCATTCGATAGTGGAAGATCTTTCAAATGGATGTCAAGAATGCTTTTTTGAATGGTGACCTCCATGAAGAGGTTTATATGACTCCTCCCCCAGGAATTCAGCACTGGCCGGGTGAGGTTTGTCCGCTTTGCAAAGCTTTGTATGGTCTCAAGCAAGCCCCTCGTGCTTGGTTTGAGAAATTCTCCACAGTGATTACTTCTCTTGGATTTGTCCAGAGTAATCACGATTATGCTTTGTTTATTAGATGCTCGAGTGCAGGACGGATTCTTCTGTCCTTATATGTGGATGACATGATTATTACGGGTGATGACCATGGTGGTATTGATTATTTGAAGCATGATCTAGCTTATCGATTTACTATGAAGGATTTGGGATTGCTGCATTATTTCTTGGGTATTGAGGTAGCTCAGTCTAAGAAAGGGTATCTTCTTTCTTAGACTAAATATATATCTGACTTGTTTACACGGGAGGGCCTCTTTGAAAATCAGACTGTTGATACTCCTCTTGAAACCAATGCATGATACTCTCCTACTGCTGGTGTTCCTTTGTCCGATCCGAACCTTTATCGCACTGTTGTGGGAAGTTTGATCTATCTCACAGTTACTCGTCCAGATATTGCTCATGTTGTTCATGTTTTCAGTCAGTTTGTTACTGCCCCTACCTCTATTCATTAGGGAGCTGTTCTCCGCATTATGAGATATCTTCGTGGCACTCAGTTTCAGACCGTCTTGTTTCCCTCGACGTCTTCTCTTGAGTTACGTGCCTATAGTGATGCTGATTGGAATGGTGATCGCCATGATCGTAAGTCCACCACTGGATTTTGCGTATTTCTTGGAGAGTCTCTCATTTCATGGAAGAGCAAGAAACATGACGTTGTATCTAGATGTTCCACGGAGGCTGAATATCGTGCTATGGTTGTAACTACATGTGAGATTATCTGGTTAGATCTAGGTTTAAATGTGGATTGACATCTATTGTGTGGTCGTGTGGACAATGCTATTATGTGAGAATGACAAAGAAAATAAGTTTTCTGATAATATGAATACGTTCAATCTTACATAACTAATGTCATTAACATGAATTCTCACTAATTAAATCGTCTATGAGGTTATTATATACTTTTTATTATTATTCTTATTCTGTCAGAATGTTTATTGAGTCGTATTCTGTCAGAATGAAAATGAGTGAAAAACGATGTTTGAGAACAAAAATGAATAAGAATTATTGAGAATGCATGAAAATGACGATATTTTTGTAAGGTTTAACGTATTCGCATTACTAAAGAACTTATTCTCTTAGTAATTCTCATAGAATAGCACTGTCCACATATCCACACAATAATTGTCCATCCACATTATAACCTAGCCCTATCTGGTTATGGTGGCTGCTTGCGGATATGGGAGTTCATATTTCTTCATCTACTCCCTTGCATTGTGATAACAAAAGTGCGATACAAATTGCAAAGAATTCTGTTTTTCATGAGCCAACGAAGCACATTGAGATTGATTGTCATTTTACCCGTCATCACCTGTAGCTCGGGACCATATCGCTTCCGTTTGTTTCATCAACCTTGCAGCTTGCAGATATTTTTACGAAGGCTCTATCGGCTTCTCGATTTCGGTTCTTATGTGACAAACTCTCAATTCTTATTGTTGCGGCATTGTGAGTTTTAGGGGGGATGTTAGCCTATATATTATTAGCCCACTTGTTTATGGGCTTTTTAGTCTTTTGCCCATTAGGGTTTTGTCTTGCTAGTATTTATATCCACTTTATTCTTTGTAGTGTTTATGCTTTTCATTGTGAACCCTTGTAATTTCTCTTTATTATAATCATATGACAATGTTATCAAAATTAAGTATTAAGAAGTGTTGAAGTTCGGAGTCACTAATATATCAAAAGATTTCCACGCACAACTGAAAGCTGAAATGTGAAATCTTTAACTTGCATATGGGATTTTTTTTGACTCCACATTTTTATGGTATGGGTTATATGGAACTTTCTTTTATCATTATGAATGTGAAAACAAATTTGACATGCGAAGTGACTCAATAAAGTATTCTTTTATTAGTTGGAAGAAACTGAAAAGTTAGTAAGTTGATTGCACTAGCCGGATAAAGATTAATGATGTTCCCTAAACTAGTGTCATCTTAGCCTTTGGTTGTTAGAGTAGTTTCGTTGTAGCAAGTGTTTCTGAAACCTTCAAAAACGGATTTAGCCATGATTCTGTTCTTCTAGAACCCAAATTTACCATGATATTCATGTATGCATGATTGTAATGAAATTACTATGATATTTCTTTTTAATATAGATCTCTTAAAGCTCATCCAATCGTTAAAGATCCAAGTTCTCTCAATCCAGTATGTTTCACTACTATTAAGCTCATGATAAGATGTTAGTTCATGATTATGGCATTATAATTTAGTTATGAATAAATAGTTTGTTTTTCTTTTTGAAATGTTCGATTGGCCGGTGTAGGATACTAAATACTTAATTTTTTAACCATATCTTCAGTTGGGTGTTGTGATATGATATGTATGATTTAAGTCTTGATTATAGTCGACCACATTCAACATCTGGTGTACCATTAGAGGAAGAGATTGGAATTCAAGATACCAAAGCCTAACTTTCTTTCCATATATAAAAGTGTTTGAAAGGCTGTTATGTACGAATTGATTGCTTCTCTTCTTCATGAAATGCTTGCGATATTCTTATGATTATGATTACTAGAAATAAATTATTTTATGAATTTTGAAGTTTGATTGATGAACGGGTGTGTATTTGTGTATATATATAAATTATGAAATTAATTTTCTTTGAATTTGCTCCTATATGTTTGTTGTTGTGAATTTGATTGATGAACTTGTGTATAGTTGTGTGTATATATACAGATTATGAAGTTTCTAGTTTGATTGAATTCTCATTATGCATTTTGTTATTAATCGTGTTATTAGTGTTCTGTAATGTATCGATCTTATCTTGATATAATCACATCCTTTAAATGCTCTTTTTATTGATCAAAGTTTCATGTGCATGACTCTTTTGCAGTTGATAGGAGCATAAAAATGACAAATTGTGTCCCTTCAATGAGCCTCACTACATGTATATTGATATGATGGTGGATTTTGGAGAAGGCCAAGGGAAAAATGGTCAAATGGAACATGTCTTTTTTCCTACTCATCTATCATCTATGAATTTCTTGTTATTCTATCAATAGCTATGAAGTGAAGTTATAATTTGTAGATATTAGTAAATTCTAATTAGGTTTTTAATTTTGTGAAAAACCCTTGAAACTTATATGACTTTTCATTTGAAAAAGCTTCAAATTTAGAAGTGACTAAAAGAAAGATTACATGTTATTTTATTGACAACTCAACAAGAAGTTTGATTTGAATTTGTGTTTAATTTAGATTTATGTTTAATTTGGATTCTATTTGGTGTTTATATTTTTTTATAATTATTCAAGAAGTTGGTTTGATTATTTTGTAAAATAAAAACATTGGATTCAACAAAAAAATAACACATAAAGGAAAATGGTCATTTTTATCATTCAACACAATAAGAGGTTCCAACCAAACATCATGTTAAAATTTCAGAGCTTAAAAATTCAGACCCTCTTACAAATTCAAACATTTTAGAAATTCAGATCCAACCAAACAACCCCTAAAAATGACAATAAAATAATTATACTCACGTTGTTTTTATATAATCGTTAATTTTATTTTTTGCTATTATATACACATAATAAAGAAATCAACGACCATTACATAGTGAATGTCATATTTTGTTCTTTTATTATGACATTTTTTTACTTTTAGACATACAACAGAATGTAAAATCCATTAGACATTGTTTCTCATATATAAAGCAAACACAAACACGTGACAGATCGTCATATTTGGTCGCATTATTTGGCTGAAGCTAAACGATACAAATGGACAAACTGATAATTCAAAAAAAAGGCTCACCATAATATACTTACAGTCACTTTTTTGTTACATTTAGTAAGTGGGTAAACAATACATATGGACACACGAACAATTAATAAAAACGCCACCATAAAATACTTACAGTCACGTCTTTTATTATTTTATCAACAAATACTAATTTTTAACCACACATAATATAATATAACATGATCATAAATTACTTACATCTGCTTGATTTGTTAGGTTTAATATGTGGCTAAATGATACATATGGTCATACAAGCAATTCATATGACCATAGGTATTACCTTTTAGCTACATTAGAATCCATTACACATTATTTCCCATAAAGCAAACACAAATACGTGGCAGATGGTCATATTTAGCCACATTATTTGATATGTGCATATTTAGTTATAAGCTTCATGCATTATCTTAATACTTTATGTTGTTTTTGTCTAAAATAATGAAGAAAAGGTACTTAATTAGTTTAAAATCTCATTTCAACAACAAAGACATGCTCGGAAGGAAAAGGAAGCAAAATTGGTGATTGGAAGCTTGGATCTTGGATTTTGAAGAAAGAAGGATGTTGTTGGATAGCTTGACCCCTCGTCAGTGTTTTGGCCATATCTTATGACTCGTAACTCCGATTGACGAGATTTAAAATGTTCTGAAAACTAGATACAATTTCGGACGACTTTCGTGCTTTGAGAAAATGTTGATTCCAAACGAACTCGACGAGTTTTGGTCCTCCAACTTGATGAGTTTCAATGAAGATTCCCGACAAATTAGTGCTATGCCAAACATGCGTTTTAAGTAAAAAACTCAATGAGTTTGGTCATAAAGCTCGACGAGTAGAGCTGTTTTTCAAAATCTATATATAGATCGTTTCACTCGAAACCCTAACTTTTGTTGGAGGCTTTTAGCGACTTTTAGAGGCCAGAGAGGTTCTTAGAAGCTGTGGTTTTCAAGATTCAACTAGAGGCTTGGAATTGAATAGATCCAAAGGCAAAATCATTAGTAATTTACTTAATTCTCTTGTTTACATTATGTATACATTGATGAATTTCGTTTTTATGATGTAATTTGCTGAAATTATGGGCTAAAACTCCATACTTCTGTTTAGATGTAGAGGATATTATGAATATGGTTTGACTAAGTGGCTTGGATTATATTGATTTGGTTATTTATCTTGTTAAGCTTGTTAAAAGATCCTTATGTGTTAATGATAATTATTTTCTGTTAATAACCAAGTATTGAGTTGTATGAACATCTTCTTGATTGCTTGAATCTTATAGTTTTGTGAAAAAAAGATTGTATGCCTAGTATTAGTGAACATGAACCTAGGGTTAATTAGAAAATAAGTAAATTAATGTGTGATCATGTGTGATGACCAACCACATATGAGTTAATTGAATCAACCAATTTAGTTAACTATAATTACAAGTCTTACTTGATTCGAACTGAACACTAGGAAACTTGTTAGTTTAATCACTTGATCACTACTTGAATTAGCTTGTTTGCTAAAAGATTAGTAATAGTGAACACGAACCTAATCATATTAGAAATCGGTAACCATTGATATATTAATCCATTGCACTTGCCACGAAATCATATTAGAAATCGGAAGTCTCTTTTATCTTATTGAATCTAGTTGTCTTTTGCTCTCTTTTAGTTGTTAATTGTCCTTTGTTTAAGTGTTTACTGATTGCTTAAGTTTCTAGTCTTGCAAAACTAGAGAAAACCCCTTTTAAATATTGTTTTATTTAGATAATATTAGTATTAATTTTAAATGTTTGCCGTTCCCTATGTTCGATACCCTACTTGCCTGAACTAAATTGCTAATCGATAGGTACACTGCCTTTCGTGTGTTTGACTTTGTGTTTAAGTTAGTAGGATAAAACTAGTGCAATCCACATGTATCAAGTTTTTAGCGTCATTGCCGAGGAACGGTTCTAAATAGTTAATTTTAATTGCTAGTGTTATAGATCCTTTGTGTGCGATTTATCTCATATAAAGTTACGAATTTTTGTTTTCTATTTTATTATTTATGTATTTTCCACATATCGATGCTCTTGATGCTTTTCTTGAGGAAGTAGTACATGAATTTGAGCAAGAAGAGGAGGAGTGTGACTCAGATGATGATTTGAAAAAAAATGGAAGATGGTTAGATAACATCTTGTCTAACAAACAAGAACAATCTGAGTCACAAGAGCTAAAGTTACAAGATGAAGAATTTAATCCAGAAAGAGATTTGGAGGAGTTGGAAAGGTTATTGGTAGAAGGGTCAGACGAAAAACAAGAACAAACTGAGTTGCAGGAACCATAACATGGTTTAACCGTTACCACGATGTGGCCCCCTGTATTTCCGGTTTGTGTTTTGAAGCATGGGGTGACGACTCCAACTTTGGAGAAAGTTCTGAAGCACGATCCATTTTTGATTAGTATCTAACCGGTCCCAACCCTTATCAAGATTCTTGGGTTTTATAAATTCAAGCTCGTTTGGCCAATTTTAGAAGCAAAGCACAAAATTTTACAAATTGGTCCACATAACATATTCAATACAATGGATGGAATGACATCAAGTTTATTAGGAGTTTATTAAGTTGAGAGTCCAGCTCAAGACTCGCACAAAAAGAAGCGCTTGCGGGAGGCAACTCGTTGTTTGAGTTTGCTTTTCTTTTTCTTTTAATTTTCTTCTAGTAATTAGGGGTAATTTAGGATTTTAGATTAATGTTTGTTTTCCTTTTTATTATGTAGTTTTTTTGTTTTTGATCTTGCAGAAGTTAGGGTGAGAGTTGATCTAATAATTAAAGTGTTAGGGAATTAAAGTGAGGGGTCGAGTCGTTAACGAGAAGAATTGAAGATTTGAGTGATACTTTGAGTCTGATGTTTATAATGGTTAAAAAGGAGTCTCATCGCTGAAGAATATAAGGAGGTGTATTACCTTAATACCCTCTTTGACCACAAAATCAGAACTGAAGCAGAAAGAAGAAACTACACGATCAGAGCCTTAAACTCGTCGAGTGCCTATCTGAACTTGACGAGTTCCAGATGAAATTCACGTTTTTCTGCCCGAGTCACGATCAAACTCGATGAGTCTTCACTTACAACTCGGCGAGTTTCTCAGTCAATTTTCTTTCGAGTTTTCGATTTGATTCCATTCAAAGCGGGCATTGGCTATATTTTTGAAGTCCATTTTCGAAGTTTTCCAATAAGCTTTTTCCACTACATTTGGAGCTGTACCACATAAGACGTTTGACACCCAAGGTGTGGATGAGTTGTTCCCATGCCAAAGTCAGCTGAAGATGGAGCTTAAAAAGAAGAATATCAACCTCGCAACTTCTATCCCAAGGGAGTCTGTTCCAATTCTCTATTTACTTTTATGTTCTTTAATTGTTTTAACATGCAATGGGGACATTGCATAAATTAAGTGTGGGGTAGGGGGTTGATTACATCAGTGACATTAGAATCGTAGGTATAATTTTAAAAAAATTATTGCATAAAAATTGCTAGGGCTAATTTAGAAAATTTTGGTAAAGCAATTAGGATTCCATGCTAGTATTATATTTGATGATTCTATGAGGACCTAAATGTTTAGTTGAGCCTATATACATTATAGTGCATTTGTGGCCCCCTTTATTCTAGTGAAATCATGAAACAAAAACACAGCCTTGCTTAGTTTGAGGGACACAACATGTTTAGCATCGTGTATGAGAAATGTATCCAGGAAAAATTTAGTAGTCATTGCACATAAGACTAATGCCCTTAATTAATAAAGGATAAGTTAAATCCCCTTGCTTAAGCATATGTTTTTCTAGGTTTTTAGTTTGAGTGAAAAAAGTGAGTTTGAAAAAAAAAGGAAGGAAAAAAAGAAAAAAAAAAGAGTGCTGAAATGTTTGAAAGAATCTACAAAGCTATGAAGAACGAAGACATATCATGAAGAAAAGCTGCAAATTATTGAAGATTCAAAGCAAAAAGTTATAAAGTTATCAAGTTTTTTATTTTATTGTATTTTTATTTTCTAGGTTATTTTAACATATGTATGCTTGGGGGTTTAACCAAATATTCCTTGAGGTTAATAAAGTTTTATGCGGATGGATTCGGAAGCATGCATAAAATGAGCGTTGTTCGGAAAAAGTGGGCTAGTGTTTATGAAGATTGTGAGTATTTAGGGTTAGGGGGTCCTTAGGAAAAATTTTAGACACAAATGCATGCATTGCGGTCTTGGCATAATGGTTGTATTCAATTGGGATTGTCTTATGTGGTATTAGTGTGCTAAAATTCATTTTTGCATGGGGGCAAGCAAAAGTTAAGTGTGGGGTATTTTGATATGGGCATATTTAGTTATAAAATTCATGCATTATCTTAATATTTTATGTTGCTTTTGTCTAAAATAATGAACAAAAGGTACTTAATTAGTTTAAAATCTCATATCAGCAACAAAGACATGCTCGGAAAAAAAAGGAAGCGGAATTGGTGATTGGAAGCTTGGATCTTGGATCTTGGACAGCTTGACCCCTCGTCAGTTTTTTTGGCCATATCTAATGACTCGTAACTCCAATTGACGAGATTCAAAATGTTCTGAAAAATACACACAATTTTGGACGACTTTTGTGTTTTGAGAAAATGGTGATTCCAAACGAACTCGACGAGTTTCAATGAAGATTCCCGACAAATTAGTGCCTTGCCGTACATGCGTTTTAAGTAAAAAACTCGACGAGTAGAGTTGTTTTTCAAAATCTATATATAGATCGTTTCACTCGAAACCCTAACTTTTGCTGGAGGCTTTTAGCGACTTTTGGAGGCCAGAGAGGTTCTTAGAAGCTGTGGTTTTCGAGATTCAACCAGAGGCTTGGAATTGAAGAGATCCAAAGGCAAAATCATTAGTAATTTACTTTATTCTCTTGTTTACATTATGAATACATTGATGAATTTCGGTTTTATGATGTTATTTACTGAAGTTATGGGCTAAAACTCCATACTTATGTTTAAATGTGGAGGATCTTATGAATATGGTTTGATTAAGTGGCTTGGATTATATTGATTTGGTTATTTATCTTGTTAAGCTTGTTAAAAGATCCTTATGTATTAATGATAATTATAATCTGTTAATAACCAAGTATATTGAGTTGTATGAACATCTTCTTGATTGCTTGAATCTTATAGTTTTGTGAAAAAAGATTGTATGCCTAGTATTAGTGAACATAAACCTAGGGTTAACTAGAAAATAAGTAAGTTAATGTGTGAGCATGTGTGATGACCAACCACATATGAGTTAATTGAATCAACCAATTTAGTTAACTATAATTACAAGTCTTACTTGATTCAAACTGAACACTAGGAAACTTGTTAGTTTAATCACTTGATCATTGTTTGAATTAACTTGTTCGCTAAAGGATTAGTAGTAGTGAACAAGAACCTAATCATATTAGAAATCGGTAACCATTGGTATATTAATCCATTGCACTTGCCACGAAATCAACCATAGGAATAAGTGAATCGAATCTAAACGGAAGTGTCTTTTATCTTATTGAATCTAGTTGTATTTTGCTCTCTTTTAGTTGTTAATTGTCCTTTGTTTAAGTGTTTAGTAATTGCTTAAGTTTCTAGTCTTGAAAAACTAGAGAAACCTCCTTTTAAATATTGTTTTATTTAGATAATATTAGTATTAATTTTAATTTTTTACCGTTCCCTGTGTTCGATACCCTACTTGCCTGAACTAAACTGCTAATCGATAGGTACACTTCCTTGCCTGAACTAGTGCAATCCACACGTATCATTATTCGACTGAGGGTAAACAATACATATGGACTGTAATGTCCGAATTCTCCAGGTAAAACTCTTGCATTATACTCCTTTTACCCATGGACTAGACCTGAGTACGTTGGGCGTACACAAGGTACGCACGACATACTCCCATGCATGCTCAAAGATGGTGCGTCCCCTATGTACGCTGTGCATACCCATGATGCGTACGCAGGGCGTACGCGAGCCAGGTGAAAACCCTAATTTTTAGGGTTTGCACCCTATTTAAGCTCATTAAACCCCTCAATCCTTTCACCTTATCATCCCCATTTCCTTTTGTGCTAATCTCAAAACCCTAGCCATCTTAAAGAGCATTCTTGAGCTTAATAAGAGTTTTGGGTGTTCCTTTTGTGATCTTGAAGAAGAAGGAGGCTTGAGGAGAAGCAAAGGACAAGAAGAAGCTTGTAGATCCAGGGGTTGTTTATCATATCTAGCTCATTGGAGGTATAAAGTCTGAAGCTTGCTCATTCTAATTCTAGATCTAGGTTTATAAAAGAACTTAACATCTTTTGGCCCATAACTTGATCTCTTGGAGTATAGACTACTCCTGACCATTTGAGTTGTCCTTTTAGGCTCTTAGGGGTGCATGAAGTCATAGAAGTTGTATCTTGGAGGTTAGAACTCAACCATGCATGAGTTGGTGACCACTTAAGGGAAATAGAAAGGCTTAATCCATGGTTTGAGTCCCATCAAGTCATGCAGAAGCATAAAGTTTGAAACTTTATGGCTTAATACACTATAATGACCTTGGATCTGATTTTGGACATCAAAAGCTTAATGGGTTAAGACAAACTCTTAATGAATGGTTGTCTGACCAGTACGTCGGGCGTACTCATGAGTATGCTGCGTGTATAGGGCCAACACCTCAATTTTCGGATTAGCAGCGTACGTTGGGCATACGTGCCAGGTACGTCGCACGTACGTCTTCCTGTGGGCCTTTGGCGTTTTGGGCTCTGTAAGGTCACACCTTACGATCTGATGAGTCAAACAAATGATATGCTGATTTATCAACGTCGGCATCTACAAGTCATCAACGCCAACATCTCAAGTTCAACAGCGTCAGCTTTATTATAGTTGTCCGACTGTAATATTTTGTATATTAGGTAATTATTATAGATAAATATATAATAGATATCAGATCCGTAATCTTGGTGATATGGATCTGATCATTAGTATAGATTAGATGCAATCCCTTCAACCAGGGGATATACATGTATAGATTAGTATATATATACAACATTAAGGCAAACTCTAATGTAGTAGTCGTAGATTAGTGATCGTGGCTTTGTGTCAACCGTCTTTGTGACAAACTTATCTTCTTGGTGAAGACAAACTTGTTTTCTTGGTGAAAGGAACAATTTGAGAACTTTTATGTTATTTACTTTCTGTTGATTATTTTGCTTATATTAGTTTTCCTTTTCTTGTTTATACTTGAAGTGTATCTGATCAAATAAAAACCTTCAATTGGTATCAGAGCAAGTTTGTGATACACTCAAGTTATAATGTCGATTTCAAGAAATTCCAAATCCTTTGGTCTCAACAAAATTCATCCCTTCGATGAACGCAACTTCGCCATGTGGAAAACCAAGGCCATGGTGGTTCTTGAAACCATTGACTATGAGATGAAAAATATCATTGAAAAAGGTCCCCATGTCCCCATGTACCAACCCATGGTAAACAACGCTCCCATTGGCCCTCTGAAGCAAAAGCCTGCAACAAGTTATGATGACGATGACAAAAGACTGCTCACTCTTGATGTGAAAGCCAGGGTTGCTATTGGAAACTCTCTTCCATACCATGTGTATCATCTCGTATAAGATTATGAATCAGCACAAGAGATGATGGACACGCTGGCTGTAGCTTATGAAGGCACCATGGAAGTCCACGCTACGACCATCAACAATCTTAATCGAAGATACGATCATTTCTTTGCTCAACAAGGTGAGACTCTTACTTAAAACTTCAATAGGTTTAATTGTTTGTGTTAGGAAAAACAGGTGATACTTGTCAAGACTCAGAACAAATATGATGCCATTTGCCAAGTTCTGATGACCCTTGTTAGGAATTAATGTGGATAACAAGCAAAACTATAAGCACACAAAGACATAGTATTTACGTGGTTCGGTCAAGGTGACCTACGTCAACGGGCAGGAGGAGAGTATTCTTTATTTCATAGTTCTCAAATAGAGGTTACAAGTACAATTCACTGGAGATTCGTCCTACTCACTAAGGATATAAGATACAAGACACAAGACACTTCAAATGACTCTGCATGCATCCCTATTTATACTTGAGGGATCAGACCTAAAACCCTAATGGGCCAAACCCATTGGCCCATAGGCCCATGAAAGGTGACAACCAATCATATTCCGCCATACAGCGTCTTCTGGAACATTCTTCCATGTCATATAACCCATGAGCATCAACAACACACATGATGGACCACCTTGTGCCATAATGGAGCATCATGATATACAAGTGGTGCATCATGAACACTAATGACCCAATATCCATCATGGTGGCACAACATGGTGTAATCCACTCTGATTCCATGATAATAGAGTCATATGATTATTGAAAGAGAGATTACAAGGTTATTGAAAAGCATGAAAAAAAAAGAACAACAGGACGGGGAATATATAGGCAAACTAAGCTAACCCTAACTATAATGGGCTAAAGACAAAAGGAGCCCAAAACAAGTGAGCTTATAATAATATATATGCTAACATCAACTACACATGATAAAAATAACAAAAATTACTTAAAATAGGAACATATAAGCTTGAATTTTGAATGTTAAAACTTACTAAGTTGTGATGAAAATCCCCAAATGACTTCGAAACCTTCAGCTTTGAAAAAACTTTACTTGAAGACGTTAATTTTAAAGGTCATATACACTCATATTTGACCACCGTTTACCCATCCAACTTTTGTTTCAAAATTTGTTTGCATTTGAGTTTAAACATTTTTAAAATTTACCCACCAACTTTAAAAGTAATTTTAAATACATTTCGGTGAAATATTATACAAAAAAATATAATATAACTTTTTTAAAAAGGAAAAAAACCGTTACGTAAAAATGTTTCATGTAAACGGTACTTTAGGAAATTTGATATTTTACTCAAATAGAAAAAAAAAGAGATTAAATTCCGTAATTAATTTTTTAAAAGGGTTGGATATATAATCGACCATAGAGTTATCGATCCAGCCATGTGAAATCAAAACCTGCTAAATAGACCCTTGAAGATAGATTTTATCACCATTTGACCATTGTCACTCTTACAGCGCTACCGGTCTACGTGATATGCCCCATTGTCATGATTCACATGGAATTGTTGCATACCATGATCAACATGGCAATGATGTAACGTCCACACCGGTCTACGTGACATGCCTCATTGTCATGATTCACATGGAATTGTTGCATACCATGATCAACATGGCAATGATGTAACGTCCATGTGGATTTTTACTTCTTTTTTTCAAATATTATTATCATCATTAGTAAACCCACATAGGGATGTACTTTTTAACAGGAAAAACGAATCGGAATCGGAAGCGGAACCGTTTGGAACCGATTAGTGGTATTCGGTCCGGTTTCCCCAATCCATCATTTTCGGTTCCGGTCCGTTTCGGGTCAGTTCCGGTTCTGAACACCTTCTTACATAACACACTTCCTAGCAGAACCGAACCGAAACCGGTTGGAACTGGTTAGTAGTATTCGGTCCGGTTCTCGATTCTCCATTTACTCCTTAATCAGTTTTCGGTTCTTCTGGTTCCGAACCAGTTTACATCCCTAAACCCACATGTGGATATGGTGATTGTTGATGATTATAGTGTTATCAACATATTTTAGTGTAGTTATTGTTGATATATATATATATATATATATATATATATATATATATATATATATATATATATACCCAAAATTTAACAATGATGAAGATTAACGTCGACAGTGAGTATGACGGCGAACCAGATCTATAAAGATGATCGGCGGTGGTGATGATTCAGTACATTAGAATAGGGATGAGTTATAAAACTGAAAACCGAAACCGGTATAACTGGAAAATGCTTAAATAGTCCGGGTATTAGGTTTAAAAATCAGTCTTATCCGGATTCCGGGTATGGGTCCGGGTATTTCGGGTTTCGGAGCCGAATTTGTAAAAAAACCAGAACTGGTTTAGTGGGTCTAATACACGAATCCGATTCCAATTATCAATTTCAGGTTTCGTAACTAAATGTTGTGAATTTATAAAAAACAAGTTTATTTTATGAAAATTATAAAAACAAGGGATAATGACTTAAAAGGGTAATGTATTTTTTGATTTATACACATTTAGTCACTGACTTTTTTTCGTCTACATTTACCCCTTCAACTTGTTAAACTATACATATTTAGTCCTTATGACCGGCTACTCCAGGTTAGCCGGTAAAAATAACTTAATAGGGTAATATATTTCTCAATATGTACACATTTAATCCTTAATATTTTTGTACACATTTAGTCCTTAATATATTTTTTTTATTGCAGAATAAATCATTTTTGTGTTTATACTCATTCAGTACTTATGAATGATTTCTTTAGTTTTTTCTCACGATATCTTACTTGGGATAGCCATATGGTGGTGGGATAGGTTGAGGTGATCCTGCTATATGCTAGCTGTAGGCCAAGATCCTGGTGCGGGTCGACTGTAAGCTGTAGGCACGGAGGCTCGAGAAGAGCGGTTGGGTTAAGGCGGCATGCCGACAAACCCTAGGTATTCCAGTCCGATGACTGATTGGACCTGTTGCATGTTGGCATTCCAGTCTGATGACTGATTGGGCAAAGGTATTCCAATCTGATGAGTGTGGGCTCGTTATGCATGATAATACGTTTGTTGTATCGAGTATTTTGGGGGAAGCTCACTAAACTTTGTGCTTATCCAGTTGTTTATGTTTTCAGGTTCTATCGTTGATCGTGGGAAGGCGAAGACATGACTGTACACACTCATCAAAAGTATTGAGGATTCCACGTTTCTTATATTACACTGATTTTCGATAAATGTATTTTGGAATAAACG
This sequence comes from Lactuca virosa, assembly GCF_052849685.1. Lineage (NCBI taxonomy): Eukaryota > Viridiplantae > Streptophyta > Magnoliopsida > Asterales > Asteraceae > Lactuca > Lactuca virosa. Next base: position 83,707,275 of record NC_136433.1, on the reverse strand, counting down.
TTTTTTTCTTAATAATTGATTTATAATTAGGGACTTTTGCCTTATTTAAAAATGAAAATTTTTTGTTGTAAAAATGAGACGTTACACATAAACATCAACAGCCCCACACACTTCATCAACGATTGTCCCACGTAAGATGTCGTGAGAAAAAACTTAAAGAAATCATTCATAAGTACTGAATTAGTACAAAAATAAAAATAACTTATTTTGAAACAAAAAAAATATAAGGACTAAATTTGTACAAAAATATTAAGGACTAAATGTGTACAAAATGAGAAAATATATTACCGTATTAAGTCATTTTTCGCGGCTAACCTGGAGTAACCGGCCATAAGGACTGAATGTGTACAGTTTAACAAGTTGAAGGGGTAAATGTGGACCGAAAAAAAAACTCAGTGACCAAATGTGTATAAATCGAAAAATATATTACCTTTTAAGTCATTATCCATAAAAACGATGACAAATAGTTTGTTATCCAAGTTAATCCGGAAACAACGTACCAAACTTTATAGTGCTTGTTTACCAGATTGCTATATGGGCTTGGACTTATCTAACCTGAGAACAACCGATTTCAACTCAAACTTGACTCAATAATGTAAACCTCTAGCAAATTGCCCCATTTGACAATTGACATTAACCTTGTCAAATGACATTCCATTTGACAAGAAGAAAATGTCTACCATAGTTTGGTAGCCTAATCACAAGTCATTATGTGTACATACAAACAAATTATCTTATTTAATAATAATATTTAAAAATGTAATTAGTATGGCTAAAAATTCATTAACTTCATTCAATATTAGATTTTGAAGTACGTATAACAATTTTTATGGGATGTTAAGTACAGCGTATAAATAAAAATTATATAAATGTAAAACGTTTGGGTTAATTTAAATTTGATTTATATAACTATTTTTATTTGGTATTTTTAAAGAATATTTTAAAGATCTTTTGAATTTAAACTTTATTTCCTTTCAGAATGACATTAAACATTTTCTTGTAGTTAAAAAAGTATATGGTTAGTAAATTCCTTTGATTCAAAAAAATATAAACACAAAATATATAATGCAAAGAGTAGCATTTTATTTCATTCGGTTTCATTTCTGGTTTCCGGTTATTTCCAGGTTTAATACACGGATCTGGTTCCAATTATCATTTTCCGGTTCCATACCCACTATACCCGGTTTGATACCCGGAACCGAATCGGAACCGGCTATCGTATACAGGTCTGGTTCTCGGTTCTTATAATCCTTCAATTCCAGGACCAGATTTTCCGGTCCGGTTTTGGACCCACTTTCATCCCTACATTAGAGAGTTAGAGATAGAGAGATAGAAGAGGGGAGGGAGATAAACATTGTAATCTAGTAGGGTTTTATTGGGGATAGGGCGGGGGTTTATTTTCCTTTTTATTTAAAATTAAAACTAATTAAAGAAAAAGATAAAATAATTTTAAAGGGGTATAAATGTAATTTTATATACGTAAACGACCAACCATACAAAAAACTTAAACCATATGGACAAACGCATAGAGTTTTTCATAGTTGTCCTCAAACCAACTAGACAATCACAGAATCGAGTAATTTTATGTTTATTTAAGTGATAATGTGACTCAAAAAGTCATTATATATATATATATATATATATATATATATATATATATATATATATATATATTAAATCATATGGGAAGTTTCAACAGAAACTTTCCATGTTTCTAATTTAATACTATATTTTTACTTTTTCTTAATTTTGCCATTAAAGTTTCAACAAACTTTTCCTTTTTATAATTTTGTCCCGTTATTTTCACTTCTTCATATTTTTGTTACTAAACATTCACTTTTACTTCTTTAAAACCTTTTTTCTTTATTCTTTTATAACTTTACCACTTTATTTTTACTTTTTTATAATTTTGCCACTAAAGTTTCAACAAACTTTTCCTCTTTATAGTTTTGGTACTTTATTTTTACTAATTTTGCCACTAAAGTTTCAACAAACTTTTCATCTTTATAATTTTGGCACTTTATTTTTACTTCTTTATATTTTTGCCACTAAACTTTCACCCGTGCAACGCACGGGCCTTTTCCTAGTTATCATAAAATCGAAGGAGTCGTTTGGTAACACTTGTGACGTGGCAATCCGGTTGGCATTTTTGTCAAGATAACATTGTACGTGGCGCTGACATGTGTCCACATGGATTTTCATATACAACTTTATTTGCCTTTAATAATACCTCTGCCTTAGTCTTCTTAAGAACACCTCTGCCTCGAATCTCTCTCTACTGGATCAAAGCAAACCTGCAACCCTATGAGACATTCAAGATTAAGAACAAAATTCAAGCTTCAAGAACTAGCCTTTAAATGAAGAACAACATATTTTTACGATGAACACATACCCAAATTCGTATATTTTGATATTTTAAAAGAAAAACCCCAAAAAAGAAGAACTGATGAATCGGGAAGATAGGTACATCAGAATCAGGTTGCTGCTTTCCTGACGCCGCTTACCCTTCTTCGACCCATCCATGTTTTTTATTGGCATAAAAATATACAATAAAATATATATAGTGTTTATATGTTTATGTTTTTAAAGTCGTTATATTGACATTGTAGCATATAAAAAATGATTGTTTTATTTATTTATTTTGTCACAATCATTATCAAAAGAGTGTTGCTATTTTTTAAAAACCGTTGGCAACCATATAAAATGACCCTGTCAATGTTGGATTTTTATATCCCTTTTCAGACAAATCGTTTTTGACGTGTCTCTAAATATAGACTCTATATGTATCATCAATCTATAGTGCATATGACAACTCAATCTATAACACATACGGCAAGTGAATCATGTGAGTGGAGTGTCTTTATGAGTTTACTCGCACAATTGTTTGGGTGTTAAATTTGGGCATATATGTGGCCAACAACAAGGTTTTTGAAGGTTGAGAGGGCTACATCAGTAAAAACTGGAATGAAAATTGATGAGATAAAGATTAGTAGTCAAATCGATTGTTATTCATACCCTTAATTTGTGGCAATTGGAAGGAAAGTTAAGGAACTCTGGGTTGGAAAGCTAAAGGGATGATTATGATTGTTATTTTTTGGGTATATGGAAAAGTAAATACCAAGTTATACTTCAATAATTTATGCAAAAAAATGTATTTCTTATTTAATCATATAGTAACAGTACAATTTAGTTTTGATGCTATTTTACTAAATTGGTTGCATAAATTGAAATTTGTTTGATAACAATAATAATATAACCTTATAAATTAGTATGAAACCAAAATTCGTCACATAATTTAGAGTGTGTTTGGTTCACGGATTTCAAAGGAATTGGTCATTCTTTGGCTAATGGCAAAAAATTTAGATTCAATTTCTTATGTTTTATTATAAAGAAAAAAATACTCTCACATTCTCTTTATTTTAGCCAAGATTTATCAAATCAAAATGTATTATTCTCTCACACACAGGCACCCATCACTATCCCCACCCTTACCCTATACACTACACCTAACCCAAAGTCCCAAAAATATATTATCATTTTTATTAAAACATAATAAGTTGTAAAAATCAAGAAAGGGTGTTTTGGTCATATTGCATTATCTACTTTCCAATCCATCAGACAAATCTATAAACCAAACAAAAAACAGATTTCATTCAATGTCAACCAAACACATAACAAATTCCAATTATTTTAAAAAACATTTTGCAAACCAAACACCCCTTTAGTAAAGAGATGACAAAAAGTCGTTGATTGAAAAAGTAAAAGAAACGAGTCATCATTGAAATAAGAGGACATGTCATTGTGTTAACTAAATAATTGTTTTTCCTCTTACAGTAGATTACTTTAAATGTGAACATTCGACACTACTATTAACATAAAGAGAGATAGATTTCATATAGTTTAGACTTAAAAGGAATGAAATGAATATTGCACAAAGCCTAAAACAACTAATTTAATAGTTCCGTTGTGTCGTGTTGTCTAGAAAAACAAAATCACGAAGTGGAGTTCTATACCAAAAACGATAGTAGTTTAAACATCATGATGATTACATAAATTATATATGGAAAGAAGACACTATAAATGATAAACTCATACTAAAACTAGAAAAAATATCCAAACAATATAAAGTTTATAATACACTTCCAATAAACTATGCTAGAATATCCATATATTCTAATAAGGAATTAAGGATATATTCTTTATTTTCATGAAATGATGGAAAAAACCATCGACATAAAATATGTTAGCCTTAAGGCTAAATCCGTCTTTATATGCCAAGAGTATTTATGTATTTCTTTGTCACAATCATCTCTGTTTCGAGTCCATTTTATCTTGGATCTTCATATAATCCAAGCATAATTCTCGTAGCCAACCTCTTCACTAGTGTTGGCTTCTTAGCTTGGAAACGATCAATGATTATCTTTGTTTCGAGTCCATTTTATCCGTCTTCATATGCCAAGGGCATTTATGTAATTCTTTGTCTTAATCAGCTGAGATTCAGTTAGTATGATAGTTAGAAAGTTTGTTAAGTTTGTTTAGACATCTGAATGTATATGTATGTAACAAAAAGGTTCATCTTTGATTAATAAAAGATTCAATATGTTTCTCTCAACTATGTTCATCATCTTCTTTCTCAACTTCTACATGGTATATCCATTGTTCTTCCGAATTCATTGATCTGTAATTCATTCACAAGGTCTGGAACAATATTGACTGATCATCTCGATCCTTCGATCATCAATTTTTCGAGTCCATTTTGTCTTGGATCTTCATATAATCCAAGCACAATTCTCGCATCCAACCTCTTCAATGGTGTTGGTTTCTTAGCTTGGAAACGATCAATGATTATCTTTGTCTCTGCCAAGAACAAACTCGAATTTGTTGATGGATCGATAGCCTCACCAGCCATTACTTCTCCAACCTATTCAACATGGTCTTGTGCAAACTCAATGGTAATCAGTTGGATTCTTAATTCTCTCCACAAAAATATCACAAAAAGCGTTCTTTTCCTTCAAACAACTCAAGCGATTTGGACTGAATTAATTCAAAGATACGAATAATATGATGGCACAATGATCTACCAAATTAAATAGCAATTGTATTTAGTTGCTCAGAATTCTGATGGTTTCTCTACATACTTCACCAATTTGATGAAGATCTGGGACGAATTACGTGTTGTACATAATTTTCTGCCATGTTCATGTGATGTTGGATCCGGTGTTCATAAATTTCTTGAGATCAGAGATTAATCCAATTACCTATGGGATTGAATGACTCCTTCAAAGTTCTTCGGGGACAGATTCTTATGATGAAACCACTTCCAGACATTTCTACTACATGTTCATTGATTCTTCAAGAAGAACGTCAACAAACTATCACTACTTCTTCTTCATTTAGCACCGATGAAATTGCAATGCATGTTTCATCATGTAACATCTGAAAACAAAGGTATATTTCTTTTTGTTTAAATTCAAGTTTTTGTCAAGAAAACCCTCCCCTCGTACACTGGGTGTATGTGCTTGTACACTTAGCGTACGAGGGTGCACATTCATCGGGCACCAGAGCCTCATACGTGGGGCGTACGAGGAGGTATGAGGGGCGTACGCTGCCTGGTTTGAAAACCCTAAGTTGTGGTCTTGTGCCCTATTTAAACCATCTTAGGGGCTGTTTGGCAGGATTTGAATTTTTAAAATCTGAATTTTTAAGAGGTCTGAATTTCTAAGAGGGTCTGAACTTTTAAGATCTGAATTTTAACATGTTGTTTGGTTGGAACATCTGAATTGTTGTGCTGAATGATAAAAATGACCATTTTACCCTTGTGTAGTAAGTTTTGTTGAATTCAACATTTTTGTTTTATAAAATAATTAAACCAGCAAAATAATTGAACCAACAATTGAATCAATAACTTTTTTTAGAATGTAAACAAAGATATAATAATAATAATAATAATAATAATAATAATAATAATAATAATAATATCAACCACTATTTGTAAATCATCAATAGGAAACAATGAACATAAACCAAGACTGCATCTGTATTTGGTCGTTTCAAATAAAACATTCGTTGTTGTTTCCCTGTGAAGGCAGATGAATCAGGGATCTTTGTGCCATTTCCAGCCGTTGTTGTTTCCCTGGGAAGATGAGCTTCAGGTTGGGTGAATAGCACCACCCCAGCCGACAAAAGCAGATTTAGGACCTTTCACCTATAAATCCATCCACCTTCTATAATACCTTCATACAACCTTATTAACAACAAAAATAAACAGACTTCATATAAACTTCACACAAATTACAATCTGAACCAAATATTGAAGATGTAAAAATCTGCAATGAGTTTTAATTTTTTCAAAATCAAATCAACTATTGTCAAAGAAAGTGAAGATAGTTTGAACAAAATATTGGTTTTGACAGAAACTCGAAGGATTCATCTTACTAATTGCCAAATTGAAGCAAAAATCATCAAATCAGAAATAAGTAGAAACATAAAAATCAAGCAGAATATACCTGATATGATTTGGAGATGGGAAATTGAAGCCCCATTTCACTATGGGAAGACGATGGGAAAATCCACAATTTCGTCGTCATTGTTGGAGAAGAATGATCTGGGATGGGGATATTCGTGATTTGGATGGAGCCGCCACTAGCAAACGGAGGCTGCAACGACACTAGCGGAGGATGGAATCAGTTGAAGGAACGTTAATGTTAGGGGAAATATTCGGAGAGGGAGTTGATGATCAGAGAGGGAGTGGGAGGGAGAAGGGGGCGTACGACGGTGTTGTGTGCGATGAGGGCTTGCGGAAGTCCGACGATGTGTCGATGATAGCGGAAGGATGGGTCGACATTTGTTAATGAAAGAGAAGAAGGAAAGGAGTGGTGTACTAGGGCAAATGTGGAATGCGCGTCCTTTTTTTAATTCAGACATGTCCCAAGATCTTAAAAATTAAAAGGAATTTTACAAATTCAGAGTGATAAATTCAGATGTTACCAAATAGCCTCGATCTTAAAAATTAAGAGACTTCCTCTTAAGTTTCAAATTAAGAGGCTACCAAAAGAGGCCTTATAACCTTTGGACCTCATTTCTATCAGCCTCCTTTGCCTCTCAATGTCCCTATATGTCACACCCCCAAACCGGAACGACGGAAACGTTCGGGGGTGGATGACGTCATATGTAGTATCACAACAATTGCATCATAGTAATCAAAGTAAACAAAAACCATTACATTGAATATATATAAAGTATTTACATCTGTTTGATTCATATTTATATACATCAAAAGTATAACAAAATGTAAAAGACGTGACTCTATACGCTCCGCCTTCTCAAAAGTCTGCCGAGGTACCTGCCTATTGATTTCCTGAGAATACAAGCTGTTTTGAAAGAGTATCAACATTAAGATGGTGAGTTCATAAGCATGTTTTTGTGATGAAAACCTGTTAATGAATCAGTGAAAATGTTTATATGTTTCCAAGAAAATCCAGGATTTTTTAATGTATGAGTTTGTTACCATGATCTACAAGTACGAAAGCCCTGGCTATCACTAGTATGTATAAAATGTTCTGTTGTGAAAACCCTGGTTACTACCAGTATGTATAGTAGCTTCATTAATTAAAATAAAACTAATTGAAGTTATTGCCATTCATACATTAATCGTATTATTTAGTACCAAATTTATGAGTTGTTATAACCATACTTGACCATTGAATTGCCTCAACGTCGTTCTTTAGGTGTCGGAATCGAAATGACTCTGTCACCCAGGCCTGCCGACCTAACTGTAGCTAACAGTTATTGTGTGGGATTGTCAATCCCGTATAGATCTATACACAAACTCACGTTCCCCTGCAAGGAGACTCTGGTTATAATCTCAGGACTTTTGTTAGTACTTAAGTAAATACGCGAAGAATGCTCACTCATAAAATGCTATACTAACGATCAGATGTAGAATAAAATGAATCCATTGAATTTAACTTGTTGTCTACATGTCTCATAATTACACTCTATATAGTTTATATGTTTGATCGCATTGAATCTAAGTTTTGTCCATTGATAAGATAATTGTTCCATAAACTATAGTTATTATAGTTTATATGTTCGTTAATGTATTCAGTTCATGTTTTACATTGAAAACTCTAAGATTATGTTGAAAACTTCCCTTATGCTCAGCATAATACAAAAAGGCATAAAATATATAAATATTTTATAAAAGTATGGAAACCGTATGATTGTATCGATTTCATCAGTTTTACGTTTATTGAAATCCGTTTTTTTTGTATAATTTCACAAGATCATTTATGTTTGGCTTGTATTCCCCCCCCCCCCCCCCCCCCGAAAACGTTAAAACAGTAAAGGTATAGGGGTATGAACTCACAGTTAGTTGCGTGAAAACGTCGGACAACGAAACTGGGAATGAAGACCCTCTAGTTGATGTACGCGACACTCAACGGGATCCTAATAACAATTAATACATATATGTATTTTATTAGCGAAAACATTTATTATAGTGTTGAAAAAAACACTTGTTATTGGTTTATGAATGTTACCGAGACTCGATCAAGGTGGAAAAGTGGGTTTGCGGCCAAGATTCGCGATGTGAAGGAGTTTGCGGCCGTGAAGGGTTTCCGGCCGTGAACTGCCCCTTGAAGGGTTTACGGCCGTGAACGGTGTTCTTGAAGGAATTATGAATCTTTGAAGGGTTCACGGCCGTAAACGGGTTTACGGCCTTTGAAGATTTGAAGATTTGAAGGGTGTACGGCCGTAAACTCAAGAACAATGATGTTGGATTCGATGAAAAATGCGTTTTATATGCTCCAAAACAACACCCCAAAGTGATTCTTGATGATTTTCGGAAGAAAAGAGGTTGTTTTGGTGTTTACGGTTGAGAGGTTAGAGAGAGAATGGGAAAGTTTTCGGCCAGAAAAGTTCAAATGAAGGTGCGAGTCCCGTATTTATAGGCTGGGTGTATGGTCGGTGGTGGGGTCCACCCACCGAGAATGGGTTTACGGCCGTGAACACCAGTCAGGCCGGATTTTCGCTGATTTTCGAAGGAAACTCGGGTTTTCGCGTGATTTTGGTTCCGACTCATAAAAGAAAATTCAATTATATAACCTAAATGATTTTCCATATCATAAGAATTTGACGGAACTAAATAAAATTCAAATTTTATTAACAGAAATTGGCTAACGGTAACGGAAAAAGGTTCGGGTTGTCACATCATCCCCCCGTTAGAGGGAATTTCGTCCCGAAATTCAAACATAGAATACAAATCATGGACTCGGAAAGAGATGAGGATACTTCTGTTGCATTGAATCTTCGCGCTCCCAAGTGAATTCAGGTCCCCGCTTGGTGTTCCAGCGGACCTTCACTATCGGTATGCAACTTTGTTTTGTTCTTTTGACTTCTCGATCCATGATTTTGGCTGGTTCTTCCACGAAATTAAGGTTCTCATTGATCTCGATCTCATCAAGAGGGATCACAAGTGTTTCGTCGGATAGACACTTTTTAAGGTTCGAGACGTGGAAGACGGGATGGATATTGCTAAGCTCTTGGGGTAAACGAAGTTTGTATGCTACGGGACCTACCCTAGCGAGGATCTCGAATGGTCCTATGTATCTCAGATTCAACTTTCTACGCTTTCGAAAGCGTATCATGCCTTTCCAGGGTGAGACCTTCAAAAGAACATGGTCACCAACCTAGAACTCCAAAGGTTTTCGTCTCTTATCGGCGTAACTCTTTTGTCTATCTCTTGAAGCTTTTAGTCATTCCCGGATTTGTATGATCTTTTCTGTAGTTTCTCGGATGATTTCTGGGCCTGTGAGAGTGCTACCGGGGACTTGACCTTTAGCTAGCTGCGTGTCACCCACCTCAGCCCATCACATAGGGGATCTGCACTTACGACCATAGAGGGATTCAAATGGCGCAACCTTGATGCTGGTATGGTAGCTATTGTTGTAGGAGAACTCGACCAAGGGAAAATGGGTGTCCCACGACTTGCCAAAGTCGATGACACAGGCTCTCAACATGTCCTCCAATGTCTGAATGGTCCTCTCACTCTACCCATCAGTCTGTGGATGGTAAGCGGTGCTCATATCCAGCCTAGTTCCAAGAGCCTTCTGCAATGATTCCCATAATCTCGAGGTGAATCTGCTATCCCGATCGGAGATAATGGACACAGACACACCATGCAGACAAACTATCTCTTGGATGTAGATTCGTGTCAGTCTCTCCATTTTGAATGTTTCTTTGATTGGCAGAAAGTGGGCGGATTTGGTCAATCGGTCGACAATTACCCAGATGGCATTGTACCCACTCGGCGACTTGGGCAACTTAGTGATGAAATCCATCGTAATAATTTCCTACTACCACTCAGGTATTTCTGGCTACTAAAGTAGACCTGAGGGCTTTTGATATTCTACCTTTACCTTGGCGCAAGTCAGGCGCTTGCCAACGAAGGTAGCGATCTCTGCTTTCATGTTCGACCACTAATAGAGCTTTTTGAGATCCAGGTACATCTTATCCGAACCTGGGTGAACGGGGTATCTAGTCTTGTGAGCTTCGTTCATGACAACCTCCCTGTAACCGCCGAATTTTGGGGTCCAGATCCAGTTCATGAAATAGTAAACTCCGTCTCCTCTGATCTCCAAGTTCTTTTCCATTCCACTCAAGGCTTCATCTGACATGTTCTCTGGTTTTAAGGCTTCCAGCTGAGCCTCTCTGATTTGAGCGGACAGATAGGAATGGATGGTCATTGTCAGTGCCTTCACTTTACGACCTGAATACTCTTTCCGGCTGAGGGCATCCGCTACCACATTGGCCTTGTCGGGATGATAGCGTATTTCACACTCATAATCACTAAGTAGCTCTACCCATCGCCGTTGCCTTATGTTTAACTCTTTCTGATCAGAGATATGTTGTAGGTTCTTATGGTCAGCGAAGACAGTGCACTTGGTTCCGTATAGATAATGTCTCCAGATCTTTAACGCAAAGGCCACTGCTCCCAACTCCAAATCGTGAGTTGTATAATTGACTTCGTGTGCTTTCAGCTGTCTCGAGGCATAGGCAATAACATTTCCTCGCTGCATGAGCACACAACCTAGGCCCTGATTGGATGCATCGCAGTAGACAACAAACTCCTCTGTTCCTTCAGGCAGAGACATGATAGGTGCGCTACATAGAGCCTACTTCAATGTTTGGAACGCAGTGTCTTGCTTTTCTCCCCAACTAAAGGGTACACCTTTCTGCGTCAGGGTGGTTAAAGGCTTAGCAATCCTGGAGAAATTCTGGATGAACCTGTGATAGTAGCCAGCGAGACCCAAGAATTGACGGATTTCTGTGGGCGTCTTCAGTGCTGACTAATTCTCAATCGCTTTGATTTTGGAAGGGTCCATGTGTATGCCTTCCTCGCTAACCACGTGACAAAGGAAAGTTACTTTTCTAATCCAGAATTCACACTTTGAAAACTTTGCATAAAGTTTCTCCGCACTTAGTGTTTCTAACACTAGCCTCAAGTGTTGTCTATGATCTTCCTCACTCCGAGAGTAGATAAGTATGTCATCAATGAACACTATCACGAACTTGTCTAGGAAAGGGCGACACACCCGATTCATCAGATCCATGAATACTACGGGTGCATTGGTTAGACCAAAGGGCATTACCACAAACTCGTAGTGACCATAGCGAGTTCAGAATGCTGTCGTGAGAACATCACTCTCATGGACTAGCAACTAGTGGTACCCTGATCTCAGGTCTATCTTTGAGAAATAGCCGGCTCCTTAGAGTTGATCGAAGAGGTCGTCGATTTTGGGTAGGGGATACCGGTTTTTGATGGTAAGTTTGTTCAGTTCACGATAATCTATGCACATCCGAAAGGATCCATCCTTCTTTTTCACAAACAAGATCGGGGCTCCCAGGGTGAGGAACTTGGTCTAATGAATCCCTTGCTGAGTAGCTCATTGAGCTGGCTGGATAACTCTTGCATTTCTGTCGGCGCTAGACGATATGGGGATTTAGCTACAGGAGTAGCTCCGGGAATTAAGTCGATACGGAACTCGACTTGGCACTCGGGAGGGATTCCAGGAAGATCTTCGGGGATGACATCAGGAAAGTTGCAGACTTCGGGGATGCTCTCGAGGTCTTTAACTTCCTACTTTTCGTTAACGACATGGGTTAGGAATGCATGGCACTCCTTTCGCTGATATTTCTGGGCTTGGATGCATGAAATGATGCGAAGGTTTGAGCTGAGTTTATCACCATAAATAATAAGGTCTTCGCCCGAGGGCAGATTGAGACGAATGGATTTTTCATAACAAAGGATATCAGCATGATTGCGGCTCAACCAATCCATGCCGATGATGACATTGAAACTTTTTATGGAAACTGGCATAAGGTCGATGGGGAAGGAATGGTCGTTTAGAGTAAGGGTACAACCTATGAATACGTTGTTAGTACTCTCTTTCTTTCCGTTAGCCATCTCGACGATGAATGTTTCAGTTAAATGTTGGGATTTACGCTTGAGTAGATGTTTAAATGCATGACTAACAAAACTTCTCTCCGCACCAGAATTGAAAAGAATACATGCATAAGAGTTGTCGAGGAGGAACGTACCCGAAACGATGGTGGGATCAGTAACTGCCTCCTCCTGGCCCATTGCTAGCACCTTTCTCGTGTTGCCAGCAGTTGTTGCCTTGGGACATTTCCTTTTGAAATGTCCGACCTCCCCACAGCCATAGCAGGCTTGGCTAACACCCGCCTCAGTAGCCTGGTTGGTTGGTTGAGCTGGTGTCTTGCAGAATTGTGTTGTGTGCCCCTTTCTGCCACACTTGTTACATTGCATCTCTCTACAAACTCCCAGATGATGGAAGTTGCATTTGTTGCACAAGGGCAGATTTCCAGCATAACGGTTGGGAGTTGTTGGAGTAATGGGAACAGCAGCAGGAGTGGTAGCGGCATGAACTGCCACTACTTATTGTTTCTTGGAGGGCTCCTGTGAAGACTGGCCTTTACGCTTGTTCCATAACTTTTTCTTCCCACCACTCTCCTTTGGTGGTTCGGGAACGACTGCTACTGCATCAAGATCAACCCCGTGATCTATAAGAGTTTGTGCTAAACATTTGGCGCTGTCGAAAGTGGAAGGTTTAGCAGCCAGGACATTTCCTTGAATTGGGGGCGTCAATCCCCAAATGTACCTCTCTATCTTCTTGCATTCCGGGGTAACCATCCCCGGGCAGAGAAGAGTCAGATCGCAGAATCTAGCTGTATAGGTAGCAATGTCGGAACCCTTCATCTTTAGGTTCCAGAGCTCGTGCTCCAATTTCTGCATTTCGCCCCTTGGTCAGTACTCAGCAAGCATGAGTTCCTTTAAACTCTCCCAACCCATGGTATTTGCTACTGGTAGGGTTAAGGACTTGACTCGACCATTCCACCAAGTCAATGCTCTGTCGGTGAAGGTGCAGGCAGAAAACTTCACCTTGTTGGCCTCAAAACAAGTACAAATCTCGAAAATCTATTCGATCTTCTCGAACCACCGGGTTAAGGCAATGACTCCTCCATTGACGTCGAAAGATTTAGGCTTTGCATTCATGAAATCTTTATAGGAACACTCCTTCGGGTGTCCCTGACTGCCGTCAAGATTTTGGGGATGAGTACCACCTCCTGATCCGCTGGAACCACCAGGATTTATTTGTACCATTGCAACAGCCATAACGGCTGTAACTGTCGCCTGAAACATGGCAGGATCGAACTGAGGAGGTGGTGGCGGCGGAGGATCATTGGTCTTCCTGTTGGGTCTCTTCTTGGGAGGCATCTTTCTCTAAAAGATACAAGGGGAAAAATGACGATAAGCCTCCTATACGATCATGAATCGAATAATTTCGAGTGAGATATATCTTAATCCTACAACGATAATAGAGACTTACAATGATAGATACTAACATAAACAAGGAATTGCAATTCTTTCATTTGTGAGGGTTAGTACTACTTATGTAATGTTATAGAATCATAAAATACTCCTATAGTATTTTAACTATATGTTTCATTAGTATGAGGGTTGGTGAGTTTTAATCTTGTCGCATACGATAGTCACTCCCAAACACATGTTGGTCATATCTTGGACAAATATAGTTGATCAGGTTATATTGGCCCCACATATGACTACATAACTATCCAGGTTTAACCGTAGTGTCCAACTCGTCCTAAATACTTTTATGTAGTTCTTACTATGTTATAGATTTTTTTACGTATGTATACTTATATACTTCTTGTAAAAATACTTGTATTTTTAAAGTATACTTTTAGTTTCAGAGCACTTCGGCCCCTTTAGTGTTTATAGTTGTATACCATGTAAGGTTCAGTATACTTAGTTCACTATAAACAATAGCTCTGATACCAATCTGTCACACCCCCAAACCGGAACGGCGGAAACGTTCGGGGGTGGATGACGTCATATGTAGTATCACAACAATTGCATCATAGTAATCAAAGTAAATACAACCATTACATTAAATATATATAAAGTATTTACATCTGTTTGATTCATATTTATATACATCAAAAGTATAACAAAATGTAAAATACGTGACTCTATACGCTCCGCCTTCTCAAAAGTCTGCCGAGGTACCTGCCTATTGATTTCCTGAGAATACAAGCAGTTTTGAAAGAGTATCAGCATTAAGCTGGTGAGTTCATAAGCATGTTTTTGTGATGAAAACCTGTTAATGAATCAGTGAAAATGTTTATATGTTTCCAAGAAAATCTAGTATTTTCTAATGTATGAGTTTGTTACCATGATCTACAAGTACGAAAGCCCTGACTATCACCAGTATGTATAAAATGTTTTGTTGGGAAAACCCTGGTTACTACCAGTATGTATAGTAGCTTCATTAATTAAAATAAAACTAACTGAAGTTATTACCATTGATACATTAATCGTATTATTTAGTACCAAATTTATGAGTTGTTATAACCATACTTGACCATTGAATTGCCTGAACGACCTTCTTCAGGTGTCGGAATCGAAATGACTCTGTCACCCAGGCCTGCCGGCCTAACTGTAGCTAACATTTATGGTGCGGGATTGTCAATCCCATATAGATCTATACACAAACTCACATTCCCCCGCAAGGAGACTCTGGTTATAATCTCAGGACTTTTGTTAGTACTTAAGTAAGTACGCAAAGAATGCTCACTCATAAAATGCTATACTAACGATCAGATGTAGAATAAAATGAATCCATTGAATTTAACTTGCTGTCTACATGTCTCATAATTACACTTTATATAGTTTATATGTTTGATCGCATTGAATCTAAGTTTTGTCCATTGATAAGATAATTGTTCCATAAACAATACCTATTATAGTTTATGTGTTCGTTAATGTATTCAGTTCATGTTTTACATTGAAAACTCTACGATTATGTTGAAAACTTCCCTTATGCTCAGCATAATACAAAAAGGGATAAAATATCCAAATATTTTATAAAAGTATGGAAACCGTATGATTGTATCGATTTCATCAGTTTTACGTTTATTGAAATGCGCGTCCTTTTTTTAATTCAGACATGTCCCAAGATCTTAAAAATTAAGAGGAATTTTACAAATTCAGAGTGATAAATTCAGATGTTACCAAATAGCCTCGATCTTAAAAATTAAGAGACTTCCTCTTAAGTTTCAAATTAAGAGGCTACCAAAAGAGGCCTTATAACCTTTGGACCTCATTTCTATCAGCCTCCTTTGCCTCTCAATGTCCCTATATGTCACACCCCCAAACCGAAACGACGGAAACGTTCGGGGGTGGATGACGTCATATGTAGTATCACAACAATTGCATCATAGTAATCAAAGTAAACAAAAACCATTACATTGAATATATATAAAGTATTTACATCTGTTTGATTCATATTTATATACATCAAAAGTATAACAAAATGTAAAAGACGTGACTCTATACGCTCCACCTTCTCAAAAGTCTGCCGAGGTACCTGCCTATTGATTTCCTGAGAATACAAGCTGTTTTGAAAGAGTATCAACATTAAGATGGTGAGTTCATAAGCATGTTTTTGTGATGAAAACCTGTTAATGAATCAGTGAAAATGTTTATATGTTTCCAAGAAAATCCAGGATTTTTTAATGTATGAGTTTGTTACCATGATCTACAAGTACGAAAGCCCTGACTATCACTAGTATGTATAAAATGTTCTGTTGTGAAAACCCTGGTTACTACCAGTATGTATAGTAGCTTCATTAATTAAAATAATTGCTGAAAGACTGGGATACAAAAGAATGACTCGCAACCGAGTCAAAAAGCACTATAGCAGGCAATGAGTTCACTAATAAGGTACCTAAAAGAATCATAAATATAAGCACACCATAAAAATAATCGACAAAATAATAAATAAAAACATACCAGTAACAACGTCCGACACCGCCCTGACTTCCTCAGTTGTGAGCGGGTCAAACTCGACCACGAGCCGTCGAGGGCTCTGTCCTACCCTGACATCCATCTGTGTCCTCAAAGTAGCCGGGGCTGGAGACTACACCAGCCTGGCAGTAAGCAAGGGACAATGGGCCTTCACGTGGCCCACATGATCATAATGGTAACAAATCCTGGTACTCATGGGGCCTGCTAGCGACATTCCCTCGCATAGTGCCCCTCATTTCCACATTTGTGGCATCCTAAAGAAGAAGATCGACATACTTCATCATGAACCTTTCCACACTTGCCACAAGTGCAGCCCTTCTGGCCTCTTGATCGTGAATCAATGGGCTTGAATTGATTCGCTATAGGCTGGGACTGAATCGAAGTCTCACGCTGCTCCCTCACATGGGTCTCTATCTCAATCACTCGCCTCCTTGCGGTGACTTGAAGCTCAACAAGGGTGTTGTGTCGTTGGGTAGACACAAACTGACGGATATCCATCTTGAGCATGCTCAAGTACGGTCATCTGGGCCTGCTCAATAACTGAAAACTCAGGGTAGAAAAGAGCCCTCTCCATGAACATCTTGGTGATCTCCGTCACCGTCTCAGTCGTCTGCTCAGATCCAGGTACTCATGGGTCAATCTTTCCCTCTCCACCAGGGGAACAAAACTCATATGAAACATCTCCGAGAACTACTCCCAGGTAAGAGCAAACCTCTGTTTGGGGGTGTATGAGCTAGTCACCAAATTCCACTAATCCTTCGCCCCTAATCGGAGAAGGTTTAGGGCGCACTTGACCTTCTGTTCATCTGGGCATGGACACGTGAAAAAACAGCCCTCCACATCAGATAACCATCTCATCATCATGATCGGGTCCTTGACCCCGTCAAACTCCGGGAGGCTTCGTGTTACTAAAGTCCCGATACTAAAATGAACCTCCTCCTCTACCTCCCACAGCGGCAACGGCTATGGTGGTTGCAGCAGTAGCAGCCTTAAACACATAGGTATACCGCTCATCAAATAGCTCAAGTAGAATGGTCTTGACAGACCCGAAGACCTCGAGGATGGCACCCCAAACAGCAACAACTACCTCAGTAGCAATCAAATCACGGATGTCGTCATTTGTCAATCTTGGCGTATCATGGCCATCAGCTCCGGAACCGGATCCTCTCGTGTACACCATACTGAAAATGAACCCAAAAATACTTCAGAAAATTCTACGATTCATACAATATAATTAGCACAGAGAGGCTAGATTCCTCGGGGTTCGTGACTCCCTTGTTACGCATACTGGTCCTGTGCTTCCAGTAGTATGTGTCCATAGTACCTTCCACACGTACCCGTACTTGTCTCATTGGATCATCACAAACTACCCGATAATAAATTGACAACTAAGATATGCATATATCCTATCCTCACTATCTCGAGAGTGGCAAATAAATTCTCATCTGGCCGGCTACTCACATTCTCACTCATGAAACTTCCACCCTTCCCGTAGTCGCTCGTGTGTGCTAATCATACATAATGTTGGATCATATAGACAGTCGAATACTTGACCCTAACCTAAGCCCTTCATCAAACAAGAACATGAAATAAGGCTAAGTCAAATATTCTCACACTATAGAATCTTAATTATGTACAACTATAATGCACACACTAAGCAACCACAATAATGATATCAATTTCATACAAAAATCCTCTTAGGCTATCATGCATCATACATCAGACAATTCTATCATGCAATTCCTGAAGATCCCGAGGCTATCACTAGCATGCAGTACTATCATACTCATCAATAACAAATAATAGTGTTGGTATCTTAGGGTATACTTTCTTGCTTCAGTTGATCATACACATCTCATCCTTCCTTAGTTACTTTTGAAAACAATTTTGAAAGTCATTTGGGAAACAATATAAAAACTTCTGCAGATCCTCAGTTTGAGTCTGGATTCATATGAATGTTCATCCAATTCTCTCAAACCATGGCTCTGATACCAAATTGTAACATCCCAAAAAAATCAAAGTAAAAATTTCAATTTTTTCCAAACCATAGACCATAATTGTTTACAAAATAGTGTTTCCAAGAGAAGTAATAAAAATAAGAGTATCCCAAAATCCATTATCATAATATCGAGAGGATGTGTGCACGATCACGTCTTCGCTTTCCCACGATCATCCTGAAGTACCTGAAACAATAAACTGAAATTGTAAGCCAATTCTTAGCGAGTTTGCCCAAGTACCACACACAACCAAACAGATAACCACATGCATACATGAGCCTTCAGCCTGACTAGACCGTCACGTAGGGTCTATAGCCTATCTGGACTGTTCTACGGCCCTTCGGCCTCATTGGACCGCCACGTAGGGCCTACAGCCTATCTGAACCACCTTGGGTATCTCGGCCTTCAACACAAAGCAGGACCGCCTCAACCCAACAATCATCACATGTTGAAATATACCATAAAATCAACAAATAGCAAACAAGTAATCATGCAGATCTATCAATCTAACACATACTCAGTGAACACAGGTAATCATACAAATCTACCAATCTAACACATACTCATCATATCAATAATCCAATATACCAGGATATGGAAATCTAGTGGGCCGACATTGGTGCCTTCGACCTACAGGTACAGTGAGGAAAACTCACCTCACAGTGTGAAATGATAGCTGAAGAAATCACCTCTCCGGATACCGACTCTACTGATTACCTATACAATAACAGTGACCCAACTCAATTTACTACTCAAATTACCCAAAATACCCCTGATTCAAACTTGGTTAAATCCTTGCTCAAAGGTTAAAGTCAAATCCACACTCAAAAGTCCGACATCCACTTGTCACACCGTGAGCCTTTAGTGGTCACGTTGTGACCTAATAAGACAAAATGGTCGAGGAACATCATCCTCACGTCGTGACACCCAAGCGCCCACGTCATGAGGATGATCTGGACAGAAAAGCTTAATAAAAATCATGGCTTTTTCGACATGCATGTCCCGAACACTAACTAGGGAACAAAAGGGTGAAATGATTCCAAATCTCATGCAAGTGTCTTAAAACTCAACCATACTCCAGATATAGCATCTATACTACTCAAGGGACACTGGAGATCCATAAAGTTGGCAACTTTATTGATCCCAAGCACTACATCATCTTGAATATGAAGGATAAAGCATACAAATGTAGATCCAAGCCTATAAACTCATAAAACAACGAACTTTTGAACTCACAGAGGTCTATAAGGTGTGAAAATTGATGATGATGCTTGAATTCATAAATGATGACTAGATGCCCTTCCTCTTCTTCTTGGCTATGGGTGGGCTAACCCTAACCATCCCTTCCTTTAAATACGAATTAAAACCCCCAAAATTAGGGTTTTCCTCTCAGACTAGCCTCACGTCGTGAGCCATATGTGCTCACGTCGTGAACCCAAAGGTGATGTGGGTTTCAATATTCCCCTCACGACGTGACAAACATTACTCTAATCGTGAGCCGGGTGAAACTTCCAAATTTAAACTAGATGAAATGCTTACCTGAACTGGGTGTTACAACAGATCTCCTTGATGACAACCTAGAAAGAGACATCTGGAAGACACAACTAAAGAGTGCTCTTAGAGCTGGTAAGAAAAAACTACTGTTTAAGAAGAAGAAAAATCTATATGATATGAAGCAAAATTCTAAGTGTAGAGGTACTTAAAGTTTGATAACTTCATGAAGAGGATCGAGTTTAGGAGACTTAAGGTTAATCACGGTTGTTGCCTGAAAAACTTTAGCTCTTCCTACATCATCCTCGTGTTGAATTTTGATGTCATGTTGAATGTTAGTTCCGACACACAGAAGATCATTAAACTTAAGATGCGGCTGACCAAAAAGTTCAAGATAATGAACCAATGGGTTGCTAAGATGAAGAAAGTCCTTAGTATAATGAACTCAACAGATGAATGTACTAAGGTGATTACCACTTAAATTTAAAGTTGTACGTGGCTTCAACTTCCCTTATAAGATTTTGATTATTGGGGGTTGGTAGAGAGAGAGAGAGATAGAGAGATAGAGAGAGAGAGAGAGAGAGAGAGAGAGTATGTGTGTGTGATTGAAGAATGATGAAAATTTGAATGGTAAAGTAGACCATGTTGTTCAAGCCTATAATTAATGGCAAAAGAGTAACAAAAAAGTTATGATAAATTGCAAACGGAGCTATAAATCTTGTGGCTTTGATGACAATAACCAAGTATGTGGTCATTTATAAATCTTGTGGCTTTGATGACAATAACCAAGTATGTGGTCATTTATACAGCATGTCAAAAAGATATTTATTTTGTTAAAAACTTTTTCCTCATTATGCTAGTTTTATGTTTTTCTCCATATGTTAAGGGTTTTGAGGTGATAATGTGTAGAAGTGTGATGGCTAATAATGAAAAATATGATTAACTATATAAGGGGATTCTAGTCCGTTTCTTGTTATTTTCACTCCCTCGTTAACTGTAACAGATCAGAATAATTGAGAGAAAACAGTCGAGGAAAGGTACCCACCTACTCAAATCGATTCAAGTCGAAAGAAGAAATTAAGCAATACATCCTATGGAAATCAAAGTATAAGCTTGCAAAGTAAAGAACTTAGAAAGGGTGTCGGCTAAAGAATGGCGTTGCTGGGAATTTGAGGTATCTTTCCTCGAACTAATAAATTAATGAATTATGTTATGACGAAGGAAATGGAAGAGTTAATGAAGTTTTATGCTAAGTTATTGAGTAAAATTTATCAGTGAATTAAAGAAAAATGTCAATCCGGGATGTGAGAAAGACATTTTGACCTAATTTTGTCAACGTTGATAAGTTTGGGAATTAGTGCAGTTAGATATCAAATTAAACAATATTTGAAGTTAACATGATGTTTATGTTATAAAAGAATGGAATATGAAGTAAAAAGAGTCTACTGCTGTATGCACGTGTTGTGGATACAAAAAGAAAATCAAACAGGGGGATTTATCTGTTGTTCATTGCTGTGTATTTGTTGAGCAATCGAAGTATGCCTGTCACTATTTAAATCCGTGTATTGCTACGTTTAAGCTCCAAATACTTGGGAAATTCATTATTAGTACATAACATTATAATTAGATCAAAGAACTAGTCATATACTGATTAATAATTATGGTGCTTCAAATCGAGTCGAGTTAGTGATGAAAGAGCTCGTTTAAGTACATGGTATTGTTGTAAAATTTGTAATATAGTGAAGAAATCTTGAAGGCTATATATGTACTATTAGAGATAGATGTTAACATCAAATTAGAAATCTTGAAGGCTTATATTTTGGGAATTTGAAATGCTAATTATTTAAATATGGCGCAAGTTGATAATTGGTGAAATCTGTATTTAATGTGGGGAAGGGTATGTCAGATAGTGGTAAATATGTATGTAGAGTAAATGCTGAAAGTTGGGGGTATAAGTTATTTGGCAAATAGCATAACTGATGAAACAAATTTTGGGGTGAGAATGTACAATGTAAGAAGTGTGGTGGCTACATGTTGAAACCCTAGAACTTGAGTAAATATACAAGGAAATTATAGATACCTTTTCATTATTTTCACTCCGTGGTTAACCGATCTAGAGAACTAAAAGAGAGAATAGTCAAATGGTGGAGGAAAGGTATCCACATACTCAAATATATTCAAGTAGAAAGAAGAAATTAAGGAACAGATCTTGTGGAAAGCGAAGTGTAGGCTTGCAAAGTAAAGAGTTTAGAAAGGGAGTCTGCTAAACTAAATTTTGTTTTTTCTGGGAAATTTCCTCATCTTATAAGAAAAATGTCAATGTAGAATTCAGAGTAAAACATTAGTTTGTATAATGTGATTCTGAAAAATCTAACTCACTTGACCTAAATCAATTCATGCCTATCTTTAAAAATTGTCACTTGTATTAGACTTCAAAGGAATTTTTACGACCAAAAAATGAAAAAGAACATGTAAGGACTAGTTATGAGATTTTCTACATGGGAACATGTTACTTCAATTATGAGTTGTGACAAGATTTTTTCTACATGATAACAGGTTTTATTGGAAATCACATCTCTCGTTATAAATTTCATTTCGTTGAGGTGCTCAAACCACATAAATTCTATCTCAACAAATCAACACATCCATGGCATCTTCATCTTCTCCTTCTGCTCTGGCCTTTTCTTCTCAATCATGGAAGTACCATGTTTTTCTTAGCTTTAGAGGAGAAGATACTCGTAAGACTTTTGTGGATCATCTCTATTCAGCTCTTCAACAACAAGGGATCTATACTTACAAGGACAACGAAACACTTCCTCGGGGCGAATCGATTGGTCCATCCCTTATGAAAGCTATAGAAGAATCTCAAATTGCTGTCATCATATTCTCTGAAAACTATGCAGATTCTTCATGGTGCTTAGATGAACTTGAATGTATTATGAAATGCAAAGATACAAAAGGCCAAATCGTTATGCCCATATTTTATGATGTGGATCCCTTTGAAGTGCGAAAACAGAAACGAAAGTATGGAGAAGCATTTGTTAAACATTGGTTGGAGAACGAAACCAAAGTTGAGTCTTGGAGAAAAGCACTTGTGGATGCAAGTAACCTTTCTGGATGGGAACCCAAGCACATTGCCAACGGGTATGTCTTCTCCAGCTTTTTACTTTCTATGTTTAATATATGTGTGGTCTACACATAACACGTTTATATTCTTATCTTATAAGCTTTTTATACAAATGTCTTAATTATTCATGATGATGTTGATGACCTTGATAAAGAGAGGCTTGACTAGATCAATTGATCAGTCTAGCAAATTGAATTAAATTATCATGGACTTCTTTGAGTTCTAATTCTAATTTCATACATAACGCCTTCGTTCAAGCAACAACAACAACAAATCCATATTGCTTCACTTTTTGCTATATGAAACTATTTGATGTTTCCTAGGATAATTGTTGCAAACTACTTTGATATTAACTTTACAGCTTCTATTTTAGATCTGAAATATAAAGGGTGTTTAGAACCCCCTTTTTTATTTCATGCAGCATGAAACAAATTACCTCTTTTGTGTGCGGATTTCTTAATTATTCTTGTATTGCAGGCATGAATCAAAGGTTATCAAAGAAATTCTTGATGCAATTTCACAAAGGTTGCAGCTAGTAACTTCAAGTGCAAATGAGAATCTGATTGGGATTGGGAACCGCATGCAACGTTTGAAATCAGAGTTACAAATTGAGTCAGGTGGTGTGCGCATGATTGGAATATGGGGGGTTGGGGGTGGTGGTAAGACTACTCTTGCATCTTCTATTTATGATGAAATCTCTAGCAATTTTGATGGTTGTTGCTTTGTAGAAAATGTACGCGAGGAATCAAGAAAGAATGGTTTGGAAAAATTGCAAGAAGAAATTCTCTCTGTTGTTTTGAAACAAAAGAAATTGAAGGTACGTAGAGTCGAGGAAGGAAGACGTTTGATAATATGTAAGTTACGCCATAAAAAGGTCTTGATTGTTCTTGATGATGTTGATCACCTTGATCAACTAAAAGCATTGGCTGGAGGACATGATTGGTTTGGTGAAGGAAGTCGAATAATAATCACAACTAGAGATGAGCATATATTAACTGCACACAAAGTTAATGTGATACACAATATTAGTTTGTTAAACAATGATGAAGCTATTAAGCTCTTTTGCAAGCATGCACCCCGTGGTCATAGATGTATAGAAGATTATGAGTTGCTTTCAGAAGATGTGGTTTCTTATGCTGGTGGGCTTCCATTAGCACTTACAGTTCTCGGTTCTTTTCTATGTGACAAAGACATTCATGAGTGGAGGAGTGCATTAGCCAGACTAAAAGAGATCCCGGATACTGATATTGTAGAAAAGTTAAAAATCAGCTTTGATGGACTTAAACCAATAGAGAAAGAATTGTTCCTAGATATTGCATGTTTTTTTAGGAGGGAGTTAAAGGACAAGACAATGGAGAAACTTGATGCTTGCGGTTTTCATCCTGTTATAGGTATAAAGGTGTTGATACAAAAAGCTCTTATAACTATTTCAGATGGACTATTTGATATGCATGATTTGATACAAGAAATGGCACACTACATTGTTAGAGGGGAACACCCTAACAATCCTGCCAAACATAGTAGACTTTGGAAGAAGGAGGATGTTCTTAGAATATTTGCTATGGATGCAACGATGGTAATGATTAAGCTAGCTTTTCGTGATGTATATATGCATGCATGCAGAAGCACTCTAACGCCACCCTAACACTGTTTTATTCCTCTATCACAGAAACTTGACAATATTGAAGCAATAAAATTTTGGGATGCTACGGATGAGGAATTACAACATTTTGTTCATGTGGCTGCAAACATGAAAAAACTTCGGTTGATTAGTTTGAGGACTGAAGAGAGTATTGAGACTACACGCCCATTGCCAGAAAATTTTCCACCAAGGGAGTTGTGTTGTCTAAGATTGCAAGGTCTTAAGCAAAAACAACTTTGGGAAGGCTATAAGGTAATTTTTATTGTTTCTCTACTTGATTACTGGATGAAATTAATAAGTTAGTTTTAAGTTTCTATTATGTATATCAGCATATAGTTAAGTTATATCACTGATTATCAGTGTCATTATATAATTAGATTGTAGTTTTTCTATAACTAGCTAACACGTCAAAAGCATCATTAACCTTTAGTTTGTAGATGTTTTTTTTTATGTTTGTTTAACCTGATTTTGTTTTTATTTTCATAGATAACCAACTGTTAAGTATGAAAAATCTTCTTTTTGTTGGTGAAGATTAAATTGTTAGATATAAATGTGATGCTTGAATTATAAACTTCACATCTATGTGTGTACCATTAAATGAACATTATATATATATATATATATATATATATATATATATATATATATATAAGGCTTGTTAAAGACGAACATCATTATGTAGGGTAGGAATCTTCATGTCCAAGTTAGGGGCATAATGGTTTGGTATAAAATTGTTGGATAACTTAAATGGTTTGAACTGTTGAATTGGTATTTAGGTAATCCAATTTTCCAAATAACCAAAATCCAAATTCGAAGTCCGTATCCTGGTAGCCTGGATAAACGGTTCAGATTGGTGGTATTTATATAAAGCTCATTTCATATAAATACCCCCGTGTGTCTAAATACAGACACATTTTCCTTGTTTTCTTGGAAATAAATACAATATTATGATTTGGGTAAGGTTACAACTTACAACCTAAAACTACATTTCTGTTGTAAAACATTGATATCATAAATTTGGGTTCACAAAATAATTTTATTAATGATTTTTAGATATTTAACTAACAATCAAACACTGGTATGCAACAGTATCTGCCAAATCTGAAAAACATGGAACTTATTGCTTTGGAGAAGCTAATTGTGACTCCAGATTTTGATGGACTTCCGAATCTTGAAAGATTGACACTTACCGAATGTTATTGTTTAGAAGAGGTTCATCCATCGATTGGGCACTTGGATAGTCTTGTTGCCTTATGTATAATAGATGCTTCGTGCCTTAAGTTGTTTCCACACATTACCCAATTAAAAAAGCTCGAAACCCTTATATTTTTAGATTGTTTCCAAAATTTTAAGCCGTCGGCGTTCCAACAACAGAACAATAGCAGTATACCACATCTTCAATTGGATAATGGTGGGAAAGAAGTTGGATCCTATAAAGAATCTGTTACAAACTCTTTGGTTACTTGTTGGAGGTGTGGTTTGAGCAATCTTCCTGGTGTTAAATGTTGTTTAGAAGAGCCTTGTTTACCTCACAACAACATAGAGTTACGTTTTTCTTATAAAGGCTTATGTAAGTTGAATCTCAGTGGTTGTGAATTGGGAGATGAATACATTGGCTCTTGTGTTTGGGAGTTACCCAACTTACAAGAACTCAGTCTAGCAGCAAATAATTTTTCAAGATTGAATTTTAGTCTCTTGCAACTTCCTCGGCTCAAATGGCTAAACCTGGCAGCCTGCTTTAATCTTGCGGAATTGTCAGGGCTCCCATCAAGTATAGCTGTTGTTATAGCGGATGGTTGTAGCTCACTTGAAAGCTTTGGAAATATTTCAAACTGTAAATGGTTGTGGAAAGTCTCACTTCTGGGGGACAACAAACTTTATGGTGACATATTACTACACTACATGCTCCAGGTATTACTATTACCCCACCTCTTGAATTTCTATCTTTATATAAATCCTAACATAAGAATGTGTTTTCCATGGGGACAGGGAAATGCTATAGAGGATCACTTTATCAGTCTCAGTCTTGAACATCAGATGATTCCAAAGGGGGTAGTAGTTAGGGGGAAAACATTTACACTGAATCTTCCAGATAATTGGTACAATGACTTTTGTGGGTTCTTAGTACACATTGTTACCGACATTGAATGTCCGAAAGTTACTATAATCATCATGGAGAAGGTTGATGATGAAGATTCTAGATTTGAGGCTCTAAAGGAGTCTAATGAAGCAATGGATCCTGAATATATTAATGGAACAACAACATCCATAGGATATGTTTCGTTTAATTCATTGAAGCACACCACATGGTCAAATTCATCATACAATATGATTTCGTTTTCCTTAGAAGAAACGTATCGGAATCCGGATGCAGTTGAGAGTTACATTGGAGCTGCACTTATTCCTAGAAAAGGTAAAGGAGATGAGGTGCAAACAACAGATTGCTCAGGATTCTGGGACAAAGAACGTACTATACATGAAAAGACATTTAGGATCCAACATGATTCAAAGTCCCCTGTCAAGATTATATGGCATCCTTTCAACTGGTATTGACTAACCCATTCCCACAGATCTCTGAACTATATGCCAACTTGTAGCTCACACTGAACAATTTTTTTTTGAGTTATTGTGATTAAGATCAGTGGCAACATACATGTATTTAAATGAATTTGTTTTTGTGATCCAAAATGTACCAATATGAAAATTCTGTCAAGAGTTGTACTTGATAATGCCAAAAAATCTGGTTAGGTCAGGTGTCTAGTCAAACCAGTCTAAGAAAAGCCTGGTCTAATATGTAGGACTGATCGTCTCTCTGGACCTGTCTTGCCTTTATTTGGTTTAGAGTAAATTACAGAAATGGTCCCTATGGTTTGGTTGAATTCTCAGTTTTGGTCCCCAAGTTTAAAATTTGATAGTTTACATCCCTGTGGTTTGTGAGAATTGCACTGCATGTCCTTAGTCCATATAAAATGACCAAATTACCCTTTCTTTCTTTTTTCTTTTTCTTTTAACAATATATATATATATATATATATATATATATATATATATAGAGAGAGAGAGAGAGAGAGAGAGAGAGAGGTTCAAGTATTCTAACTAATTATTGTACGGATATCATATGCTATGAGAATTACTAAGAGAATAAGTTGTTTAGCAATGTGAATACGTTCAACCTTACAAAAATATCGTCATTTTCATGCATTCTTGCTAATTATTATTTATTTTTCTTCTCACACATCGTTTTTCACTCATTTTCATTCTGACAAAATACGACCCAATAAACATTCTGTAAGAAATGAGAATAATAATAATAAGTGTATAATAACCTTATACACGATTTAATTAGTGAGAATGTGTGTTAATGACAATAGTTATGTAAGACTGAACGTATTTATATTATCAAACAACATATTTTCTTTATCATTCTCATAGCATATGATATCCGCACAATATATAGTTAGAATAGAATAACCTAAGCCTATATATATATATATATATATATATATATATATATATATATATATATATATATATATAGAGAGAGAGAGAGAGAGCTAGGTTCAAATGTTTCTAGCAACTATTGTGTGCATGTATGCACCAATGAGAATTGAGGAAATAATAAATCATTAAATAAATCATTTAAGGGTATTATAGTAATCTTTGCATATTTAACTATGGTAGATAATTAGTATGTTTATAATCCCTTTAAATATGGGATGTCAAAGTCAAAACCTGTAGAAAAAACCCTACAATTGTTGTCTTCAATTTTCTTCCTCCATATCTCCGTTGTCTCGCTGATCCCCTGCGATTCATCTTCTTACTCCACCACTAGCGCAAATCAGAGGACTCCACCACTGCCGCCACCCTCCTTCTTCCCTACGGCTACCACACCATCTTCTTCTTTCCCTAGAACAATAATCCCTCCAATTTCTTCTATTCCTTCATTCTGCAAACCATTTGTCTCAATCCCCCACATAAACCATCTTCCCCCTGATTTGATTCTCCTTCTTCACCAGGAACGAACAGAAATAGAAACGCAATCTCTCTTTATTTCATATTCGATTAAAGAAAGGCTTTTGTGTTTAACGATTACTATACTCTTCTTCCTTCTTCATCAGGAACCTCTAATTTGGTGAGTAATTGTTAGTCTTTCTTCTACTTGATTTCTAACCCTAAACACGACTTTGGGGATGAAGGAAAAAAGAAACCAGATTATGGGGATAATTTCTAACCCTATAGTCTGGTTGGAACTTTCTTTTTTTGTTTATGTTTTTAGTTTTCTCTCTAACAACGAATTTGAAGGCTTTTGCTCCAACAAGAAATTCGAAAAATTAAAAGTATAATTTTTATGTACTATGCAGTGGTCTTGATTGGATAATTACCACAAATTGTTTATTATGGGTGTATCTGACAGCAATTCTGCCGGAATGGAAGATCAAATTCTAATTCTGTCAGAATGGAATCTCGATTTTATGGCATGAAATCTCAAATTAATCGTTAGTATTTGAAGGTATATACTATTTTATTGTAAATTTAGTCACATTCATGTATTTATTAATTACATATGTTGTATGTTTCATCAAATGGAGTATAAAGATCTGAGCATCCGATTTTGCCCGCCAATTGTTTGCTAAAATGCTCGAATCAAATATTTCATCCAATTTTTTTGTAATCTTTGAACTACCATATCTCTCTCATAATTTTATGCATGTTCTCATTTGTGTTAGCTACAAGTTAGGTTCTGAAGTCATTTTAATTGGATTAATATTGGCTGAGTTACAGTCCTTCAAACATTGGATGTTACAGCTATATTTTTAGCACTTTTACTTTGTTCAGAAATTTTTTGTGATCTTTGAACTGTCATATTTCCCACATTATTGCTTGTAATAATATGACCTTTTTTCCAACGTATTGTCCTCTATGTTAGCTACAATGTAGGCTCTAGGATCATTGTAATTAGATTAAGTTGATTATTTGGATCAAGTGACTCGGGGAATACTTATCAAGTGACTCGAGTATTACATTCTGTTAGAATAAATTAAAAGTCTTTAATGTCTAACACATTCTATTAGAATTTATAGTTTTATTTTTTTAGAATATATTAAAAGTTTTAATATTTTAAAGTTGATTATGTTTTCTTTGTGGATATAGATTTTGAAGAGGCTGTCATTGATGTGGAAAAAGAAGAAAACATAGAGAACAAGAGTATTCTAGCAGAATGTATTCTGCCAGAATATATAAAGTGTTTCTTAACAATAATATTCTTTCAGAATGTATTAGTGTTTTTGTTAGATTTTGATGTTTTTATTTTTATTTTTTTTAACCATTCTTAGTTTTAATCTTTGAGAATAAATGTAATTCTTAAACCATTATTAATCATTTTTTTTTCAGAATGAATGTAATAATTGTTTAGTCTTATTCTTTACGAATTAATGTAATTAGTGATTCTTAAAAAATAAAATATGTATTCTTTAGAAAATGTTATTCTTGATAATATGTTGTATAATTCTTTAAGCATGTTAATTATAAAAAATATATTGAATGAACCATATTCTACAAGAATAAAATCGAAAATATATTTACTAGTGTATGTTTGACTCTCTGTCATTCAGACAGAATAAAATCGGTTAGTATTAGAAATTATAATACAATTAAATTTGAATTAATTTAAAAAATCCAGATTAAAAAAAAAGGAAATTAATTATCCCTTAAAATCCGGAAATCTCCTTTTTTTAATATAGGTTAATTGACCAAAACACCCTTCTGCTGAAATTTGTGTGATTATATGGTACATGTTACCATATTGTAATATCGTAGACCTTCAGATCATGACCATTGATTTTATTCATCCATTGGTCCAGAATTGTGCTTACGAGCACAAAATAGATGTAAGAAACAAAATAACCTAGCCCTATATATATATATATATATATATATATATATATATATATATATATATATATATATATATATATATATATAATTGTTTTTTTATCTATATTTTAAGAGAAATAATATAGATTATTTATATAATTATTTTTATTTTTTAAAATCAATTATCAAACTTATATGAAATTATATTATTATTATTATTATTTATTTATTTATCTTTGTTTTTGTGGTTTAAAAATCTTTTAATATTTTTGACGTTTTATTTAAATATATTTTTTAATGTTGTTTTTTTTGACGTTTTGTTCGTTTAAATTATATAATGATTTTTTGACATTTTTTTTCGAACAAACAAATTAAAACAATAACCCGAATAACTATCAGTCTTCTATTAAAATTATTTAATATTTGTTTTTTTTCTTTTTCTTTTAACTATATATATATATATATATATATATATATATATATATATATATATATATATATATATATATATATATATATATATATATATATATACAATCGAGAACATTTCTTATTGCGAGAACATTTGAGAACAAATTTGGGCCACACAATTTTCTAAATTAAAATCATCAAATAATACTAATATAAATTAAAAAATAAGGAAAAAAATTAAAAAACCCATTAACCTACACCACTCACCACCCACCACCCAAAGAACACCACCCACCACCACCACCACCACCCGTCACCGCCACCCACCTCCACCACCCATCACCACCATCTACAAAACCACCACCCATCACCACCATCCACAAAAACCACCACCCACCACCATCATCACCACCTGCCACCACCAACCACGACCTCCACCCATCACCACCGACCACCACCACCCATCACTACCACCCGTCACCACCACCCTCACCCACCACCCACCAAAACCACCACCCATCACCACCACCACTACCCACCCACCACCACCACCCACCTCTATTACCCATCGCCACCACCCGCCACAACCACCACCACCACTTACCACCATCACCACTACCACCACCCATCACCACCACACCCAACCACCACCATTATCACCACCCGCCACTGCCAACCTCGGCCACCACCCATCACCACCGACCACCACCACACATCACCACCACCCACCACTACTACCCCCATCAATCACCCAACAAAATCACCACCCATTACCATCACCACCACTCGTCACCAACACACACCACCACCACAACCTATCACCACCCACCACAACCACCATCACCACCACTCGCTACAACCACCCCCACCCACTACTCACCAAGACCACCACTACCTACCATCATCACCACCGACCACCACCACCACCCACCTCTATCACCCATCACCCACCAAGAGCACCATTCACCACCACCACCACCACCACCCACCTACCCACCACCACCACCTATCACCACTGTGACATCCCCATTTTCACTGCCAGAAAAGACCGATTTTGTTTATGCTTTGTTTAAAAATCAGAGTAACATTTTAAATAAAAGTGTTGCGGAATTTGTTCCCAGAAAAACATGATAAATACGTTATCAAAGCATTTCCGAAGAAATGTATTTTTATCCATTTTAAAACATTTGGGATGTCATCGTCAATATAGAAACATAAGCATAAACAGATCTTACATTCATTTACACTAGTGATCTACATCTCTTTTAAAACCCTCAGTGTAAAGTAGCTTCATATCGACACCTGTGATACAAATAAGCTTGAGTGGGTCAGGTTGGGAAACCTGGTGAGTACATAGGGTTTTCAACCCACAATAATATAATTATTATGTTAAACATCAAACAATCTGTTGGGGTACAAAGTTATTCATGTTTGACTTTTGTAAACCCACTTGCATGTGGTGCATTAGCCTTTTGACTCATGAGATAGAGAGTGAGAGAGAGAGACATGTAAACACCTCTATATAAGGTGGGTTCACACCACTTGTAGAGGTATGATTGAGAGGTGTAAAAGTTGAGTGTGTAAGTGTGTGTTATTTATGTAGACTAGATGTAGATCCCTTTTTGTAACACCATACATATTAGAATACATCTCTTAAACACCCAAATCACCATGTTTATTGTGTATTCTTTAATTCTTCATGCCAAACCATGTTCATAAATTCACATCAATTGGTATCAGAGCGGGTCTTCAAAGATCAACGTGATTTTTTGAAGAACGATTCTCGGTTTGGCCAAATTTGTCACAATTAGAGCATTTTTGGTGAGTCTCTCTCTATAATCTCTCTTGATCCTATTGAATCGTGCGTTACGTTTTGAATTTTGATTGATTTGTTTCGTTGAATCTAATCTGTTTTTACCCCATTGGTGATTCAACAAATTTTTTTAAGATCAAGCCCAATCAAAAGTTTTAATTCATTTTATTCATTCAAATCCAAATGTATCGATCTGGTTACTGTTCATTGATTCAAGCCCAACTAAACACATTAAATCTGTTACTATTCATGATCCACTTTTGTGAGCCCAAATCTTATTTCTAATTGATTAATACAATATTTCTATCTGGTTCGTTTCATTCACGAGCATGTACATTCGTTTCTCGGTTTTATCATTAATCTCAGTCGGTGAATCAAATATACAATTCAATTCATGTTGATTTGATTGATTTTGCTTTCTTATAATGAAATGTTGACCTGTTCATGATTTTCTTTTCTTCTTTCTACGATCGAAATCTGTAAAGAATTACAGATGTTCTTCGATTTGAATGAAATTGATTTGGCTTGAGTCATTGAAGCCTAAAATCAAACTCGATTTTGATAATATTTGTTGATTGAATCTTCATCAATGGTGATTTTGTTGAGTTTTGTTGTTCGTATGTGCCAAATGGGTCGTAAGTGAAAGTCAAACAAGAAAAGTCAAAACTTGAGTTCTTGGGAAACGAAGAAGGAGATGATTGTAATGAAGGTCAATTAGTTGAAATCAAGAATTATAATCGATGTGTACTTGTGATTCGAAATCAGTGGTACACCTGGATCGAATATGTATGTGAAGGATGTTGGATTTGTGGTTAGATTGTGGATCCTTTGACTAGAACTGATAACGAAATTAGGTTTAAAGTTGAACTTGATTTCGATGTTAGTTGGTCTGAGTCGATTTAAAAGTTCATTCGATATATACTTGAAGTTGTTAGTATATATGGTTGAAGTCGAATGGTTGAAATCAGATTTGATAGTGAAAACGAAGATTCAATTGGGAAGTTTCGAAAGTTTGGCTTGACGCTGTTGACTAGGTTTGTCGACAATGAAGGGTTGATTTTTGAAGTAACGAAAACTCGACTGGGAAGTGGATTTGGGAAGTCGACTATTTTGGGAATGGTGATTGACGATTCGCTTTGGATGAATGGTAACGAAGTGGTGAAATCAACTTTTTGATGTCGATGTGGGTTTATTGAATTGATATCGATTGACGAACAGGGAAGTTTTTGATATCTATTGTTGATTTGGGAACGAATCAAATAGTCAAAAACTTTGATTTCTGAAAAAGCGAAAGTTGGAGTCGATTGACGAACAGGTTGTGTTGGGAAGCAAAGGACTTCAATTGGGTTGTTTGGTTTTTGATAACGAAGATTTTTGATCGCAAAGATTTTGCCTTACTGTCGAAAATTTGGTTTGATTCACTAACGAAGGTTTCAAGAATTGGGGAAGAAGAAAACGAAAGTTTTGATAACGATGTTGATTGTTAACGAAACGAATTATGCAGAAATTTTCGACATTTCAAGCAAAAAGTTTCGTTAAAATGGAGCTATGGGTTTGGTGATTGAAACTAACGAACAAGAGAAAATTTTCGTTAAAATGGTGCTGAGGATTTCGTACGAAGGGAACGTTACCTGGGAAACAAAATTGGGGAAGAAGAAAGCAAAGTTTCGTAAATGAACCTTAAAGTTTCACTAATTTGGCACTTTTTCGTACGTTCCACAAAATTTCGTATGTTTTGAAGAAGTGTGCAGAATTTCGAATTTGGTCCCTGAAATTTCGACAATTTGGCAGCTTATACCTAACTTCGACAATTGGGGTATTTTTCGAATATTTGGAGGACAAAAGGCAGAACTTTCAAAATCAGTCTCTGGAGTTTCGGAAATTTGGTAGTTTTTGCCTAGTTTCGAAAATGGACTGATTTTCTAAGAAATTGAAGAAAAAGCATTTCACGCCCTGCGGTTTGTGCAAATTGACGCTTTCTACCCAGCTTTAGAAAAGGGGGAGAGTTTTGCATTTTTGGCATTTTTGGGCGCACCAGGTCACTACAGAATTTTGAAATTGACAATTTTTACCCATTTTTGAGAAATTTGTCAAAGGCGGTACGTGAACGAAGCTAAAAATTGAAGATTTTTTGGGTTTTCCGGATTGAAGCACAAATTTTATGCCACATGTTAAGGGGAGTTTTGACACGAAAAATTCTAAATAGAGCACATTCTCTTTCCTTGAAGGTTTTATAATCAAATTTCGATTATAAAAAGGGGGAGAAATTTATATGGAAATTCGAACTTGAATTTTTCATATTACGCGGATTTGAAGACCGAAGTGACCTTGAATTTTTGAAGTACACGAAATGATGCAATTGGAAGTTTGGAAGTGATTTCGTTTCGAAATGGGTTTGGTTTTATTGAAGATTTCCGGGGTGTGTTTTTATGCTCAACTTTTGGGTGATTATTTGGAGTTTGAGAAGCTCTTGATCATTCGTTGATGCTTGGTTCGTATGGTCTCACATCCTAGAGCCCAAATTGAAGAATCATGGAAGAATTGAAGATTTGAAGTTCATTTCGATATGTGTCACCCTTGAGGCTCGGATCGCGTAGTTGCTCGATTTTGGAAGATTTGAAGTGGGTCATCCATTCCTAACTTTTAGGGGGAGAATGTTGGGGTACAGAGTTATTCATGATTGACTGTGTAAATGTTTGACTTTTGTAGACCCGCTTGCATGTGGTGCATTAGCCTTTTAACTCATGAGATAGAGAGTGAGAGAGAGACATGTAAACACCTCTATATAAGGTAGGTTCATACCACTTGTAGAGGTGTGCTTGAGAGGTGCAAAAGTTGAGTGTGTAAGTGTGTGTTATTTATGTAGACTATCCCTTTTTGTAACACCATACATATTCAAATACATCTCTTAAACACCCAAATCACCATGTTCATTGTGTATTCTTTAATTCCGCATGCCAAACCATGTTCATAAATTCACATCACAATCAACCCAATTACCCATCCCCATTATCTTCTTTACTCTTAAGGATCTACTCTAAGAATTAGCTATTCCTCGTTCATTCATTCCTAAGGATCATCTTAAGGAATCGACACAAAATCCATCGTTGCCAGGGTTTACTCAACATGCACTAATTCGCATAGTCGTCAGGGTTTATACAACAGGCACTAAGTCGTATAGTCGCCAGGGTTTATACAACAGGGTACATCTGGTAAACACGCAGTTCAAAACATCTGGTGAACACTTAGTTCAAAACATCTGGCGAACACTTAGTTCAAAACATATTGTGAACACTTAGTTCAAAAATACCTACTGAATACGTAGTTCAAAAACACCTACAAGTTACGAGCCTGTTAGTGTTCCACTGGACTGTCTAGAATAGTCTGTGGTCGTCATCTATACTCCGCTAGATGGCTAGATCATCTTAAACATTGACGCCTCTCATCATTTTATCACACATCAACTATTTCATCTACCCATGTTTTACCCAACATTTTCGTAGATATAAAATACATATACAGTTTAAATAATTTAAAACATGTATAAATCGTTCATCCCTCATAGATATCAAGAACACGGATAATATACACACATAACACGTAATTTATATTAAATACTTCATATCTATGTGTAAGATGAAAGTAACTATGCACTCACCTGATAAGGTGGTGACTCGGTACTCGGATAGCACTTCGTTAATCTTAAAACAATTCCTTTGACAAAACCTAGTATCATTACCACTAGAGTTTAGTCTAATTTTCAACGAAACTAATTAATAGTCTAGCTATTATTACTATTATATAAGCGTTAAACAATACTCTTCACCCACTATGTACAGACATGGGCCAGACATGAAACACCGGAGGGCAGGATCATTTTGACATATAACACTTTTGAATCCAACAACCCAAGCGGCCCTCCAAACCGGATTCCCCGTACCGCGAGTGGTTAATAAGATATTATAACGACACTTATATAACCCATAATAATAGCCCAAATAATTATTATAAGGTCCTAATAACATTACTATATTTAAATAAAAGCTATATTAAGTATAGTATAGGCGTAGCTCACTTACAACGGTTTTTTTTATTAAAAACCGAGCTTCGCTGGAGCAACATTTCCGAGCCGAAAGCTTTTCTTCTCGGAGCCGTCGGGCGCTCCGGGGCTTACTTCTCATGCTAGGGAGGTTCTATAGACTTGGGAGGGTTTAGGGAGGCTAGAGAAAAGTTAGAGAGAGAAAGAAAGGCTTATGGTGTGAAGAAAATATGAAGAGTTCATCTCCTATCTATAGGAGTTTTATCGTAGAGTAGTCCCTAAGTTTCGTCTGTATCTTACGCGTACGAGCTCCGTTTTCTA
This sequence comes from Lactuca virosa, assembly GCF_052849685.1. Classification (NCBI taxonomy): domain Eukaryota; kingdom Viridiplantae; phylum Streptophyta; class Magnoliopsida; order Asterales; family Asteraceae; genus Lactuca; species Lactuca virosa. The sequence goes on along the minus strand of NC_136433.1, from coordinate 83,670,149 downwards.
CGTTCTTTATATCCACGCATTGGTATTTACGAGTACTACAACTTTCATTTAGACCCCGTCGGCTAATTCTCATTCTATCTCAGATTTACAAAAACTGTATCGTATTTATCGCGCTCGAAGAGTAGAGACTAAGCTTCGTCCATATCTTTCGCATACAAGCTCCGTTTTTGACGTTATTTATATCCATGCGTTGGTATTTACGAGTAATACAACTTTCATTTAGACCCCGTTGGCTAATTATCATTCTATCTCGGATTTACAAAAAGTAGAGACTAAGCTTCGTCCATATCTTTCGCATACGAGCTCCGTTTTCGTCTGTCTTTTTATCGTTACGCTAATATTAACGAGATCTTCAACTCTCATTTAGGTCGCGTAGGCTAAAAACCGCTCGAACTAAAATTCGAGTTTGGGGTCGTGCACTGCTATGCCAAATCTTAGAAAATTCATAACTTCCTCATACGAAGTCAGATTTGGGCGTTCTTTTTTTGTATGTTCTCGGTTTAACGTATACTACAACTTTCGTGTAGATCACTAAGGCTAAAAAGTATTTTATCAAAAATTCACTTTTTACGATTCCCGGTGTCGTGTCGGTTTTGCCGTAAAACTTCGACGACCATAACTTCTTCGTTATAACTCGAATTTCGGCGTTCTTTATATGTACGGAACCCTTGATACATGTTCTACAACTTGGTTAATATTATTTATTCTAAATAATATTTTGTCTAAAAGTCGTTTTTGACCCCTATTATCTTTAAATTGACTAGCCCGGATCTACGAGCGTTACAACCACCACTCATCTCCACCACTCATCACTACCACTCACCTCCACCACCCACCACCTACTATAACCACCACCCTTACCACAACCCACCACCCCACATGTCACCCCCACCACCACCACCTACTACCTACCACCACCAAACATCACCACACGCCGCCACCACCCATTACCACCACTTGCCATCGCCATCGCCAACCCATCAACACCACCACCACCAACCCACCCACTACTACCCACAACCAATACAAACCAACTATCACCCATGACCACCAGCACCCACCACCACCTACCAACCACCACCACCACCACTCGTCACCATCACCCACCACCCTCCCCCACATTTACCACTCATCACCACCCACCCCACCCACCACCTACCACCACCCACCACCCGCCACCACCATCACCCCCACCACCCGCCACCACTATCACCCCTACTACCCGCTACCACCATTACCCCCACCACCAATCACCACCACCAAATCGTGTCTATATAAATCATATGTGATTAAATACATATAATTACATGCGATTAAATACAAGAGAAAAATTATTGAATCGAAATAGCAAAAATAAATCTTGCCCAAATAATGATATGTGATTGGATTTGACACGATTTGATTTTTCCATATAAATCATATGTGTTTAGATACATATAATCACATGTGATTAGATGTATTTAATCACATATGATTAAAGTTGACAAAGAACAATTATTGAATCGAGAACAAGATAATGAATCTTGTCCACATAAATCATATGTGATTCAATATCTAATCACATATGATTTATATGGACAAAATTCATTTTCAAGTTTTCAATTCAATAAATTTTCTTATGTATTTAATCACAAGTGATTATATGTATCTAATCATATATGATTTATATATACAAAAACGAGTTAATCTTGTCCATACAAATCATATGTGATTAGATACATATAATAACATACGATTAAATATACGAGAATAACTATTGAATCGAGAACACAAAAATGAATATTGTCCATATAAATCATATATGATTAGATACATATAATCATATGTGATTATATGTATTTAATCACATATGATTAATGTGGACAAAGAACAACTATTGAAGCAAGAACGCAAAAATGAATATTGTCCACATAAATCATATGTGATTAGATACATATAATCACATGTGATTATATGTATTTTCTAATATATGATTTATATTGACAATATTCATTTTCACTTTTTCGATTTAATAGTTGGTCTCGTGTATTTAATCACATATGATTTATGTAAACAAGATTTATTTTCATGTTATCGGTTCAGAAGTTTTCATCATATACTTAATCACATGTGAAACTTGTCCACATAAACCATATGTGATTAGATACATATAATCACATGTGATTATATGTATTTAATCATATATGATTTATTTGGAAAACATTCACTTTTTCGTTTTCGATTCAATAGTTGGTTTCGTGTATATAATCATATATGATTTATAAAAAACATATTTGTATTTTGGTTTTTGATTCAATAGTTGTTCGCGTTTATATAATCACACATGATTATATGTATCAAATCACATATGATTTATATAGACAATATTCTTTTTTGTCCCTATAAATGATATGTGATTGGATTTATATAATCATATGTGATTATATAAACCGAATGAATCATTTGTTGACCAAATTAAAAACATTCTTACAAAAATTCATAACATATTAAATGTTACATCGCAATGTAAAAATATATCTCATCACATTATATTCTTTACTTTAATTCAAAACTAATTAGCTTAAAAAACTAGTTTCAATTCTTATTCACCATTTAATTGAAAAAAATACAAATCATCGGACATATAAGACATTACACAACAATAAATTATGACGGTGAAATGACCCTAATTCCCATATTAAATTGTTCTTTCTTAGTCTTTTTACTTTTTTTTTTTTTAACCGGCAAATCTAATATACTCCTAAGCTAATAACACCTATTCCACCTAAGTTCACGACGATACTTGAACCCTCGACCTCAAAAAGGGAGGGTACCACCTGATACCGTTGGGCTACACGCCCTTTCTTAGTCTTTTTACTTTCAATTATCATTTTAATTAGTTTTACTATATCAAAACTGACATAACGTAATTTACAAAAAATGTAGTTTAAATATATGTAATTAATTACAAGCTTTATTAGTACAGAAAACCTTGGTTTTTGACAATCAACTGTATGTGATACCGAAGCCATAAATGTCACCGTCCAAAGAAGCCAATAACATGGATTCAGCATCACCAACTACATTTCATGGAAACGAAGATATTTATACACCACATTAAAGCAAAATCAGAAGAAGGCATGAAGCAAACACGAAGGAAAGCAAACCAGATCTAAGTCTATGTTGACGGTAACAATGGAAAGAAAAAGTAGATCGGGAAACCTCTAATGTCGCGGCGGCAGGTGGCCGGTGAAACGAGATCTAGAACCAAATTGAGAGAAGGTCGAAGATGAAAGCGTGTTTCTTAGTGAGCTGTTGTCGAAGGTCGGAGGTCGGAAGGCTCTAATTCGAGATCAGGAAAGCCGATCTTGTGGCCGGTGAAACAAGATCAGTAAATGAGATCTTATAATCGATGAAACAAGATCTGAAAACGCGATCTTATGGCCAGTGAAATGAGATCCGATGATAGTTTAGGAAGAGGTGGAGCGGATGAGGTGTTTTTCGGCGGTAGGAGGCAGAAGGAGGAGGCGAACAAGTAGATTCGTAGACTAGAGAGTGAAGATGCGGTCGGAAGGCGGTTCCAACGACGTTACAGTGGCTCCGAAGGCGGTCCGGTAATCATTAGGGTGGTTCAGATTTCAGACTTACCTGACGAGTGAGAGAGATCTAGAGAGAGAAAGAGAGACAAAGAGTGTAAGATATGTTTATTAAACATTTAGACATTTAAAAACTAGTGGTTAAGAATTGTTCTCATTTGTTCTCAAAATAAACACATATATATATATATATATATATATATATATATATATATATATATATATATATATATATATATATATATATATATGTTTACTTTGTTTTTTTTCAGAAATAGTTATACGGAAAAATATAATTATTTAGGCAATAAATGAAGAAGCACTGACATATAAATGAATGATGTAAATGAAAAACACATAAAATCATAAAACACATATGTGAACATAAACGAACATATAATATGATAATATAATAAAAGAAATTGAATATAAATTAATTAAACTAACGAACATAAATGAACGTAAACGAACGTTCACGAACATAAATGAACGAAGGAGACCATTGTTCATGTTTTTTTGTTTAACTAAACGAATGATAATTTTTGTTCATGTTTGTCCATTTATTAAATAAACAAACATAAATGAACTTTCCGCCGAATAGTTTACAAACGGTTCACCGAACGTTCAGTTCGTTTACATCCTTATATATAAGTGAATGATGTAAAGAAAAAACACATAAAAAACAATATTAAATAATTATATTGGACGAATAAAATGTCAAAAAAAAACATTAAAAAATATATTTAAATAAAACATACAAAATCTTAAAAGATTTTTAAACCACAAAACAAAGATAAATCTTAAAATTTGCTTAGGAGCGTAGAATTAGATCGTCGAATCCGAAGACCTGTGGTTATCGTTCCCTTTATATATCTTAAAATTCGCTTGACCGCCTCCCAATGAATATTTGTAGGTTTGGAAAGGTATTGGCACACCTTGTTTACAGGGAATGATATATCTGGTCGTGTCAATGTTAGATACTGAAGACCTCCAACCAAACTACGATATTTAAAAGCGTCATCTTCATTAAGAATTTGACCATGATCTCGAGTCAGTTTCTCTATGACAGACATTGGGGTTGAGACGCTCTTACAATTCTTCATATTAGCACGATGAAGTAAATATAATGCATACTTATGTTGCATCGAGGTGATTCCCCCTGAATTATGAACAACTTCAATCCCCAAGAAATAATTTAACCGACCAAGATCTTTAATCGGAAAGGAAGAAGATAAAGCACGAATCAACTTATCAACCACCTGTGGAGAAGAACCCGCAATGACAATGTCATCCACATAGACCATCATATAAATTGTAATATCTCCATGATGAAATAAGAAAAGGGAAGTGTCAGCTTTGGAAGAATGAAAGCCAAGTTGATGCAATTTATCACTTAACCGAGAGAACCAAGCACGAGGATATTGTTTTAGACCATAAATTTCCCTCCTTAATTTGCACACATATTTAGGTCGTTAAAAATCTTCAAAACCTGGGGGTTGCTGCATATATACTTCTTCATTTAATAAGCCATGGAGAAAAGCATTACTAACATCAATCTGTCGAATATGCCAACCTTTAGAATCTGCCAATGAGAGAATTAAACGAACAGTGGCAGGTTTCACAATAGGACTAAAGGTGTCCTGATAATTAATACCATATTGTTGAGTAACACCGTGAGCCACTAGTTGTGCCTAATGTTTATCAATAGTACCATTTGGATGTTGTTTGAGCTTGAAAATCCATTTACAACCCACCACATTAACACCAGGTGGCCAAGGGACAAGAATCCAGGTGTAGTTTTCCTTAAGTGCAGCGAATTTAGCCTCCATTGCTTTCCTCCATGATGGATCAGAGAGAGCAAGCCGATGCAAAGTAGGAACCGTGAAAAAGGCTCGTCGATTTGGATCATAGGGGACAGTCCCGTCAGTAAACTTGCGAGGGAAAGATTTTCCTGCACGACCACGAGCAGTGATGGTGGAAGGAGGTGGGGGAGGTATGCTTGGTGAGGCTTCGTTGACAGAAGAGGATGGAACATCACTGCTAACAGTGGTAGTCGCGGTTTCGGTGGTGGTGACAGGTGTGGATCCAACTTCGCTAGTGACTGTGGTTGTGACATCAACAGGAGTGGTGGGACTATCGTCATGATCCGATGCAAAAGTCACATGTGTTGGTTGCTGTGGAGAATTGGAAACACCATTGGTAGAGGTGAAGAACATAGGAACAGGTGCTAATGGTGCTGTAGCTGCATAAGAACTGTTAGATAATAACATACATAAGTCATAACTTCTCAGATGGTCATTTACAATTGTCGGTTTAGATTGGGGAAATGACACAACTGTGGAAGTAAGAGATGGTGTGGTGGAGGTGGATGAAGTTGCAAATGGGAATCGATATTCATCAAAAATTAAATCTCGTGATATATAGACGCGTCCAGTACTTCTATCTAAGCATTTGTACCCTTTATGTATTGAGCTGTAACCAAGAAAAACACACAATTTCGACCGAAATTCAAGTTTATGAGAGTTGTACTTGTGAAGACTTGTCCAACAAGCACAACCAAAAATTCGCAAAAAGGAGTAATCGGGTTGTATTTTGAGAAGATGTGTGACGGGTGTTGAGTTATTTATAGTACGACTGGGCATACGATTTATGAGATAACAAGCAGTTAAGAAAGCTTCATCCCAAAATCCAAGGGGAAGAGAGGAGTGAGCAAGTAAACCTAAACCAATTTCAACAATATGGCGATGTTTTCATTCAGCCATTCCATTTTGTTGTGATGTATGAGGACATGACACGTGATGGGAGATTCCTATACGTTGGAAATAGTGGTGGAGTTTGTGGTATTCGCCTCCCCAGTCGGATTGAACAATGTAAATTTTTGCATTTAGAAGACGTTCAACATGGTTTTGAAAGTTATAAAAAATTTGTTCAACATCAGATTCATTTTTGATGAGATAGATCCATGTATAACGACTATAATCATCCAAAAAACTAACATAATATCTAAAACCACCACTAGATACTTTAGTTGTCCCCAAACATCAGTGTGAACAAGTTTAAGTGGAGAAGAATCAACATGAATAGAATTATTATAAGAAAGTTGATGACTCTTAGCACACTGACACACATCACAAACAAAAAGTTTATCATCAAAAGAACAACCTAACTTATTTGTCTTTAAAATAGACTTAACAACTGATGAACTGGGATGGCCAAGACGTTGATGTCATTGAGATGGCGACACTTTAACACTAGACGCAACAAGCCGAGAAGTACTGGAGGGAGGACGACTGAGCGGCACCAGATAAAGTCCTCATTTGCTTTTACCGAATAAAAGAGTTTTCTTCGTGGTTTTTTTCGTAACAAAGAAAGCATCAGTGTGAATTTCAATGAATACATTATTATCATAAACAAACTTATGAGCGGAAAGAAGATGCTTGTTAATTTTAGGGACATGTAAAATGTTTTTAAGAGCAAGGGATTTGCCTAAACTGGAAATTTTTGAATGACCAATGTGAGAAATGTGCAAACCTGTTCCATTGGCCACTTGGACTTGATCTTTGCCATGATATTGCTCTTGGACGGAGAGCCGACAAGATCGCTAGTGAGATGGTCTGTAGCTCCAGTATCTATGTACCAGTTTGTGTCATTGTTGTAACCTCCTCCTGTAATAGCACTATTACCCCCACGGTATTCCTCAGCCTGATATGCATGATTAAATCTATTACGGCAATTTAAAGTTGTGTGACCGAGAATCCTACACACTTGACATTGTGGGCCACCATTGTTCCTGCAACGGCCACGACCACGACTGCGGCTGCCACCTCCACCATGATAGTTGTTTCGGTGGTTATTATGGGGAGCATTGTTGATGTTCCGACGGGGGTTTTGTGAATCCTGACAACTCACACTGTTGGCTGAGGATGTGAATTCTGTCACGTTGTTAATTGCACTATCTTGTGTTTCATGGGCAACTAGATAAGAGTAAAACTCAGGCAAGGTTACCTCATGTTGGTTGCTTAAAACGGTGACAGCAGTGAATAAATCATCGTGACCTGGCCCCAAACCTGCTAAAATATAGTTGATTACCTCTTCATCAGCCATTGGATAACCAATATTAGCCATGGTATCCACAAAACTATTCATCTTCTGATAATATTCTGATGCACTCATGTCTCCTTTTTTTGTAGTTGAAAGTTGTGTGCGTATCTGGATTGGATTCCCTCTGTGTTGAGCAGCAAACATTGTATGGAGAGAGGTCCATAATTGCTTGGATGTATTTGTGCATCGGGTAAGCTGGGGAAGCACATCTTCTGTCATAGAGGACAAAAGACCACCGAGGATGGCCTGATCTTGAACAGCCCACGCATCACACTCAGGGTTAGGGTTTTCCCTAGTATCTGCACATGTTCCAGTGGTTAGCTTGGCAAGTGGTGACCGCTTTGTGCCATCAAGATAACCAAAGAGTTGTACACCTCGTAGGATGGGAACAACTTGTGCCTTCCAAAGCAGAAAATTGGTTCTGGTTAGCTTAAGGGAGATGGCGGTAGCGATCTTAGAAGAGTTGATGGTGGAAGACATAGTAATGGCGTATCTGGAAGAAGACCAGAAAACCGGAGAAGGTGATAACATTGGAACCCTAGGATGGGCTCTAATACCAAGTTGAAGATTGTATTAGGCGTAACAGATCCCATTGGGATTCATTCTATTATATATATATATATATATATATATATATATATATATATATATATATATATATATATATATAGGAACAAGAATACATAGATAAAGATAACAATAGATCCTAATATCTTGGATCTTATCTACAAAAAAGATATGTTAAACAAGTTATCCTAATCTATTTTAGTTGCCCTGTTTACAGTGCCTACCTCCCGATCCAAACCAGTGCATTACTTTGGATATTTTAAGTTGTGTAGCCCAAGCACGGGTCGTGCTTCTTGCCAGAACCCTTATTTGCTGCCAAGTCTGCTATATAAATACTAGATATCCTCTCAATTGAACCCTAGACGACCAGAGACAAAAAGAAACCCTTTTTCCGACGATTTTTGGTGATTTTTCTCCGTTTCCATCAATTTTTGAAGATCTAGAGACTATCGACAGTCTCTTTCTATTAGTTTAGTAAGATTTAATCGTATGCTTTCTAGTTTTATCAGTTTTCATTAGATTTTAGCCATGTCTGCCTAGAACCCTAGATTTCAGTTCTTCAAGATTAGTACTTTTTTTATGTAATCAATCATTACACTTGGTTTTTGATTTGTGATTGTATCTAGTAATTTCAGTTTTGCACTTAATGAATGTTTGATTTTGATTCTTTTTAGTTTGATCACATAATTTAGGATTAAATCACTCTACTTAATCTCGTTAATGGAATCCGTAATTGTTCTAATCAACTAGTAATAAGTAACAAGTATCAGATTGGTTCCGTGTTGGGATTTAACTTTGATATAAACTGAAATTTCATATTTTTATGCTTCCGAGCTTGTGAGAAGTATTTTACACAGATCATAATGTTATTTTTTTAATTTAATTAAGAGTTTGTTTAAGTAAGTTAGTAAAAAGTTTGGGTTAACTGAAGAGCTTGTTTTGGTTAATTTAACTAAGTAAAAGAGAACTTACTAAAGCTTGTTAGTAGTTTTCAGTACCAGCTTAGATAGAACACATTTTGAATAACTCGGTCAATGTTGATTGCATGATTAGCAAAGTCACAGCAGAACTGAATTCACTTTTTATTATTGAATTTTTTTCACTTTATTTCACTGCAATTTCTAAATTTAATTAATAATCAAAATCCCCCTTTTTATATTTATTTGTTTTTGACTAGTATGTGCCATATGCAAATAAACAATAACCATTATGATTGTGTCCCTGAGGATTTGACCTGCTTCCTTGTGTTATCCTTTAGTGCATTCGAGCAGTGGAATTTTATTTGCATAAGACGTCCACAACAATATCTTATCAAGCACCTACAACCCATCGACACCACCATCCAGCCACCACCACCACCAAACACCCATCACCAAAATCTACAACCCACCACCACCACCCATTATGACCCACCACCTCCACCATCACTACTACCGACCACCCAACATCACTGCCACAACCCACAACCCACCACCATCCTGATGGGTTTTAAGCATAAGAACAATCCTATGTGCTCATACAAACCCTAATGCTTGGATCTAGGTTTCTCTATTGTACATGCAATGAATCCAAGACTTACAAACCCTAGATCTATCAAATAAGAACTGAAATAAGGGTTTAGTAATTACCTTTGATTATTATATAGCAATAACAATCAATCCTTGCTTTGATTGGCTTCAGAAAGCTTAGTGCCTCAAGTGTTGCACCTCTAATGGAGTCACAAACACCACTAAGCAACTTGGATGAAGAGGGAGGAGAGAGGAGGCACCAAAAATGGCTGGAAACCCTAGAGGAACTCTTGTTTTCATTTTTGGGGCTTAAGGGTCCTTTATATACATGTAGGCTATTAGGGTTTACAACTAGGAAGCCCTAATATGGCTGCTTAAGCCCTAAGCAGCCCATGGACCCCTTCTGGAACATGCCTTGGACGATTTCTAATGAGCTTCCCCTTAGAATTCGTCCAACCTATTATTCCAAGGTGATCCATAGCCCAATTATATAATTATCTTATAGGTTCACAACAAACCCCTTAAGTTTAATTAATCTCTTTTAGCCACAAAATTAATTCTTAATTAATTCTTGACTAATATCAATTAAACATTATGATTTCTCCTTTAATATATTATTCTTATAATATATTAATAAATCATAATTAAACCTCTCTCTCCTTAATTCATCCTACATATTGCTATGGTGAAGGCAACCCAAAAGGACCATGCTCATAATCGGGTCAAGTATATACCCAAATAGTTATGGACTTAGACACTAATCCAACACATCCACCATCTACCAACCACCACCCACTACCCACTCATCACTCTCCACCACCACCTATGTGACATCCCCATTTTCATGGTCAGAAAAGACCGATTTCATTTATGCTTTATAAAAATCAGAGTATCTCTTTTAATAAAAATGTTGCGGAATTTGTTCCCAGAAAAACATGATAAATATATTATCAAAGCATTTCCAAAGAATTGTATTTTTATTCATTTTAAAACATTTGGGATGTCATCGTCAATACAGAAACATAAGCATAAACATAACTTACATTCATTTACACTAGTGATCTATGTCTCTTTTAAATCTCTCAGTGTAAAGTAGCTTCATATCGTCACCTGTGATACAAATAAGCTTGAGTGGGTCAGGTTGGGAAACCTGGTGAGTACATAGGGGTTTCAACCCACAATAATATAATTATTATGTTTAATCATCAAACAATTAACCCAATTACCCATCCCCAATATCTTCTTTATTCTTCCGGGTCTACCCTAAGAATTATTTATCCTACATTCCTTCAATCTAAAGTCCATTGCTTCCACGATTTATACGACATGCACTAAGTCCATAGCTGCCATAGTTGCTAAAGTTCATTCATCGGGTACTAAATCCATAGCTACCAGTGTTTATCTAATAGGTACTAAGTCCATAGCTACCAACGTTTATCTAACAGGTACTAAGTCCATAGCTACCAACGTTTATCCAATAGGCACAAAGTCCATAGCTGCCGATTTTATTTATTAGGCACTAAGTCTATAGCTGCCAATGTTCACTCATATCATCTTTCATCTCTCATCATTCATCTACCCATGTTTTACCCAACATATTCGTAGATATAAAGTACATATATAGTTTAAATTATTTAAACATGTATAAAATCGTTCATCCAACATAGATAGCAAGTATACAGGTTATATGCACACATAGCACGTAATTTATATAAAATACTTCATATCTATGTGTAAGATGAAAGTAACTATGCACTCACTTGTTAAAGTGATGATTCCAAACTCGGGCAGCGCTTCGCTTTTAACGATTCTATTTTCCTTCGACGAAACCTAGCATTATTATCGCTAATTTTTAGTCTAATCTTTATTGCGACTAATTATTAGTCTAGATTCATCATTAACTCAAAGTTTACTTCATGATCTATCAAGTAAGGAACAATCAGGTAGGATCATATCGGAGGTAGGGTCCGTTTGGTATACGGAGTATACTGTTTGGAAATCCCATTTTAAACACCTCACTAAATCACAGCCTAGACATCATCCCCATAAGTAGATCAATCAGTATAACGAGTTTGAATCATTGATAAATTTTATTTATAGGTTCATAATAACAATACTATATTTATATATAAGCTATATTTAAAGTATGGTAGGCGTATCTCACTTACAGCGGGTTTTTATTAAAAACCGGGCTTCGCTGGAGCAGCGTTTCCGAGCCGAAAAGCTCTTTTTCTCGGAGCCGACGGGAGCTCCGGGGCTTCCTTCTCGTGCTAGGGAGTTACCCTTGGCTTTGGGGGGGGGGGGGGTTGGGGGGTTTGGGGGGTTAGAGAGAGAGAGAGAGTATAGAGAGAGAAAGAGAGGGTAAAAGGTGTGAGGAATGAGCTTCCCCCGGCCCTCTATTTATAGGCTGTCTGTGGCGAATTCGCATCGTGCAACTTCAACTCACGTCGTGAACTTGCGTAGGCTCCAAGGCTTCGCCTGGTGCTGACACGTGGCGCCGAGCACATTAGGTAAAACAACCAATCTTTGAAAATTCATAACTTTCGCATACGAACTCCGTTTTTGACGTTCTTTATATCCACGCATAGGTAAAGACAAGATCTACAACTTTCCTTTTGACTCCATCGGTTAATTCTCAACCGATTTTAAATTTAACAGTATGAGAAAATTATACTGTTAAATGGCTGCATAAAATTCATAACTTCTACGTACGGACTCCGTTTTTGTCTGTGTTTTTATCGTTGAGCTCCTATTAATGAGATCTTCAACTCTCATTTAGGTCACGTTGGCCAAAAACCGCTCGATCTAAAATTCGGGTTTCGGGCTGTGCACTGCTAAGCCAAATCTTAGAAAAATCATAACTTCCTCATACGAAGTCAGATTTGGGCGTTCTTTTTATGCACGCTCTCGGTTTAACGTATACTACGAATTTTGTTTAGATTGCTAAGGCTAAAAATTCCTTTATCAAAAATTTACTATTTACGTCGTGCAGTGCTGTGCCGGTTTTATCGCGAAACTTCGACGGGCCATAACTTCTTCGTTGTAACTCGGATTTCGGCGTTCTTTATATGTACGGAACCCTTGTAACATATACTACAACTTGGTTAAGATTAATCCTTCTAAATAATATTCCATCAAAAACTCATTTTTGATGCTTATTGTCTCTAAAATGAATAGCCCGAATCTGCGGGGGTTACAACCTATCACCCACCTCTAACCACCACCTATCACCAAAACCACCACCACCCGAGTCCCACCACCACTACCGACTACCCACCACCCACCCACTATCCCTATCATCCCCATTACCCACCCCTATCCACCCCACCACCCACTACCACCTCCCAACACCACCACTACCCCCATGCACCATCCATCTACCACCCCTAATACTACCGACTACCTACCACCCACCACCACATCCACCATCCAACCATCACCCCTACCACCACCCCTACCACCACCCACTTCCATTCATCATCACCACCTCCCACCCACCACCACCACCACCCACTACCCACCCATACCCCACCACCCATACCCCACCACCCACAACCACCACCCTCTTCATCCATTATTGGACATCACCACCACCCACCACCACCACTATTCACCATCTACCATCCAATACTCATCACCTCCACCACCACCACTACCGACTACCCACCACCAACCACCAACACCGGAATTGAAAAATTTGCACTTTTTAAAAAAAATTGAAAAATACTTTTTTTTTTTTTAAATTTGAAAATTTGGTTAATTATGTAATTTTTTAGACATTTCTATAAATATTTCCAATAACACAAAAAATTAAACATTAAATGATATTGGTATGATTACGATCATGCCCTTAATGAATTAGTTTTGATCTAACGCTCCACTTTTTAGTTCTCGGGTTCTCGGGAAACTATGAGTTCTCAACCGATCTCACCCATATATATATATATATATATATATATATATATATATATATATATATATATATATATATATATATATATATATATATATATATATATAGGGGTGAGATCGGTTGAGAACTCATAGTTTCCCGATAACTAAAAGTTGAGTGTTAGATCAAAACTAATTCATTGAGGGCATGATCGTAATCATACCAATATCATTTAATGTTTAATTTTTTGTGTTATTGGAAATATTAATAGAAATGTCTAAAAAATTACATAATTAATCAAATTTTCATATTTTTTTAAAAAAAGTATTTTTCAATTTTTTTTTTAAAAAAAGTGCAAAATTTTCAAATTTTCAGATTTTTTTAAAACAAGTATTTTTTGAATCACATGTGAATTAAATGTGATTTACATGTGAATCACATGTAATTCATATGTGATTTACATGTGAATCACATGTAATTACAATGTTGAACTTTTTATAAATTTAGATAAGTAAAAAAGAAACAACCATAGTTGTCCAAATTTAAGTGTTGAACTCATTAAGCCCATTAAGTAAAAAAGAAAACTGCCCATGAGTTGTATTAAGAAAGAAAATAGAGATCAAAGATTCAAATATACTTTCAAAGTTATAAACCAATTTTAAATAAGATATTAGAAGCCAAGAGAATACAACATGACTCACCATAAAATAAAGGTAAAAAAAATCGATGAACAATCCATGCCTAGAAACAGAGACTAACCTCATGAACATATTTATTCCTATCCATGTTAAGTAACTCATGGCACGTGGCACCAGATCTCCATTCGTGAATAACATGAGCAATCTAGAAAAAAAAAACAAGACAAATTCAAAACAACAGATTTGCAATAGGAATATATAATAATGTATGAAGTATGAACCTGGTCGATTATTCTATCCAGAATGAGCAACTCGCAGGTTTCTGTTGGAGGAAAGTTGAAGTTTTTGAGAGCTTTATACTTCATAAGACAATTCCAAACTGCTGCAGCAATAATTCATACGGGTTGTTTTATTGACAATTCCACATTATGTATCAAGAAAAAAATCCATGCTTATTGTTTTACAGATTTAAGAAACTATTAGGTGGAAGAACTCGGTGATGAATTTGATGCAATAAGAAGCACTGGTTTTCTTTGTGCAGCAACTATCAAAAACCTTGAATAGGTAGATTAGATTTAAGTAAACACACAAAAAAAAGATTCTTTTACTTATTTGGAAAACTGAATTACCTAAATACCAATTTTATAGTTCAAACCATTTAAGCTATTCAGATTGGTTAATGTGGGTAACTGGATTTGGATTGGGATATCCAACAATTTCACTAATTAGTTCATGTAAGAAACAAAAGCAATTTCTATGCTATCATTCAAAAACTTCATATTATTTCATTAAAAAATACAGTCCAGTCAAATAAAACAGGAAAACAGGCGTTTAAGATATGCAGGTGCAACAATGATGATGATCGAATAAAACACATAAGAATCGATGGTGATTCCTATTCAGAAGCTGTTAGATAGCACAATTAGCATTGAAAAAACAAATTCCTACACGAAAATAATATAATTGCTACTAAATCACCTTAATAACCAATCAAACTCAAATATAGTATAACTAAAACAGAAAACCTATTCTTATTAATCCAGAAGTAGCATCAAAATCCGGCAAAACAGTGCACAGATGACGAAGAACGGGAATTATACATAAACAGAGAATCACTAGTTGTGTGTAAAGAGAAAATTGCAAATAGATTTGAGCAACATCGATTAATCTAGAATTAGAAATACTTGTTATGCATGAATCGATCGGAGCATAATGGAATCATGACTGCGATTATTTGAAAGATCAAACAAGAATATCATTGATTGTAGTTGACTTGTTTAAATTAATAAGAGATTTTTCAAACGAATCGACCATTTATAAACGCAACCAAGAACAAAGCTTCGTCGATCTAGTTCACTGCGTTAATATTACAGATCGGTTGATTCTTAGATTCGTATGAGATCCTCGCCAAATCGAAGTGATCGTTAGTCTGTGCGTCGATTTGATCCTCAATATGGTAGTATTTTTGGCGGAAATCGAAGGTGGAGAGATCGCCACGGGGAGAGATTCATCGGAAGGAGGCAGATGAAGAAGTGGGGAGGCTGTTGTGAAGAACTTGAGAGATAAGAGAGGAAGGGAAAAAAAGACGTGTTTTTGTGTGTGAGAGTGTGGGTTTCTTTAGTTTATTAAATTGATTATTATGAATGATATTTTTAATTCCTAATATGCCCTTGTGATTATTTATAAAATGTCTAAGATACCATTTAAACAAGTGATAATTACAATTACGCCACAATCAATCTAAGCCATTAAAAATTTTAGTCGAACGTTCCACTTTTAGTTCTCGGGTTCTCGGGAAACTATAGGTTCTCAAATGATCCTTCCTATATATATATATATATATATATATATATATATATATATATATATATATATATATATATATATATATATATATATATATATATATATATATACGGACAAGATTCGTTTTCACGTGTACTTAGTGAAATGTGATTATATGTATTTAATCAATATGATTTATGCGATCAAATGCCCATTGATGCGGTGCAAAAGTACCTACTTAGTTTTAAATTTATAACCTAACAAACTCTTACTAACTATGCACCTATAGGCAGTATACCTATTCAGATTATAGTGTAGCTCAGGTAAGTCGGGTGTCGATCACAGAGAACATAATTCAATTAATTAAATTAACTACTTCTAATTAAACTATGAAACAAACTATGATTTGGGGGGTTTTTACTGATTTTTTCAAGATCAGAATAACTTAATATCACCTAACCAGTAAGCAAGAAACTAAAACAAAATAACTTCAAAAATTAAAAGAATACTTCTGCCTAGATCTGATTTCACCTTCTCCTGTGGTTGATTTTTAATGGATAGATTATATTGATTACCAATTTACTAGCTATTATGATCAAATATCTAGGCCTACCAATTTATAAATGACAAAGCAATGATTATGCACAAGTTAAACACCAAATTTATAATAACACAATTGTTTATGAATGCAGAAAAATAAAAAAATAAAATATCTTTTTGGGTTTTTTTTATGAATGCAGAAAAATAAAAAAATAAAACATTTTTTGGAATTTTCAAATTTTTTATGCGAATGCAGTACAGAAAATAAAATGCAAAAAGGAAAATTGAAAATTTTACTAAAAAAACAGAAAATTCAAAAAATTTTAACAAAAAATGCAAATTTTTACACTAACCTTCTCCCCAAGCTTAAAATGATGCATTGTCCTCAATGTTCAAAGAGAGGAATGAACAGTTTAATAAGGCATATAAAAACAAAATGGTGCAGCAAAGAAAAAATGTACCTGATAAGTTTGCAGAAATTTCTGATTTTGACGAAGATGTTAGCAAAAAAATTAAATTTCAGCAACTCTGTCGATTCTCTGCTTTCCCTAAGCTTGCTTGGAACTGCGACTATCTCTTTATTGAAAGCAGAAAAATAAACTACTCATCGAATTGCCTCCCAGAACGCCGCCCATTTATAAAGTCGTTGGCTCGACTTTGTCCAACCAAGGAGTGGTTGAGACTTCTCTGAAGTTCAACTCGTTCTCCTCACTACATATCCCTTCAGATGTGGCATAATGGGTGCATCTGATGGTTGTATAGCAAACTGAAAAGACTTTAGATTTTTATCGGACAAAAAGTTTTTTTTTCGGATTTTTTATTCTCTTTTTCTCATTTTCTTTCCGGAAATCTTCTCATTTTTATAATTTTTCTTTTTCAACTTCGTATCAGAAATCACATTTTCCTCATCCTCCCCAAGCTTAGCTTTTTCTATCAGCTTTTTATCAGCGACGGAATTGGTCAGTCGAAAAAACCCTTGTCGCTAATTGTCAACGATGGATTATCGAGGGCTTTAGCGACGAATTACCGACGGATTAGCGATGACATAAACTGCTTAGGGAACCTCTATTCCGTCGCTAATCCGTCGCTATTGATTTATTTGGCTACATAATCACTTGTCGGAAAGCTCAGAAAACCAATGGATTTCGTCACATTTTGGTCGTTGATGACATTTATATCATTAGTTTTGTTGTTCCAAATCTATAATAAGAATTTACAAAATGAAATTCAATGTATATATCAAACTAAAATTAAAATTCAACTACTAAATTAAATAACAATATTTGACTAGCTAAATGAAGATTAATATTCAATTTCAAAGTGTCATACATCTTGACAATTTCTTGCTTTTTGGCCTCAATTTCTTCACGTTCCACCTTAAACTCATTCTTTATCTCCTCCTCATGAACACGATCAACAATAACCTACAAAGCAAACAATTTGTAACAACATACTTTCAACTTGAATCAACATCAAAAGAAAATTTATATGGCCTCTTAATACATTAAACTTTAAAAATATACCAAAGCATAGCATTGAAATTGATTTTTATTTGTACATCACTATAATGGGTAAGTTTTTTAAAGGTACAATGCTTAAATACAAAGATATGGAAGTATAATAATGTTCAAATACAAAGAAATGAAAGTACAATGCTCAAATATAAAGAAATGAAGGAAGGTTTTTCAATTAACCATAACCATTAAAAACGACTCACTGTGGTACAAAACATCATCAATGAGAAGCAAGACTTTGTCCATCTAAAAAAAGGCCAATGGAATAACCCATTACTTTAAACCAAAAAAAAAAAAAAATACAAGATTAACAACATGCGTACTCTTGCTACACATATAGCATTGTACTTCATTTTCACCCATAATGCAACATAATATATTTCTATAACCCACCACATCAACTCACTTACATTTTTTGACAAATGATATAAATATACTACAACTATTTATGCGAGAATAGCAAACACATTTACAATATATTACTCAGAATAACAATATACTTTCATTTCTTAACAGAAAATAATAATAGGTAAAATCATACTTGTAAGCATTATACAAGTTTCATGTTACAAACACAATCAAAATCAGGCATCTAAGCAGTCCATAATTTGATTTTTAACTAAATGAAATACCAAATTGTTAATGAACATACCTAGATGCCAACTCCTAGATAGTAGTCCTTGGCTAATGTCTCGGTTGTCAACTTTTCCTTGCTATAACAGCTTTTGATACCTGCACAAAATGGAAAACAAAGGTCAGATTTTCCATTCATCATGGGTTTTCCTATCTATACATCGTTTAATCTGTTATGTGCCTCTCTATTGATCAGCTGGAAGAACTTTTAACAGGGTTTATCAAAATAACAACCCTTTTGTGTTCTGGTATTAAATATTTAATTAGATTAGCACATCAATACTCTTATAACTCAAATAAAATCCAAATATCTTTATTTCTTCTTGTTGAATTGAACCATGAGAAATCTATACATTAATGGTAAAAAAAAATAAAAAAAAATCATAGACTACACCTGCACAAAAAAGGGTAATCTGCACAATTTGGTAACTTTTAAATACTTAAAAAATGCAACTACACATAAATACAAAACTTATAGGTGCCAAAAAAAATATAACAAATGCAACTGGACAATTTAAGTGGTCAACTCTTTTCTTTGATAATATTCTCTTGTATCTGTCTTCAACTTTTGTCTTCATTGTATGTATAATTGGTTTGACTTTATGGCTTGTTTGCTTTTTCTTTATGTTTCTTTATTCAGTGCTTTTTTTTTTTCTTTTCCCCTGCATTTGTTATCATTTTTACTTTTCACCAGCAATGGAAGTACATTATCATTATGGGTTGAGGTTTGAAATTACATTGCCATTTTGGGCTTGTTCTTTGTATGTTTTATATGATCTTTAATTTTAGACAGATTTGCCCCTGAACAAGAACTTAACCATTGAATTCTTAAAAAATTAAGATAAACATGTATGTAATATATGTTATATATTTTATGTATCTGTATGTATGTCAAAATTATAATGTATTTTATTTATGTTTTATATATTTGGACATATTTCCCCTGAACAGGAAAATTGGTTCTGATAAGTTTCAAAAGGATTGAATTTTAGATGGTTTTTCAATTATGAATTTCTTTAACTTTTGATGTTGCATAATGCCATTGTGGTTGACATATGCAAATAAATGACTGATTTAATCAAACATTCTTTCATTGCTAAATTCAATGAAGTAAAGCCCTTTGTTTATTCGGAATTTCTTGAAGACCTTTGCAAACATGTACATTTTAGTTTATTGTTTTACATTTTTTCATACTCTTGGAAAAGCAGTTATATTATGAATTTTAATCATATTTAGGAATGCTTTAAATTTGATAAGGTTCCTTTACAATTTTACATCTTCTTTTGCATACCGAGAATACATAATTTGTTGAACATACGCTAAACATCAAGCCAGAGAATCCGAAGAAAAACCTATTTTTTATAAACACCTACTTTGTGGTAAAGCCTGATATCTGTTTATAAATTGAATATATATTCTTTGAAATTGGTTGTTAAAGCAACCTTGTGTTTTTGTTCAAATTATATGCCCTCATTCGTTTTTTCTAAGAACAAAGGGGAAGGAGACAAGTTACAAGTGGGGAAAGGACACAAGTCCAGCTACAAAATGTGAGCTTTTCCATATACACCACAAAACAATGAGGTGAAAACATATAACAGAATTTGGTGAACTGATTACTAACAAACATAACCAAATTAATAGGCTTTTATGAAAAAAAAAAAAAAAAAAAAAGAAAGAAGTGGAACCAGTAGTATTTTCTTGGAATGTGTTTCAAACTGATTCTCAATCGAACTCTTTTGTAGAAAAGAATCAGGTCCAAATCTATAAAATAAACAACTTCAAATCCCTATACGAAACAATTCCAAGAAATCAGAGGAAACGAGGGCTTACCTGTGATGAAATCGTCGGTGTTAGGGATGGAGCATGAACCTTCCCTTTTCGTATCTTGGTGAGGATAGAGTTGGTCTTCTAGGTGATGGTGAGCAAGCGATTGATCGATAGGGTGAGTGTTGACAACCTCAATTTGGGAGGGAGAAGAAGTCTGTGGACTTAAGAGGGAACCAATTATTTTTTGTGTGAAATTTGGGGGAATGAAAAATCTAAGGAGAGAAATGAAAATCAGTGACCGACTGGGTTTTATTTCTGAAAATCTTTCAGCGAGGGATTAAGCCCATTGCAAACCTGTCGCCATTTCCTCGTTAATCTCTCGTTAGCCCTTCGCTAAAAGGCTACAATCAATAAAATATGTGTATTTTCGTTTTTGAACCCTCGTAGTTCCGTCGCTAAATTACCTACGGGAAATATCCGTTGCTGATACCTTTTATTCTAGTAGAGACTTAATGTTCAAAGCAACATCATCTTCAGGTCATCCATTCTCCTCCCTTAGCAGTTTGTTTCTCCATGTATGTTGCAGTGTAATCACAATCATATATAAGTTCAGACTGCGATGTTTTATTGCCATATAATATTGATAGAAGATTTTGAATCATCTTGGATCATAAATGCCTTATAAAGATCCTTCTCCCCATCCCAAAATTCTGAGGAATCTGTTGCAACTTTTGTTGTTTGCACCAAATTATCTTTACTTTTTCTAGGAACAAGTTCAGCTGCAAATGAAGTTATATACCCCTTTATGGAAAATGAAATAATACTGCATGATGAATTCAATGATGTGGTTTGCCTCAACGAACTAAAGGAAACATATCCCACGTGTGTCCTTACATCTCCCCCATATTCATGCTCTGGTGATTCATTATGATCCTGCCAAATCTCAAACCGAGAATCTTCTTCATCTGGATCCTGCTTGATGCTTATATCCATCCACATACATAGGCCTTGGCTAATAATGCGTATTAAGAACCCACAAAAGTCATTGCACCAATCATCTGGAAGATGCAGTCTAAACGTGTCGTCATCAGATTTATTATGCACGGGGTAGTAATTAAGATGTCGGAGATGCTTTGTAAATGTTTTTCCCCTAAAGAAGCTACCTACAAACCCCTTTGGAATCTGATGTGGAATACTGAAACTGATAAAATGATCTTCAATAGCATTCCCCTGCCATGGAAAACACATTCATTTATTTGTATGTTTGCGTTAATGTGATAAAGATCAAAATTCAAAAGGTACGTAGAGCCAAACCTGGAGCATGCAGTCTAATAATAACTCACCAACAAGTGGATCTACTTTGTAATCCTCCAGAAGTGAGACTTTCCACAACCATTTACAGTTTGAAATGTCTCCAAGGGTTTCAAGTGATCTACAATAATTCGCCTTAACAACAGCTATAGTTTGTGGCAGCTCTGACAATTCTACAAGGTCTTCGTTAGATGACACGTTGAGCCATTTGAGCCGAGGAAGTCGCAAGCAACTAAAACTTAATCGTGAAAAGTCATTTCCTTCTAGATTGAGTTCTTGCAAGTTGGGAAACTCTAAAACATCAGAGCCTAAGTCTTCATCTTCCAAATGGCGGTGTCTGAGATTCAATTTCCTTAAGAAGCTGAGTTCTTGCAAGTTGTGAAAAAACCCTAACCTTATGTTGTGACATAAACCAGGCTCATCTACACAACATTCTACACCAGGAAGATTGCTGCAACTACACCTCAAACAATTAACAAAAGAGTTTAGACAAGATTTTTTATGGGATGCAACTTCTCTCCCAATCTTCTGTTGTTGGATCTTGGGAAACTTAACAAGTTTGATGTGACCTGAGAATGAAAGGGTCTCGAGTTTCTTTATTCCACTAATGGGTGGAAACATCTCAAGACTAGGACAATCTTCTATAGATAAGAAAACAAGCTTTTCCAAGCATCCAATCGATGGATCAATCTCTTTTAAACACCAACATCCGTAAAGATTGAATCTTTCAAGATTTGGAAGTCCATTAAAATCTGGTGTCATGATTAGGTTATTCATAAAGTGAAGTTTCAGTAACTTCAGACTTGGCAGAAACTGTTAAATACAAGTGCAAACAAGTCAAAAATGTATCATGGTGACAAGATTTTGAAGAAAATGGCACACACACACACACACAAAAAGACAGACACAATTATACACTATTTATATATGAGATGTTAGACTAAGTTAATTAGTTTAGTTTAATACATTGTTTTATATTAGAGGGTACCTAATTGTATTTAGCTAATAGTATCTTTCAATATATATATTAGGATCGTTGTAATCTTTTATGAATAATCAGATATACACGGTTTCACTTGGTATCAGAGCCAAGTAAACCTAAAACGCTATTATCAGCCATCCCTCACGTCTGCAGTCCAAGACACGGCCTAAACCCTAATCGCTGGTCAATCAAGAAGCTTCATGGCAACCATAGCTGCCTTCACTACACAAGAGAAAAACTCTCATAACTCTCACAAGTTTGCTTTTACCCTCTCACCCACGAATTATGGGTATTGGAAGGCTATGATCGAACCTTTTCTTATCTCCAACAATCTGTTTGGTTATGTTGACGGTACAATACTATGCCCAGAGCCCAAAGTCGGCATAGGAGATGCAATTACAGACAACCCTAGTTACCCTCGTTGGATCTCTAACGATGCTCATGTTCGTATGATCATTATCTCCACCATATCAGAATCTTCCTTCCAACACGTCCAAGGTAGTACCTCACGAGATCTCTGGTTACATTTAGAACGTGTTTATGCTCCAAACAACTCCTCCAGAGAGTACACTCTGAAAACTCAGTTGCTAAAACTTGCCATGAAAGGTGATGAAACTCCTCTTACCTACCTTGCACGTGCACAAGAATATGCTACTGCACTTGCCAACATTGGTGAGCATGTTAAAGACAAGGATCTGGTCCTTCTTGTTATATCCGAGCTACGTGAAGAATACAATGGACTCAAGTCCACCCTTCTAGCCCGTCACCCACCTATTACCTTCATCGAGTTGCATGCTTTGCTTAGTGATCATGACTACATGATCAATAAAAACCTTGCTGCTGTCCCTGCTTCACAGCCACATGTATTTACTGCCTCAACAGGAACACAATCAACCTTCAAAGCCAACTTCAATCTCTACATAATATGGCGTCCCAACTTGGCTTCCAACTTAACCCGATTGCCCCACAAAGTGCACTCCTCAAGCGTTTTATGCTTCACGACCCGCAAACAACTATCGAGGCAATCGTCGAGGAAACTCGCGTGGAAATAACTCACGTGGAAATTTCCAAAATCGATCCCGTGATAACAACAACTCGAGCTCTTCTAGGCAATTTGCTTGGGCCTCCACACAAAACACTGTGTTTGGTCATTGCAATCGATGTGGCATTGGCCATTTACCATCTCAGTGTCCAAATAATCAAGGTGCTAGCAACCCTACAAGATCGAACCTACAAGCCAATTTCGCCACTTCAAACACTACCTGGTTCCCTGATACAGGTGCAAACTCTCATACCACACCAGACTTGTCCAATCTTGACACTTCTGAGTTTTATCATGGTTCAGACTCTCTTCATGTTGGTGATGGTAATTCTCTCCCTATTCTTCATATTGGATCTTCAAAAATTTATTCTTCCAATAAAACCTTTGATCTTTCTAATATCCTTCATGTTCCTGAAGTTAAGAAAAATCTTTTATCTGTCCAACAATTTTGTAATGACAACAATGTTTTCTTTGAATTTCACTCTTCTTTCTTTATTGTGAAGGACGAACTTACTCGCACCACTCTTCTCACGGGACCAAGTAATAATGGTCTCTACTCTCTGTGTCTTCCCAGTCTGAAGCCAATACCAAAGATCGCTCTCACAGCAATTAAAGCTCCTTCAAGTGTCTGGCATCACCGCCTTGGTCACCCACATGAACAAGTTTTTAATACCATTGTTTCTAGTTGTTCGCTTCCTGTTTCCACAAAACAATGTTTAGATTTATGTTCTTCTTGTCAATTAGGGAAATCTTCCAAACTTTCATTACCTAGTTCATCTTTTCGAAGTAATAACATTTTAGACTTAATTTATTGTGATGTTTGGGGTCCTGCACCAACTTTATCTTTTGATGGTTGTCGTTTCTTTATGCTTTGTGTTGATCATCACACTCGTTATATGTGGTTTTACCCGTTACCACATAAATCTGATGTTTTTCAAACCTTCATCAATTTTGTTAAAATGGTTGAACGACAATTCAATTCTAAAGTCAAAAGTGTTCAAACTGATTGGGGAGGGGGATTTCGCAATCTCTCTTCGTATTTCTCATCCCTTGGAATCATTCATCGTCGGTCATGCCCTCATACTAGCGAGCAAAATGGTTTTGTTGAGAGACGTCATCGTCATGTGGTTGAAACTGGTCTCACACTTCTTGCTCATGCCAATCTTCCCCAACGTTTTTGGCAATTTGCATTTGAGACAGCAGTATACCTTATAAATCGCCTACCATCTCGAACCTCATCAAACAGATCACCTTATCAACATACATTCAATCGAAAGCCAGACTACACTTTTCTTCGGGTTTTTGGTTGTGAGTGTTTTCCTCACCTACGCCCCTATAACAGACATAAAATGGATTTCCGTTCCACTCTTTGGTGTGACAATCTTGGTGCTACTTATCTCTCTGCTAATCCGGTATTTCATGCACGCACTAAACATGTTGAAGTGGATTTTCACTTTGTTCGTGAACGAGTTGCTTCCGGTCAACTCCGTGTTCAGTTCATTTCCACTGCTGATCAGATCGTTGATGTTTTTACAAAGCCGTTGCCCTCTCAAAGATTTCTGTTCTTGCGTTCCACTCTTTGCTGTGACAATCTTGGTGCTACTTATCTCTCTGCTAATCCGGTATTTCATGCACGCACTAAACATGTTGAAGTGGATTTTCACTTTGTTCGTGAACGAGTTGCTTCCGGTCAACTCCGTGTTCAGTTCATTTCCACTGCTGATCAGATCGCTGATGTTTTTACAAAGCCGTTGCCCTCTCAAAGATTTCTGTTCTTGCGATCCAAGCTACAGGTTGTTTCCCGCCCTTAGCTTGCGGGGGAATGTTAGACTAAGTTAATTAGTTTAGTTTAATACATTGTTTTATATTAGAGGGTACCTAATTGTATTTAGCTAATAGCATCTTTCAATATATATATTAGGATCGTTGTAATCTTTTATGAATAATCAGATATACACGGTTTCACTTGAGATAATAGTTCCTTCCATCCACAAATGGAAATCATTTGAAGAGTTCAACTGTTTAATAAAATATCTATATATCACTTAAGAAAAACAAGATACTAAAAGATCTTTAAACCCATATCAATGATCTAATGTTTTTTAATCAACAAAAAATAGATTAAAATTTCATGTAAATAGACATGGTATTTATTTTCGCAAAAAACAAAAAGAAATTTGTATGTATGTTAAGACATGAGGATATTTAGATTGAAGATGGGCTTTACATAAATAACATGGATTACAATGAATAATAAGTCAAGAAACTAGTTATATTTTGAAAAAATTATAGTTAATAAGACAAAGGACATTCACAGAATAAAGGTCCATGGACATGCATTTCAATACTATAGACAATTGAAATTTACTCAGGATTAGTCATGTCTGTAATTCATCATCAACTTTGTTTTCATCTGTTAATTAGATAAAGTGATAAACAATATGAATTACCTTACAACCCTCCCAAAGTTGTTTTTGCAATCCTGAGGACAATATAAGACAGCAAAGCTCCCTTGGTGGAAGGTCATGAAATAATGATTTTGCAGGATCACCTCTCGAATCCATGTACCGTAGGTTCTTCATGTTTGCAGCAACCGAAGGAAGATCTTCCTCTTCTTCTTCTGTCTCAGACTGGAAACTCATATTTATTGCTTTGATCTTGTCAAGTCCCTTAAGATAGAGGAACAAAATGGTGTCAGGATTGATTCAAAAGTGTTTGTTTATACATACAGGATATATCATACAAAGCTTAGCTTAAACATTACCATGGTTGCATCCATAGCACATATTTTCAGAACATCTTCATTCTTCCAAACTCTACTATGTTTTCCAGGATTATTAGGGTGTTCTCCTCTAATAATGTGGTGTCCCATTTCTTGCACCAGATCATGCATATCAAACCTTCCATCTGAAATGGTTATGAGAGTCTTTTGCACCAACACCTTCACTCCTATAACTGGATGAAAACCACAAGCCTCGAGTATCTCCATTGCCTTGTCTTTCTCTTCCGCCCTAAAGAAACATGCAATATCAAGGAACAACTCTTTCTCAACCTTTGCAAGTCCATCAAAGCTGATTTTTAGCGTTTCCAAAATATTATCATTTGGAATCTCTTTCAGTCTAGCTAATGCACTCCTCCACTCCTTAATGTTCTTGTCACACAGAAAAGAACCGAGAATTGTAAGTGCCAATGGAAGCCCACCGGCATAAGAGACCACCTCTTTTGAGAGCTGCTCATAAGCTTCCATGGGTGCGTAATCCCAGCGTGCATGCTTCCAAAAGAGCTTAATAGCCTCATCATTGTTTAACAAGCTAATATTGTGTGTCACATTGACTCTGTGTGCATTTAATACATGCTCATCTCTAGTTGTGATTATTATTCGGCTTCCTTCACCGAACCAATCATGTGATCCAACTAAGGCTTCTAGTTGGTCAAGCCGATCGACATCATCAAGAACAATGAGGACCTTTCTATGGCATAGCCTACCCATTATCATGCGTCTTCCTTCCTCAACTCTCTCTATTCCCTGCACTTCCTTTTGTTTCGAAACACCGGAAATAATTTTTTTTTGCAAGCTTACCAAACCATTCTTGCTTGATTCCTCCCGGATATTTTTTACAAAGAAACAGCCATCAAACTTGCTAGAGATTTCATCATAAATAGAAGATGCAAGTGTAGTCTTACCACCACCCCCAACCCCCCATATACCAATCATGCGCACACCTCCGGACCCAATTTGTAACTCTAATTTCAAACTTTCCATGCGGGCCACTATTCCAACTAGGTTCTCGTTTGCACTTGAAGTTACTAGCTTCAAAGTCTGTGAAATTGTGTCAGCAATTTCTTTGATAACCTTTGATTCATGCCTACATGTTGGATATACACGGCTAATTAACACGTAACTGAATGGAGAAAAGAGTAATGTGTTTCATGCTCCAAGAAATTTCAGATTCAAAATTGGACTTGTAAAGTTCATATCACAAGTAAATGTAGTAGCAATATTCTTGGGAAACATTGAATATTTTCAAATAGCAAAAAACAAAGCAAGATGGATTTTTTTTCATAGCTTGATCAGCAAGGCATTAGGTATTAAACTAGAATTAGAAGTCAATGAAGTCCATCATAACATTAATTAAGCCTATACATAACTTATCAATTGATCTAGTCAAGTATTTTTTTTATCACTGTCATCAACATCATCAAGAAGAATTATATTTGAATAAAAAGCTAACAAGGTACAAGCATAAATGTGTTGTAGAACATGCATATTCTAGGCATAAGTGTAAAAATAAAAAAGAGCATCACCCATTGGCAACGTGCTTGGGTTCCCATCCAGCTATGTTACTTACGTCCACAAGTGCTTTTCTCCAAGAATCAACCTTGCTCTTGTTCTCCAGCTCATGATTGGAAAATGCTTCTCCTATTTTTCGTTTTTGTTTTCGTATTTCAGAGGGATCCACACCGTAGAATATGGGCATAGCGATTTGGCCTTTCACATCCTTGCATTTGATAATACATGCAAGTTCATCTAAGCACCATGAAGAGTCGGCATAGTTCTCTGAGAATATGATGACAGCAATTTGAGATTCTTCTATAGCCTTCACAAGGGATGGACCTATCGATTCGCCCCGTGGAAGTGTTTCGTCGTCCTTGTAAGTGTAGATCCCTTGTTGTTCAAGAGCTGTGTAGAGATGATCCACAAAAGTCCTGCGAGTATCTTCGCCTCTAAAGCTAAGAAAAACATGGTACTTCCACGGTTGAGTAGAAAAGGCCGGAACAGAAGGAGAAGATGATGAAGATGCCATCAATGTGTTGATTTGTTGGGATAGAATACAACCGGTTTGAGAACCTCAATGATAAGAACTTTATACAAAGAGATGTGAGTTGCCAATAAAACCTGTTACCATGTAGCAAAACCATGTCAGAACTCATAACTCACTACTCAAGTAACAGGTTAACATGTAGAAAATCTCATAACTAGTCCTCACATTTTCTTTTTCATTTTTTGGTTATAGAAACTCATTTGAAAGTACAATACAATTCACAATTCTAAAGGTAGGAATGAATTGACGTAGGCAATGTGAGTTAGCTACTTAGTTTTTCCACAATCACATCATACAAAGTAATGTTTTACTCTATATTCTAGATTGAGATATTTCTTAAAAGAAGTGGAGAATATTTTCCAGCAAAACTGAACTAAAGCAAACGCCCTGTCCGAACTCTTTACTTTGCAAGCTCATACTCCAATTTCCACAGGATTTATTTCACCACATAGTGAAAATAACGAAAAAGTATAATACTTCCCATAGGGTCTGTTTGTATGATGGATGGAATCTCGAAGGAATAGAATGAAAGAGGTAATAGAATAGATGATTCCATTTCATTGTCATGTTAGATTTGCTCGAAGGAATGGAATGAGTTATTTAAACATGTTTTTTTGTTATGTACTAAACAAAAGTAAATTTACTTGAGTTTTGGAGTCTGAACATTTAGCCACCAAACTTCTTATTCTTATATTGCACATTCTCACCCCAAAATTTATTTCATCAGTTATGCTATTTGTCAAATAACTTATACACCGAAATTTCATCAATTATCAACTTACACTGTATTTGAATAATCAGCATTTCGAAATTCCCAGGCATTACAACTCGTCCCCCTGTTAGATTTTTTATTTGGATCCACAACACGTACACACCATTAGACTCATTTTGCTCCAAATCCCATTAGTTTATAACATACATGTACAACAACATATTAACTTCACAAATTGCTTAGTTTGATCATCTAACTACACTAATTCAAAAACTTGACAGCTTTGACAAATTTAGGTCAGTATACGATTTCTCACATTCCGGATCGACATTTTTTGAACTCTTTGATAAATTTATTCAATAACTTATATAAAACTTCATTAACACTTCCATTTCTTTCTAGGTAAGTACTTATAATTAATCAGTATATCAGCTTGAGGAACGTACCTCAGATTCCCAGCAACACCAAACTCAGGAGGCACACTTTCTAAGCTCTTTACTCTGCAAGCTTATACTTCAATTTCCATAAGATTTCTTCCTTTATTTCTTCTTTCAGCAAGGATTGATTCGAGTAGGTGGGTACCTTTCCTTCACTGTAGACTCTTTTCTCTCAATTCTTCAGATCGATTAACGAGGGAGTGAAGCAAACAAAGAAAGTAATTATAATCCCTGTGTATATTTACTAGTTTCAGCGTTTCATTATCAGTCATCACACTTCTCCACACTATCAACATAAGCCCTTAAAGTATCAAAAAGATCACAAAAATGCCCAAATTAGAAAAAAGTTTTTTAATAAAATTAACATTGTTTTATTTTTTACATAAATGATCACATATTTTATTGAGACCGTGTAAATTTATCCTTTGCTATGAATTTCACATTTGTTAAATGATCATTTCCACCAAAGAGTAATAATTAAAAAAAATAAAAAAAATAAAAACATGTCTTCATATATTGTTAAATATATAATACACCAAAAGTACAAGGATCCTCCACACAATAAAAACCTTATGGGGCGGAATCCATAATTTTTATATAAGCAAAAGGACAAAAAACACATTTCACTCAATATGTTTATGTAATGAAATTTGACTAAATCATTGGACGTGATGTCAACATATATAATTGTTGATTAATTAATGATTATCATCCACCATCATGACTTTTCTTTTAAAATGAAATGTAAATGAGAATATGTTGCGTGAGGATATTACTATCAATATTTTTTAAGTTTAGACATTAGATTCTATCTATCTTCTGTTTTAATTGGTTGGTTGACTTTTATAAAAAAATATATATATGGAACTCATTTTAAGATATGTGCCATTACTTTGTCAAGAAACATAAAAGAATATATAACTTATGATCTTTCATCTTTTGTAATTATATGGCTCGGAAAATAGTCTCTTATCTACATTTTTTGTGAATAATTATTTTGATATGTGCAACGCCTAACTTTGAGACTTCTTATATATTCATTTTATGTAGACAGTTATTAAAGAAAGGCGGTAACCAAAATCCCTATCAACTTAAACCAGTTTAAAATAAAAGATGAATTTTTTTTAACCTACCTAATAAACTAGATATAAACAGCAGCTATCAGCTGAGTTGTATTCCCTGTTTTTTATGTATAGACAATAGACTCTTTCTATCTTTTCTTTTTTAATGGTTGGTTGACTTGTTAGAGAAAATAATATGAAACTCATTTTTAGAATGTGTCATTATTTTGTCAAGAAACATAAACAAATATATGATTTTCCAACTTTTTAATTATAGGAATCAAATAATGATCTCTGATTTACATTTTTCTTGTGAAATTTGTTTTGTCCTATTCTTGACCTAACTTTGTTGACTTCTTATATATTCAATTTTTGTGAACAGTTGAATTAATTAAAGAAACGTCGTAAACAAAATCACTACTCACTTAAACCTGGTCTAAATAAAAGATGAAGAATATATTACCTACATAATAAACTAAATATGAACAGCTAACATCTGAGTTTTATTCCATATCTTTTAGGTTCAGACATTGGATTCACTTATTTTTTCTTTTTTATCGAATGGTTGACTTTTTAAAGAAATACAGCTATCACTGATCACGTGGTATTCCATATTTTTTAAGTTTAGACAACTGATTATTTTTATCCTTTTTACTGGTTGGTTCATTTTCTTATATAAAATATAGCTATAGCTGAGTGGCATTCTATATTTTTGAAGTTTAGACTTTAGATTCTTTTAATTATTCTTTTTAAATGGATGGTTGACTTTTTACAGAAAATACAAATATATAAAACTTATTTTTAGAATTTGTGCTATTATTTTGTCAAGAAACATATAAGAATATATAAACTATGATCTTCCATTTTTGTAATTATAGGGCTTAAATAATTGTCTCTGATTTACATTTTATGTGAAAAGTTGTTTTCAATTGTTCAAGACATAACTATGCGACTTTCTATATCCTCAATTTTGTTGTAAACAGTTGGTGAACTAAATTACATGTACTCACAATATACTTTCAAGACAAAGATGATTAGATTTAAATATATGAAATGTTGGATAATCTTGATGCATATGGGTTAATATTTAGTATTTGTTTTATTTAGCTTTAGAATAAAGGTAGTTGACCAGTTCATGGGAAATGCACGTGAATGTACTTGGTCTTTAAAGCATCCTAGTCTTAAGGAGTAGTTAGATAGTTTTTAGATTGTTTTTGTTGGCTTCGGTTAGGTACTTGTAGGCTATATATATAGCCCTTTGTTTTCTGAATATTAGTGGGGTGTGCAGCAGCTTTGAGTCCAAAATACTTCCATCTCTCCATATTTGCTTTCTGTATACATATATACATGTGAGTGTGTGTTATTTGAGAGACCACTTGAGGGCCTGTGATCCAACATGAAATATAAAGCATTGATTCTTTTACTTACTTTGAGCATCAGTAACTAACTCATGTTAGTTTCTAATCAATACCGAATATTTTTGTGTTTTGACTTTCCTTCAAAAGGAAAGGAAAAAGAATGAAAAATAAATAAAAAGAAAGAAAGGTTGTAACCAAACTTACCTGAGCATAAGCAGGGGTATCTAGTTTCTCCTGGTTATCCCACACATGCTTCTATTGAAACCTCTATCCACACCCACCCACCAACCCGTTATACACAAGGTACAACAGGCAACCATTATGTGTGACTAAAAATTTCAACTCTGGATTTTCAAGTAAAAATTACTGTTAGTCTCACTAACCCAACCACAAGTAACTTTATGGTGATGTGAATTCACCTGCTTAGGTATGGATGGAAATGGCATACCCAAGAATATAACATCACTAAACTAAAATTAAACTTTACGATCCAAAATAAAATGTATCCAAGGCATTCTTTGAAATATAAATAACTATCACCAAAAAATTTCTAACCACCATTAATTGTGAATTCACCATTAATATCCAAACTATATTACATAAACCATGGAAAATCATATGTATATAAATGGTTATTGACCTATTTAAACTGAGGAATTTCATGATTTTACCAAATATACTTTGTTTACATTTTAGGCCCATGCACTATGTCTGTGTGTGTGCATGTGCCTGTGTGATTGTGTGTATGCACACACCCAAAAGCATAGATACAAAAACCTAATATCCCTGTCAAGATCTAAACCAAGTCAAATCAGTATAACTTGGTCTAAAATTTTCATAGGACAATTACGGAGAGTGGGCCTAAAGGTTAACTTAAGTAACCAATTAAAAGATAGAATGATGAAACAAGAATTACAGAAACATGAGAACTCTTTTGTTAAAATCTTAGTGATCCACTCTTTGATATTGGGACATATGGGACAAGAGAAATATTTTTTTATTTTTTAATGCGGAGTATCAATGATGTTTAAATGTGAATTTGAAGAATTCATTTAATTTATCAAAAAATTTAAAGGCAGAAGGTAAGCCTTCAAACATTGCTTTTTTGACTAATGATGTTGAACACGACTCTTTGTATGGGAAACAAAAAGACTTTTATTAAGACACTTAAGAAGACCTTACACTTTGTGAGACTACTACACACTTTGCTCTCTTTGAGGCTTTCTTGGATGGTTTGGAGCAAATGAGCTCCACACCTATTTATAGGCCTCTTAGGAAGGTTCTAGATACTAGTATACACTTACTACCTACTAGATAACTCTAGAACTATCTAACATACTCTATATGCTTCCATATGTTTCTAGAATATTCTACCATGTTCTGGAGAGGTCTAGGTTGCTCCAGTGTCTTCTAGAATGATCCATAACCTTCTAGGGTCTTCCATGTCGTTCTAGAGTATTCTAGACTCTTCCGGTATATTCCGGAGTCTTCCATAGTCTTCCATAATGTTCTAGAATCTTCTAGAGCGTTCTAGAACAAGCTAAAGTCTTCTAGATAATATTTGTTCTATTGGGCTAGTGATGATCTTTAACACTCCCCCTCAGCACTAGCCCTCATTCTTCGTACCATGTTAAGCTGACAACGAAAACCTTCACATTTTCCAATACTCAGTCCTTTGGTGAACAAGTCTGCTATTTGGTCATCGGTCTTGATCTGTCGCATCTCAATTTCTTCCATCAAGACTTTCTCTCTGATAAAGTGATAATGCACTTCCACATGCTTTGTTCTAGCATGAAATACTGGATTTTCTGCCAGCCGAATTGCAGATTGGTTATCGCAGTGAAGTGGTACCGCATAGTCAACTTTTTTATGTAAGTCCTCCATTAGGAGTACCAACCATGTACTTTCTTGAGCTGCTACGGCCGCTGCTTTGTACTCCGCTTCTGTGGTTGACAATGATACGGTTGGTTGTCTTTTACTACACCATGATATTGGCCCCGACCCAAGCTTGAACACATACCCAGTGGTTGATCTTCGGGTATCATGGTCTCCTGCATAGTCAGCATCACAATATCCAACCAACTTGCAGTCTTCTCCTTTTTTATACAAGAGACCATAGTCAATTGTACCTTTGACATATCTTAAGATCCGTCGGGCAGCATCCAAATGAGGTTTCTTCGGATTTTGCATGTATCGACTCATAACTCCAACTGCATAAGCAATGTCAGGCCGAGATAAAGTTAGGTAGATAAGACTACCTACTAGTTGTCGATACATCGTTCCATCGTCCAACTCTTTTCCTTCATTAGCACATATCTTGGTATTTGGCTCTATTGGTGTTGATACTGGCTTACACTCCAACATGCCAAACTTTTGAAGTATATCTCTTGTATACTTTTGTTGGCAGAGGAACAACCCTTCCTTTGTACGATCAACTTCTAACCCCAAGAAGTGTTTAAGCTCCCCCAGCTCTTTCATTTGGAATCGCACCGATAGATTTTCTCTTGTTTGATGGATTTCTCTTTCGTCATCCCCGGTGATGATCAAGTCATCTACATAAACCAACACAATTGCCAACTTCCCTTCTTTTTCTTTGACGAACAGGCTTGAGTCTGCATGTGCAACTGAATAACCACTTCGGGTAAGAAATTCAGCAATCTTACCATACCAGGCTCTTGGTGCCTGCTTCAATCCGTAAAGAGCTTTTCTCAGCTTGCACACATGAGTGGGATTAACTGCATCCTCAAATCCCTTTGGTTGGTTCATGTAGATCTCCCGATCTAATTCTCCATGCAGGAAAGCATTCTTCACATCCATCTGCCATAATTTCCAGTCTTTACTAGCTGCAAGAGCTAGCAGCACCCGTACAGTAGTTATCTTCGCCACTGGACTAAATGTTTCATCATAGTCCAGTCCATATTGTTGTGAGAACCCTCGAGCCACCAAACGAGCCTTGTATCTTTCAATTGATCCATCTGTGCGTCGCTTTAATTTATAAACCCACTTGTAGGAAATGGGTTTTATATCTCTTGGTCTTGGTACCAGTTCCCACGTTTGATTCTGCTTTAAGGCTGTAACTTCTTCTTCCATTGCCTTCTGCCAAGCTTTATTCTTAATTGCTTCTTCATATGTCTCCGGCTCTTTAACACCGTCTTCTAAAATAGCCGCATTAGCATACTTGGGATTAGGCTTTCGGATTCTTTCCGTCCTTCGAAGTTGTGGAGGCGGCGTCTCCCTTTCACCGGCATTACTTGTTTGAGTTACTTCTTGCTTAATGACATCAGTGTCGCTCGGATCTTCAGGTGTATCAACACTTGACCAAATGTGTGCAGTTTGCTCCCCCATCTTTTGTTTTAAAACTTCTTCAATATTTTCCGAGTCTGGTAATACTTTCTTCTCTAAGGACCACCATGAAGATGCTTCATCGAACACTACATCTCTTGAAGTGTAGCATCTTCCGCTTGTTGGATCACAACACCTCCATCCTTTTCTTTGATTGTCATATCCAACAAATATACACCTGACTGCTTTCTTGTCAAACTTGCTACGTAAATGACTAGGTACAAATACGTAGCAGACACAACCAAATACTCGAAAGTAGCTAACAGTAGGTTTCATGTTCCATAGTGTCTCAAATGGTGAGATGAAACCTAACCTTGGTTGGGGAAGTTTATTGATCACATGGGCAGCAGTTCGCATTGCTTCAGCCCAAAATCTTCCTGGGACATTCTTCGCGTGTAGCATGCTTCGACAAATTTCTGCAAGATGTCGATTCTTTCTCTCAGCTACACCATTTTGTTGAGGTGTGTTGGCACATGTGAATTGATGACGTATACCACATTCTTTTAGATAGCTATTGAATTCTTCCGAGGTGTATTCTCCTCCATTGTCTGAGCGTAGACACCGAATCTTCTTTCTCACTTCTCCTTCGACCGTTGTCTTGAATTCTAGAAACTTTGAGAATGTTTCAGATTTTTCTTTCATGAAGAAAACCCACACATATCTCGAATAATCATCAATGAATGTCACCATGTACCGCATCCCGCTAATTGATGTCTGCTTGACTGGACCGAACACATCCGAGTGAATTAACTCTAGTGGCTTCTTTGCTCTAAAATTTGACTCCTTGTATGGTAATTAATGAGCTTTACCATACTGACATCCAGCACAAACAACATCTGTTTTAACTTCAAGTTGAGGTAAGCCACTGAGCATGGATTTCTCCATTATTACCTTCAACTTGTGATAACCAACATGTCCCAGCCGTGCATGCCATAGATCTGCTGTCTCGTTCTTACGAGTCTTATCTACATAGGCAGACTCTGCGGAGAGAACATAGACGGACTCCACTCTCCGTCCTTCCATTGTTGGCTTTTCTGATATTTTAAGATCTCGATAGACCTTCACATCTTGTGGGCCAAACAAGACGTAGTTTCCTGATGATGTTAGTTGCGATACCGATAACAAGTTCTTCTTCATACCTGGCACGTGATAGACATTATGTAGTGACACCATGTCAGATTTATTACCAGGCATGATCGTTGTTTTGCCAATCTGAGCAATTGGAAGTCGTGCATTGTTGGCTGTAAGTACCATGCGACTCCCTTTGTACTCCTTCACGTCTTGTAGTTTGTTCTGATCACCAGTCATGTGATTGAAGCATCCTGAATCAATGATCCAGTCATTCTCATAGTTGATACGCTCTCCCATCATTGCCATGAGCGCCAACTCGTTTTCTTCTATGGCGCATAATGCCTCAGCATCCCATTCATCCTCTATTTCCTTTTTGGAAGTTACGACATTGCTTTCCACAGACTTTTTCTTTGACCAACAATCTTTGGACATGTGGCCCCACTTTCCACAATTGTTGCAGTTGCCTTCGAACCTCCTCCCCCGAGAACTCTTATTGTCGGTCTTTTGAGATCTCCATGGTTGTGAGGTTCCTGGCTGACTCTTCCCTTTGTCAGCATTTTTGTATCCTTCTTTAGAAGGTGGCTTGAAATTCCTCCGACTTTTACTTGTGTAGAGTGCTTCTTCTTCACTCTTCAGCGTGATGCCTCCCATTTGCTTAGCCATAGCTTCTTGGCTGGCCAACAAATTCTCAAACTCTACAAGTGATGGTTGAACGGGCCATCCTTGTACAGCCGTAACGAAGCTTCTATATTCCGGCCTCAGTCCATGGATGATGATCCTCTTCATTCGAGCTTCTGTAATGACGGATTGCGGATCTAGTTCAGTAATCTCCCGACATATCGACTTGACCTTGTGGAAATATTGAGCAATCGTCATGTCACGTTGTGAGATTGGTAATAGCTCGTTCTCCAAAAGTTGTAGTCTTGTATCATTCTTCTTTGAGAAAAGCGTCACAAACGTGTCCCAAGCTTCTTTCGGTGTGTTCTCGTCCCGAATATGCTCCAACATCTCTTCTTCGATTGTGGTCTTCAAGGCAAACATTGCTTTGCCTGCTTTGATTTTCCATTTGCGTAGAGCGCCATTAACATCTTCCTCCGGAGGCGTGGTTTCGCTTCCGCCAACGACCTCCCATAGATCTTGTCCTTGTAAGTAGGACTTCATACATGTTTCCCATGTTTTGTAGTTGTTGTTGTTGAGTTTCTTGATTCCTCCGACGACTTGGAGATCACCCATCGTGTTGGCAGTACCTCGGTAATACCAAACAAGCTAGTTTCGACACTAAACTTGCAGAGTCACAAACTACTCACGATACAACGAGAATCACTCGTTCTCACTATCAAGAAACCTTGCTCTGATACCAGATTGTTGAACACGACTCTTTGTATGGGAAACAAAAAGACTTTTATTAAGACACTTAAGAAGACCTTACACTTTGTGAGACTACTACACACTTTGCTCTCTTTGAGGCTTTCTTGGATGGTTTGGAGCAAATGAGCTCCACACCTATTTATAGGCCTCTTAGGAAGGTTCTAGATACTAGTATACACTTACTACCTACTAGATAACTCTAGAACTATCTAACATACTCTATATGCTTCCATATGTTTCTAGAATATTCTACCATGTTCTGGAGAGGTCTAGGTTGCTCCAGTGTCTTCTAGAATGATCCATAACCTTCCAGGGTCTTTCATGTCGTTCTAGAGTATTCTAGACTCTTCCGGTATATTCCGGAGTCTTCCATAGTCTTCCATAATGTTCTAGAATCTTCTAGAGCGTTCTAGAACAAGCTAAAGTCTTCTAGATAATATTTGTTCTATTGGGCTAGTGATGATCTTTAACAAATGAATCATGTGAACAGGCTATTCACATAAGCTTATACCATTTCAATATAACTGCAATTAATAGTCACCTAAAAAATTCCAATAGATTCACCATAATTAAAGGATCAAGGGACCTGGCGAAGGGGTGGAAGGATAAGAAAACCACTTAAGATGACAACTTTATCGATTTGTACTTTTCAGGGATCGATGTTTGAACATTTTTCCACACCCAATAACTTCATAAACCATTTTCACCTTAAATATAATTGATGCCTCCCCCATAAGATAAATACAATGAGCCTTCCCCACATTATCTCGCACTTGTATCCATTACACAACTCTTTCTTAGACACCTAAGAAGCTGCCTAATAGTTTCTAATTCCACCACTAAGAGTTCCTCAAAAATCTTGTGCTCTTCCATTCATAGTTTACAAGGTTATCAACGTTATCACAAGTTCATTCGAGTCAAGTGATCAATTCCAGAATTTATCTGTACATATAAGGTAAGAGGATGATATCTATACATATCAGGAAAGAGGATAACATCAAAACCCAAAAGAGAAACCATGATTCTATGAACTATATCAAGAGGAAATTTATGCTAAACATCAAGGACAATGAGTTTCAAACTCCAAACTGCCACTAATTATTATTATCTTTCATGTGACTAATTGAAGGCTTAACTTTGTCAAACAATCACATAATAAGTGGGTAGTTGTTAAATATAGATTAAAAACCTTTTGCATTGTCAACTAGGATGGGCCCTAGCCTAACTACATATAATTCTCGCCTCATTTTTTATTTCAGTTTGTGGGACTAGGCGTCGATATAATATAAAAGTACTTGAATGAGTTACGATTGATTATTCAATTAAATTAACAAAAATAAAAGGGCTATACTTGACACTAAAACTCCAAGGGGCCATCCAAGTAATACTGCAATATATAAGCACCAAACCTCTTGAAATGTGTTTGATTATTCATGAGTGAGTTATGATGTGATGTTTCCTTCTTTGACTTCTACATCATGGCTAAGATGGATGTGTCAAAGATATCATATTTAATTTTTTTTTTCTCTTTATATACCAAAAACAAATATGCAATCTTGGACACACCATTTTAGCCATCTACGCTGATGCAATGTGTTTGAAGATGTATAGCTCATGTCATCAATCAACAGAGTGGGTTTCAACTTAGGTAGGCATTCACATCCTTCATTATGAGTTTGATATAATGGGAGTGGCTTCAACTTTTTAGCATGCTCATTGACTAGGCGCTTGTAGAACAAATGTGGTTTTAAACCTAAAAGGAAGAAAGAATATAAGTATTACGTTACAGATGATCAATTCGTATTATATATCTAGACATCACATCACTTGTAATAAACAACAGTTCCGTATTTGTACATGTACAAATGGACACAACTTTAAACATTTAATTCAGTAATTTCCTGCTTCCCAGTTGAAATAATAAAAACTTCGATTGTTGGAAGCATGTCTGGCCATTACTAATTTGTCAACAGAAAGGAAGATTTAGAAAACGTAATAGGTTATTGGAAGGAGAACTATGTCTTGGTAACAGAAACATTTTAATTATTAAAGCATCCCAATCACTAGTTACCAACATATGTTTCTGTGTATGTGGGTGTGCTGATGTAGCCCAGTCTTCTCTAAATTACATGAAGCAAGGTTGCTCCATAGCAAAAGAGTTTATTCCACCTTTAAAATTAAATTAGCATACTCAGGTTTGGGAAATAAAGTGATTACAACTAAGGTTTTTGACCAAGATTAGATTCATTTGAATTTTAAGTGGTAAGACTGTAATTTGACCATCAAACCAATCTAAATACCCAGTTGTGAAATGGAAACATGCTATAGTTTTAAATGAATAAAGCATAATGGCATAATGCATGTTTCAGCTCCTCCTGCTCTGCTTATTCCTGTTTTATTTTGTGATGCATGCTTCAAATTCTTCCATTACCCTAGATATAATCCATGAAAGAGCATTGATTACTGAGTAATCCAACTATATTTGTTTATAATATAAAGAATATTTCCCTATAAGTTCCATTAAAATCATTGGATATGACAATAATGAATAAGAAAAACAGAACACATTGCAGATATAAAGTATCTCAACATGTGAACTGTTGTTTCACCTTGAGAACCACAAAGATCACATGCTAATTCAATTAAACCCTCACTAACCAAGCTTGTAACCAAATAGATATAGAAGTGATCACCGGAGAAAACACTTAATGTTCAAAGTAACTTCATCTTCTAGATACTTCACCACAATCTACCAACTAGTCCCCAATTTGAATTATCCCCAATTTTGAAGTATCATCCTCCTATCCATCGTGGCAAAGCTACTAACAGGTGGACTAGCAATTAATTTGGGTAGGGTTACAATTACAATGAAGTAGATATTGGAGCGAAGGGGGGTAGGTTCATTTCGGTTCGAATGGGTGCGATGTACGAATTAAAGTGGTACAATATACCACATAAAAAAATCATTAAGTCTAAGACTCCAAATTCCAATAAAATTATATTGATATTAATAATCAAATATTAAATATTATTTAAAATTCTTTAATACATATATAACCCATTAGACAAAAAAAATTAAAAATAATTAAGACACATAACCACTCAAAATTAGTCTTTCCTATGCCTTTTTCCGTTCCCATCATCAACAACCTCTTCAACTAAATTTTCCCACTACGATATTGAGAAAGTAATACTGGAATTTGGGATGTTCTGACGAGGATTTTGAAGTCTGTATATACAGTGACTAAAAGTGTAAAACTAAAATTTGAAATAATAAATTAATTCTAATGACTTTTCGTATGAAGTGAACTATGTGAAAATTGAAAATTGAAGTTGGAACTATTTATATAATGTGAAAGGTGAGAATTGAAGTTAGTAATTAATGATACATCGAACCAAGAATCTAAGGCGCGATGGCCAGTTTGTGTTTCCAAACTATTTAAATCATGAACGAGAAATAATTAACCGGTACATCGACCCACCGAATATTGGTACAAAATTGGGTACGCCTTCCATCACGATCCAGATCGCGAACCGCCGACGATTGGTACGCTTTTGTACCACGATCCAGTTCGTAATTCGTGGCCAGTTTAGCGAACCATGTGACTATGTGCCAAACTAGTGGTCAATGCTTAAATTTTTAACATACGGAAACTGAAGAGTACCACACATATAGTACTTCTTGGAAACAATATCATCTGCAAGTTATCTGTATGTCTAAAAATAGATGGGAGCATCCATTTTGGAGAACAGATTACCAGATTTCACTTCTATTTATGTAGTTTTTTTAATACTAAAATAAGTCCAGAATAAGAAGATAGAGATAAGAGAACTCTTGTTGAAGAATTTATCGAACATTTTGTACTCATAGAGTCATAGGAATGAGAGATAGAACAAGTATATATACCTACTACTAAAAGACATGCAAATGTATATGTAAACCCACCCAAAATCTATATATAACCCAAACCGAGTGTTAAAATCGAACGTCTATTTAGGAAAATTGAAAAATTAAAACTAGATTTTAACCACATTGAAATCAAAACAAACCTATATATAACCCAAACCGAACCCTAATATATCAATGATGTTTGTGAGGAGAAGGAACCATTTCTTACTAGATTAAAGAGACTCGTTTTGTACAGCAAGGGAATTCTTTATCTCGATCGGAGTGAGCAGCAGGTTGGGTGGTTAGGAGGAAGTGCTCTGTTGAGCGGGTCACATTGGCAGCGTTCTCCATAAACCGTCATAAACTGTTCTTTGTTAATATACTAGGTGTAAGACCCATGTATTATATGGGTTAATTAAAAAAAATTAAATATAAATGTCTAAATATTTAAGAACTTTGGATTTATAAGAAAATAAGAAAAATAGATAATTATTAAATTGATTTTCTTTTTTATCTTTTAAATTTAAATAAATAAAACCAAATAAACTAATGAGCTTTAATTTGAGAATTTTGAAATAAGAAGCTAATTTCATTAATGAAATTGATATTCATTTATTACTACATTTATTGTAATTATTATATTAAAGTATTATGTGGAATCTATTAAAATAAAAAACCCATAAAATGACATGTGAAAAAGAAATTAATTCAAAATAACCACAAAATGACATTTGACAAATTAAATGAGAGATTGACAAGTGGGTAAAAAAAACCTTCATTTATTACAGAGGATCACTTTTTTTTATTAGAAAACACATAATAAAAATCAGATAAAATTTCAAAACTGGTCCTTATGGTTTCCAAAAAGTCTTAATTTAAGGACACATATAAAAAAACGTCACGAAACTGGCCACCAGTCTTTGTGATTTTAAAAACTTGCATGGATAGTCTTTTTGGCTAACTTTGTTAAAAAATTTTGTTTATGAAATGGTTAGTTTACCCTTCTTTATTCTTTTATAAATGTTTTATTTCTTTAATCCCATTTAATAAATAAAAGATTCTTCAAACGCCTTTAGTCTTGCAATAAATTGAAAAAACAATATAATAGTCCCCATGTCCCCAACCTGGAAATCTAAGGTGTTGTTTGTTTTTTTCTAAAAAACCACATCTGACCACTTATTGTTGTGTCGCGTAACACTTGGCCATTCACAGCTGTTTGTTGTTCATAAGACTTCTGACTTAAAAACTGTTGTGCGTGTGCTGCGTGATGCAGCACTGGACCTGTGCTTCAAACCTCTTCACACCTTACTTTAACTTTTTGCAGCAATCTGCAGAGGTTAAAAAACAAACAGACTTTTTATTACATGTTGCAGCTGTTTGGTCCCCCTTTTCTGTTACAGAGGGTTGTAGAGGTGGTCCGCAGACTTCAAACATTTTCGCTTCGAAAAAACAAACAACACCTAAGTCTGACCGGCGTCTGTTAGCATAACTCTTCTATCGACTCTGTGTTGTTTGAAGTCGGTCGCGAACCTTTTGAAGCAACCCGCGAACCTTCCGAATCAATTTCGTCGTCTTAAGCACCACCTCCATACTCCCCATGACCCGCTGACCGACCGCACCCTAACGTATCGGGTATCCTACACTTCCTCCCATAGACAATCTCAAAAGGAGGTCGATCAATGCTAGCGTGATAACTATTGTTATACGAAAACTATGCCAAAGAGAGGTGCGTATCCTAACTCCTGCCAAAATCCAGTACACACGCCCGAAGCATGTCCTCCAAATTCCAAATAGTCTGCTCACTCTGACCATCCGTTCGCAGGTGGAAAGTCGTGATGAAGTGTAGACGAGTACCAAATTCCTCATGAAATATCTTCAAGAACCTAGAAGTAAACCAAACATCCCTATCTGAAACAACTGAAACTGGAACCCCATGTCCTGCCTTAACCTCCCAGATGTTGATGTTTGCCAGCTTCTCCATAAAGATGATTTCCTAAATCGGGATAAAGTGTGCGCTCTTGGTCAATCAATCCATGATGACCCATATCGAATCCACTTATCGCGTTGTCCGTGGTAACTTCGTAATGAAGTCCATCGTGATCTCTTCCCATTTCCAAACGGGAATGCCCAACGGATCCAACTGGCCGTGAGGTTGCTGATGCTCGACCTTGATTTTCTTACAAGTTAAGCACCTCTCCACATACCATGCCATATCCCGCTTCATGTAGGGCCACCAATAATCCAGTCATAGGTCTATATACATTTTTGTTGCTCCAGGTTGAATAGAGAACCTTGACTTGTGTGCCTCCTCCATCAAAACCTAA
Organism: Lactuca virosa; assembly: GCF_052849685.1. Classification (NCBI taxonomy): domain Eukaryota; kingdom Viridiplantae; phylum Streptophyta; class Magnoliopsida; order Asterales; family Asteraceae; genus Lactuca; species Lactuca virosa. Next base: position 83,625,909 of record NC_136433.1, on the reverse strand, counting down.
TGCACACCACTTAAATACGGAACCCACACTCTCCGATATCATAATCGAAAGAGGACACATGACCCACTATACATTAGAAGATAAGATCATGATTCTTAATAATATTTATATTGGTAACCAACTGAATAAATCCATGTTTTGAAACTAACCACAGGAAAAAGGGGGATTCAAAGCTAAACGAAAGTGTCTTCATAATCTGATTACAATCGTCTTTAATTAGTTGTTTGCTTAGATTTTAGATAATTGAGTAGTTAAGTTAATATAAACTTGCAAAATCAAATAAAAAACCCTAATTAGTTATTGTTTTTAGATTAATTTTCAGTAGTTATTTTATTAGCTTAATAATGTTCCTAGTGTTCGATATCCGACTTACTTTTCTATATTATAAACTGACTATGTACACTGCCTATAAGTGCATCATCAGTTAAGTTAGGTTAGGTTATAAATTTAAAACGAGTAGGTATACTTGTGCACATCATTTACCAGGGGCCCAAGTTCAGCCAGAGGTAGTGGAGTAGGCCCAAGTTCATCCAGGGGGCAGAGGAGGACCACCACCTACAACCTAACCACCTCCACCACCACAACCTGCAGCCCAACCACCACGTATTTTAAATGATTTCTAATCTTTGTTATATATATTGTATTGTTACTTCAATGTCATTCAAACAAATTTCACTGATTGCACTCCATTAAAACAAGTTACTTTACATCCCATTCCATTCCAACAAGTTAAGTTACATTTCATTCCATCATTTCATCATATACATAACGATCAAAATAAGAAACCATATGTTAAACTTATACAAATTTTCCTTCATTGCAATAGCATCAAGATACTTTTCCTTCTTCATTTGTTCCATGTCTTCTTTCACCTTGTCCAGTTTTGTCTTTAATGAAAAATGAACAACCTTTATCTTCTTTATTTCTTCCGAGTCTTCCTTCATCTCCTTTGTTTTCCTCTTCAATGCTTCTTATTCAAATTTCATTTCGTCCACTACATCCCTTAGAGGAACCTGTACATGTTCGACATTCAACCACTTCCAAAATTTGCATTTATTCTTCAAAACAAATGATGTTAGAATATGTGTAAGGAACCTTTAAGGATGACAAATCAAAAAAGAGGGTGGAATCAAACAAAAACAAGTAATCAAAACAGGAAACCCTGAAACAAACATGGACTTATGTAACATCTTGATTTCCGAGGTATAACATTTCTATATGCAAGTATGAGTTTGCTTGGGTGACTCGACGAATTGGTGCCTCAACTCGTCGAGTAGGGTCGCGACTTGGTGACGTGTTTAATGAATAGACTCTACGAGTCGGGTATCTGACTCGCCGAGTCAGCGCTGCTGAAGAAAACCCTAATTGCCCGGGTTTGTGACCTATTTAAAGGCTCTTATGGCCTTCATTTGTGGCCACACTTCCCCTTGAGAGACCCCAAATCGATCCACAGAGCTTAAGGAGATAGAGGGAGCTAATTGCTTCATTTTGGTGCATTCTTGCAAGGAAGAAGGAGAAGGTTCAAGCTTGACTGTCTAGAGGGGCTCAGATCTTCCACTATTTCATCCAAGGCTGCCGTTGGAGGTATGAATCCATACATGTTTTCATATGATTAGTAGATCTCATGAATTTAGGGCTTCTTTACCCTCTTCTAAGTTGAGATATGAAGCATGTGAAATCCCTTTGAGGCTTAGACATCAGATCTGCACCTTGATAGGTCCAGAGAGTCCCAAGAACCCAGCTTTATGCAGTTACATAAGAATATTGAACCAAAGACACCATTTTGAGGGTTATTTTGTCAATTAGAGCTAGATGAGTGATGCATGGTCATAAAGGTCGAACCTTTACGTGATTAATGAGCCTTGAGTGCATAGATCTGAAGTTTGGGAAAGTGTCTTGCACTAAAATGGCTGAATGCAAAAGAGTCTGAATAGACTCGCTGACTCGAGCCGCTGACTCGGCGAGTAGCCCATGGTTTTATCCCGATGAACTGAGTCAGGTGGTGACCCGATGAGTTAGGGGTTAGCTCGTCGAGTTGGAGCTTGTTGGGATTGCCATGAATCGACTGGACTCGACGAGTCGCCCGAGTGCCCTCGACGAGTCTGGTCAAAAGTTGGACTATTGACTGGAGTTGACTTTTGTTGACCTTAGGGTTTGGTCAAGATGAGTGTAAGAGGTCAGGAAAGGATAGAATGGTCTTTTACCCTTCTGAGAGAGAGCATATGAAGGGTATAGTCTAGCCTTTGAGAGCCATTATTAACTAGAGGTAATTTCTGTATGTGATTAGGCGGAGGCTAGATCAGTGTTTCGAGTACGAGATCATCCGAGTTTACCCGAGGTGAGTCTTCTCACTATACTTTACCTAGAGTGGTAATTATGTGTGACCAGAGGGTCTTATGTGCTTGCTTGAGTTATGCATTTTGTCTGCATGATTTTATGCTATGTGCTATATAGACCGGACCGGAGGGTCCAACGAACTATGAGGCCGGAAGGCTCTTAACCAGACCGGACCGGAGGGTCCAACGAGCTAGACCGGACCGGAGGGTCCAACGAGCTATGACCGGACCAGAGGGTCCAACGAGCTGTGGGACTGGAGGGTTCCACTGAGACACAGTGACCGGAAGGTCTTACAGAGCTATAGCCTCGAGTGGCTAATTACTTGTGTGTGGTATTTTGGGGAACTCACTAAACTTCATGCTTACCGTGTTATATGTTATGTGTTTCAGGTTTTCTCAGATCGCGGGACGGCACCAGCTTGATTGTACACACCTGAGAAAGAATTATGTTTCAAGGATCCTGGATTATTAACTGATTAAACTCAAAGTTATGTTATGTAACTAAATGAATGATGTTTTCTGAAATGTGCTATGAAGATTATATGATTAAGAATGAAAAATTGTTTTGAAAATTCACGTCGTTACAACTTACCTCATTGCACACCATGAATTGTCTTCCTGGGTTCTTTGGTGTTGTTGAGGTTTAAATACGTGTAGGGAACCACAATTACAATTTTTTTTTATTTTTATTGACATTTGATTTCATGGTAGATCAATGGAAGGAGGAGGAAATAGTGGAGGAAGCTATCGAACGATTAGGGCACAAAAAAGAACCACCTTCGTCCCTCTTTTAATAATAGTGGACCTATATGTCACGTCATTTTCCATATCAGATAAAACTGCCAACTAGGATAACCAAAATCTATGGAACCGGCTAAAAGCAATCTTAAGGGTAACATTTACACGTTTCAACAAGTTCAAGGGTTAATACAGCACAAAAAAAAAGTTTAGTGACCAAATGTGATCAAAAGTTAAAATATGTTACCCTCTCAACTTATTATCCCTTCAATAACTATATAGTGTATTTTTTATTCTCGTTTGCATCAATCACATTTCAAAAACTCTACCTACCATTTTTGGAAATGGTTAGTTTTCAAAATATATAGTATCACCAATTTATCAATGAATATCTCATTTTATTCTCTTGTATGGTATCCACTTTCCATTTGCTATATTCCTTTAACATTTTGTTGAATTCTAGTAAAAAATAATATATTTGTTTCAAAAAATTTGGCGTGTTCTTGAAATTCCAGGAAACTTATTTTTTATGTCTGCAATTAGGAATCCAAAACCTGAAATATGAGTATGAAATTCGACTCTAAAAATATACTTGTTGATCAGAAAAAGTATTTTTAGGTAAAACATAAATTTACTTAGAAATAGCTCGAAATGCCCCCATTTCGGACATGGTAGGATTTGGTAAAACCTTGAAAATTTAGGTTATTTCCTTATGCTCCAAGATTCCAAATAGCTGTTTTTGCAAATATCCCTTATCGAGAAAATCACAAAAAATACAAGAAATAAGGGAACATCTAACAAAATAAGCATTTTTTATTTTATTTTTATATAAATTATCATATATTTCGGTATGACTTCTTTTAAAACCAGTTGTGACTTCACTTTTTAAATGTCCTTAATTAAAAATGGTAATCACTGTTTTTTGAAAATTAACTTTTTAGAATATCTTAAAATTGTCAAGTAACCGATTTTATGTTTAAAAAACGTAACTGTAACATCTGAAATATATAGAGAAATTGTTGAGAATAACCCCATTTCTAAGTCAACTCGACGAGTTGGAGGGACCAACTCGTCGTGTTGAAGATGGATGGATCGTGAGGGTTTAATGAACCAACTCGACGAGTTGGGGAGCCTCAACTCAACGAGTTGGCAGCTGGGAAGGAAACCCTAATTTTTAGGATTTTGCACCCTCACTACTAGAAACAGGGGTTTTAGCGACAGACGAATTCGTCGCTATTCCGTCGCTAAATATTGTTTGCGATGGATCAGCGACAGATTCACTCCATAGGTAATTAAAAGGTGGCTAATGACTCAGCGAGGATTTTAGCGACGGACCGGTTTTTCCTTGCGACAAATTTAGCGACTGAATATCTGTCGCTAAATGTCACTCAATACATTTACCCAGGACATTAGCGACAAAATTTGTTAAAGACATTTCGTCGCTGTTCTGTCACAAATTTCTGTGATCAGTTTTTTTTCCGTAGCTAATCCCTTGCAAAGTTCATATACTAATTTTTTTTCCGTCCCTGATCTGTCGCAAATTTTAGATATGATTTTTTTCCATAGCTAATCCCTTGTAAAATTCATAAATTAATTTTTTTTTCTTTTTCCGTCGCTGATCCGTCGCAAAATTTAGACATGATTTTTTTCCGTAGCTAATCCCTCACAAAATTCATGCATTATTTTTTTTTTGTCACTAATCCGTCGCGAACTTGTAATATCATTTTTTTATTATGATTCTAAAAGAAAAAAATACTACAATCATCAAATTATTATACTAAAAAACATCAAATAATGATACAACCAAACATTATAATACAAAAACTATCAAAGTTACCAAAGTATCATTCAAATAACATCCAAAAACAAAACTGTCCACATAACATCGAACTCCCAACGGTTGAGAACATTTTAACACCAAGAAATCCAAAGTATGCAAAAGAGGTACAAACATAAAAAAGTTTAACCTTCAAAATAAGCATCGGGAAATGAGTTTTCACAAAACATAACTTCAAAATAACATTTTAGCCGCTCTCTTCATTTCATGTTCATCCAATCATCTTCGGTTCTCATTCCTATAAAACATTATTCAAAACAATCAAAAACATCAAATACAAAAGGTTAACAAGTCATTCAAAAACATCAAATACTAATGGTTAACATCATATTACCTTTAATTTTCAATTTCCCATCATATTTTGCATGGCTGCATACATCTTCTCCATTGCTTCATATTTTGCATCAATTTGTTGTTGTTTGGCATCTATCGCTGCAACTTTGGCATCCATTTCCTCTCGCATTTGTTGATGTTCAGCTTCCATATCTGCACCTTTAGCATCCATTTCCCCACGCATCTCGTTTCGTACACGTTCAAGAAAACCTAAAGTACAATGCCATGATATGGAACTTTGTAAGTACAATGCTACGATAGGAAACTTTGTAAGTACAATGCCATGATAGGAAACTTTGTAAGTACAATGTCATGATAGGAAACTTTGTAAGTACAATGCCATGATATGAAACTTTGTATGTACAATGCTATGATAGGAAATTTTTATAAAGTACAAAATTAAACTAACCTCTTTGGATGTTATTGTACTAGATGTTCCTTCCAAAAAGCTCGTTGGATCAGACACATATCTGAATCCATATATTCTTCCTTTATTGACTCCTCCGGAAACATCACACCATGTTTCATTATCCAAGAGGGGGTGGAAACTAGTATCATAACCAAACTTAGCCACCATAGCACTTTCATAAGCCTCCTATTATAACAAAAAAACATGAAAAAACAGAAGCATGAAAGAAGGAATCGAATGGTTCATTCCATTCAATTAAAATCATAATCAAGGAATGGAATGAACCACTTAAAAAGCCTCCTATTAATTAATACTCAAACCTTGCATAAAGTTGATTACTACTTACAAAACACTTAATTACAACTAGGCAGAGGATCAAACATTTAGAGATAATAATTTGTTTCTTTTCTTTTGTAAGTTGATTACTACTTACGAAAGATTTGTTTTATGTCAATTTGTTGCTTTAACAAAGTCATTAACCCGAGTAGTAGGAAGTTTTGTTTCCTACAAAAGAATTGTAAATACCTGAACTTTAGCTGCTTTTGGTGTAATGTACTATTGAGTAGGCTGTTTAGTGTGCAACCTTGCATAAAGTTCAACTCATGTAGGAGGGCATTTAAGTGTTGCTTGCTACAAAATCCATTAGTAATACATTAAAAAACAAAACAAAAAATCAATAGTCTAAGTGGAAACTAAGGTGAGATGCAAACATCTTACCATTCTTTTCTTATGTTGACGAATAGATATAGAACCCCAGTATGTTTGGAAACAGAGCCATCTTCTAATTTATTTCTATTTTTTTTTCCTGATTGGGATAAACGTTTCCATTTGGATATGGTCCACACTTCATTGATCATTTTTTCCCAATACTCCTTTTTTTATCCAATTTGGGCGATAGTCCTTTAGCAAATTTAAATCGCCTTCTAGTGAGGCATTCACATTTGCAGCTTGGGCAAGTTTAAAAGATTCTTCACGTGTTCTTCGCGTTGTGTCAGGAAATCGTTTCTTCATACAATCTTCCCATACCTTGCGAGCAAGAACATCAGTCTCTTCGGGCCAGACATACAAACCCTACATGTAGATCACGCATACAATTATCTTTTTCATTTTACACCAAGTTTACTTTAATAAATCATAAAAATAATAAGTACAAACCTTGAAGTGTTCCCACATTGCATCACGATGTTCTTTGTCAACCTTCTTCCATGAGGTCCATGGGCCGTCAAACATCGTCTTTAGTATACATATGATGTCTCTGATCACTGAAATCTGATCCGTAAATCTTGCAAACAATAAATAATTAAAAAATTAGCATTAGTATTATCATTAACAAGTAAATTCATTTTCATAAACAATTGTAAAATTAACATTAGTACTCGTTTTCAGACTCTACTTCAATGAACTTCCTTTTTGATGGGTTACTTGAACTTGTTCCAAGATGTTTGATCCTCTAACTGAAGAAGAAGGTTGACTTTCTGCATTATTGTGTGATTGAGATGCATTTCTATCTCCAACATCACGACCACCGATGTGACTACCACTGCGACCACTACCACGGGCTCCTCGTGACGCCATTAGCAAAAAAACAACCCTTAAAATCAAGAATTAATAAACTATTGGTTAGAACAAGTATGTATTATAATAGAAAATTATAGAAGTAAGAGAAGGTAACATGCTATAATACACAAATAAATGAAAGTACAATGTATATAGAAAAAGAAAACGATCATTTTAGCTAAAAAGTTATTAATAAGGTCCATTAGGCAATATATAGTTCCAAATACATTGTTTCATTCTACATTTTTAGTAATTACTCATCATCAGAATTATCATCACATATGTTGTCTTCATCTTCAATATCATCTTCGGATGAATCATCCAAGTTATCATCAACTTCTTCATCCTCTTCTCTCTAATGTCATTGTCATTAACTTCTTCTATTTCTCCTTCAATTACATGAGAAAGGGGTCATGCCACCTCATTTGCACCGCTACTTGTAGAAGGTAAAGTCGCTTCACTTTCTTGAAAGAATTGGTCCTCTTCATCCTCATCATCATCTTCTTCAGTAACACATTGTCGTAGATCATATACACCCCTTGGCTTCGTCTTGACGACAGCCCACCAATCTTTCAAATCCTTCATTGCAGGATATGGTGCATAATACACTTGTTGTGCTTGTGACGCTAGGATAAACGAATCTTCATTTCTTAGCCTTGATTTGTATTTAATATCAACCAAATTATGCTTTCGATCCACACGTACCCCTTCAGTAGGGTTAAACCATGTACACTTGAACAATACTACAACACAACGCCTTATGCATTGATATTCTACTTCCAAGACCTCATCCAACAACCCATAATAGTCACACTCAGTCTCATTGTAACAAGTCCCTCTTACACATACCCCACTATTGTGTGTGACCCGTCCACCGCCATATTTTTCAGTATGAAACTTGTAACCATTGACAAAGTATCCTTTATAGGACCTAACATGTCGTAATGGTCCTCATGCAAGGCATTTCAGATGTTGACTGATATCATTTGATTGTTGAAAAACCTACATTGATAAATTCATTTGTTAACTAATTCACAGGGCAAGACACTTTGGTAATACAAATTTTGCTCGTATCATACTCACATGATCTTTAAACCACTTAGCAAAATGTTGATCCCTAAATCTTTCAAATGCTCCATCATCCATATCAGGTTGTCTTTAGATCACATAATTTTCAAACAACCTTAAAAAATAGCAAACATTTTAGAGATTCACGACATCCAGGAAAAATAGATAACTTGACATACCTTAAAAATGGTAGAACCTCAACACAATTGATCAAGATGTAATTATGAGCAATACGCATCTCATCATCTGTCAAAGGGCTCCGTTGACCACTTTATTCGAATAATCTTCGAGATGGAACTTTGAAAATGCTTAATCGAGAGTCGACCATTGTATAAATAGGAATGTCTGGGGCAAAATTACGTGACTCACGATTCAACCGGGTTTCGATTGTAGGCAAAAAGTATTGTGAGCAAAAAGTCGATATTTCTCCAATCATGTAAGCCTCAACAATGGACCCCTCAACATTCGCATGGTTTTTTATCTTTCTTTTCCCAACTTCCTAAAAAGATGTTGGAAAAGGCTTATTAGAAATTCCATAGGTTTTATGGTAAAATCTTTTCTATGGTAAAAAATATACCTTTCATAAAGATACATCCACCTATATTGAACCGGACCACCAAGCATAGCTTCTCGAGCTAAGTGGATAACAAGATGCTCCATTGAGTCAAAGAATCCAGGTTGAAATATTTTTTCCAACTTGCAAATGGTTTCAACAATTGTCGTTTGCAAGCGCTGTAAGTCATCTATGCGTAACACCTGTGAACATATTACATGAAAGAATGTACACAACTCTCTAATTGCATCTCATGTTGAGTTTAGCACCATACCTCTTAGAGAAATAGGCAACATTCTTTGAAGAAATACATGGCACTCGTGACTCTTGAATTTGTAAAAGATATTATCATCTACATTAACGCACCCCCCCCCCCAAGTTTGAGGCGTATCCATCCTGGAATTTAAGTTTAATCAACCATTGGCATATTTTAGTTACTTGTTCTTTGCTCAAAGCAAACGATGCTCTCTTTCTCACATCCTTATTTCCCTTCTTCCATGTATGCCATTGCACTCGATTGCAATACATTTCTATATCTTTTCTTGCATTCATGTTGTCTTTGCTTTTTGGAGTGTCCATCACGGTGTTGAAAATATTTTCAAACACATTTTTCTCAATGTGCATGGGATCAAGGTGGTGTCGTATCAACAACTTCCGCCAATATGGTAGCTCCCAAAAGATGCTCCTCTTAACCCAATTATGAGTAATTCCGAAACCAGGCAATTTTGCATTCTTCGCTCTAAAAGGTCTGCCTTCGCAAACAGTTGGAAAGTGTCGTACTTGCTCCCAAATCTGATCACCGGTTAATATTGGTGGGGGGCTAGATCGTTCAACCTTATTAGCCAGAAATCCTGTTTTGTCAACCCTATATGTGTGTTGTCCAGGTAATAATTTTCGATGGCAGTCAAACCAACATGGTTTACTACCATGGTGTAACCGAAACGACCCCGAATCACCCATACAATACGGACATGCTAAATTGCCATGTGTGCTCCATCCCGATAACATTGCATAAGCAGGAAAGTCACTAACTGTCCAAAGAAGTATAGCTTTCATTGTGAAACTGCATTTAGTCGAAGCATCATAAGAGACAACACCGTCTGTATATAGCATCTTTAACTCGTCAATTAGTGGCTTGAGAAACACATCTATATTTTGACATGGGCTCTTTTTTCCAGGAATAACTATGCTTAATTGAACATATGGTTCTTTTAAGCACATCCAAGGAGGCAAGTTATAAATTGAAAGGAAAACAGGCTAACATGAATACAGGGTTGTATTTGAATTATTTGGACTGAACCCATCGGTGCATAGCCCAAGGCGAACATTCCGTGGTTCACTTGAAAATTCTGGATGCATTGAGTCGAAATGCTTCCAAGCCTCACCATCACTTGGACGGACCATCAAACCCGGTTCTGTCTGATGTTCATAGTGCCATGTCATTTGCTTTGCCGTCTTTTTTGTCAAATACAACCTTTGGAGTCTAGGAGCCATCGGCAAGTACCTCATAAGCAGATAAGGCAGTCCGCCACTCTTGTACCGATCATGATCAAATAGTCGACACTTAGTCAAATCAGAATCTGCCCCATAGAATATCATGCAATGGCTTTTGCAAGCATGAATCTTTTTTTCTGGGAGTCTAATTATTTTCAAAAGCTTCTTCGTCTCATAGAAGTTCTCAACTAGTTTCTCACCTTTGGGTAGCATCCGCTTAATTATAGGAAGTATGTGATCATAGGAAGCCTCAGTTATATTGTTTTCTATTGTATTCTGAGTTCCAATGCAACAACTCTCTTGCAGCTTATAATTTTGAATAATTTTCACATCCATCCCACAAAGGTTCATCAGCGTCTTCTAACATATCATAGAACCCCTTGGCAGTTGGATTCGGGAGTTCCTCCATTACATCCATCAACATTTGTGTACACCCATTAACATCATCATCATCATCATCTTCCATCGGATTTTGCATCGGATTAGAAGATTCTTCCTCATGCTGAGATATCATATTTCTTTCACCATGTGCCCACCAAGTTGTGTAATTAGGAGTGAAACCGTTTTTTAACAAGTGAAGCTCTACATCACCTCTTGTTTTATAAGACTTGTTCTTGCATTTAGAACAAGGACATCTAATATAATCCTCATCAACGGTTGCTTCATTATAAAAAGCAACATCTATAAATCCTTTGACTGATGCATGATATGTTGTGCTAAGATACCCATGATCTAACCTTTTGTACATCCGGTCTCTATCACTACGTGTTGACATAATGACTAGCTACAACCAAATATATAACTACTATTAAGAACTTAGATAATGTCTAGCTATAACCAAGTAAGAAGTGGATTACAATAAATCCTTTAGAATAAACAAGAACTGGAAGGGAGAGAAAGTAATCAAATAAATTCTAAGTGATAGACATATAGCAAAGAATAAGATAGAGCTTCAATATGCTTACACAAGTGACTATGCTATATAATCTATTAATAAATGTTGTGTCATTAACATTTCAAAGTATATTCATTGTGCTTATTGTATTGTGGAGGTAAATGTTGGAGATGGATAATAGTTATTCTTGTAATTTTAGTTATTTGTCATGTTTATTTTTTTTTCCTAAATGTTGTCTGTGTGTAAGTGGTGTTTAGAAAATACTTTAGAAGATAAGGGCACATTTGTGATTACAGTTTAGTATATTACTTTTAAGTTTAATATATGATAATATCTATATACATTATTAATTTGGTATAACTTATTAGTTTTGATTTGACCAAAAATATATTACAAAACTTTGTCATTGTGGTTTATTAAAAAATTTTGGGCAAATTCGTCATTTTACCATATAATTCCAAAACAAAATGAAACCATAGGGAGAAAAAAAACAAAAAAAAAAAGGATTACAGAGGGGCCAAATTTAAAGCAAAATGAAGCCATATGGATAAAAAACACACAAAATTCTTTTAGGGACCATATCTGAAAAACAATATAGCACAGGGACAAAATTCTTTTAGAGACCACCCAAAACAACACAGATTGAGAGGGAAACGAAAGCATATGAAATTCCCATATTCGTATCATGAAAATGAAATAAAAAAAAAGTTCCCATTTTCAAGTTTTGGGATCGGAGGAATCTTTGAAATGCATTTACAATCTCTTCAAATATACTGCATCATTTGAACATCTTTATTTTTAGATGTTAACATCTTAAAAAAATCTGCATTTTTATATGTTATTGGACAAGTGTTTGATTGTTTTTTAATATTTCTTTTGAAGTGATCCCTTATCTGATTATAAACTTATAACCTGCACAATAGTTTGACTGAAATGCATTTCTTTTCTGTGCAATTGGCCTTTATTATTAGGTATGCCCTATCTTTTTGTTTCAAACTATCATCTAATTCTCAATTAACCTGTTAAATTCAACTAGCATAAAAACAATGTCTATTCACCAAAAGATATACAAAAACAGTGTCTATTCTTATATGATCAGTAAAAGATATAAAAAAACATAACAGAGCAGAGCATACCAGCTGATCTACACCACTTTCACCAGCAAAAAGAGGCTGTAAATGTCCAAAACTCATAAAGATCAGCAAAAGCTTTTTAAAAGATTGCAACTTTTGGGAAAATTTAGGAAGTAATAGAAGTCTGGAAGCAAAAACACTTACAATCGTGAGCCCAATCGATTCTTTGTTGATTAAAGGCAGGAAACTTGAGCATTCACTGTTTAAAGGAATGGAACTCGGTGTGTTAGATTAAGTATGCAAGGTCTTAAATTGTTAGAAGAATTTCTACCCATTTAACTTGGGAAATTCAGATTTGATAGTGGAATTGCAATGGCTTGAAACTGTGGGTACTACACATATTAATTGGAAGACATAAGTGATGAAATTTCTAATATAAAATTATCATTATTATTAAGTGATTTACATGTCAAAAACCCATCCCCAAAATCAAATACAAATTTCACACATCAAGGGCTCAAGGACACCTTAAAGTTCAAATTTAGGTACCCATCTAATTATTTAACAATTCTTTTATAAATAATAATAATCTACTCAATTATTAATAATTTTCATTATCAACTTGTAATTTATTTTCCCATATACTTATTAAATTATCTTCATAATTTATAAACACTAGAAAAGTAAGAAATCTTCTAACTGTGTCCATTCATTGATTTAAAGGGGGAAAGATGTTGTTCAACTCCAGCTGGAAAGGTGAGAGCTTTACTTATTCCCAGTTTTGAATATTTTTTATCTTATTTCTAAGCTCAAAAACATACATGACTCAATATTCTCATATAACTATCATGCTTAATGTCATATCATACGATCCTTTTTTTAAAGAACTAAAGAAGCCATTGATGATAAATGAATGTGTATAATTATATTGTGACATGACAATTGACAAATTCATATATGGTGAGGATTGACAAATTCATATATGACATCTGCTATGTGTTGTATATATGGAGGCAACACTAATTTAACAATCCATTGTGGACTAAACGCCAAACATAGTAAATCTTAGAAAGCACAGGTTCCATTTTGTAATTCAATTTAAAACTAAGTTACATATACCAGAAAACCAAAATGAAAAACAATAAGGAAACAGGAAATGAGGATTAGAAATGTTCCTTTCATTCAATAGACATTGGAAAAAGAAGCCGACCCCAAAGTCAAGAAAAGTCAAGAGATTGACTCATAGGAAGCCATTAGAAGTTAGAGGAATAACATATGCTAAATCTATAAAAGTTGTTAAAAAAGATGATACATTTGCTTTGAAAGATTCACCTGTTGAAGATGGCAAGATAGAAGTGAATCTTGTTAACAATGAAAGCCAGTTGCCTAAAACAAAAGCGAAAAAGAAGCCGACCCCCAAAGTCAAGAAAAGTCAAGAGAAGTCCACAAAAACCAACTACAATGAGTAACACCTGCAAAAAAAACCACAAAAAAACCTAAAATACAAGACAAATCTAATGACACAGTGGAAACAAAGCCAAAAACCAACACAAGTATGACAATATAACAAAGGCAAAAGTGATTCAAGTTAGAAAATGGTTATGTGAGAGAACATGACACTTACAGACGTCTCAGGTGTGAGTATTCCTTCCAAAGATAGCCTTTTGAGATCACTTCAAGAAAAGAACTGATAATTAGTGTAATGTCTATAGAAAAGAATCATAATATAAAAGCGTATGATAAATCTAAAACCGATAATTAGTTTTGTCTAGAGAAACCCATAAAGAAAATTATAATAAATTACAAGTAATTAATACTTTGGTGAATATCATCAATCAACTAAGCATGAAAAAGGAAATAAAAACCAAAATCATACATAAAGAACTCTTTATGTGTGATGGTTGAAAAATAACTAATCAGGTATAGCTTTTTTTGCTTCACCAAAAAATTAAACGGAAAATCAAAAGAAAGTCACTAAAAGAGGAGTTGCCAGTAGTTGCTTTTAAGTGTAGCACTCAAGAGCAGAAATCTAATCTGGGATGGAAATCCTCAAAGGCTGCAAAAAAAAAAGAAAGACGACTAATCTTTTTACAAACAAGTGATTGTCTAGGAGCAGAAACTCTTTTAAAGTCGATTAAAAAGTCAAGAATTACTCAAGAAGCCATGATGTAGACATTTCAACCTTTTTATCTTGTTTTTTCATGTGATGTTAACTTATAAGTTTTTTACTGATGGCGTACTCCAAATTTGATGCAGATTAAAAGTCGATTACTGTGGGTGTAGTTGGCTTGCCTAATGTAGGCAAGAGCAGTCTAATTAATAGCTTGAAAAGATGTCATGTTGCCAATGTTGGGGCTACACCAGGTCTAACAAGAACAATGCAAGAAGTTCAATTAGACAAAAATATCAAATTGTTGGATTGTCCTGGTGTTGTGATGATTAAATCTGGGGAGAATGATGTTGCTGTAGCTCTTCGGAATTGCATGAAAATTGAGAAACTAGATGAATCAAGCCCTAACTCAAGTTCTAATTCTAAGTGTCTATTCTTATATAGATGCAATCGATGGTAGCCCTAACACAATAACCATAAAGTTTCAAGGTAAATTAAACCCTAACGAAGTATATTGTGAAATTGAACTAAAACTAACCTAAGAGGGATGAGATTTACCTGAACCGGAAGGTAAATTAAACCCTAACGAAGGTAAATTAAGAATACTTTCAGATTTAAAGATGTGGAGGTTGCCGGAATCGGGTGAGTAGCGTCGTCGTCATCTGTTCGAACAGAGATGGTGAGATAAAGCAGAACCGGAACATAGATGAAGGTAACTTACTCCAGAGTCAAGAATGATAAAGCTGGAGGGAAGGAAAGTTACACCACCTTCGTGAAGATGGAACTGGGTTGTGCCAATTTCAGCGCGAGAGATTGGCAATAGAAAAAACAAAATGCGCGTATCCCAAATATCGTTTCCGTCGTCGTTCTCTCGCTAAACGGGTACCAGATGGCACAATTTTTATCCCTCGTTGAACCCTAGCTAAGCGCCTTCATTTTTCGAGTGATTAGCGAGGAATAGTGGTGCATCGGTAAATACTTGTGAGATCCGTAGTTGATCCCTCGGTAAATCCTCACTAATATTCCATATGTTAAATAAATAAAATAATTATCAAAAACATGGTAGATCTGTCGTATTTCCCTAGCTATAAGTCTAAATTTTGCTAGAGAATAAATCCGTAGCAAAATCCGTAGCTGAAACTCAAGTTTCTAGTAGTGCAACAATGAAGCTGTTGAAAGATCACTTCAAAGAAGAGAAAACATGATTAGCAATTTAAAAAGTAGTTACAATTTGCTCAAAACAGAATGAAGGTTTTAGCCGACTAGAAAAGATCTGAGAGACAGTTTCAAGAGGGCGATTGGGTATTGCTTAAATTGCAAATTTACAGGCAAAATTCGGTGCAATCTCGGAGCAATCTTAAGACAAGTGCTAAGTATTTTGGACCCATCCAAGTTCTGTCAAAAATCGGGAAAGTCGCATATAGATTACAACTACGTGAATCTGCAAAAAATGCATAATGTGTTTCATGTGTCTCAACTGAAAACATTTAAAGGAAGTTTACCTGACCTTCCTCATATTCCAGCATGGTGGAAAGGACAAAATACAGATATCGATATCAAGCCAAGTAAAATTCTCGATAGACGAATTGTGAAAAGACAAAACAAGGCAGTTGTACAATACCTTATACAGTAGAATGATTTCCCTCTGAGTGAAGCATCTTGGGAATTTGCAGATCATATAAAAAAATAAATTTCCTGATTTTTTTTCTTGCATCTGTATGACTTGTAGGCAAGTCATGTTTTAGGGGGGAAAGTATGATACATGGCTAGTTGTTATAAAGTTAGTTACAAGAGGGGCATAAATGTAAATGTCAATATAGATGAAAGTTTTTAGTAACATTTTGAGGGTATAAATAGAATGTACAATTGCATGAAAATGGTTATCGATTCAATAAAAATTTTCCCCACACTACTAGAAAACAGCCCTTTAATGACGCGCAACAATGACACGCGCTGATAGAGGACACGCATTTGTGCGTGCCCTAAAAAATAATGTCAGGTTTGCAAAATTTGAAGGATAGAGGACACGCATTTTTGCGTGCCCTCAAATTAATGTCCAAAAAAATACAAACACGGAAGACGCTTATCTTAAATGTGTGTCATCTACAAGTGCCGCTTTATAATTTTTTACTGGAACGCACGTTTTTAAAGGGGGAAATGAAATCCTCTCAAATTCTAAAATTTTGAACTACCCCGCTTCACTCTCTTCTATGTATCTCCCTTCCTTCTCTCTGTGAACCCTAAGCCATCGCCACCACCATTGAACCCTAAGTCTTGCCTTTTACGCTTTCACATCTTTCCTTCCCTAATCTTCACATCTTTCCTTCCCTAATCGCCTGTATTTAATTCACTATTTGGGCATTTTGGTAAGAGCGTAACGATTTCACTATGCCCTTGCTCACTTCTCCTCATTGACGATCTCATGCTCACCTGACATCAAATTCCTTTGTTTCCGTCTTTTGCAGAAAACCCAAATACACGCTCACCCCGTTTTCGATGCTCAGAAGAGAAAAAGGGAAAGCGCCTTGGTCCTTTTTGCACACACTTTCGGGTACTATCAACCCACCATTACTTTCTCTCCCCCTCTACTCATCATCTGAGGTGATTGAATGGAAGCAAATATTGGACGCCGGCGTCTAATGTGCTTTCGCTCAAGGTTGTTGGAATTACAAAAGTTGGGGTGGTTTTGATTTGTTGTCGGCTGTCACTTTGTGGGTTTGTCTAATGTGCTTATCAGAACGCTTCACTAACATATTGTTAAATATATCAAACTCAGTTAAGTCTTTTTATTGTATAGCTACAAGAACATGCATTTGGTGTGCTTGTCAGTTGTTTTTGGCGATTAAACTGCAATATGCTTCCATAACATGATTATATATATATATATATATATATATATATATATATATATATATATATATATATATATATATATATATATATATATTGATATTCTGTAAGATGCTAACTAATGAAATGATGCATAACTGGTTTATTTAGAATATCTGTCCATGGAAGTTGCACAGGCGAATTGCAGAGACTTGTGCTCTCTTCACTGGTGTTGTTTCTGGAACTAGGTGCTCAAGTCATGCACAAAGCATGTCATCTAAAATAGATATAAAGACTTTATGAATGGTGAATTAAATGGTGATTAGCATTTCATTGCATTGTGTTTGCCATTTGTGTTCATACTTTCACATATGCCACCAAAAAAAACATAAGGATGCTTGCCCTGTTTGTTTTTCCCACAAAAGGTTCTCTAGAGATGTTTAAAATATTTGAGAAAATGATGTAGGCAGAAGCTGCTGCTGCTGCTGGTGAAAGTAGTTTAAGATCTTTCATGGTTGTTGTACAGCGTTGTGGAAGCCGTGTGGCTATTGTTCAACAAGTATGTTACTTTGGGTTTTCATTAATTTGTTTCTTATACTTATATATAGCATCATAATTTCATTTCTTCCTATTACACCAAAAAATCTACCCACTGCCACTTATAGCAATGTCATTCAAATACAAATAATTTTTTTGTCATTTACCCTTCATAGACTGAGCTACTAGCATATCATAAATCATAAATAATGCATAATTTAGTCTAATTTATTTGTATTGTGGTGCCTAAATGTTAATGTCTGATTTCATTGTGTGTAATATTTTTCATATTATGTGATCCCACATCTGCAGGCTCTTACTGCTTAATATTGGGAAGTGTTGACTCATATGGACATCTCATTGTTTCCATATTGGGTACTGATGGTAAAGGTACCATTGTTTTTTGTTCTTTTTTATATTTTTTCTATTGAATTGTTTAATTTCTATTTAAATCTTGAGATTGCCAATATTCATTTCCACCATCTTTTTCTTTTCTTTTTCAGTTCGAGTAAACATTAATTATTGGTCTTTCCAAATCAATAATCTATTGTATAATCAATATTCAAGTCAATAAATTTATCTAATTTTTCTTATACATTTTCACCTTAGGATTTTGGAGTTGGAGAAGGTGGGTGGGCAGGGCTTTGCTTTAGTCCAAGTCAATGGTCAACAGTACATGTTTAATCAGTCAAAGCTATTTTCATAGTCCAATCTTTTACTTGTTTATATAACGCGCTACATAGTATAGTAAAAAACATTAACTTTGTTACATTTAATGGTTGAATATTAAACTTGATAAATACTTTATATTTTAATGGAACCCGGAACACCACATGGATCAAATATCATATCTCAAGTGCGGTCCCACATTCTTTGAATGGAGAAAAGGGTAATTTCGTCTTTACAACTAACATTCCATGTTTGATTCTTCTAATAATTATATTAGCATATTAATTTTTTGACTATTATTTGATCAGGTCACAAGAGTTATCGGAGCAGGGGTTCATTAGTCTTAAAGAATTATGAAAGGAAAGATGCAACTCTACTTAGTTGGAATTTGATGTTTATCATCTTTGTGTATATCTTTTTAGTTTGTATAACATTACATTGCAGAAGGTGTCCCTTAATAGCAATGTAGTATTAGGTTTTATAGTTAGGGAAAACCTCTTAATAACAATGTACAATTAGATCTCCTTAATCTCAATGTATTACAATTTTTTGACATGATGTTATTGGATGAAATTGATTGTTTTGGTATATATTTGTTTACATATTTTTGTATTATGCGTAAATGAATATCATAAAGACGCGTCATAAAAGCATATCGAAAATGGTTACTGAAGTTTATGACACGCAAATGCGTGTCATCTTCACTTATGACAGGGGCTTCCTTGATACGCATTGCGTGTCATAAACACGCGCGTCGTAAGGTTATGACACGCAAATGCGCGTCGTCTTCCTTTATGACAGGGCCTTCCCTGATACGCATTGCGTGTCATAACTATGCGTCATAAATGTGTGTCATAAATGCACGACGCGCAAAAGCGTGTCGCCTCTTGTTATGACAGGGCCTTCCTTGACACGCATTTGCGCGTCGTAAAAGGCTGTTTTTCTAGTAGTGGGCCAAATATTTACCTCTTCTCTCTCTCTCTCTCTCTCTCTATATATATATATATATATATATATATATATATATATATATATATATATATATATATCAAATGATTCTCGTGTAGTATCTCAAAGCTCCGATTCTTCATAAAAACATGGTAGCTTCCTGCGTCCTACATCACCAAGTCGTGTAATTCCATGAGATAAACATTGGAAAACTATATTTTAAATAGAATTTAAATCAATCACAACAGACATCCATATATATTTTAAGGGTTTTGTCTACCTCTTTAAAATTGAACTCTGATATGAAAAAGTGAACAATCGTAAAAGAAGCTACCAACTCTAGCAAAAGCACCCTTGAAACAGAGAAAACCACAAACATAGAAGTAGAAGAAGGGGAAAGTGAGAGGGGGGGAATGGGAAACAGGGAGTGGAGACAGATGGAAATGTCGTTTTCCAAGACCTTTGTTCATAGAAACAAGATCATTTGATTATAATAACTCAAATGAGAACATCGAGAGCATGAACTACGAATCGCTAATACTCTACAGTATATGGGTGGGTATTGGGTTTGCTAGATGTTGCTGTCCTAAGGTTGCCATAATATCCGGATAAAAGAGTATAAATCATGTTGGATCGTAAATGCCTTTCGTGTGAGTTCATCATTCCAGTATTCTGAGGAATCTGTTGCAACTTTTGTTGTTTGCAGCGGATCATCTTCACTTATTCTAGGAACAAGCTCAGCAGCAAACGAAGTCCAATCATCCTTTATGGAAAATGAAATAATATTGTATGATGAATTCAATGATGTGGTCTGCCTCAATGAACTAAACGAAACATATCCCACATATTATGTGGACACACCATCATAATATTCAGGCTCCGCTGTTTCATTAGACTCCTTAAAAATATGAAATACAGAATCTTTTTCATATACCTCATGCATGAAGATTATATTTATATCTGGATGCTTTCTGATGGTAACAATGCGTATTAAGAACCCACAAAAGTCATTATACCAATCATCTGGAAGATGCAATGTAAAGGTGTGCCCACTGTCATCGGTATCATGGGGATGACATGGTGTAAATGAGAACCCCCTAGAGAACCTACCTACAAACCCCTTCGGAATCTGATGATGAAGAGCAACAGTGATAAAGTGATCTTCAATAGCATTTCCCTGCCATGGAAAATATATTCAGTTATGATTCTTATGTTTAGGCTCTTTATAATAAAGATTTGAAATTTAAACGGTACGAACAGCCAAACCTGCAGCACCGAGTCAAGTAATATATCACCACCACCAAGTTTGTCACACCAAAGAAGTGAGAGTTTCCACAACCATTTACAGTTTGAAATATCTCCAAAGCTTTCAAGTGACCAACAACCATCTGCTAAGACAACAGCTATACTTGATGGGAGCTCTGACAGTTCTACAAGTTCTATGCAGCTTGACACATTGAGCCATTTGAGCCGAGGAAGTCGAAAAACACTAAAATTTAATCGTGAGAACTTATTTCCTTTCAGATTGAGTTCTTGCAAATTGGGCAACTCCCAAACATCAGAACCTGTTGCTTCATCTGCCAAACCACACCAACTGAGATCCAACTTTCTTAAGACAAGCTGTTGCAAGTTGTGAGAAAGCCATAACCCTATGAGAGGTAAACAAGGATCATGTAAACAACCTTCTTCCACATCAATCAGGTCCACTCCTGGTATATTACCTTGTGTGTTATCCAAATCAAAGTGTCGTGAATGGTCTATGTTCTGTTGGATCTCTGAGAACTTCAAAAGTTGAGGGCACCATAATAATGAAAGGATCTTGAGGTTCTTTAGTTGGGTAATGGGTGGTAACACCTTAAGACCATAACAATATTCTATAGATAAGAAAACAAGTTTTTCCAAGCATCCAATCGATGCATGAATCTCTTCTAAATTCAGACAAAATTCAAGAATCAATCTTTAAAGATTCGGAAGTCCATCAAAATCTGGTGTCATGATTAGCTTTGATAAACAAGAAAGTTTCATTATCTTCAAATTTGGCAGCAACTGTTATATACACGTCAAAAATGTACAATGGTGTTAAACCTTTTATACAAAAATCAGGATATATCATATATATAAATAGTAAATACCAAGGACTACTGGATTACAACAACTAAGTTGCTTACTGACACCAACAACATGTTACATAACTATGTGTTCTTATCCATATAACTACTTAAAATTCTCTCTCTAGATTAGTCAGGTCTATAATTCATCATCAACATTGTTTTCATTTGATAACTAGATAAACAATAAGAATTACCTTACTACCCTCCCAAAGTTGTCTTTGAAGGTTGTAACCCAATAACAGACAACGAAGCTTCCTTAATGAAAAGTTAGTAGGCAATGGACTCGCAATATCACCTTTCCAATCAATCCACCTAAGGTTCTTCATCTTTGCAACAATCTGAGGAAGGTGACGTAATCCATCAGCCTAATTGTTTTCAATTCTTATTGCTTCAATTGGACCAAGTTCCTGTGATAGAGGAACAAGATGGTATATATATATATATATATATATATATATATATATATATATATAGAGAGAGAGAGAGAGAGAGAGTCAGGTTCTTTTGAGAAACAAAAGATTTGTAAGAACTTGCGAACTCATAATCAACTCATCATTTTTCCACACTAAAAACACCAATCTTCTCCGAACAGTGCGTCTAAGCCATATATATATATATATATATATATATATATATATATATATATATATATATATATATATATATATATATATATATAGAGAGAGAGAGAGAGAGAGAGAGAGAGCCAGGTTCTTTTGAGAAACAAAAGATTTGTAAGAACTTGCGAACTCATAATCAACTCATTATTTTTCCACACTAAAAACACCAATCTTCTCCGAACAGTGCGTCTAAGCCATATCTAGGCTCAAAAAAAGATTTGACGATTTTTTTTGTATGACTGCTGATGAGCACAATTAGCAGTCTGTACAACTGTTGATTGTGCATACATGCAAATTTCGAAAATAAATAAAATAAATTGTCATTTTTTTAGCCTAGATATGTCTTAGAAGCACCATTTGGAGAAGATTGGTGTTTTTGGTGTTGAAAAATGATGAGTTGATTATGAGTTCACAAGCTTACACATTTTTTTAGTTCTTACAATAACTCAACTCTATATATATATATATATATATATATATATATATATATATATATATATATATATATATATATATATATATATATATATATAGAGAGAGAGAGAGAGAGAGGTAAGTTATATTGAGAACACATAAAAGGTTGAGAACACGAGAACAGTCCATTTTTGTTAATTTTTCAAAATTATGTCCTTAAAGTGTAAAAGGTTAAAATACGTTTATTCCCTTAATTTATGCAATATTAAATTAGGGTATTTCTTATTTATGCAATATTAAATTAGGGTATCTGTTACTTTTAATTAGACTGATAACACATATCCCAATTAATGGTACCTACCTTCTTCATCCCCAAAATATCCGTCTTACCTCCTTCATCCGTATTATTCCCTTCTACTTTCATAAGTTACAGTACAGTTTCAAGGACATAATTTTCTTTGATTCTCCGATGATTTGCAAGAATCTTTAAGTTGGAATTGGGGGATCCATCTACATCAGTTTACTTCACATTACCTATCAATAATCCCGTGTTTTTTGCGATTCGATGATATGCGACACGATGTGAAGCTTGAACATTGGGATTCTTCAAGATTACTTGCGTATTGTCGTTGAAGATCGTCGATATAAAAGTTTATGGAGGTCGAATTTGAAGGAGTGTATGCAGTCGGGAATCGCACAAGAGGTAAGTTCCTTTCACGTTCAATGTTTACATTTTCTTTTTCTTTTTTAATCATGTAGCTCAATTTTGTATACTTTCTATACAATTTTTTATATGAGTTTGCAATGTATGCTTTTGATTTTGTCAAACGGTTCATGGAAGATTATGACCTATTTTCTCCTCTATATGTTCACTGTTAGCCTTTTTTTTTAATCAAATTAATCGATTTGCAAAAGCATGAATGATGTTACTGGCATGAAATTGTTGTTAAATTCAACTACAACTCATCAATTCAGATGAGTTTAGAATGCAGATGGTTTGATTAGGTAAATATTGCCACGGGTCTTATTAGCCCTTATCCCACACTTATGTGTTACCTGCTAAAGTGCTTGAATTATATTGATTAACCATAGATTCCATTTACATGTAGGTTATTTTTGTTTTATTAAAATGTTTCAATTTGCATTATGTTAATTTGTGTAGTTAACAGTAAGATTAGCCTTATGTCTTTGTTATCATGTATGCTATTATTTGCCCTAATATCATGCTTATGTGTTACATGTTAAATCGTTTTCCCTACATTTATTCACCCTAGATTCCATATAATTCTATGTTATTTCTGTTTTATTCATATGTGTCAATTTGCATTATGTTTGTTGGGGTAGTTAACAGTAAGATTAGACTTATAATTTTGTTATCATGTATGAACTACAATAGGACGCATGAAGAGTGAGCGTATCAAAAACACATACTCACTAATGAAATACAAGAATGATCCCTCAAACCCAATAATAATAGATATCGATGTAGATGCATCTGATTCTATCAGGATTACCCCCATACCAACCATTGCTAAAGCTGGAGTTATGACTCAAAGGTCAAAATCCAAACCTGTTTCAACTGTCAAACCAATTCACAAAGAAGGTTTTTTTTTAAAATTAGTTATCACACTAAAAAGCGTATTCTTCATGTTTTTTGATTATGCCTCACTATCAATACAAGGTCAACATTCCAGACGTAGTGTTTCTGTTCAAGTGCTTTATGAAAATCGTTCAAAGCAGAAATTTGATCCAGATTCCAATTCCCATTCACCCGTGCATGGTTACACAAAATCAGGTAGCTCATTAACTCTGTCTTTTTTAAATTGCTAGTATAATTCATTCATCTTATTTACTGTTGTTTGACTGTTGTATTGTATTTTCCACCAAAAAAGACACAGATATTAGAAAAATGTTGTTTACGTCTAAAGAGAAATAGCAGCCATCACATGATGAATCAGATTTTGAAGACCCAAACCCATTCATCAACCAAAATAAGAGGAAATCATCTCCACTTGTAACATACAAAGTTGTGCAACATCAGGAAAAGAAAGCTAGAGCAGATGTGGCCAACCCTCAAGCATTTAAGGCAAAAGTTAAAGTCAAGAAACTGGAGAACAGAAAATCAAAGAAGGGAGTTCCTGTGGGTATTCCAACACAACCAAGGCGAATACATATTCGTACGTCACCAAAAATATTATTCTCCACAATGCACGGTCTGACGAATGGACAGAAGGAGTATTTATCATCCATTGGATTTGGTCCCCTTTTAAATATAAAAGTAGATGGGTCGGCATCACGAATTGGGTACTATGCGGTCAACAACTTTGACCCTGAACGCATGGTACTGAATGTCGAGCGGGGTGAGATACCAATCACTAGGCAATTGATACATGACATGTTGGGTCTCCCTCTGGGAAATATCAATATCAATTCACTAAAGTTCAGACCCGCTGAAGACAAAACTGTTGATTTGTGGTCTGCACAGTTCAAGTCAGAAAATGATATTAGGCCCAAAGGCGTACAAACGGCGATTTAGAGATTAAAAGATGTTGGGTTATTGTTTAAAGTCAATTTTTTGGTTCTCATTTGTAACACCCTTGGACAATCCAAGAGCATGGGCACATGTGATGTATCAATGCTTTCAAGGGTTTCAGAGGATTTAGATTTAAGCGACATAGATTGGTGTTCATACGTGTTAGAGTGTTTGAAAAATACAAAACATGCATGGAATTCTATGAGCGATACATCTTACTATGTTGGACATATTGTCCTATTGACGGTACCTATCCTACAACCTAACTTACTACATTAATTCTACTTATTTATTATTGTCTTAGTCATTTATGATTACAATATTACATCCTTAATGACTTATTGACAACTCCTTGATCACTAACGATTTAATCATCTTTTTTTTAACATATAAGCTTATATACCTGGAGCATGTTTCATGTGATGCGGTTACGATTGATTGTGGAAGACCTGCTATATGTTTCTGCGATGTGGAGACCATGCACTTACATGAGGAGTATGAAATCAGAAATGGTGGAATTGGTTCTGGTGAACTTCAGGATCCTTACATACCACACGATGACAATGCCGAAAATGTCAACTCGGCGAATGGATCAGTTGAGGTTAGAAAATTTCCGCATCATTTTTTCATATTTACCACATATTACTAATCACTCATAATGTTTTCAGGAATACCTTTCCACCATTGAAAGTATGTTCAACAAGCTAGTTGAGGATAATCATTTGTTGCACTCAAAACTTGTAGACGCAATCGAAAGGCATCCTCCGGTTTGTGATTTCTACGAATGGCAAGTTAAGCTCAGAATTTTCCTTAATGAAGAATCCATGAAATATGGAGGTGGCAGTTCTACTCATGCAGACAGTGTCGGGCCTTTATCCCAATGGTGGTTAGACAACGCAGAACAAATTACCAGGTCCTGTCAAATGGCAGAAAATTCTGTTAAATCGTTCCACAATTCACCCTTTCCAAACTGGAGCATCGGGATGACACAGGAGTTTGCTGATATCATTAGCAATTCACCACTGAAAGATATCATGAAAACTCCAAAAGACCAATGTCCAAGTCCTCTTCCATTATCAATTGTTCCTATTCACAGTGATTACGGTGTTGTCCGTGCAAGAGAGTTAAGGCCAAGAAATAAGCCCCTTAAACTACGTTCCCCGTTCATTGTACGGGCAGTTGACATAACTAAACGTATATCACGTGCTCAGAAGGACCTATCTAAATGGGTTTTCTCAACACAAGGTCATCCAAGGTATATACAAATTTATACATAACGGATAGAACAAATTTTTTTTTTTACAAAGATTATTTAAGTTTTCACATGTTATTCTATGCAGTGACGAACTTTTCCGGACTTGTGCTGGTGTAGCTGCTGAACGCTTTCACATGGAAAGCTTTTTCCCCAAATGTGAACTTTTTGGACACGTACTAGATTGCTGGAGCCATCTGTTAAATTTCGATGAAGACTTGCGTTCCAATTTATTTCCTCATAGACTATTCGCCACTACCACGTTAACGGTACAATATTAATAATCATTAGCATTCATTAACAATGTCATAATATAATCTTCTAAGTTTTGCACATACATGACTTCCACATTCTCACATTACACCTTCAATTTCATCTTCATATTACACTACTCACAAACATTGTTAACTACCGCTGTAATTACATCATTTATTTTATTCACAGAGTTTGTATCTCGAAAATACTGTGTTGACAGAGGAAGATCGTCTGAAATTTTTTTATGAAAATTTGAGCCTATCCATTGACGATTTTGATGCAACACTCCGCGATGTGCAATTAGTATGCTTATATACCCACATTTCATATAAGCAGATTGTTTTTTATTATTTATTAGATCTTGATGTAAGCTTTAGTGAGTGCATTCACAATACCAACACTTAATTATTTTAAATCATATTCTTGGTATTTGTTTCAGCTATTCCTGCCAGTCGTCCGTGATTTTCATATTTTCCTTGTCGTACTCGACTTTCAACAACCAGCCTTTTGGATCATTGACAACATCAAAAGAGATGACGACACCCAACACACATATGGTCTTCTACCAGATATCATTGTAATATACTAATACAGATTGCCATTTTTTATATATATAAATCAATTATTTTTAACATACAATCCTATATCATTTCGAGCATTCATACATGACTCAATACTTGCGGTCTGTTCACCATCCAAACGCTAAAGCCTTTTCACATGTCCCACGACAAATACCCCAACTAACTTGGTCAACAGTAAACAATACCACTGACTGTGGTATTTTTACTATGCGTCACATGGAGACGTTCATGGGTGGAAACATT
Source organism: Lactuca virosa (assembly GCF_052849685.1). NCBI lineage: Eukaryota > Viridiplantae > Streptophyta > Magnoliopsida > Asterales > Asteraceae > Lactuca > Lactuca virosa. Next base: position 83,598,514 of record NC_136433.1, on the reverse strand, counting down.
AGAGATTTCAAAACTGGATTCAAGTCAGAGTCGCTTGCACAGGACAATCAATTATCTAGACTACGGGTCATCTATCTTTGCAAAATATTAAATTCAGACTACAACCTGCTGAAGGATTCAATCCTTCATCAGGTAGCAGAATTCCAAAAGCTGACTGCATCTAATCGAAATCAACTATTGAAGGATGTTGCAACCAGGATACATGCCAGGCTGATCGAATTTGGTTAAAGAATGTTGGGTTAATAAGACTTTTTTGTTTACCTTCTGGAAAGAATAATATGCTATTTACTTTTACTCTATTATGTAGATGGCTCAATGCAGCAAACATGTCACTATTTTGTTTTTTGATTATGTACCTCCCTATTGTCTACATATTATATTAAAATGTAGTTTCTAAATCTTACATGAATGTCTCTTGTGGTTATTGTTAATCGAAACTGTTAATCTTACATGAATGTCTCTTATGGTTATTGTTAATCTTACATGAATGTCTCTTGTGGTTATTGTTAATCGAAATTGTTATTAATTTATATAATTTTACTTAATTACTAACAACCCCACTTAATTTTGTAATTATCAATCATAAATGATGTGCCTACCCAATTTACACATCAATACACATGTACCCTGCATAGCCTTTTCCTTTTTCATTTTACTCCAATAAACCATACAGACCTCCACCATTCTACAAACTAACATACAAAAAACAAAACAAATCTTACAAGCATCAAAACATATGATCATACATGATAGACGTACATAATCAACACACCCATCACCATCTACGTAAATACCATGGCTGTATACAATCATCACAAACATCATCATCATCATACTATCTCGAATACATTGCATCAAAAAATTATCTGATACAAAAAACAAAATCAACAAACAAAACAAAATGATGTTATTCAATTTAAAAAAACCCAAATGCAAATGTGCAAACATAAGTCAACAAATTATTAATGATAAACAAAACCATCAGTACACTAACAAATATTCTAACTACAATTGGATTTCTCACGCGCAATTCTTACTTTGCAAGTCCTCCAATTATGATTCACATATAAGTTGCATCCTGTGCACTTTCGTGAACCACTTTTTGAAGATGCAGCTGCCCTTTCCGCTGCACTAACCATCTGTTTCTTAGTCCCACTCCCTTTGTTATGTATCACTGGTGAGATATTAACTTCAATTTGTTCTGGAATACTAACCCCAAATAGCCTAAACACAACTTCATCACTATCATCAAAAGCAATAGTATTAACCGGATCTTGCTCAAACACCCTCCTCATCGCACGTGTTGTCTTCACAAAATCTTTTAATTTTTCCTTATCATTCTGAAGACGCTCCAGACAGTACTCCATGTTACTATATGCTTCGGTTAACAATTTAAAAGTTTCATCTTCCATTTCAGCAAGCCCATTCTTACTGACCCACAAATGGCTAGAAATAATATCCCTTCTCCACCTCCGTAGAATATATTGCTCGGGTATCTCCTCAATGTGATTATTCTTCAGAACTGCAAACACATGTCGACACAAAATACCCATTCGCTTGAAGAGTTCGCATGTATAATTTATTTCCTTTTCTGGCAACTTCAGTTCCACCTACATCAAAATTTTAATTCATACTTTAGACACATTTTTTTAAAAAACATATTTATTTGTTTAGATTCGTATAAACATTACTGATGCTTTTACAATCATTTGAATTTTAGGAACTAACCTTACACTTTGTTTGAAGGGTCCAGTTAATGGTTTGGTCTAGGCTTTCATTGTATTAGTTCAGTATGAGTCGTTAATGCATTTTTTGGGTTGTTTATGTGTTTACGGTCAGGAAGTGTGTTTACGGCCGTAAACACGTTTACGGCCGTAAACCCAGTTTGCGGTCCAGTCTTGTATATATAGTAGAGGTGTAGGTCTATGTGTCGGTTGTTGATGCCATAGTGTTTATAGATCATTCCATCGAGTTGTACCTGACGTTTTTCTGAATACAAACATGTGCAAGCTCGATTTCTTTTCTTCTTCTTCTTCTATTGTGATTGTTTGTTGCTTGATCATTGGTAAAGATCCTTTTCGGGACCTTACAATTGGTATCAGAGCAAGAACCGGTGTCAAAGCTTCATTCAATCGAGATTTGGGCTGCTTAACTTGACATTCTTATCATTTGAGATTGGTTTTAGTGTTTTCGTGGTTAAAGGAACTGAATCTACTGCAAAAAACCATGTTTTTGAAGACCTTCTGGGAGTTTACTGCCAACCGTAAACCATGTTTACGGTTGTAAACTCAAGAACTTGAACAACCGTAAACTGTGAATCTTCAACAACCGTAAACTAAGCTTCAATAACCGTAAACGCTTAAACCGTAAACATACAAACCGTAAACACATCAACCGTAAACCTAGTTTACGGTCGTAAACACCTCAACCGTAAACCCAGTTTACGGTCGTAAACAGCTCAACCGTAAACCAAGTTTACGGTCGTAAACTCTTCAACCGTAAACACAGTTTACGGTTGTAATCTTATCATCATCAACCGTAAACTCTTTTGTGACTTTAATTTGCTTTAATTTCAAATGGAATCTCAAAGTCAAAATCATTTTCATGAACTTGATACTGTCATGGGCACTACTACGCGTATTCCAAGATTAATGTCTGCTGATGGTTTTCCTGAGTGGAAGTACAGAATTGAAAAATATATTAAAATGAAGGATTTCAAAGTCTGGAGAAGCATTCTTAGAGGCCCTGTTAGAATCACTATGACAGTTGGAGGCCAAGTGATTGACAAGACTGTTGAAAACTACACAGATGAGGAATTTGAGAAAGTTGAAGAGCAGGAAAGGGCTTTAGCCACTCTAACCATAGCATTATCTCCTGATATTGCTCAAGGTTTCCAAGAGTATACTTCAGCTAAGGATTTGTGGGAAGCCCTAATTGAGGTATATGAGGGCAATGAAGATATGAAGGAGAGTCGCCAGGACATGTTGAGACAAAAGTTCAACATGTTCAACTACATTCCAGGAGAGACTCTTGAGGCTCAGCTGCAGCGGTTCACAACTCTCACCACTGACATGAACATATCTGGGAAGTGATATTATCAAGTGATAACAGGCAATCTGAGTCTGCGTAATGTACCCAAAATTGAATTGTCTATGCTCTGGGTTTGATGCGTTGGTAGGCACGAAAGATTCTAAATGGACATGCCTAGGCAGAGTTGAACTTAAGGAATTCATAGACTTGACAAATATTGACCTAGTTAGATCCGTTTAGCCTGACAATACGACGCTTGGATAGGTTGAGCAGGGAGATATATATGGGAATATACTGGTCACATTAAAGAACCTGTACTTGGAACCGTGGATTAACTTTTCCTCGATGTGCGGATTTTGTCCTTAATTCCGGTATTGATGGGGTGACTGGTGAATTCCGATAAATTAGGTCTGTAGAAAATTGTTTTCTCTCTATCTGTATGTTAGTCATATGTTGCTTCCTTTGCGTGATCGAGAGATCCGACCTGGACTGTAACATATGCAGCTCTATTTCTCTGCATCCTCTATCTATGCAATTCTTTCTATCTGTTAGCCATATACTGTCTCCTTTGTGTGACTCACAATCCGACCTGGTACACAGTATATGCATCATTCTTTTTCTCAATCCCTCTAAAATTTCAGTTAGTCATACGTTTCACTCTCTGCGTGATTGGAAGAGATCCGACCTGGGTGTATAGCATATGCATTCTAAATCTATCTTCTCTCTCAATAATTGTCTGCTCACCCGATGTAAGGAGTATTCTGGAAGTCCTTGATTACTGGAGCATATCAGGAAGTGGGAACCATGTTCTAGTACATTTAAAATTGAACACTTACAGATTGTCTATAGATCTCGCTGCTCAATTTAGGTGGACAACAATATCCCTGGTCGTCGTCAGCTGAATGGTCCTTAAGAAATATTATCTAGGAACTTAGGATCACTCTGTCTTGTAACTAATGGTTTGTCCTAATTCTGTCACAATTTTTCGTGTTTAAGTGGACCACAATATCGGCGATCGACCAGACAAAGACGTGAAGATAAAAGGTACCGACAAGTGGATTAAGGATGTCTAACAACTTTGATCCCAGTATCACAAGATAATTTTCAGTGAATTTTGAGATAAATTTTGTCTGTGTTTATTCTTATTTTATTTTTATTTTTATTTTTATTTTTATTTTATTTTATTTTTATAATTGTCAAAATTTTAATTTTTAAATCTTTTAATTCTTAAATTTTAGAAATTAGTTTATTTTATTTTTAGTTTAATTTTAATTTTACTTTTATTTTAATATCCTCAAAAGGTTTTATGTTTGAAAATTTAATCGGGATTTGGACTGTGCCTTACACTGCGTGGGAGACAGGTAAAAGTCAAGGGAGGTATAAAAGGAGGAGTTTACTGCTGTAAACCCTTTCCACCTCCCATTTCTCCCTTTACAGCCGCAAACTCTCTCTACTCTCTCTCATCCTCGAAAAATTTTTGTGAGATTCTGCAAAATCAGTTTGTCCACATCGAAGGTATGTTAAAACCGACTGAGGATATGTGTTTTGTTCATCGATTCGACTAAAACTGGAGGATTAATCTAGGTTTTACTGATCGTCGGCGTTTACGGTTTGGGGAGGGTTTACGGTTTGAGCTTACGACCGTAAACAGTCTGGGATTACGGTCTGGATGGTTACGACCATAAACTCCTTTTGAGTTTACGACCGTAAACTCAGTTTACGGTCAGGTGACCACTGCAATGGGTTTACGGCCGTAAACCCAGTTTGGACCGTAAACTCAAGTTTGACCAATATTGACCGTAAACTCAATCTGTACCGTAAACTCAATTTTGACCATGTTTGACCGTAAACTCAAATTTTTGATCAAAATATTTTTAAGGCCAAAATAAAATTGATTAATTAAGAAAACTTAAGGATTTAATTGTTTAAATACTTTGTTTTCTTACTTGGCCTGGTTTAGTGCAGATCAATGGCAAGTCTTAAGTTTGCTGACATGCATAACCTGGCAATTGTGTTGGATAACCCTCCTACTGCTCATGGAGATTTCAGGTCAATGATATACAGACTGAGAGAATGCTGTCTGGCCTTTGCCATCACTGTGAATCCAGTCATCTATCAGAAAAATGTGAAGGAGTTCTGGCAGACTGCTAAGATGAAATCAGACAAATGAGCAGTTTCCATTGAGGCTATTGTGAAAGGATGCAAGATCAAGATCACTGAGCAGTTCATCAGAGAAACATTGTTGATCAATGATCAACCCGATTTTCCTACTGAAATTGGGATTGATGATGTACAAAAGATTCTCAAGAAGATGGGGTATGAAGGCATCTACCCTCCCACGGTGAAAAAGCTTCTACCACCCTACTGGAGATTCTTGGCACATGTGTTCGTGAGCTGTATCTCGGGCAGGAGATCAGGTGCTGATGAAATCTCGCTCAGGAACACAGGGGCAATTGTTTCACTGGCTGCTGGCATCAAATTCAACTTCTCAAAGTTCATATTGGATGAGTTCTTGGTAAACATCAACGCTATAAGCCGGGAGACCAGAGATGCATTCTTGTTGTACCCTAGGTTTATTCAGATGTTTATTGACGCTCAATTTCCTGAGATGGTCAAAGAAGGAGACAAGCTGGATATAAAGTCACTAGGCCCACACATGATTGGTCTCATTAACCAGAATCGAAAGGGCAAAGTCGTCTTCCAAGGATTACATCCTCTTGTGAAATTCGGAAAATTTGCTGAGATAAATGAATCTTCCGAATCTCATGGAATGTCTGACAAGGTGTCATCTGAGCCTACCTCCTCCGAGAGAGTCATTTTGGAAGATGATGTTATCACTGTGTCCGATCGTGCTGAAGAAGAAGAAACTCCTGCTATTCATGCTCAAGTAGCTGAAGAACATGAGCTGACATCTGTTCACATTCAAAGTAATTATGATGAGGAGTCTCCAAGGGGTAGAACAGAATCCGAGTTGTATGAAGACCTTGATCTTACCGGTTTCAATGACGATGAGATCCCTATCAACTTCGGTAGTAATGAAGATTTCATGACCGGTGTAAACCTCAACACGCTGCTTGACAATATCAATGAAGTTGCTCATCCAGCAACGGAGATAAGGGAAAATGAAGACGTTCTCGAAGCCACGCCTCCTCCTACCAATCCAACGGTGGAAATAGCAATTCATATGGTGACAGTGTCAGGGATTCCTCCCCTTGATGTTGTTTTACCTACATCTGAGCCATTGGAAAGTGATCACCCAACTACACAAGCCTCTCAACCTCCAACAAAAAGACGAAGCCTTGACCCTAGACAGGGAATTCCTGATTCGGGTGTACCTCAAAGTTTTACAACTCCACCAACAACAACTCCTGTTATCGTTTCATCTGAACCTGTCAGTGAAGGTCCTAGTACCTTCTTTGAAGCTGGTGGCTCTTCTTTCCCCACAGATTTCTCTCCTCCTAGGCCAGAGCATGATGCTGCTTCTTTGAGGCTAGCAAGGCATTTGGCCGAAAAACAATTCACAACGCCTCCCTCACGTGGCAAAGGAATTTCTATTGGGGGTGGCAGCTCAGGAGAAGAGAATCCTTCAATACTTGGACTTCAGAAGGAGATTGATGCTCTGAATCAGAAAAATATTGATTTGGATCAGAAAAATATAGAGTTGGATATCAAGGTTGCGGACCTGCAGACAGAAAAGTCGCCGAACTTATGGAAGATAAAGCTCTGAAGTCGAAGCAAATTACTGATCTTCAGACGCATTTCGGCTTGTTGACCGCCAGCTACTACGATCTTAAGAAGAAGCTGGAAGAAGATTTTGGCGATAAATTCAAGTCATCTGTTGATGAGCCAAAGATCTATCTTCCTGATCAAGATACTCTCATAGTTCCACAACCTACTAGGACGACCACCGAGGTTAACCGTTTTGAAAAGGAACCGGCTCAGGCTCCGAGTATAATGGCATTGAAACGCGCTAAGTTGGCCAAGTCAGCTGAAAAGGGTCAATTTCTATTCAAAAGGAGCGCAGATCATCATGCCCCTTGGGATCAACCAAAGATCACATTTACGGAGATGGGAGAACATCATTTCAGAGACGTTTATGGTGACAGGTCAGGAATCGTTTCGTGGGGATTCCATGACACCATGAATATGTGGATGGTTAGAAGAAAGAGCGGCAATACTGAAATGTACAAAGATGCTCACGATTTTCATTCTTTTACTAAGGTCGATCTTATTGAGCTGTCAAATGCTCCCTTCTCAAATCCATCAAACAATCCCAGGGCGACTCAGTTCAAAACATTTTTAGAAGATCAAGTGGCCAAGGGCTTCCCTTCAATGAAGACTGTCGAGTCAATCGTCAAGATTTACCCTAGCGTCATTGATCCCAAAACAAGTCAGCCACTTCGGTCAGTGATGTGGCCCGCTACTGCTCAAGTTAAGCAGATTCCCGTCCTTCAAAATTATCCAGATGGTTCTCTCGCATCCATGCAATATTGGGTGTTTAATGAATCCACAGCTGCTGTTGTCATCAAGCTTAAAGAAGATTGTATCCTCTTGTATGACAAGAGGGATTTGCTTCAATTTGGTAAGTGGGACATACATCAGCTCTCCATTCATCAGATCAAGGTGGCCGAAGACATTTTTGAGCCCGTTGCAAAGGAGTACACTTCGATGGTTGCTGAGATTATCGAGAAAGAGATGTGGAACGGAGCCATGGGAAAATCTGATGTGCTGGTGGTCGACAAAAGCTGAGTCCAAGCTAGCACCAAACCAAGGGGGAGATTGAAGGGTCCAGTTAATGGTTTGGTCTAGGCTTTCATTGTATTAGTTCAGTATGAGTCATTAATGCATTTTTTGGGTTGTTTATGTGTTTACGGCCAGGAAGTGTGTTTACGGCCGTAAACCCAGTTTGCGGTCCAGTCTTGTATATATAGTGGAGGTGTAGGTCTATGTGTGGGTTGTTGATGCCATAGTGTTTACAGATCATTCCATCGAGTTGTACCTGACGTTTTTCTGAATACAAACGTGTGCAAGCTCGATTTCTTTTCTTCTTCTTCTTCTATTGTGATTGTTTGTTGCTTGATCATTGGTAAAGATCCTTTTCGGGACCTTACATTGTTTTCACTTGTCTTCTTTTGTCCAAATGTGTAATCATTACTACCTGCCACCCGTTCATATTTTCTACACTATCAATTGAACAATTCCATGCTCCTTTGTATATCTCCTTTCGAACTTCTGCAAAAACTGTATTTGTATACACTTTCGCTGCATGTTGCTCTAATCCTGTGCCCATCCCAAATTTATGCCTGGTTCTCTTAGTTTCATTATCAAGACGACGTTGTGTGTTACGTTGTTTTCCAATTGCCGTGTCATAGTTCACCATGAAATACAAAAGGAAATTCCCATGATGCGAGTACTTATTAAAGAATGAATTCGCACTTTCAGACCTGGAAGTTGTTTTCATCAGTCCATGCATTGGCATGTCCTTAAAATAAGTGGGTATCCATGAAGTCCTCCTACGATACATGTTTTTAAACCATCGTTTATCTTGCAGATTGTGATTCTTCATCAATGACTTCCACGATGTTTCAAACTCAATGGGATCCATATATATATATTCCATACTAGTTTGTTGAAGCGTTTTCTGAAATCCGTGTTTTTCAAAACATCCCCGCTAACCTGATACACATCCATTTTAAACTTCAAATTACACATATATTTTAACAAATAAATGTACTTTCCTCAACAAAATTCAAATCTCATTACATATTCACCTGATGTAATTCAATTACCCATACAACATACCTTCGCCTGTAGTTTTTTCGTTATATGCCATAAGCATAGTCTATGCTTGGCGTTTGGGAATACAGCCTCAACTGCCTGCAGAATCGCTGGATCCTGGTCTGTTAACACCAATGTTGGTTCTTTTCCATGAGCTTTTAAAAAAGCTTCAAGCAACCAACAATAAGACTCTATTTTCTCATTACTAAGTAGGCCAGCACCAACAGCACCAACAGTAACAGATCTTTTGTGATTATCAATAGCTGTAAAAGGGACAAATACCATTCCATACCTAAATAATAATATTTGTCATCATTAATGACATTGTACAAACAAATTAATCCAGAATACACATCAACCCAAATAAAACGCAGCATAACACTTACTTATTTGTTCGAAAGGTAGCGTCAAAAGATATCACATCTCCAAACTCCTTGTAGAATACCTTATCTGTTTCATCAGCCCATAACATAGCATTTAACACGCTATCGACACATTTATACTCAAAAGAATAATCTGGATAAAATGTTTTCCTCTCATTCATTTTATTCACTACCAATTGCGCATCCTTGTTGTCTATAATGTTACCCAATTGTTTCCTAAAATTTTTGTAATCACTCTCTTCCGGACCAACACACTCATATCCACCTTTTAACGCAGCACGAAGTTTATACGCCTTTGTTGCACCCACGTTTGCTGTTGCTGCGCGTATAATAAACTCCTTGTCTTCATAATTTAATTTCCTAGCTTTTTTTGAATGTCTGCGCTCTTCTGTGGTATAAAGAGGGTGGTTGTGCAGCTCTTGAAACTCTCTAATTTGAAACTCATTTGTTCCAACACTAACACGTTCAAACTTTATCAATGCTCTACAATCCGTTACAATAAAGTTTGAATTCCTATGTTTCCTTCCACCATTATTTGTATCCATTGTATCCACGCTTCTATCTGGTATTTTCCCAGCGCGATTGCAAACAACATACTTTATCTTTATTGATTTGTCATGCCGAAACCTTGTAGTTGTGTTCAACCGAACATCAAACCCAGCATGTTCTGCATATTTTCTATACATATTGATTGCATCTGTTAGTGATTCGAATGTAACCTCATCATCAGGCATAAATTCTTTCGCGACACTAGGTTTCCACAGCTTATTAGATCCACCAGGTGAATATAGAATGCTATGGTTGACACTTTCATTTTCATCAGATTCCGTACCTGATCCAAACAGTTCCAACCAACTTATATTTATAAAAAATAATACTTTTTTTAAACACTAACCAGATTTCATTACCATCACAATCATCAAGACTTTGACCTGATTCATTGTCACTCTCATTTTCATCATATGTATCTTCGTAGCCACCTTCAACTTCTTGTGTAGCGTTATCTGTTCCACCACAACAAAATATATCAAATATTGACCTTATAACACTACCATTTTGTTATATTATTTATTAAACATTAACAACCACTGTTGAATATCAAATTCCATGACATAAAAAATTTGTGTTGCATAATAAATAGCTGCAAACATTAATGATGGTCTCAACATATACTCTTCAATGATTTCAATACAAGTACGAATACACAACAAATGGAATTCAAATCAATTAAATTGTATATTGAAACACTAACACTTATAGATACCCCAGTACAATCACAAATACGTTAAATCATTTGTGACTGCAACCATATTCAACAATGTTTCAACATAATCCCACATAATTCCATAAACAACAATTGTGTTCAATGATGATTGAAACAATAACATTTATAAATACCCCATCTTCCATCCCAAATACACTAAATCATTTATGATTTCACAGCTATTCATAACTGTTTCAACCTAAAACCACATACTCCCTTAAAATAAGCAATGATTCACATATAACCACGAATATGCAACTTAATGGAATAAAAAGTCTAAAATTGAAATAAACATAACTGTTTTGCCTGATAAACAAGACTATGCAACATATTTGAATAGGATTGTACCCACAAATGATTTAATGTAGTTGTGATGGAAAAGGGGTATCTACAAATGATGTTGTTTCATTCATGATTGAAAATAGTTGATTTGATTTGAACTCAATTTGTGTATATTTGAGGTTGCATTGAGATCAATGAATAATTCATTTTTGATTACAACTACATTAAATCATTTGTGACTACAACAACATTTATAGATACCCACAATTCCATAACAACTATATTAAATCATTAGTGATTACACACCTATTGAAATATGTTTCAACGTAAAACAACATAATTCCATAACTCAAGCAATGATTCATATATAATCAAGATTACACAAATTAATGGAATAACAAGTATATACTTGTCACTGGTAAATTATATATGTACGTACAACACCATATAATCATCATTGAATAAGGGTCTAAGTGTTAATCAACCTATTCAGCTATGATTATCATATTACAGCATCTAATTCCCATACAACATCTAACTCAATCGATACTGCTTTTACTGGTACTATACATATACTTCACATCTGTATAATTCATCAGCATAAATCAATTCCATCGAATTGAACAGCTCTATTTCGTTTTAGCAGAAACTAACAGTCATTTTTCGTTTCACAATATGATTACATTCAAATACTAATTTCTGAAATCAAGCACATGTACCTTCACCTTCATCAACAATATCGATCAGTGAATTGAAGTAACTTTCATAGCCATAACAATCCCCACATCCGGTGTGCTTCATCGCAGCCGAATTCAATCAACGAATCGTAATTTGATTCCAGATGACGACAACAGTATTGATGTAATATTTTGCAGATTTTGATTACACGTTTGATGCCGGCATTATGGATTGCAGCAATAACGAATATGGTTTCAATAACTTTTATCCAATTAACGTTCTTCCTTCCTTCTGGCTTCAATCATGGAAAAAGTCTGTTACGTGTTATTAAATACGTTTATGTTATGTTTATGTTGCCTAATTACTGTTCACGTAAGTATACACTTTCCTATTTTTGACCCTTATGAAACGATTGGCCCACATTTGTTCTCGCGTTTCTTAACCTTTTAGTGTTCTCAATATAACTCATCCCTATATATATATATATATATATATATATATATATATATATATATATATATATATATATATATATGGGAAAAGTGTATACTCTTAAGGATTTATAAGCTTAGATACCCAAACCCACTATAATCCGTCATTTTGTTTGATATATTCATTATAATGTTCTTAAACTTCAACCCATAAGTTGATTTGCTTTCAAGATTTTCGAATTTTCTCTATTATCTTCCTCTTACATCACATCTTTTTGCCGAACACCCACTAGGCTATATATATTATGGTTGAAAATGAAAATTATGTAAGAGAAAAATAAATATGAAATTTATAAAAATCTTGGAAGTAAATCAAGTTAGAAGTTGAATTATAAGAACATTGAACAATTACAATATATATATATATATATATATATATATATATATATATATATATATATATATATATGATACTAAAAGACGTAGTATTGTGAGTTTGGGTACCTAATACCCTTAAGGGTATATTCACTTATATATATATATATATATATATATATATATATATATATATATATATATATATATATCATGAGAAGCTAGCTTTAACATTACCGTTGTTGCGTCCATAACACATAGGTTTACAACATCTTCCTCCTTCCAAACTCTACTATATTTTTCTGGATTACCAGGGTGTTCCCCTCTAACAATGTGGTGTGCCATTTCTTGCACCAGATCATGCATATCAAACATTCCATTCGAAATAGTTATGAGAGTCTTCTGCACCAACACCTTTACTCCTATAACGGGATGAAAACCACAAGCATCAAGCATCTCCATAGCCCTATCTTTCTTCTCCCACCTAAAAAAACATGCAATATCTAGGAACAACTTTTGCTCAACCCCTGTAAGTCCATAATAGCTGATTTTTAGCTTTTCCAGAATCTTATCATGTGGGATTTCTTTCAATCTAACCAAAGCACTCCTCCACTCATTTATGTCTTTGTCACATAGAAAACAACCAAGAACCTTAAGTGGTAATGGGAGCCCATCAGCATACCGAACCACCTCTTTTGAAAGAACTCCATAATCGTCCATAGGTATCTTATCCCGGGGTGCATGCTTGCAAAAAAGCTGAATAGCCTCATCATCACTTAACAAACTAATATTTTGTATAACGTCTACCCTGTGAGCAATTAATAAATGCTCATCTCTTATCGTAATTATTATCCGGCTTCCTTCACCGAACCAATAGTGTGATCCAGCGAACGCTTCCAGTTGGTCAAGTTGATCAACATCATCAAGAACAATCAAGACCTTTCTACAGCCTAACCTAACTTTTATCATGTACTTTCCTTCCTCTACCCTCCCTAGCACGACACTTTGTTTCAAAATACCCGAAAGTATGTCTTCTTGCAATCTTTTCAAACCATACTTGCTTGATTCCTCTCGAACATTTTCAACAAAGCGGCAACCATCAAACTCCCTAGAGATTTCATCATAAATAGAAGATGCGAGTGTAGTTTTGCCACCACCCCCAACACCCCATATTCCGATCATGAGCACACCACCTGACCCAATTTGTAACTTTGATGTCAAATATTTCACGCGAGCCTCTATTCCAACTAGGTTTCCATTCACCCTTGAAATTAGTGGATGCAACATCTTAGAAATTTTGCTGACAATTTCTTTGATAAACTCTGATTCATGCCTATACATTTGATATACAAGGATGATTAAAACATGCTCACAAAAGAGGTGATTTGTTTCATGCTCTTTAAACTAGGGAAAAAAAGTCCTAATTACCCTTTATATTTCACATGCAAATAGAACTTGTAAAGTTAGTATCACAAGTTGTTGGAAACAATTTTCTTGGGCAACATCAATTAGCTTCTACTCGCAAAAAGTAAAGCAAGATGGATTTGCCCTTCTAACTTGAAGTGAGGCATTAATTAAGGACATGATTAGAATTAGAACTCAATGAAGTATATCATATCTTATTTTGAGCTTATCCATAATACTATAGATCATATAAACTTCGTGTAATGCTACATAACTCTGGTTGCCATCACATGTACAAGAGATATCTTTTAACTTACCAAAATGATCATGTGATCTAGTCAAAGCCTCTGTTTATCGGCAACATCATCAAGAATAATTAAGACATTTATATATATAAAAAGCTTTTAAGGTACAAGTATAAATGTCTTGTAGACCACACATGTCTTTAGCATAAAATGTGTAAAACTATTGAAGAAAATTACCTGTTGACAATGTCCCACCCAGAAATGTTACTTGCATCCAGAAGTGCTTTTCTCCAAGATTCAACCTTGGTCTTGTGCTCCAGCTCATGTTTGAGAAATGCTTCTCTGTACTTCCGTTTTTGTTTTCTCAATTCAGAGGGCTTCATGCCATAAAATATGGGTATAACGATTTGGCATCGCTGATCCTTGCATTCCATGATATGTACAAGTTCATCTAAGCACCATGAAGAATCTGCATAGTTTTCAGAGAATATGATGACAGCAACTTGAGATTCTTCTATAGCCTTTACAAGGGATGGACCAATCAATTCCCCTCGAGGAAGTGTTTCATTGTCCTTGTAAGTGTAGATCCCTTGTTGTTGAAGAGCAGAGTAGAGATGATCCACAAAAGTCTTGCGAGTGTCTTCTCCTCTAAAGCTAAGAAAGACATCATATTTCCATGATTGAGAAGAAAAAGCTAGAGCAGAAGGAGAAGATGGTGATGAAGATGCCATGGATGTGTTAGGATAGAGTGTATGTAACTTAAGCACCACAATGAAGTGAAATGGAGTAAATAAATATAAAGAGATGATGAGACTGGGCTGCAGTAATAGGCGGCAGCAAGGGGAGGAGATGTGGTATATTCTTTTTCCCAAAATGATCAAAGAAGTAGCAAAAATAATGTTTTACAAGAAGTACTATAAACATGTTACTCTAATGAAATTCTACAAAATCATTGGACCTGGCGAAGAATTTGTTACCTACATAATAAACTAAATAATTACCAGCTACCAGCCCAGTTATATTTCATATTTTTGAAGTTTACATACTGGATTCTTTTATATCTTTTCTTTTTTATTAGTTGGTTGACTTTTTAAAAAAAAGTGCAGCTATCAACAGAACTGTATTCAATATTTTTAAACTTTAGACATTGGATTGTCTTTATAAAAAGTTAACTTTTTAGAGAATATACAACTATAAGTTGAGTTTTTTTTTTTCCATTTTTTAAGTTTAGATGCTGGATTTCTTTTCTCTTTATTTTTAAAGAATGGTAGACTTTTTAAAGATAATATAGCTATCAGCTGAGTTGTATTTACATATCTTTGAAGTTTAGACATTGAATTCTTCTTATCTTTTTTAATTGATTAGTTCTAATTTTAAAGAAAATACAGTTATAGCTGAGCTGAATTCCGTATTTTTGATGTTTAGACAGCGGATTCTTTTTATCATTTTTTTATTGGTTGGTTGACATTTTCTACATGAAATAGAAATACATTTATTTTCAAATATATGTGCCATCACTTTGTCAAGGAACATAAACAAACATATAAATTATATAAATTATGATTTTCCATCTTTTGTAATTAAAAAGCTCAAATAATTGTCACTAATTTACATTTTCCTGTGAAAACTTGTTTTGACATGTTCAACGCCTAACTTTGTGATTTTTAATTTTATATTTTCATTTTTCTGTAAACAGTTTTCGAACTAAATTACAAGTACTCACAATATAATTCAAAGACATAGATGTGATTAGATTTAGATATATGAAACATACAGCCTGGATTCTTTTACTTAGCTTGAGAATCAATAATTAACTCAAAGGGCAAGGAAGAAAGAACTAAAAAAAAAAAAAAAAAACTTGTACTTGTAACCAAACTTCCTGAGCATAGGCACGATATCTGGTTTCTTCTAGTTATCCCATTATGTGCGAATAAAGATTTTAGCTCTATATTTTCAAGAAGAAGTGCATAAGATGCATGCTTTGAATATCATGCTTGAAACAAAGACTAGTATACATTTTATTTAATGTTAGTCTCACAATTGGGTACCCCAAGGAAAACCCAACCAGTCTAAGAATCTCTAAAAGAGTATAGCTTTACTAAACTAAAATCAAATTTACAGACCAAAATATTATGTATCCAGCATATTGTTGGAAATACAAAAAAATATAAATAATCATCTCCCAAAAATTTCAACCACAATCACTTGTAATTTTATAAATATCCAAGCTATATTTTACATAAACCCTAGAATATATATATATATATATATATATATATATATATATATATATATATATATATATATATAGAGAGAGAGAGAGAGAGCTAGGTTCAAATGTTTCTAGCAACTATTGTGTGCATGAATGCACCAATAGGAAATTAGGAAAAAATAAATCATTAAATAAATCATTTAAGGGTATTATAGTAATCTTTGCATAGTTAATTATGATAGATCAACAACAATTCCTTATATCACGCAAGAAGCAATGATAAATATAGAACATTAGCCCTAAATCGATTTCACCGCTTCCCACCACCCCTGTAGATCGATTTCACCATTTCTCTCTGTCTTCTCTATTTGTTCCATATTCAAGCCCGAAATCGATTGACGAAACGAATGATATGTGTATGGCTGTTACAATTGTAGAAAGAAAAGAAAGAGAAGGAATGCAGAGATTGAATATGGAACAAATAGACTAACTGATCAATTTTCTTCATCGACCCTTTTCATCCGTCATCATCGTCATCATCATCATGTGTTGTCGCTTCTCCTTCTCCTTCTCCACCGTCGGGAAATCAATTTTAAAACCCTATCAGTAAGACCAACCACTTCACCAGTTTGTCATCGTCAATCAAGGAATCCCTACCCCTTTTAATGTTTGTTGTTATGAATATGAAAGACACATGCATTTGTGTTTGATAGCCGCAAGAAAAAAATCAACAACATTTCCCACTTATTCGAACCAATTACCAGGTGAGTATGGTGTGTGATTTATGATTCTTGAATATTTAATTGATTTTTAATTGGTTCGACTAACTGTTCTTGTGTATTAGTGGACGAATTTGATTTATAATCCATTTGAATAAATATCCCTAAGTTTGTAATGGTTGTTTTTAATTTAATTGACTTGGTTTTTTAGATTTTTGGGTTGTAAACAAGATTTGGTTTCGTTTGACAGGAATTGATGGCTTATTCAGGTGCAAGACAATTGAGGAGTACAATATTGCTGCTTTTGTAAGCATTAGCACTTTTCCCTTTTTGCCCTTTTCCCCTTTCTGTAAATCTAATTGTTTATTTCATGATTGCTTTTGTATGTGATTAATTTAGATGAATTCGATTAGTATGTTAGTGTGTTTGGTGTACTATATCTTATTGCATGTAAGGTGTTTGTGAAAATGTCTAAAAGAGAACTTGATATAATATATACAATTTGTTTGATCGGTGGGTTTGGATGTGCATTATATCATGATTGATTTTGTATATGATTGATTTTAGGTGAATTTGATTAGTGTGTTTAGTGTGTTAGTGTGTTTGGTTGTACTTTATCTTATTACATGCTAGGTGTATTCTAGCAGAATGTATTCTGCTACTTATATTTCACTTGACAAGATCTGATGTGTATATACATGCTTGTATGTCTTCAATAGGTTTTTGATGGACATAACCAAAGAACAAAACATAAACAATAGAATGAGAAAACACAATATTCTTTTAGAATGAGGTTAGTAACACTCATCAATTTGATGCCTATTATTCTGACAAAATTAGATTTCAATCTCCTTATTTTGTCAAGATAGGAAAAGTAAAAACATTTTGTGATGTATTTTTTGTCATATGGAAGAAAATAATATGATTTAAGTGTATTCTGTGATGTATTCTGTCAAAATTTATTTGTATAAATTCATTATGTCAGAATGTCTTTAAGAATGTTTGTTGACAAGTATATTTCCTTAACCGGTAATAATGAGTAATGCATGTTGTTCTTTTAGAATGCCTTCAAGAACGAATCAAATATTAATCATACCAGAGAAAGACTTGGAATGAAGTTAAAAAAAACAAGTATTGTGGCGATTAAAGCTATAACTAGCAGAATGTATTCTATGTATTCTGTTAGAATGTATTTTATGTATTCTGCCAGAATGTATTATATGGATTCTATCATGTTATACGTATTCTGCCATAATATATAAAGTGAGAGGAATTGCAAGTAACATGCTTTTAACCATTCTTTGTTTTTTTTTTTTTTTTTTGTATTTGTTATAGGAATGGATGGAATAACGGGTTGAAGGCATGATAGGAATAACTTGAATAATGAATAAAAGATTGATCACACTCACAATTTAAGAGTGTTGTTAGTTTTTAAGAATTTTATTCATTTTTGTTGATATTCTTTTTAGAATATGTATAATTATACTAAAATGTATAAGACTATTAGCCTGTTAGAATATGTAAGAATTTGAATTTAAGTTTGAATGTATAATAATATATTAGAATGTTGTTATTCTTCAACCAGGGTTCAAGAATTATGTTATTCTTCAATAATATTCTAACAGAATAAAATTCTGAAAGAACATCATTCTAACAAAAAAACATTCTGACAGAATAAAATCGGTTATGGTTACAAATTACATTAGAAATAAAATTGAATTAATATAAAAAAATCCAGATTTTTAAAATTAGAAGAATAAATTATCCCAAAAATCCGAAAATTTCCTTATTTAAATATAGTTGATTGTCCAAAATACTTTTATGCTGAAATTTGTGTGATTATATGGTACATGTTATCCCATTGTAATATCATAGACTCTCAGATCATGACCATTGATTATATTCCATCCGATGGTCCAGATCTATGCACTATGACACACAATAGATGTAAAAAACAAAATAACCTAGCCCTATATATATATATATATATATATATATATATATATATATATATATACACTAGTCATTTACCTGCGCCAAGCGACGGGTACAAATAGTTGTTTTAGCAATTAGTTTTTAAACGCAATTAGTTCTTTTGCGCAAATAGTTTACTACACCAAATTATTCAGTGTGTTAAAAACTCGATTCAAGACAATTTTAAAACACTTATATCCAACTCACCTGCACAATACGGTGGACGGTGGAACCGCGGGTGGGGGGGGGGGGGGGGGGGGGGGGGGGGGGGGGTTGGGGTTTACATAGTTACGTTTCAATAATAAGTTCCCTTTCATTGTTTATTTGTATTTTGGAAGTAGGTTGCTTTTATAACTAAGTTTTCGACTAACTCAAGCTTGACATTTTATATATAGTTTTATATTTTTGATACTATTTTTATTTTAACCATACTAATAAATGAAATCTAATCAATATTATTAATATATTATAAAAACTAATAAAAATTTATGTGAAAAATGTGAATTTTACATAAATAACTATAGTTGTTATGATGTATATGGTTTTAAATTTTCAATATATAATTTTTTTGTATAATATACAAATAACATGACAAAATAGATTCAACTTAAAAGACCATTTCATATTTGAACTAAAATATTGATATATAATTTGAATGAGTTTATATCAATTAAGAAGTTGATGCATATCCATATCCAAACACATCTTTCTTTTCATGTCTAAAACTACCAACTCTCACATTCAAATGAAAAGGCTCTCTTTTTCTCCATTGAACGAAAATTCACTCTTTCTCTTTATGAACTCATAATACATCATAATTGTCTTTTTCATGGCAGTAGCCATTTTGTCCACTTTCTTATCTCCCCTTACATTATATACTCCATGGGAAAGTCCTTTCTATGAGAACCAAAAGAAACATCAGGTTGTGAATGTTTATTTCGTAATTAAAAAACTATGAACTGTTTTTCGCATTAAAAAAATTAATAGATATAACAAATAAAAGGGACTATGAGTTGCCAATAATGTCACCATTTTATGTTCAAGAAATAAAAAATCAAAAAACAAATGCATACGTTAATTTACCAAATGAACCTTATCTACCTCCTATCCTTTTTACAGCTTAGTCGCATCTACTTCTACATGTGACGATAAAATGTCATTTTCAACCTCGACTTCATCTTCCCATCGATTGCTACCAGAAAGCACCACCTGGTAACTCCAATCGTATCTTGCTTTCAGCTCCATCAACCAAAACACCATAAAGCAATGACTTGCTAATAGTGATGTTTCTTGTGTTTAATGGTGAAAGTCCGGAAATGATATGAAAACAGAGATCAAACAAAAACCCAATAAATCAATTTCCCAGAAAAGTGTGTTTGATGGTGGTTGAAGAATGACGACTCTTGGTCATGGCAGAGACGTAACGGTAAAGGAGAGGGTGAGGAACAACGACCAGGTTTCTTTTGGGTCCAGGATTGTGATGATTGGACGTTGGTGTCTGGGATATATAGGGACAGGTCTGATATTAAGGACAAGGTGATGGTGATCGACAAATTTCAGATTCAAATGATGGATTCGACGCCAGAAGGCGGAGCCGGTAATGGTACCAAATTAGAAAAACAAAACCCAAAATAGGGAGGAACAGAAGAGAGTGTTGTTGTTCGCTTCTAGCCACAGATAGTGTGTTGGAGGCGGAGGTGGTAGTCGATGATGGTGGTGTAGGTGATAGTCCATGATGGTGGCGAGCATGGTACCTGCGGTAGTGGATTTCTTACTGTTGAATATTTGAGATATTGAAACTGATTTGGCATATTTGGTTATTTAGGGAAGCCTTTTTAGGGTTAATCATTTTATGATTCCCTACGGTGCCTTTACAGTAGAAGTTCTTAATCGAGCTCTTCTAAGGCATTGGTTTTATATTAGGCATTTATTTTATATTTATGGTAGATATTTATTGTTCCCTATAAATAATCATTAGGTTTACTTTTGGTGTAAGCTTTTTACCAGATTAGGGTTTTTCTCTGTACGTTCATCTCATAATCAATACATGAAAAACCTCTATCAGACTTCTTGCATATTGTGGTGATTGATTCTTGATTGTTCTTGATATTCCGCATTCGTCATCCCAGATTTATTCCTAACAAGTGGTATCAGAGCAGGTTCTTGTAGATCTCAGCGATTTTTGCAAGAATCGATCTTGTTTATGGTAATATTTTATCATGAATCTCACCTTGTTCTTCAAGTTTTGTAAGTTTTCTGAAAAGAAAAAGTCTAATATCTCGTTTTTATTGAAAAATCTTGTTCAGATCTGTTATCTTCTACTCAATATTTCATTTGATTTGTTCTTGAATCGTGTTCTGGAAGAAATTTAGAAGAAAATTTTCGTGTTTACTTGAAATTTTCGTGTTCAGATCCACTTTTTCTTTCTAAAATCCATCTCAGGTCTGTTTTCTCTCACAAGAAACCTTCTCAGATCTGTTTTCTCTCTCTAGAATCTTTATCAGATCTACTTTCTCTCTCTACAAGTTCTGTCATTTGTTAAAGATCTAATGGATAAAACGAATTTATTGTTTGACTCCATTTTAGAACTTGGATTAAAGGTTACTAAACCAATCTATGGTGTTAACAAAGTGACCATGTTTCAAATCAGTGGTCGATCTAGGTTGAATGATATTCCTGAGTTGTATAATCTTCTTGTTGATAAGAAAATATCTAGATACTCATATGTTAATTACCGTGAGTTAAGAGAGATTGAGAGAATAGTAGAACAATTTCGTATTATATATGAACATTTAGATCTGGAACATAAACAAATGTTGAAGATAAAAAGGGCTGAAAAAGAAAAAGAAGTTCATGTTGTTCTTCAAGTTTCTGAAGAAAAAGTGACTCCAGATGTTCTTGTTGAGGGGGAGTCAAGTGGTTCATGTGTTTCAGATGAGTTACAATCCGAATTTAGTTGTTCTGAAGATGAATCTCAAAGAAAATCTTTGGAAATCATGAAAGTAAAGGAGTTTTGTTCTATTGGAACAACAACAGATGATTTATTGTGTTCTAATGATATCTTTGAAGGATTGGTTCCCTACAGAAAGCCAATAATTCAAGATGTTCATATTTATCAAACTCCTAAGGATTGTGTTCAAAAGTCTTCAAATGTTCAGATTCAGAAAGAATAAAAAGTTGTTCAGATCCGAAATTTATATCTCTGAAGCCTAGAAATAAGAAAAGGAAGAAGAAGAGAAAGAACAAGAGTAAATGAAGAAAGTTTGGATGCCCAGGGTACAAGTTGAAAAAGCTGAAGTCAATAATGTTCAAAGAAAATTTCATTCAGGTGAATATGTTAAGAGTTGGAGAAAAGAGAAAATAGTGTTCGGTTGGTTTAATGAAGTTTTTGGAAATTTTTGTTTTCCAACTAAGAAGCAGATATTATTTTCAGAGAATGATAGATTTTCTTCAAATAAGTGGGTATGCAAGAAACCAACTTCAAAGTTGAACCTTAAATGGGTACCAAAAGTCTCATAAAAGTTTTGTCATTTACTAAAAAAAAAAAAAAAAAAAAAAAAAAAAAAAAAAAAACGATAAATGGACAAAAGTCTTGGTGAAATCTTGTGAAGATTCAGTGAAAAGGGAGAAATTTTATTGAAGAAATCAATTTCCATTGACTTTTATTTGTTGGAAATGACAAAAGGTGAAAAGGTTAAAATGATAAGGTGAAAAATGACAGTTTCAGCAAAAAGTAGACTGAATTTGTCTGTGTCCTGCAAAAGGAGGGTCAGATTCGGCACTTTGAAGGAATAAAGCGTTACTTTTGCACCTAAGACAAAAAGGATTACTTTCGAAATGTTGGGCCAAAACCGTTTCTTAGTTGATACTCTGGGAACCAGTTTTGTAACTTAGATATAAAACTTCAATTTGGCAATTGAACGCAACTGTTGTCGCTATCTTTCGTTGGTGAATAAAACGAACATTCGCTACTTCAATATCACCATTGTATCTGCCAATTATGTTCGGCAGTTCAGTGTTCGTTCAGGGCAATTCGTCGAAAAGCGAATCTCCTCAACAAACGAACTTCATCAACCAAAAGCGAACCTCAACATGAAAGTCAATGAAGCGAAAGTCTCATTCTTTGCAGTGGAATTGTCAAACAAGAAGTGAAAAGTAAAGAAGCGCACTTGGAACCGAAATAGACCGAACGAGACCGAACGTTCGGTCTATTTCGCTTTGGGTGTGTAATTAACGGATTCGGAGCGAACTTAAGGCCTTTCGGTCCATGTCAATTTGAAATCGGAGCCATAAGGAGCGAACCTACAATTCGCTTTCGGTCCTTGATTAGCTTTCGGAGCGAGAAGGAACGAATCTTTCACAGTCGACATTGAAGAATTCACTTTTGTTACTGAAAATTGAAATTGCATAAATGAAGGCGAAACTGCAATCGGAAATCTTGAAATCAACATTTTGGGTGTTGTTACCTATTTTCTTGGTCATGAACAACCCCAGCAAAAGCGAAACTGCAATCATTCATAAGCAAAAATCGGAGCTGAAATTGGAATCGGTATTGGAAAAACTGCAATCGGGATTAGAAGAAGCTTTGATCGGAATTTTTTTTGTTGGATTCAAAATCGTCGTTATCAGAAAGTGAAAACCGAAATTAAAATCGGAATTGATAATTTAGAAATCGGAAGTCTCGTTTTCAGAAACTGGATCGGAGGATTGTAAATGGATATTTAATTTTGACTTTCAAAGTCAAAAGATGTGTCGCTGTTCAATGAAGAAGATGACACATTTTACATTCTTGGTCCCCTCAACTTCAACGCTTTAACAATTCCAGTCCTCAAATGTTTACAGACTTTTCAGTTTCTACCTCTCGTTGGAAGATGCCACTTATTTCAACGCTACATTGAAGAAAATGGATTATATTTTCAATATTTGCCCCCCCCCCCCCCCCCCTCTGACTTTCAGCACTTCACCAGATTACTTTTGGTGTAAGCTTTTTACCAGATTAGAGTTTTTTCTCTGTACGTTCATCTCATAATCAATACATGAAAAACCTTTATCAGATTTCTTGCATATTGTGGTGATTGATTCTTGATTGTTCTTGATATTCCGCATTCGTCATCTCGGATTTATTCCTAACACTCACTGTGCATATCAAATATTAATGAAAACGGGAAATGATATCAGGGAAAGAGGCGAAGACCGCTGATATAAGAGAAGATAAACCATAAATGAATTTCTTTTTGTCGTGCCGAAATATAAGGCTTCAAAGAAGACTCAACAAGATCAAAGGACTTAGTCAAAATTACTGCAATGGCAGGATCAAATATCTAGGAATGTTGGTTTAATTTTGACTGATTCATTTGACCAGATAAGATTTAAGGCATAAACTTATTGTAAATATTGCAATAATATTTGTACCTCTTAAAATTGAGCATTTAGGGTTAAATGTTTATTAAGGTATATATATATATATATATATATATATATATATATATATATATATATATATAGGGTTAAAGATATGTGAGAACTTGCAAACTAATAATCAACTTATCATTTTTCAACACTAAAAACACCAATCTTCTCAAAATGGTACGTCTAAGCCACATCTAGGCTCAAAAAAAAAATTTTGACAATTTTTTTTTTCGAAATTTGCATGTATGCACAATTAACAGTTGTAAGACTGCTGATAAACATAATCAGCAGTCATATGGACTGCGGATGTGCACAATAAGCAGCCATATGGACTGTTGATGAGCAATCAGCAGTCCATATGACTACTAATTGTGCTCATCAGCAGTCCATATGACTGCTAATTGTGTTCATCAGCAGCGGCCATACAAAAAAACTAAAAACATCCGTCAGAACTTTTTTTTTTTAGTCTAGATATGGCTTAGACACAATATTTGGAGAAGATTGGTGTTTTAGGTGTTGAAAAGTGATGAGCTAATTATGAGTTCGTAAGTTCTCACATATCTTTTGGTTCGCACACTAACTCAACCCTATATATATATATATATATATATATATATATATATATATATATATATATATATATATGGGGATAGGGAATATACATTACAGCCCCACCTAAGCTTAGGTACTAAACTTCTAAAATATGTCGTTTTAACATGCTAAATATACCCGATTTGGTTTCACTTGGTAAATATATCATCCTCCATAACATTTCTTTCTTTCATTATCGTTTTACCATCTCTGTTTTCTTTCCTCAATTATCGTTTATTATTTCACCCAAGTGAACATTACTAAACCTTAAACTTAAACCCTAAACCCTAAACCCTAAATTTAAACCATAAACCCTAAACCTAAACTCTAAACCCTAAATCTAAACCCTAAACCTTAAATCTAAACCCTAAACCCTAAACCCTAAACCTAAACCCTAAACCCTAAACCTAAACCTAAACCTAAACCCTAAACCCTAAATCTAAACCATAAACCCTAAACCTAAACCCTACTGTGTCGATCTTGAATTTACATCTTGAAGTATTAATCGTGAATCCATTAACCGTAATCTTTATATAGTAAAACAATGTATTTTCAAGAGGTTTAGTACCTAAGCTTAGGTGGGGCTGTAATGTATATTCCCTTTTCCCTATATATATATATATATATATATATATATATATATATATATATATATATATATATATATACTCATTTTTAAAAGATGTGCCATTACTTTGTCAAGAAACATAAACGAATATATAAATTATGATCTTCGATCTTTTCTAATCATAGGGCTCAAATAATTCTCTTATTTACATTTTTTGTGAATAATTATTTTGACATGTTCAAGTTCAACACCTAACTTTGAGACTTCTTATATATTCATTTTATGCAAACAGTTGTTAAATTTAATAAAGAAATGCAGTAACCAAAATTACTATCAACTTAACCAAAATTACTGTTAGCTCAGCTATCAGCTAAGTTGTATTACCTGTTTTATAACTAACAACCTCAGATTCTTTCTATCTTCTCTTTTTTATTATTTGGTTGACTTTTTAGAAAAATAAGAATATGAAACTCATTTTTAGAATATGTGCCGTTATTTTGTTAAGAAACATAAACAAATATCACATATAGTGGATGCATCTCATAATCTTATACAGGTTTATATTTCATATGCATGTCTACCAAAAAGCT
Source organism: Lactuca virosa (assembly GCF_052849685.1). Lineage (NCBI taxonomy): Eukaryota > Viridiplantae > Streptophyta > Magnoliopsida > Asterales > Asteraceae > Lactuca > Lactuca virosa. The sequence continues at coordinate 83,572,581 of NC_136433.1, read as the reverse complement.
AAATAGCCTCCAGCAGTAATGATCCTTTTTCATCTCTGATATAGTGATCTAGTCAAAGCCTCTTTTGTTAATCATAGTGATAATGAGTAATGACTAATAAAATATTTGTATAAAAAACTTCCAAGCTACAAGTATAAATGTCTTGTAGAGCACACATATTTATTGTGATAAAAAGTGTAAAAAAAAAAAAAAATTACCTACTGGCAATGTGTTTGGCTCCAATCTATAAAGGTTACTTTGTTGTACTCTTCTCCGTATTTCCATATTCATTTACTCATTGCAAAGGAATCTACATCATAAAATATGAGCACAAAGATTTTCCCTCTTGTATCCTTTAACTTTATAACATATGCAACTTCATCTGAACACATGAAGAATTTGCATAGTTTTCAGAATATAGAACCATGGCAGTATCTGACTCTTAGATAGCCTTCCAAAGGGATGGACCTATCAATTCTTCCATTAGAAGTGTTTCATCATCCTTGTAAGTGTAGATCCCTTGTTGTGAAAGAGCTCAGTAGATAATCCACAAAAATCTTGCGAGTATCTTCTCCTCTAAAGCTATGGAAAACATCCTACATTCACAATTAAGAATAAAAGCTTGTGGTAGAAGTAGAAGTTGATGATGATGAAGATGTCATTGGTTAAATGTTGACTTGTTGAGATAAGAGGTGTGTGGTGTGGTTTGAGCACTTTAATAGATTGAACTTTATATTGGTAGATGTAAGTTTCCAAAAAATTTCAATTTACCAAAGGTTCAAAAACATCCTATCACTCGACATTTTCACTAAACCCTAAACCGTAAACCATATTCTACAATGCAGACAAGATTCCCTTATCTCCTTTTTCAAGCTATCCTAGCAATATAAAGCAGCTTCTAGGAATTAGATGTAGCACAAATTTATGCTAAACCTCAAGGACAAAGAGTTTCAAACTCCAAACTGCCACTAATTATTCTTATCTTTCACATGACTAATTGAACGCTTAACTTTGTTAAACAACAACATATAGTGGCCTTGTGGGTAGTTATTGTATCTTGATTTAAAACCTTTTGCATTGTCAACAGGATGGGCTCTAGCCTAACTGTATATAATTTTTGCCTCATAACTTTTATTTCAGATTTGGGGGGCTGGGCGTCAACATATATATATATATATATATATATATATATATATATAAGATTAACGTAAATATTCATGAGTGAGTTATGATTGATTATCCAATTAAAATAACAAAAATAAAAGGGGTATACCTGACACTAAGGTGTTGTTTATTTTGGAAGTGGTTAAATATCTTTTGTCTTTTTCCATGTTTGCGGAAGAAGACGTATACCCACCAGAAGGGAAAAGTGCTCAAAAAGTACTTTTGTAGAAAAACAAACGAGGCCTAAAACTCCAAGGGGCCATCCAAGTAATACAGCAATATATTAAGAACCAAACCTCTTAAAATGTGTTTGATTATTCTTGAGTGAGTTAGATGTGGTGTTTCCTTCTTTGACTTCTGCATCATGGCTAAGATGGATGTGTCAAAGATAGCATTTTTTTTTGTCTTTACCAAAAACAAATATGCAATCTTGGACACACCATTTTAGCCATCTACGCTGCTGAAATGTGTTGAAGATGTATTGCTCATGCCATCAATCAACATAGTGGTTTTGAACTTAGGTAGGCATTCACATCCTTCATTATGAGTTTAATATAATGGGAGTGGCTTCAACTTTTGTGCATGCTCATTGAGTAGGTGCTTGTAGCACAAATGTGGTTTTAAACCTAAAAGGAAGAAAGAATATAAGTATTATGTTACAGATGATCAATTCGTATTATATATACTAGACATCACATCTCATGTAATAAACAACAATTTCGTATTTTTCACATGTACAAATGAACACAGCTTTAAACGTTAAATTGAGTGGTTCCTGCTTCCCAGTTGAAATATTAAAAACTTTAATAGTTGGACACATGTCTTGCCACTACTAATTTGTCAACAGAAAGCAAGATTTAGAATAAATAATAGTTTATTACTTTATTAGAAAAAGGACTAAAGGAGAACTCAGATTTGGGAACTATAGATAAGGTTTTTGACCACGATTAGGTTCATTTGACTTTTAAGTTGTAAAATTGTCATTTGATCGACCATCAAACCAATCTAAATACCCAATTGTGAAATGGAAGGAATGCTAGTTATAAATGAATAAAGCATAATACATGTTTCAGCTCATCCTGCTATGCTTATTCCTGTTTTATCCTGTGATGCATGCTTCAAATTATTCCATTACCCTAGACATAATCCATGAAAGAGCATTGATTACTTAGTAATGTGTAATCCAATAATATAAAGAATATTTAACTATAAGTTTCATTAAAATCATTGGATATGACAATAATGAATAAGAAAAACAGAACACATTGCAGATATAAGGTATCTCAACATGTGAACTGTTGTTTCACCTTGAGAACCACAAAGACCACATGCTAGATCAATTAAACCCTCACTAATCAAGCTAATAACTAAATAGATATAGAAGTGATCACCGGAGAAAACACTTAATGTTCAAAGTAACTTCATCTTCTAGATACTTCACCACAATCTACCATCTAGTCCCCAATTTGAAAGATCCCCAATTTTTAGGTATCATCCTCCTATCCACCATGGCAAAGCTACTAACATGTGGACAAGCAATTAATTTGGGTAGGGTTACAATTACAATAAAGTAGATATTGGAGCGAAGTGCCAAACTAGTGGTCAATGCTTAAAATTTTAGCATACGGAAACTGAAGAGTACCACAGATATAGTACTTATTGGAACCAATATCATCTGCAAGTTATCTGTGTGTCTAAAAATAGATGGAAGCATCCATTTTGGAGAACAGATTACCATATTTCAGTTCTACGTTATGTAGTTTTTTTCATACTAAAATAACTCCAAAATAAGAAAATATGGATAGGAGAACTCTTCTTGAAGAATTTATCGAACATTTTGTACTCATAGAGTCATAGGAATGAGAGATGGAACAAGTATATATACCTACTACTAAAAGACACGCAAATGTATACGTAAACCCACCCAAAATCTATGTATAACCTAAACCGAGTGTTAAAATCGAACGTCTATCTAGGAAAATTGAAAAATTAAAACCAGATTTTAACCACATTGAAATCAAAACAAACCTAAATTACCCAAACCGAACTCTAATATATCAATGATGTTTATACTTGTGACGAGAAAGGAACAATTTCTTACCGGATTAAAGAGACTCGGTTTGTACAGCAAGGGAATTGTTTATCTCGATCGGAGTGAGCAGCTGGTTGGGTGGTTAGGAGGAAGTGCTCTGTTACTGTAGCCGGTCACATTGGAGAGCTCAGCGCTCTGCATAAATCGTTCTTTGTTAATATATCACTTTTTTTTTTTATTAGAAAATACATATATAAAAATCAGATAAAATTTCAAAATTAGTCCTTATGGTTTACAAAAAGTCTCATTTTAAGGACAAATTTAAAAAACGTCACCGAACTGGCCACTAGTCTTTGTGGTTTTAAAAGCTTGCAAGGTTAGGGGTCGTTTGATAGTTGCTAACTGGGTTAGAACTGACTAAGTTAGAAACTGACTGGGTTAGAAGTTCTGTCCGAGTAAATTTCTGATTCAAACTTGTTGTTTGATTTTATATCTGACTGACTAGCAAAATGACTATATTACCCTCAAACTATATTTTTTTTATAATGGACACTTGTATACTTCTTAACACCTGTACACTTCACACATTCTGTGGTTTTCAACATACAATTAACCATAAAGAAAATGAGATTTGATCAAACCATCTGCATAAAAGAAATTTGATTACATCAAACCATAAAAGAAAATTGATCAATCCATCAGCATAAAAGAAATTTGATCAAACCATGGGTCATGGGTGTATTATAAAATCATAAACCCAAAATCAAAAGAAATTTCACATACAGTCAAAATTAAATTCATGTCAATTTGATTTAACAAGTTAAAAAAATTATATTAAAGAGAGCTGCCATAAGATCTCAAAAACATGATCAAACCATCATAATTTTACAAACAACAACAAAAAAATCTGAACAATCAACAGCAACAACCACATCAAACGAGCACAACAAGCAGCAACAAATCGAGAATTTCAAAAACTGAAGTCATTAACTCAAAACAGTGGACAACCATCGGCACATATGTAAGCAATTGATTTGTCAAATTATCGTAATCACATCACATAGAAGAAAATCGGATTTCAATTAAATCAGTCGGCGACCAATTTAAGCTCCAATCGTATCAGTTTACGATCCCAATTTGACAAATTCGTGTTCCAGAGTCGATCAATTCTCGATCCCAATTGAATTAGATACAAAATCGGTATCGACGACAAATTTCATATTGCAGGTCGCGTATGCAGTTTGTCATCCTGGTGACTATGGGAGAGACTCTGCGATTGATTGCAGGGAACCTGCGTTCTTGAACTTTTGACATAGTACGAAGGAAGCAACGCGAAGGGCATAAATGAGAAAGACGCAGGATGGACTCGGTCAGCAATCTTTCAATCATGGATCGAGTAAGGAGCTAGGTCAGTGATTGGTGACCGAGTCGGAATTTTCGGGCTTTAGCAAACGGGCGGACCCGGGCCGAGTCAGCCGAAATTGCTGACCGGACCCAGTCAGTTTATTATCAAACGGAGCCTTAGTCTTTTTGACTAACTTTGTTAAAAAATGGTTAAATATTTATGAAATGACTAGTTTACCCTTCTTTATTTCTTTTATAAATGTTTTATTTCTTTAATCCCCTTTAATAAATAAAAGAATTTCTTCAAACCCCTTTAAGTCTTGTAATAAATTGAAAAAACAATATAATTAAAAGACCAAACTTTTTATTCACTCAATAAAAAAAATAAGTTTAAGAAAACGTAATCTCCACCCCCTTTGTTCCGATTGTCTCCCCTCACCGGTCAAAACTACCCCCACCCTTTTCTTTGCTTATCCATTATAGTGATCCTTACCGCCGGTTACTTCTCTTTTTCGCAGATTTAGAGGGTGTTTGAGATTTCAATTTAAAGTTAAAAATGACTTTTACCCAAAAAGACTTATTTGACTTATGAATGTAGGAAAATGAGTTTTTAAATAAGTGTTTGGATTAGCTTTTATAGTTGCAAAAGTCAATAAGTAAAAAAGTGTTTGGCTTAATTTTGTTTTTTATCTACTTTCAGAGCCGGCCCTGAGGGTGTGCAAGATGTGCCACCGCACAGGGCCCCGAAAAAAATAGGACCCGATTTTAGCCAAATTATATACTAAATATGTTAATATATAGATATTTACGCAAATTATTTCCAAAAGAGCATTTGGTTCGACTGGGCAGTAGCGCCGCGTTTAATTGATCCAGGTTCGATTCCTGCTTTAAGCATCATTCTTTATTTTTGTATTAATTGATGTTCCTCTGCGCACTTTTCTTTCTTTTTATATTAATTCACGTTTTTGTAATTAATAGCCATGGTTTAATTCTGGTTATCCAATTCCAACCTTGAACTTGTTTTTATTGACCAGTTCTTTTTTCTTTTACCTCTTCAAAGTGTTTACTATTAATTGGAATTTTATTCTTCTTTCCCACTTTTCTTTATTAATGATTTTTTATTCCTCATTTCTATATAGCTTTTTTTTTAATTAACCAGCTTTTTCTTTCTTTTTAAATCGTCTACACCCACCTTAATTGATCATTTTTTGTCAATCAGTTATATTATTTTTTTCCTAGTTCACTCTCATCTAGTTTAATTGATTAGTATTATTTAAATTTGTATATATACATAAAAAAATATATTGAAGGCCATTTTATTTTTCGTTTTCTTCTAGTTCACTCTCATCCATATTAATGGATTAGAACATCTTAGTAGTATTAACAACTTTTTATCTACACATAAAAAATTATATTAAGGGTCTATTTTTATTTTTTGCACAGAGCCTTCGAAATCAAAGGACCGGCCCTGTCTACTTTGTAAACCTAATAAGTCATAAGTTGTGTCAAGAAGTTAGAAATTATGACTTCTTAAAATCTTATTTCCAAAGACTAAAAAAAATTAAAAGACCTTTTTTATACTCAAACATTTTTTTAACTTATTAACTTTTCGATAAGTCAATAAGTTAAGAGAAATTAAATAGCATCCTACATCTTTTTCCTACTTATATTTCTATCCATATAAAATGATGACAAGTGTCATATTTTGATAAATTTAATAATATTTAATGACATTTGTCATCATTTCATATGGGTAGGAAGATAGTTAAGAAGAAAAGTATGAGGATATTTAATTTCTCATAAGTTAAAAAGTCATTTTTAGATGAACAGTCAAACACCCTTTTACCTGAATTTCAAAATCCACACTATTATCATTATCTCCATCCTAACCATAGCCACCACACCCCGTTCTTCCTACCTTATCAACCTCTTTCAACTATTGTACCTCTACCCTTATTCCCTGTTCATTTAAACCATATCTTCAGATATCCAAGACATTCACATGTCAATTATGATCTTGACGACTTGAATTAGCTCAAAACTTCTCACAAATTTGCTACAACTTTTTCTTCCGGTTGTTAGTTTCCTATCCATGCGATGCCATAAGAATGAAGAACGGTTCTTATTTGGCCATCGTCCTATGGGATATCTAATCGATTGTTTTCTTCTGTTATTTGTTTTTAATCCAAATTTGTATCAAGATTTTTTACTTAATTCAATTTGGAAATTGTTTTGAATGGATTGATCTCGATTACTATGTTTGCAAAGGTAAAGTTTAATTCGTTGCAATCGGGTTTGTTTTGAATGGATTGATTTTATTATACAAAACCCCTTCAATCAATTTTATTTTTAATGTCTTCTTGCAATTGGGTTTTGTTGCGAACGCTTTTGCTCAAGAACGTCTCTGATCCAAAAAGAACCATAGAAGATGATTAGCCAGTGTTTCTAGACATTCAATAGTTTGGTAGGTGATTTTGTTGTTGGTTAATTTCCGAGTTTTTTTGGTTTGTGCTTAGCAAATCCTTCTACTATATTCTTCAGAAACACGAACTTTGGTTTGAATTTATGCCTTTATGGGTTGCTTCAGTTTGAGTTTGTTAAGTGCTTTTCTTGTTAGTAAATCTAGCACTTCGATATATGATGCTAGGAAAGTTATTAGAAGAAGATGGGAGGTGATAAGGGCGATGATCGAAGGAGATGCAGGAGGTGTCTGTGGAAGAGGAATATGAGAAAACTATATTGACCTGGTAAGGACGAAAGGTGGGACTTAATGGGAGGAAGTGAAAAGCGAGGTGGGTGTAGTTGACGGGAGAAAGAAAGTAAGGCGTAGGATTATTGGGAATTTCCTATTATTTATCAAAGGGGTTTAAAGAAATAAAAAACCATTCATAAAAGAACTAAAGAAAGGTAAATTAGTCATTTTATAAGTATTTAACCTCTTTTTTTAAGAGTGTTAGTCAAAAGGACCAATCATGCAAGGTTTTTAAACCACAGGGAGGGACAATGGTTTGATGTTTTTTATAGTTGTCCTCAAATTATGATATTTTATAAACTATAGGGACCAATTATGAAATTTTGTCTAAAAATTAAATATTAATTTTAATAGATTACATCATTAAAAAGAGCTAATTAATATCTTTGACAAACTTCTTCTTATCATAAAATTTCATATTAGTATCATTATATTTTTTGGTTTTATAAAAATATTTTGTTTTTATTTTATGATTTAACATAAAATATATTTTAATAAACTAATAAATAAAAACGATAGAACCAATCTGTAAACCTTTAAAATGTCTGAAAAAGTGTCCAACATGAGGAAAATGTGGCAATGCTCATGAAGAAATGTAGAGATTTATCTATTGGTGATTTAACATATGACAAATGGTGATATGTCAATCCCATGAAGAAAATATGGCAATCCTATATGAGGAAATAGTCTAAAAATGTGTCCCACATGAGAAAAGTTGTAACATCCTGTGTTTCCTGTCATTTCTTATTTCGGGACCGTGGGCCGGAAGTCGATCGTGTAAAGGCTTTGGGCCTTAAGGATGTGATGTTTAGACCTTTTGGGAGGAGGCAATGATGGTTGCGAGATCTTAACCTTTGAATTTTGTTTTGGGCCAAAGGGTAGAAAATGGAAACTCATAGGCCGGTATCTTGCATGAAATATGGATTTTTGTTCGAGAAGTTTTTAATCCAAGATATCTAGATAATGTTGTGGGGCTCTTCAATACCTTTTCGTGGATATAAAGATCGTCGAAAACAAAGTTTGTACAAAGAAGTTATGACTGTTAGAAGTTAGGAGGGTTTTGGGTTTAGCCTAGTACGTTGGGCGTACAGGGTGTACGTTGGGCGTACTAGGCAAGGATGATTGTGGAGATTCAACCTCGTACGTTGGGCGTACACGATCAGAACCCTAATTTCGGGGTTTTGAGCCCTATTTAAGCTCTTTAACTTTCCTAAACCCTTTCTATTCTTAGCCTCCATCTCTCCAACGTCCTCCCTTGAAATCCTAACCCTATTTTGAGCATTGTGGGCAAAAGAAGGTGTTTTTAAGTGCTTTGGAATGTTCTTGGTGCATCTTGGAGAAGAAAGAGCTCATTGGAGAAATGGAATAACATATTATCATAACCTCACTATAATCAACAAACCTTTTGTTTGCTTGCAAGTATGCTTCAATCATAGCCACCTAAAACCAATCAAGAGATAATTGTTTGGAGATGAGAACTTTTTTTTTTAATATTCAAAGATAACTTACAGTTTCATCACTTCTTACTGTCAATTTAAGGTACTGCAATGCGACATGATCTACAGGGAAGAAGCCCATTGTTGCACCAAAACCCTCACCTACACAAAGATACAAGTTCAAAAACATGACCTAAAAATGATGTGAAATATCATATTAAATAACAGAGACATTACCAAATAACTCAACAAATTTACCAACAACACTGTGCTTTCTCAACATTTGGGTCATGTTAACACCAAATCAGTAGTTGTGACACTGTTTTGCAACTTTTTAGACAACTTGAAGCCAACAACACCGGGCAAAACCATGCCATAGGCTGTTAACAAATCAATAACCACATAAATTAGATAGTAATCAAAATACTAAATGAGTTGGATCATCATTGAAGTGGTATACTTGTCCAAACATAGTTGCTTTAGCTTCAATTCCAACTACTCGCAATCCACCAATCATGCCATCAGTGTTGAAGACAACCCGGCCAAGATACTCCAAATTCATCTGCAATGTGGTTTGAATGTGTTAATCTTTACCTGGTGAGAAATACTAGAAAAACATTTAAGAGGTAATTGTCATATTGTACAATGTGGTCTGAATGTGTAACGCTTTACTTGGCGAACAATAGTAGAACCAGGGGGGACAACATGCATGTTGTCAAAATCATGTGATCCCCATTTCCGAGAGGAAAAACGTTCATCATTGCATTGAAATTCAAGGTCCATTTTGCTTGAAAAACATTTGCACTTCTTGAAACATCAATTTGAACTGTCGACCATAAGGTCTACTAGCACCTGGGAAATATCAAGATTTGAAAGAATGAAAAACAATTGATGCTTTAAAAAATATGCCAAGTGGATAGTTAGAATATTACTTACCAATGGGTTGATCTACTTGGAGTCACCACCCAGTTTGTTCATAACATTTCACATACAAGCAAAGTCAACTACAGTTGGACCTCCAATAAAATCCTAAGACAATATCATGGAGTAGTAGAAAATGAACAAAGGAATGCGAAGTTGTATACTTGTATTAAGCCAATATACCTTGATATTAAAGAAGACCAAGCAACTAAATCTGGTTAAGGAATTTCGTCGAGCAACTTGTGTGCACTCCAGAAAACCTGACACTTTGAATACAAATTGACTAAATGATTCCTATGTTTTGGGTCATTCTCCAATCCGATTTTGATCAGGAAGGTCTCATAACATGATTTAATCGAAAGAATTTAAGAAAAAAAAAATACGTCAAGAGAACAATCGATTGTGGTAACAATTGCAGCTATCATATACGAACCAATGATAATAGGCATCTGTTTGTACCAATCCTCCACCGCTTGCACCATTTTTTTAACCCTGATTTCTTCAAGAAAACACTAAACCAATTAGCCAAGTTTCAACAGCTTCTAATGGGAGATGATATTTCCACTTGTATAATTTATCAATCCACTTAAAATAAAATTAATTTGACCTTTTTACCCTTATTTAAAATTTACCAAAATATGGAGATTGATAAGAATACCAAACGACGTAATCAATGCAATTCTTATTTCCAAACGAGAGTTGATTCTCCTTCCTAGTTGCCATTCAAGAACTGTCGTTGCTTCTTTACCGGTTTCCGGTCGTCGGTCTTCGCTGCTTCTTCTCCCTTTGTCGATTGTCAGTACTGAAGAAGTTAGATCCCTAAAGAACATAGCATAATCACAGGTGTTGATTATATTGCTTATTTATCTTTATTATGTCACAACTAGCAGATTAGGGTTAAGATTTCTATCCATGTACAAGAAAATTTCCTTTGTGTAACCTTGCATCATTTCAATTAGTGAAATTAAAACATCAATGCTATTAGGTTGATACGTTCATACATTGTCATTCAAGTCGAACAACCTTATATAATCCCGAAACTCAATCCAATAAGCCAATTCCACTCAACTTTGGGCCTTAGCCCAAACTTCCTCGGTCCAAAACCTTTAATGGACAAAGATTATGTCATTGGGCCCTATTGGGCCAATAATTACTATATTTGGTCTTGTTGGACTAAAAACCACTATTGGGTCCCTTATTGGGCCAAAAGTTCTTAATTGATTTTCATGGGGCCGAAAACCCATATGTGGGCCCTATTTAGGCCGAAAACCCCTTAATTGGGCCAAAAACTTTTCCTAAGACATTAAATGGGCCGAGAACCCCATTGGGCCAAGCCAATAACCGAACACTCTAATTTGGGCTCCCAATTGGGCCGAAGAAGCTCCTTGATTCGATTGGGCTTTAAAAAAAAGAAAAGAGAATGCTTGCAAAAGATGACACCTCAATATTGCACCACAAATAACAAATTAATTACCATCATGCATCTAGGAAATTTCTATTAACCAACATGTTTCAAAGATTAATCTCTCCTCTCTCCTCTCTCCTCCCTTTAATCGACCGATCTTCCTTTGGTCCATCTACTTCATAAAAATGCAATCTTGATGAGTATTCTAACCTCATGCATGAATCAAGACCCTTGGAAAGGTCTTAATGGGTTGTTGGGAGCATATGAAGCATGAAAAGGCATAAAGTTGCCAACTTTATGCCTTAAGACGTCTTAATGGACTTAGATCTGAAGTTTGATGTTGAAATCCCGAGTATTAAGCACTTAATAAAAAAGTAGCTTAACAGAGGAAGTACGCTGGGCGTACATGTAGGTACATGCAGCGTACACCACCTTCAGTCAGTACGCTTAGCGTACATAGGAGTACGCCCCGCGTACTCATCAGTTTTGGGCTCGTAGTGTTTTGGGCCTCGAGTTGGGCAAAGCAGTGAATTTTGGGTCTTTGGGCCTTAGTGGGCCATCAGGAGTCAGATGTTTTGGGCCAGGAAAATATTTAGACTTAGGGTAAGGCCCATTAGAGGGATTGGGCCCAATTGAGCAAATTCGGCCATTGGTAGACCACTAGTGGGCTTGGAGAGCCTACTTATTCTGGGTTTTGTTTTGGGGTTCGGGCCTTAGTTTGGATCATACTGGGCTAGGGGTAGAATAGTCATTTTACCCCCATGCATGGATTAAGGATCATGGTATGGGACCCCATTTGCTAATTGGGTATGTTGATCGGTATTGATGGTTCAGGAAGTGGACAAGGCAGCAGCTAAGGGTTTCTTCAGGGAGCTTCTGCATTTGAGGTGAGTTTTATCACCATACCAATGGGTCTAAGGCACTAAGGCCGACCCATTTTATGATAGTTGGTATACTTGCTGTGTAGAGGTGTGTGGCATTGTTATGCATTGATATGTGGTAGAGATAGCTTTTACAGCTAGTGGTAGAGATAGCCTTCAGGGCTAATGGTAGAGATAGCCTTCAGGGCTAGTGGTAGAGATAGCCTTCATGGCTAATGGTAGAGATAGCCTTTATGGCTAAGGGTAGAGATAGCCTTTGTGGCTAATGGTAGAGATAGCTTTATAGCTAATTGATATGTGTCATGTGGTAGAGGTAGCTTTTATAGCTAATTGATATGCATTATGTGGTAGAGGTAGCTTTATAGCTAATTGATATATGTTATGTGGTAGAGGTAGCTTTTATAGCTAGTATGTTATGTGGCGTGGGTGTGGGGTATGATATGGGGAACTCACTAAGCTTCGTGCTTACAGGTTTGTTTATGGTTTCAGGTACTTCAGATCCCAAGGGCAAGGGCAAGGCGTGATGGCGCGACGTGCACTCTCTCACAGGCATTTTATGGGACACTCTGATATTTGGAATAAAAGTTGTATTTGACTTATGTTTTGAAAACAATTATAACTGGGTTTCTTAATATATGGAAATATGTTTGACTACTCTAAAAATGAAAATTTTACTCTGAAAATTGGGTCGTTACAAGTTGGTATCAGAGCCTTGGTTTGAGGGATTCGGGCACACCCTCGAGTGTGTCAGGACTCAAACTAAGGAAATGGTAAAATTGTTTTCAAAAGTAACATAAAAGGGTTTTTCAAAAGGAAATGAAAAGATGAGAGTGCAACGCGCGCGATCAGCTGAGCCAAGTAAGTAGTTACCCAATGTGCTAGTCATGTTATATTGATATTCGAGCTTTGATGATCGTATGGAACTTGCTATGTGTATGCTTTTAAAATTATATACGGTCAGGAGCTTATAGCCTTAAAATGATTGATTTGGCCTTATTTCCTGTTCCTTGTTTGGTTGTGGTCCTAGCGTAGAATCTTTTATTCGAAAGTCTATTTGATCCTTTTCTGTGTATAATTTGCATGCATAAAGGCAACCTGTTATGATTGGTCTAATTGATATGAGTAGAGCAAATCTTAGGACAACCTGAGATTGATGTATGCGGTAGTCGTGGGATATGGTTTGCTTATGGGACGAATTGGAGCTATCAGGTAGAGCAGTGGGGAAGGGTACATGTAGGTGTGGAAGGTAGTATTAGGCCCGTACTACTGGAAGCACAGGACCTGTACCCGAACCAATGTTAGATCCGACAACTTCAAGGAGGACCGGTGTGGGAAGATCCCTTATATGGAAATCCTGATCGTTGTGATTTATGACATTTCAGTTCAGCATGGTGATGACACGATTTGGAGCAGGGGGATCAGGATCGGGATCTGGATCCGGGGCAGGGTCAGGCGACACTACTGATATGATTGATGAAAGGTTGCACGAGCTTATCGCAACTGAGGTTACCAAGGGCATCCTTGACGCTACCCCAGTCATTTTTGGGACGGTCAAGGAGAGCATGCTGGAGATTATGGAGGAGAGATTCAGGGCATTCAGGGCTGAGATTGCTGCGGGTCAGGTTGGGGCCCGAACTCCCTCGTTCCAGGAGTTCAAGGCGTGTGGGGCGCCAGAGTTTTTCGGGGCCAGGCACCCCATTGTTAGCCGATGCTGGGTGGCGGATATCGAGAACGCCCAGCATAAGAGTTCTTGCCCGGATGCGGCAAAGGTGGGATTTGCTTCTTGTATGCTGAGAGACAGGGCCCGAGATTGGTGGGGCAAGGTTACGAGTCAGGTGGGAGCAGCCGGTGTGGCTGAAATGACCTTGGCCGAGTTTGTTCGGCGATTCGACTTGGAGTTTGCACCATCTATTGAGGTGCAACGACTTGTGAGGGAGTTTCACGACTTACAGAAGACCACCGAGACTGTGGCGGAGATCACCGCCAAGTTTCGAGAGCGAGCATTGTTGATTCCGCAGTATGCCACCGATGAGGAGATGCAGAGGACGAGATATCATTCCATGCTGAGGGATTGTCACACCCCCAAACCGGAACGACGGAAACGTTCGGGGGCGGAGGACGTCATGCTCAGTATCATAACCATAGTGAAGAAAGTAAACACAACCATCATAAATATAATTTAAAAGGTTACATCGTTGCAAAAATACATGTTTCCAAATAAATTACATATGATGTCAAAATAGTTCAAAAGAAATTTGCGTCTTAGCGTCTTGCCTTCAAAAATCTTGTGTTTACCTGTATTACTGAATACCTGAGAATACAAGTTGTTTTGAAAGAGTATCAACATTAAAGCTGGTGAGTTCATAAGCAATTTATGAATGAAAAATGGATGTTGTTCCTTAAAGTTTGTTATAAGTTTGTTTCCAGAAAATCCAATATTTCCTAAAATGTTTGTTGTAGTCTTAACTAAACCAAGACTTAGTATATGTAAGTAAATCGTCATACTTATTCGTGGTTTTATATTTAAATAAAACTGCTTTTTGTGAAATCCTTAAATTCCCGTGAACTGTGTGTTTTGTTAATTCCCCATGTGAGTTGTTATAACCATGCTAAGACTCGAAGACCTCGTACTCGAAGTTCTTCAAGTGTCAGAATGTTATGGCACTTGTCACCCCAGACCTGCCGGTCTAGCTGTTGCAAGCAGCTTAGGTGCGGGTTTGTCAGACCCAATATAGATCTATACACAACTATCACGCTCTCCCTACAAGAGATTCTAGCTATAACTATATGACTTTTCTGTTGTACTTAAGAGTACCTGAAGGTGAATGTCTCACAAATTTATTCATTAACATGTTCACGTAGTTTGTAATGAAATACCCGTTTTGTAAATCGATTGTGTTACTATTTCTTTGTTAAACGAAGTGTCCAAACTATACCTATTATAGTTTATTAAGAGTGTTTTATGTTTTAAATGAAACCTTGTTATGCATGGCTTTGTATTTCAATAAAATGACATTGAAAATACTAAGTATAAAATCTTACACACCTTGCTCAGCATGTTACAATGTGTGAATAACTCTTAAACTTGTTTTGACAGTTTTGCCTTTAACTGTCACTGTTTTAAAATATTTATAAAAAAATCATCGTAAGACGAAAACTGAATCCGTAAACTCGGAGAGTTTGGAAAAAGAGTCTAATGTGTTCATAAATTTTCCTATAATTTTTGGTGGTCTCAAACCAGTGTGAAAATGTTCATCTTCACAACCTGGTCCGATTTCGTTGCTGCAGTGCTAGACAGTTTTGTAAAAATCACCATAAATTGTAGAAAAATCGTATGGAGATGTGCAAGTAGTCATTTTAAAGGTATAAACCAGAACTATTTTCATATTAAACAGTTTTGAAAAATATTAAGTTTAAGTTGGGTAAAATAGTTCGTGAACAGGTCACAACTTTTCTGTTGTAAGCTGTCAAGTTAAGTTTCAAATATGTTTTGGTGTTTTAACTTGTATTCCCCCCTGAAAACTAAAGAAAACTGGAAAATGTATGGGTATGAACTCACCTTGAGTGATTTCTTGAAGAGTGGAAGGTCGAAGACGAGGAGTATCAAGTCAAGAACACTTGATGAACACGTGAAAGCTTGGATGATCCTAAAAACGATTCTTTGGTGTTAAAATGTGTGTAGATGATTCAAGGATGTTATGGAAACATGGAATAACACTTGAGTTTAGATGGAATACTTACCAAAAGTGAATTAGTAGCTCAAGAACACTAGCACAAAGTGGTGGGAAGTAGAGAGAAAAGAGCTTTCTTGAGGTGGTTTGAGAAGTGTGTAAGTGAAGGATTGATCAAAGTGAACAAAGAAATCCTCCAGGGATTTCTTTATATAGATGTTGCTGGAGCAAGTGGCAAGGTTGAAATGATGTTTACCTTGGTTTGTGTGATGTGGATAAGGTTGGGCTAATGAAAGGATGACACATGGAGGCAAGTGGGCACACTTGACCCACTTGTAGGGTAGAATACTCCTCTTAATATAAAATAATGATTTTTAATTAATAAATCCTTGAGAAATAAATAAAATATGAGTTTTGGGGGTTTAAAATGGTAAAAATATGAATTTGGTGAAAAAATCCTGTCAAAAACGGGCTTAGGAAGCGAAAGTAGTCGAGAACCGGGCATTATGGACCGAACCTGCGAGGTTCGGCTCTTAGAAGGTGAGAACCGAGAGTGGGAGAAGGAAGGGACCGAAGATGCGAAGGTTCTGGCCCAAAGGTGACAGAAGCGAAGGTGGGTCTCAGACCCGAAAGGAGGGTTTCGGTCCTGCTGACTTCGGTTCGGATGTTCGGTTCTGACAGGTTCGCTTCTGACAAGTTCGGTTCTGAGAGGCTTCGGCTCTAAGAGGTTCCCTCTAAGAGGGTTCGGTTCCTAAGAAGGGTTTCGGCCCTATTTAGCTAATTTTCAAGTTAACTTCCCGTTTCAAGCGATTTTTGGCCAAGTTAAGGGTCGGGATGACCCGGTTGACTATAAAAAGTTGGGAGAGATTTGGGAGAGATTTAATTTTAGCCATTATTATTGTATCACCTCGCAATGCAAGGTTCGTGAACCTCGTTATGCTTTGTTTATGATTGTTTTAAGTCCCCGAAAGGGTCCTTAGTCATGTTTTGATGCGTTTAACTCCCTTTTTAAGGTTTTACATTATTAAACACATAAATTCTCCGAGACACTTGGATTCTTGACATACAAATGCACAATTTTATACATAAAATAACTTTTATCATAGAAGTACAAGTTAAGTTTGACCGGTTTGACTTTGGCTTTGACTTGTTGACTTTGACTTGACTTGTTGACTTTGACTTTAATCTGACGGTTGTCACAGGGATGATATACGGGAGTTTGTGAGCTTTACAGGGTGCAAAACCCTGAATGAGATGGTAGAGAAGGCCCGGGAACGGGAGATGCAGTTGGACTTCCGCACTAAGCGGAAGCCAGAGCAGACGCAGGTAGCGGGGGGTCAGGCTAAGAAGCCTAAAACCTCAGACACTTCCAGCAGGGGTCAGTATGGTCAGGGCCGGTGTGCCAAGTGCAGTAGGTTGCACGGTGGAGCTTGTCGTATCTCAGGCACGGGATGCTATGCATGTGGCCAGCAGGGTCACTTGAGCAGGGACTGCCCCCACAAAGGGCTTGATTTGTTTTCACTGCAACCAGACCGACCATAAGCGTGTCAACTGTCCAAGGTTGCAAGGAGGAGGAGGGGCGATGGCGGCACCCGCACCCGCCACGATGAGGATTACCGATGGCTGCCCTGCCAAGGTGGATACTCCAGCGGTGAAGAGTCGCGCATTTCAGTTGACCACTGAGGAGGCTCAGGCAGCGCCATACACTATGGTTGATACTTGTCTATTATTCCCTATTTATTATTCGTATGGCTTATGTGAACATTATGCTTGTATGAGGACCTTTACGGTCAATGGTATGTCGGTACATGTTTTGATTTGATTCGGGTGCTATCCGATCGTTCGTGCCTCTTGCGCTTAGCAAGAAGTTCCGGAATGCTCCGGGAACCTTGGTTTCCCGCTCGAGGTAGAGATTATAGATGACCGCACGACGAGTGTCGCGAGAGTGATATTAGTTGGAGCGGCTAGAGTCATTGGCATTGTTGGGACCCGAGAAGTGCTAGCTGGTTTTCAGGAGTCATGTTGTTCGGAAGAGGGTTTAGAGAGTCCTTCATTTCTCGTGTGTCGAGAGGACCTAGATGAATCTAAGTGGGGGAGAATCTTTCAGATATCCAGGATGGAAGCGAGTGTGATACGAGGATGTGTTTCATACCCCCATTGAGGGAGGAAAGGCGGCCTTAGGTGCCGACTGAGCATAGGATAGCAAGGGATGGGAGTTCGGGAAACTCCCCAACATTTGGATCGTGTCTTCTTAATGCCATATAGCAGAATCTGGAGGAGGGAACCAGGTAGAGTTCTAGTCAGTGTTTGATTTCAGCTGGGAGGATAGACTGCGTGGGCGCTCAATGCTGAGATGCGTTCGGATTGATAGATGAGCGATAAGGCTATGGTCAAGGATCATGTTTGTGCAGGGAGTGTTCTAAGTCTACGGGTGTAACCGTAGCATTCACGAATTCATTCAGATGACTTAGACCAGTTCGTAAGGTCATGGGGAATACACAGCTTGGGTGGAATCAGGACTGGAGATGATTATTCGATTGGATACCGGCAGGGGAGCCGGGTGGTTACGAGAATTCAGAATGGAATTGGTAGAGGCTATTCAGGCAAGGGTTGAGAACTTGAGTTTCAAGATCTTGTGGATAATCAGTACGTGTCGCAGAAGAGCTACGGTCGGGTGGTCCTAATATTTGATCTCTTGAGAACCTGGTGGTGGGACCGGGTGTAAGATTGGTAATCGCGGGGATCGGCTAAGGGTGTCTAATTACCGGTCAGGTAAGGGTAATCGGATGTTATGATGCATAATGGATCTCAAGGTAGTGGTGGAGTATCGACCCGTTTCGGAGAGGACTCCGAATCGGGGTTCGCACAGAATCAGTTCAGGATTTTGATTTCGTGACGTGGGATATGGGAGCATAAGGATGCCAAGGGCGTCAAAGGCAGTATACCAGGGTAATGAATGGGTTGGGTTCGATAGTAGCTCAAGCTATCGCGATGTACCCCGAATGGTTCTATCAGTGATGGGACCACAACGTGTTGAAACCAGGAAAAGGCGGGTCAAAGGAGGTCGGGTATGATGTAAGGCTATAGTTGTTCTAGTAGCATTCATCTTTGGGTCAGGTTCAGTGGCTACAGATTGTCAGCCTGTCATGATCGGAGGGATCGAGGATTGAAGGAGTTGAGAGAAGAGATATTTCCAGGGCAGTTGTTGGCGGACGAGGTGTCCTTTAGAGGTCATGTGGGACTTCTGAGCGTGTGGCTCTAGATCAGCAGTCAGGAAGGTGTCTGGTGTTTCAGATAGTTGGTAGGCGAGTCGGGACCAGGACGATCCTGACCGTTCTTCAGGAAAGCAGCCATGTGGCAGCAAAAGGAGTAGGAGCGACTTCAGTGATTTGGAGTTTGTGCTTGGAATTACGGGTTATTCGGTAGTCGCAGTTGGTCAGTGACTTATGTTCTTTAAGAAGCCTCAAGGTACTACGAGTGAGAAGAATTATATCTAGGCAGGTCTCTTGTGGGATTAGTTCAAGGATGATTCGAGGTGGGCAGTCTGTCAGGGAGACAGACCGTCTCGAGGCTTTAGGTTTCAGATGGAGCAGATGTGATCAGGTTGCAAGGAAATCGTTCATCTTCGGATTTTAAAACCCTGCGAGGGTTGGTTTTGATTGTCTCGGGAAGATTGGGGTATTTCCAGATTATGGCCATGGTGCTCAGGTAGTCTGGTGTGTCGGGGATAGTAATACATGACTTCGAGGACGGAGTCTAGTTTAAGTGGGGGAGAGTTGTAACACCCTTTTTGAAAGTACTCGGTTGGGGTCTTGGAAGCCAAAGGGTAGGGGCGATTCGGTCTTTTATGGGTCTCGGGTTTTATCTGGAAGGTTTTAGGCTGGGAGGTGTCAATGGGAGCGTAGGGCTTCCCGCCACCTTTTCGTGGATATAAAGTTCGTCGGAAACGGACTTAGAATGAAGGAGTTATGACACTTCGAAGTTATTGTCAATTTTAGCCCCTAATGGAAATTAGTAACAAGAAGATCCCATGCATGCAAGGTGGCCAGCACAATAGTATGCCCAACGTAGATGGATTAAATGGTCGCGGGTGATTGGAGATGTACGCCCAGCATACGCCCAGAGTCACTAAACCCTAATTTTTAGAGTGTGACGCTATATAAAGAACATTACACCCTCTAGGGTCAGCCTCCTTCTCATCCTTGAACCCCTCCTCGAAACCCTAACCCTAATTGTGAGAGTGTGAGCTTGAAAGGTCATCTTGGAGTGCATTTTAGTGTTCTTGAAGAAGAGAGATCATCTTGGAGTCTCATTAATCAGAAAAGAGCATTTGGTTCCAGACTCTCCAGCTCATTTGCAAGTCTAAGAAGGTATAAAGTTTCTACCTTATTATCTTATAGCTTGAGATCTAGGTTAGGGCTTGTTTGGTGTTTCTGATGAGCTTATGGGCTATCTCTTGGGAGTTGAGCAACTCCAGAGCTTAGGAAGAGTAGATCTGAGGTCCTTTGGTCCATCTACTTCATAAAAATGCAATCTTGATGAGTATTCTAACCTCATGCATGAATCAAGACCCTTGGAAAGGTCTTAATGGGTTGTTGGGAGCATATTAAGCATGCAAAGGCATAAAGTTGCCAACTTTATGCCTTAAGACGTCTTAATGGACTTAGATCTGAAGTTTAATGTTGAAATCCCGAGTATTAAGCACTTAATGAAAAAGTAGCTTAACAGAGGAAGTACATTGGGCGTACATGCAGGTACGCGCAGCGTACACCACCTTCAGTCAGTACGCTTAGCGTACATAGGAGTACGCCCCGCGTAGTCATCAGTTTTGGGGTCGTAGTGTTTTGGGCCTCAAGTTGGGCCAAGTAGTGAATTTTGGGTCTTTGGGCCTTAGTGGGCCATCAGGATTCAGATGTTTTGGGCCAAGAAAATGTTTGGACTTAGGGTAAGGCCCATTAGAGGGATTGGGCCCAATTGAGCAAATTGGGCCATTGGTAGACCACTAGTGGGCTTAGAGAGCCTACTTAGTGTGGGTTTTGTTTTGGGGTCCGGGCCTTAGTTTGGATCATACTGGGCCAAGGGTAGAATAGTCATTTTACCCCCATGCATGGATTAAGGATCATGGTATGGGACCCCATTTGCTAATTAGGTATGTTGATCGGTATTGATGGTTCAGGAAGTGGACAAGGCAACAGCTAAGGATTTCTCCAGGGAGCTTCTGCATTTGAGGTGAGTTTTATCACCATACCAATGGGTCTAAGGCACCAAGGCCGACCCATTTTATGATATTTGGTATACTTGCTGTGTAAAGGTGTGTGACATTGTTATGCATTGATATGTGGTAGAGATAGCTTTTACAGCTAGTGGTAGAGATAGCCTTCAGGGCTAATGATAGAGATAGCTTTCAGGGCTAGCGGTAGAGATAGCCTTCAGGGCTAATGGTAGAGATAACCTTTATGTCTAAGGGTAGAGATAGCCTTTGTGGCTAATGGTAGAGATAGCTTTATAGCTAATTGATATGTGTCATGTGGTAGAGGTAGCTTTTATAGCTAATTGATATGCATTATGTGGTAGAGGTAGCTTCATAGCTAATTGATATGTGTTATGTGGTAGATGTAGCTTTTATAGCTAGTATGTTATGTGGCTTGGGTGTGGGGTATGCTCTGGGGAACTCACTAAGCTTCGTGCTTACATGTTTGTTTATGGGCAAGGCGTGCTGGCGCGGCGTGCACTCTCTCACATGCATTTTATGGGACACTCTGATATTTGGAATAAAAGTTGTATTTGACTTATGTTTTGAAAACAATTATAACTGGCTTTCTTAATGTATGGAAATATGTTTGACTACTCTAAAAATGAAAATTTTACTCTGAAAATTGGGTCGTTACATCTCAAGTGATTGGAACCAAGTCATCCTTGTGTAGTTTCACATTTGGTAATAAGTTGAAAATAAACATGTTGCTAAGGGAAAATGTTTTCTATTAGCATGTGTTAAAAATCACCAAAAATATGTCCAAGAAAACGTTAAAACAGTTTTTGGTTATGAAAGCTTGAAAAATGATAAATATGAGAATTTACACTCAAAATGGTAAATTTTTGAATATATAATTTTTACCACTAACATTTGTGAAAATGGGTTATCTATGATAATTGTAGTAAAGATGGGTAACCTCTGGACAAACTCATTTTTCCACAAAAATTTGTATAAATACTTAAAATACAATAGAATATAAGTTTTATGTGTGATGTGGAAAAATCAAGATATGTAAAAATTATTATTATTATGGTTTAAAACCGAAGGTAATATGTTATTTTTACACATATTGTAGGTTAACAAGATATTAGAAATTATTTATAACTATCGTTATAAATAATTTAATATAACCGGTAAGCAAAGCATAGTTTTTACGACAGGAATATGCGCGTGTCATAACATGACTATCAAAAAGCTTTTAATAATACAAGTGTTAAATTGTATGTCATAAAGCTGTAAAACGCGAGTCATAAAACCGCAGCCATAAATTTACCGTAAGAACATCGTATACATTATTCTGTAAATTCGCGTAAATTTTGTTGAGGCTCTTGTGAGACACTCATTCACCGTACCTACCTAGCGTACACCGTAAGCCCTTTAGTTATAACAAGAGTCTCCTGGAGGGAGAGCGAGGTAATTGTGTATAGATCTATACGGGGTTGACACCCCCACACCTTAGCTGTTCGCTACAGCTAGACAGGCCAGTCTAGGGTGACAAGTATCTTTAGAAACCGACGTCTGAAGAACGTCAAGACAGGCGCGTTAGTCATATTAGTATGGTTGTAACGACTCACATTGAGAATAACTACATTATTTGAATTTACTAAGGAAATGCACTCTACTAGTTTTATAAAATACACAACTATGTTTCGGCTATTTTGTAAACTAATTTAACAACTCCGGAATTAGGGTTTTTAGGACCACAACACTTTTATATACAGAAAATATAGGATTTTCCTGGGATCATACTCTTTTCAAATACAAACAATAAAGGAAAACCAATAATATGCATGCAAATATACACGATTTTTGAACGAGACTCACAAACTACTTTTATAGAAAATATTGGATTTTCTGGAGTTTTACAACTTATTATAAACAAAGATGTTACAAAGTTTTCTTACAAATATGCTTATGAACTCACCAACATTCTATGTTGACACTTTTCAAGACTTGTATTCTCAGGGACACGGTGAACATGTACTTGGCCCTTGGATTTGGATATTTTGCTATCTTTTTGAGACATCATACTTAATGTTATTTTTGTGTAATTGAAGATAAAGTACAATTTGTAAACCATGAATGTTGGTATATTGTAATGCATGATGTTTGGTAACTTTGGTTGCTATGTATCATTTATGTTCAACTGCTATGATATTACACTATGACGTCATCCGCCCCAGGACGCTTCTGCCGTCCCGGTTCGGGGGTGTGACATATTATATTACAAGTCTTATGTGTATATTAGATACTTGGTTATAATCCGTGGATACCACGAGTAGAAAGACAAAAATATTTTTAATTAAAATTTTAAGGTAATTATTAACCAATGATGATAAAAAATTAAATAATTTTTAAATATAGTTGTTTTCTCTTTTAAACATAAGATATAGCAACATTCTTCGTTATAAACAAAATAAAGATAAAAATTATTGCTTTCCGTTAATACAAGATCGCACACAAACCAAAAATTAAAACTTTCTTGTTTCATAATAATATAAAATATCTAAATAGATGACAAAATAATATAAGAAAATAAAAGTCAAAGTATTTGATTGAAATGAAATAGCTCCATCACACCACATCAAAGTTAAAAAGAAATAGTAGTCATGTAATCTAAAGAGAATCATATCATAAAGTATTATTTCCTTTTTAATGTCAAGAATAATGTTTTTTACACACAACCTTATATAAATGGTGCAGAAGATATCTATCTATGAAATCCATTGGAGTCAAAAAGCAAATAATTAATTAAATAAATATAAATCAGCTACCTCATAAGATGAAGCTTAATTTATATATGGTCCACCTTATGTACTCCTTTTACCTACATCAACATAAAATAATATGGTGAAGCTTTTACCTTACTTCCAACTTTCAACATAAAAACATTAAATTTTACAAATTTACTCCATGTGCTATAAGCCTATAATATCCTTTGTCCGACACGCGAGAAGTGACTAAATAATCAAGAATTTACTTGTAAATAGCAACGATTTCCTATGAGGACCATTTTACCCTTAGCTTAATAAAAGAAGCAAATGACAATATACCATTTTCTTGATCAAAGAAGTGAATGCATATTTTACCAATCTACCTCTTCTATAAATGAAACCTAAAAATGACATGTGTCAGTTTTTTAGAATGTCTCTTTGACACATGATATTTTTCTATGATTTTTATTATTTCCTTTTTTTGGTAACAAATCAAATCCAATTCAAATTTTGAAAATACAAAATCATATCCTAATAATATTATTATACATTATTATGTTTATTTTGCTTAACAAATTAATTCATAATTACTTATAATCGACAATATATTTGGTTTTCTTTTTTACATTTATTATTTTTTTATCTATATAAAAATTTTAAATATACCGACCGTGGTTTCCACGGCTTATAACCTAGTTTCTTAATAAAAGAAGCAAATTACCATTTTATTCTTTTCTTAATGGAAGAAGTAAATGACCATTTTACCTATTTCATCCACAGTGTTCACAAAGAGAAGGTACTTCATTGAGGTGAAGTCACAGTTGTGTCCAAATGATGAAACTGAATCAACAGCATAATCAACACATTATAAAATCAAAATAGTAGAAATTGTTTTGCTTTGTGTTAGTTCTTCTCACATGTGTCCATTTATACTTGTAACATGTGTCCGTGAATACTTTATTATATAATTTACCAAAGAAATTACAAAATCAAGGGTGTCTAAGAACGACATTGTTTCGTCATTTATTATCCACATAAAAGGTTATCATAGGTTATAATATGTTGCATGTTTGACATAAAAACCCCACCAAAAAGCAAAATTAACACACATTCATTTTCCTAACATCCAAAAGGACTTCCAAATTACCATAAAACAATTAGACTACTGGATCAAACCAACATATATAATGTTTTCTCTCCACTATACATACACTTCCAAAAATTTAATGTATTATAATGTAAATAAAGGCTTGAAAAATTAAGCATACTAAAATGAATAAAGTCATTGATACACTGGTAAAATTATACAAAAAAAAAAAAAAATTGAAGGCAAGAAAGAGGTTTTACCTTAACAAAGAAGGTTAATTTGACGAATATCAGTCCCTCGTCATTAGACAAACAATAGATGGTGGAAAGATTGATAGAAACTTTAATTCAAAAAAAATAAAAATTCCAACAACAAATTGTTGAATTAAATATGTTAGTAGCTAAAATTCCTTAAAAAGACTCAATATAACTCCTAACAATAAACCTAGATGTAGAATATACCGTGAGGAGAGGTGGCTCCGGTGAAATCGATGCCTTTTTTATCACCAACTTTTTTTCATAAAACTCTGAAGTTTGAGTCAATTTAAGGGCATAATCATCAATCACCTACACAACATTGACCATGTCAACATTATCTTTAGGATTATCCACAAAAAAAAAAGTATGTTAAAAAAACAGATTTACTATATGTTTCTTTCAACCTTGCCAAAAAGAATACCACCAACATCAGACATGACATATCAGTATGCTCTTATGAATATGATAACATAATAGTAGATGCATACCAATGAAGTTTTGGAGTTTGATATTAGCATCTGCCCTAAATAATTGATTGATACTCATGATGATTACAACAAACATTTATTATGACTCTCATGATGTGTCAATGGCTTGCAACATCTATGTTTTTCCCACGTCTAAAATACCATTTTGAACTTAAATTAATACCATTCGTCATAGTAAAATATAAAATATAAAAATTGTTTTACCAAATCACAACACACAACTTACAACTTACAACTCACAACTGATCACAACTCGGGGAAAAAGGGAGAAGAGTAAAAGAGGTGAATCACATACCTTAACCGGTCCTTTTTTATGTAGTCAAAAAACACATATTCACTTAAACATGTGTATACCTTCATAAAAAAAATAACTTTTTAGTGTCTTTCAAATTAACTAATGCATTTCTTCAACAATAGTTGATGTCTCTTCATTTCTTTGGAAAATAACAATTTAATTATTTGGAAAATCAACAGATAGATCATCATATCATAAAATCAAATAAGCAAGTCCTTACCAAATTTTTGAAGTGAATTGGTTGTTTGGTTGCTCCAACATTTACACTAATCAATTCAGATGAGGAAAACAAGCTGCCATTGAAGCCATATACTTAAGTAAAGTAGGGCAGAATTTCAACAATTATAAAAAAATTATTACATTTGGAGTAAAAACCATTCAAGAAATTATGCAAAATAAAGGATTGAATTAGTTTCTTCCTATCTAATTGTAGTTAAAAGGAATTAAAAATAAGATCTTGTTCAAGCGTTTCATCGAGCACTTAGTGTGCATAATCAAACTTGTCACATTTTAACAACATATCATTGGTTTTTTTCCTTATTCATACTATCATTCATTTTTTTCAATCTAAACATTAAATCCAAAGCTTCAAATTTTGAATTAAAAGTCAAAAAAGAAATAGTTGCTAGCAAGAAGATTAATACGAACTTGAAAAATTACAAACCTTGAAATAACCAGATCACTAATTAGTTGAATCTCAGATTACTTATAAAACCTAATCTACCTAATCTGATTCAGATTGTCACTCCAATCATCCTTCTTAGAAGCTGTGACAACACCATTCATGTGTATTAGACAGATCAACAACAAATCAAGGAAAAAATATAATGGAAACCATTGGCGACACCTAGGGTTCCTTGAATTGCGACCATTAATAGAGAGGAAAAAGAAGATTAGGGTTGAAAAAAGGAAATAACGAAGAAAGATAAGGGATTGGCGATATTTAAGGATCGACAACATCAAAAGGAAGGAAGGTCTAAAAGATGAATTGACATGGAATCATGTATTTAAAAATTAATCGATGATGTATAGGAACAAAGATGATGAAAACCGAAATTGCACCAAATTCGGCAGCTTAATTATAGGGATACAAATTTGATAACAGATTTAATATTGAATGATGAATTAGGCGGGAGAAAATAGAGAGAATTGCTAGAGAGATGGACACGTGTGGCAGAAGGCAGGTCTAAAAGATGGACACGTGGCTTCTAGGAGAGGTTTTTATTAAGAATGGAGATTAGATCACATTTATTTCTATCGTTCATAAGTTTTTCAAAAGTGTTTGGTGATAGTATTCATCAAAGCATTGATGTCGTAAAATTTATGGGAGTTTATCAGGGTGTAGGTTTTGCATTCTAGAGAGTTATGGGCTTTTAATTTGCATATAAAATGGGTGCAGGTGTTATATGCTCATAAATGTATGTTCGCCTAAGCAAAATAAAAAAGAAGCATTTTGGCAGCCAAAGCAACTAAAAAGCCATATGATTAGATGGAAACAAAAATAAAAAATCTAACATCTCAAAAGAATTGCTAGTCATCCTTAATAAATTAATGTTATGCCATTGTAGCAAATTACTTACGTGTATAAAGAGCTAAAATAGTAAAATGTATAGTGTAAAAAAATCAATTTGTGCACTTTGTGTACACGATTCAATGCATTGACATGGTCGAGCTATGTGAAGTGTCTATAGTAGCTTTACTTTTAGGCTTTTAGCAAATATCTTTCTTAATCGACAAACAGAAGGAATTTCATTATTTCTTTGGTTTCATGTTTCTTTTGCATGAAAGTTAAGTAAAAGGTAGACCTCCAAAATTAAAAAAAGAAGAGAGGAATAATGCACAAAATCCTTCAAGATTAGAGTTTGTGGAATCATCACAAACACACAATCCTTCAAGTTCTACGTTGACTTACATATGAATAATGAAGTGTTTGAGAGCAGCTTATTTGATTTAAATACATATCCAACATTTTAAGTGATGAGGACATTGAAATAGGGTGAATGTTTTGTTTCAAGCTTTTTATAAAATTATTGTGATTTGAAATTTTTGTTGAACAACACTTTATCTTTATTTGGTATGAAGTAGTTTGAATAATTTATTGCGATATGGATTAGTTTGAAACAACTAATTTTCGTTACATGTAGTGCCTTTCATGGTTACGTGAGAAAAGAAATTAGCGTTTGTTAAATTTGTTCTTATAGTGATAAATGGAAAAAAAAAAGTTTAAATAAATTGATGGATAAAACGCAGCCGTTAACAGCGATGACAAAAAGAAAAACAAATTTATTTGAGATTTTATATTCTAAGTTATGAACAAAAAAGAGTAAATTACATGAATGGTCCTTATGGTTTAGGGTAATTTGCATGTTTGGTCTCTAACCAATTTTTTTAATTTGGAAGGTCCCTACTATTTGTTTTTGTTACGCGCTTGGTCCCTGTCTTACCTAAAAAAAAAATACTATTTTGCCCTTGATTTTTTTAATATACTTAAATAAACACACCCCAACCTCATCCCCTCACCTTACCTTACCTGCGCTGCCCCACCATTTTCCCTATTTAAATAATAGTCTTTTTAGGTAAGACAGAGACAAAGAACATAAAAAAAACAAACAACAGTGACCAAACACGTAACAAAAACAATTAATAGGGACCTTCCGAGTTAAATAATACGTTAGGAATCAAGCGCGCAAATTACCCGAAACCATAAGGACCATTCGTGTAATTTACTCAAGAAAAAAAAAAGAAGAATCGTAAATGTTAGAAAGTGGGGGCAACGTCTAAAAACTATTTATCTTTTTTTTCTGTACTTTTAGAAATTTTAAATAAGGATAAAACCGTCAAAACATATCAAATTTAAGTGGATGGACAAAATAAATAATTGGAAGTAGGGGTGATCCAAGTAGAGATGCACACCCTAAGTGGAAGTATCAACTCCCGCTTCTAATCTCGACAATCAGCAATCTGGTGTAGATAAGAACCTGAAGAATCTAGAGAGAAAAACAGACGGATCTGGGAAACTTTAGAGAGGGAGAGACAGAGACATACAAGTAGAGATGCACAACATACTATAAGGTTAAACGGAGGTGATTTATCCACGGAGGGTTTTTATCTATCCAAGGAAAAAAAATATGAACGGACAATTATACCCTTGCTTTTAATTTGTAGATATTGAACAAAGAAAATCCTGCAAACTCCAAACACCGCCACTAGTCACTGACACCATCTTCTTTCATCTCCTAGTACTCCCATCTCTGCAACTGCAACGCCTCCATAGTCGATAGCAATCGAGCACAAAATACGCTTGTAATTATCAATCGATCATCAGGGTCTTCATTGTCTATTTGTAATCGAGCTCAAAAGTCCAACATCCATCTTCCAATTTCTCGACCTTCAGGCTCTTCATCATCGTTCTTCAGATTTATCGATTTTATTGTTGGTGTTATTGTCCTCAGTTTCGCAGGTGCAAGTCTCTTGTAGATTTTCTATTGTATTGTTTATATTTTCATCATTAATTTCTATAAGTTATTTGCAACTTTTTGGTCCGTCGTTTTGTTGTCGGAAGGACATAAAAAAACAATAAATATTGAAATTATACACTTCTATTATCCTTGCACACCAACTGTTTGATTTTATGCTGATTAGAATTTTTGGTTTCGATTCCTGGTCAAGCATATGCTTTGTATTGGTCATATGCAGACTATGTGTTTGATTATTATATTGCTACCTGCTACTTAAAATAACAGAATTGGATTCACTTTTTGTTCAAGAAGATGTTTGTATTTTCGAGTTTTATTGTCCCACAAAACAATTTCAGTAAAACTACATTTGATGTTACCTCTCAGAAACCATTCCAATATAAATTTCGAATAGAAATTGGAATTGGTACTTGGATTTTGCTTGTTTTGCATTTGATTCCAGTTATGTGGAATTTGTTTGAAGGTGCATAGGGATCCAGAGACATAAAAGATTTAACATTTGGTGTTTCCTGATTCCATTTTTGTAGAAATAAGAACATGATTTTGATTATTTTTGTATGAAACTATGTTGCAAAATTGTTGCAGATAAGATTGAGACTTTATTGTTTTTTCAAGGGGACAACATCAATGGAAAAATCATTTGGAGTTGATGTTTGAGAGTGCGCTGAAGAACAAGTAGGCACCGAATGATTATAGGTTGTTTTGTCGTGAGTTGTACACTGTTTGGAGTTTCCGAACCTCAGATTTTCCATCTTTTAATATCAAGAAATTAAATTAAGGGCAATATTGTCAATACATATTATTTTCTGTGGATGGATAAAAATATTCAGTGGATAAATCAGCTCCCAAGGTTAAAAGCTTTCAAAGACTATTCCAAACGTTAATGAGTTATTCCCAATTTACTATTCCTATAGAGAGCGTGAAATATACGCACCAATCAGAGATGGTTGTGACCTGTCGCAACCAATCACATGATTTAAGTTTAAGATAATGATCTCATATTGACTTGTATATTATTTCTAAATAAATATTCAATTTTGTTTAACAGATATAAATTAACATGTGGTAAATGAAAGAACAAAATTCACAACCAAACTTTCTAAAATAAACAAATTTGTAATTTTAAAACCACATAAACTAAAACCAAAAAAATCAACAAATCATTTAACCAAATTTGCAAAATTCTTTAACTTTTATGATTTTATTTAATATTAGGATTTATGAATCTAATAAGACAGTTGTATTTTACTATTTTAACTTTTAGGAATCTTACTATGACAAAACATATGCTGTAACTATTTTATAACATATAATTAATTTTTTTTTTAAATCTTAATTTTATTAACGGTTTACCGATGGTATACAAATTTGTTGATTTCCGTCGGTAAACTGTCGGTGCTGGAACTACGCAGAGCAACGGTGACAGAATTTCCGACCGAGGCGGCGAAGGTTGAGAGAAGAGCAGTTAGATTTTGATAGGATTTTCTGGTGTCCTTAAGAACAAACTTGGATCGGGCTTCATAAGACAGTTGTAAGGGATTGGTTTGTTGAAATAGTGTATCAACATTATCATAATTGGAGTTGAGGCTGGCAACCAGTTGTAGAAACACACAATGTTCATGACTATAGATCCGACATTAACAAGTTGATTAGAGAGAGTATGCGGAGATGTTCGGAAAAGCATCAAGTTTCATGTTGCTAAACTACTGCATGGCAATGAATTTTGAACGTAGCCCGTGAAGTGTATTGCACTTTTTCTATCCTCAAAGTGATTGCGATGAGATTCTTTATGTTTGAAACGGTGACAACAAGGTGTATTTTGTTCTCGGAAGCCATGAGAAGAGGAAAAAGATGGGATTAGTAATGGAAGGAGAAGGAAGAAATTAGGGTACTTGGGGCTGGGAGGAGAGTGCCTTGATTAGCAAGGAAATCAAGAGAGAAGAGAGGGTGTCATGTGACTGCCTGGTCGAAAAGGATGTCAGAGGAAAAGAGGCATCAGATCAAAGAACACGACTGCAGGGGTAGGGCTAGAGATCGACTAGTTGTGACACCATGAAAGTCAGAAAACTTGATGCCTCTCTTTAATCAATGAGGTATAAATACATGAACAATGATTCCTATATGGAAAGTATTGTTATAGCCTATAGACATCATTTTACGCAGTTCAACAAATATGCTTATTTATGCAGGCACCCCTGGAACCACACTCCAATGTAATAAAACACATCCTATTTATATTTTATAGTACATAAAGAGCACTCTCGATCGACCTCGGCCTAAACCTTCATCCATTGGCCCCGGATCAACTAATATCCTATGCTCGTGACGTCTGGGGTGTTTGCCATATAATCTCGATAGAAGAGTTTGAATCATCCTGGATAGTAAATGAAGGTTCGCCATAATTGAGTTCCTGATCATAAAATTCTGAGAAGTCTGTGGTGAATTTTGTTGTTTGCACCTGATGAGCTTTACTTTTTCTAGGAACAAGCTTGGCTCCAACATAACTCTCTCTGTTTGTGGAAACTGAAATCATAGTGTAAGATGAATTTGAAAATGCGGTGTGCCTCAATGAACCAAAGGAAACATATCCTACAAATGTCCTCATTCCATCATATTCAGGCTCCACTGCTTCATTAGACTCAAGAGCAAATAGAGAATCTTCATGTACCTCCTGCTTGATAACTGTATTAATTTTTGGAGACATGTCTTGGGTAACAACACATATTAAGAACCCGCAAAAGTCACTGTACCAATCATCTGGAAAATGCAATGTAAATGTGTTCCTCCTAAACAGTCTACCAGTAAACTCCTTCGGAATCTGACTTTCAAGAACGACAATGATAAAGTGATCCTGAATAGCATGTCCCTGACATGGAAATCACATTCAATTATGATTCCTATGGTAGGGTAAACATAACAAATATTGAAAATCAAAAGTTATGTAGACCCAAACCTGGAGCATGGAGTGTAGTAATATGTCACCACCGCGATTGTTCCCCAACAGAAGTGAGACGTTCCACAACCATTTACAGTTTGAAACATCTCCAAAGGTCTCAAGTGAGGTACAAGAATCAGCCAAAACAACAGCTATACTTGATGGCAGCTCTGACAATTCTACAAGGCCTTGGCAATATGACACATTGAGCAGTTTGAGCCGAGGAAGTTTCAAGCGACTGAAACTTAATCGTGAAAAGTCATTTCCTCTTAGATTGAGTTCTTTCAAGTTGGGCAACTCCCAATCAGCAGAGCAAATCTCTTCATCTCCCAAACGGCAAAAGCTAAGATCCAACTTTCTTATGTCATTGAAAAACAACTGCAACCCTATGTGGTTCATGTTTTTGTCATACAAACAAGGATTCATGTTGTTACGAGATAAACAAGGCTCCTCTAAACAACTTTCCATATAGGATTCAACTTCTTTCCCACTATTATCCAAATCAAGATTCCCTAAATTGTCAATGTTCTGCTTTTGGATCTCTGAGATATTAAAAAGTTTGGGGCAGCTTGAGAATTCTAGGGTTTTAAGTTTCTTTGGTTGGATGATGGGTGGAAACTTCTCAAGACGGGGACAATGTGCTATACATAAGAAAACAAGACTTTCCAAGCGTCCAATCGATGGATGAATCTCTTTTAAATAGAAACATCGAGTAAGGATGAATCTTCCAAGATTTGGAAGTCCATCAAAATCTGGTGTCATGATTAGGTTTTCCAAACCATAAAGTTCAATTGTCTTCAAATTGGGCAGCAACTGTTGTATACAAGTGCAAACAAGTCAATATTTTGGCTTGTGCAAGCACACATACACATACACATACACAGACACACACAATATATATATATATATATATATATATATATATATATATATATATATATATATATATAGAGAGAGAGAGAGAGAGAGAGAGAGAGAGAGAGAGAGAGAGAGAGAGAGAGAGGTAGGTTTAAATGTTTCTCACATCTATTGTGTGTTAAAATGCACCAATAAGAATTTAGTAAAAATTAAATTATTATTTAATAATATTAAATGATTTACATAATTATATGTATATTAAATGATATCCATAATTATAATTCATTTTTTATGTAAACTAATTAAATTCATCATTAATATCAACAATAATATTATTTCAGAATGAATTCGCATCTAGGTTTTCATGTATGAGTTTGTATTTTGTTTCATGACCCACTCACTCAAAATACAACAAAGTTATCTGGAACATGGAGAACGATAGTGTATTTAACAGAATGAGAGTTTATTATAAAAGAATGAGATTATATTCTAAAAGAATGAGAGTGTATTCTAGTAGAATACACTCTCGTTCTTCATATTCCATGCAACTTTATTGTATTTTAAGCGAGTGGGTCCATAAACAAAACACGGACCCATACATCAAAACCTAAATGCGAATTATTCTGAAAGAATGTTATTGCTGACATTAATGACGAATTTAATTAGTTTCCATAAAAAGAGAATCATAATTATGGATATCATTTAATATACATATAATTATGGAAATAATGTAATATCTATCTTTATATAATTAAATAATTATTTAATTTAACAAAATTCCTATTGATTCATTCTAGCACACAATAAATATAAGAAACACATTAACACACACACACACACACACACATATATATATATATATATATATATATATATATATATATATATATATATATATATATATATAAGAATCCATTAGTGTGTCTTAGAGGATAAAATTAGACAAAAAAAAAAATAACTAACTCCTTCCATCTGTAAATGGAAAATATTTGAATTATTTTGTAATTAACACAATAAAAGACACTTAATAAAAACAAAATAATAAAAGAGTTTTGAACCCAAATGAATGATATCAATGTTTTACAATGGTTATTAATCAAAAAAAAAAATTATTTAGATTGAAATCTTAGCTAAAAATTTATATAGTATTTATTTCCAAGGAAAAAACGAATTTTGGTCGTTATGTTAAGACAAAAGGATATTTATATGGAGGACGATACATAAATACCATGGATGCATTGACTAATGCTTTCATATCATATCAAACAAGTTATATTTTAACTACAGAATTTATTGTTATTCACACAACCAGATTTACAGAAATAAAGGTTTATGCTTTCAATAGTCAATACTCAATGTTATAGCTAGTTATAAAAATATAGCTGAAATTGCTTAATGACACCAACATTTACTGAGGTCGAACATTCATCATCCACCTTGTTTTCATCTTTTAATTAAAAATACAATAAAAATTACCTTATTACCCTCCCATAACTGTTTCTGCAGGCACGACCCCAATATTAGACAACAAAGCGTCCTTTGTGGAAAGTTACTAAGCAAATGAAATGCAAAATCACATTGCCATTCAATCCACCTAAGGTTCTTTGCGTTTGCAACAAGTGGTAGATTATCCCCTGGTGGAAAAATAAAGAATCCAAGTCCTACTGCTTCAATCATATCAAGTTCCTATGATATAGGAACAAACTGGTGTCATGATTAAGTTAAAAGTGTTTATATATATATATATATATATATATATATATATATATATATATATATATATATATATATATATATATATATATATATATATATATATATCATGCAAATTAAGCTAGCTTAATCGTTACCGTTGTTGCATCCATAGAGCATATTTTTATAGCATCTTCCTTCTTCCAAACTCTACTATGTTTTTCAGGGTTGTTAGGGTGTTCCCCTCTAACAATGTGGTGTCCCATTTCTTGCACCAGATCATGCATATCAAACTTTCCATCTTCTGAAATAGTTATGAGAGCCTTTTGTATCAACACCTTCACTCCTATAACAGGATGAAAACCACAAGCATCAAGTATCTCCATTGACCTTTCTTTGCTCTCCCACCTAAAAAAACAAGCAATATCAAGGAACAACTCTTTCTCAACCTTTGTAAGTCCATCAAAGCTGAGTTTTAGCTTTCCCACAATATCATCATTTGGGATCTCTTTCAATCTGGCCAAAGCACTCCTCCACTCGTCAATATCTTTGTCACAAAGGAAAGGACCGAGAACTGCAAGTGCTAATGGGAGCCCACCAGCATAAGAAACCACATCTTTTGAAAGCTGCTCATAATCTTCCTTAGGTATGTAATCTTGCGGTGAAAGCTTGCGGAAGAGCTCAATAGCCTCCTCATCGTTTAACAAGCTGACATTGTGCATTACATCAACTCTATGTGCATTTAATAAATGCACATCTCTGGTTGTGATTATTATTCGGCTTCCTTCACCGAACCAATCATGTGACCCAGCTAATGCTTTTAGTTGGTCGAGGTGATGGACATCATCTAGAACAATCAAGACCTTTCTACGGCGTAACCTATTATCTATCAAGGATCTTCCTCCTCCAACTTTGTTTACTTTCATTTCTGAAAGAATTTTTTTTTGCAACTTTTCCAGCCCATACCTGCTTGATTCCTCTCGAATATTTTTAATAAAGCAGCAACCATTAAACTTGCTAGAGATTTCTCTATAACCCGAAGATGCAAGAGTAGTCTTACCACCACCCCCAACCCCCCATATTCCAATCATGAGAACACCGCCTGACTCAATTTGTAACTCTGATTTCAAACTTTGCACGCGTACAGCCATTCCAATCAGATTTTCATCTGCTTTTGAAGTTAATGGATACAATTTCTGCGAAATTTCGACAACTATTTGTTTGATGCCCTGTGATTCATGCCTATATACACATTAGACGTACAAGGACAATTAATATATGCCCACATTAATAAAAGAGGTAATTGGTCTCATGTTCCATGCAATAAAGAAAACGGAGTCCTAATCACCTTTTATATTTTACATTTAAATAGAAAATGTAAAGTCAACATCACAAGTACTTTGTAACAATTTTCTTAGGAATCATCAAATAGTTTCCAATATAAAAAAGTAAAGCATGATGGATTTGTTGTTGTAGCTTGAAGCAAGGTGTTCATTATGGAATTAGAACTAGAACTTAATGAGTCCTTCATAACTTTATTTGAACCATAAACCTGGGTTTGAGATATACTTGAACTTACCAAACTGGTCAATTGATCCAGGTAAAGTCTCTCCTTTTTAAAGGTCATCAACAGACAACACCATCAACAATAATTAAAACATTTATATAAACAGCTCATAAGGTACAAGTATAAATATGTTGTAGAGCACACATATCAAAGTATAAAAAGTGCAAAAACATTGAAGAAAATTACCCGTTGGCAATCTGTGTGGTTTCCCATCCAGAAATGTTACTTGCCTCCACAAGTGCTTTTCTCCATGATTCAACCTTCATCTTGTTTTCCAACTCCTGTTTGGCAGCAGCTTCTCTGTATTTTCGATTTTGCTCGAACGGTGCAGAGAGCCATCCCCAAGGTTCATCAACAACTGCTTGTCCCCAAGATTTAATTTTGTTTTTGTTTTCCACCTCATGTGTGTCAAATGCTTCTTTGTATTTTCGTTTTTGTTTTCTCACTTCAGAGGGATCCACGTCATAAAATATGGGCATAACAGTTTGCCCTATCTCATTCCTGCATTTAATAATATGTGTAAGTTCATCCAAGCACCAGGTCGAATTTGCATAGTTTTTAGAGAACACGATGATGGCAATCTGCGATTCTCCAATAGCCTTCAACAGGGAAGGGCTGATCGATTCTCCCCGAGCAAGTGTTATGTCATCCTTGTAAGTGTAGATCCCCTGTTCTTCGAGAGCTGAGTAGAGATGATCCACAAAAGTCTTGCGAGTATCTTCCCCTCTAAAACTAAGAAAAACATCATACATCCATGACTTAGAAGAAGAAGAAAAGGCTGGGCCGGAAGGAGAAGATGATGAAGATGCCATCGATATGTTGATTTGTTGAGATAAATGTACGTGGTTTGAGCACATCAACGAAATGAAATGTGTATATATAGAGAGGGATGTGAGTTTCCAAGCAACTTCCAATTATATAAAAGCTCAAGAAATATCTTATCAACTGACATGTTGATTTGTTAGGATAGAATATATGTGGTGAGAGTGAGAGCTGTGAGTTTCCAATAAAATTCCAATTTAACAAAAATTGATAAAGAAAACTTAATAATCATAATCAATGATTTTTTTATTTCAACATACCGTAACGTGCTTAGCAATTCTTACCAGTATAGGCATGGTTTTTTTTCTTACCCGCAGCAATAGCAACTGCTTGAAATATTTTCATCAATATTAAGCAATTTGTAACATGAAATTATAAAACAATGCCCATTACCTTTCTTTGTCTCGTAATATGTGGAAAATCCACTAGTAATAGTTTTCTCACTCTCTTAAAAATCATGTGCTACTGTCTGTGTATTAGACAAATGTTATATATATTAGGCATTAATTACATGTTTATATTCTAGAGGGATCATAGTGTAAATATATCTATTATTAATACTTATGTAATCGTGACATTCTGAGAAGATATACAATTCAGGTTTTACCAATTTAACTTGGTATCAGAGCCGCTATTCCCTAACCCTAAAATTGGCGCCACAGCAGCCCTCAAGATCATCAACCGCACTAGACCCTCAAGATCATCAACCGCACTAGACAGCTACAATCATCCACATCAACCTGCACCTGTTTCTACTCTTTCTTCCTCTTTTCTCTTGTCGATCAGTACACATTGACATTAGCCAATACAATGGCGCCTCTCACAGCATTCACCACTGCAGAGAAAACAGCCCACAACTCTCATAAATTTGTCTTTACTTTGTCCCCAAACAACTATGGCTACTGGAAAACTATGTTACAGCCCTTTCTGGTTACAAACAACCTGTTCGGGTATGTTGATGGCACCATACAGTGCCCACCAGCCACCATCGTGTCTACCACCCCTACAGGAAAAGAAGGCGACACCATGACCACATCCACATCTACTAATAACCCTTGTTACAATACATGGGTCTCTAATGATGCGCATGTTCGAATGCTT
Source organism: Lactuca virosa (assembly GCF_052849685.1). Taxonomy (NCBI): domain Eukaryota; kingdom Viridiplantae; phylum Streptophyta; class Magnoliopsida; order Asterales; family Asteraceae; genus Lactuca; species Lactuca virosa. The sequence continues at coordinate 83,534,450 of NC_136433.1, read as the reverse complement.
ATTCTGTCCACCATCTCTGAGACGTCTTTTCAGCATGTTCAAGGTAATACATCACGTGATCTTTGGCTGTCTTTAGAAAGTGCTTATGCTCCTCATACTTCTTCTCGTGAATATACTCTTAAAACCCAACTTCTGAAAATCACAATGAAAGAAGATGAGTCCTCATCTGCTTACTTAACCCGTGCACAAGAGTATTCTAATGCTCTTGCTAATATTGGCGAACCAGTTAAAGAAAAGGACCTTGTCATGCTGGTTATCTCTGGCTTAAGAGAAGAATACAATGGCTTGAAATCTACCCTTTTAGCAAGACAGTCTCCAACAACCTTTGCTGAACTTCATGGTCTACTGTCCGACCATGACTACATGATTACAAAGACCTCCACAGTGATGCCACCAGCCCAAGCGTTCACAACCACCACTAGACAGCCCGGTTCCATGGCTGCTGGTTCGTCTCTATCAAGATGAAGCAATCCAAGCTGTTCAAAAGCTTGCACAACAGCTGGGGTTACAGCTCCAGCCAACTAATTCAACATCAGCCCAAGCTTTTTACACAAATCGATCAGGAAACAATCGCAACAGCCGATCAACAAACAACCGTGGGCGTGGCAGCTACAACAATCATCCACAAGGAGGAGGTAATAGAAACCAATTTAGTTGGGCATCTAATCAAAATACTGTGTATGGTACATGTAACAGGTGCGGTATTGGGCATGTTCCATCTCAATGCCCTAATCGAGATCCCTCCACCATACGTGTGAGACAACAACAACCATCCGCTAATTTTGCAGATTATCGATCCCGGGCCTCCTCTACCTGGGTTACTGATACTGGGTCTAGTCATCATGTTGCATCCGATCTCTCGAGCTTTGATCACTCCGAGGCATACCATGGCCATGACAACTTACATGTTGGCAACGGTAAAGGTTTACCCATTCTCCATATTGGCTCCTCTAAACTCTATTCTCCTAATAAAACTTTTCATCTCTCACAAATTCTTCATGTTCCAGAAATCAAACAAAACCTTCTTTCTGTTCAAAAATTCTGCGATGATAATAATGTTTATTTTGAATTTCACACTTCCTTTTTTGCTGTGAAGGACGAGAATACTCACACTACCCTCCTCATGGGTCCAAGTAGTGGCGGCCTTTACTCCTTCCACCTTCCGCAGTTGCAGTCTACCTCGTCTAAAGTTGCTTTCTCCGCTACTCGTGCTTCTTCCGTCACTTGGCATCAACGACTTGGACATCCCCATCCGTAGCTGTTGAAGTCAATGATTTCTAGATATAGTTTACCTTTATCAAACAATTTTGTCAATTCACCTTGTGATTCTTGTTCTATTGGAAAATCTTCAAAACTTCATCTATCATCTTCTAATTATAAAAGTTCTCATATTTTAGATTTACTCTTTTGTGATGTTTGGGGACCAGCCCCTGTTACTTCTTTTGAAGACCATCGATATTTCTTACTATGTGTTGATCATTTTTCTAGTTTTATGTGGATTTTTCCCTTAAAATCCAAATCTGATGTCTTTAGTACTTTCCAACAGTTTCTTCTTACAGTAGAACGACAATTTCAAACCAAACTAAAATCTGTTCAAACTGATTGGGGAGGTGAATTTCGAAACCTCTCTAAGTTTTTCTCATCTCTCGGTATTACTCATCGCTTGTCTTGTCCTCACACCAGTGAACAGAATGGCGTTGTTGAGCGTCGTCACCGTCATGTGGTCGAAACCGGCCTCACTCTTCTTGTGATGGGTTTTAGGTACAACAAATAAACTAGAAACAATTCCTAAGTTCACATGCAACCTACTTTGGATCTATGTTTTAACTATTGAACATACAACTTTGAATTGCAAAACAAGAACCCTAGAGGAGAGAGGCTAATTTCGAAATTAACAAACTAGGGTTTAGGGTTTACATACCTTTCAATTGTTATAGCAAACAATTGATATTCCCTTGATCTTCTTGGAAGCTTTAGCACCACAAGTGTAATGCCTCTAATGGAATCACACCCAATGACTAGCAAGAAGGAAAGTAGAAGAGAGAGAGGAGAGGGAGTATGCAAAATCTCGGCCTTAGGGTTTCTTCAAAAGAAAGAGTGACCAAAAACATGAACCAGGAGGCTCCTTATATAGCTGAGGGATTTAGGGTTTAAGGGAAACCCTAGTTATCCTTTGCTTAGGGCCTAAGCAAACCCAAGGGCCTTATCCAAGCCCCTATGGACGAAATTATTAGGGTTTCCCCTAAAGATTTCGTCCACCCTCTTCCAAGGGGGTTCTAGAGCCTTCCACTCAACTATTAGATAATTGCAAACTAGTCCCTGTACCTTATAATTAATTCTTTTAACCCCAAAATCAATTCTGATTAATTTCTGGCTAACAATTAATTAAACATAATGATTTCTAATTAATATATTAATCCATTAACATATTAATAAATCATTTATATATATATTAATTAATCTTATAAATTAATATCTCTCCTTTCATAATTTCCTTGTCCAGTTGCTAGGTTGAGGGCAACCCAAAAGGACTGTGCTGCTATCAATTCAAGTACATACCAATTATAGTTATGGGCTTAGACACCTAATCCAACAGTCTCCCACTTGGATAAGTCTGTAACTATAATTGCTAGTATGCCTTCTAAATTTGACCAGCAAATTGTAGCTTCCAAAAGCTGCTGCCGAACTCTGACCCAGTCAGTTACGTGTCCTAAGATAAGTGATCATATAACCCTTCGTTCTGCTTGATATCCCCAGACAAAAGACATGGAATGTAATCAATCTGTTTGTCCAGAATCTATGTTTCCCGATTCCTGATTTGTGATGATGTAGGACTTCTAATCGAACACATCAATTTAGTCTTGGCTGGGCCCAACACATAAGTCAACACCAAATCATCGAGGGGCCCACATATATCGCTTTTCCTGTTAGGGCAAAAGGAACGAATAAACGTTGACTCATATGCTTGTATCTTTTACTCATCAAATTATACATGACAATACGTTTTATAACACCAAGTTACTGATGCGTTTTCGTATCACCAATGCACAACCGACTTGTAAATTACAACTCATATATCTTCGTTTCAAGATTATAAGATATTATCGTCTCAGTATTACTCGTGATGAATTCCATGAAGTAATACTCTGAGCGAGGGTTTATCCAATACTCAAATCTCAATTTCCGAGTACTCATGAACATTGCAGCAATTCTATTGCCATGTCTATCCTTAGACAATCTGCAATCCAATTCATGACAGTCTTAATTCACTACTTACTTCCAAGAGTACGAGCGACTGTGGAGTTTGAATAATCTCATTATTCAGGAAGTAAAACATGCAAAAATGAAACACAATAATAAACAATCGACAAAAGGTAGTAGCCAAACTTATAAATAATACTTTATTATTTAATCACCAAAAGTCAATTACATTTACTTTGTTACAAGTTTCAAAAACTAATCTAACTACTAAAACTAATATCATCTTTCAGTCCTATGCTCCGAGCATGCTGAATATGCTTAGCCCTACTCAGACCCTTTGTGAGAGGATCTGCTGGGTTATCTTCAGATGACACCCTCTTTACTATAAGATGGCCTTCTTCTACTCTATGTCTGATGAAATGGTACTTTCTGTCGATATGCCTGGTCTTACCATGATCTCTCGGTTCCTTTGTCAAGGCAACCGCTCCTTCATTATCGCAGAAAAGTTCCATAGGCTCCTGGATGGTTGGAACAACTCCGAGATCCCCGATGAAGTTCCTCAACCAAGCTGCTTCTTTCGACGCTTCACTTGCTGCTATGTACTCTAATTCACAAGTAGAATCAGCCACCGTATTTTGCTTGGAACTCTTCCAAGTAACTGCTCCTCCATTCAGTAAAAACACCCAGCCTGACTGAGAACGGAAGTTATCTCTATCCGTCTGAAAGCTGGCATCACTGTAACCATCTACTCTCAAAGTATCACTGCCACCAAGCACAAGGACCCAGTCCTTTGTCCTTCGCAAATACTTGAGTATATTCTTAACTGCTACCCAATGAGCTCTACCTGGGTTTCCCTGATAGCGACTGACCATGCTCAAAGCAAATGCCACATCAGCGCGAGTACATGTCATAGCGTACATGATCGATCCGACAGCGGAAGCATAAGGTACACGACTCATGTCATCTATTTCAACATCTGTACTCGGGCATTGAGCCTTACTCAATTTGGTATTGCTCTGGATAGGTAGCTCTCCCTTCTTGGAGTTTTCCATACTAAACCTCTTTAGTACCTTATCCAAGTATGTGCTCTGACTAAGTCCAATTAGTCTCTTCTTTCTATCTCTCAATATTCTAATCCCAAGAATATAGGCAGCTTCTCCAAGGTCTTTCATGGCAAAACACTTTCCAAGCCAAGACTTAACTTCTTTCAAGGTTGGAACGTCGTTACCAATGAGTAATATGTCATCGACATACAACACCAGAAAAGTTACTATACTCCCACTAGCCTTGATATACACACAGAACTCATCTTCACTTCTAGAGAAACCAAACTCTTTGACTTTCTCATGGAAGCAAAGATTCCAACTGCGAGATGCTTGTTTCAATCCATAAATGGATTTCTCAAGCTTGCACACTCTATTGGGGAACTTCGCATCAACAAAACCCTCTGGCTGACTCATGTAAACATCTTCAGCCAACTTCCCATTAAGGAAAGCAGTTTTGACATCCATCTGCCAGATTTCATAATCATGAAAGGCAGCTATGGCGAGCAATATCCTAATAGATTTAATCTTAGCCACTGGCGAGAAGGTCTCATCATAGTCAACCCCTGGGGTTTGAGTGAAACCTTTTGCAACCAGTCGAGCCTTGAATGTGTGCACATTTCCATCCATGTCTGTCTTCTTCTTGAAGATCCATTTGCACCCAACTGTCTTACGACCTGGTGCACTATCAACCAAATTCCAAACTTGGTTGTCATACATGGACTTAATCTCGCTGTCCATTGCCTCTTTCCACTTGGAAGCCTCTGGGCCTGCCATTGCTTCCTTATAAGTGACTGGTTCATCTAAGTTTACCAGTGTTCTGTCACTTATGAATGTGTCACCATCTGAAGTAATATGAAAACCATACAACTCAGGTGGCACACTCACCCTAGTGGATCTTCTAAGAGGTAATGAGTTATCGATTGGTTCAACAGGAACTGTTTCCTCTGGTTGAGTGCTAGTGTCATCTAAGGTTCCTTCATTGGCTGACTCTTGAATTTCTTCAAGATCAATAGTGCTCCCACTGTCCTCTTTGAATATGAGCTCTCTTTCAAGAAAGACTCCTCTTCGTGCTACAAAGACCACGTTCTCACTAGGCCTGTAGAACAAATATCCAAAAGACTGCTTTGGGTAACCAATGAAAACACATTTCTCACTTCTAGCTGCTAGCTTGTCGTGAGTCTCTCGTCTTACGAAAGCTTCACAACCCCAGACTTTAACATGTGCTAACGAGGGAACTTTCCCTGTCCACATTTCGTGAGGTGTTTTGGCAACCTTCTTTGTAGGGACAAGATTGAGGATGTGGGCGGCTGTCTCTAAGGCATACCCCCAGAAGTGAATAGGAAGCGAAGCCCGACTCATCATAGAACGAACCATGTCTAACAAGGTTCGATTGCGCCTCTCAGCTACACCATTTAACTGTGGTGTCCTAGGAGGAGTCAATTGTGAGACTATCCCACATTCTTTCAGATAGTCGTTGAACTCGATACTAAGATACTCCCCGCCTCTATCGGATCTAAGTATCTTTATCTTTCTGCCCAATTGATTTTCGACTTCATGCTTAAACTCTTTGAACTTTTCAAAAGTTTCTGACTTATGCTTGACCAAGTAGATATATCCATATCTGCTATAATCGTCAGTGAAAGTCACATAGAATCGATTAGCATCTCTTGTAGTTGATCTGAAGGGCCCACACACATCCGTGTGTATGAGATCCAACAGACCTTCACCTCTTTCACAAGACCCTGTGAATGGTGATTTTGTCATCTTTCCCAAAAGACAAGATTCACACATATCATCTGATTTTAGGTCAAATGATTCCAACACTCCATTCTTTTGGAGTTGGGCTATGCGTTTCTTGTTAATGTGTCCAAGACGACAATGCCACAAGCATGCCTTGTCTACACTATTAGACAAGTCAATATTAAGTACACTATTTCCTAGGCTATCAACACAAGTCACTGTTTCATACACACCATTACAAGGCAAAGCTTCAAACATAAAAACACCATTCTTATAAACAGAAATTGAACCATTCAAATCATTAAAAGAATATGTAAAACCTTGTCTGAACAATGCATGAAATGAAATAATGTTTCTCGTCATCTCAGACGAATAGCAACAATTTATTAAATCTAATCTAACATCATTACTAAGCAGAAGCTGATAAACTCCGATCTTGGTTACTGGTGAAGACTTTCTGTTTCCCATGATCAGGTTTATCCTTCCTCGCTCTATCTCCTCACTTTCCTTTAGACCCTGCAAATCAGAACAGATATGAAAACCACATCCTGTATCAAGGACCCATGAACGAGAAGATAATGAGTTATTAGCAGAAATAGTGTAAATACCTGCCGAAGATGGCTTCACTTTGCCATCCTTGATATCTTGCAGATATTGTGGGCAAGATCTCTTCCAATGCCCCTTTTGGTTGCAGTAAAAGCAAACTGCCTCTTTTGGATCAGAAACATGGGGAGTGGAACCATTGGGCTTAGCCTTTGGGCCATTACTAGATGACCCAGCTTGAGCCTTGCTCTTCCAGCTTTGCTTGGGAGGACCTTTCCTCTTTTTCCCCTTTCCCTGTCCAATAGCCAAAACAGGGGCACTAGCAGGTGTGGGGGGTATACTTTTACCCTTCATCCCTGCCTCAGCTGTCTGCAACAAGTTGTGCAATTGGGCCAAGGTCTGCTCAGTATTGTTCAAATGGTAAGTTAGAATAAACTGACCATAACATTCAGGAAGTGAGTTCAAGACCATGTCAATGGCCAATTCCTCATCAAAGTGAATATTGAGCTTGACCAAACGCTCTATGTAGCGTTGCATTCTTTGCACATGTGACACAACTGACTCCCCATCTTTCATCTTGCAAGCCATGAGTGACTTGACTACTTCGAACTTTTCTTGACGAGCTCGCTTATGGTACTTTTCCATAAGGTCCTTGTTCATCTCGAAAGGCCAGTAGTCCTCATAGTACCTCTGCAGTTCTGGGGACATAGTTGCCACCATGATGCATGCCACTTTGGTAGCATCATCGTAATGTTTCTTGTAGGCAGCAAGATCTTCAGGAGTAGCTTCATTCTCATCAAGCTCTTTGAGCTCCTTTTCAAGAACATATTCTTTGTTCTCGAAACGAAGAGCCATCTTGATGTTGCGCAGCCAATCGTTATAGTTTGAGCCATCCATAACGACTTTGGAGCAGATATTGAGCAAAGAGAAGTTTTGGTTGGAGGAGGACGAAGCAGAAGTGTTTCCAGGAGTAGACATCTGAAAAGAAAGAAAGTTTTAGTTAGATTTCAAGATACCTTAATAGAATAACCCAAAGATATAATATCAAGGTTAGGATCCAACTATGAAGATTCACAACTTAGAAATGGGATGCCGAGATCCAAGTGCAAATTTCATAAAGGTAGGTGAATGACGATTCACCAATTCCACCATTAGACGAAACAAACGAAGTGAAATTCCTAATTCTTTTGAGATACATTGAAACTATTCAATGGCATGTTTTATTCTCAGATTATGCTCTTCTATTTGTGACTGGGATGCCGAGGATCACAAACAAGATGTGAATAACCATGCAAATGTGCTTGGTAACCTCATTGTCTTTATCATTAACTATTGATGTGCTGGTAAACCACACACGCTCCATCAAAATGACAATTATGAGATACCCATTGCTACTCTTTATTAGTGCCTTTTAGTGTGCTGGTTAACCACACACGCTCCACTAACGACCAATAAAGCATAATGTGCAATTTCATGGATTAGCATACTTTTCACATTTTTCCTAAAGTAACTAGAGTTGAGATTTTGAAAATAATGTTCTAGTACTTTCTTTAATATCATTATACTTTTAATGAGAAGTAGTTGTCCTATCAAATCCGTTCTGCTAACGACCCTCCACTAATCAAGGAAGCGGTGGGTGAGAGTGGACACCCATTCAACTACCATTTTATAGGCAGTTTCCTTATACCCCCTTTATAGATTAGCTTCGTGAATGAGGCATACTAGCGATTTGACTGACCATATTCTTATACATATATAATATTAAACTTTTAATCATAATACATATATAGGGTGTGTTTTAAAACATTTTAAAACTTCAAGGGTTTATATAAATTTCGAAATTTAAGCTATTAAATTTAAATTTAAATAAACCAATTAACTAGATTTAATATTTATCTTTTAATTAACTATTAATCAAATTATTAAATCTTGTAAGGATTATCTAATTAAATTAATCCATTAATTTAATCCTAATCCTTATCCCTCTAAATTTCGAAAAATAGGGTAAGGATAATTATCCAATTAATCTAATTAAGCAACAATTATCCAAAACAAGAAACCCTAAAACTTCTAAGCAAATTTCGAAATTTACAAGGGAGGAGGCTAGGGTTTTCAAAACCCTAACCCTAATTTCGATTAGGGTTCTTTGGAGGCTAGGGTTTTCGAAAAAAACCCTTTGATCCAAAACCCTAGAAATCGAAAATTTTGGCCTTTAGGGTTTAATAGCTATAAACCCTAATTTGCAATTCAACAATTGTAACAATTCAATTTAAAACAACAATGGCTCTGATACCACTGATGGGTTTTAGGTACAACAAATAAACTAGAAACAATTCCTAAGTTCACATGCAACCTACTTTGGATCTATGTTTTAACTATTGAACATACAACTTTGAATTGCAAAACAAGAACCCTAGAGGAGAGAGGCTAATTTCGAAATTAACAAACTAGGGTTTAGGGTTTACATACCTTTCAATTGTTATAGCAAACAATTGATATTCCCTTGATCTTCTTGGAAGCTTTAGCACCACAAGTGTAATGCCTCTAATGGAATCACACCCAATGACTAGCAAGATGGAAAGTAGAAGAGAGAGAGGAGAGGGAGTATGCAAAATCTCGGCCTTAGGGTTTCTTCAAAAGAAAGAGTGACCAAAAACATGAACCAGGAGGCTCCTTATATAGCTGAGGGATTTAGGGTTTAAGGGAAACCCTAGTTATCCTTTGCTTAGGGCCTAAGCAAACCCAAGGGCCTTATCCAAGCCCCTATGGACGAAATTATTAGGGTTTCCCCTAAAGATTTCGTCCACCCTCTTCCAAGGGGGTTCTAGAGCCTTCCACTCAACTATTAGATAATTGCAAACTAGTCCCTGCACCTTATAATTAATTCTTTTAACCCCAAAATCAATTCTGATTAATTTCTGGCTAACAATTAATTAAACATAATGATTTCTAATTAATATATTAATCCATTAACATATTAATAAATCATTTATATATATATTAATTAATCTTATAAATTAATATCTCTCCTTTCATAATTTCCTTGTCCAGTTGCTAGGTTGAGGGCAACCCAAAAGGACTGTGCTGCTATCAATTCAAGTACATACCAATTATAGTTATGGGCTTAGACACCTAATCCAACATCTTGCTCAATCCGGTGTTCCATAACGGTTTTGGCATTATGCTTTTGACACAGCCGTCTATCTCATAAATCGTATGCCTTCTAGAACCAACTCCAATATCTCACCTTTCGAACATATTTTCAAACACAAACCTGATTTTTCCTTTCTTCGTGTGTTTGGTTGTCGATGTTATCCACATCTCCGTCCGTATAACAAGCATAAAATGGATTTCAGATCTCTTCCGTGCATTTTTCTTGGATATAGCACCTCCCACCATGGTTATCGGTGCTTTGACCCTCTTTCCGAACGCCTTTATATCGCTCGTCATGTTCGTTTTCATGAACAATTATTCCCTTACCAAATCAGCCCATCATCTCCACCCACATCTTCCTTTGATCCTTATACATCCTCTTATCCTAATCCTGTACCTGTACCTGACATATCAACTCCTTCCAATACATCCCCTACACCTCCTACGTCACCTACACCATCTCCTTCCAATACATCCCCTCCACCTCCTATATCACCTACACCATCTCCTTTCAATACATCCCCTACACCTCCTACATCACCTACACCATCTCCCGCATCATCTTCTTCCCCTATATCTCCACATGAACCTCCTCTTCCGCCTCTCCTTTATACCTTTGCTCGACGCCCTAAAACTACCACCACCTCTCAACCAGAAAACACCACATCTCAACTAGCACATTCTACCTCCCAACCCGACAGTTCCTCCTCTCTACCTCGTCCTCGTCCCTCTAATTTGCGTCCTAATCTTAAACCCTCTCAACCATATAGTCCGGCCTCCTATCATACTACTACTGTTCCTACCGAACCAACCACCTTTAACGTTGCTAACAAATCGCCTCAATGGCGTCAGGCCATGGCCGACGAGTATTCTGCTCTTCAGCGCAACAACACCTGGTCCTTAGTTCCTCCTCCATCGAATGCTAATGTTGTTGGTTGTAAATGGGTCTATAAGCTCAAACGTGATCCAACTGGGGAAATTACACGTTACAAAGAGCGTCTTGTTGCAAAAGGTTATCGTCAGCAACATGGTCTTGATTATCATGAGACTTTTAGTCCCGTTGTCAAAGCGACTACAATTCGGGTGGTTCTATCCTTGGCAGTCTCACACAGTTGGCCCTTACGACAACTTGATGTTCAAAATGCCTTCTTACATGGCGATCTCACAGAGACAGTCTACTTGCAACAACCACCGGGTTTTGTTGATCCGGACAAACCTGATCATGTTTGTCTTCTCCACAAGTCTCTCTATGGACTTAAGCAAGCTCCCCGAGCATGGTTTCATCGGTTGTCAACTGCACTTCATGCTCTTGGTTTTCGTGGATCTAAAACGGATCCTTCGCTGTTTATATACTCCTATAACGGTGTTCTCTTGTATATGCTTGTTTATGTTGATGACATTATTCTCACAGGAAATAGTACCGCTGATATCGACCGGGTTGTTCAGCATCTTAGTCGCATTTTTGCTCTACAAGATTTGGGGTCGTTATCTTATTTTTTGGGGGTTGAAATTATTAAGCAGGGGTCCGACATTGTTTTGTCTCAAAGAAAATGCATACTCGAGCTACTTGAACGTGCGAATTTGTCTAATGCCAAATCTGTGCCATCTCTGATTACTACCACCGCCAATCTTGCCCTTGGCGACAGTCCACCATTTGAAGACCCGGTTAAATATCGTCAAACAGTTGGTGCACTTCAATATGTGACTCTTTCACGGCCGGATATTTCGTTTGCGGTAAACAAAGTGTGTCAATTTATGCACTCTCCGACTCAGAATCATTGGTCTGCGGTTAAACGCATTTTGCGTTACTTACTTGGCACAGTAACAAGTGGACTTTTATTTCAGCGCAATTCCGATAGTGTTCTTCATGCTTACACATATTCTACTTTTAATGTCTTGAATGCTTTCTCTGATTCTGACTGGGCTGGTTGTCCGGATGATCGTCGATCCACTGGGGGATATGCTATATATCTCGGTTGTAATCTTGTCTCATGGTCTGCTAGGAAACAAAAGACTGTCTCGCGATCATCAACAGAATCCGAGTACAAAGCCTTAGCCGATACAGTTGCTGAACTCACATGGCTTCAAACTCTTCTACAGGAACTACGATTTTCTACTCGTACTGTTCCAGTTCTATGGTGTGATAATCTTGGTGCTACATACCTATCTGCTAATCCTGTCTTTCATGCTCGTACCAAACATGTTGAAGTTGACTTTCATTTTGTTAGAGAAAAGGTTGCTCAAAAACAACTCCTGGTTCAGTTCATCAAAACAGATGACCAGATTGCAGATGTGTTCACTAAACCACTGCCTTCTCAACGTTTTCAGTTCTTGCGGTCCAAGCTAAGAGTCGCTCCCCGACCTTAGCTTGCGGGGGAATATTAGACAAATGTTATATATATTAGGCATTAATTACATGTTTATATTCTAGAGGGATCATAGTGTAAATATATCTATTATTAATACTTATGTAATCGTGACATTCTGAGAAGATATACAATTCACGTTTTACCAATTTAACTCTGTGCGAGGAGGATCCAACAGACTTGTACCTTGTGCATTAGTAGCTTATAACTCCTGTAATTATTGTCCTGCTTTAGTAACTTGTACATCCTGCTATACGTTGACTTGGTGAGAAAAGCAAAATCGCCATTTGAATTTATTCATTAAAAACAGAAGTAGTTTAAACTTTAAACACCATGATGAGTAAATCTTATTCATCATTAAGTAGCATTAATTAGTTAATCAAAATGTGGAAAGCAACACACAGAATGATAAACTTTATATTAGAATTTTGAAAAAAAAACATTATGAGTAATAGACTTTTTAATATGATTACAACAAACAAATTATGCTATAATGACTACTAAGTATAAGCTTGGTAGCAATCAAACCCTCTTCTCATTAGACTATGTGTACAAATACAAGGTTACAAAGAAAATCCTGATAATCAAGAGATTGATAAACATATAAATATACAATTCACAATTAATATACATTCCATATTTAGATTGGCTAATCCAGAGTTAGATGTTGGATTTTTTTTTTCTCTTTTATTTTAATGGTTGGTTGACTTTCAAAGATAGTACAACTATCGATTGAGTAGTATTCAATACTTTTGAAGTTTAGAGATTGGATTTTTTATTCTCTTTCATTCTACTGGTTGGTTGACTTTTTAAAGATAAATATATCTAATACAACTATCAGCTTAGTTTTATTCTATATTTTTTAAGTTTGTACATTGGATTTTTTTCTCTCCTATTTTAACGACTGGTTGACTTTCTAGATATAATAAAACTATCAGAGTCGTATTCCATATTTTTGAAGTTTAGACATTGTATCTTTTTTCCTTTTTTCTTTTAATAGTTGGTGACTTTTTAAAGATAAAACAACTATAGCTGATTTGTATTCCATATTTTTGAAGTTTAAACATTGAACTTTTCTATATATCTGAACTGGTTGGCTTACTTTTTACAGAAATGACAGCAACAGCAAGTTTCATTCCATATTTATGAAGTTTTAGACATTGTATTCTATTTATCTTTTCTTCTTATTGGTTGGTTGACTTTTTAAACAAAATACAAAATAAGTGAAACTTAATTATAGCATGTGTCATTATCTTGTCAAGAAACATAAAGGAATATATAAATTAAGATTTTCCATCTTTTGTAGTTATAGAGCTCAAATAATTGTCTCTCATTCATATTTTTGGGAAATTTTGTATTGACCTGTTCAAAACCTGATTTTTGTGTTTTTTTTAATGTTTTAGGGCGTGTTTGACAAAATAGTTGTTAGCTGGGAGCGAGTGGTTGGTAGCGGGTAGCTGGTAGTTGGAACATATAGCTTTTATTTGTTATATGAATGTTGGTAAAAAAAACTGGAAATTTTTGAAATATGTAAAATTACATAAAATGACAGTTGTATTATATATATATATATATATATATATATATATATATATATATATATATATATATATATATACTTTTTAAGGACAATCCTGGAAACTGATTTCAAAAGCTTAGTAACGTTTTGTTCAATGCTACATGAAGTAGCTTTTAGATTTGGAGCGTTTTGTTTAAACTAAAAGCTAAACGCTCGTACCACCAAACGAAGCTTGTTGTTTAAACTAGAGCGTTTTGTCAAAAGCAAAAAGCTAGAAGCTCCCAAACGCTCCATGCCAAACAAACCCTAATTTGTGTAAAGAGTTGTTAAATTAAATTACAAGTACTTGTTGTAATATTATACCATGGGATAGAGATGATCAAATTAAATGTATGAAATATACAACTTTGATTTATTTACTTGGTTTGAGAATCAGCAACTACCTCATGTTAGTTTCTAATCAATACTTACAGATTATTTTGGTGTTTAATTATACTTTCTTTTAAATAGAAAGAAGAAAAGTTACCAGAGCATAAGCATGTTACATGCTTGTTTGAAACCTGCATCCACACTCAACTAGTTATGTGCATGTTATGTTCGAGTAAAGATAAAACATGCCCCAGACATTATATCTACATTGTCCTATCCAAATTTTAAACCAAATTATATTGATTTGACATGGTTTATATCATAATTAATAGGTAAGTAGGCTTTTGTAGGCATGCTTTTGCGTGTGTACACCTACCCACCTAAACGCACAAGCGCACACATACACACAGAGCATGGGCTTAAAATGTAAATGAAATATTAAGTATATCAATATCTGGAAAAAGATTCGATAAAAACATAAAACTCCCTAAGTTAAATAAGTCGGTAACAACATACATGCACATGTTTTTTGCACGGTTTATTTAAATAGTTTGGGTATAATATGGAGCAAAATACAAATAACTAGGTTAGAATTTTTTTAGAGATAATTATTTATATTTGAAATAATGTCTTGGATACATTTTATTTTGGTTCACAAAGTTTGATTTTAGTTTAGTGATGTTATATTCCTGGGTATGCCTTCTCATATTAATTAGGTGGCTTGTGGTTGGGTTATTCATGGGGTACCTAATAGTGAGACTAACATTAAATATGCATTGTCAGAGAAAGACATTAAAGAAGAAGGATAGGAGAAGAAGTTCTTGTGCAGAAAACGTAATATTCATTTATTAATCACAATCAACAACTTCAATACTTCACATCACATTTCATACGCATATATCTACACTATGATATTGCTTTTGAACCATCGAAAGCTTTTAGAGAACGTTGTACCCCTTCAAGAAGACACCAATTCACTACAAATAAAATGACATTTAGTGGCACAGAAAAGTGCCACTAAAAACTGAAAAAAGTGCCACTAAAGGCCCCCTGGGAAATCAGCGGCACAAGAAAAAAGTGCCACTAAAAGCGCTGCCACTAAAGGCCTACAGTGACACTTTTTGGTTGTGTCGCTGCATCCATATTTGGTTTTAGTGGCACTTTTCTATTATGCCACTACAACATTTGTAGCTTTTAGTGACACTATTTTTATGCCACTATTTAACTAGTAGAACAAATATTATTTTCATGTTTTTAGTAATACTTTTTTTAATAAAAAATATATATTAATAAATTATGTTCAAATTTTCGTTTGAAATCTATTATAAAAAAAATTAAGATGATAAATATAAAACACAATATCATTACTTCAATTCAAATTTGTCTAACAATATTCTCAATCTTTAAAACACATATATCTTTAAAAAATGTCTAATAAGTCTAAATGTTGTGCTAGTACTAAAAACATAATACTATCAAACTAAATACTTGTTGACTAAGAAACATGAAACTTGATTGAACCCGAAATTTGTATAATTGTTCTTCTTAGTTTTTCTCTTCTCACAACTCGTTCATTCTAAATCTTAATCTGACCTATCATGGAATAGTAAAACACAAAGCATTAAAAAGAAACATTAGTTAAATGAGATAATCAAGTGTGATATACATTTAAACTTCTACCTGGACCATTCAAGTAATTGTCACCAATGGAAAAGAGCTTGGCACTATGTATCCACAAATTTGACCCGCCCCATGTAAAAAAGTAACGAACCTGGTCAGCAACATCATACATATAAATGTATTTGTTGCTTCCACCAGCTAAAATGTGATTTTCATCAAAATAAGATATTGTTTTGAAGCATTTTTCGAAAGTAGAATTGGCTATTGACCTAAAATGTGAGTGTGAGTGAATGTTTCTACTGAACATTTTCCATAAAAAACATAAATAATAAATCTATACTATACAACACACACACACTCATATATATATATATATATATATATATATATATATATATATATATATATATATATATATATATATATATATATATATATATATATATATATATAAAAGGTTGAGATCGGTTGAGAACTTATAGTTTT
Source organism: Lactuca virosa (assembly GCF_052849685.1). Classification (NCBI taxonomy): domain Eukaryota; kingdom Viridiplantae; phylum Streptophyta; class Magnoliopsida; order Asterales; family Asteraceae; genus Lactuca; species Lactuca virosa. Next base: position 83,518,407 of record NC_136433.1, on the reverse strand, counting down.
CCGATAACCCGAGAACTAAAAGTGGAGCGTTGGATCAAAACTAATTCATTAAGGGCATGATCGTCATCATACCAATCCAACTAAATTTTTTGTATTATTGCAAATATTAATAAAAAACTCTCAAATTAACATTATAAAACAAAATTTTGGATTTTTTTATATATAAACAAATAATTTTTGTTTTTTTTTTAAATTGCAGATTTTTTAACTTTTTTGGAAAGCATAAATTTTTAAAAATTTTGAATTTTTTTTTTCAAAAAAACAGCACTTTTTTTTAAAAAAATACCGCATTTAAAAAACTGCAATTTTTTAAAAAAACTTTAATATTTTTAAAAAAACCACATTTTTTTCTAAATACTGCAATTGTTTTAAAAAAAAGTGCAACTTTTCAAAAAAAAACTGCAATTTTTTTAAAAAAACTGTAAACTTTTTTTAAAAATGTGCATTTCTATAAAAAAATATAAATTTTAAAATATCAGTAAATTTATATAAAAAAAATTAAAATATTTTAAAAAAATTTTATTTTTTTTAACAAAAAAAAATCAAAATTTTAGGTGCATATATGCATATTTTTTTCAAATGCATATATACATATTTCTTATACTATAATATTCGTTAGTAAATCATAAAAAATCTCATTTTTATTAATTAATCTATAAACATTATAATACAAATATTTTATTCGATACAAAATAAAATATAAAAAATAAAAAATGCTACAAAATTTCAAAGCGTTTTCATGTCTTCATGTCAATATTTCCTTATTTTCTTCAATTTATCATTTTTCACTTCTTCAATATTCACCACAATTTCTTCCAAATCTACAAGAAAATTAAAAAAAAAATTGATTGATGCAAAAACACTCACGAAAATACATATGTGATTTTAATGTGATTAACATATGAATCACATGTGATTCACATATGAATCACATCTGATTCACATATGAATCACATTTACATATGACATCATATGTAAATCACATTTACATATGACATCATATGTAAATCACATGCGATTCACATATAAATCACATGTGATTCACATGTGAATCACATGTGATTCACATGTAAATCATATGAGAATCACATATGATTCACATGTATCACTTATGATTCACATGTGATTCATATGTTAATCGCTAAACGGAAACAAATTAGTAATTTTATTTGCTATAAATGGTTATTCGAGATATCTGTATTGCATGTGCATGAGCTGTGTTGATTTTAGCAAGTTTCCTAACTTAATGTTATATAATATTCTAAAGGGAGAAAGAATTTACATTATATATAGTGAAGTGAATGGAGTCAAACGAGATCATCTGGAGCGGTGTGTATGAGAGGTTGATGTAGACCAAGTGCTGAATATGCTAAAATAAGCAGCCCTGGTGAATCCAAATCTATGCCATCTATCTCCTCATTTTCAACCAATGCTTTTTCCAAAGAAGCCTTTGCAACTTTAATGATGTAAATAATCATTATCACTATCAACCAACAAAACCAAAACAATGTCATCCATCACAACACTCATATTTCATATTTCATCTGTTAAATAAACTAGTTATGATTTTCATTTACCCGATATCATCAGCCCAGAAGCTATAAATACCAGTAATTATAGAAAACAGCAAAATACATGTTATTTTTTTTTAAATCTTTAACATTAAAAGAGTTCTTACTACTTAACAAACCTAATCTTATTTGCTATTTTACACAAACAAAGATGTATATGGAATTCAAAGCCAGATTAGTAATTTTAAAACCAGCTATTTAGTAAATGGTCTGGGTGTGGAACAAATCTTTAAAATCTAACTACAATGAGTTTAGTTTAGTTACAATTATATTAACATAATCGTAAATTCCTTAACAGAAAAATGAAAACAAATGTTGTTGATGATTTGATCATCTATTCATCACCAAACTACTTTAAGAAACAAACACGATCAACAGATATACAATTCAATTCAAACAACTGATTAACAAACAACAATCAGAAATCAAAGTTTGATTAATGATTACCTGTGAATCTGTGATAGTAATCGATCAGAATTTCAAAATTAACTTTCAGGCCCTAATATTCCATTAACCATCGATGTAGCTGCGATCTGTCTCTCTTCCGCTTCGACTACTTTCTCAGCTGACTCAATTCCTTCCTTCGCGATCTCCACCGCTTCTTCCTCTGCCTTCTTCAGCTTCTTCCCTAATCCGAAATAGCCCTGTGTCCTCCGCCATCAACGGTATCTCCATTGCCGTAATTGCCATTGTTGACGTCATAAGAAACAATAGATGTCTCCGGCTCTGGCCATCAGATCGAATCGATGGAGGCGTGACTTTAGGGCATTGTGCCTTGTAGGAAAAGACAGGGGTTATCATGCGTGAGCTCCGGCGAGAGAAAGGGTTTATTAGCAGATTCAAGCTTCTGCAAGACATGGCTTCGATTTCAATGAAGAAGCTTTTCTATTTGATATGACGATGGATACTCCATCGATCCACCACCGAACAACTAATGGCTTCGGCGATCTACATATGAAATCGAAGATGAGGATCATACGCTAGAGAGAAAAAGAGTGATAGAGAGAGAGAAAGTAATTTGGAGATTTTCTATAAATTGTTATTTTGAATTTTATTAATATTGAGGGATAATATTTTTTTTATACCAGACTTACTCCTAAGGTGTATTGAGAAAAACCTAAACGGCCATCAAATTGATTTATAATTACAAATATGCTACTTTTAATCTAAGTCATTAAAATTTTTGATCTAACGGTCCACCTTTAGTTCTCGGGTTCTCATGAAACTATAAGTTCTCCAAAGATCCTTCCCCTCTCTCTCTCTCTCTCTCTATATATATATATATATATATATATATATATATATATATATATATGACACATAAAAAAAGATAAGAGAGAATTACTTAGATTTGTTGTAGAAAACGTTAATCCATGAACTGGACCTTCATGTCCACTTAGAACATCCAATCAGTCACCCATTTTTCATTGACCAAACAAAGATCTAAAAGGAGCAGGAAACGATGTGTTAGATTTTCATAAATACTTTTTAAACATCAATTATCCACATGGCCTAATTTTATTACCTTAAATGAATCAATTAGGGTTCCTGCACATATTATTTTCCTACTTTGATATGATGCTAAAGAAACAAATTGTCAAGAAGAAGGAGTAGTGAATGTCCTAAAACTATGGTATATGAACAGATCCCATGTGCAAACAGTTCCATCAACTTAGTAAACAATGGTTGCTATCCATGAAATGAAGTGCAGTACCTACATTTGTATGCTCAGAAAAAAGTCACAAAATAGAAGCCTGATGACACAATCCAAACCTATAACACGGGATTTTTATATATGCTAGCGTATGATATTTATGTGCACAAGATTGTTTGATTTGGGGGTTGGGTTGAGGCGGACCTGCTTCATGTATAGTACCACAACAACGAGTATAATAGTGCTCAAAGTAAATACAACCATCATAACATAAATGAAAAAGTTACACCGAAGTATGAGTTTACATATTCCAAAATCATTTACACTTTGATGACAAAATGAACTGTTTGACGCCTTAGCGTCCCATCCTCAAAAGCTGTGGTTTACCTGTTTTACTGATTTCCTGAGAATACAAGTAGTTTTGAAAAAGTATCAACAATTAAGTTGGTGAGTTAATAAGCTTTTGGATGTAGAGTTTGAAAACCTTTGTTTGTAATGGTAATGTATGCTTCAAGAAAAATCCTTTATTTTCCTTATAAAAGTCATGTAGTCTTAAATCCCAAGACCGAGAGTATGTGTGTATTTTGTACTTATAACGTGTTTGAAATTATAATGTGTATCCAAGAAAAATCAAATATTTTCCTTATAAAAGTCATGTAGTCTTAAATCCCAAGACCGATAGTATGTGTGTATTTTGTTCTTATAATGTGTTTGTAGTTTTAAATAGATAAAACCCCTTTTTAAAGTAGAATCCCCCCCCCCCCCCCCCCCCCCCCCGTAAACTTGAAATGTTGTTAACTCCCTATGTGAGTCGTTATAACCATACTATAACTAGAATGAACCTGCTACAACATTTTTCAGACGTCAAGATCCTATGACTTTTGTCACCCGTAGACCTGCAGGTCCCGCTGTAACTAGCAGCAAGGTGTGGGGTGTCAATCCCAATATAGATCTATACACAATTATCACGCTCTCCCTACAAGAGACTCTGGTTATAACTTGCAGAAATTTTAACTCGTACTCTAAGAATACAATTGAATAATTGTCTCACAACTTACGTTAACTAGTTTATGTATAGTTTAAATGTAAAACCTTTTCCGTGGTGGAAGTGAAATCTCCCTTTGTGTAATAAATTTGTGATGTGAAATCCATAAACTATACCTATTATAGTTTATCATGTAGTATACGAAAAACCCGTTGAATTGAGTGTAAAACCCTTTTCCGTATAAGTAGTATGTTTAGCAAAGCATATCTATAATTCTTATGTTTCACCTTGTATATTTGTAATGATAAAGGATTCTTACAATTCAGTGAGTCATTTCTTCTATTTAAATGTAATTTAACAGAGAACACATGTAAAATATGAAATCATCAAAGATAATCACTTTGCTCAACATGTTACAAAGTGTTATGAATGTTGTAAGCTGTTAACTAGTTTTTAACCTTTCTGCACTATTTTAGAAAAATCATACAAAGTCGAAAATTGATTCCGTAAACTCTGAGAGTTTAGAAAGTGTGTCTAGTTTATTCATAAATTTTATTATGATTTTTATCAGTCTCTAACTTGTGCGAAATCATTCATATTCATAGACTGGTCCGAATTCGTTTCTGAAATGATAGGCAGTTTTGTGAAAATCACCATAAATTATAGAAACATCATATGGAGATGTGCAAGTAGGCATTAGAAAGGTATAAACCTGAATAACTTGCATATAAAACAGTTTTGAGAGATATTACGTTTAAGATGGTCAAAAAAGTCCGTGAATTGGACTCAACTTTTCTGTGAAAAGCTGAAGTATGAGTTTGAGTTATATTAAGGCGTGTTAACTTGTATTCCCCCCCCCCCTAAAACTTGAAGAAAACATGAAAATATAGGGGTATGAACTCACCTTGAGTGATCTCTTAGGATGGATGATGAAGAGAAGAAGTTTCCAAGTCAAGAACACTTGGGAGATGCTTGAAGATTTGAAGATTCTATGAACAAATATGATGATATTTGTGTAAGGAATCCATGATTTTGGTAAAGTTGTGTAGAATGTTTATGTGTGGGAAGGAAAAACTTACCAGCAACAGAGGAAGGACTTGGGCCTCCTGGAGGAACTCGAGTTTCTAGAGAGAAAATAAGAGGGAGTAAAAGGGTGTCTTGGGAGGAGGGGAGTGGGGTTTTATAGATGGAAGAGTGACGGATTAGAGAGTGAGCTGATGGAAGAGATTTGATGGAGGTATGGGAAGATCTCGAATTGACTAGAGCAAGGTGGGAATAGTGACATGGAGTGGTCATGTGTGACAACCCGATATTTCGAATCAATGTAATGACCTGAAAAGTCAAGAATTGTAATCTCTTTTGATATAATGAAATTAGCATCAAAAATAAAATGTTCAAAAGTCTCTATTGGGTTGCCTAAAATGATAGTTATCATGTCAAGGTTTTCAGAAATATAAAGAACACCAGAATCCGAATTATAACGAAGAAGTTATGACCAACCTAAGATTCACAACAAAACCGTCAATACGATTAAACGTTAAACGAGAAGTTTTAATAAAATACTTTTTAACCTTAAGTATCTAAACAAAAGTCGTAGATATCGTTAAACTGTGAACATACATAAAAAGAACGCCCAAATCTGACTTCGTATGAGGAAGTTATGATTTTTCGAAGTTTCGGATATAGCAATAGACAGCTAAAAACTCGAAATAGAGATCGAGGGATTTTTGGCCGAAACAATCTAAATGAGAATCGAAGATCTCAACAATAGTAGCGCAACGGTAAAAAGTCTGACAAAAACGGGCATCGGATGAAGGAGTTATGGATTTATGACGGAGTTTTCGTGTCCCGGCCTGTTCAAAATTAATTAATTAAAAATAAATTCAAAATTAGCCGACGAAATCTAAATGAGAGTTGTAGAGCATGTTCTCACCTACACATGCATATATAGAACGTCGAAAACGGAGCTCGTACGCAGAAGTTACGGATTTTACAAGTTCGAGACACAAAATCTGAGGCTGTCAGGCTGGCCACGACGTGGGGGCCCTGATTGATGGGTTTTCAGGCTTGGCAGTAGACGTCTCGTCCATGGAAGAGGATAGGATCGACGCCACGACGTTGCAACCTTATGGCCACGACGTGGGACCCAAAAATTGAGCTATAAATAGAGCTCAAGGGGTTCCGGGTTTCATTGCTCAATTCCCTTCTTTCTCGTGCCGAAGCTCTGCGTTTTAACCCCCGAAGCCATCCCAAAGCCCCGGTCTTCGCATCCAAGTTCTGAAGGAAGGTCTTACACTCTCGGGAATTCCTGAGAATCCCGAGAAAACCCGCTTTCTCCTGTCGAAGTTCTGCTCGGTTTTCATCTCACCATCTTCACTCTATCAAGTGAGTTCATACCCCTATAACTACGTTTTCAAATGCTTTGTAAATGCTTTTATACACTTTTAAGGGGGGAATATAAGTAAACACACGATTATCCTCGTGTGAATAACATAAATCTTTTGTTATACTTTTTGTTATAATCAATCATATGTGATTTATAACTATCATACGAAAACGTTCTCATACAACATATCACGAGAACACTTTGTCCTTTTTGGAATGAAACATGTTGTTAAGTAAATATGAAACACTTTATTTATACTTCGAGTATAAATGTTCAATAATGTTATTACAAATGTTATACTTTACATACAAAGTCGACACTATACTAGGGTTTATCATACAAACGAATCACACTTTTGGAAAAACTATAATAGGTATAGTTTACTAGATATTCATGAGATTTCACATACTATAAATACTATATCAAGGGAATACTTTCGTATACAAGAACAAATGGACTTTTCATACGTAAATCTATTTGATACTAAGTTTTGTGAGACATTCACTTCACGTACTTTCAAGTATGCAGTTAAAGTCCTGTATTATATACCATAATCTCTTGTAGGGAGAGCGTGATTCTTGTGTATAGATCTATACGGGATTAACAATCCCGCACCTAAACTGTTAGCTACAGTTAGACCGACAAGTCTGGGGTGACAATCGTCATAACATTCCAACGCCTGAAGAACGTTGTTACGGGCAGTCTGGGTCAATAGCATGGTTATAAAACTCACATGGAGTATTAAAAACACGTTGATTTATGGGGTTATCAAATGCCTTAGTGATTTTTACATACATAAATCTACTATTCTAGGCATGAAAAACACTTTTGCATTTCAGTTTTGGAACTTTTAAACTACCACATATTTTTGGAAAAACATTGGATTTCTAAAAGCAAACATTCAAATCAGTCGGGGTTTGGTAGAAGACTACTTTTATACTAGTAGGAAATATGGGATTTTCTAGGAGTTTTTCAAACATCTACGAACAATTTCATTCAGATTTATACAAACATTAACATTAAATACTTATGAACTCACCAGCTTAAATGCTGATCTACTCTTTCAAATCTACTTGTATTTCTCAGGGATTCAGTAATACAGGTAAACTTCAGCTTTTGGAGAAGTGACGCTAAGGCGTCAGTTTAAAACTCATTTTGTCATCATATTGTAATTTGTTTTGAAACAAGTATTATTCAACGATGTAACTTTTAAATTATATATATGATGGTTGGTTTACTTTCTTTACTATGTATTCAACTGTTACGATACTACATGAAGTCATCCGCCCTCGAACGATTCCGCCGTTCTGGTTTGGGGGTGTGACAGATTGGTATCAGAGCATTGTTTATAGTGAACTAAGTATATCGAACCACATAAGATATACAAACTATAAATGCATAGGGACTAAAACTCTCCGACAAAACGTTCTTACACCTGAACCGCGTTTCATGTAGCTTAAATTATTTGGGTCATAAAAGCACAAATACATGCATACAACGAGTCATTTTCATAGTTAGAACTATACAAGAAGTATTAAGACAAGTTGGACACTACGACTAGGCCTCGGAATATGTAATCGGATTTGGGACGAATATAGCCTGATCAACTATATTTATCCGAGATCGGACTAATGTATGTCGAGGAATGGTCGTAGTGAGCAACAAGTCAAAACTTACCAAAATGACACTAGTATCAAACATACAAACTTAAATACTATAGGAGTATTTGGTAAATACAATAGTTTAACTTACATGTTTAGATTCACATGTTTTTAATTTCTAGACAATTCTCATACCTCTATTCTCGTACAGACACAATGGCTGGATTCTATCCACACGGGGATCCCTACTACCCGAATCAGGGCAATGGAGGATGGATAGAGGAGGACCCCGAAGAGGATGAGGAACCTATAGAGTTGGAGGAAGGGGATGACTCTGGGACAAACTCAGAACCAGAAGTAATCAACCCAACAGTCACTCAACCTCCCGCATTTAGGGGAAACTTTCAGGGACCAATTCCCATTTGGGGAAGCCACATTCACCATTGGAGCCAACAGCAAGGATTACGTCCTCCCTACGGTATGTGTCGGGACTTCTACGACGTCAGGGGTGGAGGTTCAGCCGACCGAGCACTCCTAGTCATGGTGGGAAAACTAGCCAACCAGTCCTATCAATCTGGGGTTCAAGCAGACCGGATTCGTGAAGTCAACGTGGAAGTACAAGTTCACACTTCCGACATCCGTCGACTGGATAGGTTGCAGGAAAATGCCCAACTCCGCACCGACACATTCCAAGATCAACTGATTGCAGCCCTCTCTGAAATAAAGGAAATGAGGGAATAACAACCCGCTTTTGATAGGCGTCTTATGGGGGCAAAGCAATCAGACACGGAGTCGAGCTCCAGGCGCAACCTACGTCGCAAGTAGTACTTGCTCGGATCCCAAAGATTTTGTTATATAATAGGAACTCGGCTAAAAGTCTTACTTTTCTTTAACTTCTGTATCGGAGACCCATAGAAGGGTCGAAATTTTCTTAACTTCAAAATGTAACTCAACGTATGTTTAATATATATGAAGAAATTTCTTTGTGTGTTAATTTATTGAATACCACTCAAATTCATAAGTCTATCTATCATTATACAAACTTATGTTATGAAACAAACTCTAAACCTTGGATAGGTCAGTCAAATTCATAAATTGATGAAAATAACAAATCTATTAACACACGACTTCCAATCATTAAAGACTTATGATCTTCATTCTATTTCTTTAGCAGCACGATGCCGCCCCGTAGATCTGCACGCCGCGTCAACAACGCAACACCTCCACCACCACCACCTCCATCAACGGATAATGCCATCTTGATAGCTGCTGTAACAGCTGTAGTGACAGCAGCAATGGCACAGATGAGTAATAATGGGTCCGGAGGGGGAGTAAATAGGTCTATGAATGGCCAACGTCAGGGTCGTTCAGGGGATTGCACCTTCAAGGACTTCACCAATAGCAAGCCCATATCTTTTAATGGATCCGGAGGGATAATGGCTCTATCACAATGGATAGAGAAAATAGAAGCGGTTTTCGAGATCTGTGCATGTCTGGAAGTGAGCAAGGTAAAATTTGCTGCTTGTACATTCTCCGAGAGAGCTCTGACGTGGTGGAATGGCCATGTCAAGTCACTAACTCTGGTGGTGGCTAATTCTATCGGCTGGGAGAATCTAAAGCAAATGTTAATGCAAGAGTACTGTCCAAGGGGTGAAGTACAAAAGCTAGAGTAGGAACTTTGGGGCCTTACTATGGTAGGCTCGGACATCACAACCGGACATCACAACCTATACCAATAGGTTTAGCGATTTGGCAATCCTTTGCCCATGGATGGTTGCTCTAGAGAGCAAGAAGATCGAAAGATACATATGGGGACTGTCACCCCAGATTCGAGGAAGTGTACTAGCTTCCAAACCAGTCACTTTCGATAGCGCCATACAGTTGGCACAAGCTCTCGTTGACCATGGAATCTGTCAAGGCTTCGCAACTGGTGTCCCAGAGCAAACCATAGGAAACAACAACAACAACATCAGTACCAACAACAACAACAAGAAAAAGTTTTGGAACAAGAGGAAGAGTCAGTATTCACAGGAACCTTCCAAGAAGCAACAAATATTGGCAGTCCATGCCGCTACTACCCCCACTGCTGCTCCTGTTACCTCTACACCAGCAAAGCAATATGCTGGGAACCTACCGAAGTGCAGCAAATGCAATTTCCATCACAACGGAAATTGTCGGGAGATGCACTGCAACAACTGCAACAAGAAAGGGCACACTGCCCGTTTCTGTAAGGCACCAGCACGACCAATCACCCAAGTCCCTGGAGTCGGTGTGGGCCAGGCGTGTTATGGGTGTGGTGAGGCTGGACACTACAAGAGAGACTGCCCTAAGGCAAGGAATGCTGGCGGCATAGGAAGAGTGCTGTCAATAGGGCAGAACGAAGCAATAGCTGATCCCATGGTGGTTACGGGTACGTTTCTCCTCAATAACGCTTATGCATGCATGCTCTTTGATTGTGGTGCGGAGAGGAGTTTCGTGAGTCATAAATTCAAACACATACTAAAACAGAATCCTTAATCACTCAATAAGATATTTACAGTAGAAATGGCAAATGGTAGAACAGAAAGCACAAACGATATGTACACAGGCTGCACACTAATTCTAAACGAACATTCATTTCCAATCGATCTAATGCTGATCACTATAAAGAGCTTTGATGTTATCATCGGTATGGATTGGTTAAGCCTACACCATGCCGATATACTTTGTCACGAAAGGGCCGTTCGCCTAAATCTGCCAAACGACGAAACTCTTGTCATTTATGGTGACAAACCCGGTACCAATTTACAAATCATCTCTTGCGTCAAAGCCCAAAAATACCTGCGTAAGGAGTACCATGCCTTCTTAGCCCACGTAGTAGATAAGGAAAAAGAAGCGAAAGACCTCAAGGATATTCCAGAAGTCTGCGATTTTCCCGATATCTTCCCTGAAGATCTTCCAGGAGTCCCACCAGAACGACAAGTCGAGTTCAGAATCGATTTAATTCCCCGAAGCTACCCCAGTAGCTAAGTTGTCGTATCGTCTAGTGCCAGCTGAGATGCAAGAATTATCTAGCCAATTAAACGAACTACTCAACAAAGGATTCATCAGACCGAGCTTCTCACCTTGGGGAGCGCCAGTCCTGTTCGTAAAGAAGAAGGATGGATCTTTCCGTATGTGCATCGATTACCGGGAACTCAACAAGCTCACTATCAAGAACCGATATCCCCTACCACGCATTGACGACTTGTTCGACCAACTCCAAGGAGCGAGTTATTTCTCGAAGATCGATTTGAGATCCGGGTATCATCAGCTACGAGTCTTGGAAGGAGATGTTCCCAAAACAGCCTTTCGAACTCATTATGGTCACTACGAGTTTGTAGTGATGCCCTTTGGATTAACAAATGCACCGACAGTGTTCATGGACTTAATGAACAGAGTGTGTCGTTCATTCCTGGACAAATTTGTGATCGTGTTCATAGACGATATACTCATTTATTCAAAGAGTAAAGAGGAACATGGTCAACACCTCCGACAAATCTTGGAAACTCTAAGAAAAGAGAAACTATACGCAAAATTCTCAAAGTGCGAATTTTGGATTCGGAAAGTAGATTTCCTAGGTCACGTGCTTAGCAAAGACGAGATACATGTGGACCCTTCCAAAATCAAGGCAATAGAGAACTGGTCAGGACCAAGAACCCCAACGGAAATCCGATAATTCTTGGGCCTTGCTGGCTATTACCGAAGATTTATACAGAACTTCTCGAAGATTGCTAAACCACTTACCACCTTGACCCAGAAGGGGGTAACTTTCAATTGGGAAGAAAGACAAGACGCTGCATTCCAAACACTGAAGCAAGCACTATGCAGCGCACCTATATTGTCCTTGCCAGAAGGAACAGAAGACTTCGTGGTCTATTGTGATGCATCTAATCAAGGTCTTGGATGTGTTCTAATGCAACGAGGAAAGGTCATCGCCTACGCCTCGAGACAACTCAAGACGCACGAGGTCAACTACACTACACACGACCTCGAACTGGGAGTAGTTGTTTTCGCCTTAAAGATTTGGAGACACTATCTCTACGGCACAAAATGCACAATCTTTACCGATCACAAGAGCCTTCAACACATCCTCAATCAAAAGGAACTCAACATGAGGCAAAGACGATGGGTTGAACTGTTGAATGACTATGAATGTGAAATTCGTTATCATCCAGGAAAAGTGAATGTGGTAGCTGATGCTCTTAGTCGAAAGGAATACTCGGTCCGCCAAGTGAAATCCTTAACCATGACGGTCCATTCACACCTGTCCACACAAATCAAGGAAGCTCAGAGGGAAGCCTTGAAAACAGAGAATGTGACGAGTGAAGCCTTAAGGGGAATGGATAAGAATCTTGAACTCAAGGGCGACGGAGTTCGCTACTTCATGGATCGGATCTGGACACCGAGGTTTGGTGGATTCAGAGACGTGGTCATGAATGAGGCTCATAAGACACGATACTCCGTGCATCCGGGTTCGGAAAAGATGTATCAGGACCTCAAGAAACTGTATTGGTGGCCGAACATGAAAGCAGAGATCGCTACCTATGTGGGCAAGTGTCTGACTTGTGCTAAAGTCAAGGTAGAGTACCAAAAGCCATCAGGATTACTACAACAACCCGAAATACCCGAGTGGAAGTGGGAACGGATAACCATGGATTTCATAACCAAATTACCCAAGACAGCAGGTGGGCTAGACACCATCTGGGTAATCGTCGATAGATTAACAAAATCCGCACACTTCCTACCCATAAAGGAAACCGACAAGATGGAGAAGCTAGCTCGAACATACATCCAAGAGATTGTACGACTGCATGGTGTACCAATATCCATTATCTCTGACAGAGATAGTAGGTTCACCTCGCGATTCTGGCAGTCGCTGCAAAAGTCTCTAGGAACGAGGCTAGACATGAGTACCGCTTACCATCCACAAACCAACGGTCAAAGTGAGAGGACCATACAAACCTTGGAAGATATGCTGAGAGCTTGTGTAATCGATTTTGGTAAAGCATGGGATACCCATTTACCACTAGTCGAATTCTCATACAACAATAGTTACCACTCCAGCATTAAAGTTGCTCCATTCGAAGCCCTCTATGGCCGGAAGTGCAGATCACCACTATGCTGGGCTGAAGTGGGTCACACGCAACTAGCCAAGGGACAAGTACCCGACAGCGCTCTCACAGGCCCGGAAATCATAAGAGAAACAACTGAGAAGATTGTTCAGATTCGGGAACGACTAAAGGCTTCAAGAGACAGACAAAAGAGTTATATGGACAAAAGACGGAAGCCCTTGGAATTTCAGGTCGGGGACCGAGTGCTATTAAAGGTCTCACCCTGGAAAGGGTTAATACGTTTCGAAAAACGTGGGAAACTAAACCCAAGGTATATCGGACCATTCGAGATCCTTGCAAGGATCGGTCCGGTAGCATACAAACTTCGACTACCGCAGGAACTCAATAACGTACATCCTACCTTTCATGTATCAAACTTGAAGAAATGTTTGTCCGATGAGACCCTCGTCGTCCCTCTAGACGAAATCGAAATCAACGAGAGTCTCCACTTTATATAGGAACCAATTGAGGTCATGGATAGGGAAATTAAACGAACAAAACAAAGTCGCATACCCATTGTGAAGGTCCGCTGGAATGCAAAACGAGGACCTGAGTACACTTGGGAGCGCGAAGATCAAATGAAACAAAAGTATCCGCATCTCTTTCCCTAATCCACAAATATTTATCTTACATTAAATTTCGGGACGAAATTCCCTCCAACGGGGGGATGATGTGACAACCCGATATTTCGAATCAATGTAATGACCTGAAAAGTCAAGAATTGTAATCTCTTTTGATATAATGAAATTAGCATCAAAAATAAAATGTTCAAAAGTCTCTATTAGGTTGCCTAAAATGATAGTTATCATGTTAAGGTTTTCAAAAATATAAAGAACACTAGAATCCGAGTTATAACGAAGAAGCTATGACCAACCTAAGATTCACAACAAAACCGTCAATACGATTAAACGTTAAACACGAAGTTTTAATAAAATACTTTTTAACCTTAAGTATCTAAACGAAAGTCGTAGATATCGTTAAACCATGAACATACATAAAAAGAACGCCCAAATCTGACTTCGTATGAGGAAGTTATGATTTTTCGAAGTTTCAAATATAGCAGTAGACAGCTAAAAACTCAAAATAGAGATTGAGGGATTTTTGGCCGAAACAATCTAAATGAGAATCGAAGATCTCAACAATAGTAGCGCAACGGTAAAAAGTCTGACGAAAACGGGCATCGGATGAAGGAGTTATGGATTTATGACAGAGTTTTCGTGTCCCGGCCTGTTCAAAATTAATTAATTAAAAATAAATTCAAAATTAGCCGACGAAATCTAAACGAGAGTTGTAGAGCATGTTCTCACCTACACATGGATATATAGAACGTCGAAAACGGAGCTCGTACGTAGAAGTTACAGATTTTACAAGTTCGAGACACAAAATTCGAGGCTGTCAGGCTGGCCACGACGTGGCACAGATGGCCACGACATGGGGGCCCTGATTGATGGGTTTTCAGGCTTGGAAGCAGACGTCTCGTCCATGGAAGAGGATAGGATCGACGCCACGACGTTGCAACCTTATGGCCACGACGTGGGACCCAAAAATTGAGCTATTAATAGAGCTCAAGGGGTTCCGGGTTTCATTGCTCAATTCCCTTCTTTCTCGTGCCGAAGCTCTGCGTTTTAACCCCCGAAGCCATCCCAAAGCCCCGGTCTTCGCATCCAAGTTCCGAAGGAAGGACTTACACTCTCAGGAATTCCTGAGAATCCCGAGAAAACCCGCTTTCTCCTGTCGAAGTTCTGCTCGGTTTTCATCTCACCATCTTCACTCTATCAAGTGAGTTCATACCCCTATAACTACGTTTTCAAATGCTTTGTAAATGCTTTTATACACTTTTAAGGGGGGAATATAAGTAAACACACGATTATCCTCGTGTGAATAACATAAATCTTTTGTTATACTTTTTGTTATAATCAATCATATGTGATTTATAACTATCATACGAAAACGTTCTCATACAACATATCACGAGAACACTTTGTCATTTTTGGAATGAAACATGTTGTTAAGTAAATATGAAACACTTTATTTATACTTCGAGTATAAATGTTCAATAATGTTATTACAAATGTTATACTTTACATACAAAGTCGACACTACACTAGGGTTTATCATACAAACGAATCACACTTTTGGAAAAACTATAATATGTATAGTTTACTAGATATTCATGAGATTTCACATACTATAAATACTATATCAAGGGAATACTTCCATATACAAGAACAAATGGACTTTTCATACGTAAATCTATTTGATACTAAGTTTTGTGAGACATTCACTTCACGTACTTTCAAGTATGCAGTTAAAGTCCTGTATTATATACCATAATATCTTGTAGGGAGAGCGTGATTCTTGTGTATAGATCTATACGAGATTGACAATCCCGCACCTAAACTGTTAGCTACAGTTAGACCAGCAAGTCTGGGGTGACATTCGTCATAACATTCCAACGCCTGAAGAACGTTGTTACGGGCAGTCTGGGTCAATAGCATGGTTATAAAACTCACATGGAGTATTAAAAACACATTGATTTATGGGGTTATCAAATGCCTTAGTGATTTTTACTTACATAAATCTACTATTCTAGGCATGAAAAACACTTTTGCATTTCAGTTTTGGAACTTTTAAACTACCACATATTTTTGGAAAAACATTGGATTTCTAAAAGCAAACATTCAAATCAGTCGGGGCTTGGTAGAAGACTACTTTTATACTAGTAGGAAATATGGGATTTTCTAGGTGTTTTTCAAACATCTACAAACAATTTCATTCAGATTTATACAAACATTAACATTAAATACTTATGAACTCACCAGCTTAAATGCTGATCTACTCTTTCAAATCTACTTGTATTTCTCAGGGATTCAGTAATACAGGTAAACTTCAGCTTTTGGAGAAGTGACGCTAAGGCGTCAGTTTAAAACTCATTTTTTCATCATATTGTAATTTGTTTTGAAACAAGTATTATTCAACGATGTAACTTTTAAATTATATATATGATGGTTGGTTTACTTTCTTTACTATGTATTCAACTGTTACGATACTACATGAAGTCATCCTCCCTCGAACGATTCCCTCAAAGATATGATTAAATTATGGGCCTATGGAGTTTAATATATTAAAATATGGGTTTGGGTGAAAAACCCCCGTCAAAGTCATGAAAAACGGGCTTAAAACGCGAAAGTACTCAAAAACCAGACAAAGGAGGCGAACCTGCGGAGGTTCGGATCTTAGTGTTGAGGACCGAAGGTAGGTTTTGGTTCTAAATGCTGAGGACCGAAAGTGGGTTCGGTTCCTAGGAGCAATGGAAGGCAAGATAGGTGAAGCGAAAGTGACTTCGGCCCGAAGGTCCGGTCCGGACCGGAAGCGAATAGGAGCGAAGGTGCTTGGAAGCGAAATGAACCGAAAGTGAAATGGACCGAAGGCTCGGTTCATTTCGGTCCTAAAGAGGTTTCGGTCCAGAGGCTGGTTTCGGTTCCTAAGAGGGTTTCGATTCTAGGTTTCGGTTCTTAGGGTTTCGGTCCTAAATGGCTGTTTTTCGCATAAACTTCCCGTTTTGAGCGGTTTTTGGCTCCGTTATGGGTCGGGTCCCAAATGATTATAAAACGTTTTGATAGAGATTTAGGAGAGGTTTGAGAGAGAGAGAGAGAGCGAGAGAGATTGATAAAGAGAGATTGAGAGAGTCTTCGTTTGTGACCCTTTTGGATGTTTAGCTTCGCAACGCAAGGTTTGTAAACCCCGTTAAGCCCCGTTATGAATGTTATACACCCCCGAGGGGTACGGAATAATGTTTTACCAAGTAGTTTCATCACTTACTCTGATTAGGGTTTATGAATTCTGAACATACGAACTTTCCAAGTGATAACTTCTTATTAAAATAGCGAGTTGTACAGTAGTAACATAATGTAAACCCTAATATACAAGGGTTAGTTGAGTTGACCGGTTTGAATTGTTGACTTTATTTGACTTTGACTTGACTAGAAATTGACGGTTGTCACATCATCCCCCCGTTAGAAGGAATTTCGTCCTGAAATTAGCACTTTGACTGGGACTTCGAGAGTTGGGGGAAAGATGAGGTCATTTTTGTTTCATTTGATCCTCACATTCCCAGGTGAATTCGGGTCCTCGTTTTACGTTCCAACGGACCTTCACAACAGGGATGCAACTTTGATTTCGTTCTTTTGATCTTTCGAGCTACGATTTCTACCAATTCTTCCACGAAGTGGAGACTCTCGTTGGTTTTGATTTTGTCGGGAGGTATCACAAGAGTCTCGTCAGACATACATTTCTTCAAATTTGACGCGTGGATGGTCGGATGTGTTGGATTAGTGTCTAAGTCCATAACTAGATTTGGTATGTACTTGACCCGACTCGACATGGTCCATTTGGGTTGCATGGCATCGGTACAATTGGTTAGACAAGATGAGGAAAGAAAGGGAAACTAGCGATTTATATTAATATATTATAAGTTCTAATATATTAATATATAATCATATTATTTAATTAGTATTGATCAAGGATTAATTTATAATTAATTAAATGATCAAAAGGAACTAATTAAATATGGACTCTTAGATATATATATATATATATATATATATATATATATATATATATATATATATATATATATATATATATATATATATATATATGTGTGTGTGTGTGTGTAGTGGGCCAAGTTTATTTAGGTTGGGCTAAGCTTTCATGGATAGTCCATGGAGCTTTAACCCATGGATCCTATGGAAATGAAAGGTCATGGGTATTAGGGTTTAACCCTAAACCTCCACACTATATAAAGAGTCCAATGGTGCATAAAATTGGTGCTAAGAAAAATGACTAGTTCATAGTGGTGAGGGCATAACCGATTTGATGAGATGTAAACCAAGTATCCTTTATTACTTCGTTATTCCAAATGTTCATGGTGTTGTGTGAACCATTTAAGGTGTCACACTTGGGGCACTCGGCTCTTAAGCATCAAGGAATCAAGCTACATAAAAAGGTATGTCCTCTAACTTGTTTTATTACCCAAGTATCAAAGATTGTATGCTAGATAGGGTAATACCTTGGAATATTCATATTTGCATGTATAATTATAGAAAACATAGATCCAAGGTATTTAGGGTTGCATGTACACTTAGGAGTGTTAGAATGCTCAAAACCTAACAGTGGTATTAGAGCCTAGGCTTGTTTTCTTGTTATACTTGCAAAAATGGCTGAAAAATCGAAATTTGTTGCTGTCTGAACAGAAGACTCGCCGAGTCCATGAAGGGACTCGACGAGTCCAAGGCAAAAATCATCCAACTCGCCGAGTTGGTTCATGCACTCGACGAGTTGGACCCCCTGACAGCATATTTTCGACTGTTTTGGCTGGAATTTGACTAGGAACATTACCCAAAGCTGTTTTTCAACTTATAAACCTGTTTTTGATGTGGTAATGTTCATGCTAATCCAATTTCAAAGATAATTGTCAATAGATTCATGTTTTGTATTAGTTTAAGGATTAGGCTAATTACATGAAAAGTTTGATTTGTATTATCTTGTTCTTATGAGTTGCTTAGATTAATAGAAAAAGTTATGTGAAAAATGTGTTTTCAATCCAAATTAATCTAAGAGTTGGTTCTAAAATGTGTTTTTGTAACTTGTCCTCACGTTATATGAAAAGTCACATTTAAGATTCATAAAACTCATAAAGTTTTTCATAAGTTATGAATAAGGAAGAGTCACATTCTTTTAATGGTTTAATGTCTTCCATAACTTGTCCTCAAGTTATGGAACTTGAAGAGTTTTTAAGTAAAACTACTTTAAACACATAAGTTATGGAATTGAAAAGTTTTTGAATAGTTCAAAACTTGCCCTCAAGTTTTGGAATTTGAAAAGTTTTCTTTCATGAATACTTTAATTCCAAATTAAGCCCTTAGGATTTTAAAAGTTAAAATTCAACCCTTATACTTTATAATATTATAAGTTAATAATATATATATATATATATATATATATATATATATATATATATATATATATATATAAGAGCAAGTCAGTCTTACCATTAGTAGGCCTCATTCACGAAGTCGGTCTATAAGGGGGGTATAAGGTTACTGCCTATAAAATGGCAGTTTAATGGGTATCCACTCTCACCCACCCGCTTCCTTGACTGGTGGAGGGTCGTTAGCCGAACGGGTAGGGCAAGGACTATAATTCTCCCTTCATTAAAAGTATTAATGATAAATACTAAGTAACTAAACACTTATAAATTCCCAATCTTAGTTACTTAGGAAAATGTGAATAAGGTTCCTACCCATGAAATTACACTTTGCACTTTGGTTAAGTCGGTTAGTGGAGCACGTGTGGTTAATCGGCACACTAGCTTGATTTAACAAGGTAGGCAAAGGGTTTCTTAAAGTTTATCATAGGCCGGTGGAGCGTGTGTGGTTAACCGGCACATCGGTTGGGTGATAAACATTTAAGAGTACCAAGTAATTTGCATGGTTACTTCACACCTTGTTTTGTGATCCTCGGCATCCCAGTCACAAAACCTAAAGGGCACACTCGAGATTGAAACATGCCATTGAAAAGTTCAATGAATCTCTAAAGAATCTAGGAGTTTCAAAACCAATTAAAACCTAATAATACATTTTGTTTATCTTGGTGGAAATTGGTGAATTGTCATTCACCTACCTTCAAATATTTTATAGCTTGGATTACGGCATCCCTCTTCCAAGTTATGAAATAGTTTGTTGGGTCCTAGCCTTAATATTTCAATTGGGTCTTATATTAAGGACTTTGAATCAACTTTCTTGAATATCTCCCAAAAGATGTCTAGTTCAGACATCTGTGATCTTCCCAAATCTCTTGGAACCTTACCTCTTCCACCTTCTCCCTAACCCACAAGTTCAAGGTCACTCAAACCCTATTGGCAAGCAAGGTCTATGTGTGCTCACATCTTGGAGATAAAGTCACATATTGACAAGTCGGGAGAGTTGGGTGTCAAAGTCTTAAGAAAGTTGGATGTTCCATCCCTTTCTAAGTTACGTAGTGAGTTCCTTTGGGACTACTATGAGATAGACTATGACAAGACCCTTAATGATCTTATCTATTTGCTAGGTGCTGCTGAATCAGAAATGATTTAAGGCCTAGTAAAGCAAATTTGATTAGAAGATCAACTTCCCAAACCTTCAATGGACATTGACAATGGTAACATTGGATACCCAGTAAGAGCTTTCTCTTCCCAATGTAAAGGGATCGACCATAGTCAACTCGGTTGACCAAATGGTAAAGAGAATGGCTAAGTCTGAGAGAGTCCTACCAAAGGGTCCATATGTGTCTATTGCCAAAGGAAGGGGCATTGATTGCGAAGCTGCCTATTTATCTGAAAGATCATAAGGTTGATCAAGTCAATAAGTTTGACCCAACTTCAGATAAAATCCACTATCTAACTCTGTGAAGTTTCTATTCTGAGATTCTTGTTACATGATGTGACTAGGTCACATGTTGATGTTTTAAGAATCAAAGAAAAGTGAAGAAACTTAAATGAAGTATATGCTGATTCTGATCACGAAGATGGATCTCGATCGCATGGTTCGGTGATCAGACTTTTTGAGCTACTACTTAAGAGTTGTGATAGATTGCTTAGGAATAAGTAACAACATAGTTTTCATATGCATCTGCATTGTAAGGATAAGTTTTTCCGCAAGTTTTAAATAAAAGAAAATTTTGATTTTATTTATTTTAAGTATCCTTACAATGGCACTTGTCTAAAATTGTTGTTTATATGATTCCATTAATAGCAACATTGGAAAAATGAATTTGACTCTTTCGTTTGTGGTAGTGTCATAATTTACCAAATAAGGAAAGATTCTCATCACCCAAGGTTTCAGTTGGATAGAAACTTAGAAATCATGCAAGTTGTATAGTATGATGAATGATAATTTTCATCTTTGGAAAATTAAGATTAACTCCTTGTTCACATGTATATGTGAGTCAATTAAAGGACTAAGGGATCAAGTATACATTCTGGTGCACTGATCAAGTCCACCACAAAAGATCGATAAGACTATTCGTCATGATTTACTAAAGTTTAGTAAATATGATTATACTTACAAGTTTAAGTATAATTCAGAAACATTGAAAAAGTTTTGATGTATGGCAGAACGAATTGAGAAGAATCAAATTAGGCAGAAAGATAAAAGTTTCTCAAATCTGAAAAGATGGGAGAGTACTTTAGTATCAGGTTTTGTGATCATCTTAATGATTAAGAAACCATATCACAATTGGTCTTCTAAGGACATCTTAGTGCATTCCTATGGCTAAGAAGAGGAGTCATGAATTGTTGAAATGGTTAAATAAGGAAGATGAGTCATACTTCGTTCCAAAAAATGTCTTAGAGTCATACTCCAAGATTGTAACTTGAGTGACACATCTTTAAGAAGGTTTATAACACTTGTCAAATGTAAGAGTAAAATGTGTTCTACCCTTGTACATTTGAAATTGGTAAGTTGTGATGTTTTGGATAAAACAAAGACCAACTAAGGCCAATTGTGTGAAGTGTTTGTCTTGATTAGAATCCACACTATCTCTTGAATATTTGACAAGAAAGTCTTATAGGTCAAGAAGACAGTGGGAGTATAAAAGATCATGAAATAGTTTCAAGAACTAATCAAGAATAAAACATGTATTTCATCACTTGCACACGACTAGAGGTTTATAACCTATCGTGTTGACATTTCTGTGCCCATTCCAGTAAAGTTGGCTATAAATTTGAGTTCTACATGTTCTCAATTGTCTGCATAACTACTTGGAAGCAGTGGCAGGCCCTGTAGTTAAGATTGCACAAGTTCAATCCATATGAGTTTGAATTTGTCACTAACCTTGTCTTGTGATTATGGTTTTGACAAATTCACATGGATAAGAACACATACACTATAAAATCTAAGTGTCACAAGGTTTCTCTCTGACTCATGAAAATGATGGTGAGGAAACACTTTCACTAAGTAGATTTTAAGAAGAGAACAACTGTGATATTTGCAGTTCTCAAAGTCGTTAGTGGAGCATGCGTGGTTAACCGACACACTAACATGGACTTATGAGAAATGGCAAAGGTCTAAACAATTGAGACTATGATTACGACATCCCTTTTCATAGTTCTGAAATTGTTTAGACACACCTGTAAGCTATCTAAGATAAAGTATATGAGTTTGATAAAGTCTTATCAAAACAATCTCGTATCAGAAACCTGAACTTTGGTAAGAAAGTCAATAAAGTATTGACTTCTAGAAGTTCAGCTGTTTTCTGGATACATGTCAAAGCTAGTGGGAGCATAAGTGTTATGCTAATAATCGTCATGTTAGTGGGAGCATGATAATTATGATAAGTATTGCAAGTTAGCAATGTTAATTATAGAAAATAAAAGTTTCAATTCGTGAAGTTGCAGGGGTTGAAAAAGTTATTTTGCTATAATTAAGGGAGAGGATATACTTCATTTCAGTTCTAAAGGCTTAGATTGAGACCTTAATCATCTTTAGTCAAGAATATATATATATATATATATATATATATATATATATATATATGAATTTCATGTTAAATTGGTTCAACTTAAGGAAATTCTATATATTGCATTCTCAAAGTCCGATTATAATTACGGCATCCCTCTTCATAGTCAAATTTTGAAAACATGGCAAATAAAAATATTGTAGCAAAAGAATGGTCTAGAATCATGTCTTTATGAGAGACATCATGAATCGTGTCCCATTTGCTTTGGGTACAGGATCGATTGCATGTGCTATAATATTTGTCCTTTCTAAATTTTCCAAATGCCCAGAGGCATTAAAAAGGGAAAAGGTCTAGAATTGGATATGACTAAATTGATTAAGCAATTGTCGAGGACAATCTAAGGTTTACCAAAGATTGGTTGCTCAGGGACAGTTGGAAGTATAGTGATAATATTGGAAGGACCATATTGACATATTATGAAAAGAGGCAACTCTTGTTCAGAAGTGATAGTCAAAATGGGAATATGGAGTTGTCTCCATAGGTGGATTCAATCTGTGTAAGACTAGAAAAAAACTTAATGCAAGAAGGATATTTCCATGGAGTTCATCCCCATTGGAATACTCTGTAATGTATGTTGACAAGCCTTTGTGACTTTGTGCATAATCATTACAAGAGGATCAATGCATATAAGTTTAGAATCTAACAGATTTAGGTAAATGGCAGGATTTGGAATTCTTGCATTTGCGGTAAGGAATTGGGATTGTGAAATGAGAATCATTGGAATTATGTTCAATCGGTCTATTTCACAGAGTAAAGATCATAGACAAACTTAGTGTGCATACTTGATGTATGGCATAACTAATGTTTAGACAAACATAGTGTGCATACTTGGTGTATGGCATGACTAGTGTTTAGAAAACATAGTGTACATGCTTGGAGCATGGGACAACTATTGTTTTAATTCAAGTATAACGTTGACAGTTGAAACATTATACAATGAATAATGGGTAATCAATATGGTGATAAATAAAAGGTGTTTTATTTATATTCATAAGTTCTGAGACCATATTGGATTCGATTATTCTTGTGTTTCACTTTGCATTTTTGACTTCCAGAATAACTAGGTCGTTCTTCCTGAATGACTAAGCTATTCAATCCATCCACAGTCGGTCATATTTTGGAAGTAGATATGAATCAAGACTGTCATGGGTTGGCTTGTAGAGGTCTAAGATGTTGGACAAAGTGGTGCTACAACACTCATGAGTGCTCATAAGTTCTGAGTATTAGATTCAACCCACGCTCATTTGAATCACTTCATGGATTTATCACGAGTGATCATGAGACGATAATATCTTATATTCTTCAAATCTAGAGATATGAGTTGTTACTATGAGTTGGTTGTACATTGATTGCGCGAAAACGCATTGGTAACTCGATGTTATAAAACGTGCCTTTGTGTATGATTAAACAAGTAGTAGAACAAGCCATATGAGTTGAAGTTTATCCATTCCTTTTACCTTCGGGATAAAAGCGATATCTGTGGGCCCCTCGATGATTTAGTGATGACAAATGTAAATGCTCAGCCGGGCCTGAACTGATTTGATTTGTTCAATTAGTCAGTAATCATAAATAGGAAATCGGGAAACAACAAATGGACAGAGAGAATGATTTATAATCCATGTCTCAGTCCATATGATATCTAGAATAGAGGAATGTATGATCCCTTATCTAATGGACAAGTCATTGACGAGATCAGAGTTCAGTTACAACGTCAGAGTTCGACAGCGGCTTAAAGAGCTACGATTGCCAGTCGGTTTTTGAAGTCATACTCAATAATAGTTTTAGACTTATCCAAGTGGGAGACTGTTGGATTAGTTTCTAAGTCCATAACTAGATTTGGTATGTACTTGACCCGACTCGGCATGGTCTATTTGGGTTGCATGGCATCGGGACAATTGGTTAGACAAGATGAGGAAAGAAAGGGATACTAGCGATTTATATTAATATATTATAAGTTCTAATATATTAATATATAATCATATTATTTAATTAGTATTGCTCAAGGATTAATTTATAATTAATTAAATGATCAAAAGGAACTAATTAAATATGGACTCTTAGATATATATGTGTAGTGGGCCAAGTTCATTTAGGTTGGGCTAAGCTTTCATGGATAGTCCATGGAGCTTTAACCCATGGATCCTATGGAAATGAAGGGTCATGGGTATTAGGGTTTAACCCTAAACCTCCACACTATATAAAGAGTCCAATGGTGCATAAAATTGGTGCTAAGAAAAATGACTAGTTCATAGTTGTGAGGGTATAACCGATTTTATGAGATGTAAACCAAGTATCCTTTATTCCTTCGTTATTCCAAATGTTCATGGTGTTGTGTGAACCATTTGAGGTGTCACACTTGGGGAACTCGACTCTTAAGCATCAAGGAATCAAGCTACATAAAAAGGTATGTCTTCTAACTTGTTTTATTACCCAAGTATCAAAGATTGTATGCTACATAGGGTAATACCTTGGAATATTCATATTTGCATGTATAATTATAGAAAACATAGATCCAAGGTATTTAGGGTTGCATGTACACTTAGGAGTGTTAGAATGCTCAAAAATCAACAGGATGTACATTATTAGGTTCTTGTGGTAGTCGAAGTTTGTATGCCACTGGGCCAATCCTGGCAAGGATTTTGAACGGCCTGATGTACCTTGGATTTAGTTTCCCACATTTTACCGAAACGTATCATTCCTTTCAACGATGAGACCTTTAGTAGGACTCGATCACCAACCCATAATTTCGAGGGTTTGCGTCACTTATATGTATAGCTCTTTTGTCAACCTCGAGATGCTTTCAGTCTTTCTCGAATTTGTACGATCTTTTCCATAGTCTCCCTTATGATTTTAGGGCTAATGAGGGTGTTGTTAGGGACTCGCCCCATTGCTAGTTGCGTGTCTCCCATTTCAGCCCAACGTAGCGGTGATCTGCACTTGCTGCTATAGAGGGCTTCGAATGGAGCGACCTTGGTGCTAGTGTGATAACTGTTTTTGTACGAGAATTCGACGAGTGGTAAATGGGTATCCCAAGCTTTACCAACGTAAATTACACAAGCTCTTATCATATCTTCCATGGTTTGAACAGTTCTTTTGCTCTGCCCGTCGGTTTGTAGGTGGTAGGTCGTACTCATGTCTAACCTAGTCCCTGAAAGGACTGCCAGAATCACGAAATGAATCTACTATCTCTGTCAGAGATAATGAATATTGACGCTCCATGCCGTCGTACAATCTCTTTGATGTACGTTCTAGTCAATTACCCCATCTTGTCGGTTTCTTTGATTGGTAGGAAGTGTGCGGATTTGGTCAACCTATCAATGATTACTCAAATGATATCGAGACCACCCATTGTCTTGGGTAACTTGGTTATGAAGTTCATGGCTATCCACTCCCACGTCCTTTCGGGTATCACTGGTTGTTATAGGAATTCGAAGGCTTCTGTTATTCTACCTTAGCCTTGGCACGCGTCAGATACTTGCCCACATGGGAAGCGATGTCAGTTTTCCTATTCAGACACCCATGTACCTGTTTGACGTCCAGACACATCTTGTCTGAGCCTAGATGAATGGAGTAGTGAGTTTTTGTGTGCTTTATTTGTGACGACGTCTCTGAATCCACCAACTTTGGAGTCCAAATCCGGTTCATGGGATAGCGTGTCCCGCCGCTCTTGCTTTCTTAGGTCCTTATGATCGGTGAAGATTGTACGTTTCGTGTCGTGGGGATATTGCCTCCAGATATATAGGGCAAATACTACTGCTCCTAGTTCAAGGTCATGCGTGGCCTAGCCGACCCCGTACACCTTTAGCCGTCTTGAGGCATAAATAATAACTTCTCCTCGGAGCGCTGCATGGGGCATGCTTTCGTGTTTGGAGGGCAGTTTCTTGCTTCTCTCTCTAAGTGATTTTTTTTATTCTCGTTTGTCGCGCCAGTGGATCTTCGCCACTTCGTTTGCCGATTAGATCGGCAGGGAGCATATGGGTTCGGTTTACGCGACTAGACTCTTACGAATGGTAGAACGTCTACTCGCACTCCTGAGTAGCCTTGTCCCGAGGTTCATGGTAGGACTCGTGCCTGGTCCATCTATCATTAACTCGCGCATATTGGTCGTATGTAATTAAGGTTGGTAAGACAGTCGAATTATATACAATTCTCGCATATACACATAGTAGTGATAGGTTAACCGCATTCTTCCCACTTCTCCGTGCTTGATCTTGATCTGCTATACGAGTGATATTCTCGAAGGGTCTACTAGGAATACTTTGAAAATGTTTCGGAAGGTATAATACACCTCCAGAGAGTGCTTTGGGGTTTCGCAATGAAGGATGACCCGACGGTCAGAGTCAGATTTAGGGTTATGAGAGACGAGGGTTTCGATATTCAGCTAGTTAGGTGGAGGGTCTTCTCATAACATATGCAATTGATAAGGTGATGACCCAAACCAATCCATATCAAATGACGACATCAGATTTTCTCGATGACACATGTGTTAAGTTGTATTCGTAAGAGATATTTGTTAGAGTGATAGTGCATCTTGTGTTTCTTTTCAGTGTGTTCCGTTTTGATCGATGTTATTGTTACTGCAAATGATTCATACCACAACAGCTAGTACTGGTAATAAGTGTGTTCTGATAGCTAGTAATGATACTTTATATCATGATCCTCGACAGATCACTCTATGATCGATCGATATATGCAAGTCGTATGTAATTTGGTATTGATGAAACCGTCGAGTGAGTGGTTCTACCCTAACCCCACTACTAGACATGGAACATGAATTATTCTCTTTAAGTCTGTAGTATTTTAATTATAATTAACCCTGATGTATACACCAAGTCATCACAGCTCACCAGTAATGATCCTAAGGTCATATATAAGTGTCTTTGATTTGATTGAACGAGAGAGTATTTTAACTACTTTTTGAAAGACGGTAATTTTAGCAAACATACCAAAATCATACAAACGTATGTTACATAACTATTCTTGTTTTTGAAATGATCCTAAAAGTCCTAATAAGGTTCCTTGTTGCTTCTGCTGGTTCGGTTGTCACACTCCTCCTGCTTCTCCGTCATTCCTCTCAGTTGGACAGTCCCTCTTGAAGTGTCCCGTTTCACCGCATAGGTAGCATGCTGAGCTTACACCGGTGTTGGTGATTGAGGCGATGTGCCAAGTCCGGGTTCTACAAGAACGGGAATTGTGTCCGATCTTGTTGCAGTTTTTACAGTGCAACACTCGACAAACCCCGTTGTGATGGTAGCTACACTTGTTACACTTTGGAAGTGTTCCCATATATCGTTTGGCCGATGCTTGAGTGGCAGGCATTGTGGCTAATGTTGAGGCATGTGTCGTGACTGCTGTTGGAATTACAGAGGCAGCCACGAATTGTTGTCGTTTAGCGTGTTTTTTTAGATAGATTGCGCTTCTTTTTGCCCCAAAACTTTTGTTTCTTGCTCTTAGGTTTGTGGTCTGAGGCGTCTTCGTTGGCAGACACTCGTTGGTGTTCTTGGTTGATACTGCGGTTAGTATTGACGACACCGCCTTCACCTCTGCTGGAGTTGTTAGCATTGAGTTGCACCATGACGGCTGTCACGGCTGCCGAGACCGCAGCTTGAAAAGTAGTAGAGTCTATCTGTAGGATTGGTGCCTTGCTTGTTGGCTGGTTACTCTGTTGCATGGGGAGAAACGATTTAGTGAGTGGGGATGATTATCTCTAGTTATATCCTTACCATTTATATACACATATATAAATTTCGCACTTTACTGAACTATTCTCGATGTTTCTGCTAACATTCCTTAGACGGAGTTATGGTAGTGGGTAGAAGTAGATTATGTACGACTGTTAAGTTTTACCCATCCTAGAATTATCTTTGCCCAAACACACTTACCTGAGGAGTTCTGATGGGATCCGGTGCATTAGTGCTGGTATGATCGCACCCTCTAGACTTACGAAAAAGGCACCTTTCAACCATAACGTTTAAAAAGGTGCGATGGTAATGAGTCTTGAATAAGGATTTATACGTCGTGAGTTATCTAACTAAGTTTATCTTAGTTCTGAGTGTATCGTGTTCCGATTTTTATGGTGTTCTGAAAACAATTCATAATGAGAGTCTATATATAATAAACTTATGAATTCTTAGTAGTATTGTTCCCAATGAAATAATACGCATGCCCATTTCATTTGTATGATTCTAGTATATTCAGTTTTTAGAGAAAGGTTTTGAGCCTGATGCAGGTCTACACCACATCATTTCAAGGAAAAGTTTGGACCGCAAATAAATCTCTCGACTAGTGTAATCACTAACTCGTAGGGTCGGGCCTACACATGGAGGAGAGTAGCACCAACGCATACTCATAGACCTAATCTACAAGGTCTTGTGAGTAAAATGAACTCTGATCACGATAATACGTCCCCGGTGGTGCTTGAGACGAAGTCGATGCGTCCTGTAGTTCTGCCAACCTACGCTCGGCTGCGACCACTCTCTCTTCAAGTGTCGAGTGTCTATCCTGACGCTCTCTTGCCTTCGCCCGAGTGGCAAAAAGCTCCTTAATGAGTTGGCCTCTGAAATAGTAGGCTCTTTCCAAGTCTCGAGTTTGTGAGATGGTAGCGTCTGTAGTAGCACGCAGTTCCCGAACTCGATTCGCAGTCTCCCTATTTTGGTCCCCGATGGTTGAGGTTACTGCAACCTCATTGGTCTCCAAATGGCGATTGTTGTCGCTGCTGGCGACTCCACCCCTCGATCAATGCTTCCCAACGTGGCACAGGTTCGATGTAGTCGAAATGGTTCGCGAGAGCCCTGTCTATGTAAGGAGAGTTGTCGACCACTGGCTCCACTTCCAACTCTTTTCCTAATCACCCACTAACTCTCCGGGTTCAGAAAGTAGGGGTCTCCTGGTAAGTAAAATCTTGCCATGATGTTCGTGCGAGAATAGGGGTGAGGTAAGAGGCATATAATAATCATATTCCTAGAAATACTTATAGGGGTTTGATCCTCCTTAGTTACTTCTATAATGACATGGTGCATACCAGTTACATATAACAAAATATATGATAGACCTTCGAATAAGTGATGATACTCCAAAACCACAACCAAACAAGGAACATGAAGTAAAGCAATGATCACAGATTCTAAGTCTATGATATCTAAGTTATATATAACCTTAGCGTATCCACTTAGTGATTGTAGATCTACTAGCAAGAATCTGTTTAGTTTTCACATAAGTTATAGTACCACAAAATACTCCTATAGTATTTTAAATGTTATGTTTGCTCACTATGACCATTCCCCGGCATACATCAGTCACACCTCGGATAAATATAGTTGATCAGGCTATATTCGTCCCAAGTCTGATTACATATCCCAAGGCCTACTCGTAGTGTCCAACTCCTCATTTTACTTTTGTATCGTCCTAGACATGACATTATATTAGTATGTATGCATGTACTCATACTTTTAACAAGAAACTATTTATTTCTAAAAGTACATTTATTTGAAAATGTTTAATCAGAGACTTTAGTCCTAATGGATTTATAGTTTGTATATCTTATGTGGTTCGATATACTCAGTTCACTATAAACAATGCTCTGATACCAATCTGTCACACCCCCAAACCAAGGATGGCGGAAACGTCCGAGAGTGGCGGACTTCATGTATAGTACCACAACAACGAGTATAATAGTGCTCAAAGTAAATATAACCATCATAACATAAATGAAAAAGTTACACCGAAGTATGAGTATACATATTCCAAAATCATTTACACTATGATGACAAAATGAACTGTTTGACGCCTTAGCGTCCCATCCTTAAAAGCTGCGGTTTACCTGTTTTACTGATTTCCTGAGAATACAAGTAGTTTTGAAAAAGTGTCAACAATTAAGTTGGTGAGTTCATAAGCTTTTGGATGTAGAGTTTGAAAACCTTTGTTTGTAATGGTAATGTATGCTTCAAGAAAAATCCTTTATTTTCCTTATAAAAGTCATGTAGTCTTAAATCCCAAGACCGAGAGTATGTGTGTATTTTGTACTTATAACGTGTTTGAAATTGTAATGTGTATCTAAGAAAAATCAAATATTTTCCTTATAAAAGTCATGTAGTCTTAAATCCCAAGACCGAGAGTATGTGTGTATTTTGTTCTTATAATGTGTTTGTAGTTTTAAATAGATAAAACCCCTTTTTAAAGTAGAATTCCCCCCCCCCCCCCCCCATAAACTTCAAATGTTGTTAGCTCCCTATGTGAGTCGTTATAACCATACTATAACTAGAATGAACCTGCTACAACATTTTTCAGACGTCAAGATCCTATGACTTTTGTCACCCATAGACCTGCAGGTCCCGCTGTAGCTAGCAGCAAGGTGTGGGGTGTCAATTCCAATATAGATCTATAGACAATTATCACGCTTTCCCTACAAGAGACTCTGGTTATAACTTGCAGGAATTTTAACCCGTACTCTAAGAATACAATTGAAGAATTGTCTCACAACTTACGTTAACTAGTTTACGTATAGTTTAAATGTAAAACCTTTTCCGTGGTGGAAGTGAAATCTCCCTTTGTGTAATAAATTCGTGATGTGAAATCCATAAACTATATCTATTATAGTTTATCATGTAGTATACGAAAAACCCGTTGAATTGAGTGTAAAACCCTTTTCCGTATAAGTAGTATGTTTAGCAAAGCATATCTATAATTCTTATGTTTCACCTTGTATATTTGTAATGATAAAGGATTCTTACAATTCAGTGAGTCATTTCTTCTATTTAAATGTAATTTAACAGAGAACACATGTAAAATATGAAATCATCAAAGATAATCACTTTGCTCAACATGTTACAAAGTGTTATGAAGGTTGTAAGCTGTTAACTAGTTTTTAACCTTTCTGCACTATTTTAGAAAAATCATACGAAGTCAAAAACTGATTCCGTAAACTCTGAAAGTTTAGAAAGTGTGTCTAGTTTATTCATAATTTTTATTATGATTTTTATCAGTCTCTAACTTGTGCGAAATCATTCATATTCACAGACTGGTCCGAATTCATTTCTGAAATGATAGGCAGTTTTGTGAAAATCACCATAAATTGTAGAAACATCATATGGAGATGTGCAAGTAGGCATTAGAAAGGTATAATCCTGAACAACTTTCATATAAAACAGTTTTGAGAGATATTATGTTTAAGATGGTCAAAAAAATCTGTGAATAGGACTCAACAACTTTTCTATGAAAATCTGAAGTATGAGTTTGAGTTATATTAAGGCGTGTTAACTTGTATCCCCCCCCCCCTAAAACTTGAAGAAAACATGAAAATATAGGGGTATGAACTCACCTTGAGTGATCTCTTAGGATGGATGATGAAGAGAAGAAGTTTCCAAGTCAAGAACACTTGGGAGATGCTTGAAGATTCGAAGATTCCATGAACAAATATGATGATATTTGTGTAAGGAATCCATGATTTTGGTAAAGTTATGTAGAATGTTTATGTGTGGGAAGGAAAAACTTACCAGCAACAGAGGAAGGACTTGGGCCTCCTGGAGGAACTCGAGTTTCTAGAGAGAATATAAGAGGGAGTAAAAGGGTGTCTTGGGAGGAGGGGAGTGGGGTTTTATAGATGGAAGAGTGAGGGATTAGAGAGTGAGCTGATGGAAGAGATTTTATGGAGGTATGGGAAGATCTCGAATTGACTAGAGCAAGGTGGGAATAGTGACATGGAGTGGTCATGGAGTGGGGTGGGTGGTTGGTGTCATAGATTCTTGGCAAAGTCAACACTCCAAAGCCATATCTTGTACAAGATATTTATCCAAAGATATGATTTTCCCTCAAAAATATGATTAAATTATGGGTCTATGGAGTTTAATATATTAAAATATGGTTTTGGGTGAAAAACCCCCGTCAAAGTCATGAAAAACGGGTTTAAAAAGTGAAAGTACTCAAAAACCGGACAAAGAAGGCGAACCTGCGGAGGTTTGGATCTTAGTGTTGACAACCGAAGGTAGGTTTCAGTTCTAAATGCTGAGGAACGAAAGTGGGTTCAGTACCTAGGAGCATGCGAAGGCAAGATAGGTGAAGCGAAAGTGACTTAGGCCCTAAGGTCCGATCCGGACCGGAAGCGAATAGGAGCGAAGGTGCTTAGAAGCGAAATGAACCGAAAGCGAAATGGACCGAAGGCTCGGTTCATTTCGGTCCTAAAGAGGTTTCGGTCCTGAGGCTGGTTTTGGTTCCTAAGAGGGGTTCGGTTCTAGGTTTCAGTTCTTAGGGTTTCGGTCCTAAATGGCTGTTTTTCGCATAAACTTCCCGTTTTGAGCGGTTTTTGGCTCTATTAAGGGTCGGGATGCACCAAATGATTATAAAAAGTTTTAAGAGAGATTTGGGAGAGATTTGGGAGATATTTGAGAGAGAGAGAGAGATTGATAAAGAGAGATTGAGAGAAGCTTCGTTTGTGATCCTTTTGGATGTTTAGCTTCGCAACGGAAGGTTTGTAAACCCCGTTAAGCCTCGTTACAAATGTTATACGCCCCCGAGGGGAATGGAATAATGTTTTACCAAGTAGTTTCATCACTTACTCTGATTAGGGTTTAT
Source organism: Lactuca virosa (assembly GCF_052849685.1). Classification (NCBI taxonomy): domain Eukaryota; kingdom Viridiplantae; phylum Streptophyta; class Magnoliopsida; order Asterales; family Asteraceae; genus Lactuca; species Lactuca virosa. Next base: position 83,484,954 of record NC_136433.1, on the reverse strand, counting down.
GAATTCTGAATATACGAACTTTCAAGTGATAACTTCTTATTAAAATAACGAGTTGTACAGTAGTAACATAATGTAAACCCTAATATACAAGGGTTAGTTGAGTTGACCGGTTTGACTTGTTGACTTTATTTGACTTTGACTTGACTAGAAATTGACAGTTGTCACACGAGGTTGGAGAGTGGGCCAGATAGACTGATGGCTCGGGGCGGGCGGTCCAGTCATACTGTGGACTCTATATGCATGTTGTTGTTTATATGATATGATTATGATTGTATGGCGTTGGTATTTTGGGGGTAACTCACTAAGCCTTTGAGCTTACATTTATCGATTATTGTTTCAGGTACTTCTGACAACCGTGGGAAGGAAAAAGCGTGATCGTGCACCTCCTTATGTTTTTATGACTTGATTTATGGGATACTCTGATATGAAAACTATTTTGAAAACAATATGTAATATTTAATGGTTTTTTGAATGATTTAAAAAGTTTTATATTGGCATGATTTTTATGGATGTTACACGCCCACACTCATCTACTATGAGATACGGTCCCCGCCCACACTCAGCTACTATGAGATACGGTCCCCGCCCACACTCAGCTACTATGAGATACGGGCCCCTCCCACACTCAGCTACTAAAATACAAACAAGTATCACACAGACAACAAGTATAACTAAATCTATCAATCAGTCATATACCCATATTCAAATAATACTATGATATACGGGCCTCGCCGACACTCGGCTAACTGTGAGATACGGGCCCCGCCCACACTCAGCTACTGATCATAAAATATCATATACGGGCCGGCCTTGGTGCCGTAGGCTCGTGCCTACTAGAGGAAACTCACCTCGATATCGTGTGAATAACTGAAGTGTCTCTGCTTCGCAACCGGCTCTACTCACACCCTATACATAAGAATCTCTTAGATACCATTCCATACTTAAAACCCCTTCACGGGTCAACCTTCGTCAAAGTCAAATTCAATGTCAAATTCAACGTCCATTCAAAATCAAATTCAACCATGAGTTGACTCAACTCGTCGAGTTTACCCTTCAACTCGTCAAGTTCTCAGGAATCATACAATCGTGAACTCGTGATCTAACTCGTCGAGTTTTCCTCAAACTCGCAGAATTCCTCCAATTCAACAAAACAAGACTTCCTGGTACAACTCGTCGAGTTCCCTCGAGGACTCGCCGAGTTCCATGTACAGTATCGGGAACATTCGACCGAACTCGTCGAGTTCCCCTATGAACTCGCCCAGTTCCTTGCCTTTATAGTCTATACATCCTTTTTTCTCAGATCTAAAGTTCAACAGTAAAGATCCATATTGTTTCCATAACCTATTCCTGTAAAGTTGACGACTTGATGGCTTTTCACGCCTCAAATGGACCCAAACTCGAGATATAGCAACCTACTTCCATGAACATGGCCTTTTCTTGGGCAAGAATGGATTTAAGACTCTTTTTATGATTCTAAGGGCTAAATATTATTGAAAAATCGGAATCCTTAACATATGATCTATGAAGGGTATGATGTTTCTCACAATGGGGTCAAAAGGACCCATAAATCAAAACTAGAAGAGATCTAAGCTATGAATCACCAAGTTAAGGACTTTTTACCTTAGAAAGCTGCGAAATACGGACGAGATCCAAAATATAATGCTTCTTCCCCAAGCTTGATGACTTCTAGTTCTTCCAACTCCTTTACCAAGAACAAAAATACACACAAATCCACTCAAAACTTCAAGTTTCTCACCAAAGATCTCACAAAACGATTTAGGGTTTCAGGGAGGCTGATACGAGGATGAGAGAAAGGATTAAGTCCTTTAAATAGGGTGCAAAACCCTGAAAATTAGGGTTTCATTCTCCCAGGCCTACTCGTCGAATTGAGGGCTCTCTACTCGTCGAGTAGGTTTCTTAAAAACTCGTGTTCTTTCTAACTTCTACTCGACGAGTTTGGGACTTCCAACTCGTCGAGTTGCCCTATTAAAATGAATAATTTATAATGAAATACATACAAGGAATCCGGTGTTACAATTCAACCCCCACTTGTCTCACACTTCGTCCTCGAAGTCTGTTGCCTCGAATAACTCTGGGTAGTGCTCCTTCATCTCCTCCTCTGGTTCCCAAGTCCACTCTGAGCCCTTGCGGTGCTGCCACTGCACCTTCACTAACTGTACCACCTTGTTCCTCAAGGTCTTCGTCTTTTGGTCTAGAATCGCGATTAGTCTCTCAATGTAATTCAGGCAGTCGTCTACCTGAATATCCTCCAACGGCACAACTTCGGAATCATCCACTAAACACTTCTGCAGCTGAGAGACATTAAAAGTGACGTGGATCTGACTGAGCTCTACTGGAAGATCCAATCGATATGCAACCCGGCCCACCCACTCCAAAACCCTGAACGGCCCAATGTACCTGGGCCCAGCCTGCCCCGCTTCCTGAACCGGATGACACCTTTCCAAGGTGACACCTTCAAGAGAACCATGTCCCCTTCCTGGAACTCCAGGTCTGACCAGCGCTTGTCGACATAGCTTTTCTTCCGACTCTAGCAGTCTGGAGCCTGCTCCGGACCTGCTGGATCAACTCGGTGGTCTTGAGCACCACTTTGGTACTCCCCATGACTCTCTGACCTACCTCGCCCCAACAGATTGGGGCCCTACACTTCCTCCCGTAGAGCATCTCAAAGGGAGGTCAAGCTATGCTAGCGTGGTAGCTATTGTTATACGAAAATTCCGCTAACAGAAGATATGTATCCCAACTGCCGCCGAAATCCAATACACACACACGCATCATGTCCTCTAGAGTCTGAATCGTCTTCTCACTCTGCCCATCCGTCTGAGGGTGAAAGGTTGTGTTGAAGTGAAGACGAGTACCTAGCTCGTCGTGAAACCACTTCCAAAATCTGGAAGTAAAACGAACGTCTCAGTCTGACACAACCAACACTGGCACCCCATGGCCTGCCACCACCTCACGTACATAGATCTCGGCTAGCTTCTCAGCCGATATGCTCTCCAGGATCGGGATGAAATGAGCACTCTTGGTCAACCGATCCACGATGACCCAAATCGAATCTACTCCACGTGCGGTCCTGGGAAGCTTCGTGATAAAATCCATAGTGATATCTTTCCATTTCCACACGGGAATGTCCAACGGCTGCATCTTGCCGTGAGGCCTCTGATGCTCGGCCTTGAATTTCCGGCACGTCAAGCACCACTCTACGTACCATGCAATGTCCCGCTTCATGCAGGGCCACCAGTAATCAGGGCAAAGATACTGGTACATCTTCGACACCCTGGGGTGAATGGAGAATATCGACTTGTGCGCCTCCTCCATAAGAACCTGGCGCACTCCACCCCAATAAGGAACCCAGACCCTCCGAAGCAGGGTCAACAACCCCCGGCTGTCATAGTCAAATGAGGACACCTGGCCCACGATCCGCTCACACTTTCGGTGCTCTTCCTTCATACCCTCGACCTGCGTCTCCCGGTTCCGTTCCAGCAACGAAGTAATCACTGTCCTCCTCAGGCATATGTGTCGAATCGGAGTCACCACTGCCTTGCGGCTAAGAGCATCGGCCACTACATTGGCCTTCCCTGGGTGGTAGAGGATCTCACAATCGTAGTCCTTCACCATATCTAACCACCGATGCTGCCTCATGTTCAGATTCGGCTGATCCATGAGGTACCTCAAACTCTTGTGGTCCGTTTAAATGGTACAACAAACCCCATAGAGGTATTGTCGCCAAATCTTGAGGGAGAAAACCACAACCCCCAGCTCTAAATCATGCGTCGGGTAGTTAGTCTTGTGAGGCTTCAACTGCCTCAAAGCGTATGCTATAACATGACCACGCTGTGTCAGTAATGCACCCATACCTGCGATTGAAGCGTCACAGTAAACCACGAAATCATCTACGCCCTCTGGCAGGGTCAGAATCGGTGCCTCGCACAACCGCTGTCTGAGAGTCTCGAAGGCCGCCTGCTGCTCAAGGCCCCAGCGGAATGTCACAGACTTCTTGGTCAGTCGGGTCAAAGGAACAACAATCTTGGAGAAATCCTAGTTGAATCTCCGATAATAACTCGCCAGACCAAGAAAACTACGAATCTCGGATGGAGACCTCGGAATCTCCCACTGAATCACGACCTCTACCTTGGCCGAATCGACCATAATACCCTTCTAGTTAACAAGGTGCCCCAGAAACAGCACCTCGCGCAACCAGAACTCACACTTGGAGAACTTTGCGAAAAGTCTCTCCCTCCTCAGTGTCTGTAGCACCTCCCGCAGGTGCTCCTCGTGCTGGTCCTGGGTCTTGGAATAAACCAAGATATCATCTATGAAGACTATCACAGACCGATCCAGCATCGGTCTGCACACGCGGTTCATGAGATCCATGAACGCAGTTGGAGCATTGGTGAGCCCAAACGGCATCACCACGAATTCATAGTGACCACAACGATTCCGAAAAGCTGTCTTCTGCACATCGTCGTCCCTGACTCGCATCTGGTGATAACCTAACCGCAGATCAATCTTGGAGAACCAAGATGCTCCCTGAAGCTGGTCAAACAAATCATCAATCCTCCAGAGAGGATAACGATTCTTCACTGTTACCTTATTTACCTTGCGTTGACAAAACCCTCTGGATGACTCCTATCCAACTTCCCATTAAGGAAAGCGGTTTTGACATCCATTTGCCATATTTCATAATCATGAAATGCAGCTATGGCTAGCATAACCCTTATAGATTTAATATTCGCTACTGGTGAGAAGGTCTCGTCATAGTCAATTCCAGGAATTTGAGTAAAGCCCTTCGCAATCAATCATGCCTTATATGTGTGTACTTTCCCATCCATGTCGGTCTTCTTCTTGAAGATCTATTTCCACCCGACCGTCTTACGACCTGTCACATGTCAACCAATTTCCAAACTTCATTGTCATACATAGAATAAATTTCGCTGTCCATCGCCTCTTTCTATTTTGCAGACTCGGGGCCTGCCATGGATTCCTTGTAGTTGTTAGGTTCATCCAAATTTACCAGCGTACTATCACTGATAAATGTATCAGCTTCAGTAGTAATATGGAAACCATAAAACTCAGCTGCCATTCTAACTCTACTGGAATGCCTCAGAGATAAGGATTCGTCAATCAGTTCAACAGGAGTTTCCTCCTGGGGTTGAGTGCTAGTGTTTGAGGTTCCTTCATTATTTAACTCTTGAAGCTCTTCAAGGTCAATTTGCTTCCCACTTTCCTCTTGACACATAAGTTCTCTTTCGCAGAAAACCCCTCTCCTCTCAACGAAGACAAAATTGTCACTAGAAGAGATATCCAAAGGATTTTTGTGGGTAGCCGATGAAAATACAATGCTCACTACGAGGTTCGAGTTTGTCGTGAGTCTCTTGCATTACGAAAGCCTCGCAACCCCAGACCCTGATATGTGCTAACAAGGGAACCTTCCCTGCCCACATTTTGTGAGGTGTTTAGGCAACCTTTTTAGTTGGGATTAGATTAAGGATATGGGCGGCAGTCTCTAAGGCATACCCCCAGAATGAGATAGGTAAGACTCATCATTGAACGAACCATGTCCAACAAGGTTCGATTGCGTCTCTCAGCCACACCATTAAGTTGGGTGGCGTCAATTGTTAAATAATTCCCACTACTAGAAAAACAGCCTTTTACGACGCACAATGCATGTCGTAAAACACTCAGACGACGCGCAAATGCGTGTCAAGAAAGGCCCTGTCATAACGAGAGACGACACGCTTTTGCGCGTCGTCTATAGACGGCACGCATTTACGACGCGCAGTTACGACACGCATTTACGACGCTCATTTACGACACGCAATGCGTATCAAGAAAGGCCCTGTCATAAAGGAAGATGACACACATTTGCGTGTCGTAACCTTACGATGCGCGTTTAGGACACGCATTGCGTATCATTATAACCCCTGTCATAAATGAAGATGACACACATTTGCGTGTCATAAACTTCAGCAAGCATTTACAATATGTATATACGACGTGCCTTTACAATACTCTTTTACGCATAATACAAAAATATAGAAAAAAAATATATACCAAAACAATAAATTTCATCCAATAACATCATGTCAAAAAATTGTAATACATTGATATTAAAGGGATCTAATTGTACATTGTTATTAAGAGGTTTTCCCTAACTATATAACTAATACTACATTGCTATAAAGGGGCACCTTCTTGTTTCACCTATCATTAGTTTGTCATGACCTGGTGTACTGTACTGGGCTGCTGTCCACCGGAAAGAGCATCCCAGACTCCATAACTTGAAATTACAAGCCGCCTACTAGCAGAAGATGGCTGAAGATCATGAATAAATAAAAGTTGTTAATAAAAAGAGAAATAAATTGAGTTTAATTACAAAACTAACCTTCACTTGTTTGACATGAGGAACTGGAATAATGAACTCCCCAACATCTCTATCTCCAATAGATATTGAAAGTCATAACCCACCTCGCTAACATTTTAAAGTACCAATCTATCATAAATATAAACCACCATACCATAATACACACATATTTTTAAATCTTTTATTCATTTCATTCAAATTTAACATACTAGTGATCCAATAGCCACTAATGCTCGGTATTTCGCATCAACTTCTGAAGTCTCCCCTTCTGCAATCTGTAGGAAAAAAAACATTTTACAAATTTGCTCAATCAAAGTATCCGCTTCCTCCTCCTTTCCATAAACAGTAAGTGCAATCCCTAATGCCAACCCCCTAACATTAAACAAATCCAAAATAATGTCATAACTAACTACTATTTAACATAATATTAAAAGGTGTTAATTGTAAATTCTTAATTCACCTTATGATCTTTTCATGTTATGTCTCATGAGGATACACAAACATCTCAACCGCCTTCTCACTAGCGGTCCCCACCATCAACAACCGCAGCTTCACCTACAACAGCACTGTCTGTGTAGAGGACGCTTTTTATTTAATCATAAATGTCTTCATCTGCTGTCCCTAGAGTTGCTAACCCTAGGCCTAAACAAGCGCCATACTGGACAACTTCAACATTAGTACTCCTAAGGCTGTCACGTAATAACTTGTACTAGCAGGATACTGTCACAGTAACAATCAAAGGACTTGAGTTGGAGCTGGTGAAAATCCTGACAATCTTCACATCCATTGATATCTCAAGTAACAATTTTTCAGGAGAAATACCAGCCACAATTGGGAGACTCATTGCTCTGTATATGCTCAACATATCAAATAATGACTTCACAGGCCCTATCCCACCATCTATTGGGAATTTGAGTCAGCTTGAATCATTGGACATGTCATCTAACAAACAAACTGGAGAGATCCCATCATTGCTCACGACTCTTTCATTCCTTTCCGCCTTTAATCTCTCATACAATCAGCTGGAAGGAAGAATCCCAACAGGCTCCCAGTTTCAGACCTTTGAAGACACATCATACAAAGGAAACAAGGGATTATGTGGGTTTCCTCTTAATAGAACTTGCACTACTTCATAAAATAATGAAAGAACATATGATAGATTCGCTTGAGCACTTGTAAAATTCTTGCAAGAGCTCCATCAACTTCACTTTCATCCAATTTAGTTCAGATAATGATTATTACCTCTGCATCTTAATTCTTTACAACTTGAAGCAAAAAAATGATATATTTCCATCAAAATAAGATTCTCCTTGTCCTTCTTCCCCCACACCTACATATTCAAAGTAAGCAACTTTTTAATTGAATTACAAAAATGGTCCCTATGCTTTTTGATCTTTAACATGTTTACTCCAAAATTGAAACTTTTTTAATCTAAAATCAAGATCTTAGGTATAAACTAAATGTAGTGTAAAAGTGCTTACTCTTTCTGTATCATCAGGAATTAGAACAACAGTTTCTTGAACAAGTACCACATCAAGGGTTTTGTGATGCTTTTTAGGGCAATTAGTTAGAGCAATCAGTCTTGAATCAAAGTAAACCTTTTTAGGGTCAAGCAGATTAACCATTTCAAGAGAATAAAATAGTTATTCCTTGCTGTAAATGGATTAAACCAAGAGCATAAAGTGCAGCCCCTTCTGAATAGGGACTACCACCTCCACCACCACCACCCGCCCCACTTTGTGGAAGGTAAGGTGCCATAGTGATCTTCATTGCTGTAAATGACCTCCATGGATAACACCTAGTCCAGCTGTCATGCTGAACTTAGCCCAATTTGTCGCCCTGCTTAGCCAATCCTGAAATCGTATCCAAACATAAAACATTTACAAAATGCTCATAAATCTTGCTACAAATATAAGCAACGGATGTTCTTTTTAGGGATTGCATTGTTGCTATTATGAGTAAAGATTTATAAGTTAGTTACAAATATGTGTAAAGAAAATGTACATACATTGCTATTATAGTAGTAAAATGATGAAGTTGTTGGATATAGTGTCTAAGTCCATAACTTTATTTGGTATGAACTTGACCCGACCCGGCATGGTCCATTTGGGTTGCATGGCATTGCAATACTTGGATAGACTAAATGAGAGAATAAGGCACTTATGATTATTAATATATTATAAGTTCTAATATATTAATAATAGTATTATTTAATTAGTATTGATCAAGTATTAATCTAGTATTAATTTGGTGATCAAAATGAGACTAATTAAATATATAGGGTTGATTATGACAATCATCAATTCTTTTATGGTGGATTAATGATCCATGGTTTATGGGTTTGGTTGTAACCATATGGAGCTCCATGGATAGTCTATGGGAGTTACAAACCCATGGGTCATGAGATATGAAGAGTCATGACAATTAGGGTTTACATTTGTAACTCCTAATTATGACACACTATAAAAGAAACCCTATAGCATGCAAAATGTGCACTAAGTGTTTCTAGAGAGGGCATAACCGATTTTGAGGCTAAGTGACATTCTCTCAAGTTATTCCAAGTTTTGTGGTGTTGTGTGAAGCATTTGAGGCACAACATTTGGGGTGCTAGGCTCACAAAGTCTTGAAGGAATCCAAGCAACAACAAGGTATGTATTTCTACTAGTTTTTATGTTTTATGTAATCCCCATGCCATGCTAGTTAGGAAATAACCTTGAAAAAGAAATTTGCATGTATATAGAGAAAACATCGATTCAAGGTTATTAGGGTTGCATGTACACTTAGGAAGTGTTAGAATGCTCAAAACCCATCAGTGGTATCAGAGCCTAGGATTGTTTTCTGTATACTTGATGCAAAACTGCTTGAAAATCGAAAATTCTGCATTCTGACGACTGGACTCGCCGAGTTCATGGGGAGGACTCGCCGAGTCCATGAACAAATTCATCGTACTCGTCGAGTAGGATAATGCACTCGACGAGTAGGAGCGTGTTGAGTAGTTTTTTCGAGTTTTGTTGCTGGAAATGGATTAAAATCATTATCCCAATCTGTTTTGGACTTGTAGAATCTGTTTTTCAAAATGATAATGATTATGTTAACCCATTTTACATGACTTTTATCAATTTTCAAGTATTGTATATGTTTATATGATTTCTTGAAATTGCTTGACATGAAATTGTGTTCTTATGAGTTTTAGAAGATCATAGGAATTATGTGTAACCTCCATGTGTGTTTAATTCATGATCTTAATGGCAATGATGGTGTCCATAACTTGTCCTCAAGTTATGGATAACCAAAAGTCACTTCTTTAAATTGTGATTAAAGAACTAAAGAGGTTTCATAAAATAAAGAGTCTTCATTTTTATGAACCATTAAAACTCATAAGTTACAAATTGAAGAGACTTGGAATAGTTTCAAATCTTGCCCTCAAGTTTTGGAATTTGAAAAGTCTTACACTTTAATACTTTAATTCCAAATTAAACCTTAGATTTTTAAAAAGTTTAAAAATCAACACTTATACTATTATTATAATTTTATTATATAGATAGGTATAAGAATATGTCATTCTTACCGCAAGTAGGCCTCATTCACGAAGCCGGTCTATAAGGGGGGTATAAGGTTGTTGCCTATAAAATGGTGACTTAATGGGTGTCCACTCTCACCCACCGCTTCCTTGATCGGTGGAGGGTCGTTAGCCGAACGGGTAGGATACGACTTTAAATACTCATTAAAAGTATAATGAATTATAAAGTAACTATACATTATAAATTCCCAATCTTAGTTACTTTAGGAAAATGTGAAATTGGTGCTAGCCCATAAAATTACACTTTGTACCTTACCAAGTCGTTAGTGGAGCGTGTGTGGTTAACCGGCACACTAACATGGACTAGTAAGTGTGGCAAAGGGTAACTTGACTTTATTATAGATCGGTGGAGCGTGTGTGGTTAACCGGCACATCGATTAGGTAATATTGTTGAGGGTACCAAGTCAATTTGTATGGTTATTCACACCTTGTTTGTGATCCTCGGCATCCCAGTCACAAACTTGAGAGGACACAATCGAGATTCAAACATGCCATTGAAAAGTTCAATGTATCTCAAAAGATCTACGAGTTTCAAAACCAATAAAACCTAATAATAAAATATTTCATTCTTATGGTGGAAATTGGTAAATCGTCATTTACCTACCTTCAAATATTTTATAGTGTGGATTACGGCATCCCTCTTCCAACTATAAATAGTTTGTTGGATCCTAGCCTTAATATTTCATTTGGGTGAATTATTAAGGATTCTTAATCTAATGAAACTTGTCTTTCTTTCCTTTCAGATGTCTTCCAACAATGCTTCTGGCTCAAACCCAACAGGCTCCTTTTCCCTTATGAACTTGTGTGGTAAGGTCATCTTTGATGGATCCAATTTCAATGAGTGGATCAGAAACATCAGAATGATTACCCGCTATGAGGACAAAGAATATGTCCTTGATAGGGAGCTTAAGGTTGTGGATGAAGCCACTGCTACTCCTGAAGAGTTTGCGGAGTTTGTTGCACATGAAAAGGATGCTACTAAAGTAGCATGCATCATGATGGCCACCATGACTCCCGAACTTCAAAAATCCTATGAAGATTTCTACCCCTATGAGATGCAACTAGATCTGATGGAAAGGTACCATCAGAGCGCGCGTCAGGAGAGGTATGAAATCATCTCCTCCATGATAACCGCAAGGATGAAGGATGGTGAACCCATCACCGGTCACTTGCAGAAGATGCAAAGGTTCGTTGACCGGTTGCTGAAGCTAAATGTTGACTTCCCTGAGGAAATGGCGATTGACATCATTCTCCATTCCTTACCTCCAAGTTATGATCAGTTTCGTATGACTTATCACATGAACAAGGAGGAAGTCACACTTAGCAAACTTCAAGGACTCTTAAGGACAGCTGAAAATGGCCTTAAGGGTAAAGCGGTTGCTACTTCTACTCCTTCAACAGCCCCTGTTCTGGCTATTGGGCAGGGAAAGGGTAAGAAGAGGAAAAGCCCTTCAAAGGGTACCAAGGGTAAGACTCTTGATGGTTCCTCTTCAAGTGGGACAAATAAAGGTCCCATTACTCCTTCTTCAAACCCAAAGGAAGCACAGTGCTTCTATTGCCAAGATAAGGGACACTTCAAGCGAAGCTGCCCCAAATATCTGCAAGATGTAAAGGATGGGAAGGTTAAACCCACCCATGCAGGTATTTACACAATATTGTCTAACAACTCATCCAATGCTAATTCTTGGGTGCTTGATACAGGTTGTGGTATTCACATTTGTACTGATTTGCAGGCACTAAGAAGAAGTGAGCAAGTGGAGCACGGGAAGATAAACTTAGTCATGGGCAACAGGAAAGCATCACCTGTTACCAAGATAGGAGTTTATTCTTTATTGCTTAATAATGGGTTAATGTTAGATTTGAATAAGTGTTGTTACTCGCCCGAAATGGCGAGAAATATTATTTCTTTTCATGGCTTGTACAAACAAGGTTTTTCATTTTCATTTGATAATAAAAATGGTGCTATTAATGTTTATTACAATGATGTATTTTACTTTAAAGCATTACCTTGTGATGGTGTATATGAAGCTGTGAATGTTGTAGACAATCTAGGAAATAATGTGTTGTGTATTGATTCTTCAGATAGCTTGGATAAAGCATCCTTATGGCATTGTCGTCTTGGACATGTTAACAAGAAGCGCATAGGCCAACTCCAAAAGGCTGGAGTCTTGGAATCATTTGACCTCAAGTCAGATGATAGTTGCGAATCTTGTTTACTTGGAAAAATGACAAAGTCACCCTTCACAGGTACTTGTGATAGGGGTGAAGGTTTGTTGGACCTTGTACACACGGATGTGTGTGGGCCCTTCAGAGTTGCTACAAAGGATGCTAATCGCTATTATGTGACTTTTACTGATGATTACAGTAGATATGGATATATTTACTTAATCAAGCATAAGTCAGAAACCTTTGAAAAGTTCAAAGAGTTTAAACAGGAAGTTGAGAATCAATTGGGCATGAACATCAAGATGCTCCGATCCGATCAGGGAGGAGAGTATCTTAGCATTGAGTTCCTTGACTATCTTAAGGAATGTGGGATTGTCTCACAATTGACACCTCCCAGGACACCACAGTTGAATGGTGTGGCTGAGAGGCGTAATCGAACCTTGTTGGATATGGTTCGTTCCATGATGAGTCGAGCTTCGTTACCAATCTCTTTCTAGGGGTATGCTTTAGAGACTGCCGCCCATATCCTTAATCTAGTCCCTACTAAAAAGGTTGCCAAAACACCTCACGAGATGTGGACTGGGAAAGTTCCCAATTTGGAACACATCAAGATTTGGGGTTGTGAAGCTTTCGTGAGGTGTGAGACTCATGATAAGCTTGAACCTCGAAGTAAGAGGTGTATTTTCATCGGCTACCCATAAAGATCCTTTGGTTACCTCTTCTACAGACCCAGTGATAATGTGGTCTTTGTAGCAAGAAGAGGAGTCTTTCGTGAGAGAGAATTTATAAGCCAAGGGGACAGTGGGAGGCAAATTGACCTTGAAGAACTTCAAGAGTCAAGCGGTGAAGGAACCTCAAATACTATCGACCAACCTGATGAGGAAACTCCTGTTGAGCCGATAGATGAGTCTGTACCTCCAAGACGTTCCACTAGGGTGAGGAACACACCTGATTTTTATTATGGTTATCACATCACCACTGAAGGTGATACATTTATTAGTGATAGTACACTAATAGATTTGGATGAACCTAATAATTACAGGGAAGCCATGGCAGGCCCTGAGCCTGCTAAATGGAAGGAGGCTATGGACAGTGAGATTCAGTCCATGTATGACAATCAAGTGTGGAACTTGGTTGACAATGTACCAGGTCGTAAGACAGTTGGGTGCAAATGGATCTTCAAGAAGAAGACCGACATGGATGGGAAAGTACACACTTATAAAGCACGACTGGTTGCGAAGGGCTTTACTCAAACTCCGGGAGTTGACTATGATGAGACCTTCTCACCAGTAGCTAAGATTAAGTCTATTAGAGTGTTGTTAGCCATAGCTGCATTTCATGATTATGAAATATGGCAAATGGATGTCAAAACCGCTTTCCTTAATGGGAAGTTGGCTGAGGATGTTTACATGGCTCAGCCAGAGGGTTTTGTCGATCCAAAATACCCTAATAGAGTGTGTAAGCTTGAGAAATCCATTTATGGATTGAAACAAGCGTCTCGCAGATGGAATCTTTGCTTTGATGAGAAGGTCAGAGAGTTTGGCTTCTCTAGGAGTGAGGATGAGTCCTGTGTGTATGTTAGGGCCAGTGGGAGTATAGTCAGCTTTTTGGTGTTGTATGTGGATGACATACTTCTCATAGGAAATGACATCCCAACTTTGCAAGAGGTTAAGTCTTGGCTTGGGAAGTGTTTCGCTATGAAGGACCTTGGGGAAGCTGCCTATATCCTAGGGATAAGGATATTAAGAGACAAGAGTAAGAGACTAATTGGACTTAGTCATAGTACTTATGTGGATAAGGTACTGAAGAGGTTCAGCATGCAAGATTCCAAGAAAGGAGAATTACCAATCCAGAGTAATGTCAAGCTGAGTAAGACTCAGAGTCCGAGTACAGAGGCTGAGATAGCTGAAATGAGTCATATACCATATGCTTCCGCTGTGGGCTCGATCATGTATGCTATGACTTGTACTCGCCCTGATGTGGCCTTTGCTTTGAGCATGGTCAGTAGATATCAAGGGAACCCTGGCAAGGCACACTAGACAGCGGTAAAGAACATTCTCAAGTATCTGCGGAGGACTAAGGACTGGGTCCTTACCCTCGGGGGCAGTGATGACTTGAGAGTGGAAGGATATAGTGATGCTAGCTTTCAGACTGATAGGGATAATTTCCGCTCTCAGTCAGGCTGGGTCTTTATCCTAAATGGAGGGGCAATTACTTGGAAAAGTTCCAAGCAGGAGACAGTAGCTGATTCAACTTGTGAATCAGAGTACATAGTAGCAAGCGAGGCAGCAAAAGAGGCGATATGGCTAAAGAACTTCATCGGAGACCTTGGAGTTGTACCAGCTATAAAGGAGCCAATGGAAATTTTCTGTGACAGCGAAAGTGCGGTCGCTTTGGCTAAAGAACCAAGAGATCACGGGAGATCTAGGCATATTGACAGAAAATACCATTTCATCAGACATAGAATAGAAGAAGGACTCCTCGTGGCAAAGAGGGTATCATCAGATGAGAACCCGGCAGATCCCCTCACGAAGGGACTGAGCAGGGTTAAGCATTTACAGCATGCGAGGCGCATTGGGCTGAAGGATGATATTAGTTTCAATAATTAGATTCCTGAAACTTGTAAAATGTAATTGACATTTGATGATAAATAAAAGTTGTTATTTATTTATGAGTAAGGTGTTACTATCTTGTGTTGATTGTTTACTATGTTTCAATTTTGCATGTTTTTACTTCTAGAATAATTATGTTATTATTCAAACCATCCACAGTCAGTCAAACTTTGGAAGTAAGTATTGATTTAAGACTGTCATGAATTTGGCTTGTATGATTTGTCTAAAGTGCTTTAGACAATGCAGTGGTTGCTACAACATTCATGAGTACTCATAAGGGCTGAGTATTGGATCCAACCCACGCTCACTTGCATCACTTCATGGAATTTATCTCGAGTGATCGTGAGACGGTAATATCATATGAATCTTCAAACCTAGAGATATGAGTTGTTGACTATGAGTTGGTTATTCATTGATTGTACGAAAACGCATTGGTAACTCGATGTTATAAAACGTGCCTTTGTGAATAATTCAACAAGTAGTTAGTACAAGTATATCAGTCGAAGTTTATCTGTTCCTTCTAGAAATAGAAGCGATATCTGGGCCCCTCGATGATTTGGTTTTGACTTATGTACCGGGCCCGGTCAGAACCTAATTGATGTGTTCAATTTAGTTCTATGTCGAAACAAATCAGAGATCGAGAAACAAATGCTGGACAATAAGTAAGACCATGTTCCATGTGTTTGTCCGGCTGATATCATGAGAACAGAGGATTATATGATCACTTATCTTAAATGGCGTATCATCATCATCTCAGTTCCGAGAGACTTTGAAAGAGCTACGATTGCTAGTCGGGTTTTGAAGTCATATTTGCAAATATAGTTATTAGACTTATCCAAGTGGGAGACTGTTGGATATAGTGTCTAAGTCCATAACTTTATTTGGTATGAACTTGACCCGACCCGGCATGGTCCATTTGGGTTGCATGTCATTGCAATACTTGGATAGACTAAATGAGAGAATAAGGCACTTATGATTATTAATATATTATAAGTTCTAATATATTAATAATAGTATTATTTAATTAGTATTGATCAAGTATTAATCTAGTATTAATTTGGTGATCAAAATGAGCCTAATTAAATATATAGGGTTGATTATGACAATCATCAATTCTTTTATGGTGGATTAATGATCCATGGTTTATGGGTTTGGTTGTAACCATATGGAGCTCCATGGATAGTCTATGGGAGTTACAAACCCATAGGTCATGAGAAATGAAGAGTCATGACAATTAGGGTTTACATTTGTAACTCCTAATTATAACACACTATAAAAGAAACCCTATAGCATGCAAAATGTGCACTAAGTGTTTCTAGAGAGGGCATAACCGATTTTGAGGCTAAGTGACATTCTCTCAAGTTATTCCAAGTTTTGTGGTGTTGTGTGAAGCATTTGAGGCACAACATTTGGGGTGCTAGGCTCACAAAGTCTTGAAGGAATCCAAGCAACAACAAGGTATGTATTTCTACTAGTTTTTATGTTTTATGTAATCCCCATGCCATGCTAGTTAGGAAATAACCTTGAAAAAGAAATTTGCATGTATATAGAGAAAACATAGATCCAAGGTTATTAGGGTTGCATGTACACTTAGGAAGTGTTAGAATGCTCAAAACCCATCAGAAGTATGTAGATATGATATAGTGAAATTACCAGATTCTCCCTCAAGAATGTATCCACTGTTGTTCCAGCATGCATAAGTGCGTTAGCGTATATAGTTGCACTGTGGCAAACATTGTTTCTCAGATGGATCTGTTTCAGGTACAATAGGGGTAGGCTAATGATTGGACATCACAAGTTACATACGGGAAAATCTAACTGCTTAAGAAGCATTACAGCCTCCGCTCTTGCTTGTATTCATTCAGATTCAGAAGAAACCTTATCCTAAAAGACATATATGCGAAACGGCTATATAAGGATCTGAATAATATTATCATAAATAAATTAACCATGAATATACCTGAAGCTTGTTAATGATAACTGGAATTACTTCTTCAGATGCTTTCTTACAATCCTGCAATGAAGAGTCCCTATATGCCTGGTGAAAGTTCAACATACAGAGCAAAAAGATAAATGAATTGCATGGTTTTATAAGCATCTGATATGACAAAACACAAAAGAATGAAAAGTTGATCAAATAACCTTAAATACTGGCATGGCTCCAGTGTAGAACCTCACTGCATCACCATATGCTTCAGATTTGATGCATTTTCCATATGCTTCAGATTTGATGCTTTGGTTCTTCTGGCACTCCCATCAATGAACCTCCTTTCTCTGTCTCTCCTTCCACACTTAATGTTTTAGGGAAAAAGATCGGATTTTTAATAGTGAGATCAAATCGTAAATATTAAAATTTAGTGTAATGGAAGTATGAAACATGGTAAAAGCTATGTAAATTTAATACCTTTAGAAATAAGCCATCAGTTTTCTGCATGATGTTAGCTTTGTGTATAGGAGAAACTCTTTTTCTACCATGAGCTTTAGCATAATGAAAAGCATACTTAGCCACTCTCAAACTTGCATGACGTGTTATGATTTTAAGACTTTCAACAACTCCCCTGACAACCTATAGAAGATCAGAATTTGCATAACATTGATTTGAATGTATCATGTATGATATGAATGATGAATCTATATGAAGATGATATAAACTTACTTGATGTTCAAGACCACTGTATTCTCCTTCTGTGTTTTCACGGATTGTGATGAGATTCACATCATCATATCGAGTTTTGTAACCAGGTAGACTGTAACATGGTCTGACATTTGCATACAGGTTTAGTTCTTTTCTTAAAGTGAGATTCAAGGAACGATGACCTTTTCCAATTGGTGTAGCCATGGGACCTTTTAATCCAACCTCGTTTCTTCTTACAGATTCTAGACTTTCCCATGTGACAAAGCTTTGGGTTCTGGGATCTACTTTTGTCCCTACGTAATGTTCTTCCCATTTAATTGGGACTTCTGCAGCATTGAATATCTGCATAATGAGAAAAGCAAATTCAACATACATACATAATTTAAATAGCGATTACTATTCTAAATTGAATCTATACCAACTAAACAGTAGAATGATAATACGAAATTCTTAAACCCCAAACTATAAAAACCTAAAAATGAAAGAAAATAACAGCATAAGAATAACAAAACTGTGTTAAACAAACAAGGATCAGGTTTTAGCAATATATTGAGTATAATGAAGGCGGAATTGAACCTGTTTGACAGAGGTTGCGATCTCGGGACCAATACCGTCGTCGGGGAAGAGAGTGACGCAAATGAGATCGGAGGAGCTAGAAGAATAGCTCCGATCGGTCGGCAAGAAAAGCCTGTTGGTAGGGTTCCTGAAGGTGGTTGTGAATACCTCATCCGCTGTGTGGATTCGGAGGAAGCATCTCGCAATCTGCAAAGCCATGGTTAACGACTTGCTGAAAGGAAATGCCAAGTGAAACGCCAGTTCCAAAGAAATCGAAAAAAGTCAAAAAAAAATGCCAGTTCTAGAGAAGCGGAAGCTTGGAAGAAAATAAAACCCTAGCACGTGCTAGAGAGAAGGGAGGTGGCAACGGCTTAGGGTTTATAGGGACACGGGAGGTAGAAAATGAAGGGAGATCTAGAGGAGAGAGTATCAGAGAGGAGAGTCGATTGCGAAGATGAAAGATAGATAAAATGTAGAAAGAACGAGGCGGGTTTTCAAAATTTCAGGGATTTCGTTTCCCCCCTTGTCTATTAAACGTGAGTTTCATTAAAATTATAAAGCGACAGGTACAGACGACGCGCGTTTAAGATAAAGCGCCCTCCGTGTTTTTAATTTTTTTTCTTGAGACACTAAATTAAGGGCACGCAATAATGCGTGACGTAAATCCTTAAAATTTTTGAAGAGATGACGCTATTTTAAGGACGCTCTCTTTTGCGTAACATAAATCAATACGTGTCGTAAATTGCGCGTCGTAAAAGGATGTTTTTCTAGTAGTGTCCACATTCCTTAAGATAGTCGTGGAACTCGATACTAAGATACTCACCACCTCGATCGGATCGGAGCATCTTTATCTTCCTGCCCAATTGATTCTCCACTTCTTGCTTAAACTCTTTGAACTTTTCAAAGGTTTCTGACTTATGCTTGATTAAGTAAATATACCCATATCTACTATAGTCATCGGTAAAAGTCACATAGAAGCGGTTAACATCCCTTGTGGCGGATCTGAAGGGTCCACACACATCGCCATGTATGAGATCCAACAAACCCTCACCCCTTGCACATGAACCAGTGAAGGGTAACTTGGTTATCTTTCCAAGCAAACAAGATTCGCATGTGTCATCCGACTTTAAGTCAAATACTCCAACACTCCATCCTTTTGGAGTTGGGCTATGCGCTTCTTGTTGACATGTACAAGACGACAATGCCATAAGCATGCTTTATCCAAACCATTGGACGAATCAATATGCAACACATTATTTCCTAAGCTATCTACAACCATCATATTTTCATATATACCATTACAAGGTAATGCTTCAAAATAAAATTTACCATTATAATAAGCATTAATATCACCAATCTCATTATTAAATGAAAAAGTAAAACCTTGTTTATACAAACCGTGAAAAGAAATAACATTTCTCGCCATATCAGACGAGTAGCAACAATTATTCAATTCTAAATTTAACCCACTACTAAGCAATAAAGAATAAACTCTAATATTGGTGACATGCGACACTTTCCTATTCCCCATGATCAAGTTCATCTTCCCGTGCTCCACATCCCTACTTCTTTTTAGACCCTGCAAATAAGAACAAATGTGAAAACCACATCCTGTATCCAGGACCCAAGAATTAGCATGTGATGAGTTATTAGACAGAATAGTGTAAATACCTGCGAAAGTGGGCTTGATCTTCCCATCCTTTATGTCCTGCAAGTATTTGGGGTAGCTTCGTTTCCAGTGTCCTTTTTCATGACAATGGAAGCACTCTGCTTCCTTTGGATTTGAGGAGGATTTAGCAGAACCAACTTTGGTCCCACTAGAAGAGGATCCATCATGGGAATTTCCCTTGTGGCTCTTAGAAGGAGTCTTCCTCTTCTTTCCCTTCCCATGTCCAATTCTGTAGCAACCCGTTATTTCAAATCAGTGTATTAGTATAGATTAACTTGTAATTAGTTCTTTTTAAAGTAATAAAGATAAATTTTTAAATACTATGTACATTTACATAATCGACCCTCAAAAATGAAATGTTAAATAAACTTGTCTAAGATAAATAAAGTGGTAGAAATCGTATCAAGCGTTCCAAAAATATAAAGAACGCCCAAATCCAAGTTATAACAAAGAACTTATGATTTTTCTAAGATTCGATATAGCAGTACACAGCCCAAAATTCGAATTAGAGATCGAACGATTTTTAGCCGACACAACCTAAACAAGAATCGAAGATCTCGTCAATAGCAGAACAACGGTAAAAAGACAGACGAAAACGGACGCCGGATGAAGAAGTTATGAAATTTTTAACGAATTATCTCGTCCCGACCTATTAAAATTATAATATTAAAAATAAATTCAAAATTAGCCAACGGTGTCTAAACGAAAGTCGTAGAACATAGTCTCACCTACGCGTGGATATAAAGAACGTCAAAAATGGAGTTCGTACTCGAAATATATGAAATTTTGAAGTTTGGAAAATACAAGTACGCCCCATACTTAAGTACGCCCAACGTACTCAGAAGCAAGGCCTCGGATCGACCACGTAGCCTCTTTCTTCGCAAGTGACACGTATCTCACACAATCAACACGTCCGAAGCCTGGTGGCCACTACGCCCAACGTACGAAAAGATTACGCCTAACGTAGTGGGACTAGCATCGACGCGTGCCTCGTAGCCTCGACACATCCGAAGGTCGGATAAGACTCAAGCTAGTATGCCCCGCGTACAAGAAGTACGCCCAGCGTATTGAGGTTTTCAGCAGTACGCCCAGCGTACGAGGTATTACGCCTAACGTACCGACGGCCAGAACCCTCCTATAAATAGGATGCGAGACCTCCGGGTTTTGTTTAGAATTTCCAAATCCTCTCTCCATTTTAACACTCCTTTAAGCCCTTTTAAACCCTCCGAAGTCCCGAGAACCTCCTTACCACCTGAAGCAAGCCCCAAAGTCCCGAAGTCCTCAATATTAAGCAGAAACTCTGGCCATGTAAAGCCGTCTTTTAATCAAAAACTCTCGATTTCACTAAGAAAACTCCTTTCCTAGGAACGAAACGCTGCTCGAATCACCACTCATCAAGTGAGTTTATACCCCTATATTTTCACTATTTTTATAATGTTTTAAGGGGGAAAATACAGGTAAAATACAAAGTTTTCTCATATAAATAACAAAATTTGATTATCTAGTTTATGATTATTATAAACAAACTATTTTACCGGTTCGGAACTTATTACAACAATAAACATATAAATTATAATAGGTATAATTTATGGTTCATGCATATTTATCAATACACTTTATGGAACTACATATGCTTTCTAGATATCCAAAGTAACTATGAAAATAACTATATAAATTATATTTAATATAATTTATGAGATATTTACAATATATCTATTACAAAGATATTTTTCAGTATTCTACACATAACTATCAATATAGCGTTTGTGAGACACACTTCAAGTACTTATTTAAGTATAAAACAAAAGTCCTGAATATTATAACTAGAGTCTCCTTGAGGGAGAGCGTGACACTTGTGTATAGATATATACGGGACTGACAATCCCGCACCAGAGCTGCTTGCAACAGCTACGTCGGCAGACCTGTGGTGACAATTGTCGTATCATATTTCGACGCCTGAAGAACGTCGTGTTTCAGGCGAGACTTAGGTCATCAAGCATGGTTATGATAACTCACGATTTGGTATTGAATAATATGTTTACAACTTCACATAGTTTTATATAAATAAAACTATAAAGGGTAAATCTAGATATTTACAACTTTATACAAGTACAAATACAGGATACTATTCTAATACAGAGAAAACTTACTTTTCATAATTTTATGAGAATTTAAAACTATATCATGCTATTTCAGAACACAAATATATATACAACAGAAAATATAGAATTTTCTGGGGAAAAACATGTTTACATACGTCAAAGGAACAATCTACAAATTTCAATTACAAATATGTTTATAAACTCACCAACTTAATTGTTGACACTCTTTTCAAAACTACTTGTATTTTTAGGGAATCGATAAACAGGTACCTACAAGTTTTGAGGAAGACGGAGTTCCTTATAATTATGTCTTTTAATTATACTTTTTTTTTGGTGTCAAATATATAATGATTTGAACACGAATGTAATATTTTACTTTATCAATGTAATGAATGTTGTACTTTGATTACTATTGTGCATTGTTGTGATACTATACATGAAGTCATCCATCCCCGAATGTTTTCCGTAGTTTGTATTTGGGGGTGTGACAAATTGCCAAGACAGGAGAAGCAGTAGTAGGAGTGGGTACAAAAGACTTACCTTTTAAACTGCTTTCAGCAGTCCTCAAAAGACCCTGAAGCTTGCTAAGAGTGACTTCCTCCTTGTTCATATGATAAGTCATACGAAACTGATCATAACAAGGAGGTAAATAGTTTAGGATAATGTCAATAGGCAACTCTTCATCGGAGTTAACATTCAACTTCAGCAAGCGGTCCACAAACCTTTGCATCTTTTGCAAGTGGGCCGTGATGGACTCTCCATCCTTCATTTTTGTTATGATCATGGAGGCAATGATTTCATACCTTTCCTGTCGATCACTTTGATGGTACCTTTCCATCAAATCTTGGTGCATCTCATAGGGCTAAAAATCCTCATAGGACTTTTGAAGCTCAGCAGTCATGGTAGCAATCATGATACACGACACCTTTGTCGCGTCCCTCTCATGAGTCTTATATTCAGCAATCTGTTCAGGAGTAGTAGTGTTTTCATTAATCTCCTTTATCTCTTTGTCGAGAACATATTCTTTGTCCTCTTAGCGAATGGCCATTCGAATGTTTCGAATCCAATCATTGAAGTTCGATCCATCAAAGATGACCCTCCCACATAAGTTCATGAGGGGGAAAGAGCCAGAAGAGTTTGGGTTTGAAGCATTGTTTGGAGTAGACATCTGAAAAGAAAGACAAAGTTTAGATTAGATAAGGATCCTTAATATAATACCCAAATGAAATATTAATGCTAGGATCCAACACAATATTCTATAATTCGGAAGACGGATGCCGTAATCCAATTGTAAAATATTTGAAGGTAGGTAAATGATGATTTACCAATTTCCACCATGAAAAACGAAATTGAAGATTAGGTTTTAAATGAATTGAAATTCCTAGATTCTTTTGAGATTCATTGAACTTTTCAATGGCATGTTTAAATCTCGATTATGCCCTTCAAGTTTGTGACTGGGAGACCGAGGATCACAAACAAGGTGTGAATAACCATGTAAATGTGCTTGATACTCTTAATGTTACTTATCACCTAATCAATGTGTCGGTTAACCACACACACTCCATTGATCCATGATTAACATCGAGTTACCCTTTGCCACCCTTGTTAGTCCCAAATTAGTGTATCGGTTAACTACACACGCTCCACTAACGACTTAACAAGGTGCAAAGTGCAATTTCATGGAATAGCACCATTTTCACATTTTTTCTAAAGTAACTAAGATTGGGAATTTATAAAATTTTAGTTACTTTATAATATCATTATACTTATTAATGAGGATTAATTTCATATCCTACCCGTTTGGCTAACGACCCTCCACTAGTCAAGAGTGTGGTGCGTAAGAGTGGATACCCAAAGGCAGTCATATTATACACCGATTCCTTAAACACCATTATAGACTAGCTTTGTGAATGAGGCCTATTAACAGTAAGAATGACTTGTCTTATACATATATATAAGTATTAAAGTTTAATATTATAATAGTATAAGGTTGAATTTTAAACTTTTAAAATTCTAGGGTTTGGAATTAAAGCTTCATAAATGAGACGTTTCAGATTCCAAAACTTGAGGGCAAGTTTTGAAACTCTTCAAAACCTCTTGAGTTTTAGAATTTATGTTACATAAATGAGACTTTCCAAGTTCCATAACCTGAGGACAAGTTATGAAACTTTTCAAGACCTTTGGAATTCTATAACTTAAAAAGTTAATGTTTCATGAATGAGACTTTTCATATTCCATAACTTGAGGACAAGTTATGAAACTCTTCAAGAAACATTTAGATCAAATTTAACAACTACAATTATCATATAGTTTTACATTTACCAGTTTGACCTACTACTAGTCATATAGCAAGATAATTTCAAATTCTACAAATAATTAGTTTTTCACAAAATCAAGTAATTATCTTAAAATTTGACAATCATCATGTTATTGGATGTGGATAATCATTACCATATTAGTAAAATCGAATTTTATGAACCAAAACAGTTTGTGGTAATGATCCTAATCCAAAACAGGCCAAAAACTCAAAAATTCTGCCAACAGATGATCCAACTCGTCAAGCCATGCATTGGACTCGTCGATTTCATCATCATATGATCCAACTCGCC
Source organism: Lactuca virosa (assembly GCF_052849685.1). Classification (NCBI taxonomy): domain Eukaryota; kingdom Viridiplantae; phylum Streptophyta; class Magnoliopsida; order Asterales; family Asteraceae; genus Lactuca; species Lactuca virosa. Next base: position 83,460,644 of record NC_136433.1, on the reverse strand, counting down.
GATTCCTATTATGGAATCGTCGAGTTGGGCCTGGCAGAATCCAGAATTGCAGTTTTTTCAGCTTTGAAAATTACACAATTGCATCAATATAATAGAAAACACCCATGTCTCAGATACCACTGTTAGGTTTTATGTACTCTAACATCCCTTTAGTGAACATGCAACCCTAATGATTAAGCAATTGTCGAGGACAATCTAAGGTTTACCAAAGATTGGTTGCTCAAGGACAGTTGGAAGTATAATGTTAATTCTAGAAGGACCATATTGACATAATTTGTAAGGAGGCAACTCTTGTTCAGAAGTGATAGTCAAAAATGGAATATGGAAATGTTTCAAAGTTAGAAATTATTCAATCTGTGTAAGATTAGGAAACTTAATGAAAGAAGGATGTTTCCAAGGAGCTGATCTCCTTTGGAATGCTCTGTAATGATTGTTGTCAAGTCTTTCTGACTTCGTGCATAATCATTAAGAGGATCAATGCATATAAGTTTAGAATCTAACAGATTTCAGTAAATGGCATGAATTTGGAATTCTTGCATTTGCAGTAAGGATTTGGGACTGTGAAAAGAGGATCATTGGAGTGATGTTCAATTGATCTATTTTACAAAGTAAAGATCATAGACAAACATAGTATGCATACTTGGTGTATGGCATGACTAGTGTTTAGAAAACATAGTGTACATGCTTGGAGCATGGGACAACTATTATTTTAAATTCAAGTATAAAGTTGATAAAACCGAAACAATGAATAATGAGTAATCAGTATGGTGATAAATAAAAGTGTTTATTTATATTCATAGGGTTTGATACCATATTTGATTCATTTATTCTTGTGTTTCACTTTGCATGTTTTGACTTCCAAAATAACTAAGTCGCTCTTCCTGAATGATTAAGTTATTCAAACCATCCACAGTCGGTCATATGTTGGAAGTAGATATGAATCAAGACTGTCATGGGTTGGTTTGTAGAGGTCCAAGTTGGTGGACAAAGTGGTGCTACAACACTCATGAATGCTCATAAGTTCTGAGTATTGGATTCAACCCGCGCTCATTTGAATCACTTCATGGATTTTATCACGAGTGATCATGAGACGATAATATCTTATATTCTTCAAACCTAGAGATATGAGTTGTTACTATGAGTTGGTTATACATTGATTGCACGAAAACGCATTGGTAACTCGATGTTATAAAACGTGCCTTTGTGTATGATTCAATAAGTAGTAGAACAAGCCATATGAGTCGAAGTTTATCCATTCCTTTTACCTTCGGGATAAAAGCGATATCTGTGGGCCCCTCGATGATTTAAAGATGATACATGTGAGTGCTTGGCCAAGCCAGGACTGATTTGATTTGTTCAATCAATCAGTCATCATGAATCGGAAATCGGGAAACAACAAATGGACAGAGAGAATGATTGATAATCCATGTCTCAGTCCATATGATATCTAGAATGGAGGAATATATGATCCCTTATCTAATGGACAAGTCATTGACAAAGGTCAGAGTTCGACAGAAGCTTTTGAGAGCTACGATTGCTGATCGGTTCCTGAAGTCATACGTAATAATAGTTTTAGACTTATCCAAGTGGGAGACTGTTGGATTAATGTCTAAGTCCATAACTATAATTGGTAAGACTTGACCCGACCCGGCATGGTCCATTTGGGTTGCATGGCATCATGCATTTGGATAGACTATAATGAGAGAAATAACACTTAAGGTTGGTTAATATATTATAAGTTCTAATATATTAATAATGTTATTTAATTAGTATTGATCAAGAATTAATTTGGAATTAATTAAGTGATCAAAAGGAGACTAATTAAATATATGGGTTGATTGTGTAAATCATTCATTCTTATATATGTGGGCTTGTGATCCAAGATTCCTTATGTTGGACTAAGTCCATGGGGTGACCCATGGATACTCCATGGAGGTTAAAATCCATGGATCATAAGGAATGGGTAAAGTTATGAGTTACATGGTGTAACCCTAATAGCCACCATATAAAAGAATCCCATGGCTCAAGAAATCGTGCACTAATGTGTGAGTGTGAGGGCTAGACGATTTCAAGGAGTGTTCAAGTTTCTCTCAAGTTATTCCAAGTGTATTTGGTGTTGTGTGAACCATTTGAGGTGTCACACTTGGGGCACTAGGCACTCAAGCTTCATGAAGACATTCTACATCAAAGAGGTATGTATTCTATCTTGTTATATTTATTATTTTGTATGCTAGATTAGGATAATACCTTGGATGTTCATAATTGTATGTATAATAGAGAAAACATAGATCCAAGGTATTTAGGGTTGCATGTACACTTAGGAGTGTTAGAATGCTCATAACCCAGCAGTGGTATCAGAGCCTAGGCTTGTTTTCTTGTTATACTTGCAAAAGTAGCTGAAAAATCGAGTTGGATGCATATATTCGATTGTTTTGGCTGGAATTGGACTAGGAACATTACCCTAAGATGTTTTTGGACTTATAAACTTGTTTTTGATGTGGTAATGTTCATTCTAATCCAATTTCTAAGATAATTGTCATAATTTCAAGATTTGTATTAGTTTGTATGTTCATGCTAATTTCTTGAAGATTGATGATTTGAATTATCTTGTTCTTATGAGGTTCTTAGATTAATAAAAAAATTGTGTGAAATAGTTGTTTTCAATCCATTTTAATCTAAGAGTTGATTCCAAAGTGTGTTTTTGTAACTTGTCCTCAAGTTATATGAAAAGTCACATTTAAGAATCATAAAACTCATAACCCAGCACATGTTTCACTGATTAACATAATCAGCCCCTGTTAATTTAATTAGTCTCTTTTGATCACTAAATTAATTACAAATTAATTCTTGATCAATACCAATTAAATAATATGATTTCTCAATTAATATATTATTATTATAATATATTAATAAATCACAAATAACATCTTTCTCAAATATCCAACCTATGAAATTGTTCTGGTGAAGGCAACCCGAAATGGACCATGCTACTATCGGGTCAAGTACATACCAATTATAGTTATGGGCTTAGACACCTAATCCAACAAACCCAACTCGTCGAGTGCAGCTTACTGATTGGTCGAGTTCCTTCAGAACTCAAGAAACCGTGCAAAATCCCAGATGACTCACCGAGTTTCCAGACAACTCGTAGAGTTCATGCAGTGTCCAAATGTCGGGAAAACCCTAACTGACTCGTCGAGTCGTCTCACTGACTCGCTGAGTCCATGTAGAACCCAGAAAAAGGGAAAACCCGTCTCGACTCGTCAAGTTGGTTATCCAACTCGTCAAGTCCCTTCAGTCCATTCCTCATTCAGATGCTTTTACGTGAAACCAAAGCTCCAAATTGTAGATCTAAGCTCCTAGGGTGTTGTAGGCACGTAAAGTTGCTAACTTTACGTGCATGCAAGGTCTTAAACACCAAAACCAAACTAAAGAAGAGGTTTAAGCTAAAGAGAAGGGGCTAGTCTTGGGAAATTCGATGACTTTATGGCTATAGGGACCTAGAGGAGTCCAGATCTGAAACCTTGTCCTTGTGACAAGCTCAAACCCGAAAGTGACTCCATTTTGCACTAGAAATGACCATTTTCTTTCACAAGGGAAGATCTAAACAATAAAGTGTCAAGGTGGTAGCTTTATACCTCAAGATGGCTGCTACAACAATGCAAAGGCCGGATCTACAGGCTCTTCCTTGTTCCAAGCTCTTAACTCTTCAAGAAATGCTCCAAACACACTCTCACACACTCAAAAATGGAGGATTAGCTTGCTAGAGTTTGCTTCTGGACGATAGGGTGGTAAGGGAGGCTGGGGAGAAGAGTTAAAGTCCTTTAAATAGGGTGCAAAACCTAAAATTTAGGGTTTTCCTCATTCAGCTCCTACTCGCTGAGTTGAGGTCCTCCAACTTGTCGAATAGACCTCATAAATCACGCGGGTTGACTACTCTCTACACGAGGAGTTGGGGCCTCCAACTCGTCGAGTAGGCCTCCTTATTTGCAATAAAACCCCTAAAATCACACTCTTGGAAATCGGGATGTTACAAGGGTGGTGGTTTTTGTAGATGGTGGAAGCAGGGTGGTGGTGATGGGTGGTGGTGGTGTTTGGTGATGGATGGTGGTGGTGGGTGGGTGGTAGCAAGTGGTGGTGATAATGGTGTGTGGTGGTTTTGGTGGATGTTGGGTGGGTGTAGTAGGGGTGGTGGTAGTGATGGTGGTGGAGGTGGATGGTGGTAATGGGTGGTGGTGGTATGTAGTGATGGGTGACAATAGTTAGCGGTGACGGGTGGTAGTAAATGTGATGGATAGTAGGCGGTAATGGTTGGTGGCAATGGCGGTAACAAAGGCAAGTGACGGGTATGGGTGGTGGCGGCAGGTGGTTGTGATGTGTGGTGGTGGCGGGTGGTTGTGGTGGTAGGTGTTGGGTGGTGATGATGGTGGTTTTGGTGGGTGGTGGGTGGAGGTGGTGGTGGTAGATGGTGGTGATGGGTTGTGGTGGTTGGTGGTGGTGGCTGGTAGTCGTGATAGGTGATGGAGGTGGTGGCGGGTGGTATTGGTGGGTGGTGGGTAGGGGTGGTGGTGGTGGAGGCGGGTGGTGGTAATGAGTAGTGATGGGTGGTGATGGTGGTGGGTGGTGGAGGTGGGTGGTAGGTAGTGGTGGTGGGTTGTGTTGGTTAGTGAGTTTTTTAATTGTTTGTAACCATTGTTTGATTTATATGAATATTATTTTATAATTTTAATTAAAAATATTGGGTGATCTAAATTTGTTCTTCAAATGTTCTCGTCATAAGAAATGTTCTCGATTGAATGCTCATATATATATATATATATATATATATATATATATATATATATATGGGAAAAGGGAATATACATTACAGCCCCACCTAAGCTTAGGTACTAAACCTCTTGAAAATACATTGTTTTACTATATAAAGATTACAGTTAATGGATTCACGGTTAATACTTCAAGATGTAAATTCAAGATCGACACAATAGGGTTTAGGGTTTAGGGTTTAGGGTTTAGGGTTTAGGGTTTAGGTTTAGGTTTAGGGTTTAGATTTAGGGTTAGGGTTTAGGTTTAGGGTTTAGGGTTTAGATTTAGGGTTTAGGGTTTAGGTTTAGGGTTTAGAATTTGGGTTTAGGGTTTAGGGTTAGGGTTTAGGGTTTATGGTTTAGGGTTTAGGGTTTAAATTTAGGGTTTAGGGTTTAGGTTTAGGGTTTAGTAATGTTCACTTGGGTGAAGTAATAAACGATAATTGAGGAAAGAAAACAGAGATGGTAAAACGATAATGAAAGAAAGAAATGTTATGGAGGATGATATATTTACCAAGTGAACCCAAACCGAGCATATTTAGCATGTTAAAACGACATATTTTAGAGATTTAGTACCTAAGCTTAGGTGGGGCTGTAATGTATATTCCCTATCCCCTATATATATATATATATATATATATATATATATATATATATATATATATATATATATATTCTCGTCATAAGAAATGTTCTCGATTGAATGCTCATATATATATATATATATATATATATATATATATATATATATATATATATATATATATATATATATATATATATTATCAAGTAGTAACCAATGCGAAACTACGTTAATTGATAAATTATTGTATAAAGATTATTAAAGAAAAAAAAAACATACCTCAGTTAAGCAAAAGCAAGTATGTCGACTTGATAAGAAAAATATTGTACCAACTTGATCAAGAAAACAAAAGGATATGGCAGGTGTATACTAAAAATTCATATATAACTATATGTAACACCCGTATATTATACTAGTTGATTAAAAAAATAAATATTAAAATTTAAATAATAAGTATTTCTTAAAATAAAATTTTGAAATAATAAATAAAGAAACATATTAATTGCAATTCACTATCATATTTATTACATTTAATAATTTACATATATAAGTAAAAGTATTATGTGGCTTTTGAATTTTATAAATTGAAAAACCCATAAATTGACATGTAGATATTATTTATTTAAAAGATATCACAAAATGACAAGTGTCAAAACTAATGAGAGATTGACATGTGGTAAAATTGATCTTCATTTATTATAGTAGACAGGGTCGAAGTTATTATCAACAAGAATGTTAGTAAATACCGCACAAGATTTTAACGATTGAATACGATTTGTTAGATATACATAGCCTTTAGAAAAAAAAACTAAATGGAATAAATACACCAAACACCATCACAAATACAACACACCAAACAGAATATTGTTACTTTGTTGCTATATTCTATATCTGAAATAAAACATGGTTCCTAATCTACCCGTATTCTATTTCACAATACACCATATAAAATACAGTTAACATGTGGGAGGCAGATGGAGGAAATAAAACATTATTCATCAACGGTTGATAAATGTATAAGATTTATAATATAGAACTTAATTTAATAGTATATACATATGGGCCTAAAATGTATATTATTATAGAACCTTGTTTATTGGTTAAATGTCTTATCGGTAGAACAAAGGAATATAAAACAAAAGAACAAATCATAATGGTCGAATAAAAATCAACAAAAACAGTGAAAGAGTTCATAATGGTCGAATAGAGGAATATATAGAACACCGCAAACCTATAACAAATCACTAACAAATTAGTGTAAGCTGTTTTCGAGTCGCCATATAATCTTGATAGAAGACTTTGAATCTTGTTGAACCGTGAATGGTGGTTGTATATAATCAAGTTCCTTATCCCAAAACTCTGAGGAATCTATTGCAACTTTTGTTGTTTGTGGTTGATGGCCTTCATTTTTCCGAGGAAGGAGCTCAGCTACAATATAACACTCACCTTCAAACGGATTCCCATACACACAGTCTAAGGAAACTGAAATTATAGTGTATGATGAATTTGAAAATGCGGTGTGCCTTAATGAACCAAATGAAACATATCCTACATATGTCCTTGTTCTATCATATTTTGGCTCCAACGCTTCATCAGACTCCTGCAAAAGCTCAAATAGAGAATCTTCATCTACCGCTTGGTTGATGACTATATTAATATACCTAGCTTTCTTTTCGGTAACAACACATATTAAGAACCCGCAAAAGTCATTGTACCAATCATCTGGAAAATGCAGTATAAATGTACTCCCCATAAACAACCTGCCGACTAACCCCTTTGGAATAATGTGATGTTGAAGAGTGACACGGATAAAATGATCTTCAATAGCCTTTCCCTGCCACGAAAAAGACATTCAGTTATGATTCTTATGTTCGGGTTTAGATGATAAAGATTGAAATTTAAACGATACGTAGGGCCAAACCTTCAAAATGGAGTCTAGTAATATGTCACCATCACCAAGTTTTTTCCCCCACCGGTGTGAGACGTTCCATAGCCATTTACAGTTTGAAATATCACCAAAGCTTTCAAGTGATGTACACCAATCTGCCTTAACAACAGCTATACTTGATGGCAGCTCTAACAGTTCAACAAGGCCTTGGCACAAAGTCAAGTTGAGCCATTTGAGTCGAGGAAGTTGCAAGAGACTAAAATTTAATCGGGAAAATTTATTTTCACTTAGATCAAGTTCTTGCAAATTGGGCAACTCCCAAACAGCAGAGGTGATTTCTTCATCTCCCAAACTACACCGGCTAAGATTCAAATCTTTTAAGTCCTTGAGAAAAAACCGCAACCCTACACAACATTCTACACCAAAAATATTGTTGCAACCACACCTCCAACAAGTAACAAAATATTTTGGATCTGATTCTATATAGGATGCAACTTCTTTCCCACTATTATCCAACTCAAGATGTGGTAAATTGTCCATGTTCTTAAAAAGTTCGACGCACCCGGAAAATGAAAGTGTCTGAAGTTTCTTTAGTTGGGTAATAGGTGGAAACATATCCAGAATGGGACAATCTTTTATAGATAAGGAAACAAGCTTTCTTATACGTCCAATCGATGGATGAACCACTTCTAGACACCGAGATCTATTAAGCCTCAATCTTTCAAGATTTGGAAGATTATCAAAATCTGGTGTCATGATTAGGTTATCCAAGCCCCAAAGTTCAATTGTTCTCAAAATGGAAGCAACTGTTGTTTACAAGTGCAAACAAGTCAAAATTATGGCGCACACACACACACACACACACACACACACATATATATATATATATATATATATATATATATATATATATATATATATATATATATATATATATATATATATATATATATATAGAGAGAGAGAGAGAGAGAGGTAGGTTCAAATGTTTCTCACATCTATTATGTGTTATAATGCACCAATAGGAACTTAGTATTAATTATATGTATATTAAATGTTATCTATACTTATAACTCATTTTTATGGAAACTAATTAAATTCGTCATTAATGTCAACAATAATATTCTTTCAGAATGAATTCATATTTAGAAGAATGAGAGTGTATTCCAGCAGAATGAGAGTGTATTCTAGTAGAATACACTCTCGTTCTTCATATTTCATGCAACTTTATTGTATTTTAAGTGAGTGAGTCATGAAACAAAATATAAACTCATATATAAAAACCAAGATGCGAATTCATTCTGAAAGAATGTTATTGCTGACATTAATGACAGATTCAATTAGTTTCAATAAAAAGAGAATTATAATTATGGATATAATTTAATATAAATATAATTATGGAAATCATTTAATATCTATATTTATTTAATTAAATAATTATTTAATTTACTAAATTCTTATTGGTGCAATCTAGCACACAATAAATGTAAGAAACAAAATAACCTAGCCATATATATATATATATATATATATATATATATATATATATATATATATATATATATATATATATAATCAAAGAATTCTAAAATGTGTACACTATTTCTCAATGGGATGATGATTACGCAATAACAAAAAAGAATTCATTCTATCTGTAAATGGAAAGCATTTAAAATGTTTGTTAAATTAACAATCTATGTATAACTTAATAAAAAAAAGATATTTGAACGAAAATCAATGATATCAATGTTTTGTTATAGTAATCAATCAACAAAAAAATAAAGAAAAAAGGGTATTTATATGGAGGACAAGCTTTACATAAAAACTTAAAAACGTGATCGGTCTCGGCGATGCTCATGGCTATGATCTAGCGAATCAGGTGAAGCACCTGTGATCTCGGAATAAAAGAACGACCACATTTTAACAACTCGGGGAGAAGCATCCACGATCTGGCGAATGAGGCGAAACTTTTAGCTTTTAACCAGAGCAATTGGTACAGGTCGCGCAATGGCCTATTAAGGGAATGTTTGAACTCGTCGTAATATTAGCCTCTCGCTAGGTGTTTCTAATAAATTTTCTTAGCATTAAAAAAAGTTGTAGTTTACCAAGTTTATCATATAACACTTAAAAAAGTAAATTGCATCATCTGAGCGGCCCACGTCAACATGCCCCAAAGCGTACGTGAGAGATCAATCAAAGAACATTAGTGATATTTTGCATGTGGCAGGGTTTGAACTTCCTGTTTGGAATTCCACACCTCAACCACTAGACTTCCATAACGAGGAAAATTATAGGTTATGCTTTCAATACTATATATATATATATATATATATATATATATATATATATATATATATATACACACACACACACACTGACGCACACACACACAAAGGATCAATGTAAGACCAACTTAAAATCATAAAAACACATAACTACATTTACAAACTTAAGATTATTATATAAATTGATTAGATTACATTTACAAACTTAAGATTATTATATAAATTGATTAGATTAGAAAGGTACACACTAAAACTTTACACCCTTGTCCATTGAATCATTTATACAAGAGGTTATATGGGTTTGGGATTTCATTTTGAAGGCGAAAATGAATTTTGCCAAAAAGGACTTATTGACTTATGATGATGGGAAATGAGTTTTTAAAAAAGTGTTTGGATTAGTTTTTTAGTGACAAAAGTCAATTAGTTTGGCTGAAAATTATCTTTTGTTTGTTTTTTATCCTAAAAAGTTATAAGTCTTTTCAAAAAGTCACAATTTGTTTCTTCTTGAAAACTCATTTTTCAAATGTTAAACAAAAAGGAGTTTTAAAAGTCCTTATTAGATATCGAAACACTTTTTTCAACATATTGACTTTTCAAGAGTCAATAAGTTAATAAAGAGATTTTAGATGAACACCCAAACACCCTCTAAGAACTTTAAAAACTATCCATTTCATTGATTTTCTCCTATTTTCACTCGTAGCTACTAAAAATTAAGGAACTAAAAAATGAAATCAAAAGGAAAGAAAACAATAAATTAAATGTTTGCTGCCCTACATCCAATATAATGATCGGAAGAGACCAAAAGAAGGGGAAAGACGATGTGTGTTTGTGTGATGTGTTCCTGTAATCGAAAGAAAAAAGAGGCGTTGGAGTCGGCGATCAATGCCTAACTCCAATACAACCATACGATCAATGCCCCCACGTATGGGTTTATCGATTGCATTTGGGTATTTTTTTTCTTGATGCCGTACTCCACCAGATGCGAACAGTTTTACTTGATATCTCATTGGAAATGAAGAACAATGAGTAATAAATCATATCCTATTATTGTTTTCCAGATTGGTAAGCTAATTAATATATTTTTAAATTATTGAGTGTACGTGTATCTGATCCAAAAGGCTGATTAACCCCGTTAATCATGCGAGATCTTAATTTCCTATTCTAATGCTTTAGACGTCACTTATTTTCTTATATATTTTACTAGGTGTGAGACCCGTGTATTATACGGGTTGATTAAAAAAATTAAATATAAGGTGTAGACATTAAGTATTTTTTAAAGTAAATTTTTGAAATAAATATAAATGAAATGATAAATAAGTAATTCAATCTATACTAATAAAAAATTATTATCATGTTTTAAATAATCATGTTGAATATGAATGTGTAAAAATTAAGTATTTTTTAAAGTAAACCACAAGGATCATTTATGTAATTTGTCTTAATTAATCTATACTAATAAAAGTAATTAATACAAATTCATAAATGGAATTTATTAATATATTAATAGAAATAAGAATTCACAAATGGAAGTTTTACTATATACATTAATTCACATTAATTACTATGAGGTGACATTTAATAGGTGGAACTTGAATAAAAATAAAATAAAAATACAAAAATGACAAGTGGAAAAAAAATAATTTTAAAATTCTAAGAAAATGACATGTATCAAATTCAATAAGAAATTGACATTTGGCAAAATTATCTTTATTTATTAGGGTAGATTGAGTGCCAAATTTCGGTATGTGTAACAAAGTGATGTCCCCTGAAATGTTCTAATGTTTTAGACTTGAATTTTTTTTCTATATATTTTATGCCTTCTTTATGCTAATGTGTTCATTTATTTAGTAAGGAATTAAAAAACGATTAATTATCACTACTAAATTTTATTATTGTACTTTGATTTAGATTTATTGCTTACATGATGAGTGAACCTGTAGCAATTGTTGTGAATAATAAAGTAAGATTGGTTGTACTATGAAAAGAAGAAGAAGGATAAACTTGTTGCATGATGAATTTAATGTTACACTATACTTCATTAATCTAGTAAGATTGATGAAAAATAGGTATTTCCAAGCCGTAACATAGAATTTACTGATTTGAAATGTTTAATATTTAGTTTCAATGGTTTCTCATTTGCAATTTTAGCTTTTGTAATCTTATACGGATGAATGTTCATCTTATTTTATTTGGTAAAGTTAAGTTCTTTACTTTTGCTCGTTTATTTATAGGTGTTTTTTTATTAATGTTCATAATTGAACGTATGTATGTTCATTAATGAACATTTATATATCTGATATGGTTATATTCATACATATTCAGTTATGAATATTTATGAACACGATTTATCAAAACATTCATACATGTTTAGTTATGAACATGACTAATTTCTGTGTTTTTCTAAAATATGTTCATTTATGAACATTATCAATTTCTGGATATTTATTCATATCTGATCAAGAATTTCATACATGTTCAGTTATAAACACTTATTCATCTATGATCATAACATTCATACATGTTTAGTGACGAACATTATCACTTTTTAGAAATTTATTCATATCTTACTAGGTTATAACTCGTGGGAACCACGACTACAAAATAAATTAAACTTTCATAGAAAAACTAATGATTACTAATAAATTATTTTAAATAAATTATTAATTAAGATATATATATATATATATATATATATATATATATATATATATTAGTTATGTAAAATTATAATCCTTGATTTAAATGAATATGTGAAATTTATTTTGAAGATAAAGGTGCAAAAATTGTTTTTATGTAATTAGGTATAGTTACAAACAAAAAAAAAAGAAACGGAAACCATGATTTTAATATCCATAAATTTAGTGGTTATATATGTAATTAGTGGTTATATATGTAAATTGGAGGAGTATAATAACATTTGACAAAATATTAGTTAGGAGAAACAAAATATTAACAAGTGTCATATTATTAATTAGTAGATCTAAGAGCATCTACAATGGACGTTTAATAAGAGTTGAATAGATGATGACTAGGATTGAATAGAAGTTTAATGGAGTGTGAGTGATGACATGGATAAGAGTTGAATGAAAGAGTTTCATGATCATTGAGTGGTTCAATGGATTTAATCTTTTCTTTTTCAATTAAATTTCAAACCAAATATAGAAATCCATTAAACTTTGTAGGGTTTAATGGAGTGTGGATGTTAAAAAGTATAGTTGAATAAAAAGTGAAATGCTGATGTGGCAGTGATGTGGCAATCCATTGAACTCCATAGAGTTCAATGGATTGTGGATGCCCTAAATGAGTGACACTTGGCAAAAAAAACCTATTTTTTATTAGAATATAGATTATAATTTATACATGCTCACATATGAACATTTATTTATATATGATCATAACGTACATGTTTAATTATGAACATTTATAAATGTTCAGTTATGAACATTTATGAATTTTCATTTCTGGGTTTTTCTAAAATATGTTCATTTATGAACATTATCAGGATATTTATTCATATTTGATCAAAAACTTCATACATGTCCAATTATAAACATTTATCCATATATGATCATAACATTCATACATATTTAATGATGAAAATTATAACTTTTGGACATTTATTCATATCTTATTATAATTTTCATACATGTCAGTTATGAACATTTATTCATATATGATCATAACGTACATGTTTAATTACGAACACTTATGAATTTTCATATATTTTTCAATGGTCATGTATGAACAATAAGCATCAATCTTAACCTATCAACATAGTCATAATGTGAATTTTTGATGTTTGATATTTGAATTTTTTGTTGATTCATGTGATTATAATTTTTTTATGCTTGATGTTTAAATTTTTCATTCCTATTTTATTGAGATTAATTACAAAATAAATGTTATAATTTAGGAACATCATTAATGCGTTTTTGTTTTATTTTTTAAATAAAATAGTTATTTTACCATCATACCTTTTTATTCATAAATGATCCAATGGTAATAAGGTGGTTCTATGGTTCTATGTTGAAGCCACCTATATATATATATATATATATATATATATATATATATATATATATATATATATATATATATATATATATATATATATATATATAGGTTCAGGTTCATTTGAGACCATGCTAATTTTGTGAGACCGTGAGACCAAATCTAAAAATAATTTTAAAATGCAAAATAAAAGGAAAAATCCAAAAATTCTTTTTTTAATTATTATTTTCGGAACTTTATTTACCTAAAAAAATTAAAAAAAAATTGCCATTTTTTTTTTGAAAAATACGTGGAATATTCTAATAGAATATTACACTATAAATATTCTAATGTGATTTTTAGAATGTTAGAATATTCTACTAGATTTGTCAGATATGTAGAATATTCTAATATTCTACTAGAATATGTAAAAAAATGTATTTTTTTTAAACTTTTTTTTAATTTTTTTTTAATTTTTTTTGGAAAATATATATTTCGAAAATAATATTGGAAAAAAAAAATTTCGAAAATTTTCAATTATTTTGCCTTTTAAAAATGTTTTTGTTTTATCTACTAAATGAGTGGCTAAAATTGCGTCTCACGGTCTCACAAAATTAGGTCGTCTCACATTAACCTAACCCTATATATATATATATATATATATATATATATATATATATATATATATATATATATATATATATATATATATATATATATAGAGAGAGAGAGAGAGAGAGAGAGAGATAAGTTCAAATGTTTTCAACAAATATTGTGTGCCTAAATGCACCAATGAGAATTCAAGAAATAATAAATAATTAAATAAATCAATAAATGGTATTTTGGACCTTTTATACCTTTAATTAAGGAAATCATTTAATTGAAATCCTACAATTATGGAAATAAAGTAAATATATTTGACCTAGTTCTTCACCTTCGTTTTTTGCCATCATTTCCGTCTGCTGTCATCGATTTGAAGAGGAAGGGGTTCGATTTGAAGATCATCTTTCCCCTTCGTAGATCATCTTTCCCCTTCGTCTCCTCCGCCCTTTTCTCCCACAATGTCTCTTTCACCACCACACAATTCTCCAATCCTAATCTTAAATCCTACAAACTAAACAATCGAAGAACCCTAACTGTATCCGCACTAGGAGTCGACACATTTGACGGAACAACACTGGCAGTCATCGGAGGCGGCTCGGTCGCAGCAATCGCCGCCGTGATTTCACTCGCAGACCCCGAGAAGCGCCGACAGTTGCAGGCGGAGGAGGTTGGCGGTCAGGTTCACGTTTCATCGGGATCGGGATCTTTCTTTCCAGGCTATTTGTTGAAGAAGTCCATCAGGTTCACTTTTCCTAATTTACCATTCGTTATCTCCTATTGCATCTAACTGTAAACGAAATATTGTATCTCTACTTGATGTTTGTAGATCTTGTAACAAATTGGAAGCATTTCTGAAAAAGATATACGTTCATTACTTCTTCTCTGTTGATTCATTGAATCTAAATTTCAACAACTTTTAATTGGTTAAACCCAGTGTACGCAATCAATTTTTTTTTAGTTATCGATCTTTTAATCGGGGACGCGATGTTGTAGATATGTTACTGTAATGAGATATGTGTGTGTATATTTGGTTCATATTGAAAAATTCCATAGCATTTTGAGCTTGATAAGTTGTTGAAGTACATGACAATATTTTCTTTTAGATCTTAATACGGTTGTAGATTTGATTAATGTTTTTGAGCTCTCGTATTATTACTTCTGTTATCTGAATTTGAAGCTGATTGATGCTTCTTTAAAGCTACAAGAAAAAAAATGACCCTCTTTATCTCTTGTTTATAGTAAGCAATGACGATTCCAAAGCTTGATAAGAAGATCGTCAAGAAAAGGGTCAAGAAGTTCAAGAGGCCACACAGTGATTGGAAAATCTGTGTCAAGGTACACAATCTATCTCTATAATCTTCTCATTATCATTGAATCAACCTGTTTATTTGCTCAAATCGTGTTTATAATAGAATTGGTTTCCATTCTTGTTATTGGTCTCGATTCTAGAATGGAATATCGAATTCTAATTTTATAATAGAATTGGTTTCCATTCTTGTTTATAATAGAATTGGTTTCCATTCTAGAATGGAATATCGAATTCTAATTTTGTCAGAATAGAATCTTGAATTCCTTGTCAACTTAAGCAGTGAATTACCGTAACCAATTCTGTCAGAATAGAATTGGTTTCCATGCTTGTTATTGGTCTCGATTCTTATAGAATGACATCCTAAATAATGAAACATTACATTCTTTCAGAATAATATACATTGCAAGTTTAGGGATGATTGTTAATGTTGGTTTGTAGAAATTATAGTTATATTCTATTTGAATGTATATCACATTCTATCAGAATTTATTGTTTTATTCTATTTAATGCACTAAAATTTTTAATATTTGAAAGTTGATTATGTTTTCTTTGTGAATTTAGGTTTCGAAGAGGTTGTCATTAACATGGAAAATGAAGAAAACATGGAGAACAATATTGTATTCTAGCAGGATGTATTCTGTCAGAATTTATAAATTGTTATTCTTTCGGAATATATTAGTGTTTTTGTTAGATTTTGCGGTTTTTTTTTCTTTTTTAACCATTTTTAGTTTTAATCTTTAAGAATAAGTGTAATCCTTAAACCATTATTAGTCATAATTTTGTTAGAATGAATGTAATATTTGTTTATAGTTTTTTTCTTTACGGATGAATGTAAATAGTGATTCGTAAAGAATAAAATTTGTATTCTTTAGAAAATGTTATTCTTAATAATATGTTGTATAATTATTTAAGCATGTTTAATATAAAAAGTATCTTGAATTAAACAATATTCTGCCAGAATAAAACCGCAAATTTATTTACTAGTTTATTGTTGACTTTTTGTTATTCTGACAGAATAAAGTCGGTTATTATTAAAAATAATATTAAAATTTAATTAGAATTAATTTAAAAAATTCAGATTTTTTAAAAATAAGGGAATTAATGATCCCTTAAAATCCAAAAATTTCCTTTTTTAAAGTAGGTTAATTGACCAAAATACCATTTTGTTGAAATTTGTGTGATTATATGATACATGTTATCCTATTGTAATATCATAGACCCTCAGATCATGACTGTTGATTCTATTCATCCGGTGGTCCAGATCTATGCATTCTGGCACACAATAGTTAGTAAAAACAAAATAACCTAAGCCTATATATATATATATATATATATATATATATATATATATATATATATATATATATATATATATATATATATATATATATATATAATGACACCAAAAATAATGCAGGCTGAACATTCACCATCCACTTTGTTTTCATCTCTTAATTAGATAGAAAATAACAATTACCTTATTACCCTCCCAGAGTTGTTTTTGTAAGCTGTTATGCAATACTAGATGACAAAGCGTCCTTTGTGGAAAGTTAGTAAGCAATGGACTTGCAAGATCACCTTCTCATTCAATCCACCTAAGGTTCTTCGCGTTTGCAACAATCGGATGAAGAAGACGTTTATACCTTTTTAACTGATTCTCACTGCCGTATCTAAAATTCCTCTGAAGTTTATTCCTTTGTAGCTGACCCTCACTACTATATTTAAAACTTATTGCTTCAATCATGTCAAGTTCCTGTGGAACAAATTAAATGGTGTCAAGGTTGAGTTAAAAGTATTTCTTCATGCATATATATCATGAAAAGCTAGCTTAAGATTAACGTGGTTGCATCCATAGAGCATATTTTCACAACATCTTCTACCTTCCAGACCCTACTATGTTTTTCAGGATTGTTAGGGTGTTCCCCTCTAACAATGTGGTGTCCCATTTCTTGCACCAGATCGTGCATATCAAACTTTCCATCTTCTGAAATAGTTATGAGAGCCTTTTGTATCAAAACCTTCACCCCTATAACAGGATGAAAACCACAAGCATCAAAGATCCTCATTGCATTATCTTTTTTATACCCCCTTAAAAAACATGCAATATCTAGGAACAACTCTTTCTCAACGGGTTTAAGCCCATCAAAGCTGATTTTTAGCTTTTCCACAATATCATTATCTGGTATCTCTTTCAGTCTCACTAATGCACTCTTCCACTCATTAATTTCCGTGTCACACAGAAAAGAACCAAGAACTGTAAGGGCTAACGGAAGCCCACCAGCATAAGAGACCACCTCTTTAGAAAGATTTTCATATTCTTCTACATGTCTGTTATCCCGAGGTGCATGCTTGCGAAAGAGCTTAATAGCCTCATCATTGTCTAACAACCTAATACTATGTATCACATTTACTTTGTGTGCAACTAATAAATGCTTATTTCGAGTTGTTATAATTATTCTACTTCCTTCACCAAACCAATCATGTGATCCGGCTAACGCTTTTAGTTGGCCAAGGTGATCGACGTCATCTAGAACAATCAAGACTTTTCTATGATGAAACCTATTATTTATCACCCATCTTCCTCCTCCAACTCTATTTACTCCCATTTTTGAAAGTATATCTTCTTCCAACTTTCCCAGACCATGCCTGCTTGATTCCTCTCGAATATTTGGAATAAAGCAGCAACCATCAAACTGCCGACAAATTTCATCATAAATAGAAGATGCAAGAGTAGTCTTACCAGCACCCCCAATCCCCCATACTCCAATCATAAGCACACCGCCTGACTCAATTTGTAACTCTGATTTCAAACGTTGCATGCGAGCTACTATTCCAACTAGGTTCTCATTTGCACTTGAAGCTACTTGTTGCACCTTCTGCGAAATTTCGACAACAATTTGTTTGATGCCTTGTGATTCATGCCTACGCAATGGATATACAAGGATAATTAACATATGCTCACATTGACAAAAGAGGTCATTTGTCTCATGGTCCATAAAATAAGGAAAAAGAAACCTAATACCGTCCATATTTCACAATCGGATAGAACATGCAAAAGGGATATCAAGTAGTTTGTAACAATTTCTTGAGAAATATCAAATAGTTTCAAATAGCAAAAACTAAAACAAGATGAATTTCTGTTGTAGCTTGACGTGAGGTGTTAAGTATGGAACTAGAACTAGAACTCCATAGATTACATCATATCTTAATCTGAGCTTATACATAATCCTAGGACTTGGGATGTCTTTTAAACTTTCCCACTAGCATAACAAACCACATCTACCGAAAGCATCTCATAATTAATCTTCTAAATGTTTATATTCGTCTCTGATCAAGTGACGTAGTCAAAACCTCTCTATTTATAGAGGACATCAACTTCATCAAAAATTATTAAAACATTTGTATAAAAAGCTCTTAAGCATACAAAGTGCAAAAATGAAGAAAATTACCCGTTAGCAATGTTCCTCGTTTCCCATCCAGAAATGCTACTTGCATCCACAAGTGCTTTTCTCCAAGATTTAACCTTGGTCTTGTTCTCATGCTCATGTTTGGTAAATGCTTCTTTATACCTCCTTTTTTGTTTTCGGACTTCAGAGGGATCTACATCGTAAAATATGGGCATAACGATTTGCCCTCTTATATCCCTGCATGTCATAATATGTGCAAGCTCATCCAAGCACCAAGACGAATCTGCATAGCTTTTAGAGAATATGATGACAACAATATATGATTCTTTGATTGCCTTCTTAAGGGATGGGCCGATCGATTCACCCCGAGGAAGTGCTACGCTGTCCTTGTAAGTGTTGATCCCTTGTTGTTCAAGAGCCGTGTAGAGGTGATCAACAAAAGTGCGACGAGTATCTTCTCCTCTAAAACTAAGGAAAACATCATAACACCAGGAATGAGATGAAAAGGCTGGAGCAGAGGGAGAAGATGATGAAGATGCCATCGATGAGTTGATTTTTTTGAGATTGAAAGTACGTGGTCTGTGCACCTCAGGGAAATGAAATTATATATATAAAGATGTGGGTTTCCCAGAAATTTCAGTTTCAGGAAAAGGCTCAAGAAATTTCTTATCCCTTGACATGTTCAATGAAGCGAGTTGGTTTCACATTGATGATGTCATTATGATAATCAACAATTATTTATGAAAATATGGAGGAAATTTTCGGACGAGAACATTTTCATTAGAAACAGGGAAATGGAAATAAACGCAGCTTTTTGTTAGAATTCCAATTTCATAATTCTTTTGTGAAAATTGAATGAGGCATTATTTTCAAATAAAGTAGAAAGAAATATATAAATTAGAATATATCTACAGTAAAAATTCCAATTTCATACTTTTTTCTGTGAAAATTGAATGATGCATTATTTCGAACACCGTTGACTTCAAATATTAAAAGTAGATAAGCACAAAATATGTTAAGACGATAGTTCAATTGAATCAGATTTCACAGGTGGAATGATATATTTCTTTTTTCAAAAAGACAAATGGAAAAAACAAAAAGGAAATCTACACTTCATATCATTTTATTGTCGAATTACTATAAATATGTTATGGTAATGAATTTTAACTATATAATTAATGGACATGATGTCAACATTTTGTTGATTAATTGATTATTATCTTTAACCATCACTATTTTTTATCTCAAAATAAATTGTGAATGGAAATATGTTGTTGAGGAAATCACGATCCACTTGAACCGGCCTAAAAAAATCAGATTTTGTTACCTTTTTATAAAAAAATTAAAAATATGTCAAAATTATTTTCAGTGCCATCATTTTGTCAAGAAACATAAATGAATATGTTAAATTATAATTTTCCATCTTTGTAATTACATCTTCAAGGTCAGGGTTCAATTCCATTTCTGTCAAGAAAGTGTTATTTTTTGCTTCATTGGAAGATTGCTGGCGGTTAACGTTTCGAACTAATTGGATGTGATTTAGGTGCCAAAAGATTGTGGAGCGCCAGCATAAACCCACTAAACCTGACTGCTTTGGATTTCACCAGACTACTTTTGTAAATATAATTGGACCTTCAAATTGAGTGATAATGACGACTGAATCCAAATTAAAAAAAAAAAAGTACAAGGATCCTCCATGCCAAAAAAATATTTTAGGGACCTAATCCATAATTTCCCTATCAGCACAGGAACAAAAAATGTAATTTACTCAACATGTAATAGAATTGAAATTGATGTTAGCATTTGTCATTGTTGATTAAAATATGGTTATCTTTCACTGTCATAATTTTTTCTTCAAACCAAAATATAAAAGAATATATGGTGAGGAAACAAACCACTATCCATTAAAAAAGTAGAACTTATCTACCTTAATAAACTAAATATAACCAGCTGATAGCAGAGTTGTATTCCATGTTTTTTTAAGTTTAGGCATTAGATTCTTTCTATCTTTTCTATTTATTGGTTGGTTGACATGTTAAAGAAAATTCAATATGAAACTCAGACTTAAAATATGTGCCATTATTTTGTCAAGAAACATAAATAAAAATATACAAATTATGATCTTCCGTCTTTTGTGATTATAGGGCTCAAATAATTGCCTATGATTTACAACTTTTTTGTGAAAAATTGCTTTGACCTGTTCAAGATCTAACTTTGCGAATTCTTTTATATTTATTTTTTTGGAAACCAATTGTTGAATAAAATAAAGAAAGGCTGTAACCAAAATTACTATCCACTAAAGCTGGTTTTAAAATAAGATGGATTGTTTACCAAGCTAGTAAACTAAATACAACCAGCTCTTAGCTGAGTTGTGTTCAATGTTTTTTAAGTTTAGACATTAGATTCTTTGTATTGGTTGGTTGACCTTTTAAAGAAAATAATGACACTCATTTTTAGGAGTGTCATATTTTTGTCAACAAAAATAAACAAATATATATTATGATCTTCCATCTTTTGTAATTATAGGGCTCAAACAATTGTGTCTGATTTACATTTTATGTGAAAAATTGTTTCGACCTGTTCAAAACCTGACTTGGTGACTTCATATATATTCATTGTTAGAATTGTAGGGTAATAAAGGCAATTGGATATTCTGAGAATTGTGATTTCACTATCAAATCAAAGTATTTAGGTGGTACTTCCTAATCTTTGATTGGATAAGACTCAGAAGAGATTTAGAACAGAAAATGGGATGTATGAATTTCGTTAGTACCAAAAAACTGACCAAAATTGGTTGAATACCTCCTTTGTCTGAAAATTGTCAAAACTATTATAAAACAGTTTGGCAACAGTCAAAAAACTGTCATAAATTCGGGTTTTCTATAAGGATTAATACCAAGCCAAAAAAACGGGTCAAATATTCTAAATTTGGATTTCTGATGCATTTTCAATACAGTTTGACCCCAGCCAGGTCAAAAAACGGGTCAAATATTCTAAAACAGTTTGGCAACAGTCAAAAAACTGTCATAAAACAGTTCGACCCCAGCCAGGGGCTCTGCCCTTTGGACCCCACCAGGGGCTGCCGCTCCTTGGACCCCGCTCCCGGGGGCGCTGCCCCCGGGCCCCCGTTCGTTCAGGGGCTTCGCCCCTAAATGAAAGTCTACTTTTAATCTTGAATAAACTTAAACAAGTGTGCACTCCACACCTTAGCTTCCTTGTTTAATATTCATCAAGATTGATTTTGGTCAACAAGTCAATCCATTACACTTAAATACAATTAGTGAAACAAATCACCAACAAACCTCTCTCATTTAAGTGTAATCTTGATTAACTTAAAACAAAACATAACAACAACAAACTGATGCATAAATGAAATGTCGTGACGATTGAATTTCACATTAGTATATTATTCATTCCAAATATTCGAATATTAGGGTGTCACTACGGATTGAACCCTTTCTATTCATAGTGAATACATGAAGATAATACACACAACAGTTTACATTCTCATAAGTTCTAACTTGACACTATATTTTACTAGCTTGTGTCCCATCCTTCAATAAGCATATCAAAGTCAAGTCCCAACTTCTTGAAGCAGCTAAACTTCATGCTTATATAAGTAGTTCTTTTGTTCTTGCACCTGCAAATGCAATTTTTCAAAGAACTATTAAGAAATAAAATTTCAACCTCCTTAACTTGCAGTATTGAACACATACCTTGGGATGATGATAAAATGTGCTCCAATCTTCAAATATCAAGCTTTCCACATTGAATTCAGCATCTAATATTGCATTAGATGGGAATTGGGTATCTCAATATAAAAGATTTTAAGTGGACTTTAAACCCATCCCTACAGCCGCCTTGTGCACAAGATTTCTTGCTAACCCTTTGGTTAGATGATCGTCCAAATTCAACTGAGTTCTTACAAACTCCACAGATATCACACCAGTCATGATGAGCTCACGAATCATGCTATGTTTAACACCTAAATGTCTAAACTTCCCATTGTACACTTGACTATAAGCCTTAGCCAAAGTTGCAGCACTATCACATCTGATAGAAATGGTAGATATCAGTTTGGGCCATAATGGAATTTCATAAATCAAATTCCTTTGCCACTCAGCTTCTTTACCAGCAGCAGACAATGCAACAAACTCATATTTCATGGTTGAGTTAGTAATACAAGTCTGTTTCTTGGATGCCCAAGAAATGGCACCTCCTCCAAGAAGAAACACCCAACCACTAGTAGAGGAGTGATCCTCTAAGTTGTTAATCCAAGTGGCATCTGAATAACCTTCCAAAACTGAAGGATATCCACTATAAGTTAAACCATAAGTCATGGTCCCTTTCAAGTACTTGAATACTCTACTCACAACTTGCCAATGATGTGAACTAGGATTACTAGTATATCTACTAAGTCTTCCCACATCATATGCTATATCAGGTCTTGTACTAATCATGGCATACATTAGACAACCAATAGCCCCTTAAGTATTCAAGTTGAGACATTGGAGATCCTTTATTAGGTAGAAGCTTAAGACTAGGATCTATTGGAGTGCTAACAGGAGAACAATTCACAAAGTTCAACTTTTTCAATATCTTCTCAATGTAATGAGATTGAGAAATTGAAATCCCAGTGTTTCCTTTTCTACTTCTTATACCAAGAATTACCTCAGCCTCCCCTATGTCTTTTATGTCAAAACTAGATGATAAGAATTTCTTAGTTTTATCTGTTGGGTTTTGAGCAAACTAACACTCCTAAGGTGTTCATGCAACCCTAGAAACTTTGGATCTATGTTTGTCTAAAATACATGCAAAATAATTTTCCAAGGTTCATAACCTATCTAGCATACATGGGGTACTTTTAAACATAAAAGATACTAGAAGAATTACATACCTTTTGTTAGTGAGTTGATTCCTTGGGAGTTTGAGAGCCAAGCACCAATAATGTGAATGCCTCAAATGGAAATCACAAATCACCACAAACTTGGAAAACTTATGAGAGAGTATCCAATCACTCTAGAAATTCGGCCACTCTTATGCACACACACATAGTCTCTTCTCAAGCACCATAAGCCTCTTTATATAGTGTAGATGATTAGGGTGATGAACCATGCAAACCCTAATAACCCATGTCTTTTCCTATTCCAAGGATCCATGGGTTAAAAGCTCCATGGATCATCCATGGACTCCCATTTAAGCTTAGCCCATTCCCTAATGAGTGTTAGCCCACACTATATAAGTACAATAGCCCATTATTTAATTAGTCACCTTATGATCACTAAATTAATTCATAATTAATTTAAGATCAATACTAATTAAATAATACAATTTCATATTAATATATTATAACTTATAATATATTAGTAGGCCGCAAATATACTCTTCTCATAATGTTATCCATATAAATAGTTCGGGTGAAGTGCAACCCAAATGGACCATGCCGGGTCGGGTCAAGTATATACCAAATAAGTTATGGACTTAGACACCTTATCCAACAGTCTCCCACTTGGATAAGTCTGATAACTATATTTGCCTATATAGCTTCAGGAACCAACCGACAATCGTAGCTCTCGAAAACTCTGTTGAACTATGAAGCGCCATTTTAGATAAGTGATCACATAATCCTCTGCTCTCATGATATCAGCCGGACAAATACATGGAACAATGTCTTACTTATTGTCCAGCAGTTTGTTTCCCGATTTCCGATTTGTTTGACAAAGAACTTAATCGAACACATCAATTTAGTTCTGACCGGGCCCGGTACATGGGTCAAAACAAAATCATCGAGGGGCCCAGATATCGCTTCTATTTCTAGAAGGAACAGATAAACTTCGACTCATATGCTTGTTCTACTACTTATTGAATTGCACACAAAGGCACGTTTTATAACATCAAGTTACTGATGCGTTTACGTGCAATCAATGCACAACCAACTCATAGGTAACAACTCATATCTCTAGGTTTGAAGACTTATATGATATTACCGTCTCACGATCACTCGAGATAAATTCCATGAAGTGATACAAGTGAGCGTGGGTTTATTCCAATACTCATAACTTATGAGTACTCATGAATGTTGTAGCAACCATTGCTATGGCTAAACACCTTTAGTCATCTACAATCCCAATTCATGACAGTCTTGATTCATACCTACTTCCGACATATGACTGACTGTGGAGAGTTTGAATAAACTTATTATTCTGGAAGTCAAAACATGCAAAGCTGAAACAATAGTAAATAATTGACAATGATAGCAACACATTACTCATAAATAAATCACAACTTTTATTCATCATCAAACGTCGATTACAGTTTACAAGTTTCAGTAATAACTATCTAATCTGTAAAACTAATATCGTCCCTCAGCCCGATGCGTCTTGCATGCTGTAAATGCTTCACCCTCGTCAGTCCCTTCGTAAGAGGATTCGCAGGGTTCTCATCTGACGATACCCTCTTTGCCACGAGGAGTCCCTCTTCTATCTTGTGTCTTATGAAGTGATATTTTCTGTCAATGTGTCGGGATCTGCCATGATCTCTTGGTTCCTTGGCTAAGGCAACCGCACTATTGCTGTCACAGAAAATCTCCATAGGCTCCTTAATAGCTGGTACAACTCCAAGGTCTCCGATGAAGTTCCTCAGCCATATCGCCTCCTTTGCCGCTTCACTCGCTGCTATGTACTCTGATTCACAAGTCGAATCAGCTACAGTCTCCTGTTTGGAACTCTTCCAAGTGATTGCCCCTCCATTTAGGGTAAAGACCCAGCCCGACTGAGAGCGGAAGTTATCCCTATCAGTCTGAAAGCTAGCATCACTATACCCTACTACTCTCAAGTCATCACTCCCACCAAGGGTAAGGATCCAATCCTTAGTCCTCCGCAGGTACTTGAGAATATTCTTTACCGCAGTCCAATGAGCCTTGCCAGGGTTCCCCTGATATCTGCTGACCATGCTCAAAGCGAAGGCCACATCAGGACGGGTACAAGTCATAGCATACATGATCGAACCAACAGCGGAAGCATAAGGCAATCGACTCATCTCAGCTATCTCATCTTTTGTACTCGGGCTCTGAGCCTTGCTCAGTTTGGCATTGCTTTGGATCGGTAATTCTCCTTTCTTGGAATTCTGCATGTTGAACCTTTTCAACACCTTATCCAAGTAGATACTCTGACTAAGTAAAATTAGTCTTTTACTCCTTTCTCTTAATATCCTTATCCCTAGGATATAGGCAGCTTCTCCAAGGTCCTTCATAGTAAAGCACTTCCCAAGCCAGGACTTAACCTCCTGCAAGGTTGGGATGTCATTTCCTATGAGTAGTATGTCATCCACATACAGTACCAAAAAGCTAACTATACTCCCACTAGCTCTGACATACACGCAGGACTCATCTTCACTTCTTGAGAAACCAAACTCTTTGACCTTCTCATCGAAACAAAGATTCCAACTTCGAGATGCCTGTTTCAATCCATAAATGGATTTCTCAAGCTTGCACACTCTATTGGGGTACTCTGCACTGACAAAACCTTCTGGCTGATTCATGTAAACATCCTCAGCCAACTTTCCGTTAAGGAAAGCGGTTTTGACATCCATTTGCCATATTTCATAATCATGAAATGCAGCAATGGCTAGCATGACCCTAATAGACTTAATCTTTGCTACTGGTGAAAAGGTTTCATCATAATCAATACCCTGAGTCTGAGTAAAACCCTTCGCAACCAGTCGAGCCTTATAAGTGTGCACCTTTCCATCCATGTCGGTCTTCTTCTTGAAGATCCATTTGCACCCGACTGTCTTACGGCCTGGTACATTGTCAACCAAGTTCCTAACTTGATTGTCATACATGGACTGTATCTCGCTGTCCATAGCCTCCTTCCATTTAGCAAACTCTGGGCCTGCCATGGCTTCCTTAACACTGTTAGGTTCATCCAGATTTACCAGTGTACTGTCACTGATAAATGTATCACCTTCCGTAGTAATATGAAATCCATAATAAAACTCAGGTGTGTTCCTAACCCTTATGGAACGCCTCGGAAGTATAGACTCATCAGCAGGATCAACAGGAATTTCCTCCTCAAGTTGATTGGTAGTGTCTGAGGTTCCTTCACCAATTGAGTCTTGAATTTCTTCAAGGTCAATTTGCCTCCCACTGTCTCCTTGGTTTATAAATTTTCTCTCTCGAAAGACCCCTCTCCTAGCCACAAAGACCACATTCTCACTAGGTCTGTAGAAGAGGTAACCAAAGGATTTTTGTGGGTAGCCGATGAAAATACACCTCTCACTTCGAGGTTTGAGCTTGTCATGAGTCTCGCGCCTCACGAAAGCCTCGCAACCCCAAATCTTGATATGGTCCAAATTGGGAACTTTCCCAGTCCACATTTCATGAGGTGTTTTGGCAACCTTCTTTGTAGGGACTAGATTAAGGATGTGGGCGGCAGTCTCTAAGGCATACCCCCAAAAAGAGATTGGTAGCGAAGCTTGACTCATCATAGAGCGAACCATGTCCAACAAAGTTCGATTACGCCTCTCAGCTACACCATTCAGCTGTGGTGTCCTGGGAGGTGTCAATTGTGAGACAATCCCACACTCCTTAAGATAGTCGAGGAACTCAGTACTAAGATACTCACCACCTCGATCGGATCGAAGCATCTTAATGTTCCTGCCCAATTGATTTTCTACTTCCTGTTTAAACTCTTTAAACCTTTCAAAAGTTTCTGACTTATGTTTGATTAAGTAGACATAACCATATCTACTAAAATCATCAATAAAAGTCACATAATAGCGATTAGCATCCCTTGTGGCGGTTTTGAATGGTCCATATACATCAGTATGTATAAGGTCCAACAAACCCTCACCCCTTGCACAAGTACCAGTGAAGGGTGATTTTGTCATTTTTCCAAGTAGACAAGACTCACAACTATCATCCGACTTGAGGTCGAACGACTCCAAGACTCCATCCTTTTGGAGCTGGCCTATGCGTTTCTTGCTTACATGTCCAAGACGACAATGCCACAAAGATGCTTTATCCAAGCTAGTAGAAGAATCAATACATAATACATTATTTCCTAAATTATCTACAACCGATACAGCTTCATATACACCATCACAAGGTAATGCTTTAAAATAAAGAACATTATTAAAGAAAGCATTAATACTACCAACTTCATTATCAAAAGAAAAGGTAAAACCTTGTTTGTACAAAGCATGAAAGGAAATAATCTTCCTCGCCATTTCAGACGAGTACACACATTTATTCAAATCTAACTTTAACCCACTATCTAGCAACAAAGTATAAACTCCAATCTTGGCAACAGGTGCAACCTTCTTGTTCCCCATGATTAAGTTTATCTTTCCGTGCTCCACATCCTCACTTCTTCTTAGGCCCTGCATGTCACAACAGATGTGAATACCACAACCTGTATCAAGAACCCAAGAATTAGAATATGGTGAGGTATTAGACAATATAGTGTAAATACCTGCATGGGATGGTTTCACTTTCCCATCCTTGACATCCTGCAAGTACTTTGGGCAGTTTCGCTTCCAGTGCCCCTTATTTTGACAGTAGAAACATTCAGCATCCTTAGGGATGGAAGAAGGAGTGATAGAACCACCTTTGGTTCCAGATGAGGAGCCTTCAAGGGACTTTCCCTTGGTACCCTTCGAAGGGTGCTTCCTCTTCTTCCCTTTTCCTTGCCCGATAGCCAAAACAGGGGTAGTAGTAGGAGTAGGAGTAGTAACCGACTTACTCTTAAGACCACTTTCGGCAGTCTTCAGAAGTCCTTAAAGCTTACTGAGTGTGACTTCCTCCTTGTTCATGTGGTATGTCATATGAAATTGATCATAACGCGAGGGCAAGGAGTGCAAAATGATATCAATTGCCAACTCCTCAGGGAAGTTCACATTCAGTTTCATTAGACGGTCCACATACCTTTGCATTTTCTGCATGTGGCTCGTGATTGGTTCGCTATCCTTCATACGGGTAGTGATCATGGAGGAGATTATTTCATACCGCTCTTGACGAGCACTCTGATGGTACCTTTCCATCAGATCCTGATGCATCTCAAAAGGGT
The DNA here is from genome assembly GCF_052849685.1 of Lactuca virosa. Lineage (NCBI taxonomy): Eukaryota > Viridiplantae > Streptophyta > Magnoliopsida > Asterales > Asteraceae > Lactuca > Lactuca virosa. The sequence goes on along the minus strand of NC_136433.1, from coordinate 83,431,707 downwards.
AATAGTCCTCATAGGTCTTTTGGAGTTCAGCTGTCATGGTGGCCATCATGATGCATGCCACCTTGGTGGCATCTCTTTCATGTGCCTGATACTCAGCGACCTCCTCAGGAGTAGCAGTGGACTCATCAAGCTCCTTTAGCTCCTTATCGAGGACATATTCCTTGTCCTCGTAACGAGTGACCATCCTGATGTTCCGAATCCAATCCATGAAGTTGGAACCATCAAAGATGACCCTCCCACAAAGGTTCATGAGGGAAAAGGAGCCAGTAGGGTTAGAGCTCGAAGCTTTGTTGTTGGAAGACATCTGAAAAGAAGAAAACAAGTTTAGATTAGATATATCGAATCCTTAATAATACACCCAAATGTAATATTAAGGCTAGGATCCAACACAATATATTATAACTTAGAAGAGGGATGCCGTAATCTAAGCTATAACATATTTGAAGGTAGGTGAATGACGATTCACCAATTTCCACCATGAAAACGAAATGAATTATTAGGTTTAATTGGTTTTGAAATTCCTAGATTCTTTTGAGATTCATTGAACTTTTCAATGGCATGTTTCAATCTCGATTGTGCCCTTCAAGTTTTGTGGCTGGGATGCCGAGGATCACAAAACAAGGTGTGAATAACCATGCAAATTCACTTGGTACCCTTAATATTATCACCTAATCAATGTGCCGGTTAACCACACACGCTCCACCGATCTATGATAAACATTAAGTCACCCTTCGTGATCCTTACTAGTCCAAGTTAGTGTGCCGGTTAACCACACACGCTCCACCAACGACTTGGTAAGGTACAAAGTGTGAATTTCATGGGTTAGCACCATATTCACATTTTCCTAAAGTAACTAAGATTGGGAATTTATTAAAGGTTTAGGTACTTTATAATACTCATCATACTTTTAATGAGAATTTAAAGTCATTGTCCTACCCGTTCGGCTAACGACCCTCCACCGATCAAGGAAGCGGTGGGTGAGAATGGACACCCATTAAGTTGCCATTTTATAGGCAACAACCTTATACCCCCTTATAGACCGGCTTCGTGAATGAGGCCTACTAACGGTAAAACGACTTAATCTTATACATATATATAATAATTAACCATTAATGTTATAAATAGTATAAGGGTTGAATTTTAACTTTTAAAACTCTAAGGGTTTGGAATTAAAGTATATTAAAGTGTGTGTAACTTTACAAATTCCAAAACTTGAGGACAAGTTTTGAAACTATTCAAAACTTTTCATTTCATAACTTATGAATTAAAGGTTCATAAAATGAAGACTCTTCATTTTCATGTAACTTATGTGTTTTAAGTGTGCATAAATGAAAGTGACCTTTGGAAATCCATAACTTGAGGACAAATTATGGACTCCATTAAAACACATAAATGATCAAGAATTATCAATAAACAATTTAGCAAATAATTCCTATGATCTAACAATAATTCATAAGAACATGAACATCATATCAAAATTTCCAAGAACATATGAACACATATCATCATGCAATTTTGATATAAGCCATTGTAAATGGATTAGCATAAACATTACACCATCTAAAACAGGTTTTATAACACCAAACAGTTTAGGGTATTTCTAGTCCATTTCCAGCAGCAAAACTCGAAAATCAGCATTCTGAGGCTCCTACTCGTCGAGTGCACGAACCTACTCGACGAGTAGGATGAATTTACTCATGAACTCGGCGAGTCCCCCCATGGACTTGGCGAGTTCATGCTGCAGAATGTAGAAAACTTGAGTTTTTCAACAAGTTTGCATCAAGTATCAAACAAACAAGCCTAGGCTCTGATACCACTGTTGGGTTTTGAGCAAACTAACACTCCTAAGGTGTTCATGCAACCCTAGAAACCTTGGATCTATGTTTGTCTAAAATACATGCAAAATAATTTTCCAAGGTTCATAACCTATCTAGCATACATGGGGTACTTTTAAACATAAAAGATACTAGAAGAATTACATACCTTTTGTTAGTGAGTTGATTCCTTGGGAGTTTGAGAGCCAAGCACCAATAATGTGAATGCCTCAAATGGAAATCACAAATCACCACAAACTTGGAAAACTTATGAGAGAGTGTCCAATCACTCTAGAAATTCGGCCACTCTTATGCACACACACATAGTCTCTTCTCAAGCACCATAAGCCTCTTTATATAGTGTAGATGATTAGGGTGATGAACCATGCAAACCCTAATAACCCATGTCTTTTCCTATTCCAAGGATCCATGGGTTAAAAGCTCCATGGATCATCCATGGACTCCCATTTAAGCTTAGCCCATTCCCTAATGAGTGTTAGCCCACACTATATAAGTACAATAGCCCATTATTTAATTAGTCACCTTATGATCACTAAATTAATTCATAATTAATTTAAGATCAATATTAATTAAATAATACAATTTCATATTAATATATTATAACTTATAATATATTAGTAGGCCGCAAATATACTCTTCTCATAATGTTATCCATATAAATAGTTCGGGTGAAGTGCAACCCAAATGGACCATGTCGGGTCGGGTCAAGTATATACCAAATAAGTTATGGACTTAGACACCTTATCCAACATTATCAACTTCACTTTGATCAATACCAAAGGCTGCCAGGGGCTCTGCCCCTTGGACCCCGCCAAGGGCTGCCGACCTTTGGACCGCGCTCCCGGGGGCCCTGCCCCCGGACCCCCGTTCGTTCAGCGGCTTCACCCTAAATGACAGTCTACTTTTAATCGTCAATAAACTTAAACAAGTTTGCACTCCGCACCTTCCTTACTTGTTTCATATTCATCAAGATTTATTTTGGTCAACAAGTCAATCCATTACACTTCAATACAATTAGTGAAACAAATCACCAACAACTTGGCCTTTCAAAAGCCAAGAACCCTTTGTATTTCTTTTTTATTTGAGTTTCGATTGAAGGAATAAAAGTTTACAATTTGGCAAATAAACCCTAGGGTACATATGTGAACTCAGACCCTGTCATGAAATAGAAGTGGTGCTTTCCTTTATAAATACAAAGTGTAGTTATATGAATTAGCTAAAGATTATATACAAATCATTCTCTTTCAATACTCAAAATATTTTATGGTATCAAATCAAGAGTTTTTAGTGTGATATGCAATCATCTTCAGGATATTTGTTCTCCATTTGCAATTTATGTCTCAATGTATATTGCAGTGTAATCACAAACATAAGTTCAGAGTGCGGACTATACAAACTGGCAAAGAGTCGAGATATCTATTTGTGTATGGGTTTTGTTAGATGTTATATTGCCATATAATATTGATACAAGACTTTGAATCATCTTGGATCATAAATGCCTTATATTCATCATTTTCCTCATCCCAAAATTCTGAGGAATCTGTTGAAACTTTTGTTGTTTGCATGGGATCATCCTTACTTTTTCTAGGAACAAGCTCAGCTGCAAACATAGTCCAATTGCTCTTTATGGAAAATGAAATAATATTGTATGATGAATTCAGTGATGTAGTCCGCCTCAAAGAACAAAAGGAAACATATCTCACGTGTGTCCTCACTTCTCCATCATATACAGGCTCTGACGTTTCATTATACTCTTGCCAAATCTCAAACCGAGAATCTTCTTCATCTGTATCCTGCTTGATGATTACATTTATATCCAGATGTCTGACAATGGTAACAACACGTATTAAAAACCCACAAAAGTCATTGCACCAATCATCTGGAAGACGCAGTCTAAACGTGTCGTCATCAAATAGGTTCCAACTAGCATGTGGAGGATGCTTTGTAAATGTTTTCCCCCTAAAGAACCTGCCTGCAAACCCCTTTGGAATCTGATGCAGAATACTAAAACTGATAAAATGATTTTCAATAGCATTCCCCTGCCATGGAAAACACATTCATTTATTAGTATGTTTGGGTTAATTATTATGATAAAGATCGAAATTCAAAAGGTACGTAGAGCAAAACCTGGAGCATGGAGTCTAGTAATATCTCACCAACAAGTGGACCTACTTTGTTGTCCCCTCGAAGTGAGACTTTCCACAGCCACTTAGGTGCTGTTTGTTTTTTCGAAGCGAAAATTCATTAAGTCTGCGGACCACCTCTGCAATCCTCTGTAGCAATCCTCTGTAGCAGAAGAGGTGGAACAAACGGCTGCAGCCTATAATAAGAAGCATGTTTGTTTTTTAACATCTGTAGGCTGCTGCAGTAAACTGAAATTTAAATAAACTAATTTTATAAACTGAAAATAGTTCTCAACACCGAAATTTTAATAATTCTAGTTTTTAAACATTGAAAGAATGCTAAAAAGAACATGTAAAAAAACAAAAATATAAAACTATATAAAAAATTTAAAAGAAGCTAACAGTTCTATTCTAAAAAAACTAATTTTAAAAAACATAAAAAAGAAAATAATAAAAAAAAATTAAGAAAATATTGCAAACAATGTCTACAAAGTTCGTAAATTTTTTTTAACAGAAACGGTAAAAAAATTAAAAAGATCAAAGTTTTTTTTTAAAAAAAAATCAAGTTAAAAAAATTTGTGGAAACTATAAAAAAAATTGTATTGAATCCGTAAATAAAAGTTAAAAAAAAATCAGAGTTTAAAAAAAAAAAAAGTTAAAAAAAATAATAATAAGTTATACCAAAATTCTAAAAAAACAACACTTGGAAAAAATGAAAACTGAAGAGGTTCGAAGAGGCAAGTCAAGTGCTGTGCCACGCAGCACACGCGCAGAGGTTTTGTAGTCAGAAGTCTTCCAAAAAACAAACTGCTGCGAGAGGGAAAGTGCTGCGCGTTTGCTGCGCTGCGCAGCAGAAAGTGGTTTGAAGAGGTTTTTTTGGAAAAACAAACAGCACCTTACAGTTTGAAATATCTCCAAAGCTTTCAAGTGAGTCACAATAATCCGCTATAACAATAGCTATACTTTGTGGCAGCTCTGACAGCTCTACAAGTTCTTTGCAGTATGATACGTCGAGCCATTTGAGCCGAGGAAATTGCAAGCAACTAAAACTTAGCTGTGAAAACTTATTTCCGTATAGATTGAGTTCTTGTAAGTTGGGAAACTCTAAAACATCAGAGCCTATGTCTTCATCTCCCAAATTGCTCCAGCAGAGATCCAACTTCCTTAAGAAGCGAAGTTCTTGCAAGTTGTGAAAAAACCCTAATCGACATAAACAAGGCTCCTGTACACAACATTCTACATCAGGAAGATTGCTGCAACCACACCTCCAACAATTAGCAAAAAACTTTGAACACAATTCTACATAGGATGCAACCTCATGATCGCCACTATTATCCAAATTAAGATGTGGTAAATTCTCCATCTTCTTTTGTTGGATCTTTGGAAACTTAACAAATTTGAGGTGCCCTTTGAATGAAAGGGTCTTGAGTTTCTTTAATCCCATAATGGGTGGAAACATATCAAGACCCCCACATTGTTCTATAGATAAGAAAACAAGTTTTTCCAAGTAGCCAATTGATGGATGAATTTCTTCTAAACACGGGCATTCATGAAGAATGAATCTTTTAAGATTTGGAAGTCCATTAAAATCTGGTGTCATGATTAGGTTATACATATCACAAATTCTCAATAACTTCAAACTTGGGAGCACCTGTTGAGTACAAGTGCAAACAAGTAAAAAATGTATCAAGGTGATAAGGTTTTGAGGAAAATGGCACGCACACAATCAGACAAACACAGCTATACACTATTTATATGTGAGATAATAATCAGACAAAAATACAAGTTCCTTCCATCCGCAAAGGGAAATCATCTGAAGTATTTAACTGGTTAAGAAAATATCTATAATCAACAAAAAATAGATTGAAATTTCACCTAAATAGTAACATAGAATTTATTTTTGAAAAACAAAGGGAAATTTGTATCTATGTTAAGACAAAAGGATATTTAGATGGAGGATGGGTATTTACATAAATACCATGGATTACAATGACTAATATGTTAATAAACAAGTTATATTTTGAATATTTTATAATTATTAAGACCAAGGACAGTCACAGAAGTGATAAACATCAACATCAGATTATTCATCATCAACTTTGTTTTCATCTGTTAATTAAATAAAGTGACAAACAATAAGAATTACCTTACAACCCTCCCAAAGTTGGTTTTGCGAACCCGAGAACAATATAAGACAACAAAGCTCCCTTAGTGGAATGTCATTAAACAATGATTTAGCAGGATCACCAAACGATTCCATATACCAAAGGTTCTTCATGTTTGCAGCAACCGAAGGGAGATATTGTGCTTGTTTTTTTGCTGGCTGAAACCGGAAAACCATTATAATTGCTTCGATCTTGTCAAGTTCCTGTGATAGAGGAACAAAATAGTGTCGGGATTGATTCAAAAATATTTGTTTATACATACATAATATATCATGCAAAGCTTAGCTTAAACATTACCGAGGTTGCATCTATATCACATATTTTTGCAACATCTTCCTCCTTCCAAACTCTGGTATGTTTTTCAGGATTGTTAGGGCGTTCCCCTCTAACAATGTGGTGTCCCATTTCTTGCACCAGATCATGCATATCAAAATGTCCATCTTCTGAAATAGTTATGAGAGGCTTTTGTATCAACACCTTCACTCCAATAACTGGATGAAAACCACAAGCCTCAAGTATCTCCATTGCCTCGTCTTTCTCCCTCCCCCTAAAGAAACATGCAATATCAAGGAACAACTCTCTCTCAACCTTTGTAAGTCCATCAAAGCTGATTTTTAGTGTTTCCACAATGTTATCATTTGGAATCTCTTTCAGCCTGGCTAATGCACTCCTCCACTCATTAATGTTTTTGTCACACAGAAATGAACCAAGAACTGCAAGTGCTAATGGAAGCCCACCAGAAATGCAAGTGCTCATATTCTTCCATGGATGTGTAATCCTGGCATGCGTGCTTGCGAAAGAGCTTAATAGCTTCATCATTGTTTAACAAGCTAATATTGTGCTTAACATCGACTCTGTTTGCATTTAATACATGCTCATCTCTAGTTGTGATTATTATTCGGCTTCCTTCACCAAACCATCCATGTGATCCAGCTAACGCTTCTAGTTGGTCAAGCTTATCGACATCATCAAGAACAATAATGACCTTTCTATGGCATAATCTATCAATTATCATGCGTCTTCCTTCCTCAACTCTCTCTAATTCCTGTACTTCCTTTTGTTTCAAAACACCAGAAATAATTTTTTTTTGCAAGCTTACCAAACCGTTCTTGCTTGATTCCTCCCGGATATTTTTCACAAAGCAACAACCATCGAAATTGCTAGAGATTTCATCATAAATAGAAGATGCAAGAGTAGTCTTACCACCACCCCCAACCCCCCATATTCCAATCATCCGCACACCTCCCGACCCAATTTGTAACTCTAATTTCAAACGTTGCATCCGAGCCGCCATTCCGACCAGATTCTTATTGGCACTTGAAGGTACTAATTGCAACCTATGTGAAATTGTGTCAACAATTTCTTTGATAACCCTTGATTCATGCCTATACATTGGATATACAAGGATTATTAACACATACTCGAATTGACAAAAGACTACTATGTTTAATGCTCGACAAAATTTCAGTCTCAAAATAGGACTTGTAAAGTTAATATCACAACTATATTGGGACACATTGAATAGTTTCAAATAGCAAAAAACAAAACAAGATAGATTTTTTGTTGTAGCTTGAGCGATGCGTTAAGTAAGTAATTAGATTTAGAAGTCAATGAAGTCCATCATAACTTTAATTAGGCTTACAAGGTACAAGTGTCGGTGAGTTGTAGAGCATGCATATTCTAGGCATAAAAAGTACAAAAACAAAAAAGAACATTACCCGTTGGCAACGTGCTTGGGTTCCCATCCAGAAATGTTACTTGCATCCACAAGTGCTTTTCTCCAAGACTCAACCTTGGTTTTGTTCTCCAACTCATGTTTAGCAAATGCTTCTCTGTATTTTCGGTTCTGTTCTCGGGGGTTAAAGAGCCATCCCCAAAGGTCCTCCGTAACTGCTTGTCCCCAAGATTTAGCTTTCTTCTTGTTCTCTAACTCATGTTTGGCAAATGCTTCTCCGTATTTTCGTTTTTGTTTTCGTACTTCAGAGGGATCCACGCCATAGAATATGGGGATAATGATTTGGCTTTTTGTATCCTTGCATTTCATAATATATGCAAGTTCATATAAGCACCATGAAGAGTCTGCATAGTTCTCTGAGAATATGATGACAGCAATCTGAGATTCTTCTATAGCTTTCATAAGAGATGGACCGATCGATTTGCCTCGAGGAAGTGTTTCTTCGTCCTTGTAGGTGTAGATCCCTTGCTGTTCAAGAGCTGACTAGAGAAGATCTACAAAATTCCTGCGAGTATCTTCTCCTCTAAAGCTAAGAAAAACATGGTACTTCCATGATTGAGAAGAAAATGCCGGAGCAGAAGGAGAAGATGATGAAGATGCCATGGATTTGTTGATTTGTTGAGATAGAATGTATGTGGTTTGCGCACCTCAATGAAATGAACTTTATACCGAGAGATGTGACTAATTTCCAGTAAAACCTGTTATATCATGTAGAAAAATCTTTTCAGAACTCATAACTGCTCACAGTTGAAGTAACAGGTTACCATGTAGAAAATCTCATAACTAGTCCTTACATTTACTTTTTCATTTTTCGGTCGTAAAAACTCCTTTGAAGTCTAATACAAGTGACAATTCTAAAGATAGACATGAACTGATTTAGGTAAAGTGAGTTAGTTTTTACAGAATCACATTACAAAAACTAATGATTTACTTTTAATTCTACATATTATTTTTCTTATACGACGAGGAGCAAGTTTCCCAGAAAAAAGAAAAAAAATTTAGCAGACTCCCTTTCTAAACTCAATAATTTAATTTTGTTTCTTTCAAAGTTCAGATCCCAATGATTCCCTTCTATTGTGTGAATAAAGTTGGCCACTTTGTTTACAAATACCCTCTCCTCTTCAGTTCATGCTAAGAGTACACCCCATGAGTCAATTGAATATATCCTACTACATAATTTCTTGTTTAGCGGAATATCAATAAACAACAAAGTTACTTAAATCTGGATTTCCTAAACAGTCCCATTTTCATCTTCACCATTTTGATCCTCTAGGAAACTTCACACTCGTATCATGGGTGCCTAGATTCAATTCTCTTTGGAGAGCAAGATATATGTTCACATTTATAATTTGATGTCAACATTTGTCTCTCGTAAGACAAGAGGACATATAACCTTTAAAGAGAAAATCACTAAGTCAATATATTACAACTTTTACAATCATACCATCTACTAAAATTCACATTCGTAATCATCATTAAGTATAACTCTATTTATTTACTCCCATTGTGTAAACATCCAACTGGGACATTATAGGTTTCAGGAGGCTTATTTTATGAAGTTATGCATTTCCACCAACACCTATAACTTGTATCTGATTTAGAAAGTTAACTTGAAATTACCAAAACGTCCCTATGATAGACCCTCTACATATGTTTACACCAAAAGGAGTATTTTCATCACTAACCAGACTCGATTTGAAACACCACGATTGGTAATCAGTAAATGACTAGTACCTTTGATCAAATTATAATGTTATGTACTAATAATGAGTTTCATAAGTATTTGGTGCTTAAGTGTAGCAATATACAAATTCAAGTTGGGGCAAGCATACTTGGATTTGCTCAACAAACACACAGGAGCGCGACAAAGGACCAACCCCCTGTTTCACTTTCTTTTTGTATCCACAACACATACACACGTCATTAGTCATTTTCCTCCAAATTCCATTCATTTATAACATACACAACAGAATATTAACTTCACAGATTGTTTAATTTGATCATCTACTACACTAATTCAAAAACTTCACAACTTTGACTAAATTAGGTCAAAATACGTTTCTCACATACCTGGCCGACATTTTTTTAAACTATTTGATAAAATTTACTCAATAAATTACAAAAAAAAAAAAAAAAAAAAAAACTTCATCAACACTTCCATTTCTTTCTTGGTAACTTATAATTCATCAATTTATCAATTTGAGGAACGTACCTCAGATCCCCAGAAACATCACACTTTAGCAGAAACCCTTTTTAGCTCTTTACATTCCAAGCTTATACTTCATCTCCATAGGATTCCTTAATTTGTTCTTTTACCTTGGATCGATTTGAGTTGGTAGGTACCGTTGACTCTTTTCTATCGGTTCTTCGGATCGATTAAGGAAGTAATTATAATCCTTTATATATTATATATTTACTCAAGTTTCAGAGTTTCATTATTAAGCATCATACTTCTTCACGCTATCACCTCGTAACCCTTAAAATAGGGATATTTACAAAAATGGTCGCATGATTTTGAAAGATATACAAAAATAATCTAGTTTTTTGGCCATTTGCAAAAACACATAAATACGAACATTTGTGATTTCAGTAAATATATAATAGTAAATATGTTCTGTATTTTATCTCATTGACGAGTCATTTCTCAAAAAAATTATCTACCAATTTTCGACAATTATAAAATTCCTAATGTCATCAATGTCATATTTTGATGCTATTGTATCACGGGGTGTTTGTTTTTTCTTTTAAAACATCTTTTTGACTTTTAACTTTTCCAAAAAGTTAGAAAAATCCAAAAGTTGTTTGGTAAGCGATAAAGTACTTTTAAAAACAACTTTTACCAAAACACAAAAACTGGCATTTGCAAAAGTCACACATCTGTGACTTTTTGTATCTTTTTGAACTTTTGAGGCCGAAAAAGCAAAAAGAATCTCAAACACTTTTTAAACAACATCTTTTGAAAAAATGTCTTTTACAAAAATGATTTTTCACCGTAAAAAGGAATCTCAAACACCCCCATATCTACTTTCCATTTGTTATGTTTCGAAATAATAATTATAAAAATTTATAGAGTACCTCATTGATTTTGATCAACATGTCCATTCTATTAAGTACCTCCCTAATAGGCATTTGGGATTTCAGTAGATATACAATACAAGAAATATATAATGTGTATTTTATCTCACTGTATGAGTCTTCTCAAAAATTCTGTCTAACAATTTTTGAAAAAAAAATTATAAAATTTCTAATATTACCAATTTTTTCACCAAATATCACATTTTGATGTTACTGTATCATAACTAATCATTTTTTATGTTTCGAAACCTCCCTAATTTTGATCAATAGGGCCATTCTATTATGGTCGAAGTGTAAAACATCAAAAAATGGGACATTCTATTAAGTACCTCACTAATTTTTATCAATTTGTTATCTTCTTATTTTGGTTATGATTCTTTAAGTACCAGTAATCAAGTCAGTAATAATCAAATTTAAAACACAGATGGTTAACCTAGGTGATCTATAAGACCTTTTTTCTTCCGCACTCAACTACATAGAAAGATCATTAATGGGTTCTGCTAATCATTCTCGCATTTATAGTCATACTTACTAACTTTTGAAGTTTAAGAACTAATTTGACATTAAAAATAAAAAAATTGACTCTTGTACACTTTTTCTTTCTATTTTCTCTATGTTCCATTCTTTCAAGTGACATCTATGGAAGCAAAATAACTTGTTCTTGTGGATTGCTTCATCAAGAGGAATGTGATTGAGGTATAATTTATAAGCATTTTTAAATAAGTTAGAAGTAAAATAAACATAAAACGATCTGTATTCTATTCTTCCAAATGGTAAATTGGTATATGTGTCGTTAGTCATGAAAACTAAAAGGAAAAGAATAGCGAGGATGTGATATATATGGTTTTTAGAGTTAGAACAATGGTAATTGGTAAATTAGGTTGCATGTATAATAAACACTTTCAAATAAGTTATAAGCATTTTTTAAAAATTCGAAGGATACAACTTATTAAAAAATGATTATTAATAAAATAAAAACCTCTTATTTTATTTCATAAAAAATACTTAAAAGTGATTACCAAGTTAACTCTAACCTCCCAAATTTTCGACCAATTATTTTCGTTTTTAAAATGAAACTAAACACCCAAAAATAATTTTCAATAAAACATAAAGTACCAAATCGTTTCCAACATCAAAACCAAGTCAAATATAAAATCAGAGTTTGCGGAATATAAAAACATAATGTCTTCATATGTGTGTACAGTCAAGTCATGTCTTTCCCTTTAACAAAATAACAACCTGAAAAATATGTAACTTTAAACGTAAGCACAAAAAGCTTAGTTAATTCCCCAAAATATCACATATATCATTGTAACAATTATGCATATCTACATTAGGCTTGTGGGATTTCGTTGTCATCCCTTGGACTTATAGGTTCACGACACAACACCCGTATGACCATCATCCAAATGGACTTGTATGCTCACGACATGTCACACCCCCAAACCAGAATTGCGGAAACATTCGGAGGTGGATGACTTCATGTACAGTATCACAACATTGCATAATAGTAATCAAAGTACAACATCCATTACATTGATAAAATATAACTTTACATTCGTGTTCAATTATTGTATACTTGACACCAAAAAGTATAATTAAAAGACATGATTGTATGAAACTCTGTCTTCCTTAAAAGTTGTGGATACCTGTTTATCGATTTTCTGAAAATACAAGTAGTTTTGAAAAGAGCGTCAACAATTAAGTTAGTGAGTTCATTAGTATTTTTGTAAATAAATCTATCATTTGTTCCCTGAAAATGTAAGTATGTTTACCCAGAAAATCCTATATTTTCTGTTGTATATGTATTTGTGTTCTGAAATAGTATGATATAGTTTTAATTCACATAAAACTATGTAATGAATCTTTTACTTGTAATAGAATAATATCTTGCATATCGTGCTTGTATGAATTCTCTGAAATTGTAAGTACTTAGCTTTACCAATTGTGTTGTAAAGTATTGTATAGTAGTTTTATTATTTAATAAAATCATGTAAAGTTATTTACTTATTCATACACTAATAGTATTATTCAATACCAAATTGTGAGTTATTATAACCATGCTTGATGACCTAAGATGGCCTGAACACGACGTTCTTCAGGCGTCAAAATTGGTACGACAATTGTCACCTCAGGCCTACCGGCCTAACTGTAGCGAACAGTTCAGGTGTGAGATTGTCAGTCCCGTATAGATCTATACACAAGTGACACGCTCTCCGTCCAGGACACTCTGGTTATAATTTCAGGACTTGTTTTATACTTAAATAAGTATTTGAAGTATGTCTCACAAAGCTATATCGATTGTTATGTGTAGAATGATGAAAAATATCTTTGTAATAGATAAATTGTAAATATTTCATAAATTATATTTAATATAATTTTTATATATTTATTTTCGTAAGTTATTCTGAATATATAAGTAATATGTAAATTTCATAAACTGTATTGATAAGTATACATGACTCATAAACTATACCTATTATAGTTTTTATGCTTGTTTTTGTATAAAATCCCGAACTAGTAAAGAAGTATATTTATTTTAGTAAAAATAACAATCGTAAACTATTTGAATAATTTTGTTGTTTATACAAGATTTCCTTGTATTTTACTTGTATTTCCCCCTTAAAATATTAAAAGGATGATGAAAATATAGGGGTATAAACTCACTTGATAGTAGTGTGATTTGGACAACACTTCGTTGCTAGAAAAGACTTTATTGCTGACAATCAGGCTTTACGAGGGTTGAGTTAGAAACCGAAAGACTCTTTTCTTGTGGACTTCTGGTGCCTCGGGATGTTCTTCGGGTGTTAGATATGTTACCGGGACTTCGGGGGGTTGTAAGGAAGCTTAAGGGGGTGAAATATGTGAAAAATGGTGAAAAATGGTGTGAAAATGGTAAAGGAACAGGGAGATCTCACAGGTATGTGTATATATATATATATATATATATATATATATATATATATATATATAGAGAGAGAGAGAGCCGAAGCCTCGGACCAGAGAGGGGGAGATGCGACACACGTCGCCTCGTATGCGAAGGGGAAGGCACACGTGGGACTCGGAAGGGAGGCACGCGTTGAACTTCGGACGCACAACAACGCCGGACACGCGTCGGATTCCTGTTCGACCTTCGTTTCGGACACTTTATCTGGTTGGACACGGGGCGATCTCGTGAGGAATGGGCGACGTGGCCGAACCCTGACCTCGCATATGCGAAGGTTCTAGGTTTTTGTGCCCAAAACTTCAAAAATTCATAACTTTCGCATACGAGCTCCGTTTTCGACGTTCTTTATATCCAAGCGTAGGTGAGATTATACTCTACCACTTTCGTTTAGACTCTATCGGCTAATATTGACTTTATTTTTAATATTATTATTTTCAACAGTCTGGGACAGGAAAATCTGTTAAAATTCATGACTTCTTCATCTGACGTTCGTTTTCGTCTATCTTTTTACCGTTGTACTAATATTGACGAGACCTTCGATTCTCATTTAGATTGTGTCGGCTAAAAATCACTCGATCTTTATTTTGAATTTCAGGCTGTTTACTGCTATGTCGAATCTTAGAAAAATCATAATTGCTTCATACGAAGTCAGATTTGTACGTTCTTTTTATGTATGTTCACGGTTTAACGTATACTACAACTTTTATTTAGATACCTAAGACTAAAAAGTATTTTATTGTAAACTCACATTTTACACTACAGTGTTTTGCCGGTTTTGTCGCGGATATTCGATAGGTCATAACTTCTTCGTTATAACTCGGATTTGGGCGTTCTTTATATTTTTGAAATCCTTGTTACGATCTCTATCACTTTATTCATCCCAAACAAGTTTATTTAACACTTATTTTTTACGCTACTTTTCATCTCAATTAATTTCTATTTTTATTACTTCAAAATAATTTACAATAGTCGACCTCGAGTATTACATTATGAATTTACAAGTACATAGGTGAAGTTTAGACCTTGATTGATCTAGAATTTTTCCAGTTATGACATTATCCCCCCGTTAGAGGGAATTTCATCCTGAAATTTCTTTCAAAGTGAACATTCATAAACTAGGAAAAAGATGTGGGTACTTTTGTTTCATCTGGTCTTCTCGTTCCCAGGTGAATTCAGGTCCTCGTTTGGTGTTCCACCGGACATTCACTATCGGGGTATGACTTTGTTTAGTTCTCTTCACCTCCTTGTCTAGGATTTCTACTGGTTCTTCCACGAAGTTGAGGCTCTCATTTATTTCGATTTCATTGAGTGGAATTACAAGAGTCTCGTCTGATAAGCACTTCTTTAAGTTAGAAACACGAAAGGTAGGGTGTATGTTATTGAGTTTTTGAGGTAATTTGAGTTTGTAAGCTACTAGCCGATTCTAGCAAGAATCTCGAATGGTCCTATGTACCTTGGGTTTAGTTTTCCACGCTTTCTGAAGCGTATCATGCCCTTCCAGGGTAAGAACTTCAACATGACACGGTCACCAACCTAGAATTCCAAGGGTTTTCGTCTTTTGTCTGCGTAGCTTTTCTGTCTGTCTCTGGAAACTTTAAGTCTTTCGCGGATTTGTACTATCTTCTCAGTAGTCTCTCGAATGATCTCCGGACCAGTGAGAGTGTTGCTTGGAACTTGATCTCCGGACCAGTGAGAGTGCGGATTTGTACTATCTTCTCAGTAGTCTCTCTAAAATTCGAGTTTCGGGCCGTGCACTGCTATGCCAAATCTTAGAAAATTCATAACTTCCTCATACGAAGTCAGATTTGGACGTTCTTTTTTTGTATGTTCTCGGTTTAACGTATACTACAACTTTTGTTTAGATCACTAAGGCTAAAAAGTCATCTATCATAAATTCACTATTTACGTCTCCCGGTGCCGTGCCGGTTTTGTCGTAAAACTTCGACAGGTTATAACTTCTTTGTTATAAGTCGGATTTCGGCGTTCTTTATATGTACGGAACCCTTGTAACATATACTACAACTTGGTTAAGATTAATCCCTCTAAATAATCTTCCATCAAAAACTCATTTTTTACGCTCATTGTTTCTAAATTGACTAGCCCGGATCTACGGGCATTACAATTATCTCCCCCTTAGGATGATTACATCCCGGAATCATCAACGAAACAGGTCCTGTATAATGACCCCCTACATTAACTCTTCATCCTAGGTAATAACCGTAACTTCTATGTTGCTTCGAACGAGTATTTAACTCTTGGACTCCTTGACTGCAGGCGGTGCTTGATCTTGCACCTGCTCCCTATCTCACGTTAGACTCCAAATTATGACCTTCAAGTCACAATCTCGATCCTTACTGGAGACTGCTTCTTCTTCTTAACAAACTTAAGATAAGTTCTTTTATTACTACAATGGACCGACGTGTCATATTCTAATGACCTATCATCTCATATTGCAACGCTTAGGCTCAGGTCTCTTAGAGTCAAATTCCAGAACAGACTATACCTTCCTTCATGTTCTAATCACATCTTAAAAGGTAGCATTTCTAGCTACAAGCAACTATCGCGATATCTCTATTGATCGCTTTGATTATCTTTTATTTCAATCTTCCGGCTTAAGTCAGATGCTACATCGAACTTGGTTCTCTGAACCACGTAACATACTCATCGTAGTCGGACTCAATTTGATATGACCACTAGGGTCGGAATAACAATCATCTTCTTAGTCATTACCGAAACAATGGTACTGACATACATTAACAAAACGGAATCAACTACTAGCTTCGTGGTAACCTTGTGACTTTCCTTGATCCAAGTGTGAGTCATGTGCTTCCGGTAGTATAGGCCTCTACTACCATTCACTCCTACTCATACTCGTCCCAAGTATTGTCTCGCAGTTCTCCAAGTTTTTATCACAAAAGCAATTTTAGCACATACAAATGTGTCCAAACAATCATATAATTTTCCCTAGACTCTACTAGGACTTCTTCCATGCGTATCTTCAATCATCAATTCTGCTTCAACTCGGTTGGTGATGGAAATGTCAGACGATGGGATAACTTCATGCATTATACCAAAAATCTTTCTCTCTGCTAATCGAAAGTGTGCTTCTCCTATACTAGACATATTATTTATTAGATGCATTCTAAAGGCAAGATATCACTCTTAGTATATCTTCCGATAGGTGTCATTCATTATCGTAATCCTTCTCATTTCCTCCATTTGCTTAGCATGCTATGAGTCCTTATCATGACATTCTATACACCAAAGCAGGCGTTCGGTGTATCGAGACGAGAATATAGATAGAGGAAGATTTAGACGCGTATTCCTCCTTATTACTCCAAAAAGTTACATGCCAGTTCTAATATCGTAATTAAACGTTTAGAAACCTGAGCACATAAAAGACCTTCCGCTCACACATAGGTACCATTCCAGGTACAGTATAGTGACAAGACTCACCTCGTACGATATCGGATAATCTCATGTGCTCGGATACCCGATCTAGTCTCCTCCTATCAACAGAATAACATTCCTAATCAATACTCTCTCATAATCTCATCTCTAATGATGGGTAGAAGACCATTCTACCCTTCCTAGAACTCTCTTGAATCAGCTTGACCAAAACCCTAAGGTCAACTGAAGTCAACGGTCAAACCTTGACCCAACTCGTCGAGTGCACATGGGCGACTCGGCGAGTCCATGCGGGTCCTCTAAATCCTTCTAGCCTCACTTGGCAAGTCGAGTCATCCCTTCACTCGACGGGTTACTCCTGTCACGAATCGCGGGGCAACCCCGACTCGACTCGTCGAGTTCACTTATGAACTCGGTGAGTTACATCCATGGCAACACTCAAATGACCTTCTGAGGTCAGATCCGCTTCTCTAACCTATAGATCTGACCTTCCCATACCCACTAATCACGTAAAGGTGAAACCTTTACACTCATGCAACACATATATGGTTCCTTTTGAAGAAATAGCCCCAAAATGGCAACCTAAGTTCTTTCCTTCCATAACACTCCATAAGCAAGATGGATAATGCTCTCTGGACCTCTATGGGTCCAGATCTGAAGTCTAATATATAAAGGGACCATAAACTCATCAATTCAAGTCATAAAAAGGGTATAGAAAACCCTAGATTCATAGATCTTAACCAAAACAAAAGGAGAGTTCGATTTGCTACCTCAATACTGCAGATCCAAGCTTGGAAACCACGGATTAGCAACCCTCTTGACCTCCTCTAGCTGGAAACACCTTCTTCTTTGCAAAATAACACCAAAAAGGATTAAAAAGGCTTGCTCTCACACACAACTCGCCCAAGCTCTCTAGGGTTTCTCTCTCTGGACTGGTAGCCGCAAATGAGGGCTATAAGGTCCTTTAAATAGGGCTCAGGCCCGCAGATTTAGGGTTTTTGACCTCAGCGCAGACTCGTCGAGTCACCCTGCCGACTCATCGAGTCCATTCATTAATCCAGTCATCAAATCGCGATCCTACTCGACGAGTCTAGGCGTCGACTCATCGAGTCCTTCTCTCTAAATCAAAATAAATGAATAACATAGAATACCTGGGAATTCGGATGTTACAACTTCATATCTATGTGTAAGATGAAAATAACTATGCACTCACAACACGTAATATATATTAAATACTTCATATCTATGTGTAAGATGAAAGTAACCATGCACTCACCTGCAAAGGTGGTGACTCGGTACTCGGACAGCACTTCGTTTACTTTAAAACAAATTTCCGTTGACAAAACCTAGTATCATTTCCACTAGAGTTGGTGACTCTGTTTTTGACGTTCTTTATATCCACGCGTAGGTAAAAATAAGATCTACAACTTTCCTTTGGACTCCGTCGTCTAATTCTCGACCGATCTTAAATTTAACAGTAGGAGATGATTATACTGTTAAATGTCCGCGTAAATTCATAACTTCTACATACGGACTCCGTTTTCGTCTATCTTTTTATCGTTGAGTTCCTATTAATGAGATCTTCAACTATCATTTAGGTCGCGTAGGCCAAAAACCGCTCGAACTAAAATTCGAGTTTCGGGTCGTGCACTGCTATGCCAAATCTTAGAAAATTCATAACTTCCTCATACGAAGTCAGATTTGGGCGTTCTTTTTTTGTATTTTTTCAGTTTAACGTATACTACAACTTTTGTTTAGATCACTAAGGCTAAAAAGTCTTCTATCGTAAATTCACTATTTACGTCTCCCGGTGTCGTGCCGGTTTTGTCGTAAAACTTCGACAGGTTATAACTTCTTCGTTATAATTCGGATTTCGGCGTTCTTTATATGTACGGAACCCTTGTAACATATACTACAAATTGGTTAAGATTAATCCCTCTAAATAATCTTCCATAAAAAACTCATGTTTGACGCTCATTGTCTCTAAATTGACTAGCCCGGATCTACGGGCATTACAGCTTCATTCTTGACAACCTCTTTGTAACCACCGAAATTTGGTGTCCAGATCCGGTTCATGAGATATCGGGCTCCATCACCTTTGATTTCTAGGTTCTTTTCCATTCCTCTTAAGGATTCACCTGCCACATTCTTGGGTTTTAAGGCCTCAAGTTGAGCCTTTTTGATCTGTGTGGACAGGTGTGCATGGATTGTCATGGTCAACGACTTTACTCAACGTCTCAAGTATTCTTTTCTGCTAAGGGCATCAGCTACTACATTGGCTTTATCGAGATGATAACGAATTTCGCATTCGTAATTGTTTAGTAGCTCCACCCAACGTCGTTGTCTCATGTTCAGTTCTTTTTGGTCGAAGATATGTTGAAGACTTTTATGATCCGTGAATATTGGGCATTTCGTGTCATATACATAGTGTCTCCATATCTTCGAAGCAAATACTACTGCTCCCAGTTCGAGATCGTGTGTTGTATAGTTGATCTCATGTGTCTTAAGTTGTTTCGAGGCATAGGATATTACCTTTCCTTGCTGCATAAGAACACAACCTAGCCCTTGGTTAGACGCATCACAGTATACTACAAAATCTTTTGTCCCTTCTGGTAGAGACCAGACAGGTGCACTGTATAGGGCTCGCTTCAGTGTTTGGAACGTTGTTTCTTGTTTCTCTCCCCATCTAAAAGTTACACCCTTTTATGTCAGAGTGGTAAGTGGTTTAGCAACTTAGGAGAAATTCTGGATGAATCTGCGATAGTAGCCAACAAGACCTAAGAATTGACAGATTTCTGTAGGCGTTTTGGGTGCTGACCAGTTCTCGATTGCTGTAATTTTGGAAGGGTCCACGTATATTCCTTCTGCACTAACCACGTGACCTAGGAAATCTACTTTTCTAATCCAAAATCACTTTGAGAACTTCGCATACACCTTTTCTGCTCTCAGTGTTTGCAAGACTTGTCAGTGATGTTGGCTATGATCCTCCTTGCTTCTTGAGTAGATAAGGATATCATCAATGAAGACTATTACGAACTTGTCCAAGTATGGACGACACACCCTGTTCATTAAGTCCATGAACACTGCGGGCGCATTGGTTAGTCCGAAAGGCATTACTAAAAACTCGTAGTGAACATAATGAGTCCGGAATGCTGTTTTGGGAACATCCTCTTCCAGAACTCATAACTGGTGGTACCCAGATCTTAAGTCAATCTTTGAAAAGAAGTTTGCACCTTGTAGTTGGTCGAACAGATCATCAATACGAGGTAGAGGGCATCGTTTTTTATAGTAAGTTTATTTAGCTCGCGGTAGTCTATGCACATACTGAAAGATCCATCCTTCTTCTTTACGAACAAGACTGGTGCTCCCTAGGGTGAGAAGCTTGGTCTTATGAACCCTTTGCTTAAGAGTTCGTTTAATTGGCTGGACAGTTCCTGCATTTCCGATGGTGCAAGACGATATGGGGATTTGACTACAGGGGTAGCTCCAGGAATTAAGTTGTCACACCCCCGAACCGTAAAACAAACGACAGAAACGTTCGGAGGTGTGACAGATTGGTATCAGAGCTATTGTTTATAGTGAACTTAGTATACCGAACCTTACATGGTATACAACTATAAACACTAAGGGGCTAAAGTGCTTTGAACTAAAAGTATACTTTTAAAATATAAGTATTTTATAAGAAGTATACAAGTATACCTACATACTAAGCAGTATAATAAGTAGAACAAAACAAAAGTATTTGGATGTTGGACACTGCGGTTAAACCTGGGCAGTTATGTAATCATGTCTAGGGTCAATATAGCCTGATCAACTATATTTATTCGAGACATGACCAACATGTGTTTGGGAGTGACTGTGGTGTTGCAGCAGGCCTAAAACTTACCAAGTACACACAACAAGGTATCAATAGAACAAAACATACAACTTAAAATACTATAGGAGTATTTTAGCTAGAGCCAAATGTCGTGTAGAGATTCATTTCAAGTGTTGCTACTCATTCCTTCCTAGCGATAGTTTACTTGTATTAGTAACATTTCCTTGTTTATCTCTTAGTAGAACACTTTATCTATTGGACTGAGATATATCTTGTTTCATATCTCTTAATTCAAAGTCTAAGGGACTTACCATCTTCTTCTTCCTGATTATTTTAGAACAAGATGCCTCCAAAGAAAAGACCCAACAGAAAGAACAACAATCCCCCAACAGATCCAGCTCCACCACCTCCTCAGTTCGATCCTGCTATGTTCCAGGCAGCAGTCACAACCGTTGTGGCTGCCGCAATGTCACAGATAAATTCTGGCGGCTGTAGCGGGTCGGGAAGTGGTGCCCAACCCCTCAATCTTGATGGAAGCCAAGGACACTAGAAGGAGTGTTCCTACAAAGAATTTATGAACGCAAAGCCCAGATCCTTTGATGGCGATGGAGGTGTCATTGCCTTAACTCGTTGGATCGAGAAGATTGAATCGGTCTTCGAGATCTGTGCATGCTCAAAAGCAAACAAGGTGAAGTTTGCAGCTTGCACCTTCACAGATAGAGCAATGACCTGGTGGAATAGTCTGGTCAAATCCCTAACCCTGCCAGTGGCAAACGCCAAGGGTTGGGAAAGTTTGAAGGAACTTATACTCACGGAATACTGCCCAAGGGGCGAGATGCAGAAACTGGAGCACGAACTTTGGAACCTGAAGATGAAGGATTCCGACATTGCCTCCTATACAGCTAGATTCTATGATCTGGCTCTCCTCTGTCCGGGAATGGTCACCCGAGAAAGCAAGAAAATAGAAAGGTACATATGGGGATTGACGCCCCCGACCCAAGGAAATGTTTTGGCTGCTAGGCCTACAACTTTTGACAGCGCCAAGTGCCTGGCGCAGACTCTCATAGATCACGGAGTTGATCTTGATGCAGCAGCAGCCGCTCCCGAACCAGCAAAGGCAAGTGGTGGGAAGAGAAAGTTCTGGAAACAACGTAAGGGCCAGTCTTCGCAGGAGTCCTCCAAGAAACAACAAGTGGTGGCAGTCCACGCTGCCACTACTCCTGCCGCTGCTCCTACAACTCAAGCACCTACCAGCGGATATACTGGTACCCTCCCTCGGTGCAACAAGTGCAATTATCATCATAATCCCGGCCCATGTCGTGAAATGCTCTGCAACAGTTGTGGCAAGAAGGGGCATACAACTCGTTTTTGCAAAACACCAGTCCAACCAACCAATCAGGCCTCTGGAGCAGGTGTTGGTCAAGCCTGTTATGGCTGTGGGGAAGCCGGGCATTATAAGAGAAATTGCCCCAAGGCAACAACAACTGGAAACACAGGGAGAGTACTAACAATGGGCCAAGAGGAGGCAGTTGCTGACCCTACCGTTGTTACGGGTACGTTCCTCCTTGACAACTCTTATGCATGCATTCTTTTCGATTCTGGTGTGGAGAGAAGTTTTGTTAGTCATGCATTCAAGCATCTTCTCAAACATAAACCCCAACCGTTAACCGAAACATTTACCGTTGAGATGGCTAACGGTGAGAAAGAGAGCGCTAACAACGTATTCATAGGCTGTACCCTTACCCTAAACGACCATTCCTTTCCAATCGATCTTATGCCAGTTTCCATAAAAAGCTTCGACGTCATCATCGGCATGCATTGGTTGAGCCCCAATCGTGCTGATATCCTTTGTTACGAAAAATCTGTTCGTCTCAACCTTCCCTCTGGTAAAGCCCTCATGATTTATGGTGATAAACTCAGCTCGAACCTCCGTATCATTTCGTGCATCAAAGCCCAAAAGTTTATGTGAAAGGAGTGCCATGCATTCCTAGCCCATGTCATTAACGAGAAGCAGGAAGTTAAAGACCTCGAGAGCATCCCCGAAGTTTGCAACTTTCCTGATGTCTTTCCCGAAGAGCTTCCGGGAATCCCTCCCGAACGTCAAGTCGAGTTTCGCATCGACTTAATCCCCGGAGCTACCCCCGTAGCTAAATCCCCCTACCGCCTAGCGCCAGCAAAAATGCAAGAGCTATCCAGCCAGCTCAATGAGCTACTCAGTAAAGGATTCATCAGACCGAGTTCCTCACCCTGGGGAGCCCCGGTCTTATTTGTGAAAAAGAAGGATGGATCTTTTCGGATGTGTATCGACTATCGCGAACTGAACAAACTCACCGTCAAAAATCGTTATCCTCTTCCTCGAATCGACGACCTTTTCGACCAACTTCAAGGAGCCAGCTACTTCTCAAAAATAGACCTAAGATTAGGGTACCATCAGCTACGAGTCCACGGGGGTGATGTTCTTAAGACAACATTTCGGACTCGATATGGTCACTATGAGTTTGTAGTAATTCCCTTTGGTCTAACCAACGCACCGGCGGTATTCATGGACCGGATGAATCGGGTGTGTCGTCCTTTCCTGGACAAGTTCGTAATCATGTTCATTGACGATATACTTGTCTATTCCAAAAGCAAGGAAGATCATAGACAACACTTGAAGTTAGTGTTGGAAACTCTAAGGGCGGAGAAGCTATACACAAAATTCTCCAAGTGCGAATTCTGGATTCGAAAAGTAACTTTCCTAGGTTACGTGGTAAGCGAGGAAGGCATACACGTGGACCCTTCTAAAATAAAAACGATAGAAAACTAGTCAGTACCGAAGACGCCCACAGAAATCCGTCAATTCTTGGGCCTCGTTGGCTATTATCGCAGGGTTATCCAAAATTTCTCTAGGATTGCCAAACCCTTAACCACTCTGACTCAGAAATGTGTGCTCTTTAGTTGGAATGAAAAGAAAGACACTGCGTTCCGAACATTGAAACACGCCTTATGCAGCGCACCTATCCTCTCTCTGCCCGAAGGGACGGAGAACTTCATTGTCTACTGTGATGCATCTAATCAGGGCCTAGGTTGTGTACTCATGCAGCGGGGAAAGGTTATTGCCTATGCCTCAAGACAGCTGAAAGCACACGAAGTCAATTATACAACTCACGACCTGGAGTTGGGAGCAGTGGTTTTCGCATTAAAGATATGGAGACATTACCTCTACGGAACCAAGTGCACCGTCTTTACCGACCATAAAATCCTACAACACATTTTCGACCAGAAGGAGTCGAACATGAGGCAACGGCGATGGGTAGAGCTACTCAGTGATTATGAGTGCGAAATACGCTACCATCCCGGCAAGGCCAACGTGGTAGCAGATGCCCTCAGCCGGAAAGAGTACTCAGGTCTTAGGGTAAAGGCACTGACAATGACCATCCATTCCCATTTATCCGCACAGATCAGACAGGCTCAATTGGAAGCTCTAAAACCAGAGAACGTGGCGGATGAAGCTTTGAGAGGAATGGAGAAAAACTTAGAGATCAGGGGAGACAGAGTCTATTACTTCGTGAACCGGATTTGGACCCTAAAGTTCGGTGGTTATAGAAAAGATGTCATGAGCGAAGCTCACAAAACTAGATACTCCATTCACCTAGGGTCGGATAAGATGTACCTTGATCTCAAGAATCTGTATTGGTGGCCAAACATGAAAGCGGAGATCGCTACCTTCGTAGGCAAGTGTCTGACTTGCGCCAAGGTGAAGGTTGAATATCAGAAGCCCTCAGGTCTGCTCCAGCAGCCGGAAATACCTGAGTGGAAGTGGGAGAGGATTACTATGGATTTTATCACTAAATTACCCAAATCTCCGAGTGGGTACGACATCATATGGGTAATTTTCGATCGATTAACCAAATCCGCCCACTTCCTGCCAATCAAGGAAACTTTCAAAATGGAAAGACTCACGCGAATTTACATCCAAGAGATAGTCTGACTGCATGGCGTGCCGGTGTCTATCATCTCCGATCGAGATAGCAGGTTTACCTCGAGATTTTGGCAGTCATTGCAGAAGGCACTTGGAACTAAACTGGATATGAGCATAGCTTACCATCCTCAGACAGATGGGCAGAGTGAGAGGACCATTCAAACCTTGGAAGACATGCTGAGAGCATGTGTCATAGACTTCGGTAAGTCGTGGGACACCCATTTGCCCTTGGTTGAGTTCTCCTACAACAACAATTATCATACCAGTATCAAGGTTGCGCCTTTTGATGCCCTTTATGGCCGTAAGTGCATATCCCCTCTGTGCTGGGCTGAGGTGGGCGACACGCAGCTAGCCAAGGGATAAGTCCCCGACAGCATTCTCACCGGTCCAGAAATCATCCGCGAAACTACAGAAAAGATCGTACAAATCCGGGAACGACTGAAAGCTTCGAGAGACAGACAAAAGAGCTACGCCGATAAGAGACGAAAACCCTTGGAATTCCAGATTGGAGACCGCGTTCTGTTGAAGGTCTCACCCTAGAAAGGCATGATACACTTTGGAAAGCATGGAAAGCTAAATCCGAGGTACATAGGGCCATTCGAGATCCTTGCTAGGATCGGTCTCGTAGCATACAAACTCCGTTTACCCCAAGAGCTTAGCAACATCCATCCCGTCTTCCACGTCTCGAATCATAAAAAGTGTTTATCCGACGAGACCCTTATAATCCCTCTCGATGAGATTGAAATCAATGAGAATCTTAATTTCATGGAAGAGCAAGTCGAAATCATGGACCGAGAGATCAAACAAACAAAGCAAAGTCGCATACCAATAGTGAAGGCTCGCTGGAATGCCAAGCGGAGACCTGAATTTACTAGGGAGCGTGAAGATTCAATGAAACATAAATATCTGCATCTCTTTCTGAGTCCCTGATTTGTATTCTATGTTTGAATTTCGGGACGAAATTCCCTCTAACGGGGGGATGATGTGACAACCCGAAACTTCTTTTTGTATGAACCGTTTAAAAATCAATCAATTCAGATTTATTTCTACTCTCGTTAGCATTATTTTCGGTCTAATTGAATATTCTAAGCTCAATGTAATCAATGTTTGGGTCTAAGAACGAGTTTTTCTAAGTCATATCGTAGCATCCGGGCCGAACACCCCTTCGAGAGGAGTGTACGGCAGCAAACTCGAGTTTACGGCCGTACACCCCCACCCATCCCCTTGGCCGAAAACTCATCCCTATATAAAGGATGCTTGGCCTTTATTTATCACTTTACTCATTTCAAAAGGCTTTCTCTCTCTACATCCTTCGAATTTCCTTCAAGATCTTCAAGATGTAAGTGGTTCTTCACCTTGTATTGTGTTTCATTCCTCTATCTAATGGTGAATCTATGTTCCTATCTCATTAATCTCATCTTTGTTTAGATCTTCATCTCTCACCAAGAACACACACTAGTTGTTGGTGGCTAAAAACCCTTTTCTAAGCTTCCTAATAGTAAGTAACTGCTTCCTATGCTTGTTATCTACTAGAAATGCTTGTTTTTCACCTTAAAATCGACCCAAAAGACATGATCATGGAGGGTTTACGACCGTAAACCCATGTGTACGGCCGTACACCCATCATTGGCCGCAAGCTATAGTTGTTGGTCGATTATTGGCCTTAAACTCATCCTAAAGCTAAGTACGGGGCTTAGAACACTTCCAAGGGACTAGAAAGGACCTTAAAACGCCTCAAATTGCACCCCTCTTCATGAGTGTACAGCCGCAAACTCCTTTGCCGTACACCCATTGGGCCGTAAACCCATGGGCCGCAAACCTCTTAGGCCGTAAACACATTGGGCCGAAAACCCATGACCGTACACCCCTTTATGCGGCCGCAAACTCCCCTCTTTCAATCACATGTGATTCTAACACTTAGTATCAAGTGTTTCCTAGTCTCTAAGGTTATTTCCTTCCCTAGTTAGTGGTGTTATACCCTAATCTAATACATATACATGCTATTATATGTTAATAGGATCCGGTTGTGTCCGAGGCTTCATTTGACATTTAGCATCCCTATCAACCTTACGTTTGAATCACACAGCTAACAGTGAGTTCATACCCCTACGCTTTTAAGGTTTTTAAACGTTTTCAGGAGGGAATACAAGCCAAACACAAAAGGATTTTGTGAACTAAAACAGAAATGTTTTCAACAAGTTAAAACTTATGCAATTGATACGATCCAACGCGTTTCATAAAACATATAGACATTTAATCCCTTTTGTATTATGCGGAGCATAAGGGACGTTTTCTAAACATAATTGCATAGTTTTCAGAACAGTACATGAACAGAACTTATCAGTCAAACTATAATAGGTATAGTTTGGTGAATTCATTACCAGTTTTACATATTCAAACTACGTACACGGCCGAACATGTAAACTATGATAGATTAGTTTATCCATTTCCACATACAGATAACAAGAGTATTATACTAAATAATTATTTTGCGTATAATTATTATACTCTACCCAGTACACAAACGATTTCTAACACGAGAACAACGATACAGAACAACATGTAAACTAGTTAATACAGGATTGTGAGACATCTCTTCATTGTACCCTTCGGGGTACTGGTAAATCCACTACATTTAGTATAGCTAGAGTCTCCTGGAGGGAGATCGTGAGATTTGTGAATAGATCTATTCGGGACCGACAATCCCACACCTGAACTGTTAGCTACAGTTAGGCAGGCATGCCTGGGGTGACAAATTTCGTAACATACAACGCCTGAAGAAACGCCGCGGAGGTCATCAGTCATATTAGCATGGTTATACGAACTCACAATAGTATAATCTAACCTTTTTTTTACGAGATTTTCATTCTTCAATAGTTATATTTTAATTAATAAGACTATCTACATACTACACTGGAGCGTATTCCAAGGATACAACATTTGGTTTTATTTTAAGTAATAAGACTACTTTACATACTGGTGGTAGCCAGGGTTTTCCAAACAAGAGCATACATACTGGTGGTAGCCAGCGTTTTCAAACAGATCTTACAATTCATACTGAAATCAACAAACATGTTAGAAAATATTGGATTTTCTTGGAAAGCATGCCTATATTTTTCAGAACTTTATAACAATGGTTTTCATTACAAAAACATGCTTATGAACTCACCAGCTTTATGGTGATATGTTTTCAAAATCGCTTGTATTCTCAGGACAACAGTAGACAAGTACTCTTGCCAGCTTTTGGAGAAGACGGAGCATTTTTGAGTCTCGTCTTTAACTTTTGCTACTTTTGATGTATACGAATCTTATATCAAACAAATGTAAATGTTCATATTATAATGTAATGGCTGTGTTTACTTTGATTACTATGATGCAATTGTTGTGATACTACATATGACGTCATCCACCTCCGAACGTTTCCGCCGTTTGTTTTACGGTTCGGGGGTGTGACCTAAGTCAATTTTGAATTCGACTTGTCGTTTTGGTGGGACTCCTGTAAGATCATTTGGGAAAATGTCGGGGAAGTCACAGACTTCGGGGATACTCTCGAAGTCTTTCACCATTTGCTTCGTGTCTACCATGTGAGCTAGAAAAGCACAATACTCCTTGCGAAGATACTTTTGCGCCTTGATACTAGAAATGATTTGTAGGTTCGTATTGAGTTTGTCGCCATAAATGATAAGGGTTTCATTACATGGCAGGTTAAGGTGAATGGCTTTCTCATAACATAGGATGTCGGCGTGATTAGGACTCAACCAATCCATACCAATAATGTTGGATTAGTGTCTAAGTCCGTAACTATATTTGGTATGTACTTGATCCGAGTGTGCATGGTCCTTTTGGGTTGCCTTCACCAAAGCAACTTGACAAGGTAATTTGATATGAGAGAGAAGATATTATGGTTTATTAATATATTATAAGAATGATATATTAAAGGAGAAATCATATTTATTTAATTGGTATTAGTCATAAATTAATTAGGAATTAATTTGGTGACTAAAAGAGATTAATTAAATAAAAGGGTATAAACTGTCAAATGTGTGATAGTTGAGTTTTGGGCTAGGAAACCTAATGGGATAAGGAGGAACGAAATTATGATGAGGGATCATCATATTTTCGTCCAAGGGCCTCATTCCAGAAGGTTCCTTGGGCTGCTTGGTGGCTAAGCTATCCATTAGGGTTTAGACTGAAACCCTAGCACCCTACAGTATAAATAGATGCCCTATGCTTCAATTTTCGACCACTTGATTCCAAGAGAAACCCTAGGGCCGAAAATTAGTATCCTCCCTCTCTCTCTTAATTGCCTTCTTGCTTCAAGGTGTTTGTGAGCCATTAGAGGCACTATAATTGTGGTGCTTGCTTTCAAGAGTTCAAGAGATCAAGGAAACTAGTTGTTATTGCAATATAACAACAAAGGTATGTCTACTACACTTCTATATGTTTTTCGAAAATTATAGAAGCATGTTAGGGTTTATTTTGTGTTCATATAGTTGTATGTCTTATAGTGAAAAACATAGATCCAATTAGGGTTGCATGCACACATAGGATTGTTTGTATAAAACCTATCAGTGGTATCAGAGACTTTGTTTTTTGTTTTCAATTGGATTTGATACATATTATGAACTTGACAAATTAGGGTTTATGGCAAGTAAACCCTAAGGCTTGGTGATTTTCGCAATTAGGGTTGCAAAACCCTAGTTGGCGATTTTGATAGGGTTCTTAAACCCTTTTGCCTAGCCTCCATATTTTCGAAATTAGGGTTATGAAACCCTAGGGATTTCGAAAATCACTTGCCCCCCAAGACAAGATCCCAAAATTTTAGGGATTTGGATATTGCTATCTTTGTGATTATCAATTTAATTGTTTAAACTAGATAATTAAAGATCTTGAATTATCCTTTCCATAAATTTCAAAAATCCAGGGGATAAAAAGGATTAGGTAAATTAATAGTTTAATTTTATGATAATCCTTCATGATTTAATAGTTTGAATTAATTATTTAATTTTGATAATTATTAAATCAAAGTTTTGTTGATGTTTAAAATTTTAAATTAAAAGTTTAATTTTCGAAAATTTTAAATACAATTAAGACACTAGTATTTTGAAATGTTTTAAAAATACACCCTTATACAATTATGATATTATAAGATTAATTATTATATATATGTATAAGAATAAGCTAGTCTTATCGCTAGTAGGCCTCATTCACGAAGCCAGTCTATAAGGTGGGTATAAGGTTGCTGCCTATAAAATGGCGCTTAATGGATGTACACTCACATCTACCGCTTGCTTGACTGGTGGAGGGTCGTTAGCCGAACGGATAGGATATGGCACTTAATTCCTCATTATAAGTATAATGGAAAGATTAAAGTAACTACATTGTTTTACAAATTCCCACTCTTAGTTACTTTAGGGTAAAATGTGAAAATGATGTTATTCCATGGAATTACACTTTGTACCCCTGTCAAACGTTAGTGGAGCGTGCGTGGTTAACCAGCACACTAATTTGGGATTGACATTGGTGACAAAGGGTGACTCGATGTCTTATCATAGATCAATGGAGCGTGCGTGGCTAACCAGCACATTGATTAGGTGATGAAAACATTGAGTGCACCACGATGATTCGCATGGTTATTCACAAACTTGTTTGCGATCCTCGGCATCCCAGACGCAAATTTGAAGTGCATATCGAGATTTGAACATGCCATTGAAATGTTCAATGAATCTCAAAAGAAATCTAGGAATTTTCAAATACATTTAAAACTTAACCTCTTTCGTTTTTCATGGTGAAAATTAGTGAATCGTCATTCACTTACCTTCAAATTATTTACTTTTAGATTACGGCATCCCTTTTCTAAGTTGTAAATAATGTTGTTGGATCCTAGCCCTAATTTCTCATTTGGGTGTTTAATTGGGGATTCGTTCTAATCAAACTTTGTTCCTTTCTATTTCAGATGTCAAACGCAAACACGAACAACAACACTTCTGGGTCATTCTCGTTGATGAACCTATGTCAGAAAGTGACATTTGATGGCTCGAACTTCAACGAGTGGATGAGATACATTCGCATGATAACTCGTTACGAGGACAAAGAATATGTCCTCGACGAGAAGCTAGAAAAAATCAACCCAGAAGAAGCTACTCCTGAAGAGATGGCCGCCTTTGAGGCCCACGAGCGTGATGCAACAAAAGTTCATTGCATTATGTTGGCCACCATGAACCTCGAACTCCAAAAGTCCTATGAGGACATGTATCCATATGAGATGCACCAAGATTTGCTGGACAGGTACCACCAGAGCGCGAGGCAAGAGCGCTATGAGATCATCACCAACATGATCACCGCTAAGATGGGGAGTGGAGAATCCCTAACTGCTCATTTGCAAAGAATGCAAAGATATGTGATCGTCTTCTCAAACTTAATGTTAAGTTTGATGAGGATTTGGCTATCGACATCATCCTCCACTCCTTGCCTTCCTGCTACAACCAGTTCAGAATGACCTACCACATGAATAAGGAAGAGGTCACCCTAAGTAAGCTTCAAGGGCTCCTGAGGACAGCTGAGAGCAACCTCAAGGACAAATCTATTGCATCATCCTCTACTGTAACTGCTCCTGTGTTGGCAATTGGCCAAGGAAAGGGAAAGAAGAGGAAGGCTCCTTCCAAGAGCCACCATAAGGGTAAGACCCAAGATGGTTCCTCTTCTAGTGGGACCAAAGCAGGTTCTATTAAGCCCTCTTCTGACCCCAAGGAAGCAGAGTGCTTCTATTGCCACCAGAAGGGCCACTGGAAACGAAGCTGCCCTAAATATCTGCAAGATATTAAGGATGGGAAGATAAAGCCCACCTTTGCAGGTATGTATTTAATTAAATCTAATAACTCATCATTTGCTACTTCATGGGTTCTTGATACAGGGTGTGGTTACCACATTTGTTCTGATATGCAGGGCCTAAAAAGAAGTAGGGAAGTGGAGCATGGAAGGATAAGCTTGATCATGGGAAACAAGAAGTCTTCACCAGTAACCAAGATCGGAGTTTATTCCTTAGTGTTGAGTAATGGTTTAGGACTAGATTTAAATAATTGTTGCTATTCGCCAGATATGGCAAGGAACATCATTTCTTTTCATGGTTTGTTTAGACAAGGTTTCAGATATTCATTTGATAATAGTAATGGTTCTATTAATGCTTATTTGAATGGTGTCTTTTATTTCAATGCATTACCTTGTAATGGGATTTATGAATCTGTGTTAGTTATTGACAATTTAGGAAATGATGTTTTGAATATTGATTCGTCCACAAGTTTGGACAAAGCATGCTTGTGGCATTGTCGCATTGGCCATGTTAACAAGAAACGCATAGCCCAACTCCAAAAGGATGGAGTATTGGAGTCATTCGACCTTAGGGACGATGACGTGTGTGAGTCTTGTTTGCTTGGGAAGATGACCAAGTCACCCTTTACTGGCACATGTGAAAGGGGTGAGGGTGTATTGGATCTCATACATACAGATGTATGTGGACCCTTTAGATCCACCACAAGGGACGCTTGTCGCTTCTACGTGACTTTTACAGATGATTATAGCAGATATGGATATATCTACTTAATCAAGCAGAAGTCAGAAACCTTTGAAAAGTTCAAAGAGTTCAAGAATGAAGTGGAGAATCAGTTGGGCAGGAAAATCAAGATGCTTCGATCTGATCGAGGGGGAGAGTACCTAAGTCTTGAGTTTCACGACTATCTGAAAGAGTGTGGAATAGTTTCACAATTGACGCCTCCTAGAACGCCACAATTGAATGGTGTGGCTGAGAGACGTAATCGAACCCTGTTGGACATGGTTCGCTCTATGATGAGTCGTGCTTCGTTACCAATCTCATTCTGGGGGTATGCCTTGGAGACTGCCGCCCATATCCTTAACTTAGTTCCCACAAAGAAGGTTACCAAAACACCTCACGAGATGTGGACAGGGAAAGCTGCCTCGCTAGCACATATCAAGGTTTGGGGTTGTGAAGCTTTCGTAAGACGAGAGACTCACGACAAGCTAGAACCTCGTAGTGAGAAGTGTTACTTCATTGGCTATCCACAGAAGTCTTTTGGTTATCTCTTCTATAGACCAAATGACAATGTTGTCTTTGTTGCTAGGAGAGGGGTTTTTAGAGAAAGAGAACTCATAAGCCCAGGAGACAGTGGGAGTCAGATTGACCTTGAAGAGCTTCAAGAGTCAGGAGAAGAAGGAACCTCTGACACTGGCGTTCAAGATGAGGAGGAAACTCCTGTTGAACCAATTGACCAGTCCTTACCTCTTAGACGTTCAAGTAGAGTTATTGTTCCACCCCAGTTTTATGGTTTCCATATTACTACTGACGGGGATACGTTTATTAGTGATAGTACACTAGTAAATCTGGACGAACCTAACAGCTACAGGGAAGCCATGGCAGGCCCAGAGTCTGCTAAATGGAAAGAGGCAATGGACAGCGAGATTCAGTCCATGTATGACAACCAAGTTTGGAATTTGGTTGATAATGTACCAGGTCGTAAGACAGTCGGGTGCAAGTGGATCTTCAAGAAGAAGACAGACATGGATGGAAAAGTGCACACTTATAAAGCGCGATTGGTCGCGAAGGGCTTTACTCAAACTCCTGGAGTTGACTATGATGAGACCTTCTCACCAGTTGCGAAAATAAAGTCTATTAGGGTAATGCTTGCAATAGCTGCGTTTCATGATTATGAAATCTGGCAGATGGACGTAAAAACCGCTTTCCTAAATGGGAAGCTGGCTGAGGATGTTTACATGAATCAGCCAGAGGGTTTTGTCAATGCGAAGCATCCAAATAGAGTGTGCAAGCTTGAGAAATCCATTTATGGATTAAAGCAAGCATCTCGCAGATGGAATCTTTGTTTTGACGAAAAGGTCAAAGAGTTTGGTTTTCTGCGAAATGAAGATGAGTCATGTGTATATGTCAAGGCCAGTGGGAGTATAGTGAGCTTCCTCGTATTGTATGTCGATGACATACTACTCATAGGAAACGACATCCCAACATTGCAGGAGGTCAAGTCCTGGCTTGGGAAGTGTTTCGCTATGAAGGACCTCGGAGAGGCTGCATATATTCTGGGAATAAGGATAGTAAGAGACAGAAGCAAGAGACTGATAGGACTCAGTCAGGATACATACTTGGAAAAGGTACTAAAACGTTTTAGTATGGAAAATTCCAAGAAAGGGGAGTTACCAATCCAATGCAATACCAAACTGAGTAAGACTCAGAGCCCGAGTACAGAGGCAGAGATAGCTGATATGAGCCGAGTACCTTACGCTTCCGCAGTTGGCTCGATTATGTACGCTATGACTTGTACTCGCCCTGATGTGGCTTTCGCTTTGAGCATGGTCAGCAGATATCAAGGGAACCCTGGTAGGGCACATTGGATTGCTGTCAAGAATATTCTTAAGTACCTACGAAGGACCAAGGAATGGTTTCTAGTCCTCGGTGGGAGTGATGACTTAAGGGTGCGAGGGTACAGTGACGCTAGTTTCCAGACAGATCGGGATAATTACCGATCACAGTCGGGCTGGGTCTTTACCCTGAATGGAGGAGCAGTGACTTGGAAAAGTTCCAAGCAAGAAACCGTAGCTGATTCAACGTGCGAATCAGAGTACATTGCGGCAAGCGAGGCGTCAAAGGAGGCTATATGGTTGAAGAACTTCATTGGAGACCTTGGAGTTGTGCCATCCATAAAGGAGCCCATGGAAATTTTCTGTGATAATGAAGGAGCGGTTGCCTTAACCAAGGAACCAAGGGATCATGGCAGATCTCGACATATCGACAGGAAATACCATTTTATTAGACATCAGGTAGAAGAGGGACTCCTCGTTGTGAAGAGGGTATCGTCGGAAGATAACCCAGCAGATCCCCTTACGAAGGGACTGAGTAGGGTTAAGCATTTGCAGCACGCTAGGAGCGTAGGGCTAAAGGACGATATTAGTTTAGATTAGATAGGTAGGAAACTTGTAATGGATGATCTTATATTCAACATTTGATGATTAAATAAAGGTGTGTTATTTATAAGAAAGTTTCTATCTTGTGTTGATTATTTATCTATTGTTTCAATTTTGCATGTTTTGACTTCCTGAATAATAAGATTATTCGAACAGTCCACAATCGCTCATATATTGGAAGTAGATATGAAGGAAGATTGTCATAAATTTGTTTGTAGATTGTCTGAAAAGTTTTAGACATAGCAAAGGTTTGCTGCAAAGTTTATGAGTGCTTATGAAATTTGTATTGAGCATTGGAATAGACCCGCACTTGCTGGCATCGCTTCATGAATGTTATCACAAGTGATCGCAAGATGATAATATCATATAATCTTTAAACCTAGAGATATGGTTATTGTTTGCTAGTTGATTATACATTGATAATGCGAAAACGCATCAGTAACTTGATGTTATAAAACGCATTATTGTGTGTGGCTTAGCTAGTAAATGATAAAAGCATATAAGTCGACGTTTTTTGTTCCTTTTATTCTATGAGAATAAAAGCGATATCTTGGCCACTTGATGATTTGGTTTGACTTATGTGCCGGGCCCGGTCAGGACGAAGTTGATATGTTCAACTGAGTTCTATGTCGAACAAATCAGAGATCGAGAAACAAAATGCTGAACAATAAGTATTGTTAGCATGATATCTAGAACAGAGGATTATACGATCCCTTATCTGAAGGACAGATTATTGGTCAGAGTTGACAGCGGCTATTGAAAGCTACGATTGCTAATCGGATACGGAAGTCAGATGTGAGATATAGTTACTAGACTTATCCAAGTGGGAGACTGTTGGATTAGTGTCTAAGTCTGTAACTATATTTGGTATGTACTTGATCCGAGTGTGCATGGTCCTTTTGGGTTGCCTTCACCAAAGCAACTTGACAAGGTAATTTGATATGAGAGAGAAGATATTATGGTTTATTAATATATTATAAGAATGATATATTAAAGGAGAAATCATATTTATTTAATTGGTATTAGTCATAAATTAATTAGGAATTAATTTGGTGACTAAAAGAGATTAATTAAATAAAAGGGTATAAACTGTCAAATGTGTGATAGTTGAGTTTTGGGCTAGGAAACCTAATGGGATAAGGAGGAACGAAATTATGATGAGGGATCATCATATTTTCGTCCAAGGGCCTCATTCCAGAAGGTTCCTTGGGCTGCTTGGTGGCTAAGCTATCCATTAAGGTTTAGACTGAAACCCTAGCACCCTACAGTATAAATAGATGCCCTATGCTTCAATTTTCGACCACTTGATTCCAAGAGAAACCCTAGGGCCAAAAATTAGTATCCTCCCTCTCTCTCTTAATTGCCTTCTTGCTTCAAGGTGTTTGTGAGCCATTAGAGGCACTATAATTGTGGTGCTTGCTTTCAAGAGTTCAAGAGATCAAGGAAACTAGTTGTTATTGCAATATAACAACAAAGGTATGTCTACTACACTTCTATATGTTTTTCGAAAATTATAGAAGCATGTTAGGGTTTATTTTGTGTTCATATAGTTGTATGTCTTATAGTGAAAAACATAGATCCAATTAGGGTTGCATGCACACATAGGATTGTTTGTATAAAACCTATCAGTGGTATCAGAGACTTTGTTTTTTTGTTTTCAATTGGATTTGATACATATTATGAACTTGACAAATTAGGGTTTATGGCAAGTAAACCCTAAGGCTTGGTGATTTTCGCAATTAGGGTTGCAAAACCCTAGTTGGCGATTTTGATAGGGTTCTTAAACCCTTTTGCCTAGCCTCCATATTTTCGAAATTAGGGTTATGAAACCCTAGGGATTTCGAAAATCACTTGCCCCCCAAGACAAGATCCCAAAATTTTAGGGATTTGGATATTGCTATCTTTGTGATTATCAATTTAATTGTTTAAACTAGATAATTAAAGATCTTGAATTATCCTTTCCATAAATTTCAAAAATCTAGGGGATAAAAAGGATTAGGTAAATTAATAGTTTAATTTTATGATAATCCTTCATGATTTAATAGTTTGAATTAATTATTTAATTTTGATAATTATTAAATCAAAGTTTTGTTGATGTTTAAAATTTTAAATTAAAAGTTTAATTTTCGAAAATTTTAAATACAATTAAGACACTAGTATTTTGAAATGTTTTAAAAATACACCCTTATACAATTATGATATTATAAGATTAATTATTATATATATGTATAAGAATAAGCTAGTCTAATCGCTAGTAGGCCTCATTCACGAAGCCAGTCTATAAGGTGGGTATAAGGTTGCTGCCTATAAAATGGCGCTTAATGGATGTACACTCACATCTACCGCTTGCTTGACTGGTGGAGGGTCGTTAGCCGAACGGATAGGATATGGCACTTAATTCCTCATTATAAGTATAATGGAAAGATTAAAGTAACTACATTGTTTTACAAATTCCCACTCTTAGTTACTTTAGGGTAAAATGTGAAAATGATGCTATTCCATGGAATTACACTTTGTACCCCTGT
Source organism: Lactuca virosa (assembly GCF_052849685.1). NCBI lineage: Eukaryota > Viridiplantae > Streptophyta > Magnoliopsida > Asterales > Asteraceae > Lactuca > Lactuca virosa. Next base: position 83,394,132 of record NC_136433.1, on the reverse strand, counting down.
CAAACGTTAGTGGAGCGTGCGTGGTTAACCAGCACACTAATTTGGGATTGACATTGGTGACAAAGGGTGACTCGATGTCTTATCATAGATCAATGGAGCGTGCGTGGCTAACCAGCACATTGATTAGGTGATGAAAACATTGAGTGCACCACGATGATTCGCATGGTTATTCACAAACTTGTTTGCGATCCTCGGCATCCCAGACGCAAATTTGAAGTGCATATCGAGATTTGAACATGCCATTGAAATGTTCAATGAATCTCAAAAGAAATCTAGGAATTTTCAAATACATTTAAAACTTAACCTCTTTCGTTTTTCATGGTGAAAATTAGTGAATCGTCATTCACTTACCTTCAAATTATTTACTTTTAGATTACGGCATCCCTTTTCTAAGTTGTAAATAATGTTGTTGGATCCTAGCCCTAATTTCTCATTTGGGTGTTTAATTGGGGATTCGTTCTAATCAAACTTTGTTCCTTTCTATTTCAGATGTCAAACGCAAACACGAACAACAACACTTCTGGGTCATTCTCGTTGATGAACCTATGTCAGAAAGTGACATTTGATGGCTCGAACTTCAACGAGTGGATGAGATACATTCGCATGATAACTCGTTACGAGGACAAAGAATATGTCCTCGACGAGAAGCTAGAAAAAATCAACCCAGAAGAAGCTACTCCTGAAGAGATGGCCGCCTTTGAGGCCCACGAGCGTGATGCAACAAAAGTTCATTGCATTATGTTGGCCACCATGAACCTCGAACTCCAAAAGTCCTATGAGGACATGTATCCATATGAGATGCACCAAGATTTGCTGGACAGGTACCACCAGAGCGCGAGGCAAGAGCGCTATGAGATCATCACCAACATGATCACCGCTAAGATGGGGAGTGGAGAATCCCTAACTGCTCATTTGCAAAGAATGCAAAGATATGTTGATCGTCTTCTCAAACTTAATGTTAAGTTTGATGAGGATTTGGCTATCGACATCATCCTCCACTCCTTGCCTTCCTGCTACAACCAGTTCAGAATGACCTACCACATGAATAAGGAAGAGGTCACCCTAAGTAAGCTTCAAGGGCTCCTGAGGACAGCTGAGAGCAACCTCAAGGACAAATCTATTGCATCATCCTCTACTGTAACTGCTCCTGTGTTGGCAATTGGCCAAGGAAAGGGAAAGAAGAGGAAGGCTCCTTCCAAGAGCCACCATAAGGGTAAGACCCAAGATGGTTCCTCTTCTAGTGGGACCAAAGCAGGTTCTATTAAGCCCTCTTCTGACCCCAAGGAAGCAGAGTGCTTCTATTGCCACCAGAAGGGCCACTGGAAACGAAGCTGCCCTAAATATCTGCAAGATATTAAGGATGGGAAGATAAAGCCCACCTTTGCAGGTATGTATTTAATTAAATCTAATAACTCATCATTTGCTACTTCATGGGTTCTTGATACAGGGTGTGGTTACCCATGACTACCGTAGGATCTGCCACGACTTCTTCATGACCAATAGCCAGTATTCTTCCCACACCGCCGACATTCCTCGTCTTTGGACAATCCCTCTTGTAATGTCTAGTTTCACCGCATCCATAACATGCTTGGCCTATTCCCACGCCAGGAACTTGGGTGATTGGTTACGCTGGTGACTTACAGAATCAGGTAGTATGCCCTTTTCTGTTGCAGTTCCTACATTTCATCTCACGACAATTTCCATTATGATGAAAATTACATTTATTGCATTTTGGTAAATTTCCAGCATATTGCTTTGTTGGAGTAAGAGTAACAGGATTAGCATCAGGAACAGTAGCAGCATGAACTGCCATTATCTGTTGCTTCTTTGAGGGATCTTGAGAAGATTGGCCCTTCCTTTTGTTCCAGAACTTTTTCTTGTTGTTATTGTTGTTGTTGTTGTTTGCTTTGGGGTGTTCTGGGACGATGGTCATGAAGCCTTGACGGACTCCATGATCTACTAGTGACTGTGCCAGTTCTTTGGCATTATCGAATGTAACAGGCTTGGAAGCTAGCACACTTCCTTGAATCTGAGGTGATAGTCCCCATATATACCTTTTGTTTTTTTTGCTCTCCAAAGCAACCATTCCAGGACATAAGATCGCTATATCGTTGAACCTATTGGTGTAAGTTGCTATGTTTGAACCTGTCATGGTAAGGCCCCAAAGCTCTTGCTCGAGCTTTTATACTTCACCCCATGGGCAGTACTCTTGCATTAGCATCGATTTCAGATTCTCCCAGATCATTAAGTTAGCCACTATAAGAGTTAGTGACTTTACATGGCCGTTCCACCATGTTAGAGCTCGATCAGAAAAGGTACAGGCAACAAATTTCAACTTGCTCCCTTCAGGGCACGAGCAGATCTCAAAGACTGCTTCGGTTTTCTCTATCCATTGAGTCAGAGCCATGACTCCCCCAGTCATATTAAAGGTTATAGGTTTTCCATTTGTGAAGTCTTTATAAGAACACCCTCATTGGTGTCCATGAATTTCACCATGTTTGGAGGGATGAGTACCAGCCCCTGATCCACTAGCACTGGTTGTATTTATTTGTGACATGGCGGCTGCCACAGCTGCAGTGACTGCTGGTTGAAACATGGCAGCGTCAAACTATGGGGGAGGTGGCGGAGGTGGAGTTGGTGGATGTCTGTTTGATTTTCGTGGTGGCATCTTTTAGCTATATAATTAAAAGCGAAAAGATGATAAGTTTTCAATACTTGTTACAAATCGAATATCAAATAACTAATCACATTAGTTTTTATATGTATTATGTTTCGACTTGAAAAGTATTTTGATTTCAATTCATAATAGAGGTTTATGCAAAAATAAACTTATGAACTACTGATAGTAGTATACTCAATGAAGTTTTGTAATTTGTTCCATACCAGGTCTTTCTATAATCACTTGGTGTATACAAGTTGTATGTAATTAGAATTTGATAGACTGTCGAACCTAATGGGTCTGCCTTAAGTTCACAACCAAACAAGGAATAGGATATAATGCGGACCCATCATTTCTAAATCGATAAAATTTTAATTACATAAAACATATACACTAAATAATCAAAATTAACCATTAGTAAATAGTTCGTGAAATTGTAGAAATTTTCATTGAAATATAATGCTTGTCACTTTTATTGATATATATTTTGTACATATAGTTGAGAAACTTTGACCTTGTTATAGGTCTGCATATTATATTACATAAAGAAAATTTGACAACATTACAATCTACGAGTAGTGTATTCACTAAATCGTAGAGGTGAAGTTTTACATACATAGATAAAAAGTAGTATATATTAAAACATAGGAGTAGTGTAAACACTACTTGCGGTGGGTACTAGGCCGAGTACTGGATTCTGTCTCGTGGTGTTCTTTTCCTCTCAAACGCTCTTCCAGTGTAGTCTGATGTTCTTTAAGTGCTCTTATCTTAGCTTGGGCAGCCATCATCTCTCTTTGAAGTGATACTGCATGGTTCCTAGTTTGACCATGATCTTCGTCCAGACGACGAATTTTTGTAGTGTTAACTTGTGTAGAGGCGTTGGCTTCCAGTATCTGGTTAATTGATATCCTCGCTTGGTCAGTCTGGCGAGTGATGAGTTGTACTATTACAGGGAGGGCCCTGTCAGCTGATCCTCCATTACTTATGTTATAGAAATCTCTGTTCATACCAAATGGAGGACGTTGTCCTTGTTGGTGACTCCACCTTTATAGTTCCTCACCCCATGCTGGTGTCGGACCTTCAAAATGTGGTCTGGTTGTTGGGTGTCTGACTGCTGGGTGTTGTACTCCTTGTGGTGGATTATATAGTTGTGGTTCCGAGTCTATGCCACTTGAATCTTCTTCTTCACTATCCTCCATTGGTTCTTCATCTGAATCTTCCTCAACCCAACCTCCATTTCCTTGATTGGGGTAGTAGGGGTCTCCGGGTAAATGAAATCCAGCCATGTTGTATGTACGAGAAATAGGGATAAGAAGCATAGAAGAATTTAAACGCGTGGTTTTATAGTATCCCATAATACTCCTATAGTATTTTATGTTTGGTTTTATAGTTTATAAGTTTGGTAAGTTTTTAGACTTGTTGCAACACGACAACCATTCCTAGGCATATGCTAATCACTTCTCGGATACATAGAGTTGATCAGGCTATATTCATCCCAGAGTTGATTATATATCCCAAAGTCTACTTGTGTTGTTCAACAATCATAATACTTTTATGTAATCTTTACTGTGATATTGTTTCTAGTATGTATGCATGTTCATATACTTTTAATAAAATGCTTAGATTTAAAAAAAAAATTAGTCAGAGCGTTACAGCCCCATTTGTATTTATAGTTTTATATCTTTTATGGTTTGATATACTTAGTTCACTATAAACAATATGCTGATACCAATCTGTCACACACCCAAACCAGAATGGCGGAAACATTCGGGGGTGGATGACTTCATGTACAGTATCACAACATTGTATAATAGTAATCAAATTACAACATCCATTACATTGATAAAATATAACTTTACATTCGTATTCATATCATTGTATACTTGACACCAAAAAGTATAATAAAAAGACATGATTGTATGAAACTCCGTCTTCCTCAAAACTTGTGGGTACCTGTTTATCGATTTTCTTAAAATACAAGTAGTTTTGAAAAGAGTGTCAACAATCAAGTTCGTGAGTTCATAAGTATTTTTGTAAATAAATATGTCATTTGTTCCCTGAAAATGTAAGTATTTTTACCCATAAAATCCTATATTTTATGTTGTATATGTATTTGTGTTCTGAAATAGTATGATATAGTTTTAATTCACATAAAACTATGAAATGAATCTTTCACTTGTAATAGAATAATAATGTGTATATTGTGCTTGTATGAATTCTCTAAAATTGTAAGTACTTAGCTTTACCAATTGTATTGTAAAGTACTGTATAGTAGTTTTATTATTTAATAAAACTATGTAAACTATTTACTTATTCATACACTAATAGTATTATTCAATACCAAATTGTGAGTTATTATAACCATGCTTGATGACCTAAGATGGCCTGAACACGACGTTCTTCAGGCGTCAAAATTGGTACGACAATTGTCACCTCAGGCCTACCGGCCTAACTGTAGCGAACAGTTCAGGTGTGAGATTGTCAGTCCCGTATAGATCTATACACAAGTGACACGCTCTCCGTCCAGGACACTCTGGTTATAATTTCAGGACTTGTTTTATACTTAAATAAGTATTTGAAGTATGTCTCACAAAGCTATATCGATTGTTATGTGTAGAATGATGAAAAATATCTTTGTAATAGATAAATTGTAAATATTTCATAAATTATATTTAATATAATTTTTATATATTTATTTTCGTAAGTTATTCTGAATATATAAGTAATATGTAAATTTCATAAACTGTATTGATAAGTATACATGACTCATAAACTATACCTATTATAGTTTTTATGCTTGTTTTTGTATAAAATCCCGAACTAGTAAAGAAGTATATTTATTTTAGTAAAAATAACAATCGTAAACTATTTGAATAATTTTGTTGTTTATACAAGATTTCCTTGTATTTTACTTGTATTTCCCCCTTAAATTATTAAAAGGATGATGAAAATATAGGGGTATAAACTCACTTGATAGTAGTGTGATTTGGACAACACTTCGTTGCTAGAAAAGACTTTATTGCTGACAATCAGGCTTTACGAGGGTTGAGTTAGAAACCGAAAGACTCTTTTCTTGTGGACTTCTGGTGCCTCGGGATGTTCTTCGGGTGTTAGATATGTTACCGGGACTTCGGGGGGTTGTAAGGAAGCTTAAGGGGGTGAAATATGTGAAAAATGATGAAAAATGGTGTGAAAATGGTAAAGGAACAGGGAGATCTCACAGGTATGTGTATATATATATATATATATATATATATATATATATATATATATATATATATATATAGAGAGAGAGAGAGCCGAAGCCTCGGACCAGAGAGGGGGAGATGCGACACGCGTCGCCTCGCATGCGAAGGGGAAGGCACACGTTGGACTCGGAAGGGAGGCACGCGTCGGACTTCGGACACTCCACAGCACCAGACACATGTCGGATTCCTGTTCGACCTTCGTTTCGGATGCGTCATCTGGTCGGACACAGGGGGATCTCGCGAGGAATGGGCGACGTGGCCGAACTCTGACCTCGCATATGCGAAGGTTCTCGGTTTTTGTGCCCAAAACTTCAAAAATTCATAACTTCCGCATACGAGCTCCGTTTTCGACGTTCTTTATATCCAAGCGTAGGTGAGATTATACTCTACCACTTTCGTTTAGACTCCGTTGGCTAATTTTGATTTTTATTTTTAATATTATTATTTTTAACAGACCGGGACAGAAAAATCCGTTAAAAATTCATAACTTCTTCATCCGACGTCCGTTTTCGTCTGTCTTTTTATCATTGTACTAATATTGACGAGACCTTCGATTCTCATTTAAATTGTGTCGGCTAAAAATCGCTCGATCTTTATATCAAATTTCAGGCTGTGTACTGCTATGTCGAATCTTAGAAAAATCATAATTTCTTCATACGATCTCAGATTTGGACGTTCTTTTTATGTATGATCACGGTTTAACGTATACTACAACTTTTATTTAGATACCTAAGACTAAACAGTATTTTATTGTAAACTTACATTTTACACTATAGTGCTTTGCCTTTTTTGTCGCAGATCTTCGATAGGTCATAACTTCTTTGTTATAACTCAGATTTGGGCGTTCTTTATATTTTTGAAATCTTTGTTACGATCTCTACCACTTTATTCGTCCTAAACAAGTTTATTTAACACTTTATTGACGCTACTTTTCATGTCAATTAATTTCTTTTTTTATTACTTCAAAATAAGTTACAATAGTCGACTTAGACTATTACATTATGAATTTACAAGTACATAAGTGAAGTTTAGACCTTGATTGATCTAGAATTTTTCCAGTTATGACACGACACAACACCAATACGCCATCATCCAAACGGACTTGTAGGCTCACGGAAGAACACTAGTATCACCATCATCCAATCAGACTTATAGACTTTTGACTCAACACCAGTTTCGTCATCATCCAAACAAATTTGTAGGCTCATGAAACAACACCAATATTGCTATCATCCAAACAGACTTGTAGGCTCACGACACAACATCAATATCGTCATTATCCAATACAAAGCATGCAAATCATATAAACAAACAGATAACACTAAGCATAAAATCATGTCGTAGGATTATGCATGCATCCTACACACAATCAATCCAATAATGACATAAATACTGAGTCAACCAGCCCATAATTTGGGTGAACACTCGTGTACGCGGGGTGTACGAGCTGAGTATGATGGGCATACTCAACAGCGTTGACCATGTTTGACTTTTGTTGACTCCGTTGACCGCTGATTTTTTGGCCAAGCTTGAATTTAGGTCAAAATTGAGGGTTTTGATTGGTGATTAAGATTTTATTGGTTCTGATGTTTGTGGATCCGCGGGAGCAAGCAGCATAACAGGGGGCATATCACGGTGTTCTCGGGTTTCTTCATTTTAGGTGAGTTTTGCCTCATTGTACCGTGGGTCAAAGGCACCAATGTCGTCCCACTAGTTTTGGTTATCTGTTAGAAGAAGGATGCCTTACGGACAATATATAGTCATGTAAGATAGACTGAGGACTCTTGGTCTAGAATCTCTTACATGTTCCTTGTTTGGTTGTGGTTCTAGAGTAGGACCACCTGTTTGGGTGGCTATCTCACCTATGAATATATACGGTCATGCATTCCTTAGATTTTGATACTTAGTATGTTATTATGATGTAGTGATCTATTAGATCTATATCTTGGTATCGAGTATGTTGTTATGTTGTAGTGATATGTTAAATTTGTATCCTGGTATCGAGTATGCTGTTATGCTTTAGTGATTTATTAGATCCGTATCCTAGTATTGAGTATGTTGTTATGTTGTAGTGATCTATTAGATTCATGTCTTATCTGTACTTTCCGGTTATCCTCTGGTGGAGTGCACTAGGGACTGTCTGTGGTCGCGTAGCATAGCCTGAGAACTCTTGATATAGGCTTTCTTGCCTATTCCTTTTTTGGTTGTGGCTCTAGAGTAGGATCATCTGTTCGGGTGGCTATCTCACCTCTGGTTACTTATGGTTAAGCATTTCATGGAAGATGGATGGTAATAGGACTGTGTGTTGTGAGAGTACTAGTAGGTGGTAGTGAGTTGTATGATTGTTGTTTGTATGTATTATATGCCTACTTGTTCCTTGTTTGTTTATATGTCGACATATGGTAGTGGTGGGTTGCGGCGGTCTTGTTTTGTGTTGTAGCCCAAGATACCCGGTGCGGGCAGGCTGTAAGTCGTAGGCACGGAGGCTTTGGAAGAGCGGTTGGGTTGAGTCGGTAGGCCAACAAACCCTTGGTATTCCAGCCTGATGGCTGTGTGGACCCGATGCATGCTTGTATGTTTATCGCATGGGGTATTTTAGGGGAGACTCACTAAGCTTTATGCTTATCTAGTTGTTTATTGTTTCAGGTATCATCGGTGATTATGGTAAGGGGAAGGCGGGACTGTACACATTCATCAGCAACATTGAGGATTTTGCGATCATTATAATACTCTGATTTTCATAAATTGTTATTGAGAATAAATGGTTTTATAATTAAGGGTTTTACTTAAATAAAAATAAAAATGTTGGCCATGAAAATGGGATGTTACATATGTTTACTGGTTACATGTTTATCTGTTGCATATGTCGACATAATGTGGTTGGGTTGAGACTGTATTGCTTTGTGCTGCCAGTCAACAAAACCGATATGGTAAGGTTGAGGCTACATGCCAACAAACCTGGATTGTTGGTTTGAGACCACGTGCCAACAAACTCGGTATGGTTAGGTTGAGACTGGAGGTTAACAAACCCGGTATGGTAAGGTTGAGGCCATATGCCAACAAACCTAGATTATTGGGTTGAGGTCACATGCCAACAAACCCTAGACGGTTGGGTTGACGTCAAGGACCAACAAACCCTGTATTCATGCTTGTTGTATATGTTATCTGTTTGTGTGGTGGTACCTTGGGGGAACTCACTAAGCTTCATTCTTACAGGTGTTTGTTATGGTTTCATGTACTTTGGATGATCGTTAAAAGCAAAGGCGTGATCGTGTACAGCCTTCAGATTTTATGTTATTGGATTTTGGGATACTCTGATTTACGAACTATACTTTTGAAACAACGTTTTTGTAGACAATTATTGACTTGTGGTTGTTTTGGAAAAATGAAAATTTTACTCTGATTTTCGGGATGTTACAAGTTGGTATCAGAGCTCTGGTTTGAGGGAATTGGATGAGCATTCGTTCGAATCCAAACTCAAACTAAGGATCTGTAAAAGTTTTCAAAGTATTTTCAAGTTAAATTCAAATTATTTTCAAAAGTAACCCTGGAAGGAGGAGATATGTACGATCAGTCGGAGCAAGAAAGTATACCCCAAGTTACCATACTGTTATTCATTATGGTATGATAGAACTGCATGCTAGTGATAGGCTAGAGATCTTCAGAAATTTCATGATAGAATTGCCTGATATATGATGCCTGATAGCCTAGGATTACTTATTATATGGAATTGATATCATTATTGTAATTGCTTAGTGTATACATCATAATTGTATTTGGTTTAGCCTTATTTCCTGTTCCTTGTTTGTTTGTGGGCTTAGGATAGAATCAAGTATTCGACTGTCTATAGGATTCAATGTTATGCATGATTAACATACGCAAGTGCTACAGGGTTGGTGAAAGTTTCATGGACGAGTATATGTGTGAGCAGCCGACTAGATGAGGAATGTTTAGCCACTCTTGAGAGAGTAGATGCAGGATGTATGTGTATCCTTTATGCTTAGGCATAATGGTCCGAAATTTACGTGTAAGGATTTGCCTGATTTTTTATGGTGTCTTAGTGATAGTCGGTTTCACTGCTTGAATGTTGCTTGCTTTGTGCTTTGGTGGACTTATATTGATGTGACTTAACTATTAAATGAACATGCTAAGTTACATGCTACAAAGGTTAAATAATTTTAGAATCATGGATTCGGCCCTATTGCCCAACCTTCATTTGAGTCTAACCGTTGTAGGGTTGGGTCTTTTAGTAGAAGAATTATTTAAGTTTTGATACATATAATTGTATTCATGAAGTGGTTAGGTGACATTAATATGGGTTTTTCAGCAGCTCATAGCAGGGTGAGGTGGGGATCCTATGATAACCTAGGAAGTGTTGTTGTATGCATGGTGCGATGTTTTAGCAGGTTTTGGTAATATTATTATGAGTAGATGACTTAGAAGACTCAGGATGATTCTTGAGGAAAGTATGGATAGGTGTGGAAGGTAGCACTGGTCGCGTACTACTTGAAGCACAAGATCCGTACTCGAATTGGGGAAAATTCTTGGGATTCTAAGGAGCTGGTCGGGGAAGATGACATGGTTTGATACCATGATCCAGGGCAAGTGTTTTCGTATCTGTTGATCTGATTGGTGATGGTTGTTTAGACTGATGATGAGTCTGGTGGTTGTTTGTGTTGGATTAAGTGTCTAAGCCCATAACTATTTTTGGTATGTACTTGATTTGATTATGAGCATGGTCCTTTTGGGTTGCCTTCACTCATGCAACTTGATAGGATGACAAGAGGAGAGAGAGTAGAATTTATTATATGAATAATAAATTCGTACTCAAAATGGTTTTGTTAATATATTACAAGATTAATATATTATTTGGAAATCATATTAATTAGTATTGATCAGAAATTAATTTGGAATTAATTTGGTGATAAAAAAAGACTGGTTAAATAATTGGGGACTGATATTGCAATTATATGATATTGTAATTTGGGTTGTGGACTCCTTATAGAAGGGATGGACGAATTATATGGGAAGCCCATAAGGAATTCGTCCAAGGGGCCTTTTAGAATGGTTCCTTGTATTGCTTAAGGCCTAAGCAGTTATATTAGGGTTTCCATCTAAAACCCTAGCAACCACAAGTATAAATAGACCCCATTATTAATGATTTTCGTCTAAGGCTTTAAGAAACCCTCGAGTGGTCGAAATCCTCCTCTCTCCTACCTCATCCTTTTCATTGAGTGTTTGTGATTCCATTAAAGGTGCAACACTTGGGGCACTAGGCTTTCAGAAGTCAAGATCAAGAAGGATTAAACTTGTTATTGCTACATAACAAGAGAGGTAAAGTTTACAACCCTAATCACATGTGATTTTCAGAATATGTATGCTAGTTATAGGGTCATTGCTTTGGTATTCATAGTTGTATGTTCAAATTAGAAAAACCTAGATCCAAAGCAATTAAGGTTGCATGCACACCATAGGATGTTGTTATGCTCAAAACCCAACAGTGGTATCAGAGCCTAGGTCGTTTTTCTATTGAATAAATGCAAAAGTGAATTGCCAAAAGATCAAAAAGTCGAGAATTTTGCTATCTGACAGGTCTACTCGATGAGCCCATGTATGGACTCGACGAGTTGCATGAACTCGACGAGTTCCATAGTCGACTCGACGAGTCCAAAGATCTAGTGCCGGGATTTTCGATTTTTTGACCAGTTTTTGATTAAGATAATTACTAAAACTCGTTTTTCTTGCCTAAAATCGATTTTTCTGTTTGGTATGAGATATCCTTATCAAAATTGGTGGATTTGGTTAAATATGGATAATATAGGATTATTTTGATTCAAATATTTAACCTAGTAATTTTGAAAAAAGTTTTAAATTACACCCTTTAGGTTTTATAGTTTAAATTTGAAATTAAAAGTTTTAGTTTTTGAAATTTAAATAGTTAAACCCTAATATTTTGAAAGGTTTCAAAATTTGTCCTCAAGTTTTGGAATTTAAAATTTAATTAAAAAGTATTAATTTTGAAATATTAAATTCTAAAATCCTAGTGTTTTGAAAAGTTCAAATTACACCCTTATAGATTTTATTAAATTAATTAAGTGTTTAATTAAAAGAGAGAATTAATAAATCCATAATAATATGGTTTAAGTTTAATCAAATTAAAAGTATAATTTATTAATAGATTAAACAATCTAGTATTTTAAATGTATAAAATACACCCTTATACTATATAAAATTAAAAGTCTAATATATTATATATATGTGTAAGTAAAAGTCAATCTTACCGTTAGTAGGCGTCATTTACGAAGTTGGTCTATAAGGGGTGTTTAAGGAAGCGGCCTTTAAAATGATCATCATTGCGTATCCACTCTTACCCACCGCACCCTTGACTAGTGGAGGGTCGTTAGCCTAACGGGTAGGATAGGATGCAACCTTCCATTATAAGTATAATGAAATACGAAGTAACTAAACATTTTTACAAATTCCCAAATCTTAGTTACTTTAGAAAAAATGTGAATTTGGTGCTAATCCATGAAATTGCACATTGCACCTTGTTGGTCGTTAGTGGAGCGTGTGTGGTTAACCAGCACACTAATATGGGACCAATGAAGGATGGCAATGGGTAACTCATAGATTATCATAGATCAATGGAGCGTGTGTGGCTAACTGACACATTGATTAGGTGATAAACATCTTCGAGAGTACCAAGCTAATTTGCATGGTTATTCACACATTGTTTGTGATCCCCGATATCCCAGTCACAAACTTGAAGGGCATAATCGAGATTAAACATGCCATTGAAAAGTTCAATGAATCTCAAAAGATCTATGAGTTTCAATTCATTTAAAACCTAATTTTCAATTTTTGTTTTTCATGGTGGAAATTGGTAAATCGTCATTTACCTACCTTCAAATATTTTGCAACTGGATTACGACATCCCTCTTTCGAGTTTTAGAATATTGTGTTGGGTCCTAGCCTTAATATTTCATTTTGGGTGTTATATTACGGACCTAATCAACTAACTTGAATTTCTTCCTTTTGTAGATGTCAAACTCTAACAACTATGGTCTTCCTGAATCCTTTGGAAAAAGCTTTTCACATGAAGATGATGTTCCACGATTGGATCATGGAAATGGAAATCATGCTTCACTTCCTCCACCTCCTCCAATAGTTCTCCCTGACCCACGTGTTCGGAGACTTGAAAAGTTCAAGGTTACTCAAGCCCTTTTGGCAAGCAAACACGAAGATGGAAAGTTTATGTGTGCTCACGTCTTGGAGATGAAGTTGCATATTGACAAGTTGGGAATGTTGGGTGTCGATGTCTCGAGAAAGCTGGCTGTTGACTTGGTTCTTCAGTCACTTCCCGAAACATATAGTGAGTTCATTAAATATTACTATATAATAGACCACGACATGACCCTCATTGATCTCACCTATTTGCTAATTGATGTTGAATCAGAAATGATTTGGCGCACTGGTCATGCAAATTTGTCTGGTAGATCAAACTCCCAAACTTCCATGGACACTGGCAACATTGGAAGTCCAGAAAAGTCTTCTCTTCCAATGGAAAGGTATTGGCCATGGTCAAACCGTTTGACCAGATGGTAAAGAGAAAGGCTGAATCTGAGATTGTCCCATGTGCTATTCCAAAAGAGTCCATTTGTTTCTACTGCCAAGAGAAGGGGTATTGGTTACGAAGCTGCCATATTTACTTGAGAGATCGCAAAGATGGGAGAGGCAAGATGTATGACTCTGCTTCAGGTAAATCCACTATATAACTCTATTAAGTTCCTATTTGTAGATTCTTAATACATAATGTAATAAGATTGCATTTTGATGTTTTGTAGGATCGAAGAAAAGAAAGGAAGCTTAAAGGAAGAAGTGAGCTGAGTCTGATCGCGAAGAAATGGATTTCGATCGCATGGTTTGACGATCAGATTTTTGAGCTGCTACTTTAGAGTTAGGATAGATTGCTTACGAAATATTTAGTAACATAGTTTTCAATTTGTAAATGCCTTGTAAGGACAAGTTTTTCCGCGTTTTTATAAATAAGATAAATTTTGATTTTTTGTCTTATTTATATTTCCTTGCAATGGCACTTGTGAAAATTGATTTTTGTATGTTTTTATTATTATCAATATTGAAATGAATGTGATTCTTTATTATGTTATCTGTGGTAGTGTCAGAAATTTACCAAATAAGGAATGATTCTCATCACCCAAGTTTCAATTGGACAAAAACTTGGAATCATACGACTTGTATTGTGTGATGAATGAGAAACCTTCGTATTTGGAAAATTAAGACTAATTCCTTGTTCACACAAGTATGTGAGTTAAGTGAAGGACTAAAGGGTCTAGTACACAATGTTGTGCACTGGTTAAGTCCACCACAAAGAACGATATGACTGTTCGTCGTGATTTACTAAAAGCTTAGTAAACATGATTATGCTTACAAGATTAAGTGTAATTCTGAATCATTGGAAAAGTTTCAACGTAAAGCAGAACAAATAGAAAGAACCGATTAGGCAGAAAGATAAAAGTTTCTCCAATCTGAAAAGAAGGGAGAGTACTTAAGTATCGTGTTTTATGATCATCCTAATGATTTTAGAACCATATCACAATTGATCCTCTAAGGACACCTTAGTGCATTAGCATGGCTAAGAAGAGGAATCGGGAATTGTTGAAATGGTTCAAAAGGTGAATCATACTTCGTTCCAAAATCGAGTCTTAGAGTCATACTCCAAGATTGTGCCTTGAGTGACATAATCTTAAGAAAGGTTGAATAACACTCATCAAATGTAAAGTAGAAAAGTTTCTTGCTATTGTACATTTGAAATTGGTGAGTTGTGATGTCTTGGATAAGACAAAGACCAACCAAGACCAATTATATGAAGTGTTTGTGTTGATAAGAATCCGCACTAACTCTTGAATATTTGTTTGTCAAGGAATGTGTCTTGACAAGAGAATCTTATATGTCAAGAGGTCAGTGGGAGTCTTAAAGATCTTGAAAGGTTTCAAGAACTAATCAAGAATAAACTTATTGTTAATCACTAGTACACGACTTGAGGTTTGTAACCTATCGTATTGACATATTCTTGTTTCTGTGCCATTCCACCTAAGTTAGATATGCATGTTTGACTGCATAAGGCAAAGCACCTTGATCATGAAAGTATATTGATTTGTATGGGTGAGCTGTTTAACAACCTGGAAGCAATGGTAGGCCCTGTACTACTGAGTAGCAAGAAATTAAGATTAAACAAGTTCGGTCTATAAGAGTTTGGATTTGTCACAAAAATTGTCTTATGAGTATGGTTATGACAAATTCACATGGATAGGAACACATACTCCATAAAATCCAAGTGATAAGGTTTCTTTCCATTTCTTGAAAATGATTGTGAGGAAACGCTTTCACTAGGAAGATTTTAAGGAGATAGCAATTGTGTAAATTACATTCTCAAATTCGATTATGATTACGGCATCCCTCTTCATAGTTCGAATTGTGAGATTTGGAAATTAGTTTAAACGTTTAGGACTTATTGTTATAAGTTCTGAAATAGTTTAGACACACATATGGGCTTTTTAAGGAAAGGTGTATGAGTTTGAGAAGCTTATATAAAGACTTATAGAAGCATCTCGTATCAGAAATATGAACTTTGGTAATGAAAGTCAATAAGTACTGATTTCTAGAAGCCCAACTGATTTCTGAATACATGTCAAAGCTAGTGGGAGCATAAGTGTTATGCTAGTAAGGATATAATCATCATGTTAGTGAGAGTATGATTATTATGTTACGTGTTGCGAGTTAGAAATATTAATTATAGAAAACAAAAGTTTCAATTCGCAAAGTTGCAGAGGTTGAAAAGTTGTTTTGCTATAATTAAGGGAGAGAAATTTATACTTCATTTAAAATCTAAAAGCTTAGATTGAGAAATTTTAATCAAATTAGTCGAAGGACATATGTGAATGTTATGTTGAAAAGATTTAACATAAGGGAATTCTATATATGGAAATATTATAGCAAGAGACTGGTAAAGTATCATGTCTTTATGTAAAACATTATGTATCGTATCCCATACGCTTCGGGTATAGGATCGGTTGCATATGATGTAATATTCGAGCATTCTGTCCATTCCAAATGCCTAGGGCATTAAGAGGGAAAAGGACCAGAACCGGATACGACTAAAGTAAGTTAAACAACTGTCAAAGACAATCTAAGGTTCGCTAAGGATTTGTCGCTTGTGGGCAGTTGGAAGTATAGTAATGAATGTACCATATCGACATTATTATTATAGATAGGATTCTATTAAGAATAAGTTGTCATATAGAAAATATGAAAATGTTTCCATAATGGGAGTTGGATATTAAGAATCTATGTCTAGGTTAGAAACTTTTATGCAAGAAGGATGTTAAAAGGAATGTACTTTGAATGTGAGACTTCATATCTGTGGAGTTGTCTTGTAACAATCTCCAATAGAGCACTTTGTAATTTCATTAGCAAAGTCTTGGTGACTTTGACACTATGACATTACAAAAAGGAACATTGCATAAATGTTAGAATCTTACATATTCTAATGGTGGCAAAAAAAAATTATTCTTACACTTATAATACGGATTAGGAATTGTGAAATGAGCATCATTGGAAATGTGTACAATTGATCTATTTCACAAAGTAAGGACCATAGATAAACATAGTTTGCATACTTGGAGCATGGGATAACTAATGTAATAATTCAAGTATTAAGTTGATTATCCGAAATATTATACAATGAATAATGTGTAATCAATATGGTGATTAAATAATAAGTGTTTTATTTATACTTAAAAGCTTTGAGACCATATTAGATTCGATTATTCTTGTGTTTCACTTCGCATGTTTTGACTTCCCGAATAACTAGGTTATTCAAACAACCACAGTCAATCATACTTTGGAAGTAGGTAATGAGGTAAGACTGTCATGAATCTGTCGGTAGATTGTCTAAGCGTTTAGACATAGCAAAAGTCTGCTGCAGTGTTCATGAGTGCTCCTGAAATAAGATTTGAGTATGGGATTAAACCCATGCTCACGTGAATCACTTCATGGATTTTATAACGAGTGATTGTGAGACGATAATATCTTATATTCTTGAAACGTAGAGATATGAGTTTGTTGTTTGCAAGTCGGTTGCACATTGATAATACGCAAACACATCAGTAACTTGATGTTATAAAATGTATTGTTGTGTGTGATTTGTTGAGTAAATAGTGCAAACATATGTGTCGACGTTTATCCGTTCCTTTTACTCAAAGTGGGCTAAAAGTGATATTTGTGGGCCCCTCGATGATTTAGTGATGACACCTAAGCGCTTGGCTAAGCCTGGACTAAGTTGATGTGTTCAATTGTAGTCTTTAGTCAGTCGTCATAAATCGGAAATCGAGAAACAACACATAGACAGAGAGAATGATTTTAATCCATGTCTCATGTCTATACGATATCTTGAGAATGGAGGAATATATGATCCCTTATCTAAAGGATGCGTTGATGATAAGATCGGAGTTTGACAACGGCTTTTGAAAGCTACGATTGTTAATCAGATTCTGAAGTCGTACACAATAATAGTTATTAGACTTATCCAAGTGGGAGACTATTGGATTAGGTGTCTAATCCCATAACTATTTTTGGTATGTACTTGATTTGATTATGAGCATGGTCCTTTTGGGTTGCCTTCACTCGTGCAACTTGATAGGATGACAAGAGGAGAGAGAGTAGAATTTATTATATGAATATAAATTCGTACTCAAAATGGTTTTATTAATATATTACAAGATTAATATATTACTTGGAAATTATATTATTTAATTAGTATTGATTAGAAATTAATTTGGTGATCAAAAGAGACTAATTAAATTATTGAGGACTGATATTGCAGTTATCTGATAATTGTAATTTGGGTTGTGGACTCCTTATAGAAGGGATGGACGAATTATATGGGAAGCCCATAAGGAATTCGTCCAAGGGGCCTTCTAGAATGGTTCCTTGTATTGCTTAAGGCCTAAGCAGTTATATTAGGCCTTAAGAAGCCCTAGAGTGGTCAAAATCCTCCTCTCTCCTACCTCATCCTTTGCATTGAGTGTTTGTGATTCCATTAGAGGTGCAACACTCGGGACATTCTTTTTATGCGCGCATTCGGTTTAACGAACACTACGGTCCATACTGCTAAGTCGAAATCCTAGAGTGGTCAAAATCCTCCTCTCTCGTTTAAGTTGTTTCGGCTAAAAATCACTTGATCTAAAATTCGAGTTTCGGGCTGCATACTGCTAAGTCGAAACTTAGACAAATCATAACTTCCTCATACGAAGTCAGATTTGGACATTCTTTTTATGCACACTTTCGGTTTAACGAACACTACGACTTTCGTTTAAATCACTATTGCCAAAAAGCACTTTATCATAAATTCACTTTTTACGTCATACAGAGTCGTGTCGGTTCTGTCGCGAAACTTCGACAAGTCATAACTTCTTCGTTATAACTCGGATTTCAGTATTCTTTATATCTCCGGAATCCTTGTTTCAACCACTACAACTTTCTTCATAGATATTGGCTTTATCTAATATTTATTTTCAACGCTTAATTTATCCTTAATCATAATAATTAAGTTTAAAGCACATAATTCATTCTTATTACTTCAAAACGAGTTCCAATGGTTGACATAGACTATTATATCATCATTAATGCTTAGCCCCGAAACACGGGCGTTACAATTCTCTCATCCTTAGAATGATTCCGTCTCTGGAGTAATACATCAGCAAACAAATACGGATAGCGAATCATCAGGTCACTCTCCGTTTCCCAGGAGATATTTGGCCCATTCGAATGTTTCCATCGCACAAGCACTAAATCGACCATCTTGCGTCGCAACTTCTTAGTCTTACGGTCAACGATTGCCTCCGGATCTTCAATTAACATCTTGTTTTCATCCAACCTTAATTCAGAAATTGGAATTATGTCGGGGACTTCTCCCGTGAACTTCCTCAAATAACACACATGGAAAGTGTTATGAATACCATCTAGTTTTTCTGGTATTCCTAGCTTGTAAGCTTCGTTCCCAATCCTCTGAAGAACTTTAAACGGTCTAATAAACCTTGGACTTAATTTTCCCCGAACCACCTAACATACTCATCTTAGTCGGACTTGATTTGATATGACCTCTAGGGTCGGAATATCAATCATCTTCTTAGTCATTACCGAAACATTGGTAACGACATACTTGAACAAAAACGAAATCAATTACTAGCTTCTTGGTAACCTTGTGACTTTCCCTGATCCAAGTGTGAGTCCTGTGCTTCCAGTAGTATAGGCCTCTACTACTATTCACACCTACTCATACTCGTCCCAAGTATTGTCTCGCAGTTCTCCAAGTCACCATAAAAGAATTTCACATAGTCATTCAATACATCAGATAACAAAACCGGGGTTTATATTATTTCTTGAAACGATTACACAGAGGTTCAAGTTTACCCTATATTATGCCTCTAATAGGCTACACCACATGTTACTATTCACATTCCACCTTTATAACTTGATCTTCGGGTATGAAGTCCTCATCCTTGATTCCTCGTGTTGCTATCTGCTTCGTCGAGGATCATGTGGAATGCTCTTGGCTT
The DNA here is from genome assembly GCF_052849685.1 of Lactuca virosa. Taxonomy (NCBI): domain Eukaryota; kingdom Viridiplantae; phylum Streptophyta; class Magnoliopsida; order Asterales; family Asteraceae; genus Lactuca; species Lactuca virosa. The sequence goes on along the minus strand of NC_136433.1, from coordinate 83,374,588 downwards.
TGGTGGTGCATTTGGCTTTGTAGCTCCTTCCTTCTTTGGGCAGTCCTGCTTGTAGTGCCCTTCTTCATTACATATGTAACACACCCTTTTGTTAAATGTACACTCATTGGCGTAATGCCCATACTTCCCACACTTGAAACATGTAACCTCCTCGCCACATTTCCCAACATGTTTCTTTTTACACACTTTTCACACCATCTTGTTTCACTTCCTCCTTCTCCTCCTCCTCCAGACTTCAAGAATTTTCTCTTCTCATTGGACCTCGGAGATCCATCGAACTTTCTTTTCTCACCAACCTCCGCCCTCTCCAGACCCTTCTCCCTTATCTGGGTCTCAACATTCTTAGCAGCCCAGATGGCGGCTTTCAGAGTGGTTGCTTGCTTGACTATTGGACCAAAGTCCGCTGGTAATCCGTGGGCAAACTTGTTGACCTTGGAGAGTTCAGTTGGAACTAAATATGGAACAAGCTTCATCTTTTCCGTAAAACTAGTAGCGTACTTAGTGACGCTCAAACTTCCCTTCTTCAGATTCTGAAACTCATTATTGATTTCCAGAAGATCCTGCTCAGAGCATTATTGCATTTTCAGTTGTACCACAAAATCTTCCCAAGACATCTTGCTAGCTTCTCCCTTGGGCATCGAATCAGCTAGTAACTTCCACCAGCTCAATACACCAAATTTTAACAGAGGAATCGCGAGTGCGGTCTTCTGTCTGTTGCTGCATTCACAACTTTCAAACATTGTCTCCATTTCGGAGATCCATTCCATAACTTGCACCGGTGTCGGGCTCCCAGATAGACACGATGGTTTGGATGCCATGAAATCCTTGTACTGGCATCCACGTCTATCATTTCCACCATCCTGGTTGTTTTGTCTAACTATCGGTGGGTTGGCTTGACCAACAGTCCTACTGAAGTTCCCTCCTTCTGACTGCCCTTCATTCAATTTGGGCTGTTCAACAGGCATCGTAATTTCTTCCCTATTTTGTTGTAGTAATCACCTTGTCTCCTCCATTTGGCGATCCAACATCATCTGCATCATTGTTTGTACCCCAGCCATTGTCATTGGTTCATGTGCAGCTGGTACAACAGGTACTTGCTCAAGCACTTGGGGTTGAGGTTGTTGATTCCTATTTCTGTTTGCATTTCCAACTCCACTTCAAGTTCTTTCCATTTTGATCTATACACCAAATTAGGCGAATTTAGATCTTCATTTAAATTCTCCTTATCACTCCGAAACGTTTACATGCAATATCTAATATTGTAATTGTATGCTTAGAATCCTAAACACATAAGGTTTCCAGATCTGGTCGGCAACAGACCATAGATCTGAACAAATAATATCATATATGGCAAACATATAGCATTTAGCACATAAAAGTATTTTAGGCATTTTCCTAAAATATTCTAGTGCTCGTGTCTATAATATGATAGACACTCATCTCACAATCATCACTTAGCATTCTAAGTTTAAGTCTAGAAATCCTATAAATTCCTAGTTCGCTTAAACTAATGCTCTGATACCCACTGGGACATCCCCAATTTTCACGGCCAGAAAAGACTGATTTCGTTTATGCTTTATTTTAAAAATCGGAGTATCTTTTAAAAGAAAACAGTGCGGAATTTGTTCCCAGAAAAACATGATAAATATGTTATCAAATCATTTCAGAAGAAATGTATTTTATTCATTTAAACCATTGGGATGTCATCGTCAATACAAAAACATAAGCATAAACAAAACTTACATTCATTTAGACTAGTGATCTACATCTCTTTTAATCTCTCAGTGTAAAGCAGCTTCGTATCGACGCCTGTGATACAAATAAACTGAGTGGGTCAGGCTTGGGAACCTGGTGAGCATATAGGGTTTTCAACCCACAAATAATAACTTTATTAATTTGATCAACCACAATAAAATTATTTATTATGTTTAAACATCAAACAATCAACCCAATCTCCCACCCTCATTATCTTCTTTACTCTTAAGGATTCACCCTAAGAAATAAGCTATTCCTCGTTCATTCATTCCTAAGGATTAACCTAAGGAATAGGCATGAAGTCCATATGTGCCTATGACGCAACTGCCAATGTTATTTATTAGGCGCAGCTGCCAATAACATCATTTATTCTCTAATTGGCACAGCTGCCAATGTTATTTATTAGGCGCAGCTGCCAATAACATCTATATCATCTTTCATCCCTCATTCTTTATCTACCCACGTTTTACCCAACATATTTGTAGATATAAAATACATATACAGTTTAGAATCTGTATAAAACATTCATTCATCATCCATCTTAAATAAACAAACAACATATATACACACATAACACGTATTTTATATAAAATACTCCTTATCTATGTGTAAGATGAAAGTGACTATACACCCACCTGATAAGGCGACGATTGGACAATACCTCGTCTCTTAAAACAATCATTTCTGATAAAACCGGCATGTTTTCACAAAAACCGAGCTTTACGCGGGCAGAGTTTCGGCTCGAAAACTCTTTTTCTTGAGATCTTCGGGGCGTCGGGACTTGCTTCGGGTGTCGGGGATGACATCGGGACTTCGGGGGTATTTCTTGCAAAGTAGAAGAGAGTTTAGGGGTGAAAGAGAGTGAAAAATGAGAAATTGTCCCCCAAATACGGCAGCCTTTGCATCTTATTTATAGTGGCTGAAGCTTGGATTACGCTGGGCGTAATCTTCAAGTTCGTTGGGCGTACTGCTCAATTGGTCACTACGAGGGGCGTACAGCCTAGTACGTTGGGTGTACCCTGATGCGTGGCATCAGACGTGTAAACTTTTATTGATACGTGTTGTGTGCGGAGAGGGGTTGGCGTGGCTCATTTTAGACCACGTACATGAGTACGCTAGGCGTACTTACTTACGCTGGGCGTACTCCTAATTTCCAAACATCAAATATCCATAAATTTTACATACGAGCTTTGTTTCTGACGTTCTTTATATCCACGCGTAGTTGAGACTATGATCTATAACTTTCGTTTAGACTCCGTCGGCTAATTTTGACTTTATTTATAAAGTTATATTTTTAATAGGTCAGGACAGGAAAAGTCCGTTAAAAATACATAACTTCTTCATCTGACATTCGATTCCGTCTGTCTTTTTACCATTGAAATACTATCAACGAAATCTTCAATTCTCGTTTAGGTTGTTTCGGCTAAAAATCACTCGATCTAAAATTCGAGTTTCGGGCTGCATACTACTAAGTCGAAACTTAGAAAAATAATAACTTCCTCATACGAAGTCAGATTTGGACATTCTTTTTATGCACGCTTTTGGTTTAACGAACACTACGACTTTTGTTTAGATCGCTATTGCCAAAAAGCACTTTATCGTAAATTCACTTTTTACGTCATACAGAGTTGTGCCGGTTCTGTCGCGAAACTTCGACAAGTCATAACTTCTTCGTTATAACTCGGATTTCGGTATTCTTTATATCTACGGAATCCTTGTTTCAACCACTACAACTTTCTTCATAGATATCGACTTTATCTAATATTTATTTTCGACGCTTAATTTTATCCTTAATCATAATAATAAGTTTAAAGCACATAATTCATTCTTATTACTTCAAAACGAGTTCCAATGGTTGACCTAGACTATTATATCATCATTAATGTTTAGCCCCGAAATACGGGCGTTACAGTGAGTTAGTTGAATTTTAGGTCTTGAAGAACTTGCTCGAGTTAATTCCTGCTAAGTCGTAGGACTCAAGAAAGAAGCAATTGCTATGATCATCTCAGGGATTTCAGTAGGAGGTTGAATGAATGGAAGATGAATTGGGATGTCCTGTCTATGACAGAGGCTATGTTCTTTAATCTTTCCGTGATTCGAAGGAAGATAGCACGAGCATGTGATCTTCAGAGTTCGAATTGAGGCCCTGCAAGGGGCTAGGTGATTGCAGTTTTTGGCGACAGTGTGGTGGTGTCAGGATGCACAAGAAGAACCTTGTCGTATGCCTGCTTGAGATGATATCAAGGGTCTGCTTTCTTTTGATATAGGCAGGTCAGGTGCAAGCTGATGATTTCAGGCGAGGAGTGTGTAATCCATTTGTTTCTAGATAAGAAGCTGGTGTTTTGCTTGTGCATTTACAGGTAATTCTTGATGTTAGATGCAGCCATGATTGGGGAGTTCCCGAGGTCTCCATCTGAGATTCAGAATATGTTGAGTTTGCTTAGTATCTATCTTGACGATTATCTTGCATTAAGATATATCCCAAGGATCAGGGATGCTATGTATCTGGGTGATCCGATTAGGATTTTAGGTTGTTTGCAAGGTTAGTTGGTAGTAGTTCGAACCTAAGTGGGGGAGAACTGGATGTTCTCTTTAGAGGATCAGCGACCTCTTCGAGTTTTGGTTTCAGAAGAATGGTTTTATATGGAATTATGGTTCGAGTATGTGAAACTTTGGTTCAGGATTTAGGCAAGATAGGAGTACAGAGCAAGTTGTCATCAGATGTATATGGACAAGAATCAAAGAATCGTCTTCCCAGCAAGAAGCTATTGGACAAGGGGATCGTTGTAGCCAGTAGCTCGTTTCGGAAGCATCAAGGAATAGATTAAGAGGAATTTGGGTCACTGAGGTTGAGTATCGATTGTTGAGAGATTTGTCAGCTTATTTTATAGTTTGATATCTATAGACTAGGATGTGCAATTGCTGATCGGTCGATTAGTTTCAGAGTTTGGTATATTTAGTTCCACATAGGTTTATTCAGTAGTATATCAGGTCATGGGATTCATTTTTATGCATCACCGATCATTGGTCATTTCGTTCATCATCTATAAGGCGGAGGTTCTTTGAAAGTTTCAAGGTGTGTCGGTTGAAGTTCAATGAATGCGTCAACCTATCGTCAAGTTCCATATTTTTATGTTTTCTTTGGTCTATGGGTATGTTTACCCTCAATTGTGGTATGGAATTTTGGTTCATAACAGGCTCAAGTTTGGTATTTGTCCTTGGTTATTGGTAGTTCGGATGTTGAGGCAGCGTTGTTCAGTTTTCCAGGTATGACTTTGATCTGCGAAGGATCTAATTTTGGCATGTTTTGTCGGTAGGATTTGTAGTGGGGTTGATCCGACTAAAGTTTTGTCATCATTTGTAGATCACCTTGGAAGTCTTCTCGAGCTAGTTATGTATTAGTGGAATCTGTTTAATTTCAATCAAGGTGTAGGATCCGGTTCGTTCATTCATAAGGATGTTTCTAATAACGGTTGAGGATCATCATTTCATTAGATCTACTGACACTTCACCCTTTGGGTAAGGTTGTGAGGAAGAAGGAATGAGGAGGTGTATATGGATTAAGTAAGATAGCATGAGAACACCTGGTCTGAATTCATTGGTACGGTTCTTAATTGGTTCGTAGCCCTTGAGTTGGAGCAAGAGTACAACCACCTATCTCATTTGTTAGTTGGGTGCGACCATTTTTCGTCTGATTTTGTGTTGGTACCAGCCTATGTTGTGTAAGGAATTGTACGTGATAAAAGGGTATGGCATGGGTTGTGTTTGTTTAACATCGAAAGGAATGTTGAATGGGTTTTCTGCAAGACAGTGGGTTAATGGTTTAGTATCTTTAGACCCGGTAGTCATTTGGTTGAGACTCTTAGGTCCCGGATCGTTAGTCTTATTGGCATGGTTGGATGACAGTGCATTGTTCTTGGGAATTGGGAGACTCGGTGACCAGCTGGTTTGGATTATGTGGTTAGGAAAAGTTATTTAGAATGGTATATTATTTGTGTACCGGAAGTCGCTTAATGAATGGTTGCTATGGTGGACCCCATCTTCTCGTGGGCTATCTATTAGGATTTTGGTTTCCAGTATGATGAGTTGGTTCTAAAATCTGGAGTGTTTTGTCAAGTGTAGGTACACCTGAGCTGATGAGGGATTTCGATGCAATGTGCGAATTCTTGGATTGACCATCCTTATGCCTATGGGGGCAGCAGGTTGGTGATGACTTGTCAGGAAGTCAAGAGCATACAACTGAGTGATATCGGTTAGTAGATCGGGGGTAAGCCCAAGTAATATTGTCGATTAGTAGATTGGGGGTAAACCCGAGTGCTATTTTCGATTAGTGGATTAGGGTTAAGCTTGAGTGTTGTCAGTAGATAACTAAGCAGGGTTGTCAAAGCCGAGTAGGAGCATGACATAGTTTTTTTGTGAGCAGTTGATTCTCGTTGTGATGGTGCACTTATGTGCAGGATTACAAGACGACGATTGGCCGAGGAGGTTTAGAGCCGATCAAATCTGCGGGTTTTCGGTTAGGGGTTCCATAGTGAAGCGGAAGTGAGTGCTAATTTCAACGACGAAATCTAATTTAAGCGGGGGAGAACTGTAACATCTTTTTTCCTGCTATTATTGAGTCGTGGACCGGAATTCAATTGTGTAAGTTTTTGGGCCTTAAGGAGACAAATTTTAGTCCTTGTAGAAGGAGGGAAGGATAGTTAAGATATTTTACCCTTGAATTGTGTTTTGGGCCGAAGGGTATAAAGGGAAAAGTCATAGGTTGGTTTCTTGCATGAAATATGGATTTTTTTTCACGAATTTTTTTGTCCAAAATATTTAGAAAATATTGTAGAGCTCTTCAACACCTTTCCATTGATATAAAGAATGTCGAAAACGGAGTTGGAACTAAGAAGTTACGACCGTTTGAAGTTAGTACGATTTTTGGGTTAGCCGCGTACGTTGGTCGTACTAGGGCATCGCTAGTACGTTAGGCATATGTGATCAATGCTCAAACCCTATTTTCGTGTTTTGAGCCCTATTTAAGCTCCTTAACTTCCCCAAACCCATTCCATTCTCAGCCTCCACCTCTCCAACACCCTCTATTGAAACCCTAACCCTATTTTGAGCCTTGTGAGTAAAAAAAGGTGTTTTTAAGTGCTTTGGAGTGTTCTTGGTGCATCATGGAGAAGAAGAAACTCATTGAAGAAGCATTGGTTGCTTTGGAGATTGTAGATCCAGACCTTTTTCACCTTGATCTCTCTTCTGGATGTAGAATGCTTGAATCTTGATGATGAAATTGTTAGATCTAGCTAGTTTTGGGTGTTATGAGCTTTTGGTCACTTTAAGTGCATGAAGTTTATATCTTGAAAGTTTGTGACCTTGTTGTGGATAAAGTTGGTAACTTTATCCATCTAAACATCATATTGATTTAGATATGAAGGTTGGAGACTTGGACTTAACGGATTAAGTTGAAAAGGATGCACTTTTGGTCCCTTTGATACTTAATGACTAGATCTTGTTTGTTGGGACCATTCTAATAGATAAAGTTGGAAACTTTATACATTATGGAGCTATTAGGAACCATAAAATATGATCTTGGTCCTTTCATCTCTTCCATGCAAGAGTTGTGATGTCTTAATGGATTAATAAGTTATGGTTTTAGCTTTTGGACTTTCTCTAGCCAGGGAAAGTCATAAAGGTGGAAACTTTATGACTTAAGACAATGTTTTGAGGCAAGATCTGAGTTTGGTGAAAAGACCTTAAGGGATTAAGTGCTTACTAAAGGAGTGGGATCATGCTATGTACGTTGGGCGTAATCAACTGCCTTAGACTTTGACTTTTGTTGACTTCCGTTGACCGTTAACTTTTTAACCAATTTTGACCTCTGGTCAAACTTGAGGATTTTGGGCTATTGATTAAGATGTTATTTGGTTCTGGTGTTAGTGGATTCGCGGGAGCAAGCAGTGTAGAAGGGAGTATATCGTAATCTTTCGAGGTTCTTTGATTCAGGTGAGTTTTCCTCACTATACTCATGGGTCAAAGGCACTAATGTCGGCCCACTAGGTTATGTATCCTGGTATATAGGATGTTGCTTATTGTAGTAAGTTTTTAGATATTAATCTTGGTATTTAGGATGTTGCTATGCGGTAGAGATCTGTAGATCTACTTGTTTATCTATTTACTGGCTATATGTTTATCTGTTGCATATGTTGACATAGTGTGGTTGGATTGAGACTATATTGTTTTGTGCTGCCAGTCAAAAACCTAGTATGGTAAGGTTGAGGCCACATGCCAACAAACCTGGATTGTTGGTTGAGGCCACGTGCCAATAAACCCGATATGGTTGGGTTGAGACTGGAGGTCAACAAACCCGGTATGGTAATGTTGAGGCCATGTGCCAACAAAACTGGATTGTTGGGCTGAGGCCACGTGCCAACTAACCCTGGATGGTTGGGTTGAGGTCAAGGACCAACAAACCATGTATGCATGCTTGTTGTATATGTTATCTTTTTGTGTGGTGGTACCTTGGGGGAACTCACCAAGCTTCGTGCTTATAGTTGTTTGTTATGGTTTCATGTACTTCAGATGATCGAGAAAAGCAAAGGCGTGACCGTGTACATCCTTAGGATTTTATGTTATTGGATTTTGGGATACCCTGATTTACGAACTATACTTTTGAAACAATGTTTTTGTAAATAGTTATTGACTTGGGGTTGTTTCGGAAAAATGAAAATTTTACTCTGATTTTTGGGATGTTACATTGTTATCCCGGGGTGCATTTTTGCAAAAGAGCTTCATAGCCTCGTCACTGTTTAACAAGCTAATATTGTGCATCACATTTACTTTATGTGCAACTAATAAATGCTTATGACGAGTTGTTATTATTATTAGACTTCCTTCACTGAACCAATCATGTGATCTAGCCAACATTTTTAGTTGGTCAAGGTGATCAACGTCATCTTGAACAATCAAGACCTTTCTATGGCACAACTTTTCCTTAATCATGCATCTTCCTCCTCCAACATTGTTTAGTCCTATTTTTGAAAAAAAATCGCTCCTTCCAACTTTTCGAAACCATACCTGCTTGATTCCTCTCGAATATTTTCAACAAAGCAGCAACCATCAAACTTCCTATAGATTTCATCATATATGGAAGAAGCAAGAGTAGTCTTACTACCACCACCAACCCCCATATTCCAACCATGTGCACATCACCTGACTCAACTTGTAACTCCAATCTTAAATCTTGCAAGCAAGCTCCCATTCCAATCAGGTTTTCATTTTCACTTGAAGTTACTCGATGTAACTTTTGTGAAATTTCGACAACAATTTGTTTGATGCCTTTTGATTCATGCCTACACATTGGATTTAGAAGGATATATAATTAACATATACACTTTGACAAAAGATGCGCTTGCTTCTTCTTCGATGAAATAAAGAAAAGGAATCCTAATTACCCGTTATCTTTCTCATCCAAATATAACTTGTAAAGTCAAATATCACATAGAAGTAATATATAACAATTTTCTTAGGAAATAGGAAATAGTTTCAAATAGAAAAAAGTAAAGCAAGATGGATTTGTCACCAAAGTTGAAGTGAGTTGTCAAGACTCAGTTAGAGCTAAAACTCAATCAGTTACATCATAACTTAATTTGAGCTTATCAATAATCCTAATACTTGGGATATCTTTTAACTTGTCCACTATGATAAGAAACCACATCTACTCAAAGCATGTCATAATCTCCTCCATGTTTATATTTGGCTCTTTTATCAGGTGATTAAGTTAAAACCTCTTTGTCTATCAAGGTCATCAACTTCATTAAGAATAATTAACACATTTGTTTCAAAAAACTTATAAGGTACAACCGTACAAGTATAAACACGTTGTAGAGCACACATATATATGTCTTAAACAAAAAAGGTGAAAAAAAGAAGAAAATTACCCATTGGAAATGTGCTTGGGTTCCCATCCAGAAATATTACGTGCATCAACAAATACTTTTCTCCAAGATTCAACCTTGATTTCGTTCTCCAACTTATATTTAGCGAATGCTTCTCCATACTTCTGTTTTTGTTTTCGTATTTCAAAGGGGCCCACGTCATAAAATATAGGAATAACGATCTTGCCTCTCGTATCCATGCATTTCATATTATATGCAAGTTCATCAAGACACCAGGACGAATCACCATAGTTTTTTGAAAATACGATGACAAGTATTTGTAATTCTTGGTTAGCCTTCATAAGGGATGGGTGGATTGATTCTCCTCAGGGAAGTGTTTCGTTGTCTTTGAATGTGTAGATACCTTCTTGTTCAAGAGCAGAGTAGAGATGACCCATAAAAGTTTTGCGAGTATCTTCTCCTCTAAAGTTAAGAAAAACATGGTACTCCATGACTGAGAAGAAAGGGTCGGAGCCGGTGAAGAAGATGATGATAATGTCATCGATGTGTTAATTGCTTGAGATAAAATGTAAGTGGTTTGAGCACCTCAATGAAAGGAACCTCATATAGAGAGATGTCAGTTTCCAATAAAAGCCGTTATCATGTTGGAAAATCTCATAAGAACTCATAATTGAACAGATTACCGTGTAGAAAATCTCATAACAAGTCCTTACACTTTTCTTTTTCATTTTTTTGCCCATCAAAAACTCCTTTGAATGTATAATACAAGCTACAATTTTAAAATAATGTGAGTTAGTTTTTCCACAATCACATTATACAAACTAAAGTTTTACTCTATATTCTACATTGATATTTTTCTTAAAATATGTAGAGGAAATTTCCCAGCAATACCAAACTTTAGCAAACTCCATTTCTCAACTCTTTACTTTGCAAGCTCATAATTCAATTGCCATATGATTTGTTCCACAACTTGAATCTTTTCTCTCAATTCTCCAGATGGGTTAACTACAGAGTGAAAATGATGAAAAAGTAATTTTGTTTTCTATCATGTTATGATGGGAATGGAACCTCGAAGTAATGGAACAAACGAGGTAATAGAATCGCTCATTACATTTCATAGTCATGTTAGGTTGGTTGAAAGAATGGAATGTGTTATTCAAACACGTTTTTTTCTTATGCATTAGATTAAAAACTAAATTAAATTAAAGCGATCTAAATAATGTTATTGTATTTACTCAAATAAAGATATATCCTTAAATAAAATACATATAAACATATTTCATTTCTTTTAACTTATGTTCTATGTGTATTTCAAATAGTAAAAAAAATATCACTTACAATATTGCTTACAAACTCAAAACTAGCATATAACCATAAAATTTAATTATAAAAAATATAAATCAAAAATAGTTTAATTTACGTATTAGTATTTAATAAGAAATAATGGTATTATTGAATATTATATGAATAAAAAAATATAAAATTAAAATATATCATTCCTTTCCCTAAAAGAATGAAAAAAAATAATAAAAAAGGAACACCCGTACCCCCATGTAATGAAAATCATGCGAGAAGGAATTGCATTCCATGAAATAATATGCTCCATTCGTTCCTTTGTACCAAACAGAAATGATTTTTTCATTGTTTTGTAATGCTCTATCCCATTTACGTTGTACATTATCACACCAAATTATTTCATAAGTTATGCTATTTGTCAAATAAGTTATGCCACAAACTTTTAGCATTTACTCCAAATACATAAAGGCTTTTGACACGAAAGTCCTTAAGGTTGGCAAGTTTTGTTGGTTTTATTTCGGCGATGATTTCTTGTTCGTTTATACCTAAAGTTGGCCAAGTTTTTCATTTTTACCCTTGTTAGCTGTAATAACGGTTTCCCTTTTATCATGAACTCAAATTTGCAAAAAAGAAAAACCTTAAGTTTACAAATCTTTTATGTTTTTACCTTAAGTATGATTTTATATATTATGCGTATTCATGTAGAAAAAAAACGTAATTATACACGAGAAAAGGTTTTACTAAACATCGTATAAATATGTTTTTTTTTGTGTTGAGATTATTTTTAACTATTATTTAGTTCCTTATCTCTTTCGTTTTCTTGCTCCTTAAGGACTTAAGTGTCTATCTTTTAGAGCCCTTATCGTATTTGGTTATATTCATATAAATATCGATGATGTAATCTCGTTTTGATCAATAAGAAATACAAAAACTTTTCTTAGCCTATATTTGTTATGGTATCAGAGCGAAAAAAGGAATCAATCCTAGTGCTCGTCTACAATGGCCGGCGATAAGCCACAATCGTCCAAAGGAGAAAAGTTCGTTCTCGATATAACTTCGCCCTACTTGATCATTGTGAGTTCTGATCACCCCTGGACAAAACTTTGTAAGAGAAAACCTTCTATGCGATGGGTATTATGGAGACTGGGAAAACGAGATGACCAACACCCTATTTGTTAGGGTACAAAGTTCTCCATGGATGTGATGTAAGCTTCCCTCTTAGGAATATGTATTGGGTTGAGCTTTCCTATAAATAGAAAGTGAGTAGCTCCTATTTATGTAAGAACCCATATAAGAGATTAGTTTAGTGAGAGAAATATTGCAAGACCCACTTTGTAATACTTTCTAGACTAATGAGAGCTTAAACCGTTTTATTTACTTCTTGTGTTCTGAATATGATTTGATTCACATAATCATTACATTTCTACATTCATCATCATTCATGGGATCTTATTTGTGGTATCAGAGCGGGTTCTTGAAGATTTCACAACTATTTCAAGAAATTGATCCATGATGATATTTTTGATTTGGTGAATCATTAATCAAACTTCATGTTGTAAGTTTTCTTTCTTTGAGAGAGTTTTTGTATCTAGAAATCGAACTAATTCTTTGATTTTGATTCAAATTCGATTTTCCCTCTCTAGAATTTCATTCGAAATCACTTTCTATCTCTAGAAATATCTAAGCTCTTATGATCTTTTTTGTTTTTGGATTTGAAATGGGAGAAGCAATTTGTGAAAGATGATTTGAATTTCTTGGAGACGATCCATATCCATATAGTTTTGAAGGACATATCAATTGCTTTACAACCGGGTATTTTAAAGAAAATTCACTCATTTCTTGTGGAAAAAGAGATGAATGTGGAAATATGGTTGGTTATACTCTTGATCATTATAACCATAAAGTTTTTCTTAATCGTTTGGTTACAAATTATCATGAGAGAAGAAGGAAGAAGAAAGAAGATGAAATCATTAAAGGAATTCGTCTTGATGAATGCAAATATGATGTCAATGTGCTTGCACGTTACCCGGATGTTCATGTTGTTCACGACAAGGGGATTCAATGCGATTTTCATAAAGTTGTGAAAGTTTTTTGTTCAATTGGAGTTCAAACCAATGATTGTTTGTGTTCTTGTGATTCATTTGAAGGAATTGTGTCTTATAGAAAACCTTCAATCCAAGATGTTCAAAAGTATCAAACTCCAAAGGATATGATTCAAAATTGCAAAGTTGAAGTTGTGAAGAATGATGTTGTTTTTGGAATCAAAAATTCTAGATCCAAAAAGTTGAAGAAGAAGAAGAAAAATAAAACCAAGAAAATTTGGTTTTCTAAGCAAAATTCATCAAATGTTGGTTTGATGATGAAATCTGTGAAGAAAATTTGGGTTCCTAAGAAAAAATCATCAAATGTTTCTATGGTATCGAATTTTAAAGCCATAATTGTTGAAGATTCTCAAATTCAACATGAAGATGAAGTTAGATTTTGAAAAATGAGCAGAAGCTTCATGGGTGGTACAATGTGCAATTTGGAAATTTCTTAGTTGCAACTAAAGAAACTAAAAGTTCATATCATTCTCAAGGAATGTTGTTGGATCTTCCAAGTTTGATTCATGTATTTCCAATGGGAAAAGAATTTTAAAGGAAATTTCACAAACTCTCAAATGGATCCCAAAAAGACCGTGTTGATTTCGATACCTCGTTTATTGAAGAAATGATGATGTAATGAAGATGATGATGAAAAATTAGCCCATAATCTCGATCTACTACTATTCATATTCAATTCAAGTCCAATCTTATGGTCTCATTATTGTTCATTATGAGTTGAATATCTGATCCAACTTAATTCATTCAAAAGCCCAATTTAATATAATTGATTCGTTACTATTCATTGGTCCATATTCACATTTCATTTGAGTCAAACGAAAATCAGATCTCGATTTGTTTCAAATCGATTCTTCATTCGTGTTTCATACATGATTATTGTGTTTGTTTCACATCGAATTTACATCTTCTATCTGAGTTCTTACTCATGATGTACATCAATCATCGAGATTATGATTCATGTTTTCACATCTTCTCGTATTTTTGATCGAGATATTTGAATTGTTTGAGATAAAATTCAATATATGCTTTATAACCGATCATTAATTGTGAATCGATTTGGATATTTTGAGGTCCAAATTAGATAGTCTAGATGATTAGGAATGTTTTTTTTAAATAAGTGGGTACAGTGTAGAATCTATTTGGTGGTCATCGGGGTCAAACAAAAAGTCAAAATTGTTGTCCTTGACAATTGGAAACGAAGAAGGCTCGATTTGTTAAGAAAATTGGATGGTTTGATCAATTTTATTCGATATGAATTCTTATGGAATCGATTCGATAGTCACAGATGATTTGATTGTCAAAGATTTAGGAACGAAGGTTAAAATCGGATTTTCGTAGGTGTTTCAGTGAACAAAAGTTCGACGATAAGACCTTATTTGAGAGGGTCAATCTCCACAGAATTTTAAAGAGAGAATAGAGTAGCTTGGGGCAATTTTCTGGATATTTTCATTCAAAGGAACTTAAAAGAATAAATAATGCTAATGGCCATCATGGCTTCCACGAAAACAGGAACTGAAGAACATGATTGAGACTTATTCCAAACTAATCTAGTGGGTCCTATTCTAATGCACGCATAACCTTAAAAATTCACGTGCAAAAAAAATAATGAAAAGTGCATCTTGGCTTCCAAGTATCTGTTAGTCAAGGTAACGGGTGGGTCCGCGTATGTCCCTCTTGGGTCGGTTATAGTTCATACCCGTATCAACACCCCCGTCCTTGACAGTGACCTTGTACTCAAGGTCAACAGTGGTTGTGGATATGTTGAATTCATCTGATCGTTCCCAAGTGGCTTTTGATATGTCTCTATTCTTCCATTTAACAAGAACATGGGGAGTGTTGTTGACAATACGTTGGTCTAACACTGATTCGGGTTCTAACACAGGTAAGTCGTCGATGAAGGATGTTGGCAATGAAAGAGTTGATGGTGCTAAGTTTCTGTAACAAGGGCGAAGCAGGGAGACATGAAAAACTGGGTGGATGTGGGATTCCGGAGGAAGTTCTAGGCGATAGGTGACTTTTCCTATACGTTCCATGATTTTGAATGGCCCAAAAAAACTCTTACAAAGCTTGTGTAACTCTCTTTTTTTGGACTAATGATTGGCGGTAGATGCGTAGACGAAGGTGGACTAGTTCACCAATTTGGAATTCTTTGTCTTTTCTGTGTTTATTGGCTTGATCTGTCATTCATTTTCGAGTACGTTGGAGTGTGTCTTTGAGTTCTGTTAATAGTCTTTGGTGAGCTACAAGAGTTTCGTTAATGGATGCAACCTTGGAAGTGTCGACTGCATAATGGGGAAAAGTTAGGGGGGTCTACCATAGAGTGCTTGAAAGGGAGACATTTCAATGACACTATGATAGCTCGTATTATACCAATATTCAGCGATATAAAGGTATTTGTTCCAATGGATGGGCTCGTCATTGGTGAAGCAATGAAGATACGATTCCAAACATTGGTTCACAACCGCTGTTTGGCCATCTGTTTGGGGATGGTAGGCACTACAATGTTGTAATTTGGTGCCCAATTTGCTAAAAAGTTCCTTCCAAAATTGGCTTACAAAGATTGGGTCTCGATCGGAAAGAAGTGTTTTGGGAATGCCATGCAATCGGTAAATATGGTGAAGGAAGAGTACGGCTAGCGAGGGAGTTGTATAGTGAGCTGGGAGTGGAATGAAATGGGCGAACTTGGAGAGTCGGTCTACAATTACCCAGACAGCCAATTTTTCTTGAGAAGGGGGTAAGTGGGTGATGAAATCCATTGAGATTTCTTCCCATACTTGGTTAGGAATTGGCAGTGCTTGCAAGAGGTCGTACGGTTGTTAGTGGAGTATTTCGTTTGTTGATAGATAAGGCAATATTTGATGAACTGAGTTACTTTTTTATATAAGTGTGGCCAAAAAACAGATGCATTAATGTGACGAATGGTGGCAGTGATGCCGGAGTGGCCACCCAAAGTAGAGGAGTGGAATTCCTGTAGCAATTTCTGTCGTAGTTGTGGTATTCTTGGAATGAGTAAACGATCTCGAAAAAACAGAAGGCCATCCCTGTTATAGTAACCTGGTAAACTGGTTGGTGTTGTTGTGACTCAGTGAACCTAGTTGGGGCCTTCTACGTTGTCTCATGTTTAGATTCGGCTGATCCATCAGGTACCTCAGACTCTTGTGATCTGTGTAAATAGTACAGCGAACCCTATAGAGGTAACGCCACCAAATATTGAGGGCGAACACCACCGCCCCCAACTCTAAATCATGCGTAGGATAATTCGCCTCATGAGGCTTCAGCTGCCTCGAAGTGTAAGCAATCACATGACCACGTTGCATCTGCACTGCACCCAAACTTGTGATTGATGCATCACTATACATCACAAAATCCTCAACACCCTCCAACAGGGTCAGAATTGGCGCCTCACAAAATCTCCGTTTTAGAGTCTCAAAAGCTGCCTGTTGCTCAGGCCCCCAACGAAATGTGGCGGTCTTCTTCGTCAACTAGGTGAGATGAACTGCTATCTTGGAGAAATCCTGAATGAACCTTCGATAGTAGCCCGCCAAACCAAGGAAACTACGAATCTCAGATGGACACTTCAGAACCTCCCACCTCATCAGTGCCTCAACCTTGGCAGGATCGACCAGAATATCGTTCTAGTTGACAAGGTACCCCAAAAACTGCACCTCACACAACCAGAACTCATACTTGGAGAACTTCGCATACAATCTCTCCCTCCACAGAGTCTCCAATACCTCCCTCAGGTGCTCCTCATGTTACTCTTAGGTCTTGGAATAGACCAGGATGTCATCAATAAACACAATCATAGACCAATCCAACATGGGCTTGCATACGCAATTCATGAGATCCATGAATGTAGCTGGAGCATTGGTGAGTGCGAAGGGAATCACCACGAACTCATAATGACCATAACGAGTTCGGAAGGTCGTATTTTGCGTATCTAACCCTCATCTAATGATAACCCGAATGCAAATTAATCTTGGAAAATCAAGATGCACCCTAAAGCTACTCAAATAAATCGTCAATCTTTGGGAGTGGGTAAGGGTTTTTCCCCATCATCTTATTCAGCTCTCGGTAGTTGATGCACATCCGATGCGACCCATCCTTATTTTTCACAAATAAGATCGGCCTTCCCCATGGCGAACTACCCGTCCAAATAAATCCTTTGTCTAACAACTCCTGCAGTTGTGTAGACAACTCCTGCATCTATGGAGGTGCTAACCGATAAGGTGCTTTAGCTACCGGAGCCGCACCAGAAATCAAGTCAATCCAAAACTCCACCTGCCTCACCGGACGCACTC
Organism: Lactuca virosa; assembly: GCF_052849685.1. Classification (NCBI taxonomy): domain Eukaryota; kingdom Viridiplantae; phylum Streptophyta; class Magnoliopsida; order Asterales; family Asteraceae; genus Lactuca; species Lactuca virosa. Next base: position 83,357,251 of record NC_136433.1, on the reverse strand, counting down.
CAGGCAAATCCTCCGGAAACACATTCTGGTACTCCTAAATAATCGATACATTGTCTACCGTCGTCCTACTCTTCTCCTGAGTATCCATCACAAAGGCAACAAACCGAAAACTGTTGGATTAGTGTCTAAGTCCATAACTATAATTGGTAAGACTTGACCCGACTCGGCATGGTCCATTTGGGTTGCATGGCATCGGGACATTTGGATAGACCGTTTGTGAGAAGAGGACATATGTGACATATTAATATATTATAAGTTCTAATATATTAATATAAAATTATGTTATTTAATTAGTATTGATCAAGAATAAATTTGGACTTAATTTATTGATCAAAAGAGACTAATTAAATATATGGGGATTGATCGTGTAAATCATTCATTCTTATATGTGGGCTTATGATCCAAGATACCTTATGTTGGGTTTAACCCATGTGGTGGTCCATGGATACTCCATGGAGGTTAAAACCCATGGAGCATAAGGAATGGGTAAAGTCATGGGTTACATGGTGTAACCCTAATGTGCACACTATATAAGGACCCCTTTAGCTCAAGAAATTGACACAAGTAATACACATATGAGGGCTAGTCAATTTGAGCTTGGAGTGTCTTCTTCTCATGGTTATTCTAAGTGTTCATGATGTTGTGTGAACCATTTGAGGTGTCACACATGGGGCACTAGACTCTCAAGCTTCATGGAGTCAAGCAACAACAACAAGGTATGTATTCTATTTATTTTATTACCCAAGTATATGATATTTGTATGCTAGTATAGGGTAATATCTTGGAAACTTCATATTTGCATGTATAATAGAGAAAACATAGATCCAAGGTATTTAGGGTTGTATGTTCACCATAGGATGTTGTAGTATGCTCAAAACCCAACAGTGGTATCAGAGCCATGAGTTGTTTTCTGTTATATTCATGCAAATGTTTTATTTTCAAAGTTGGAAAAAAAAAGGAAAAAAACATGACGTTTGTCAAATTTTAAGATAATTACTTGTTTTTGTGAAAAACTAATTATTTGTAAAATTTGAATCATTTGCTATATGAGTTGAATTAGGTCAAATTTAGTAAAATATAAAATGATATGATTATTTTATTAGTTTTAAATGTTTGATCTAAATGTTTTAAGGAGTTACAAATTTTGTCATAAAATTTTGGAGCTCAAAAGTTTTTTTAAAGTTGTGATCTTAAATGTTTTGAAACCTCCATAAGTTATGGATATGAAAAGGTTTTAAAAAAAATTGATTCAAAGTTTTTATGGAGTTACAAAATTTTGGTATAATGTTTTAAAGAATTCCATAACTTATTCTTAAGTTATGGAACATGAAAAGTTTCATCATAAAACAAGCATTTAACTCCATAAGTTATGGATTACCAAAAGTTTTATGTTTCCTTGATTTATGAGTTAGTTTAGATTAATAAATTTTTTTTTGTGTTTTAGTTGTTTTCAATCCTAATTAATCTAGAGGTAGTTCATAAAATGTGTTTTTGTAACTTGTCCTCAAGTTACATAAAAGGTCACATTTATGAATCTTAAAACTCATAAAAGTGTCATAGGTTACATAAAAAAAATGAAGAGTCTTTTTCATTAAATAGTATTATGACTCCATAACTTGTCCTCAAGTTATGGATGTTTAAGAGTCACTTCTTTAAAAGTGTTATTAAAGAATAAGAGGTTACATAAAAAATGAAGAGTCTTCATTTTAATGAACCATTAAACTCATAAGTTATGAAATGAAGAGTTTTGAATAGTTTCAAAACTTGCCCTCAAGTTTTGGAATTTGAAAAGTTTTCTCTAATGAATACTTTAATTCCAAGTTAAGCCCTTATAATTTTAAAAAATAAAATTCAACCCTTATACTTTATAATATTATAAGTTAATAATATTTATATATATATGTATAAGAGCAAGTCGTCTTACCATTACTAGGCCTCATTCACGAAGCCGGTCTATAAGGGGGGTATAAGGTTATTGCCTATAAAATGGCAGTTTAATGGGTGTCCACTCTCACCCACCGCTTCCTTGACTGGTGGAGGGTCGTTAGCCGAACGGGTAGGAAAGGACTATAATTCTCCCTTCATTAAAAGTATAATGATAAATATTAAGTAACTAAACACTTATAAATTCCCAATCTTAGTTACTTAGGAAAATGTGAAATGGTGCTAACCCATGAAATTACATTTTGCACCTTGTTAAGTCGTTAGTGGAGCGTGTGTGGTTAACCGGCACACTAACATGGGACTGACAATGTGTGGCAAAGGGTGACTTAAGTTTTATCATAGATTGGTGGAGCGTGTGTGGTTAACCGGCACATCGATTGGGTGATAAAATTAAGGGTACCAAGTCAATTTGCATGGTTATTCACACCTTGTTTGTGATCCTCAGCATCCCAGTCACAAACTTGAGAGGGCACAATCGAGATTCAAACATGCCATTGAAAGTTCAATGTATCTCAAAAGATCTAGGAGTTTCAAATCCAATTAAAACTTAATTATATTTCGTTTTTCATGGTGGAAATTGGTAAATCGTCATTTACCTACCTTCAACTATTTTATAACTTGGATTACGGCATCCCTCTTCCAGTTATAAATAGGTTGTTGGGTCCTAGCCTTAATATTTCATATTGGGTGTTGTATTAAGGAATTTTAATCAACTAAACTTGAATATCTCCCAAAAGATGTCTAGTTCAGACATCTATGATCTTCCCAAATCTCTTGAAATTTCACTTCCTCCACCTCCTCCAATTATTCTCCCTAACCCACAAGTTCAAGGTCACTCAAGCCCTATTGGCAAGGCAAGGTCTAGGTGTGATCACATCTTGGAGATGAAGTCACATATTGACAAGCCGGGAGATTTGGGCGTCAAAGTCTTGAGAAAGTTGGTGGTTTAATCACTTTCTAAGTCACATAGTGAGTTCCTTTGGGACTCCTATGAAACAGACTATGACAAGACCCTTAATGATCTTATCTATTTGCTTGGTACTGCTGAGTCAACAATGATTTGGAAGGCTAGTAAAGCAAATTTGATTAGAAGATCGACTTCCCAAAACTTTATGGACATTGACAATGGTGACACTGGAAATCCATAAAAAGCATTCTCTTCCCAATGGAAAGGGATCGGCCATAGTCAACTCGGTTGACCAAATGGTAAAGAAAAAAGCTAAGTCTGTGATAGTCCCATGTACCATTACCAAAGGGTCCATTTGTTAAAATTGCCAAAGGAAGGGGAACTGTTTGCGAAGCTGCCAAATTTACCTAAGGATGTTAAAGTCAATAAGTTTGACTCTACTTCAGGTAAAGTCCATTGTCTAACTCTGTTAAGCTCCTATTTGGAGATTCTTATTACATAATGTGACTGAGTCACATGGTGATGTTATAAGAATCAAAGAAAAGAGAGAAAGCTTAAAGGAAGTATATACTGCTACTGATCGTGAAGATGGACTTCGATCGTATCAGATTTTGAAGTTGTTACTTAGGAGTTATGACACATTGCTTAGGAATATATAACAACAAGGTTTTCATATGGGTTGTAAGGATAAGTTTTTCCGCAAAGTTTTTAAAATAAAAGGAAATTTTTGATTTTATTTATTTTAAGTATCCTTACAATGGCATTTGTGAAAAAAAATTGTTGTTTATATGATTCCATTGCTAGTAATATAGGAAAATGGTTTTGATTCTTTCATTTGTGGTACTGTCTAAATTTACCAAATAAGGAAAGTTTCTCATCACCCAAGTTTCAATTGGACCGAAACTTGGAATCATGCAAGTTGTATAGTATGATGAATGAGAACTTTCAAGCATTGGAAAATTAAGACTAATTACTTGTTCAGATGGATGTGTGAGTCAGGTAAAAGACTAAGGGACCGAGTACACATTCTTGTGCACTGATCAAGCCCACCACAAATGTAACTTGAGTGACACATCTTAAAGAAGGTTTATTAACACTAGTGAAATGTAAGAGTAAAAGGTTTTCTACTCTTGTACATTTGAATTTGGTAAGTTGTGATGTTTTGGATAAAACAGAGACCAACTTAGGCCAATTGTGTTAAGTGTTTGTCTTGATTAGAATCCACACTATCTCTTGAATATTTGGCAAGAAAGTCTTATAGGTCAAGGAGACAGTGGGAGTCTAAAAGATCCTGAAAGGGTTTCAAGAAGTAATCAAGAATAAAATCTGTATTTCATCACTAGCACACAAGTAGAGGTTTATAACCTATCGTGTTAACATTTCTGTGCCCATTCCAGTTAAGTTGGCTATACATTTGAGTTCTACATGTTCTCAATTGTTTGCATAGCTACTTGGAAGCAATGGCAGGCCCTTGAGATGCCAGGTGGCAAGAAGTTAAGATTGCACATGTTCAATCCATATGAGTTAGGATTTGTCACTAACCTAGTCTTGTGATTATGGTTTGACAAATTCACATGGATAAGAACACATACACCATAAAATCTAAGTGTCATAAGGTTTCTCTCCTATTCATGAAAATGATGGTGAGGAAATTCTTTCACTAAGTAGAATTTAAGTAGATAGCAATTGTGATCTTTGCAGTTCTCAAAGTCGTTAGTGGAGCGTGCATGGTTAACCGGCACACTAACATTGACTTATGAGAAATGGCAAAAGTTCTAAACAATTGAGACTATGATTATGGCATCCCTTTTCATAGTTCTGAAATTGTTTAGACACACATGTGAGCTATCTAAGGAAAGGTGTGTGATATTGATAAGGTTTTATCAAAGCATCTCGTATCAGAAATCTGAACTTTGGTAAGAAAGTCAATAAAGTATTGATTTCTAGAAGTTCAACTGATTTATGAGTACATGTCAAAGCTAGTGGGAGCATAAGTGTTATGCTAATAATCATCTTGTTAGAGGGAGCATGATAATTATGATAAGTATTGCAAGTTAGCAATGTTAATTATAGAAAACAAAAGTTTCAATTCGTGAGGTTGCAGGGGTTGAAAAAGTTGTTTTGTTATAATTAAGGGAGAGAAAATTATACTTCATTTCAATTCTAAAAAGCTTAGATTGAGTTTATAATCATTCTAAAGAGCTTATATTGAGATTTTAATCACCTTTAGTCAAGAATATATATATGAATTTCATGTTGGATTGGTTCAACTTAAGAAAATTCTATATATTGCGTTCTCAAAATTCGATTATGATTACGGCATCCCTTTTCATAATCAAATTTTGAGAATATGGCAAACAAAAATTATTATGGCAAAAGACTGGTCTAGAACCATGTCTTTATGTGAAACATCATGAATCGTGTCCCATTTACTTTGGGTACAAGATCGATTACATGTGCTATAATATTTATCCTTTCTGAATTTTCCAAATGCCTTGGGGCATTAAGGAGAAAAATGTATAGAATTGGATATGACTAAAGTGATTAATCAATTGTCGAGGACAATCTAAGGTTTACCAAAGATTGGTTGCTCAAGGACAGTTGGAAGTATATTGTTGATATTGGAAGGACCATATTGACATAGTCTGAAAAGAGGCAACTCTTGTTCAGAAGTGGTAGTCAAAATGGGAATATATAGTTGTCTTCATAGGTGGAAGCAATCTGTGTAAGGTTAAAGAAACTTAATGCAAGAAGCATGTTCAAAGCAATGTGCTTTGAATTTGAGACATCGTTTCCATGGAATTGCTCTCCATTGGAATACTCTGTAATAATTGTTGCCAAGTCTTTATGGCTTTGTGCAAAATCATTACAAGAGGAACAGTGCATATAAGTTTAAAATCTAAACAGATTTCGATAAATGTTAGGAATTCTTACATTTACGACGAGGATTTGGAAGTGTGAAAAGAGAATCATTGAAATTATGTTCAATCGATCTAGTTCACAAAGTAAGGATCATAGATAAACATAGAGTGCATACTTGGTGTATGGCAAAGCTATTGTTTAGAAAAACATAGTGTACATGCTTGGAGCATGGGACAACTAGTGTTTTTAATTCAGGTATAAAGTTGATAAAACCGAAACAATGAATAATGAGTAATCAGTATGGTGATAAATAAAAGCGGTCTATTTATATTCATAGGGTTTGATACCATATTTGATTCATTTATTCTTGTGTTTCACTTTGCATGTTTTGACTTCCATAATAACTAGGTTATTCTTCCGGAATGACTAAGTTATTCAAACCATCTACAGTCGGTCATATGTTGGAAGTAGATATGAATCAAGACTGTCATGGGTTGGCTTGTAGAGGTCCAAGTTGGTGGACAAAGTTGTGCTACAACACTCATGAGTGCTCATAAGTTCTGAGTACTGGATTCAACCCGCGCTCATTTGAATCACTTCATGGATTTTATCACGAGTGATCATGAGACGATAATATCTTATATTCTTCAAACCTAGAGATATGAGTTGTTACTATGAGTTGGTTGTACATTGATTACACGAAAACGCATTCGGTAACTCGATGTTATAAAACGTGCCTTTGTGTATGATTCAACAAGTAGTAGAACAAGCCATATGAGTCGAAGTTTATCCATTCCTTTTACCTTCGGGATAAAAGCGATATTTGTGGGCCCCTCGATGATTTAGTGATGACACATGTGAGTGCTTGGCCAAGCCAGGACTGATCTGATTTGTTCAATCCGTCAGTCATCATAAATCGGAAATCGGGAAACAACAAATGGACAAAGAGAATGATTGATAATCCATGTCTCAGTCCATATGATATCTAGAATGGAGGAATATATGATCCCTTATCTAATGGACAAGTCGTTGACAAAGGTCAGAGTTCATCGATAAGGTCAGAGTTCGACAACAGCTTTTGAGAGCTACGATTGCCAGTTAGGTTTGAAGTCATACGCAATAATAGTTTTAGACTTATCCAAGTGGGAGACTGTTGGATTAGTGTCTAAGTCCATAACTATAATTGGTAAGACTTGACCCGACTCGGCATGGTCCATTTGGGTTGCATGGCATCGGGACATTTGGATAGACCGTTTGTGAGAAGAGGACATTTGTGACATATTAATATATTATAAGTTCTAATATATTAATATAAAATTATGTTATTTAATTAGTATTGATCAAGAATAAATTTGGACTTAATTTATTGATCAAAAGAGACTAATTAAATATATGAGGATTGATTGTGTAAATCATTCATTCTTATATATGTGGGCTTATGATCCAAGATTCCTTATGTTGGGTTTAACCCATGTGGTGGTCCATGGATACTCCATGGAGGTTAAAACCCATTGAGCATAAGGAATGGGTAAAGTCATGGGTTACATGGTGTTACCCTAATGTGCACACTATATAAGGACCCGTTTAGCTCAAGAAATTGACACAAGTAATACACATATGAGGGCTAGTCAATTTGAGCTTGGAGTGTCTTCTTCTCATGGTTATTCCAAGTGTTCATGATGTTGTGTGAACCATTTGAGGTGTCACACTTGGGGCACTAGGCTCTCAAGCTTCATGGAGTCAAGCAACAACAACAAGGTATGTATTCTATTTATTTTATTACCCAAGTATATGATATTTGTATGCTAGTATAGGGTAATATCTTGGAAACTTCATATTTGCATGTATAATAGAGAAAACATAGATCCAAGGTATTTAGGGTTGTATGTGCACCATAGGATGTTGTAGTATGCTCAAAACCCAACAAAAACAATCCTAATGAAGATAGATTTCGGCTCTAGCTACTGAAAATAGAGCCAAACCACACTGGGCACCCTCTCCCTGAATCACTAACTCTCCCCCACTTGGGCTCCGAACACACACCACCTGACGCTCACAATCAATCATTTCCCCATTGGGGCTCAACCAATCTATCCCCACAATAACCTTGCTCGCACACAGGGGAATAGGAACCAAATCAATCGGATACCGCACACTGAACAACTCCAATACACAACCCCTATGAACCCTTGATACCTGCATGGGATGATCATTAATAATCTTAACCTCTAATGGATAATCCAGCTCCCCCGGACCATCGGCAAACCTCTTGCTGAGCGAAAGAGATACAAAGGATCGGGTAGCCCCCAAATCAAACAAACACAAAGCAGAGACACCGTTCACAAGGAACGATCATAAAAACAAAACACACAGATATAAGTAGGAAAACCAACATAAATAAATAGATAAGGAGAAGATACATACTCGTCACCACATATGGTGCTGAACGAGCCTCCTCGGCTGTCAGCTAAAATACCCGATTGCTAACAACAGGCGCCTCTGCCTTGCCCTATCGGCCATCTTTAATCCACAGGGTCGCCGGAGCGAGTGTTGTAACCAGTCTGATTGCAATGAAAGCAAATCAGACTCGATTCCTGGGTGATGGTCGTGCAATCCCAACTAAAGTGCCATGTCTTGCCGCACTTGTAGCATCCTGATCCACCACCCCTACATGCCCCATCATGCGTATTCCCGCACTTGCCACAACGGCCCAGGTACTGCTGGTCTCTCGATATGAAATGAAGAACCTTGGGCCTCTTTCCCGAACCCTCAGAACCATGAACTTGATCCGACTTCCTCTTCTTCTCCATCTCCAAATCTATCTCCCTCTCTCTGGCTCTCACTATCATATCCTATAATGTCCTACAACAGGATATACTCACAAACTGCCTGATATCGCTCCTCAGCATATCGTGATATTTTGCTTTCTTCATCTCCTCGTCTGCCACAAACTGCGAAACTAGCAATGCCCTCTCAAGAAACATGGCAGTGATCTCCGCCACGATCTCAATAATCTGGCGAAAGGTCCTGAAACTCCCTCGCCAACTGCTGGACATCAATCACTGGTGCAAACTCGGCCCCAAACCTCGTCACGAAATCCTCCCAATTCATAGACTCAACTACCTCGCCTCCCATGGCGTGCCCAACTTATTCCCACCAATCTCGAGCTCTGTCTTTCAGAAGAAAGGAAGCAAGTTTGACCTCCCCCCCCCCCTCCCGGCGGGGGGCAACAGCTAGTCCGGAAGGCATTCGTAACATCCACTAACCAATGCCTACTCACAATCGGGTCCTTTTTCCCGAAGAAATCTAGAGCTCCGCATGCCCGAAACTCTCAGAAAGTCAAAGTGCGAGCCATCATTGTTACTATCTTAGATCGGATAGCGCCCAAACGCTCATCCAGAATCTCCATAATACCCTCCTTGATCATACCGAAGATCACAGGAGTCTGCTCAAGAATATTATGGGTAATCTCTGATGAAATGAATTCCCGCATCTAATTATCCATGCGTCCGACCCCAAATCCTGAACTCGAACCACTGCCCGATCCTCCTCGTGTGGCCACCATAAGGAAAATAAACCATATAGACCATCAGACCATACTCGAAGAATCCCACACTCTACAAGCTTTCTGGTATCTCCGTGACTCTCCTTGACTCGAGTATGGATCCTTTGCTTCCAGTAATATGGGTTCATACTACCTTCCACATCTATCTGTACTTTCCTCAAGAATCACCACGAGTCCTCTAAGTCACTCCGTTATCAATCCAAACAATCCTCAATAAGACAAGGCTCTCGACACTGATTCACCTCTTAGGTTTTCCTAGGGCTGCCACCACACCACTCTTCGCCATCATTTGCATAATGAACTCCCTGTAACACCCTCTAACTAGCTCACGAATACAATTACATATCACTGAAACCCGATAATTATTTGAATGAAAGGTCTCACATTACAACGGTTGGACTTAAACTAGAGTTGCGCAATAGAGTTAAAACCTAACCTTCTAAAATTATCCAGTCTTAATAATATGTAACATAGCATATTCTCTTACTAGTTAGTTGATGTTAATGGGAACTCCTAGAATCACAAAGCAAGCATCCTTCGAACATCGAGTAATCAGAATCAAAGCATAACCTAAATAGACTATCCTATCACTGACTGATCAGTACTAGCATGCAAGTCTACAAGCTCATACAACAGGCATATAAAGGCATCTCTCCTAGCATTCTATCATGAAATCATGAGTAGATCCTTATCCCTAATCAAGCATGCGGTTCACAGATTCACAATTAAAAGCCTAACACAAAACATGTATGGGTATTTTGGAAAAACTTACTTGAGCTCGGTCGATAGCATGCACCACACCCCTTTACTGTATTAGAAAACTCTTTTCACAAAACATTTCTTTTTATAAAAATATGCCAAACCCTTAGTGTGAGTTCATATATACCCGAAAGTATGCCTGAATCCTTCAAACAAAGGCTCTGATACCAACTTGTAATGTCCAAAAATTTAAAACCAAAAATTTCATTTTTGTATTAATAAAACCATCAACCAAACATGTTTATAAAAACCATAAAAGAAAAATCAAAGTATATCAATCAATCATCCAAAATAAATCAGAGTCAAATAAGGCGAAAATCATGATGTGTGCAATGCGATCATCCCGAGCTCTTCCTCTTCGATCCGGAAGTACCTAAAACATAAACTGAAAACCGTAAGCACGAAGCTTAGTGAGTTCCCTAAAATACCGCATACCATACATATCTGCCAGCTCAAGGTAGTGCCGGGTCTTTTTCACCCCCGAGTTTATTTTAACTCATATGTTGGCCCAAGGCCGTACCGGGTCTATTTCACGCCCAAGTCTATTTCAACTCATATGCCAACACAAGGCTTTACCGGGTCCATTTCACCCCCAGGTTTATTTCACCCCACATACATATTGTAAACATGCACATAGGAATACAATACATATAGCAGGAGTCACAAAGACTACAAGCACATAACATATCCTAGTGTCTTATAGTATAGTAAGCGAACTCACCTCATTTTGCTTTCAGTCAAACAGATGCTCGGGCTGCTGATCCGAAGATCCATGCTAACCAATCAAATAAAACCCCAATTAATAATTGGGCCATAAACCATATCCGGGAATCTAATTCATTAGTCCCAAAACCCAAGGTAAAAGACCATTTTACCCTTCCCTCGCTTGGCCCAATAACCGAGGCCCAAACTCAATGGCTCTAAAGCCCACTAGTGGCCCAATTCCTAAAGGACACCCAAGCCCCATATGGTCCTAAATACTAGAAGGCCCAAAGCCTATCAATGACCCAAAGTCCGAAAACTAGTGGCCCGACAAGGCCCATAAACCCATCATTGTGTCTCACGTCATGACCAATCCTTGGTTACATCGTGAGAGTCACCCGTTCTGATTCCAAAGTCTCGTTCCTGACTCAGACAACTCAGCAGGGGGGACGGGTTTTGCATGCTCACGTCGTGAGACCTCATGTCTCAGGTCGTGAGAACGGTCTGAAGCCAAAACCAATGTTTCAACGTTCTTAATTCATTCAGCCATCAATTTCAACACTTATATAAGCTTAAGGGGACCCTAATGGTCCATAAAAAATGCTTGCTTTATGGACATGCACGCACCATGCATGTCCTCCCCCACCATTTAAGGTCAAAAGTAGAAATAGGGCCTCATGTTCTCATGCATGCTTCTAATACTCCACCAGCTTCCAGATCTGGATGATATGATACTCAAAAGACCATTTGAATCCATAAAGTTGCTAATTTTATGGATCTTCTTCACTCTAAAAAGCTATAACTTAAGGAACTGGGAGCAAAAACCTATATCTAGCCATGAAATGAAATAAAGCTTGAGTCTTGATACTTACAAGGGTCCAAACAAGAGAAGAGCTAATGGCAATGATGTATCCTTACAACTTTCTCCACAATGAGGCTTCTTCTCTCCCTTTCTTCTCCTTCAAACAAGCAAAACACCAAGGATCTCAAAAAGGGTCGAAATTAGGGTTTCCAGATGGCTTAGAGGATGAGAGAGGCTGAGGGTGGGCAACCATAGCCTCTCATTCCATTAAATACTCAAAATTAGGGTTTTGGGTCATTAAGTCGTGCTCACGTCGTAAGACCTTATGCTTCACGTCGTGAGACTCCAAAAATGCGGGTTAATGGGTCAATGACCACTCACGATGTGACCACCAAAACTCACGTCGTGAGCCTCCTCCAAAAGGCCATAAATCAAGAAATTGAGTACATCGGGGTTCTGGATGTTACACAAACATTTCAAAAGACATTGTACGATAGGTGATATGTGTTCCCAATAACTCATCTCAAATTATGGTCACTTCTAGCAATCCTTTTCCATAGAGAAACCTTTTTCAATCATTTCCTATAAGTTAGAGAATAGGTTACTAAAAATGTCAAAAATATCCATAGGGTCATAAAACTTACAAACTCTCAAATTGTTAATTTTTAACCTAATTAAGACTAATAGAAGTGAAATAAGACCAAATGGATAAGCAAAACTCCGGGAATTAATAAAGTATGAAACGACATGAGTAGGTTTTTACTAATTAAGTGTACGCATCGCGTTCTACATTACGTGTTGGGTTCACTTGGGAAGGCGTCGCGTTCTGTACATCAGTTTACTATTTTTAGTTTTCATTTCCATTTGGGCATCTACTTTTCATATTAACTTGTGGTTTCTTATAGTAATCTTTTGTAAAACTACTATGGATTCCCAAACATATTAAGGCATTGAAACATGATAAAACACTTGACTGGATCCATTAAGTCATCACAATAATACCGTAGTTTTATTGCCCATTAAACTTTACTTATGGAGTTAAGAGCTCAAAATGCCCACACATAGTAATGAACTATATTTTTGTAAACTAACAATCTAACTATAGAAGCGCTATTTTACTCCATAGTTCAAATATTGCCCTTATAGCCAAACAATCCCTAAGATCACCTAGAGATCAAGCAATCCTTCATCTTTTGGAACCAAATCATTCCCAATTTATCGATTCATGAATTAGAGTATCATTTACACATCTCATTCAAGTGAGTTTGTGTATCCAATATGTATTTATAGCAACAAAACCGCATTTATGATAATAGAATCATTCGCATAACGGATTAACACTCATAAATCCCCAATTTAAAATCTAGCGTTCATAGCTAGATTTTTAATCAAACTTCAAATCCGTCAAGTGAACGATATGATTGATCTTAGAACCATAGAAACCACTTAAGGAGGGTGAACAAAACCCCAAGCATCAAAATTTACTCAATTTGACTTGAAATTCTCACTCAAAATCCTAACTCAAGCATAGAGCTTACAAGGAAAAAAATTATACCTCTAATGATCCCGATGACTTCAATCTCTCACTTAAACTTCAAACTCCAACCCTAAAGGTCCCTTTTGGAACCCAAATTCGTCATTTCTTCATCTCCGTCTCATCTCATGTTGAGATATTGCTCCTTAAGCAAGAATTTGATGAAGAAATACTTGATTCTAGAAAGTCGCCATGGGGAGAGCTCCCAATTGCTCAAAATTATGATATGAAGAAATGAGTAGGAGGGATGCATCTTATTCTTAAGTTTTGATTTTTACCCTTAAGAACGCATGTTTTTCTATAAAAAAAACCCAACTCCCATATTTGCAACTCTAACTTAGGAAGTTACCACCCTTAGTCCTTCCCCGCCATGACTTATAACAAAACTGGTTGCTCTCTCAACTTGGTCAACTTACTATTTACGGTCCAACTTCCACGTATATGACACTTCTAGTTATTTTTCACCAAATTGTCCAATAATGTTTTTTGTTTAATCAAATTTTATATCAACCATCATTATAATTTCTATATCATCATTTAACTTCAACTTTTATTTGTTTTATTTAGTAATTTATTTTCCATTTAACCCAAAATTCTAATCCCAAAATAGGTGTTCCAATTCCGTTTGAAGTACCCAAATTCGATATCTAGGTCATCATCTTTGTTCGATTTCCATCTCTCCACTTCCAGCCGGAGATGGTCTGCAAGATCTCCCCAAATTGTTGTGCGTTCTTCTTACTGATGAGTTCGGCCTCCTCACGTCTCTTGGCGACATCTACCTCCGAATCAACGCTTTCTTTTGTGTTAGACTTTGTCATCTTGATACCAGAACTCGTTGCTATGATACCAATTAATAAGATTGTTACCTGAATTCGAGAACATGAAATCTCCAAAAAGTCGTGTACAACTTGTTTATTGCCTGCATAATCCTAAACAAGGAATGAAGTACTATATTATAGTGTCCTGCTAGAAAAACAAACCCAAAACAACTCAATCTTCTAGATAACGACTTTATCCTAACTACCATAAACAAATTAAACTTGCTCCCTACTCCACTTTATTACTGGCGCATGCCGTATCACACAATCAAAAGGCCAATGAGTCGGATTTTTGAAAGAGTTTGATTTTTGCAATCTTGATGTGATGTTGAACAACCAATAAAGATTCTAATTTATGAACGTTAAAGACGCTTTTTTTGGTGAGTCTTGACCCTTGTTGTTGTCTATATTCATGACACTTGATTTGAGATGTAGCGAGTAAATTTTGGATTATCTGATCTCTATTTGTGATTTCTTTGAACCCACAACATGGGTGCTTGTATTCACCTTTGATTAGACTATTAAACAAGTTTGTGATTTTGTCGATTGGTTTGAAATTTCAAGGATGAGAGATGTTACATGCCAACAAAAGAGAACAAACCACATACGAATGATACAACAGAGGCAACAGGGCGCAGAGCAAATGACAAGGCAGTGAACAACCAACATCAAGGCAACAAAAGACAATTGAGGAGACCTTTGATCTCCTGTGTATAACACAACAAGCAGATGATGTGATTGTGCTTCAATATAAAAAGATTTTGCATGGATAATTTTGTCTTTTTAACATAAGTATACATAATGGAATTCAATTCTTTCGAATATGGACATTGATATAGACTTTAGCGAGATTGATAATGGTAAGTGTTACAACTAATCATTTAACAATAATAATGCAAAAGAAAACATTCAGAACACGAACTACGAACCGGAAAATAATGAGAGATATGAGTATGGGTTTGTTAGATGTTGTCCTAAGGTCGCCATAAGATACTGATACAAGACTCTGAATCTTGTTTAATCGTAAATGTCGGACTATGATCTTCTTCCTCATCCCAAAATTCAGAGCAATCTATTGCGATTTTTGTTGTTTCCATGGAGTCAAGTTTACTTTTCCCAGGAATGAGCTTAGCTGCAAATGAACTCAAATACTTGGTGGTTGTGGAAAATGAAAGGATACTGTACGATGGATTCAGCAAAGTAGTTCGCTTTAATGAACTAAAGGAAACATATCCTATGAATGATGTGTCATGCTCCAGTGCTCCTCCGTTAGATTCCTGCGAGACCTCAAATGGAGGATCTTGATCATCTCGCTCTGGTTTGATGATTATATTAATCTTCTTAAGTCCATAGCGGGTAACAACACACATTAAGAACCCACAAAAATCATTGTACCAATCATGTGGAAGACACAGCGTAAATGTGCTCCCCCTATCATGTAGAAGATGCACTGCACATGTGTTACACCCAAAGAGTCTACTTACAAACCCCTTTGAAATCTTATGCGGAAGATGGACACTGATAAAGTGATCTTCAATAGCATTTCCCTGCCATGTAAAACACATTCAATATTCATATGAATAAGATTGAAATTGCCAAGGTATGTAGAGCCAAACCTGGAGCATGGAGCCTAGTAATATGTCACCACAAAGTTTGGTCCCTATCCAAAGTGAGACTTTCCACAACCATTTACAGTTTGAAATATCACCCAAGGTTTCAAGTGAGTCGCAATAATCTGCCATAACAGCAGCTATACTTGATGGAAGCTCTGTCAATTCTACAAGGTCATAGCAGTTTCTCACATTGAGCCATTTGAGCCGAGGAAGCCGCAAGCGACTAAAACTTGTTTCGTGAAAGATTGAGTTCTTGCAAGTTGGGTAACTCACAAACAGTAGAACCTATGTCTTCATCTTCCAAATTGCACTGGCTGAGATCCAACTTTCTTAAGAAGCCGACTTCTTGCAGGTTGTGAAAAAGCAGAGACCCTATGTGGTGGTTCATGTTGTTGTGAGGTAAACAAGGCTCCTCTAAACAGAATTCTTTATCCAAATGAAAATGTGGTAAATTTTCCATGTTTTGTTGTTGGATCTCTGAGGGTTTAAAAAGTTTGTAGCACTGTGTGAAAATAAGGGTCTTGAGATTCTTTAGCCGGGTGATGGGTGGAAATATCTTAAAACTTTCACAACGTTCAATAGATAGTAAAACAAGGCTTTCCAAGCGCCCAATTGATGGATTAATCTCTTCTAAATGCATGCAGCTTTCAAGCGTCAATTTTTCAAGATTTGGCAGTCCATCAAAATCTGGTGTTATGATTAAGTGGTCCAAACAATAAAGTTCTATGATTCTCAAAGCTGGTAGATACTGTTCATGTATACAAGTGAAAACCAGTCAAAAATGTATCAATTAAGGAAGAAACGGACACAAATGCAGACAGACATCTCAGTGATATGCTATTTCAATATGAGAAGATCATTAAACAAAAAACTAATCCCTTTCATCCATACATGGAAATCATTTGAAGTGTTTGATTACTTGTTTAAATATCTAAAAGCATGACTTGATAAAAACAAAATAATAAAAGAACACAGATCGATGATATCAATATTTTATAATGGTTATTAGTACAAAAAAATAGATCAAAATCTCGCCCAAACAATAATATAGTATTTAATTTATTTTCAAAAAAACAAAAGGAAACTTGTATTTATGTTAGAACAAAAGAATATTTGGATGGAGGATGCGCAATATATAACCACTATGGATTACAATGACTAATCTGTCAATATCATATCAAACAAGTAGTATTTTAGACAAAACTGCAAAAATGATCCCTGTGGTTTGCACTTTTCTTTGGGTAAGTCCAAAAATCTTTCGACTTGCAAAATTTGTCTGTATGCGAAGGTTTTGTTGTGGATTTGGTCCCTAACTTTAACATCCGTTTATTTTATTTTAGGGATCAAATCCACAACAAAACCCTCGAATAAGGACCATTTTTGCAAGTCGAAAGATTTTTGGACCTTATCCAAATGAAGTGAAAACCACAGGGACCATTTTTGCAGTTTTGTCTATAATTTATAAATTTTAATCCTTATTAACCCAAAGGACATTTATAGAGTAAAGGTCCATGCTATTAACACCATGAATACTTCAAATTTACTCTGAATTACTCATGTCTATAATTTAGCATCAGTTTTGTTTTCATATGTAAATTAGATAAACAATACAAATTACCTTACAGCCCTCCCAAAGTTGTTTTTGCAAGCCACCAACCAATATTAGACAACAAAGCTCCCTTGGTGGGAAGTTATTAAGCAATAGATTTGCAGGATCACCTATCCAGAACAAATACCGAAGGTTCTTCATGTTAGCAGCAATTGGAGGAAGAACTTGTCCTTCTAGCAATCTATCACTCTCAACTTTTATTGCTTCAACCTTGTCAAGTTCCTGTGATAAGAGAAACAAAATGGTGTCAGGGTTTCAGTCAGAGTGTTTTGTTATATACATGTTGGAAATGTAGCTTAACCCATTACCATTGTGCATCCATAGCACATATTTTTAGAAGATCTTCCTTCCTCCAAAGTCTGCTATGTTTTTCAGGATTCTTAGGGTGTTTCCCTCTAACAATGTAGTGTCCCATTTCTTGCACCAGATCATGCATATCAAACTCTCCATCTTCAGAAATAGTTATGAGAGCTTTTTGTATCAACACCTTCACTCCTATAACAGAATGAAAACCACAAGCATCGAGCATCTCCATTGCTGTATCTTTCTTCACCGACCTAAAAAAGCATGCGATGTCTAGGAACAAGTGTTTGTCAGCCCTTGTAAGTCCATCAAAGCTGATTTTTAGCGTTTCAAGGATATTATCATTTGGGATCTCTTTCAGTCTGGCTAATGCACTCCTCCACTCATTAATGTTTTTGTCACACAGAAAAGAACCAAGAACTGTAAGTGCTAATGGAAGCCCACCAGCATAAGACACCACCTCTTTTGAAAGCTGCTCATAATCTTCAATAGCTTCCATGGGTCTATAGTCCAGGCTTGCATGTTTGCGCAAGAGCTTAATAGCCTCATCATTGTTTAATAACCTAATATTGTGCATCACATTTACTCTGTGTGCATTTAATAAATGCACATCTCGGGTTGTGATTATTATTCGGCTTCCTTCACCGAACCAATTATGTGATCCAGCTAATGCTTTTAGTTGGTCAAGCTGATCGACATCATCAAGAACAATCAAGACCTTTCTATGGCATAACCTATCCATTATCACCTGTCTTCCTTCCTCAACTCTCCATATTACATTCGCTTGTTTTTTCTTCAATACACTAGAAAGGATTATTTCTTGCAGTTTTTCCAAACCATTCTTGCTTGATTCATCCCGGATATTTTTTACAAAACAGCAACCATCAAACTTGCTAGAAATTTCATCATAAATAGAAGATGCAAGAGTAGTCTTACCACCACCCCCAACCCCCCATATTCCAATCATACGCACACCTCCCGACCCAATTTGTAAATCTGATTTAAAATGTTGCATGCGAATTGCTAGTCCGATCAGGTTCTCATTTGCACTTGCAGTTACTAGCTGCAACCTCTGTGAAATTGTGTCAACAATTTCGTTGATAACCTTCGCTTCATGCCTATACATTGGATATGCCAGGATAATTAAAACATGTTCACATTTTCATAAGTCACGACATAAAAATGTAAAGTTAATATCACAAGTAGTCTGTAACAATTTTCTTGGGAAACATCAAATAATTTCAAATAGAAAAAAGTGATCCAAGATTGTTGTTGTAGTATGAAGCGCAATGTTAAGTACAGAATTAGAATTAAAACTCAATGAAGTCCATCATAACTTAAGCTAATTGATCCAGTTAATCCTTTATCACGGTTATCAACACCATCAAGAATAATCAGAACAGTTGTATAAAAAACTTATAAGGTACACGCATAAACGGCATGTGGAGCACACATACTTTAAGCATAAAAAGTGCAAAGATAAAGAAGAAAAATACCCATTAGCAATGTGTTTGGGTTCCCATCCAGAAATGTTACTTGCATCCACAAGTGCTTTTCTCCAAGATTCAACTTTCCTCTTGTTCTCCAACTCCTGTTTGGAACATGATTCTCTGTGTTTCTGTTTTTGTTCTCGTGGTGCAAAGAGCCATCCCCAAGGGTTATCCACAAATGTTTGTGTCCAAGATTTAACTTTGTTTTTGTTCTCCAACTCATGTTTTGAAAATGCTTCTCCATATTTTCGTTTTTGTTTTCGCACATCAGAGGGATCCACGTCATAAAATATAGGCATAACGACTTGACCTTTAGTATCCTTGCATTTCATAATACATAAAAGTTCATCTAAGCACCATGATGAATCTGCATAGTTTTCAGAGAATATGATGACAGCAATCTGTGATTCTTCTATAGCCTTCACAAGGGATGGACCTATCGATTCACCCCGGGGAAGTGTTTCGTCATCCTTGTAAGTGTAGATCCCTTGTTGTTCAAGAGCTGAGTAGAGATGATCCACAAAAGTCTTGCGAGTATCTTCTCCTCTAAAGCTAAGAAAAACATGGTATTTCCATGGTTGAGAAGAAAAGGCTGGAACAGAGGGAGAAGATGATGGAGATGCCATGGATGTTTTGATTTGTTGAGAAAGAATGTATATGGTTTGAGCACCTCAATAAATAAACTTTATACCGAGATATTCAACTTTCCAATAAAACCTGTTATCATGTAGAAAAATCTTGTCAGAAATCATAATTGAAGTAATATGTTACCATGTAGAAAATCGCATAACTAATCCTTAATTACATTTTCTTTTTCAATTTTTGGTCTTAAAAACCCCTTTGAAGTCTAATACAAGTACAATTCTAAAGATAGGCATGAACTGATTTAGGTACGTGAGTTAGTTTTTACAGAATCACATTATACAAACTAATGTTTTTTTCTTAATTCTACATTAATATTTTTCTTATAAGACTTGAAGGAATTCCCAATAGAAAACAAATATTACCACTCCCTTTCTAAACTCTTTACTTTCCTCAATTCCTCCACCGCTTGACTATTCTCTCTTAATTCTCTAGATTGGCTAACCATGGAGTGAAAATAATGAACAGCCTCTCCTATTTTATGCATGGGGTACACTCAATAATTAATTCAATCAAAATTATTGTATTTAATTTCGTAGTTTAAAAGACAGACTCTATCTATAAACCCGACTCCAAGTGTTTCTCAATGAAAAATCAAGAAACAATTCCCATCAGGACATGTCTATTTACACCTTGGTTACTAAAATACTGAATTTCCTCTAAACAGTCCCACTCCCACTTACATCTTTAACATCCTGATCCTCCAATCATTTTAAACATCATTGCTAACATGTTGTCCATATATTTATAACTTGATGTCAAAATCTATCTCTTGTAGTACATATAGCCTTCAAGATTTCCTCACCAAATCACAATTTACAACTTTCACAGCCATATCATGTAATTAAACCAGTATTTTCATCACTAACCAGACTCGATCTGAAACACCGCAATCGGTAATCAGTAAATCAATGGGTAATCATTAAATGACTAGTATCTTTAATGTTATGTACTAATAAATTAATAATGAATTTCTCCAGTATTTGATACTTAAACGTAGCAAGACACGAATTTAAATAGTGCCCAACAAATACACGGCAATGCACAACGGATAAATCCCCCTATTTCCATTTTCTCTTTGTGTCCACAACACATACACACATCATTAGTCATTTTCCTACAAATTCCATTCGTTTATAACATACACGACAGCATATTAACTTTACAAATTTCTTAATTTGATCATCTAACTACACTAATTCAGAAACTTCACAACTTTGACTAAATTAGGTCAAAATAAAATTTCTCACATTCCGGGTCGACATTTTTTTTTAACTCTTTGAGAAAATTTACTAAATAACTTATATAAAACTTAATTAACGCTTCCATTTTATATAGTTAACACTTCCATTTGTTTATTGGTAACTTATAATTCATCAATTTATCAGTTTCAGGAACGTACCTCAAATTCCCAGCAACACCAAACTTTAGCAGACACGCATTAATTTTTACTTTGCAAGCCTTATAATTTGATTTCCATAGGATATCTTCCTTAATTTCTTCTTTCGACTTGGGTCGATTTAAGTATCTTGACTCTTTTCTCTCGGTTATTCCGATCGATTAACGAGGGAGTGAAAATAATGAGAAACTAATTATAATACCCTTAAATTTTCGACAAATTTGCATAAATAGTCCTTTTATTTGACGAAATCAACTAACTCTAGTTCTTATAACCAATGAATTTGCATGGATGATCCTTGTGCTTTTAAAGTCTTGCAAATGTGGTTTTTTTGCTAGCGGTATTAAGTTTTTTCAGTTAAATCCAATCTAAAATGACACGCATTTACCCTTCCTGTCATAGAGGCCGTTTATGTAATTTTTTCCAATCACAGAAATCATTTATGTAATTTTGTCTATTATTTATTATCTTTTTATTTAATTATTTATATTTTTTAGATTTTAGATTTTTTTGACTCGTTTTTGTTCGAATATATTGCTTAATGTTTATTTACATTTTTTCATTTGTATATTTTGACGTTTAGCTCAAACAATTTTTTTTTTTTAAGATGATGTTTTATTCGAATACATTTACTAATATTTTCTTTGATGTTTTTTTTTCAAAAAAATTTTAGCGTTTTATTCAAACACATTTTTAATGCTATTTTTTATGTTTTGTTTGTTTATATTTGTTAAATATACCATGGTGATGGTAATAATAGTTTATAACTTAATTCACTTACAATAATGTTTTTTTGTTCTTTTAACACATATAAGGTTTAATAATTATTATTTTTTATTACAAATACTTAAATATATAAAATTGTTTGTTAAACATGAATAGGATTAAAAAAAGTATAATTTTCTTTTTGTAAAAAAGTAATTGTTTGTTAAAGGAAATTGTTTATCTCGGTCGGAGTGAGTTAGATGGTTCGGAAGAAGTGCATAGCTTAGAACAAGGTCCATCACAAACCGTTCATAACAAATGAGCATCACATTTCTTTTTATAATTATTTAGAAAATACATAATCAAAAATAATATTATTTTTTACTACATTAAAAATAGATGATTGATATCTTTGACAAACTTTTTTATCATATATTTTGAGATTAATATTATTTTATGGGAAAACTGTTGGATTAGTGTCTAAGTCTATAACTATATTTGGTATATATTTGACCCAGTTGTAGCATGGTCCTTTTGGGTTGCCTTCACCGGAGCAACTTGACTGGATGAATAATAGAGAAAGAGGTTATTATGGTTTATTAATATATTATATGAATAATATATTAAAGGAGAAATCATATTGGTTAATTAATATTGGTCAAAGAATTAATTAAGAATTAATTTTGTGATCAAAAGATATTAATTGAACATAGGGGACTGGAATTGCAATTATAAGATAATTGAATTTTGGGCTGTGGATCTCTTAGAAGGGGATGGACGAAATCAAGAGGGAAGCCCACATTGAATTCGTCCAAGGCCTTGCTTCTGGAAGGATCTTTAAACTGCTTAAGGCCTAAACAATCCAATTAGGGTTTTGACTGAAACCCTAGTAGCTCACATATATAAGGAACCCATTGGCTTTCATTTTTCGGCTACCACAACCCTAAGAAGAGTTCATAGAGCCGAAATTCACCTCCCCTCTCTCTCTTGCATTCTCCAATTGCTTTGGTGTTTGTGATCTATTAGATCACAACATTTGAGTTGCTAGGATTCTCAAAAGCTCAAGATCTTCAAGCAACAATCAAGGTAACATTATTACTAGTTTATTTATGTTGATTTCAAGTTTTGTTGTATGCTAGATTAGGGTTTGCAGGTCTTGGACAATTGTTGCATGTACAAATAGAAAAACTAGACCCAAGCATTAGGGTTTGCATGAACACCATAGGAATGTTGTTTTGCTCATAACCCATTAGTGGTATCAGAGCCTAGATCGTTTCTCTTTTGTATTTGATGCATAGATAATTTGTTCAAGCTCAAAAGTCGAAAATTCCAGCCTCTGACTGATGGACTAGGCGAGTCACGGCTACTCGGCGAGTCCTGTTCTATGACTCGGCGAGTCGGCTCGTCTGGTGGCTGATTTTTTGGGATTTTGACTAAAATTAAATTGGGATAATTACCAAAAACGATTTTGACTGATAAAACTCGATTTTTCCAATATGGTATTGATTATCTTAATTCAATTGAAGGATAATTGTCATAAATAAGATAATTACTTGTTTTATAAGATAAATTTAATTATTTGTATTTTTGATTTGAATTATCTTGAAAGAAAATAGATTAGGTCAAATTATGTGATAAATATTAATAATATGATTAATTAATAATTTTTCAAATTTGATCTAATAAATGTTTTTGAAAAGTTTCAAAACTTGCCCTCAGTTTTTTGAATTAAAATTTTTTGATTAAAAGTTTAATTTTGAAAATATTTAAATTCTAAACCCTATAATTTTACAAGTTTAAAATTCAACCCTTATACTATTATAGTATTATAAGATTAATAATATATATATATATATATATATATATATATATAAGATTAAGCTAGTCTTACCGTTAGTATGCCTCATTCACGAAGTCGATCTATAAAGGGGGGGGGGGGGGGGGTATAAGGTTGCTGCCTATAAAATGGCAGTTTAATGGGTGTCCACTCTCACCCACGGCTTCCTTGATTGGTGGAGGGTTGTTAGCCGAACGGGTATGATAGGGCAACTAATTCCTCATTAAAAGTATAATGATTAATAAAGTAACTAAATGTTTTTTTATAAATTCTCAATCTTAGTTACTTTAGGAAAAATGTGAAATGATGCTATTCCATGAAATTACACTTTGCACCTTGCCAAGTCGTTAGTGGAGCGTGTGTGGTTAACCGGCACACTAATTTGGGACTAGTAAAGGTGGCAAATGGTAGCTTGATGTTTATCATAGATCAATGGAGCATGTGTGGCTAACCGGCACATTGATTAGGTGATTTGTAACATCGAGAGTACCAAGTACATTTGCATGGTTATTCACACCTTGTTTGTGATCCTCGGTATCATAGTCACAAACTTGAAGGGCATATCGAGATATAAACATGTCATTGAAAAGTTCAATGAATCTCAAAAGAATCTAGGAATTTCAATTCATTTAAAAACTTAAAACTCTTTTTTGTTTTTCATGGTGGAAATTAGTGAATCGTCATTCACTTACCTTCAAATTATTTGCAATTTAGATTACGGCATCCCTCTTCTAAATTGTGAATAATTATGTTGGGTCCTAGCCCTAATTTCTCATTTGGGTGTTTAATTGGGGATTATTATCTAATCTAAAATTTGTCTCTTTTCTTTTTCAGATGTCTACTTCAAAGACCAACGCTTCTGGCTCAACCCCTGTTAGCTCATTCTCACTCATGAATTTGTGTGGGAGGGTGATTTGTGACGGGACCAACTTCAATGATTGGATCTGCAATATCCGCATGGTCACCCGCTACGAGGACAAGGAGTATGTTCTCGACAAGGAGCTGAAGGAAGTTGACACCAACACTGCTACTCCCGAAGAGATTGTTGTGTTCGAAGCTCACGAGCGAGATACTACGAAAGTTCATTGCATCATGGTCGCGACAATGACTGCTGAACTCCAAAAGTCCTACGAGGACTACTACCCCTACGAGATGCATCAAAATTTGATGGATAAGTACCATTAAAGCGCGAGGCAGGAAAGGTACGAGATCATCGCTGCGATGATCACTACTGAGATGAAAGATGGAGAGTCCATCACGACCCACCTGTGTCACACCCCCAAACCATACAACGGAAACATCCGGGGGTGGAGGACTTCATTTGTAGTATCACAACACATGCATCATAGTAATCAAAGTACAAACAACCATTGTATTTAAAAAAGTATAAGTATTTACATGCGTTCAATCATTGTATATTGAAACCAAAATAGTTATACAAAAAAAGAGGATATGACTCAAATTAGCTCCATCTTCTCAAAAAGCTCGGGGAGTACCTGTTTATTGTTTCCCTAAGAATACAAGTAATTTGAAAAGAGAGTATCAACATAAAGTTGAGTGAGTGCATAAGTATTTATGTTTGAAAGGGTGTCTCTGTATCTTGCATATGTAAACTGTTCCAGAAAATCCTATATTTTCTGTTGTATATGAAAAGTAGTTTTATTCCCATAAAACCGTTCCATTTGTAAACCAATGTTCTGTATTTGTAAAACTTGTAACTGAGAGTGTGCCTGGTTTCACCAGCTGTTATTGAAAACTGTATTGTACTATTGTAGTTGTATTCTGTAAACTGGTACTTTGAAGGTGTACTTACGTTTAGTTGATTATACACTAACGTATTGTTAATATCTTTTTAATGAGTTATTATAACCATACTAAGACATGATGGCCTGAAACAAACGCTTTGTGGGCGTTTAAACTGTTGATAACAATTACCACTCATTGGCGTGTATGCCTGACTGTAGCTAGCAGCCTGAGTGCGGGGTTGTCAATCCCGATATAGATCTACACACAACTTGTTTCGATCCCCTGACTGGAGACTCTGGTTATAATATCAAGACTTTACCTTGGTTGTCTAAATGAATTAAACAACCTGAATTGAATGACTCATAAAAAGCAGATAAAACGTTACATGTATATTAGTCATGAAAACCCAATCATTCTGAAATAAATGATTGACAATATGTTCTTGAATGAACATGTATTTGACAAGTGTAAACCCTTGATTTGTTTTGAATCAAAACCCTTGTTTCTTGTAAAACAATGTATTTTAGTATACTTGAATCATGAATTATTGTTCTATGTATCATAAATTATACCTATTATAATTTATATGTACTTTCTGAATCGGTATTTAACTATTTTTGCATGTAACCCCTTGCTCAACATGTTACAAAGGTATTTGAACTGATGAAATAACTTTTATATTTATATACATACACAATTCTATATATATGTAAAATTTAAACGACGTTCGGACAAATAACTGGTACTATAAGCCCACATCCAAACAAGGAAAAAACCCGGAATGAGTTATCAGTCCTAAGCCTTTTAAATCTTATTTATACACACACACACACACACACACATATATATATATATATATATATATATATATATATATATATATATACAAATATGAATTTTGGGGAAAAATATAAGTTTATAAAAGAGTTTAATGTTTTGAGTATCTTTGATGATTTAATGTCGTTTTATCATGATTTGAAATCATGATTTTATAACACAAAGTTCTTGTGTTATACTTGTATTCCCCCCCCCCCCCTTAAAACAGTAGAAATTATGAAAATACGGGGGTATGAACTCACTTGATAGGTGGTGATTTGGACAACGTTTCGTTTCCTGGAAAGGAGTTTATTTGACGAAAAACCGGCTTAAATCGAGCAGAGTTTCGACTGGAGGAAGTTGTTTTTCTCGGGAATCTCGGGGCTTCGAGGCTTGCTTAGGGTTTTAGACTTGATACCGGGGCTTTGGGGGTTGTGTGTAAGTTTGTGGAAGTGAAAGGAGTGAAAAGAAATGGAAAATGGGGTGAAAAGTGTAAAAAATCCGGAGAGTCTCGCATGCCTTATATAGGCCGAAGTCTCGGATCTGAAGCAGGGAGAAGCTGCCGCGTGTTCGGACAGGTGGCGAGGGGGAGGGCTTACTTCGGACAGCTGGCTCGGTGTGTCGGATGGCCATTGGACCGAACTTCGGTCAAATCGGAAGAAGGCGCGTGTCCGAGGGGAGTGTTCCTGCGAGGGTGTCGGCTGGCTACTGGACCTCGACTTCGGTCCAATCAGAAGGTGACACGCACAACTTCGGTCCAATCAGAAGGTGCCACGAGGCAGACACGGGGAAGCCTCGCATGCGAGGTGACGTGGCCGAAGGTACACCATGCGAATTTGCCCGGTTTTCAGCATTTATCGATTTTTGTGCCAAAAACTTACGAAATTCATAACTTTCGCATACGAGCTCCGTTTTCGACGTTCTTTATATGCACCGCGTAGGTAAAATTATACTCTACGACTTTCGTTTAGACTTCGTCGGCTAATTTTGAATTTATTTTTAATATTATTATTTTTAATATACCGGGACAGGAAATCCGTTAAAATTTCATAACTTCTTCATCCGACGTCCGTTTTTGTCTGTCTTTTTACCGTTGTACTACTATTGACGAGGCCTTCAATTCTTGTTTAGGTTGTGTAGGCTAAAAATCACTCGATCTTTATTTCGAGTTTTTAGTTGTACACTGCTATACTGAAACTTAGAAAAATCATAACTTCCTCTTACGAAGTCAGATTTTGATGTTATTTTTATGAAAGTTCTCGGTTTAACGTAATCTACAACTTTCATTTAGATTGTTATGGCTGCAAATCCTTTTATTGAAAATTCAGTTTTTACACTGAATAGTGTTTTGCCGGTTTTGTCTCGGATCTTCGATTGTGAAACATCCCAAAAATACAGTCTGAAAATTTCGTTTTAAAAACATTACTTAAACCACAACTGTCAATTCATAACATAAAACATAGCATAAAATCATAATGTTAATTCAAAACATAATCTTCTTATCAGAGTAAAACATCCCAGGCTAACTGGCTATGGTGTGTGCACTGCAACCTCTCCGAGCTCCTCTTTTGAAAACTGAGTACCTGAAACCAAAAACTGAAACCGTAAGCACGAAGCTTAGTGAGCTCCCCCAAACTACCACATACCATACAAACATATAAGCACATACTGGGCCTTGCCCACTGCATCGGACCGAGGTCCGGACTAACTGGGGCCTTGCCCCCTGCATCGGACCGAAGTCCGGAACTGACTGGGACCTTGTCCCCTGCATCGGACCGAAGTCCGGAACTGACTGGGACCTTGTCCCCTGCATCGGACCGAAGTCCGGACTAACTCGGGCCTTGCCCCCTGCATCGGACCGAAGTCCGGAAACTGACTGGGACCTTGTCCCCTGCATCGGACCGAAGTCCGGACTAACTGGGGCCTTGCCCCCTGCATCAGACCGAAGTCCGGAAACTGACTATGACCTTGTCCCCTGCATCGGACCGAAGTCCGGACTAACTGGGGCCTTGCCCCCAGCATCGGACCGAAGTCCGGAAACTGACTGGGACCTTGTCCCCTGCATCGGACCGAAGTCCGGACTAACTTAACATAGCATAGCATAAACATATCAACTAGCATGAACACATATACTGCATACTGCATCGGGTCGTAGCCCGGAACACATAACCTATAAATCCTGTCTGAGCCACGAAGGCATCAAACATACTAACTACTGCATCGGACCGAAGTCTGGGAACTACTGCTAACTAAACGAGCCGGCATTGTGGCCGTAGACCCGTTCCTACTGGAAGGAAACTCACCTTGAACTGCTGAAACACTGCTGGTACCCTTCTGGCTGCTATCTGACAATCCCCGCACTGCTGCTCCTCTAGCTCCCCGAACTATCAATGCCACAATAACACTTAGCCCAAAATAATATCCTTCTAAGGGTAAATTTACCATTTTACCCTTAACCCAATCTGGTCCATGACCAAGGCCCAACACCATAATATGAAGGGCCCAACACTAGGTAAGCCTCTAAAGCCCACTAGTGACCCACTAATGGCCCAATTTGCTACATTGGGCTCAATCCCTTAATGGGCCTCACCCTAAGCCCAAAATATATTCCTTGGTCCTTATAATATGATTTCTGATGGCCCACTAAGGCCCAAATACCCAAACATGCCTCAAGCCACGGCCCAAAAACTCATGATCCATACAGACAGAGTACGCGGGGCGTACCCCTCATGTACGCTAAGCGTATAGGCAGAATGGTGAGTACGCTGGGCGTACATCCCTTTACGCGGGACGTAAACTCGCTGAGCTAAAAGTCCTCATAAGTTCTTAATGGCTTAAGCTCTTAAGCCCAAACTTCGGATCCATCGACCAAACATGCCTAGGATCCATAAAGTCTCAAACTTTATTACTTGGGACGTCCATAAAGCTCTTAACTC
This sequence comes from Lactuca virosa, assembly GCF_052849685.1. Lineage (NCBI taxonomy): Eukaryota > Viridiplantae > Streptophyta > Magnoliopsida > Asterales > Asteraceae > Lactuca > Lactuca virosa. Next base: position 83,328,262 of record NC_136433.1, on the reverse strand, counting down.
AAGGTCTTAATCCATTAAGACCCACCTACATCATACATGAGACAACCAAAGCCATTGGGACCTCATTTTTCTTACTCAAGACCTCTCCTAAGGTCTGAAAGGACAACTAATCTCAACCAACTCGCATCATGCATCACTTTGGGGTCTTTGGGACAAGAAATGGTGTCAAAACTTCATAACACCAAGATCTACACAAAATAGATGTCAAGCAAGAGACTTTATACCTCAAAAGGGCTCCAGAAGATGATGCCTTCCCAGATCTACGAGCTCCAGCCACCCAACTCCTTCCTTGACAACTTCCTCTTTTCCTCCTCCAAGCTTAAACCACCAATATGAGCTTTCCAAGGCCAAGATCTCTAAAAATGGAGGTTGGAACGTTCTAGGGTTTCTTCTGAGGTTAGGGGGGCTGATATGGGGGCTAGGGTTGAAGCCATTATGTTCTATTTATAGTGGCTCACCCTCAAATTAGGGTTTAAGGGCTCTGAGCGTACGCTGGGCGTACCTCTAGTACGCTGGGCGTACGCGTCCTTGCACCCGCGTCTATTTACCCGGTTACGCTGGGCGTAACCCAGCCTACGCTGGGCGTACCCACGCGTGTCCCATTCTCAAGCATGGCCTTCCTCGTCAATTTTTCCCATTAAGGGCTATAATTGTCAATATCTTCAAAGTATCATAACTCCTTTATTCTAAGCCCGTTCTCGACGAACTTTATATCCACGCGAAGGTGGCGAGAAGCCCTACGCTTCTATCAACATTCCCCGGTCCGAAACCTTCTCGAATAAACCCCATTGCCCATAAAAGACCGAAACGCCCTTACTCTTGATCCCGGGGATTCATAAATAAGTACTTTTCGAACGGGGCGTTACAATTCTCCCCCACTTAAGCTAAACTTCGTCCTCGAAGTTCGCTATGGCCAACTGACCTATGATCCGCCTCCAACACTCTGTCTGGGAAACCTGACACCCGCTGGCTACCTCTGCTGGCCTTTCGCCTGACCATTCTGACTATCATTAACCTTGCGGATAATAATCTCGGGTCCACCCTCACCCTGACCATCCTGCGAACACAACTTACTCAACTGACAATCCTTCTGGTACTCCTCGAGTACCTACGCTGAACCTCTCGGGGTTTACTTCTCCTTTCCTCGTGCATTCTCTGGCCTTCCCAAGGCAACTTACCATAGCTAACCACTTCCTCTATTTCTGATGAAGAACATACTCCTCACGGTATCCTTTGCTCCATCCACTCCCAGTGTTGGTTCTGCTGTCGGTATACACCGAACACTTCTTACTTCCATAACTTAGTGCTGAGCACCCGTCCCAGCGGATGGATCAGATAATCTTTCAAGTAATAGGTTCACCCCTGCAACGGTTAAGACTCATACGAGAGCTGCGCAACAAGGTCAAACCCTCTCCTCTAAGATTATCCAACCCTGCTGTAAGAGGCGTAGCACCCTCGGTCAACTTGCTATCTCTTACCATACTTTCCTTATCGCTACTACCACTTACTGGAAATTTTGTTGCCCCTTATCCGCCTACCGGATGCACTGAGCCCATTCTGGTCCAACTAACCCGCCAATATCTGGGTTGACCGGACCCCCACCGGTTACTACACCCCATCGCAAGACTAATACTGACCATAACACTGAAACTATCCGAAACACTGAACTACCTGGAACACTGAACTGCCTGAAACACTGAACTTCCTGAATCATTGAACTGTCTGAAACACTGAACTGTCTGAAACACTGAACTTCCTAAAATATCTCGAGACCTTCCTGACCTCCAATCATCCGTCGGTTATCTGCCACACTGAGTTCCGACTCAACTATGGAGTCCAAGGACTCCTCACTTAGTCACTCCCACAACTTCTAAACGAAATCTTTCTATGGAACTAGTTTCCACTAGTTATCCTGTCACTGTGGCTCTAACCACCTCCCGATCCAGCGATCGGGTCCAAACATCACATCCTGACATCATTAAATCCAAGACTAAAAATGATGGCTCCCTGACTAACGGTAGCCCTTAACATACACGAACCCAAGCGGTCCACTGCTACTCTGATCTCATAACTGTGGTGACGATCCAACTGTCGAATCGCCAGCTTAACCATAACTGAACCATTTGGGAAATCCGAACTCTAACCCGTGGATTTCCCATATCCTTACTGATGCACTCAAACTGGTGGGTACTACTACTTCCCCCGCGTCCAAACAACGTGCTCATGCTGTCTACTAACCTGACGAATGCTACGGCTACATCCGCATACTTACAACTCCCTGGTACTATCTGGCTGCTAGTGAATGCTACGGCTACCCCCGCAGACTTACAACACTCTACTACTATCTGGCTGCTAGTGAATGCTACGGCTACCCCCGCAGACTTACGACACTCTACTACTGTCTGACTGCTAGTGAATGATACGGCTACCCCCGCAGACTTACAACACTACTACTATCTGACTGCTAGTGAATGCTACGGCTACCCCCGCAGACTTACAACACTACTACTACTATCTGACTGCTAGTGAATGCTACGGCTACCCCGCAGACTTACAACACTACTACTGTTATCTGACTGCTAGTGAATGCTACGGCTACCCCCGCAGACTTATATCCTTGATACACTTAGCGTTTCGTCGAGGAATTCTTCGGCTTGGTTCCCAAACCAACCGTCTACTAATCAGGATACATGAAACTATCGTGAGGAAGTTTCCTAACTCCCAACTCCTGAATCCACACAACCCTGCATGTTGTCTCTGCCACTGACTACTATCACGGAAGCATCTCTTGCTAACCGTTCTCAAGGTCCTCATTCCGACTCAATAGAGTCCTACCGGCGGTCCTCCAACCTGGATTCCCAACCAGCCACTAACCATCTCGATTACATGAACTAACTGTTGGGAAGTTCCTCAAATTCCCAATCCTGAATTCCTCAATCCATCAATCGTTGTGCTACTATCCTTTCTTCTCAGAGGTCGTGTACTCATTCTGGGTCTGCGTGCTCTTACCCTTGTATACTCGGAGGGTTCTCCCCCACTTGGATCTGGCTAACTTCTTACTGCTCACTGGTCGAAAGGATTCCCCAACCTTCCTTTTACATAAAAGGGGCGATCCGCTGCCCGCCCACGTCTATCTCTGTCGACGCTCCAACTAACCCTTACCAGATCCGAACCATTCCTATTAACTAACCGAGCACTCTTCAATCCTTCACTGTATTTGCTTTAGTGATTGCATCCTGAGAACTTGCGTTCAGAGTAAACATCTCCCACTCACTTCCCTACTACCCGCTAGCTACTTCACTAGAAGCTTTAAATCGTCACTACTGAGGATATAACTGATCAATACCCGAATGACACCTTCCGAAAGTAGTGAGGCACTACTGAATCTTACACATACATGCTACAGTCACCGCATCTGAAGTAACTTGCTCTCCAGGGGACATCCTCAACCATCATTCTAGAATTCAAGGTATGCAGGTGGCATAGGACATCTCTTGAAAATATAATCCAGACACAAACCGGAGATAACTCAGGGTTACACTTCTCAACCCTTGGAACAAAAGGCTCCCTTGTGCAGTTTCCCGCACGTGCTCACAATCTCCCTGCTATCATTCCACAGTATGTTCTGATAACTTACCTTCCTCATTTCCTCATTTGTTGCATACTATGGTACCATATAAACTCTTTCCCGTGACTTGGCAGTGATCTCTGCCACAGTCTAAGTCGTCTGGTGGAGATCTAACAACTCTTGCGCCAACTGCTGCGCCTCAATCGCCTGGGCACACTCTGCCCAGAATCTGGTCTAAGAGTCATCCCATGACATAGCATTAACCGCATTATCACTCAACTCACTACCAACTTCTTCCTATCAATCTCGTGCTCTATCCCTCGGGGGACAGGAAGTAAGTCCTATCTTGTCTCCTTTCGAGACAATGTCAGGGACAAAAGTGTCGGCGACATCTGCCAACCATCTGCTAACAATGGGGTCCCTAACCCCCACGACAATCTGAAACTTCACAAACTCTGAATTCCCGAAACATCAACGTACGGGTCCCCATCATGTCTGCAACCTCAGTGCAGAAAGCGCTCGGCCTCTCATCACAAGTCTCTATAATGCCCTCATTGATCATACTGAGGATCACAGGATTCTGGTCAATGATACTGCGCATAATCTCATATGGAATGAACTCCCTCATCTGATCGTCGAGCTGCCCGGCTACAGAGTCCGAGTCTGATCCCTCGTCGACACCAAAAGTACCATTTGGTCTGCCACGTAGCGCCACTATACTCGGCAACATACGATCACTAACATCACAATACTCATCCAAACTCGAGGGGTCTCACACACTACAAGTTCCCTGGGTTCATCTCAGCCTTCCTTGATTCGAGTACGGATCCTCTGCTTTCAGTAGTATGGGCCCCTACTACCTTCCACATCTATCCGTACTTTCCTCAAGAACTGCCTTGACTCCACCAAGTCCCTTCTACTGCTACTGATCTCTGCTACTCTCATCCTAGGCTTGCCCTAGGGAAATCTCTGACTCTACCCAAACCAGTCCTCAGCTGCTGAAGGCCTCCTTGTAATGCCAATTAGCCATCACCTGAATACCATCACATGTGACGAGGCTCAGATAATCCTTCGAGTAAAAGACTCGTCCCTACAACGGTTAGACTCAGACGAGAGCTGCGCAATAGGGCCAAATCCAGCACTCTGAGATTATTCAACCCTGATCACATGTGACGTGACGTATTCACCTAATGGCTAACTCCCATCACTCAGAGTCCACAAAGCACAAAGCAAGCAGCATTCAGACACAGGAAACTACTCAAGCAAATCTATTCTCATAACGAGAAACTGTACTAGCATACAATGCTAAGCTCATACTATCAGGCATAACCTAAACAGGCTATCCTACTACTGTCTACTCAATACTAGCATGCAATTCTCATAAAGCTGAAACACATATAGCAGGCACATAAGGCATCCTCCCAGATCCTTAGTCCTATTCTAGCATGCTGTTCTACTGAAACTGAAACTGATAATCATAACATAAACTTGTATGGGTAATTTGGGAGTACTTACTTGAGCTCGGATGATTGCATGCACCACACCCTTTTCTTTTTCAAAATTCTCTTCGCTTTTTCTAAAACTCTTTTCTTTATACTTTTCTAAAATTATTTTCTTTTCTCAAAATCCTTTTGTAAACATGGTTTTTCTCTTGAAAACTTTATACCACTTCCTTAGTTTGAGTTCAGACACACCCGAAAGTGTGCCTGAATCCCTCAAACCAAGGCTCTAATACCAACTTGAAACATCCCAAAAATACAATCTGAAAATTTCGTTTTAAAAACATTACTTAAACAACAACTGTCAATTCATAACATAAAACATAGCATAAAATCATAATGTTAATTCAAAACATAATCTTCTTATCAGAGTAAAACATCCCAGGCTAACTGGCTATGGTGTGTGCACTGCAACCTCTCCGAGCTCCTCTTTTGAAAACTAAGTACCTGAAACCAAAAACTGAAACCGTAAGCACGAAGCTTAGTGAGCTCCCCCAAACTACCACATACCATACAAACATATAAGCACATACTGGGCCTTGCCCACTGCATCGGACCGAGGTCCGGACTAACTGGGGCCTTGCCCCCTGCATCGGACCGAAGTCCGGAACTGACTGGGACCTTGTCCCCTGCATCGGACCGAAATCCGGACTAACTGGGGCCTTGCCCCCTGCATCGGACCGAAGTCCGGAAACTGACTGGGACCTTGTCCCCTGCATCGGACCGAAGTCCGGACTAACTGGGGCCTTGCCCCCTGCATCGGACTGAAGTCCGGAAACTAACTGGGACCTTGTCCCCTGCATCGGACCGAAGTTCGGACTAACTGAACATAGCATAGCATAAACATATCTGTTGGGTTATGAGCATTCTAACACTCCTAAGTGTACATGCAACCCTAAATACCTTGGATCTATGTTTTCTCTATTATACATACAATTATGAACATCCAAGGTATTATCCTAATCTAGCATACAAAATAATAAATATAACAAGATAGAATACATACCTCTTTGATGTAGAATGTCTTCATGAAGCTTGAGTGCCTAGTGCCCCAAGTGTGACACCTCAAATGGTTCACACAACACCAAATACACTTGGAATAACTTGAGAGAAACTTGAACACTCCTTGAAATCGTCTAGCCCTCACACTCACATATTAGTGCACGATTTCTTGAGCCATGGGATTCTTTTATATGGTGGCTATTAGGGTTACACCATGTAACTCATAACTTTACTCATTCCTTATGCTCCATGGATTTTAACCTCCATGGAGTATCCATGGGTCACCCCATGGACTTAGTCCAACATAAGGAATCTTGGATCACAAGCCCACATATATAAGAATGAATGATTTACACAATCAACCCATATATTTAATTAGTCTCCTTTTGATCACTTAATTAATTCCAAATTAATTCTTGATCAATACTAATTAAATAACCTTATTAATATATTAGAACTTATAATATATTAACCAACCTTAAGTGTTATTTCTCTCATTATAGTCTATCCAAATGCATGATGCCATGCAACCCAAATGGACCATGCCGGGTCGGGTCAAGTCTTACCAATTATAGTTATGGACTTAGACATTAATCCAACAGTCTCCCACTTGGATAAGTCTAAAACTATTATTGCGTATGACTTCAGGAACCGATCAGCAATCGTAGCTCTCAAAAGCTTCTGTCGAACTCTGACCTTGTCGATGAACTCTGACCTTTGTCAATGAATTGTCCATTAGATAAGGGATCATATATTCCTCCATTCTAGATATCATATGGACTGAGACATGGATTATCAATCATTCTCTCTGTCCATTTGCTGTTTCCCGATTTCCGATTCATGATGACTGACTGATTGAACAAATCAAATCAGTCCTGGCTTGGCCAAGCACTCACATGTATCATCTTTAAATCATCGAGGGGGCCACAGATATCGCTTTTATCCCGAAGGTAAAAAGAATGGATAAACTTCGACTCATATGGCTTGTTCTACTACTTGTTGAATCATACACAAAGGCACGTTTTATAACATCGAGTTACCAAATGCGTTTTCGTGCAATCAATGTAGAACCAACTCATAGTAACAACTCATATCTCTAGATTTGAAGAATATAAGATATTATCGTCTCATGATCACTCGTGATAAAATCCATGAAGTGATTCAAATAAGCGCGGGTTGAATCCAATACTCAGAACTTATGAGTACTCATGAGTGTTGTAGCACCACTTTGTCCACCAACTTGGACCTCTACAAACCAACTCATGACAGTCTTGATTCATATCTACTTCCAACATATGACCGACTGTGGATGGTTTGAATAACTTAATCATTCAGGAAGAGCGACTTAGTTATTCTGGAAGTCAAAACATGCAAAGTGAAACACAAGAATAAATGAATCAAATATGGTATCAAACCTTATGAATATAAATAAACACTTTTATTTATCACCATACTGATTACTCATTATTCATTGTTTCGGTTTTATCAACTTTATACATGAATTTAAAACACTAGTTGTCCCATGCTCCAACCATGTACATTATGTTTTTCTTAAATAATAGCTTTGCCATACACCAAGTATGCACTCTATGTTTGTCTATGATCCTTACTTTGTGAAATAAACCAATTGAACATAATTTCAATGATTCTAATTTCACACTCCCAAATCCTTATCGAAAAATGTGACAATTTCAAATTCCTATCATTTATCGAAATCTGTTTAGATTTTAAACTTATATGCACTGACCCTCCTGTAATGAATATGTACAAAGTCACAAAGACTTGTCAACAGTCATTATAAGGTATTCCAATGGAGATCAACTCCATGGAAACTAAGTCTCATATTCAAAGTACATTGCTTTGGACATGCTTCTTGCATTAAGTTTTCTAATCTTACACAGATAACTTCCACCTATGGAGACAACTCCATATTCTCATTTTGACTATCACGTCTGAATAAGAGATGCCTCTTTTCAGAATATGTCAATATGGTCCTTCCAAAATTAGCACTATACTTCCAACTGTCCCTGAGCAACCAATATTTGGTAAACCTCAGATTGTCCTCGACAATTGCTTAATCATTTTAGTCATATCCAATTCTAGACCTTTTCCCTTCTTAATGCCTCTGGGCATTTGGAAAAATTTAGAAATGACAAATATTATAGCACATGCAATCGATCCTATACCCAAAGCAAATGGTACACGATTCATGATGTCTCACATAAAGACATGATTCTAGACCAGTCTTTCGCTACAATATTTTTATTTGCCATGTTTTCAAAATTTGACTATGAAGAGGGATGTCGTAATCATAATCGAATTTTGAGAACGCAATATATAGAATTTCCTTAAGTTGAACCAATCCAACATGAAGTTCATATATATATTCTTGACTAAAGATGATTAAGGTCTCAATCTAAGCCTTTAGAACTGAAATGAAGTATATCCTCTCCCTTAATTATAGCAAAACAACTTTTTCAATCCCTGCAGCCTCACAAATTGAAACTTTTGTTTTCTATAATTAACATTGCTAACTTGCAACACTAACAATAATTATCATGCTCCCACTAACATGATGATTATTAGCATAACACTTATGCTCCCACTAGCTTTGACATGTACTCAGAAATCAGTTGGACTTCTAGAAATCAATACTTTATTGACTTCCTTACCAAAGTTCAGATTTCTGATACGAGATGCTTTGATAAAACTTTATCAAAATCATACACCTTTCCTTAGATAGCATGCATGTGTGTCTAAACAATTTCAGAACTATGAAAAGGGATGCCGTAATCATAGTCTCAATTGTTTAGACCTTTTGCCATCTACTTCAAATCTACTTGGTGGAAGTGTTTCCTCACCATCATTTTCATGAATCGGAGAGAAACCTTATGACCCTTAGATTTTATGGTGTATGTGTTCTTATCCATGTGAATCGTCAAAACCATAGTCACAAGACAAGGATAATGACAAATCCAAACTCATATGGACTGAACTTATGCAATCTTAACTTCTTACCACCTGGAAGTACAGGGCCTGACATTGCTTCCAAGTTGTTATGCAACCAATTGAGAACTTTCAGAACTCCTATGTAAAGCCAACTTTAACTGGAATGGGCACAGAATATGTCAACACGATAGGTTATAAACCTCAAGTCGTGTGCTAGTGAAGAACCTCAGGTTTTATTCTTGATTAGTTCTTGAAATTCTTTTTAGGATCTTTAAGACTCCCACTATCCTCTTGACATATAAGACTATCTTGCCAAATATTCAAGAGATAGTGCAGATTCTTTATCAAGACAAACACTTCACACAATTGGCCTTAGTTGGTCTTTGTTTTATCCAAAACATCACAACTTACCAATTTCAAATGTACAAGAGTAGGACACTTTTACTCTTACATTTGACAAGTGTTTTAAACCTTTCTTTAAGATATGTCACTCAAGTTACAATCTTGGAGTATGACTCTAAGAATTGTTTTGGAACGAAGTATGACTCATCTTCCTGATCTAACCATTTCAACAATTCATGAATCCTCTTCTTAGTCATAAGAATGCACTAAGATGACCTTAGAAGACCAATTGTGATGTGGTCCTTTAATCATTAAGATGATCACAAAACATGATACTAAAGTACTCTCCCATCTTTTCAGATTTAAGAAACTTTTATCTGTCTGCCTAATTTGATTCTTCCCATTCGTTCTGCCATACATTGAGACTTTTCCAATGTTTCAGAATTATACTTAAACTTGTAAGTATAACCATATTTACTAAAATTTAGTAAATCATGACGAATAGTCTTAACGAGCTTTGTGGTGGACTTGACCAGTGCACAAGAATGTGTACTCGATCCCTTTAGTCCTTAACTTGACTCACACATCCATGTGAACAAGTCTTAATTTTCCAATGCTTGAAAGTTCTCATTCATCATACTATACAACTTGCATGATTCCAAGTTTCGGTCCAATTGAACCTTGGGTGATGAGAATCTTTCCTTATTTGGTAATATTAGACACTACCACAACCGAAAGAATCAAATCCATTTTTCCAATATTGCTATCAATGGAATCTTATAAGCAACAACTTTTCACAAATGCCATTGTAAGGATACTTAAAATAAATAAAATCAAAACCTTTTTCTTTTATTTTAAAACTTTGCGGAAAAACTTATCCTTACAATCCATATGAAAACCTTGTTGTTATCTATTCCTAAGCAATATAAATATCATAACTCTTAAGTAATAACCCAAAATTCTGATCACCGAACCATGCGATTGAAATCCATCTTCGCGATCAGAATCAACATGTACTTAATAGAGTTAGACAATGGACTTTACCTGAAGTAGAGCCAAACTTATTGACTTTAACATCCTTAGGTAAATTTGGCAGCTTCGTAACCAATGCCCCTTCCTTTGGCAATAGTTACCTATGGACCCTTGATAATGGGACTATCTCAGACTTCGCCTCTCTCTTTACCATTGGGTCAACCGAGTTGACTATAGCCGATCCCTTTCCATTGGGAAGAGAGATCTTTACTGGATATCCAATGTCATCATTGTCAATGTCCATTGCGTTTTAGGAAGTTGATCTTAGCAAATAGATAAGATCATTAAGGGTCTTGTCTTAGTCTGTTTCATAGGATTCCCAAAAGAACTCACTATGTGACTTAGAAAGTAGTTGAGCCACCAACTTTCTCAAGACTTTGACACCCAACTCTCCCGGCTTGTCAATATGTGACTACATCTCCAAGATGTGATCACACATAGACCTTGCCTTGCCAATAGGGCTTGAGTGACCTTAAACTTTTTAGGAACTTGTGGGTTAGGGAGAATAATTGGAGGAGGTGAAAGAAGTATGATATCCATGGGACATCATCTTCATTTAGGAAAGCTTGTTTCAAGAGATTTGGGAAGATCATAAATGTCTAGACCAGACATCTTTTTGGGAGATATTCAAGATAGTTGATTTAAAGTCCTTAATATGACACCCAATATGAAATATTAAGGCTAGGATCCAACAACCTATTTATAACTGGAAGAGGGATGTCGTAATCCGAGTTATAAAATAGTTGAAGGTAGGTAAATGACGATTTACCAATTTCCACCATGAAAAACGAAATAATGTAATTAGGTTTTTAATTGGATTTGAAACTCCTAGATCTTTTGAGATTCATTGAACTTTTCAATGGCATGTTTCAATCTCGAGTGTGCCCTTCAGGTTTTGTGACTAGGATGCCGAGGATCACAAAACAAGGTGTGAAGTAACCATGCAAATATACTTGGTACCCTTAATATTTACCCCTCAATCGATGTGCCGGTTAACCACACGAGCTCCACCGATACTATGATAAATATTAAGTTACCATTTGCCTACTTTGTTAAATCCAGGTTAGTGTGCCGGTTAACCACACACGCTCCACTAACGGTTTAAACAAAGTGCAAAGTGTAATTTCATGGATTAGCACCTTATTCACATTTTCCTAAGTAACTAAGATTGGGAATTTATAAGTGTTTAGTTACTTAGTATTTATCATTAATACTTTTAATGAAGGGAGAATTATAGTCCTTGTCCTACCCGTTCGGCTAACGACCCTCCACCAGTCAAGGAAGCGGTGGGTGAGAGTGGACACCCATTAAACTGCCATTTTATAGGCAGTAACCTTATACCCCCCTTATAGACCGGCTTCGTGAATGAGGCCTACTAACGGTAAGACTGACTTGCTCTTATACATATATTTATTATTAACTTATAATACTATAAAGTATAAGGGTTGAATTTTAACTTTTAAAATTCTAAGGGCTAACTTGGAATTAAAGTATTCATGGGGAAAACTATACAAATTCCAAAACTTGAGGGCAAGTTTTGAAAATATTCAAAACTAATTAATTCCATAACTTATGTGTTTAAAGTAGTTTTAATTAAAAAAAACTCTTCAAGTTCCATAACTTGAGGACAAGTTATGGAAGACTTTAAACTAATAAAAGAATGTAACTTTTCTTTATTTTTGTAACTTATGGAACTAATTAAGGTTACACATTTTATCATTTAATAAAGTGACTCTTGAACCTCCATAACTTGAGGACAAGTTATGGAGTCATAAAACCATTTAATGAGGACAAGACTCTTCATTTTTGTAACCATTGCCAACTTTTTATGAGTTTTATAAAACTTAAATGTGACTTTTCATATAACTTGAGGACAAGTTACAAAAACACACTTTAGAATCAACTCTTAGATTAAAATGGATTGAAAACACATAATCAATTAACTTTTCTATTAATCTAATAAACTCATATGAACAAAGATAATTCACATCAATTTTTTTTTCAAGTAATTAGCATAACTTTTAAACTAATACAAAACATGAATCTATTGACAATTATCTTTGAAATTGGATTAGCATGAACATTACCACATCAAAAACAAGTTTATAAGTCCAAAAACATCTAAGGGTAATGTTCCTAGTCCATTTCTAGCCAAAACAGTCGAATATTTTTCAGCTAATTTTGCAAGTATAACAAGAAAACAAGCCTTGGCTCTGATACCACTGTTGGGTTATGAGCATTCTAACACTCCTAAGTGTACATGCAACCCTAAATACCTTGGATCTATGTTTTCTCTATTATACATACAATTATGAACATCCAAGGTATTATCCTAATCTAGCATACAAAATAATAAATATAACAAGATAGAATACATACCTCTTTGATGTAGAATGTCTTCATGAAGCTTGAGTGCCTAGTGCCCCAAGTGTGACACCTCAAATGGTTCACACAACACCAAATACACTTGGAATAACTTGAGAGAAACTTGAACACTCCTTGAAATCGTCTAGCCCTCACACTCACATATTAGTGCACGATTTCTTGAGCCATGGGATTCTTTTATATGGTGGCTATTAGGGTTACACCATGTAACTCATAACTTTACTCATTCCTTATGCTCCATGGATTTTAACCTCCATGGAGTATCCATGGGTCACCCCATGGACTTAGTCCAACATAAGGAATCTTGGATCACAAGCCCACATATATAAGAATGAATGATTTACACAATCAACCCATATATTTAATTAGTCTCCTTTTGATCACTTAATTAATTCCAAATTAATTCTTGATCAATACTAATTAAATAACCTTATTAATATATTAGAACTTATAATATATTAACCAACCTTAAGTGTTATTTCTCTCATTATAGTCTATCCAAATGCATGATGCCATGCAACCCAAATGGACCATGCCGGGTCGGGTCAAGTCTTACCAATTATAGTTATGGACTTAGACATTAATCCAGCAATATCAACTAGCATGAACACATATACTGCATACTGCATCGGGCCGTAGCCCGGAACACATAACACATAAATCATGTCTGAGCCACGAAGGCATCAAACATACTAACTACTGCATCAGACCGAAGTCCGGGAACTACTGCTAACTAAACGGGCCGACATTGTGGCCGTAGACCCGTTCCTACTGGAAGGAAACTCACCTTGAACTGCTGAAACACTGCTGGTACCCTTCTGGCTGCTATCTGACAATCCCCGCACTGCTGCTCCTCTAGCTCCCCGAACTATCAATGCCACAATAACACTTAGCCCAAAATAATATCCTTCTAAGGGTAAATTTACCATTTTACCCTTAACCCAATCTGGTCCATGACCAAGGCCCAACACCATAATATGAAGGGCCCAACACTAGGTAAGCCTCTAAAGCCCACTAGTGACCCACTAATGGCCCAATTTGCTACATTGGGCCCAATCCCTTAATGGGCCTCACCCTAAGTCCAAAATATATTCCTTGGTCCTTATAATATGATTTCTGATGGCCCACTAAGGCCTAAATACCCAAACATACCTCAAGCCACGACCCAAAAACTCATGATCCATACAGACAGAGTACGCGGGGCGTACCCCTCATGTACGCTAAGCGTACAGGCAGAATGGTGAGTACGATGGGCGTACATCCCTTTACGCGGGGCGTAAACTCGTTGAGCTAAAAGTCCTCATAAGTTCTTAATGGCTTAAGCTCTTAAGCCCAAACTTCAGATCCATCGACCAAACATGCCTAGGATCCATAAAGTCTCAAACTTTATTACTTGGGACGTCCATAAAGCTCTTAACTCAAGGTCTTAATCCATTAAGACCCACCTACATCATACATGAGACAACCAAAGCCATTGGGACCTCATTTTTCTTACTCAAGACCTCTCCTAAGGTCTGAAAGGACAGCTAATCTCAACCAACTCGCATCATGCATCACTTTGGGGTCTTTGGGACAAGAAATGGTGTCAAAACTTCATAACACCAAGATCTACACAAAATAGATGTCAAGCAAGAGACTTTATACCTCAAAAGGGCTCCAGAAGATGATGCCTTCCCAGATCTACGAGCTCCAGCCACCCAACTCCTTCCTTGACAACTTCCTCTTTTCCTCCTCCAAGCTTAAACCACCAATATGAGCTTTCCAAGGCCAAGATCTCTAAAAATGGAGGTTGGAACGTTCTAGGGTTTCTTCTGAGGTTAGGGAGGCTGATATGGGGGCTAGGGTTGAAGCCATTATGTTCTATTTATAGTGGCTCACCCTCAAATTAGGGTTTAAGGGCTCTGAGCGTACGCTGGGCGTACCTCTAGTACGCTGGGCGTACGCGTCCTTGCACCCGCGTCTATTTACCCGGTTACGCTGGGCGTAACCCAGCCTACGCTGGGCGTACCCACGCGTGTCCCATTCTCATGCATGGCCTTCCTCGTCAATTTTTCCCATTAAGGGCTATAATTGTCAATATCTTCAAAGTATCATAACTCCTTTATTCTAAGCCCGTTCTCGACGAACTTTATATCCACACGAAGGTGGCGAGAAGCCCTACGCTTCTATCAACATTCCCCGGTCCGAAACCTTCTCGAATAAACACCATTGCCCATGAAAGACCGAAACGCCCTTACTCTTGATCCCGGGGATTCATAAATAAGTACTTTTCGAACGGGGCGTTACAGATTGGTCATAACTTCTTCGTTATAACTCGGATTTTAGTGTTCTTTATATTTGTGGAAACCTTGTTACAATCTCTACCACTTGGTTCATCCCAATCGAGATTGTTTAATAATTTATTTTTGAGGGTCAATTATGTAAATATACACAGTATGCTAAAATTTCTCTTTATTGTTTTAAAAAGAACTACAAATTGACCTACATTATTACATAGGTTTGAAATTTGTTACATTATCCCCCCGTTAGAGAGAATTTTGTCCCGAAATTAACATTACAGATAGACTGGGGAAAAAGATGTAGATATTTCTGTTGCATTTGATCCTCCTGTTCCCAAGTGAATTCAGGTCCCCGTTTTGCATTCTAGCGAACCTTCACTATCGGGATACGACTTTGTTTGGTTTTCTTAACTTCCCTGTCTAGAATCTCTACGGGTTCTTCCACAAAGTTGAGGCTCTCGTTTAACTTGATTTCCTCGAGTGGGATCACAAGAGTCTCGTCGGATAGACACTTTTTCAAGTTCGAAACGTGGAAGGTAGGATGAATGTTACTTAGTTCTTGGGGTAGTCGAAGTTTGTAAGCTACAGGACCGATTCTGGCAAGAATCTCGAATGGTCCTATGTACCTTGGATTCAGTTTGTCACGCTTTCCAAAGCATATCATGCCCTTCCAGGGTGAGACCTTTAACAAGACGCGGTCACCAACCTGGAATTCCAAGGGTTTTCTCCTTTTGTCAGTGTAGCTTTTCTGTCTATCTCTGGAAGCTTTAAGTCGCTCCCGAATTTGTACGATTTTCTCGGTAGTTTCTCGAATAATTTCCGGACCAGTGAGAGCACTGTCAGGAGTTTGACCTCTAGCTAGCTGCATGTCACCCACTTCAGCCCATCATAGAGGGGATCTGCACTTGCGGCCATAGAGGGCTTCGAATGGAGCAGCCTTTATGCTAGTGTGATAACTGTTGTTATAAGAGAATTCAACAAGTGGTAAATGAATATCCCATGCCTTTCCAAAGTCTATCACGCAATCTCGTAACATGTCTTCTAATGTTTTAATCGTCCTCTCACTTTGTCCGTCGGTTTGTGGATGGTAGGTTGTACTCATGTCCAACCTAGTTCCAAGAGAGTTTTGTAAAGACTGCCAGAAACGAGAGGTGAATCTACTATCTCGGTCAGAAATAATAGATATTGGTACACCATGCAGTCTAACAATCTCCTTGAGGTAAGTTCTTGTTAGCTTCTCCATCTTGTCGGCTTCTTTTATTGGCAAGAAGTGTGCGGATTTGGTTAATCTGTCGACGATTACCCAAATAGTATCATAACCACCCGAAGTCTTGGGTAATTTGGTTATGAAATCCATTGTAATCCGCTCCCACTTCCATTCAAGGATTTCAGGTTGTTGTAATAAACCTGAAGGTTTCTGGTACTCTACCTTGACTTTGGCACAAGTAAGGCACTTGCCCACAAAGGTAGCGATTTCGGCCTTCATGTTAGACCACCAATATAGTTTCTTAAGGTCCAGATACATCTTGACTGAACCTGGATGAATGGAGTATCGGGTTTTGTGAGCTTCATTCATAACCATGTCTCTGTAACCACCGAACTTTGGTGTCCAGATCCGGTTCATGAAATAATAGACTCCATCATCCCTGACTTTGAAGTTCTTATCCAGTCCTCTCAGGGTTTCACCTGCCACGTTTTTGGGTTTTAAGGCTTCAAGTTGAGCTTCTTTGATCTGCGTGGGCAGATGTGAATGGATTGTCATGGTCAACGACTTTACCCGGCGTCCCGAGTATTCTTTTCTGCTAAGGGCGTCTGCTACTACGTTTGCTTTACCAGGATGATAAAGAATTTCACATTCGTAGTCGTTCAGTAGCTCCACCCATCGTCGTTGTCTCATGTTCAGCTCTTTCTGATAGAAGATGTGCTGGAGACTTTTATGGTCCGTGAATATTGTGCATTTCGTGCCATATAAGTAATATCTCCAGATCTTCAGAGCAAACACCACCGCTCCTAGCTCAAGGTCGTGTGTTGTATAGTTGACCTCATGTGTCTTTAGATGTCTTGAGGCATAGGAGATAACCTTTCCTCTTTGCATAAGCACACACCCAAGCCCTTGATTTGAAGCATCACAGTATACTACAAAGTCCTCTGTCCCTTCGGGTAGAGACAAGATCGGTGCACTGCACAAGGCTTGTTTGAGCGTTTGGAATGGTGTTTCTTGCTTCTCTCCCCAACTAAAAGTTACACCCTTTTGCGTCAGGGTGGTAAGCGATTTAGCGATTCGGGAGAAATTTTGGATGAATCTGCGATAGTAGCCAGCAAAACCTAAGAATTGTCGGATTTCTATAGGTGTTTTGGGTGCTGGCCAGTTTTCAATTGCTTTGATTTTGGAAGGGTCCACGTCTATTCCTTCTGAACTGACCACATGACCTAGGAATTCAACCTTCCTAATCCAAAACTCGCACTTTGAAAACTCCGCATAGAGTTTTTCTGTCCTAAGGGTTTGTAATACTTGACGAAGATGATGGCCATGTTCCTCTTTGCTTCTTGAGTAGATAAGGATGTCGTCAATGAAGACTATGACGAATTTGTCTAGGAATGGACGACACACTCTGTTCATTAGGTCCATGAACACAGCAGGTGCATTCGTCAATCTGAATGGCATCACTATAAACTCGTAATGACCATAACGAGTTCTAAACGCGGTCTTGGGAATGTCTTCCTCCAAAATCCGTAACTGGTGATACCCGGATCTTAAGTCTAATTTCGAGAAGTAGTTCGCACCTTGAAGTTGGTCGAACAGATCGTCAATGCGAGGCAGAGGATATCGATTCTTGATGGTAAGTTTATTCAGCTCGCGGTAGTCTATGCACATGCGGAATGATCCATCCTTCTTCTTTACGACATAGGGCATTGGACACGAAGCTGCCCAAAGTACTTGCAAGATATCAAGGATGGGAAGATAAAGTCGTCCTTCGCAGGTATTTATACTATTCATTCTAAAAACTCATCACATACTATGTCTTGGGTCCTCGATACAGGATGTGGTTTTCACATTTTTTCTGATTTGCAGGGTCTAAGAAGAAGTAGGGATGTGGAGCATGGGAAGATAAACTTGATCATGGGGAATAGGAAAGCGTCGCCTGTCACCAAGATTGGAGTTTACTCTTTAATGCTTAGTACTGGGCTAGGTTTATATTTGAATAATTGCTGTTACTCGTCAGAAATGACACAGAACATTATTTATTTTCATGGTTTGTATAAACAAGGCTTTAGATTTTTGTTTGATAATGAAAAGGTTCTATTAATGCTTTCTTTAATGGTACTTTCTATTTTGAAGCATTGCCTTGTAATGGAATATATGAAACTGTGATGGTTGTAGACAACTTAGGAAATGATGTGTTGCATATCGATTCTTCCAATAGTTTGGACAAAGCATGCTTGTGGCATTGTCGTCTTGGACATGTCAACAAGAAGCGCATAGCCCGACTCCAAAAGGATGGAGTGTTGGAGTCATTCGACCTTAGGGACGATGACGTGTACGAGTCTTGTTTGCTTGGAAAGATGACAAAGTCACCCTTCACTGGTACTTGTGAAAGGGGTGAGGATTTATTGGATCTCATACACACCGATGTGTGTGGGCCCTTTAGATCCATAACAAGGGATACGAACTGCTTCTATGTGACTTTTATCGATGATTATAGCAGATATGGGTATATCTACTTAATTAAGCACAAGTTAGAAACCTTTGAAAAGTTCAAGGAGTTTAAGTAAGAAGTGGAGAATCAGCTAGGCAGGAAAATTAAGATGTTCTGATCTGATCGAGGTGGTGAGTACCTTAGTCTTGAATTCCACGACTACCTCAAGGAATGCAAAATTGTTTCGCAATTGACACCACCTAGGACACCACAGTTGAATGGTGTGGCTGAGAGGCGCAATCGAACTCTGTTGGACATGGTTCGTTCCATGATGAGTCGTGCTTCGTTACCTATCTCATTTTGTTGGTATGCCTTAGAGACTACCACACATATCCTTAATCTAGTCCCTACTAAGAAGGTTGCCAAAACACCTCACGAGATGTGGACATGGAAAGCTCCCTCGTTGGCACATATCAAGGTTTGGGGTTGCGAGGCTTTCGTAAGATGAGAGACTCACGGCAAGCTCGAACCTCATAGTGAGCAGTGTATTTTCATCGGATATCCACAGAAGTCCTTTGGATATCTCTTCTATAGATCGAGTGACAATGTTGTCTTCATTACGAGAAGAGGGGTTTCTGAGAGCGAGAACTCATAAGCCAAGAGGACAGTGGGAGATAAATTGATCTTGAAGAGCTTCAAGAGTCAAGCGATGAAGGAACCTCTAATGCTGGGGCTCAACCCGAGGAGGAAACTCCTGTTGAACCAATTAATGAATCCTTACCTCTTAGACGTTCCAGTAGAGTTAGTGTTCCGCCTGTGTTGTATGGTTTTCATATAACAAGTGAAGGTGATACGTTTATTAGTGATAGTACACTAGTAAATTTGGATGAACCTAACCGCTACAAGGAAGCCATGGCAGGCCCGGAGTCTGCAAAGTGGAAAGAGTCTATGGACAGCAAGATTCAACCCATGTATGATAATCAAGTTTGGAACTTGGTTGACAATGTACTGGGTCGTAAGACGGTCGGGTGTAAATGGATCTTCAAGAAGAAGACCGAAATGGATGGGAAAGTACACACTTATAAGGCACGATTGGTTGCAAAGGGCTTTACTCAAACTCCCGGAGTTGACTATGATGAGACCTTCTCGCCAGTAGTGAAGATAAAGTCTATACGGGTTATGCTAGCCATAGCTGCGTTTCATGATTATGAAATATGGCAGATGGATGTCAAAACCGCTTTCCTTAATGGGAAGTTGGATGAAGATGTTTACATGAGTCAGCCAGAGGGTTTTGTAGATGCGAAACACCCTAATAGAGTGTGTAAGCTTGAGAAATCCATTTATGGATTGAAACAAGCATCTCGCAGATAGAATCTTTGTTTCGATGAGAAAGTCAAAGAGTTTGGTTTCTTGCGAAGCGAGGATGAGTCCTGCGTATATGTCAAAGCTAGTGGGAGTATAGTTAGCTTTCTCGTTTTGTATGTGGAGGACATACTTCTCATAGGAAACGACGTCCCAACCATGCAGGAGGTTAAGTCTTGGCTTGAGAAGTGCTTCGCTATGAAGGACCTCGGAGAAGCTGCTTATATTCTAAGGATAAGGATAGTGAGAAATAGGAGTAAAAGACTAATAGGACTTGGTCAAAGTACTTACTTGGATAAAGTGTTAAAACATTTTAGCATAAAGAATTCCAAGAAATGGGAGTTACCAATCCAAAGCAATACCAAGCTAAGTAAGACTCAAAGCCCGAGTACTGAAGCAGAAATAGCAGAGATGAGCCGAGTACCTTATGCTTCCGCAGTTGGCTCGATCATGTATGATATGACTTGTACTCGCCCTGATGTGGCCTTCGCTTTGAGCATGGTCAACAGATATCAAGGGAACCCTGGTAGAGCACATTGGACCGCAGTCAAGAATATTCTTAAGTACCTTCGGAGGACCAAGGAATGGTTTCTTATCCTCGGCGGGAGTGATGACTTAAGGGTGCGAGGGTATAGTGACGCCAGTTTTCAGACCGACCGAGACAACTTCTGCTCTCAGTCGGGCTGGGTCTTTACCCTTAATGGAGGAGCAGTGACTTGGAAAAGTTCCAAGCAGGAAACCGTAGCTGATTCAACGTGCGAATCAGAGTACATAGCAGCGAGCGAAGCGTCAAAGGATGCAATATGGTTGAAGAACTTCATCGGCGACCTTGGAGTTGTGCCAGCCATAAAGGAGCCTATGGAGATTTTCCGTGATAACGAAGGCGCAGTTGCCTTAACCAAGGAATCGAGGGATCATGGCAGATCCAGACATATCGACAGAAAGTAGCACTTCATTACACATTGGGTAGAAGAGGGACTCCTCGTAGTAAAGAGGGTATCGTCAGAAGAGAACCCGACAAATCCCCTTACGAAGGGACTGAGTAGGGTTAAGTACTTGTAGCAAGCTAGGAGCATTGGGCTAAAGGACGATATTAGTTTTAGTGATTAGATAGCTTTTAGAAACTTGTAATAGAAAATTGTAATTAACATTTGATGATTAAATAAAGGTGCTTTATTTATACGTAAAGTTACTGTCTTGTGTTAATTATTTACTATTGTTTCCCTTTGCATGTTTTGACTTCCTAAATAATAAGATTATTTAAACTATCCACAGCCGATCATACATTGGAAGTAGGTATGAATGAAGACTGTCATGAATTGGCTTGTAGATTGTCTAAGTGTTTAGACATAGCAAAACTTTTCTGCAAAGTTCATGAGTGCTTATGAAATAAGATTTGAGTATTGGATTAAACCCGCGCTCACTTGAATCACTTCATGGAATTAATCACGAGTGATTGTGAGACGATAATATCATATAGTATTTAAATGTAGATATATGGTTTATTGTTTGCAAGTTGGTTGTGCATTGATAATGCGTAAACGCATCAGTAACTTGATGTTATAAAACACATTGTTGTGTATGATTTGACGAGTAAATAGTAAAAGCATATAAGTCAAAGTTTATCTGTTCCTTTTATCCTATGAGGGTAAAAGCGATATCTTGGGCCCCTCAATGATTTGGTTTGACTTATGTGTCGGGCCCGGTCAGGACTGAATTGATGTGTTCAATTAAGTTCTATGTCAGACAGATCAGAGATCGAGAAACAAACTGCTGGACAATAAGTATGACTATGTTCCATGTAATTGTCCACACGATATCTTGAGAATGGAGGACTATACGATCCCTTATCTAAGGGACGTGTCAGAGTTTGACAACGGCTTTTGAGAGCTACGATTGCTAATCGGATTTTAAAGTCGTACTTGCATTTATAGTTATTAGACTTATCCAAGTGGGAGACTGTTGGATTAGTGTCTAAGTCCATAACTATATTTGGTATGTACTTGACCCGGTTGTAGCATGGTCCTTTTCGGTTGCCTTCACCGGAGCAACTTGACTGGATGAATAATAGAGAAAGAGGTTATTATGGTTTATTAATATATTATATGAATAATATATTAAAGGAGAAATCATATTGGTTAATTAATATTGGTCAAAGAATTAATTAAGAATTAATTTTGTGATCAAAAGATATTAATTGAACATAGGGGACTGGAATTGCAATTATAAGATAATTGAATTTTGGGGTGTGGATCCCTTAGAAGGAGATGGACGAAATCAAGAGGGAAGCCCACATTGAATTCGTCCAAGGCCTTGCTTCTGGAAGGATCTTTAGACTGCTTAAGGCCTAAGCAATCCAATTAGGGTTTTGACTGAAACCCTAGTAGCTCACCTATATACGGAACCCCTTGGCTTGTATTTTTCGGCTACCACAAACCTAAGAAGAGTTCATAGAGCCGAAATTCACCTCCCCTCTCTCTCTCTCTCTTGCATTCTCCAATTGCTTTGGTTTTTGTGATCTATTAGAGGCACAACATTTGAGGTGCTAAGATTCTCAAAAGCTCAAGATCTTCAAGCTACAATCAAGGTAACATTCTTACTAGTTTATTTATGTTGATTTCAAGTTTTCTTGTATGCTAGATTAGGGTTTGCAAGTCTTGGACAATTATTGCATGTACAAATAGATAAACTAGATCCAAGCATTAGGGTTTGCATGAACACCATAGGAATGTTGTTTTGCTCATAACCCATCAAAAACGTCATTGTAACACATTAAAGTTTATGTATTTTTCCGATTTGGTCACTAAAGTAATTTTTGTGCACAATAGACCATTAAACTCATATTTTACCTATCAATTAAACAATTTATCTTGATTTTAAAAGGTTTACCGGTTATCATGTCTACATTATTCACTTGAAGGTCAATCAGTCCAACAACCCTATTAATTGAAACCCAAATTTGGACCATTATTCACTTGTTTCTTACCCATTCGTGTAAACTCAAATTTGTCTTCCTCCGACTATTTCCATCTTCAAGAACAATGATATCTAGATTTTTTATTACAAGGAATCAGTTCCAAGTTACTCATATCCAGGTTCAAGATATTGTGAATATATGTGATTGCGATGTTCCAGCTAAAGAACAAACCTGTTGGAAACTGACTAATCATGGGAGGCATTTTTGGAATTCTCGAAACAGTATGGTAAGCCCCGATCATGCTACATTTGTTAAAGCAAGAAATTTTAGGGTTTTAATTTTGTATTTCACTGTCAAAAACCTTTGTATTTTGGAAAAAAAAACCTAACTTTATATTTCGTTGATATTGTCTACTGATTTTGGTTTGCTTTCTGGTAGTTGTTAATGATTACATACGCTTTTTTATTATGTTACATGTTGCTGATTCCGTAAGCATTTTTTGATTATTTGAATATGTTACATCTTTGTGAAATCATATGCATTATTGTAGTAGTTAAGAGTGCAAAAGTGCATTTGGTGATTAGATTTGATTTTGATTCTATTGGTTGAAGTTGTCTTAATGTGGATTGCTTACAAACTAGGCTGAAGAAATATGGGTATTTTGAATGGAAATATGAAGAACATGAAGAAGGGTACCATAAAAACATTGTTTATTCTCTAAAGCATAAACTGGATGCTAAAGAGGATCTTTCTATGATTAACAACTTGAGGACAAGGATTGTTGAATTGGAGTTTCTCCTGTCTAAGGAGAAGAGTATGGTGGAAACAGTGAGAAATGAATGTTTCTATAATGAGAAAAGTGCATGTTTTTATATATTACTTTGAAGTGCATGTTTTTATATTCGAAACATTAGTACATAGTGGACCATGTGTTAATACATAGTGTTTGTACAGTAAAATAGTTTGTGCATCAAATGCTTAAAATAAATGATAATTGTGGACCATTTTCACTTACTTCAAAATATTTTGGTCCATATTGCACATCCGGGACCATGTTAATCACTCACATGCATGCATATATTACTACTATTTCATGCAGAATATTATCCAACCAAATTTCATAAATAGGCAACTTACTATTATAAAGACCAAACAACAATTTTGATATCATCCTAATTAACAAACATAAATATGCAACCTAGTTTCATAAAGACCAAAAAACAATTTTACTATCATTGTAATTAACAAACATAAATAGGCAACCTATTTTCATAAAGACCAAACAACAATTTTACCATCATTTATAATTAACAAACATAAATCCAAACAACAATTTTACCATCATCCTAATTAACAAACATAAATCCAAACAACAATCCAAACTATACTAATCAATTACAAGAGCTTTTCCCTTAGAATTTCTTGGAGCATTATCACCGATTTCAACTTCAAGATTCTTTATGAGTTTCTTTTCCTTATCCTCTTCAAAATCTCAACATTTTGTCTTACTCTAATCTTCTCCTGAAATTGGAAATTAACAACATCATCCTCAACATGGACATTAGCAACACCATCTTTACCTTTAGGTTGAGTAAGTTGCACATCACCAAACTCCTTTTCTATTTCTGCACCACTAGATTAAACATCATTTAGGATAAGTTGCACATCATTTTGAGTAATTTTCACCTTAACTGGAGTGAGTTACACCTCCTCCTGTTGTTGACCTTCATTTCCTTTGACCTACATATCATCATTATTTAATGTTAGTGGCAAATCTGATGTAACTACATTAAAAGATTTCAAATGGTATTACATGTCTTGCATCTTGCATCTTGGCTTACTCCAACTCTCTTTTTTTCTTTCTCCTCACATGCAAGACATGTAATACCATTTGAAATCTTTTAACTACCATTTGAAAAAAAGAGAGTTGGAGTAATACCATTTGAAATCTTTTAATATACTTGTCCAGAGGGAGTAAGCCAAGATGCAAGACATGTAATACCATTTGAAATACCATTTGAAATCTTTTAACTACCATTACATGTCTTGCATCTTGGCTTACTTCCAAATCACAAAAGTCAACTTGCCAAGATGCAAGACATGTAATACTATTTGAAATCTTTTAATGTACTTGTCCAGGGGGAGGAAGACCCCTAAAAGATTTCAAATGGTATTACATGTCTTAAATCTTTTAACTACATTAAAAGAGTAAGTCTGAGTACGCAGCAGCTGTTGACTTTCGTTGACTTTTGTGATTTGGGCTATATTTAGACTATTAGGTTTTTGGGCCTTGTTGGGCCACTAGTCTTTCTGACTTTGGGCCATTGTCAGGCTATGAGCCTTCTTCGATTTGGGCTCATAATAGGCTTTGGGTATCATTTAGGAATTTGGGTCATATTGGGCTTTTGGTGCCATTAGGAGGGGCCTTGGTTTTACACTGGTAGCATTTCATTGGCTCAAGTACTTGCTCCGGTCCAGCTTAATTTGTGGCCGACTGGGAGATGCTTCTTGATTCAGCTACAAATTCATTGTACTTTGATCCGACCTCATATTTATTAAAATGGTACACTACTTCACCGTGTCAGGTGACAAAAGGTAACACATTCATTTGATTTTTTTTAATCAGAAACGAAAGTAATTTAAAGTTCATGATGATTACAATTTGTTGATTACAAAGTAGCAACATTAAATTAATATGCTAAATGAAAACACTATAAATTGATTAAAAAAATATATATTGAAATTTTGATTAACACTCTATGCAATAATATACGAGTTTGAATGATGGTGTAATACCTGATAAAAGAAATCTGAATAAAAAAACTTTAGGCTATTGAAACCCCATCCACTTGGACAAACAGAGTGGTGCAATCCTTGTGAATAAACAATGAAACACTAAGTTTCAAATATTTTCTCAGCCAGATACAACAATTACGTTGGAATGTTCATATATTCCAAGAGCTCTGATACCAAGGCCAGAGTTGGTATTTGGGCATAAACCAGGTTAGGTTGTGCTCTGATACCAAGTGTAAATAAACAACTTCTTGATGCTGTAGCAAAATCAGGAAAAAAAAACAGAGTATGAAACAAAGGAGAAAGAAAACAGGGGAGCTTTTGGGGGCAAAATTTTCTACTGTGTTTATTCAAAGTTTTCCACCTGATCTGAATGGTCGAATAAAGGATTAATACAAAGAAAGCTACAAACCTATAAACAAAGCAGTAAGACTTTGTTGGAACATGTTTGTCCTAAGGTCGCCATAGAATGTCAATAAAAGATTTTGAATCATATTTTATCGTAAACGGCGGTCTATAATCGAGTTCGTCATCCCAAATTTCTGAGGTGTCTGTTGTTTGCATCTCACCACCTTTGCTTTTCCTAGGAACAAGCTCAGCTCCAACATAACTTTCTCGGTTTGTGGAAACTGAAATCATATTGTAAGATGAATTTGAAAATGCGGTGTGTCTCAATGAACCAAAGGAAACATATCCTACATATGTTTTTGTTCCCTCATACTCAGGCTCTGTTGCTTCATTAGACTCATGCACATACCCAAATACAGAATCTTCATCTACCTCCTGCTTCATTATTATATTAATATCCGGTCCTTTTATTTTGGTGACAAGGCATACTAAGAACCCGCAAAAGTTGTACAAATCATCTGGAAGATGTAGCGTAAGTGTTGTCCCCCTAAACAGCCTACCCACAAACACCTTTGGAATCTGATGTTGAAGACTGATATTGATAAAGTGATCTTCAATAGCATTTCCCTGCCATGGAATACACATGCATTATTATTCTTATGTTTTGGGTCTATATGATAAAGAATAAAGATTGAAACTGCAAAGGTATGTACAGCCAAACCTGGAGCATGGAGTCTAGTAATAAGTCACCATCACAAAGTTTGTTCTCCCCCTTAAGTGAGACATGCCACAACCATTTGCAGTCTGAAATAAGTATAATACTTTCAAGTGATGTACAACCATCCGCTATAACAACAGCTATACTTGATGGCAGCTTTGACAATTCTACAAGTCCTTTGCAATAAGACACGTTGAGTAATTTGAGCCGAGGAAGTTGAAAGAGACTAAAATTTAAATGTGAAAAACTATTTTCGCTTAGATTAAGTTCTTGCAAGTTGGGTAACTCACAAACAGCAGAGCTAATTTCTTCATCTCCCAAATTACAGTAGCCAAGATTCAAATTTCTCAAATCCTTGGGAAAAAACCTCAACCCTATGTGTTTCATGTTGTTGTCACGTAAACAAGGCTTCATGTTGTTGTGAGGTAAAGAAGGCTCCTCTACACAACATTCTACACCAGGAAGATTGCTGCAACCACACCTCCAACAAATAACAAAAAATAAGTTTGGACAAGATTCTATGTAGGATGCAACTTCATTCCCACTGTCATCCAAATGAAGATCTGAGAGCTTAAAAAGTTCAGGGCAGTCAAAGAATGTAAGGGTCTCGAGTTTCTTTACTCGGGTAATTGGTGGAAACATCTTAAGTCTCCAACAACTTCCAACAGATAAGAAAACAAGCCTCTCCAAACATCCAACCGATTGATGAATCTCTTCTAAATATGAACATCCAGCAAGCTTGAATGTTTCAAGATTTGGAAGTCCCTCAAAATCTGGTGTCATGATTAGGTTATCTAAATCCCAAAGTTCAATTGTCTTCAAATTTGGCAGCAACTGTTGCATACAAGTGGAAACAGATCAAATATATATATATATATATATATATATATATATATATATATATATATATATATAATTAGAGCATAGAATGCGTCTCAGTTGCACACTATTTTATAAAATTAGACAAAAAGAACATCCGTAGATGGTAATCATTTTAGGTGTACGTTTAATTACAATTTTAAAATCACTTAACAAAAAAAATAATAGAAGATTTTTTGATGCATATCAATGTTTTATATTGGTTACTAAACACCAAAAAAACAGATTTAGATTAAAATCTTACCCAGACAACGACATGCTTTTTATTTTATTTAAAAAAAAAACAGCAAGATTTTTTGTATTTATGTTAAGCAAAAGGGTATCTACATGGAGGATGAGATTTACGTAAATACAACGGGTTACAGTGACTAATGTGTCAATATCATATCAAACAAGTTATATTTCACCAAGTTTATCGATAATACCACAAAGTAGATTTACAAATTGAAGGTTCATTTAATACTATAACTAGTTGAAAAAATATAACTGAAGTTGCTTAATGACACCAACAATTAGTCAGGCTGAACATTCATCATCCACTTCGTTTTCAGCTCTTAATTAGATAGAGAATAAGAATTACCTTATAACCCTCCCAAAGTTGTTTCTGCAAGCTGTTATATAATACTAGATGACGAAGTGTTCTTTGTGGAAAGTTGCTAAGCAATGGACTTGCAAGATCACCTTCCCATTCAATCCACCTAAGGTTCTTCGTGTTTGCAACAATCGCAGGAAGATGTTTATACCTTTGTAACTGACCCTTAGTACCGAATTCAAGTCTTATTGCTTCAATCATGTCTAGTTCCTGTGATAGAGGAACAAAATTGTGTCAGGGTTGGGTTACAAGTGATTGTTTATACATGCATAATATATCATGAAAAACTAGCTTAACCATTACCGTTGTTGCATCCATAGAGCATATTTTCCAAACATCTTCCCTCTTCCAAACTCTACTATGCTTTTCAGGATTGTTAGGGTATTCCCCTCTAACAATGTAGTGTCCCATTTCTTGCACCAGATCATGCATATCAAACCTTTCATTTGAAATGGTTATGAGAGCCTTTTGTATCAACACCTTCACTCCTATAACAGGATGAAAACCACAAGCATCAAGACTCTTCATTGCACCATCTTCGGGATACCCCCTAAAAAAACATGCAATATCTAGGAACAGCTCTTTCTCAATTGCTTTAAGTCCATCAAAGCTGATTTTTAGCTTTCCAACAATATCAGTATCTGGGATCTCCTTCAATCTCACTAATGTACTCTTCCACTCATTAATGTCTTTGTCACACAGAAATGAACCTAAAACTGTAAGTGCTAATGGAAGCCCACCAGCATAAGAGACCACCTTTCTTGAAAGATGCTCATAATCTTTTATAGGCCTGTTATCCCGGGGTGCATGCTTGCAAAAGAGCTTAATGGCCTCATCACCGCTTAACAAGCTAATATTGTGTATGACGTTTACTTTGTGGGCAGTTAATAAGTGCTTATCTCGGGTTGTGATTATTATTCGGCTTCCTTCACCAAACCAATCATGTGATCCAGCTAATGCTTTTAGTTGGCCAAGGTGATCAACATCATCAAGAACAATCAAGACCTTTCTATGGCGAAACCTATTATTTATCAAGCATCTTCCTCCTCCAACTCTGTTTACTTCCATTTCTGAAAGAATTTTTTCTTTCAATTTTCCCAAACCATGTCTGCCTGATTCCTCTCGAATATTTTCTACAAAGCAGAAGCTTTCAAACTCGGTAAAAATTTCATTGTAGATAGAATATGCAAGAGTAGTCTTACCACCACCCCCAACACCCCATATTCCAACCATTCGAACACCACCTGACCCAATTTCTAACTCCAATTTCAAACCTTGCAAGCGAGCTACCATTCCGATCAGGTTCTCATCTAAACTTGAAGTTACTGGCTGCAACCTCTGTGAAATCTCCAATACAATTTGTTTGATGCCTTTTGCTTCATGCCTACACATTGGATATACAAGCATAATTAACATATGATCACACTCACAAAAGATCATGTTCCATGAAAAAAAGAAATTTCACACAGAGTCCTAATTACCCTTTATATTTCCTATCCAAAAAAAATTTGTAAAGTCAATATCACAAGTAGTTTGTAACAATTTTCTTGGGATAACTTTTTACTTGCCTGGTAACATCTACTGAAAGTATCTCATAACCTTGTACAGGTTTATATTCGGCTCTGATCAAGTGATCAGTCAAAGCCTCACTGTTTATAAAGGTGGTCAGCTTCATCAAGAATAATTACAACACTTGTATAAAAAGCTTATAAGGTACAAATATAAAAAAACTGCATTGTAGAGCACACGTATCTTAAGCATAATGATGCAAAAACATAGAAGAAATTACCTGTTCGCAATGTGTTGGGATTCCCATCCAGAAATGTTACTTGCATCCACAAGTGCTTTTCTCCAAGATTCAACATTGCTCTTGTTCTCCAACTCATGTTTGGCAAATGCTTCTCCGTATTTCCGTTTTTGTTTTCGTACTTCAGAGGGATCCACGTCATAAAATATAGGCATAACGATTTGGCCTCTTGTATCCCTACATTTCATAATATGTGCAAGTTCATCCAGACACCAGGAAGAATCGCCATAGTTTTTTGAAAATACGATGACGGCTATCTGTGATTCTTCGATAGCCTTCATAAGGGATGGGTGGATTGATTCTCCTCGGGGAAGTGCTTCGTCATCCTTGTAAGTGTAGATACCTTCTTGTTCAAGAGCAGAGTAGAGATGACCCACAAAAGTATTTCGAGTGTCTTCTCCTCTAAAGCTAAGAAAAACATCGTACTTCCATGACTGAGAACAAAAGACCGGGGCAGAAGGAGGAGATGATGATGATGATGCCATCGATGTGTTAATTTTTTGGGAATGCAAGCAGTTTGAGCACCTCAATGAAAATAACTTTGTACAGAGATATATGAGTTTCCAATAAAACCTATTATCATGTAGGAAAAAATCGTGAGAACTCATAATTGAACAGATTACCATGTAAGAAAACTCATAACTAGTCCTTACATTTTCGTTTTTATTTTTTGGTCATAAAAACTCCTTTGAAAGTATAATACAAGTTGCAATTCTAAAGATAGGCATGAATTGACTTAGGTAACGTGGGTTAGTTTTTCGGTTTTTCCACAATCATATATACTAACTAAAGATTACTCTATATTCTAAAATGAGATTTTTCTTAAAAGAAGTGGAGGAAATATGCCTGCAAAACCAAACTTTAGCAAACTCCCTTTCTGAATAAAAGTAATTTATAAATATAGTATATCATTCCATTCCCTGAAGGAATGAAAAAAAAAACACCCCTCCCCCATGGAATGAAAATCACGAGAGAAGGAATTGCATTCCGTGAAAAATACTCCATTCCTGTGACCTGTCCTTGGTGGAATAAACATGATTTTTTGCATTCCATTATAATGCTCCGTTCCACCCCTCTTCGATTTCTGCATATGAAACACTTACTCGAGTTTTGGAGTTTGAACATTTAGCCACCAAACTACTTGCATTGTACATGACTACATTCTCACCCCAAATTTATTTCACCAGTTATGTTATTTGTCAACTAATTTATACCACGAAATTTCAGCATTTACTCCAAATACATAAATACCATTACTTGATTTAGCTGGAGTGTTTCTTTTTAACTTAACGGACTTAATTCCTAAAATACTTAGTGTTTTAGCTATATATGGTTGTTCTGTTTTTACTTAATGTTAACAAAATGCCCTAGTGGGTTAAGTTAGGCAAAGGGTATACTTAACGTTAAGTCATGATTTTATATTTAATTTTCCTGAATTGCCCTTATTTTCTCCAATGAAAATTACATTGATATCGAAAACCATGAGTAATGAGGTACATTTTTATGCTTATATATTGATTTGTTCACTATTATGTGTAAATGTTATACAAAATTCATGTGCTCACAATTTTTGTTTTTCCATTAATATTATATATGTAAATATTTGTTTGAATTTAATTTTATTATTTGAACTTTTTTAAACTTATGTTCAATTTAAGTTACTAATCATGTTATTTAAAAAAAAATTAAAATTTTAATGTGAAAATATATCGTTTTAATTTATAACGGTTATTAGATAAATGGTCATTTGTTATTTGTCAAATTTAAACATGAGAGTAAAATAGTCATTTATTTAAATTCAGACAATGCTTCTCATGAATCGGATCTTATCATCAACTCACATGTTGGTTCAATTAAATAGCAATATCTACACAAGGTTCGCTTCAATATAAAAATTTTGGTCATGTAAGAATTTATATAGTGAGACAAATTCCCATTTCCCACCATGATTAACCGCTTACATCCCAATTGTTTTCATCAAATATCAATAGGTTTAAAATTATGGAAACATGCCTCAAGGAGAACCGAGGCATAAGCCTCAAGGAGAAATAATAAAATAATTATAAAATATTATAATAAAACCCATAGAAAACAATACAAAATTCCATATCGAGTTTAGAAATCGATAATTAATGCCAATTTCACATAATTCTAAAATATTATAATCTTAATTAAAACATAATAATATTTTAAGTTTTTAACACAGAAGCAGATTAATAAGTAGCAAAAAAGTAGCACTCACTCTGACCACTAGACAGTAACAATAATAGTTTAAAGTTTTAACAAATTATACAAAATAGTGGTAGCAGACTAGCAGTATGAAAAAAAAAATCATAAAAATAGCAAACAACGTATAAAAGAAGAGTGCTTTTGCCTAGAGTATCTTAGTTAATAATTTGTTTTTATTGCACTCAAAGTTCAAATCCCAATGATTCCCTTCTCTTGTGTAAAGAAAGTTGACAACTTTGGTACAAACCAATAATAGTGCCATTACATACCCATCATTTACCTTGTCTACAAACAGCTCTCCTGTTCATGCTAAAGGTACACTACTACACTGTACACACCATGATTCAATTGAAATCGTCTTACATAGTTTCTTAGTTTAACAGACTATTGGTGCCTAGATTTCATTCTCTTTGGATCACAAAAGATATGTTCACATTTATAATTTTGATGTCAACAATTGTCTTAGCTAGTAGTATAATAGGACATATATAGCCTTAAAGATTTCTTCACTATGTCATTATATTATAACTTTCACAATCATACCATCTACTAAAATTCACATGCACTCATAATCATCAGTAGGTATAAGTCCATTCCTGTATCATTGGATAAACATACTTTTCACAATGCTTATGTTTACAAACTTTTGCTTTCTTATGAACACCTTGTATCCGATAACTTGAACTTACATGGAAGTATTGCAGATGATCCTACTTGCTTCAGCCTCCCATGTCCCAACACAATTGGTAATCAGTAAATGACTAGTATCTTGATCCAATTATAAAGTTATGTACTAATTATGAATTTCCCAAGTGTTTGGTGCTTAAATCTAGTAATACTCGAATTCAAATAGTGCCAAGCATAACTTGGATTTGCTCAACAAATAAAAGCACAACCCACCAACTCCCTGTTCGACTTTATTTTGTATCCACAAAACATACGCACATCATTAGACTCATTCTACTCCAAATTCCATTCGTTTATAGCATTCACAACAGCATACTAACTTCACAAATTGTTAATTTGATCATCTAACTACAGTAATTCAAAAACTTCACTACTTCGACTAAACTAGGTCAAAATTCGATTCTCACATTCTGATCGACATATTTGAATTCACTGATAAAGTTTACTCAATAACTTATATAAAACTTCATTAACTCTTCCATTTATTTCTTGGTAATTTATAGCTCATCAATTTACCAGTTTGAGGAATGTACCTCAAATTCACAGCAACACCAATCTTTACCAGACACGCCTTTCTGAGCTGTTTTCTTTGCAAGCTTATACTTCGATTTCCATAGATTTCTTCTTTCAATGTGGATCGATTTGAGTAGGTGGTTACCTTTCCTCAACAGTTGATTTTTTCCTATGAAGTCTTAGGATTGATGAACGAGGGAGTGAAATTATATATAAGAAAGTAACTAAAATCTCATTATATATTTACTCAAGTTGAGAGTTTCATTATTAGCCATCACACTTCTACACAACGTCACCTTCAGACCCTTAATATATCGAGAAAATCACAAAAATACAAAAACTAGATAAAAAAGTTTAACAAAATATTTTATTTACATAAACGACCTCACATTTTGTTATGGTATCATGTATAATCACATTTTGCTATGAATTTCACCTTTTGATGATTCCTTACCATAAAATAAGTAATAATTATGAAAATCATGCATGTTTTCATAAATTGCGAAATATATGATTTTTCATCGAATTTCTTTTTAAAGACATTTTGCGATGCGGAGAATAGTAAAAGTAATTTTTCACAGCAAAAAGTTATATCATAGTGATCTTTATTCCCATCAGCTCTACATCTACTCAAAAAGCATATATTCATAAACAAACAAAATAATCGAGATAGATTGTCACTTTTTAGATGATGCAATTATCGATGGCTTGATAGCTCTAGCTTATGGGTATAAGGTATACTTTCGACTCAAGACGGACACTGGCATTTCGAAGGTGCAATTTATTAACTTTAGACCCTAAAATTAATAATATGTACAAAAAGACCCACTTTAGGATGGTAAAATAAACAAAAGATGAGTTTATACTTAAAAGAAATCTCAATATCGACAAAATCATGAATATTATCAAAAACTTTATTACATACTTATTATATAAAATGATTGACCGATTTCCAAAAGGTTTTGCTTGATTAAAGAAAGGGCACTTTTAAAAATAAAAAATAAAAAATAATACATATACCCTCCTCTTTTTGTCGAACGAAGGGGCAAGGACTCTTAATTAATAAGTTAGAAAAAAACTTTGAGAAAACTTCCTAAATGATCCTTATGCTTTCCAAAAACGGTCATATATTCCTTAAGTTTAAAAAACCTCGTAGATGGTCCTTATGGTTTCAAAACTTTTAACAAAAGGTCCTTACTGCGCACTCCGTCAAATTTTGTCCGTTAGTGGAGGTTATTTCCATCATTTGACTACCACAATGACCATTCATGAAGTTATGTCTTACTCCCTCCATCCTAAAATTATAATTCATCTTTCCTTTTTGGTTTGTCCCAAAATAATAGTCCACTTTTAAAAATAAATAACATTTTTACCAAAATACTCATCATTATTACTTAACCAACTAAGCATTAAATGCAAAGTATGGACAAAACTGTCATTTTATTGTATAAAGTTAGTGGTAATTAATGTTTCCTTAATTTGTATTTGTTTTTTTTTGTCTGTAGACAATAATTTTGGACCGGGGAGAGTATTATATATATATATATATATATATATATATATATATATATATATATATATATATATAGAGAGAGAGAGAGAGAGAGAGAGATAGAGATAAGTTCAAATGTTTTTTACAATTATTGTGTGCATGTATGCACCAATCACAAATTAGCAAAATATTAAATCATTTTTAAAATCAATAAGGGTAATTTGGTAAATGGCTTATAAAATCAATTAATTGAATTTAATATACAATCCTATAAACTTGGTAACTTTGTTTGATTTTGAACCTATATTTATGTTAATATATTTATTCAAATCTACGTTTTTGATTTCCATTTAAATTTGTGAAATCAGTTTTAAAACCTATAAACCATCGACGCTTTTCAGTATCTCGCCGCTGCCTCTTATTCCTCCTCCCACTCTACTGTCGGCTCGATCAACCATTGTCGAAATAGCTCCACAGCCGCTGTCGTACACCAACATCTTGGCCCTGGGATGTTTTCAACTCAATTTCTAATTTTAAATTCAATTTTCGATTTTTTCAATCAAATTTTTTTGAAAATAAAATGCTAATCGATTTCTGATCATTCACTTTTTGATGTTTATGAATCGAATTTCTTTTATGTGGGTTTCTTGTAATTTAATGCTAATCGAATTTCTTTTGAGAATAAAATGTTAATCGATTTTTTCAATCGAATTTCTTTTATGTGGGTTTCTTGTAATTTAACTCAAGGTTCAGTGAATTTGATGTGGGTCTGTTAATGTTTATCGGACAAAAAAAATGGAAGAAAAAGGTTCATCGGTAAGATTGGTTCGCTGCCCTAAATGTGAAAATCTTCTTCCTGAGCTTCCTGAGTACTCTGTTTACCAGTGTCGAGGCTGTGGTGCTGTTCTTCGAGGTAATTTTGCAATCTTATACCCCCATTTATATAAATTAAATTACTTTATCTTCATGTTTTGTAATGTGCTTATATATGAATTTTGACTTTTGATGGTCAAATCATTAGCTTTCTAAGTTTTAATTACAAAATGTGTAAGAGCTGTGTCGATTATAGAAAGAAACTTGTTAGTTACATTATTTTTATAGAAACAGATTCATATATTGCTATTACAGTTATATGAAACAGATTAATTTGGAATGCGAAGTATAGAAAAACAATTGAAAGCCTCATAACCTTGTGGTATGCATTCTGTCAGAATTATTAGCAACATATGTTTTATGTAATTGTTTAAAAAGGTAATTAATTTGGAATCTAAAATTATATTAGCAGTAAATACGATACTTTTGAATGTATTGTATGTATTCTGTTAGAATGTATTCTGCCAGAATAAAATCTATGTATTCTGCCAGAATGTATTCTATGTATTCTGTCATATTCTATGTATTCTACCAGAATATATAAAGTGTTAGTTAATTGCAAGTAACATGTTTTTAACCATTATTAGTTTTTGTTGTATTTGTGATAGGAATGTCTGGAAGAATGCGTTGAATACCTAATAGGAATAACTTGAAGAATGAATAAAGTTTGATCATACTCACAATTTAAGAATGTTGTTATTTTTTAAGGATTTTATTCATTTTTGTTGATATTCTATTAAAATATGTATAATTATATTAAAATGTATAAGTTCGGATGTATGAATTTGTATTTAAGTTCGGATGTATAATAATATATTAGAATGTTGTTATTTTTCAACCTCGGATTCAAGAATTTTGTTATTCTTCAATAATATTCTAATAGAATAAAATTCAGAAAGAACATCATTCTAACAAAAAAATATTCTGACAGAATAAAATCGGTTATGTTTACAAATTACGTTAAATTGAAATTGAATTAATTAAAAAAAATCAGATTTTTAAAATTAGGAGAATTAATTATCCCTAAAAATCCGAAAATTTCCTTTTATAAATGTAGTTAATTGTCCAAAATACCCTTTTTCTAAAATTTGTGTGATTATATGGTACATGTTAGCCCATTGTAATATCATACACTCTCAAATCATGTTCATTGATTAATTTCATCCGTTGGTCCAGATCTGTGCATTCTGGCACACAATAGTTAGTAAAAACAAAATAACCTAACCCTATATATATATATATATATATATATATATATATATATATATATATATATAGAGAGAGAGAGAGAGAGCTAGGTTCAAATGTTTCTAGCAAATATTGTGTGGGTAAATGCACCAATCAAAATTTAGGAAAAAGGAAATTATTAATTAAATAATAAAGGGTAATTTAGTCATTATGTATGTACAATTAACTATATTCCAAAATTATATTCCCTAAAATAATGGGTCAATTTCCCTTTAATAGCATTTAATCAAGATAATTAGTTTATAAACCCTTAAAAAATCATCGTTCGTTTCATCATCGTCACCATAAAATGCCGACTTCCACCCAAGCCAAAAATCCTTCATCCTAGGGTTTTGTGTTCTTCCCTTTTCGATCCTGGTAAACATCCTCTTCACCGACGACCCTCCACCTGCAGCCACCAATCCCTTCGTTTTTCCGGTGTTGGTCCCCTGCACCGACGATGATGGTGTCGCAACATATGAGGTTAAAT
The DNA here is from genome assembly GCF_052849685.1 of Lactuca virosa. Classification (NCBI taxonomy): domain Eukaryota; kingdom Viridiplantae; phylum Streptophyta; class Magnoliopsida; order Asterales; family Asteraceae; genus Lactuca; species Lactuca virosa. The sequence continues at coordinate 83,290,641 of NC_136433.1, read as the reverse complement.
CGAATATGTAAACTCGATCTCTACAATCGACGGTAAATTTATTCCCGCTTTGTCCAGACCAGGTTCTAAAATAGATTGTAAAGTCGATTATCAATTTCTAAAATTATTGAAGTGTTTTCTTATGACTATGATTTAATTGGCTAACAAAAAAACATGAATTTTGGTTCTTTTGCGTCGACAGTAACCTAAAACATATAAAAAGGTTTGTTTTTCTTTCTTTTTGGTTCTGCTTAACTTCAACCACAAGTGGGCATCAAAGCAAACAAAGTTGTATTTCTTGGCTAACAAAGTTGTATCGCGTCGACAATAACCTGAAACTATTTGATTTTTTTGATCTATGACAGACGATTTATCAAGAAGAGCGAAGGATCAGTTAAATCTCATTTTAAGATTTTCCAGAATTTCACAAAGTAATTTATCATTTTCAGGTATTATCATTATTATGGTTATATATTTAATCAAATTTTCACCTTAATTTTTCCATAGTATAAGAATTATGCATATACTATAATATATATTGAATATGTCGATTGCAATGACAATGAATTACTAATTTATTTTTTGTTTGAAGAAAAAACTATATGTGTAGTTTTTTTTTTCTTTTTGTTGACATTGTCATTGTCTCTGGTCATACAATTGGCAAGTTTGATATGTTAGACTTATTGGGAAGATTCTGTTAGAATATGTTAAGCTAAACTACATACTATTTTGTTAGAATTATAATAACATGTTTATATTTGTGTTGAAATATTTTGTTTAAAGTAAAGTAGATAATATTCTGTTAGAATTTTTTAAGGAATTGAAGTTTAAGCAACAAACAGAAATGAAATATTCTTTTAGAATTGAAGTTAATATGTGTAGTTATGTTATTTTGGTGTATTCAAACCTGCAAATTCTTTCAGAATGAGAAAACACAATATTCTTTTAGAATGAGGTTAGTAACACTCATTGATTTGATGCCTATTATTCTGACAAACATGGTAAATGACAGTGTAAGAATTGATTGAAAACCTTTCAGCAAAGCATCATGAAGCAATGAATACATTCTATGAGCATTCTTTCAAGAGCATTCTCATAGAATATCATTGTTGTAAGAATGGTTTGCTAAATTTTACTATTTTTTCTATTGTACAAAAATTTCAAGATTATTAAGTTGCAAATTGTTGGTTTGTTAAGTTTTATCATCTAGAAATACGATTGCAAGTTGCAAGTAACAAGTTTTTAATTCTTTATAGTGGCAATTAAACTAGCTAAAATGTATTCTATGTATTCTGTTAGAATGTATTCTATATATTCTGCTAGAATGTATTCTATGTATTCTGTCAGAATATATAAAGTGATAACATGTTCTTAACCGTTCTTAGTTTTTGTTGTATTTGTGATAGGATGACTGGAAGAATGTGTTGAAGACCTGATAGGAATAACTTGAAGAATGCATAATAGATTGATCACTCTCAAAGTTAAAGAATGCTGTTATTTTTTAAGAATTTTATTCATTTTTGTTGATATTCTTTTAGAATATGTATAATTATATTAAATGTATAAGACTATTAGTTTGTAAGAATATGTATGTATTTGTATTTAAGTTCGGATATATATGAATATATTAGAATGTTGTTATTCTTCAATTGGAGATTCAAGAATCTGTGATTATACAATAATATTCTAATAGAATAAAATTATGAAAGAACATCATTATAACAAAAAACATTCTGACGGAATAAAATCGGTTATTTTTACAAATTACGTTAGAATTAAAATTGAATTAATTTAAAAATTCAGATTTTTAAAATTAGGAGAATTAAGTATCCCTAAAAATTCGAAATTTCCTTTTTAAAATATAGTTAATTGTCCAAAGTACCCTTATGTTGAAATTTGTGTGATTATATGGTGTATGTTACCCTATTGTAATATCATAGACTCTCAAATCTTGAACTTAGATTCTATTTCATCCGATGGTCCAGATCTATGCATTCTGACACACAATAGTTAGTAAAAACAAAATACCCTAAGCCTATATATATATATATATATATATATATATATATATATATATATATATATATATATATATATAAGGGTCTATCTCTCTCTCTCACACAAACACACTCTCCAGATCATCAGCCTTCATGCCTTCTACCTTATGCCTTCATCTGCACGAGTCAAAACACAAAACCATCCGAGCTTCCTTCCATCCCTCATACACTACTATGTATCAATCTATCAATCGGATTCCAACGCTCTTTCACATAGATCCAAACATCTCCTCTCCATTCCTTCTCACACCTTACTCATCGTCATTCTCAATTAGGGGTGTGCAAAAACACTGCAAACTCGGAAAAAACGAGCTGATCCGACCAATCCAAAACCGAAAAAATTGAAACCAAAATAAACCGAAATAGAAAAAAAACCAAAACCGAAAAAACTGACTATCTACTGATCGGTTTCGGTTTGAATATTTCGGTATTTGCGGATGCCCAAACCGAACCGTTTATATATATATATATATATATATATATATATATATATATATATATATATATATATATGGGAAAAGTGAATATACCCTTAAAGGTATATAAGCTTAGGTACCCAAACACACCATAATAAGTCGTTTTGTTTGATATATTTATTATAATGTTCTAAAACTTCAACCCTAACTTGATTTACTTTCAAGATTTTCAAAATTTCACTATTATCTTTCTCTTACATCACATCTTTTTGCCGAACACCTACTAGGCTATATATATTATAGTTGAAAATGAAAATTATGTAAGAGGAAGATAAATGTGTAATTTATAAAAATCATGAAAGTAAATCAGGTTAGAAGTTAAATTATATATATATATATATATATATATATATGGTTAGGTTATCTTGTTTTTACTAACTATTGTGTGCCAGAATGCACAGATCTGGACCAACGGATGGAATTAATCAATGGACATGATTTGAGAGTGCATGATATTATAGTGGGATAGCATGTACCATATAATCACACAAATTTTAGCAAAAGGGTATTTTGGACAATTAACTACAATTATAAAAGGAAATTTTCGGATTTTTATGGATAATGAATTCTCATAATTTTAAATATGTGAATTTTTTTAATTAATTCAATTTTAATTCTAGCGTAATTTGTAAATATAACCGATTTTATTCTGTCAGAATATTTTTTTTGTTAGAATGATGCTCTTTCAGAATTCTATTCTATTAGAATATTATTGAAGAATAACAGAATTCTTGAATCCGTGGTTGAAAAATAACAACATTCTAATATATTCTTATACATCCAAACTTAAATACAAATTCATACATATATTCTTACAGACTAAAAGTCTTATACCTTTTAATATAATTATATATATTCTAAAAGAATATCAACAAAAATGAATAAAATTCTTAAAAAATAACAACATTCTTAAATTGTGAGTATGATCAAACTTTATTCATTCTTCAAGTTATTACTATTAGGTCTTCAACGCATTCTTCCAGCAATTCATATCATAAATACAACAAAAACTAATAATGGTTAAAAACATGTTACTTGCAATTAACTATCACTTTATATATTCTGGTAGAATACATAGAATATGACAGAATACATATAATACATTCTGGCAGAATACATCTATTAGAATGTAACAGTGAAATTCTATTAGAATGCACACTTATCAACTAAAATTCTATTATAATGCAACAGTAAAATTCTATTATTATGCAACAATAAAATTCTATTAGAATGCAACAATAGAATTCTATTAGAATGCATTATCAACATATAAATGCTAAAATTTTATCAGAATAAACCAAATTGTTTGTAAATGAAACTGTTGAAGGTGTTTACATTAATAAAATCTATAATGCCCATATGAATTAAACAATCAGGAACGAGAATGTGATACACTAAATTATGTGCATAAGAGTAACATAATAGAAGAAAAAGGAACAAACACAACAATTAATCCAAATATAACTTACTGATTATTAGACAAACTATTTAATCCAATTTCATCCAACGAATTATGAAATATATACAAATGAAGTTGGCGAAATTTTAAACAATGAAAAAACTCACAAAAGTAAGAAACAGATGAAGTTGGATTAATTTCATCCAACGAATTGCACATAGACACAGATGAAGTTGGCGAAATTTTAAACAATGAAAAAGCTCACAAAAGTTCTCATCTTCTCGGCAGCAACAAGTGGAAAAACCCTAGAAATTTCGCAGCTAGTGGTTCTCCGATTCATAAAGCTGGCGGTTCGACGGTGGTGTGGGGTGGTGCTGCTGTTCTAGTGGTGTCGAAATAAGAAGAGGAGAAAGTTTTCGGGGCCTGTGAACAGAGAACAAAATGATGGTGGTGGTGCACGATGATTTTAAGAGAAACAGGGAGAGTCGACTTTGGGCTAGGGTTAGAAGAGGAAGATGTCGAATAAAGGGATCTGTTTTGTGATTTTGTAGTGTTTATTAACAGAATTTCCATATTTAAAGGGTATTAATGATTTTAATTATTTACCATATTTATCATAATTAAGATTACTATTATACCCTTTTATGATTTATTATTGAATTTATTTTTTCTTAATTCTAATTGGTTGTTGGAAGCACACAATACTTGTTGGAAACATTTGAACCTATCTCTCTCTCTCTCTCTATATATATATATATATATATATATATATATATATATATAATATTATTCAAATATTATTTTCATTGATTTTGAATGATTATTTCAAGAGTGAAGGATCCATGCAAAAAATAAATAAATAAATAGATAGTATTGTTGTTATAGTCACAAAACATAATAAAATATTAAAGTTATTGTATGTAATTTTTTAGTCCATGTATGTAATTTATTTGCATGGATAGGTTGATTGACAAAGAAAAAAACGTATCTCAAGAAGCATGATAGGGCCATAAGCAATTCCCAATTTGCACTTCTATATTAGAATCATGTTTTATTGTTGTTTTTATTATTATATAATATACTAATTTTGAACTCCTTACTACTTCTTAGGCAACAGTTCTTTGCTGTGATTGGGTGATTTTTTTTTCCTTTTCTTTTTTGCTTTGTTTTTGTTATTTACCTGTTTTTATCTTCTATAATGGATTACACATACTCTCTTTTTATCGGACCAAACTCAATTTTAATTTTTTTTACCTGCTCATTCCCACCGACTCCAATTCCAATGGCACCGGCTGTCTAAGCCAATAGGAATTGGATTGCTGTCCACTGCTTTTTCTTTGCCTTATTACTCCACCGCCAGACGTAACACTTTTAGTTCCCAATCCTTCCATCCTCTAATCGATGCCTCCACCGCTTGCTTCCTCCTCCACCTTCTCTCTTTAATCGCTGTGTATGGCGGCTACCACCAGAAGATTTATGGCGACTTCACTTGATTCTGGCGACTTTCCTTCTTCATAACAGGTTAGTAATTCATCAACTTCTTCGATTTTAAGTTATATACAAGTTTTTATGTTGGTTTTTATTCCAGCTTATCCAATTGCATCTGGAATCAATGATGGACAATAGAGATACACCAAGTTCGATTCGTCGTCCCCTGCTTGGATTCCGACGACTTCGATTGATTCCGTGCTCAACAGGTACTGAAACCATGTGATTGTGTTGTGTCGCCTTGATTTATGGTGTTTTTCGGTAGCAATTGGGTCCGTAAGCTGTGGTTGAAATTTTTTTTTTTAAATTTGTGTGATTTAGGGCAGTAAATATGAAATGAATAGGGGATGTTTTCCTGTCCAGTTGATCCTCTTTTGTATCAGAGTTCTTACCGGTTAATTGCACTTTGTTGTAGTTTGGTATGGATGAAGTTATGGCTGCCACCCACCAGGTATTCGATGAAATGCCTACGTCCTTAATTTGTTTTGTTTATAATTACTTCGTTTTGGTTGCTTACTGAATCTCTTTTTCCTGTTTCAGAAAAGTCAACCTAGGATGGGCTTCATGCAAAATTAAGAAGATTTAAGTGGCCACACAAGGTTGTTGTCGATGATGTTAATGTGTCTTCTCAGCCCTCCACTCCTCTATTTGGATTTGGGTTCTGGTAACAATACTATTTCACACGGCTTTGTTTTTTTAATTTTTGGATTTTTTTTTTCAAAAATTGTTGATTTTATATGTATATATCTACATATGTAGGCTACTAGAGAGGGATGGAATAAGCTATAGTGATGAAGAGGATGGTAAGATAATGAGCATTAGGGTGGATGTCGTTAATCCAGGCTAAGAGGGTGTTTCAGGTGATTAACCTTTTTTTTTTTTTTTTTTTTTTTTTTTTGCATAAAATGAGATTTGATTTGAGAAAGAAAGAATGAATTATCCCACTTAAGTTTATAGTCTAAACCTTTACCCAAAAGTAAGATGAATATCAATAAACTAATAATATTATAATTTATATAATATAATTATTTAGTATATATAACTATATTTTTGAAGGTTGGTTTCCGAGGTAAAACCGTATCAAGCCGACTTGGTTCGGTTTTTCCCAATTTAAAAACCACACCATTGTTTTATGTATCGGTATGCAAAGATTCAGCAGTTTAATAGGGTGTATATGTATATGATTCTTGAGAATTGCCTTTCCAATCAAACAGGTATGTCTTTCTTCTTTCTGAAGTCTTTTCGTTTATGATCTACCCTAAAATGTATGAACTACAATAAGTATGAGCGATCGGATCCCAGTTTGTATGATTCCTTTATATTTGTTTCTAATTTTGATTCCTTTATATGGATCTTACTACAAAAAGGGGCATATGTGCAGGATACCAAATCAAGGCTTCGTCAAAATATGGACCATGGAGAACGGTAAATGCTCCATTCCTATCACTTAATACAAGAAATAGCAACCTACTTCATGACTGGATAGTTCATATCAGTCGAATAAATTGGTAAAATGTTGTCATTTTTGTGTATTGTGATGTCTTCACATGCTATTCCACATGATGTAGCTTTGGTTAGATAGTATCTTTCGTAGGCAATTGTTTATTTGTAGGACCACCATATTTGTGTTGTTGTCAAATTCTGAATATTTCCATGATTAGGGTAAATGCAATAAATAATAGTTTATATGGTAAGCTACATGTATTTTTTTATGAATCTGCATGAACTTCAGCATGAAGAAACATTCAAATATAGTTCCTCTATTCATGTCAATATTGAAAATGTGACCATACAGTAGATTAAAAAATATCTTGCAGGCATGCACCAGTAAAAATGAAACATTGAGCAATTTCCATATCTATAAGGCTCTGGCTGAACCTTAGGATGGAATTGGAGCAACAAAGGAATGATTTGATCAATTGTGGCAATGGCTATAGGAGGATTTAAGGGATGAATTTACTAGGCTCTTTAAAGCTAATATGTCGCAATCTCTTTCCAACCTGGAAACCCAAAAAGATTGGATTGAAAGTAACAGCATCTGTTCTTCTTTCTCTAATCCAAAAAAGATACTTTTGGATGATGTTACTTTTCAAAAGATAGGTCTACATGGAATTTGCATTTATGGTTGATGTTGTATGTGTAAAAATTAACTTAGAAAAGGACGTTGGCATTTGATATTGATGTATACATGGTAGTATTTGGATATGATGAAAAATTAGAGGACTGAAGTTGAATAAGAACTGGTAGGTTGGGTTTCTCTATCTAAAGTTGCATCCATCTCAGTTTCATTTCCATTTATATGGTCCTTGAAACAGTAAAGAAAACTAGAAGTTTTGACAGGATTTGCATTGCGGGTAAAATCAGTGAAAATGATGCAAGTTTCTTTACAAAGCATTCCTGTTTTTTCCAATTATTTGGCGTTTCCAGCCCCGCAAAGCGGGGTTCTTCCCTAGTTTATAATTATTATACAAGTTATAATGAATGTTATTTGACCGTCACCATGTTTTTTGAGTTTATGATTTATTTATTTTTAGAAAGAAATGTTTGAAATATAGTTTCTAGTGTTGATTGGATTTGACATTTATATTTAGCGGGTACAGGTGAACCAAACCATGGTTATCTGTCTACTCCGGTTCGGTTCGGTTCGGTTTTTTTTGCCAATTCGGTTTGATTTCGGGTAGTGACGTAGTGCACATGAGATACCCACCCCATGGTCATGGTTCACAATTTTATTACTATATGAGCCGAACCGATCCATGAACACCCCTATTCTTAATCACCCCATTTCACTCCGACATGGGTCTCTCTCGTTATTGAGTTTTTGTGTTTCATTCACTGTGGATGGGTTTTTATATTGTAATTAGGGATCGCAAGATTAGATGATATATATTGGATTGTGAAGCTTTATGTCTGGAAACAGTTATGGGGTGCATGTGCTTGAAAGGAATTTCAGAAAATGAGTATGCAGAGAAAGAATCAAAAAGATCATCTAAATGTTTCCTCTGTTATTCAAGAAGGGATGAAGCTACTGCTAGCCTTATTTCAGAGGGTAACAGAGAAAACACAGCAAGTTCAGGGTAAACACCATGGGAATGATGGGATGAAGGGGAGAGAAAGAATAGAAGAGTAGACTCATTTGAGAAATTAGACCCATTAATAGCATACTTATTTGATAAATTAGACTCATTAATAGCTCTTGATGAATCTTTACAAGCTTTTTTTGAAAGTTTTTCTTGTAGCGCCTTGCTTGAGCCCTTTCCCTATCACAATTTCTCTAGGTTATATTCTCTATCATCGGTTGTTGCCAACGTAATGGAAGGAAGTAGGACGGACATGGATGAGGATGACGACATCATCGAGGTGCATGTACCGGTGGACAACCCACTTTGTATTTTCTTTTTTTCTTTTTCTTTTTTTAAAATACAACACAACTTCATAAATAGTCCTTGTGGTAGGAAATGACGTAAATGCCCTTTAGTTAACGGACAAAACTTGACGGAGTGAGCAATAAGGACCTTTTGTTAAAAGTTTTTAAACCACATAGACCATCTACGAGGTTTTTTGAACTTAAGGATTATATTGTACAAGGACAATTTATGAAGTTTTCTCAAAAACTTTTAATCTGACATATGATTGGGATTAAACACCTAACCAAGTTAGGAGTTGGATTGTAACACATTTGGTTTTTCAAAATGAAAGGGGATCTATTATGCTTATAAATATATACCATTCTATTTATTAATAAAAAAGCTTTTTTGTATACAGTGGAAATGAATCAAAATACTTAACAACGAGATAGATACCACTGATCGAGCACGCTTACCAATTGCTCTTTGTAATGATTACTTGGTAACTTATCAAAACATGTCTATATATACATAACAATACTTTGGCTATTATTGGCCTCAAGGTTATTGCGGATCCTGTGCGGTATGGGGTGATCACTTGGACCAAATTAGAATCTTTTTAGGGGAAATGAATGGATCGATAACCAGATCGTTAAGCATATATTGGTGCCAGTTTTTGTATTTAGATTTTTGGATCGATGGGTCCGATTATGGTATTCTGACTTTTGGACTTGTTAGAACTGTTTCATCTTTAAAACATTAGTTGTCTTCTTAGGTTGATGAAGGATATGAAGTTGACATAGATATATAAATTGTTAGAGATATGACGTCTTGTTTTGACACCGACCTATGGGTTTCCAATAATTTGAGATACAAAGGATCGACTGCATTATTATCATATGCGAGTTCATTAGATGAACTCCTATCGACGGAAGTTTTGTTTGTAGTGGAATGATCACTTGTAACTTCTTTTTGATCATTTAGACCTTCTAACGATTTAATATTTACATGAGAGACACTTGGATATATAATGGAGACAATGGGATAAATGTATACAAGATTAAGACCATTAGAGGAGAAAGTCGTTTGAATTAGTTCATCATATTTACTGCATTTAAGATCAGAAGCAGAGGCTTTTGGAATTGATAATTCATTGAACTTCACATGAATTGATTCTTCAACAATCTTTCTTTGTTATAAGAACAACCTGAAAAACATTTGAGTTTAGAAAGTAAGAACAAAGCTTAGTGAGTCCCCCAAAATATCACATATACTATTGTAACAACTATGCATGTCTATATGACATACAACGATCTGTTTCGATCATGGCATAACTCCATTACGACATATCCAAACAGACATGTAGGCTCAAGGAACAACATCGGTGTCGTCGTCATCCAAATTGACGTGTAGGCTCACGACACGGGCAAAACAAACAGTCAAGACTCCACTATTCTAACTAAGCATATAATCATGTCATAGCATTACACATGCATCCTACACAATGAATCTAATAATGACATAAATAATATAGTGAGAAAAACTCATATGAATCTAGCACCCAAGTCTCTCATGTAAGAATCCACAAAGGAATCAGCTAGTACGAACCACCTAATAATAAGTCGTCTAATGTCACACCCCCAAACCAGAACGACGGAAACGTTCGGGGGCGGAGGACGTCATGTAAGTATCACAACACATGCAATATAGTAATCAAAGTACAAACAACCATTGCATTAATAAGTATAAGTTTTACATAAGTGTTTAAACATTACATATTCAAACATCAAAGTAGATACAGTAGAAGACAAGAGTCGCAGTACGGTACAAGGTAGTCTTCTCAAAAGCTTAAGGAGTGTACCTGTCTACTGGATTTCCTGAGAATACAAATTATTTTGAAAGAGTAGATCAACATTTAAGCTGGTGAGTTCATAAGTATTTTAGTTATATAAAGTATACTCTAAGTTCTTAGAAAAGTTCGCTGGTTCCTCCAGAAAATCCTATATTTCCTGATGTGATAAATGATAACCTCAATAGTTCCCTCTGCAATTACTTAGTTTATACTAGTTATATATAACCTAATATCGAATGGACAGTTAAATGGGTGAATCTGTCCTAAGCCCACAACCAAACAAGGAATAGGAAGTAAGGCGGAAGTCACACATTTCACAGGCAATCGGATATTACTTATATATAACTCTGATGTATAAACTAAGGAATTATAGAATTAGCCACTAAAGGTCATTTATGTTATACTAGTTTAAAGAGAGTGAATGACTAAGTTCCATCTGGTAAGTAGTTTTAAATCCCCATAAAACCGTTTCTGAATAGTAGTTTTAAATCCCCATAAAACCGTTCCATTTGTAAAAGTATTCTTAGTTATATCCGTTCTACAGTAAAACATTGATATTAATCCTGGAAAATATTATATTTTCCATAATACCGATTTGTGGTTTTAAACGTTCCAAAACCAAAAGTACAAGTATATTTGCCATACTTGATTTCATGATACGTAGTTTTTACCATAAGTAACACTAACAGAAGGTATATTTGGTCAGTAAAAATAGATAGGATGTAATTATCTTTTCTTACTGTTTTAAAAGAAGTATATTACTACATAAATTAGTCGTTGTTTTCTCTATGTGAGTTCTATTAACCATACTAATAAGACTGATGTGCCTGATGCGACGTTCTTCAGGCGTCGGAAACGATATGACATTTGTCACCCTAGGCCTGCCGGCCAAACTGTAGCGAACAGTTAAGGTGCGGGATTGTCAGTCCCGTATAGATCTATACACAAATTCATGCTCTCCCTCCAGGAGATTCTGGTTAATAAGTCAGGACTTAAGGTCGTACTTAGATAAGTACACCATGAAGTGTCTCACAAATTTATTGTTTCAACGAGATTACGAGTAATACAGTGGAAAAAGCCTTTTAACAGTAATGATGAAACTTTTCCATATATAAGTTTAAAATGATTGATATTGAGAATTGACCCATAAATTATACCTATTATAATTTATATGTTCTATCTGATTAGCATGATTTCTCACGGATGAACACCTTTGTTCAGCATGATACAAAGGTAATGATACCGAATGAAGTAACCTTTTATATTCATATATTTATAATATATATATATATATATATATATATATATATATATATATATATATATATATATATAATTAAGAAGGAAACGACATTCGGACAAATAACACCACCTTAATTCCATATCCAAACAAGGAAAAGGAAATAAGATAATTCATTAGTCATAAGCCCTTCAAATCTTATTTATACATATATAAACATGATTTTGGCAATTATAAGTTTAAAGAGTTATAAAAACATTTAAAATAGTTTAATGTTATTCTAGAAAAATTTATATGACTTCAATTTATTCTGGAAACAATTGATAATCCTTTATTTTAAAGTCCATATTTAAAAGCATAAGAAGAACCTTTATGTGATTGATATCACATGAATTATTAACACAATATGATTGTGTTCAACTTGTATTCCCCCCCTTATAAAGCATTTAAAACCATTTAAAAATGTATATTATAGGGGTATGAACTCACCTGATAGGTGGTGATTTGGGCAGCGCTTCGTTTCTATAAATGATCTTTCTCGAAGAAACCGCGAGTTTTTGATTAAAAACCGGGCTTTACTAGCTTCTCGAGAATTTCGGGGCTTCGGGGCTTGCTTCGGGTTTTAGATATGATACCGGGGCTTTAGGGGGTTGTAAGAAAGTTTAGGGAGGTGAAAGAAGTGAAAAAGGATGAAAAATGGTGTAAAAATGGTGAAGGAACCGGAGAGTCTCGCACCCTTTATATAGGGGCGAGGGTTCGGCCGAGGAGATGAGTCACCAGGACACGCGACATCAGCAGCGAAGGCCACGAGGCCGAAGTCGGAAGCAGCAGTACGAGGCTCGGAAGCGAGACACGGAGGCGAGGCGCGTCGGACGCGCATTGGACCGCGACTTCGGTCGAATCAGAAGGCAACACGGGACGGACACGGGGAAGCCTCGCATGCGAGGTGACGTGGCCGAATGGTGACCATGCGAAATTTCCCAGTTTCCAACATTTTTCAATTTTTGTGCCCAAAAATTGCGAAATTCATAACTTTCGCATACGAGCTCCGTTTTCGACGTTCTTTATATGCACGCGTAGGTAAAGTTATACTCTACGACTTTCGTTTAGACTTCGTCGGCTAATTTTGACTTTATTTTTAATATTATTATTTTTAACAGACCGGGACACGAAAATCCGTTAAAATTCATAACTTCTTTATCCGACATCCGTTTCCGTCTGTCTTTTTACCGTTGTACTACTTTTGACGAGACCTTCGATTCTCGTTTAAGTTGTGTCGGCTAAAAATCATTCGATCTTTATTTCGAGTTTTTAGCTGTCTACTGGTAAACCGAAACTTAGAAAAATCATAACTTCCTCATACGAAGTCAGATTTTGACGTTCTTTTTATGAAAGTTCTCGGTTTAACATAATCTACAACTTTCATTTATATTGTTATGGCTAAAAAGCCTTTTATTGAAAATCCACTTTTTACACTGAATAGTGTTTTGCCGGTTTTGTCGCGAATATTCGATTGGTCATAACTTCTTCGTTATAACTCGGATTTCAGTGTTCTTTATATTTTTGGAAACCTTGTTACAATCTCTACCACTTTTTTCATCCCAATTAAGATTATTGAACAATTTATTTTTGACCTAAATTTGACTGGTGTTATATCTAAGTAACACTACTAATGTGGGATAATTGAACTTCTCCCTCTCTAAATGCCTACGATACATCAATAACCCATATTTAGTTCATTCCTCAATTATTTCCTAATAATACTTAATACTACACTTTACAACTACTTTTTAAATCGCTATATCAACTGGATCATGGAACGATTGACTCCTCTAAACCCCAAATGATGAAATGTTGATGCTAGTTATTAAAGAACATTCCCTTAGCTTTTCAGGGATGTAAAACATATGCTCTAATTAATTTTCTTTCAATTTCTAATGATTTTACAAATTGACCATAAAAAATTTCCCCCTTTCCTGGACCAATCAGTGAAAATGGTCATCAACACCCTATATGGGATAAGAATAATTCCATTGAAAAACTATGTAAAAAACTAGACCCTTCCATAAACTCACCCTTGGATTCTTAGACTTAGGATTTTCCTAGATTTATTTACACATTTTACAAAATGACTAATAAAAACAACATATTTTAGACCAATCTTTAATAAATTCCAATTCCATCCAACTTAGGGTGGAATCAGACCTAGCCTAATTTATGGAAGAATCTAAAATTCTTACCAAAATCCATAAAGAAACCTCATAAAATGGAGCATTCTAGATTTAGTTGTGATTTTTACAAAAGGACCAAAGTGATCAACATTTGTAGATGTAATTAGATTACGCCCTTGGTATGGATGAAACTAGATGTCTATATCTTTCCATGGACATATTTTTCTTGCAAATCGAACCTTCCAATGATTTAATATGATTTTTCAGAGCTAGTGAACAATTTCATAATTTTGCAAAGCCATAGTACTTGAGGTTACATTCCAGTTAACTCGTTAATTCCTTAATGGTTAAGTCCATAACCAATCAAAACAATGAAATGTGAACTTAAACAAAGTACTTCCGATACCAAACAATAAATTGAATTAATGGATTATGGACTTAAACAAATTGACTCATAAACATTACACTTCTTCACATTGAGCTCATAAGAAGAGGTTTAAGGGTTTGGTCTTCAACCACACCCCATAAAAGCAATTAATGAGTCAAAACCTTGATTAAAAATGGGGGTTCACATCAGCCCCCATGGATTGGTAGTGATACAGTGGTCACTAGATGCATAAACACCTTCACACCAACTAATTCACAAAAGAAATGCAACATTAATCTAGAAATGAAAGAAATGCATTGTATAAACAATATGGACAAGGTACTTATGCTCAAGGGGCGTCACCACCACCTAAATGACATTAGGCTAGTGGTGGTGTAATGTTTTCCCATGACAGCCACCACTGGTGGCGGTGGTGAGTGTTGATGTGTGGTGGTTTGAAAAGAAAAAGTAAGAGATGTACCCTTAAGCCCTATAGAAACTAGAGACAACACCCAAAACGCCTTACTCCTTCTCCCCTCTCTTACAAAAAATCAGTTTTAGAGAGGTCAAAGTCTAAGGTTTTGGTCCAATGGGCTAAAGGGTGTACTCTTTGTTGTCTACTAGACAAAATCCCTTTTCACAACTTGTACACTTTTTACCCTAAAAATTCGAACTTGGCAAGAAAGGTCACTTATTATTTACTAAATCAAGAATGTAAAAAAACAAGGTTTATTATAATTACCTTATTAATCATTCTTCAGTTTTATAATAATAATGTTAATTTTCATTTTAAATAATTTTATTTTTATAGTATTTATTTTAATTACGATTATTATTATTTCCATTTCATTCGCACTAAATCACTTATTATTTACTAAATCGAATTCCTAAAAGAGTACAAGACACATATTTAAAAAATAAAACGGAAAAGTGGATTTTACATGTACGCGACCACAATAAAATATCTTAAATACGCAATCCTACTTGATATTAGGTTATTTTCCTATGAACTGATTAATTACATTAACCTTAATATCAATACAAATACATATGTACACGGTGGGCTACAGCTAAGCTATGGGCCTATCATAACAACCTAATACAATGAAACATATTGTAATGTCCCAAAAAATTAAGACTAAAAATTTCATTTTAATATTAAGAAAACCAATCATCAAACATACTTATAAATCCTGAATTAGAAAATCAGAGTATATCAATAATCATCCGAAAATACATCATAGATAAAAATGCGAAAAACACGGTGTGTGTGATGCGATCATCCCGATCTCTTCCCATTCGAACCGGAAGTACCTGAAACATAAACTAAAAATCATCAGCACAAAGCTTAGTGAGTTCCTCAAAATACCACATATCATACATATAATGTCATAGCCACTTCTACGGTCTTTCATTGGGATGCCCCGACTACCTCCAAGGTTTTACATCCAAATGTCACGGCTACCTCCGAGGTCTACCAACCAAGTGCCCCGGCTACCTCTGCGGTCTTTCCTAGAATGCACCGAATACCTCCGAGGTCTAACAACCAAATGCCTCGGCTACCTCTGAGGTCTTCCATACAAGTACCCCAGCTACCTCTGAGGTCTTTCATACAAATGCCCCAGCTAAATCCAGGGTCTTTCATATAGGTATCATGTAGACAACTAGCATCCTACATGATAAGTGAGAAAACTCACCTCGATCCGCTGATAAATTAAATAGATGCTCGGGATGCCAAATCGTTAAATCCCACACTAACTAAACAAACAAAACCCTAATCAATAATTAGGTTATAATCCATAACCGGGATCCTAACTCATCAATCCCGACCCCTCGGGTAAAAAAAAAAATACTATTTTACCCTTCCCTTTACTGGCCCAAAAACCATAGCCCAAACCCAAAAGGATGTTAAGCCCAATAATGGCCCAAAAGTCACGAGTCCACAAATGAGATTAAGTTGGGCGTACTCAACCAGTACGCACGACGTACTCGAGTTGACCAGAAAAATGGGCCGCTAACCTACTAGCATACCAAGAATTATGCCCGACGTACTAGCCAGTAAGCCTTTCTATTAACTTTCGACTTAATCCCTTAATCCCTTAATGTCCAATCAACATATCTACTTCATTTTAAGGCCCTATTACGTAAAGTTGGCAACTTTACACATTTGCATGGCTTAATGGGACCTAATACTCATTTATAATCATCAAAGTTCAATATAAGAGTACTAACTCTAGCATGGTCCATCCAAACCCATCAAGATGACATTTTTATGCATTAACAGCCTCTGAAAAGCTAAGATCTACTATTCTAAGTTCCTGTAGTCGCTCATACTCACAAGGATGACTCAAAGCACCACATTATGCTTAAAACCAAGCACTAGACTATATCTAACACATCGAGTCATCAAGATAGAAACTTTATACCTTCAAATTCTAGCCAAGATGATGAAGAATCTGGATCTAGAAGCTTGAGGTCATCCAAGCTTCAATGGTGGAATTTTTCTTCAAGGAACACCCAAAAGCACACAAAATCACACAAAGGTCACAAACTCTCACAATGGGGGACTAGGGTTTCGTGGTTCTGCTTGGGAGTGAGTGGAGGCTGATAAGGGGGCTGCCACATGGCTTACAATGGTCTTTATATAGGGGTTAAACCCTGAAATTTAGGTTTTGGAACCTGGCCAGGTACACCCAGCGTACCACGAAGATCAGTGTCCAACTTATAAGGGAGTATGCTTGGCATACTCCAAGTTACGCTTAGTATACAAGGACCAAAATGCAAACTTTTCTAATTAAGGGCTAATACTGAAAAATACCTGAAACTCGAGTGATACAATTCTCCCCCACTAGAATCAGACTTCGTCCTCAAAGTCCACTGCTGTAAATAACTCCAGATAATGCTCCCTCATTTTGCCCTCAGGCTCCCACATCTATTATGAACCCTTGCAGTGCTGCTATTGCACCTTCACTAAGTCCACTATCTTGTTAGAACCTCCTGGATGTAGATGCCAATCAAATTCTTAGCCGAGATGCTCTCCTAGATCGGGATAAAGTGTGCGTTCTTGGTCAACCGATCCACGATGACCCATATCGAATCCACTCCATGCGTCATCTGTGGTAACTTCGTAATGAAGTCCATCATAATCTCTTCCCATTTCCAAACGGGAATACTCAACGACTCCAATTTGTCGTGGGGTCACTGATGTTTGGCATTGACTTTCCTACAAGTCAAACACCTCTCCACATACCAAGCCACATCTCGTTTTATACAGGGCCACCAATAATCAAGCTGGAGGTCCCTATACATCTTCGTCGCTCCAGGATGAATAGAGAACCTCGACTTGTGCACCTCCTCCATCAAAATCTGACGGGTACCTGCCAGATACGGAACCCAAACCCTCCGATTCAAATTCAATAATAAACCATGACTATCATAATCGAAAGAGGACACCTGACCCACAATACACTCACTCTTCTGGTGCTTCTCTTTCATAGCCTCAACCTAAGCCTCTCGAATCTGCTCTAGAAGTGGAGTAACCACAGTCATCCTCAAACATACTTCCCTAATCGGGGTGATAGCCGCCTTACGGCTAAGAGCATCGGTCACCACATTGGCCTTCCCTAGATGGTAAAGGATCTCGCAGTCATAATCCTTCACCACATCCAACCATTAGTGCTGCCTCATATTCAGATTCGGTTGATCCATCAGGTACATCAGACTCTTGTGGTCCATGTAAATAGTACAACAAACCCCATAAAGATAATGGCGCCAAATATTGAGGGCGAAAATCATAGCCTCAACCCCAAATCATGTGTAAGGTAGTTCGCCTTATGAGGCTTCAGCTGCCTTGAAGCGTAAGCGATGACATGACTCCTCTGCATAAGCATTGCACCCAAACCTGTGATAGAAGCATCACAATAACCCACAAAATCATCCACGCCCTCCAGTAGAGTCAGAATCGGAGCCTCGCATAGTCTCTTCCTCAGAGTCTTAAATGTCGCCTGCTGCTCAGGCCCCCAACGAAAAGTAACTGTCTTCTTTGTCAATTTGGTCATTGGAGCTGCAATCCTTGAGAAATTCTCGATAAACCTCCGATAGTAGCCTGCCAAACCAAGGAAGATCTGAATCTCAGATGGAGACCTCGGAACCTCCCACTGCATCACAACCTTGATCTTGGTCGGATCGACTAATATACCCTTCTGGTTGACAAGGTGCCCCAAAAATTGAACCTCGTGCAACCAGAACTCATACTTGGAGAACTTGGCATAGATCTTCTCATTCCTCAAAGTCTCCAAAACCTCTCGCAAATAATCTTCATGCTGCTTCTTGTTCTTAGAATAGACCAAGATATCATCAATGAAGACGATCAACGACCGATCCAACATCGGCATGCATACACGATTCATGAGATCCATGAACGTTGTCGGAGCATTAGTGAGTCTGAAAGGCATCACCACAAAATTGTAATGACCATAACAAGTACTGAAGGCCGTTTTCTGAACATCCACGTCTCAAACCCTCATCTGATGACACCCCGAACACAAATCGATCTTGGAAAACCAAGGTGCACTCTGTAACTGGTCAAACAGGTTGTTGATCCTTGGGAGTGGATAACGGTTCTTCACCGTTAGCTTGTTCAACTCCCAGTAGTCGATACACATCCGATGAGACCCATCATTCTTCTTCACAAAACAAGATCGGTGCTCCCCAAGGTGAACTACTTGGCCGAATGAATCCCTTGTCTAACAGCTCCTGCAGATGTGCAGACAACTCCTGCATCTCCGGAGGTGCTAGCCGATAAGGTGCCTTGGTTATCAAAGTCGCACATGGGACCAAATCGATCCGAAACTTAACCTACTTCTTTGGAGGCACTAATGGTAAATCCTCGGGAAATACATCAAGATACTCTCGAACAACCGGCATATCATCAATGGTATCCTTGCTCTTCTCCCGAGCATCCATCACATAAACCATGAAACCATAACGTCCTTGTTGAAGATACCGCTTGGCCCTCACTGTCGAATAGAGAGCTAGTCCCCATTGATCACTTTCCCCGTGAGTCACCAACTCTCTGTAACAGGCCAAAAACCTTGATAAAATTTTTCATTTGTAAAAAGAAATTAAAATCATCAAATTGTTCCAAAAACCATCACAAAGTACAATGTCAAATCATCACAGTTACAAAATCAAAAATTTGCGGAAAATAGTGAGGGGAGAATGTTGTTCCATCATGTTGAGCCCTTCCCCTTAGTACCAGAAGTACCTGATACCATAAATATAAACTGTAAGCAAAAACATAGTGAGTTTCCCCAAAGTACCACATACCAAACATAAATAAGTTAGTTTCATGGGCCAAATCATAGTCTTACAAGTATTTTCTTGTCGGGAGCCAAATCCCGGTCTTCCATACAGGTGCCAAGGGCCAGATCCTGGTCTTTCTTACAGATTGTCGGGGGCCACATCCTAGTCTTTCATTCAATTACCAAGGGCCACTTCCTAGTCTTCCGCACACATATCACAAACACAACTAGCATCATATATCACAAGTAATGGGCCAGCCTAGGTGCCTTCGACCCATTGATACAGTGAGGAAATTCACGTCCAGCTACTGAAACACTCATATGAACTTTGCATGCTGGTCCAGAGAATCCCCGAGCTATCATCACAAAATAATATCCAATTAATAATTGGATCTTGACCCGTACTCAAGAATCTAAGCTACTTGTCCAATATCAAGGGTAAAAGACCATTTTACCCTTTTTCTTACTTAGCCCAAAATCAAGGCAGCCCATCTATTCAAAAAGGTCCAAATCCTAAATGACAAACCAAGCCCAATATTGCCAATCTTCTAGATTGGACCCAAAACCCACGATGGATCTAAATCCATGAGATCCCAATATACTAAAAAAAGCCCAAAACAGAAATCTAATGTCCCAACAAGGCCCAAAGTCAATGGTCCAAACTCCAGCTGATGGTTCTTACGTTGTGACCAACTCATGGTCACGTCGTAAGCACCAAATCGACCCAGTCCCGACTCAACAGGTCAACTCAGCCCATCGATATGATTCCAATCCTTGTCACGCCGCGACCATACCATGAGTCATGACGTGACCCAATCCTGAAAAAATAGTCATGATGGCTAGTATTCTCAAGACGCGACAGGCTTAATCCTCACGTCGTGAGATATGTACTGACCAGCTTTGAGCATTAAGCTCTTATTCCTTACAACCATATCTTGGGACTTTCCGGATGGTCTTCTCTTACCTAAAGGATGATAAAAATCGAATCTTTTCAGTCATGCATGTCCAATGCATAAATTTCAAACTCTTACTAGGTCAAGAGTGGGAAAAATGAGATCTAGACTCATTCTTGGAGTCTCAAACTATACCAAAACTCGGATCCATAGACTATATTATAGAGAATGACTCAATAATCCATAAAGTTTCCAACTTTATGGATCCCAAGCATGCAATCCAACACAAACATGTAATAACGAGCTTAGAACTTAGATCTAGCATACAAGAGGTAGAAAGGTCCATGTTTAAGACTTATAATGGCCCAAAAGCTTCATCGGGCCCCGCTCGGTATACAGATCGGAACCCGCCCGACATACATATAAACATATATCATATAAAAACATACACATGCAATAATCACAAAGATACATAGCATACAAAATGGTCATCGAGCCCCTCCCGGTATGTATACAAGTACATAACACATTCAAGAGTCACACAGACATCTAGCACCCTAACATAACGTAATCATGGGACGACATTGGTGCTTTCGACCCGCTAAACTCAATGATGAAACGCACATCGAACTGCTGAATCACACAAATAAATCTCTGGCTGTTGGTCCGATAAATCCGCGAGCTACCAATACCAAATAACATCCAATTAATAATTAGATTCCAGTCGATAACCATTAGTCCAAAGCTATGGTAAAATGACCATTTTACCCCTTACCTGGTTTGGTCCAAGACTAAGCCCAAACCTACCATCCAAAAGGCCCAAATACCAAAATAATCATCCAAGGCCCAATCTTGGCCCAATTTTCCAAATTGGGCCCAAACCCCTTTTATGGGCTTTAATCTAAGGTCCAAAAATATTCGTAGCCCAAAAAACCTGAATTCAGATGGCCCAACCAAACCATAAACATCTAGGCCCAAAATATGTCCCTAAACGAAGACCAAATGTTCTGAGGCCCACTCTGCTCAATACACAGGGCGTACTCGCCTTAGGGATTGTATGCTAAGCGTACCTACTTGTACGCCCAACGTACTCCCTCCTTCATCCATCCTCTATTTCCAACTTTATGTGCATTCATGATAATGAAGCTCTTAAAGCTCAAAAGGACTTAATGGATGACTTAACGCATGTATGAGGCCATAAACACCATAAAGTTGCTAACTTTACGTCTAAGAAACTCATAATATGCCCAAATCTAAAAGAATAAGCTCCACAAATGACTTAACCCATCAAGCTAACCCAAAAGGGACCAAGAGCATAACCAACCAAGAGATGAAGATAACTAAACATGGAGATGACAAGGTATGAGCTTGATACCTCAAAAAATAAGTGATGATTCTGGATCTCTAAACTTCCCACTAAGCAATGCACCTTCAGTCTTCTTCAATCCCTTCAAAATGAGCAAAATAAGCACCAACTTCTTCTCAAAAGCTCAAAGACACAACAATGGAGGCTAAGGGTTGAGATTTAGGGTTTTAGGGAAATAGAGATGATAAAGAGGCCAGCCATAGGACTTAAGGACCTTAAATAGGGTGTAACACCCTAAAATTAGGGTTTCATTATCCTCCGCTTACGCTAAGCGTAATCCTCGTACTTTCGATCCACCTCCCCCTTAGTGCGCTAAGCGTACCATGTAGTACACCCTACGTACTAGCTTCTCATCTAGTACGCTAAGCATACCATGTGCTACACCCCGCATACTAAATCCATGGGCCAAAATGCTGACTTTAAAAGATAAAGGGAAAAAATGAAACCTACTCATAACAAGCATTACAATTCTCCCCCACTTGAATTAGACTTCGTCCTCGAAGTCTGCGGCCCCAAATAACTCCGAATAGTGCTCCCTCATCTCATCTTTCGGCTCCCAAGTCCACTCTAAACCCTTCTGGTGCTGCCATTGCACCTTTACCAACTCCAAAACCTTATTCCTCAAGGTTTTCATCTTCCGATCCAGAATCGCCACTGATCTCTCAATATAATTCAGGCGGTGATCCACCTGAATATCCTTTAATGGTACCACTACGAAATCATCCACTAAGAACTTCCATAGCTGAGATACATGGAACGTGCTATGAATCTGAATGAGCTCATCTGGAAGATCCAAGCGATAAGCAAACCGACCCATCCAAGCCAAAACCCTGAAGGGATCAATATACCTGGGGCCTAGCTTCCCCGCTTCGTGAACCGGATGACACCTTTCCAAGGTGACACCATCAGGAGAGCCATATTTCACACCTGGAACTCTAACTCTGACCAGCGCCTGTCGACATAACTCTTCTACCGACTCTAAGCTGTCCGGAGCCTACTTCGAACCTGTTGTACCAACTCAGTAGTTTTGTGTACCACTTCGGTACTCCCCATAACCCGCTGACCAACCTTGCCCCAACAAATACGGGTCCTACACTTCCTCCCGTAGAAAATCTCGAAAGGAGTTCGATCAATACTAGTGTGATAACTGTTGTTATATGAAATGTCCACTAACGGAAGTACGTATCCCAAATCCCGCCAATATACAGAACACACGCCTCACAGCATATCCTCTAGTGTCTGAATGGTCCGCTCACTCTTACCATCGGTCTGCAGATGGAATGTTGTGCTGAAATGGAGACGAGTGTTCAAATCATCATGAAACCTCTTCTAAAACCTAAAAGTAAACCGGACATCACTATCAGAAACCACTGATATCGGCACCCCATGACGTGCCACAACCTCCCAGATATAAATCTCAACCAACTTCTCTGCAGAAATACTCTCATGAATCGAGATGAAATACGCACTCTTGGTCAAACGATCTACGATGACCCAAATCGAATCCACTTCATGCGCAGTCCGGGGTAGCTTCGTGATAAAATCCATGGTAATATCTTCCCATTTTCATACGGGAATCTCCAACGGATGCATCTTTTCGTGAGGTCGTTGATGCTCGACCTTGACTTTCCTGCAAGTCAAGCACCGCTCCACATACCAGGCCACATCCCACTTCATGCAGGGCTACCAATAATCATGACAAACATCCTTATACATCTTCGTCACCCTGGGATGAATGGAGAACCTAGACTTGTGCACCTCCTCCATCAGAACCTGACGTACACCACTCGAATACGGAACCAAAACCTTCTAATGCAGAGTCAACAATCCACGACTATCATAATCGAAAGAAGCCTCCTGAACCATACTATAATTACTCTTTCGGTGCTCTTCCTTCATAGCCTCAACCTGAGGCTCACGAATCCACTCCAACAACGGGGTAATCACGGTCATCCTCAAATATATGTCTCTTATCGGAGTTGCGACCGCCTTGCAGCTGAGAGCATCGGCTACCACATTTTCCTTCCCCGAGTGATAAAGGATCTCACAATCATAATCCTTCACCACATCTAATCACCGACACTGTCTCATATTCAGATTCAGCTGATCCATCAAATACCTCAGGCTCTTGTGATCCGTGTAAATAGTAAAACGGACCCCATAGAGGTAATGCCGCCAAATCTTGAGGGCGAAAACCACGACCCCCGACTCCAAATCATGCATCGGATAATTCGCCTCACGAGGCTTCAGTTGCCTCGAAGCGTAAGCGATCATACAACCCCTCTGCATCAACACTGCCCCCAATCATGTGTTCGACACATCACAATATACCACAAAATCCTCGACACCCTCCAGTGGGGTTAAAATCGGTGCCTTGCACAACCGCTGTATCAAGGTCTCAAAAGCTGCCTGCTGCTCAGGCCCCAGTAAAATGTAACCGTCTTCTTTGTCAGTTGGGTCAAAGGAACAACTATCTTGGAGAAATCCTAGATGAATCTCCGATAATAACCCGCCAAACCAAGAAAATTCTGAATCTCATATGGAAACCTCGGAACCTCCCACTGCATCACGACCTTAACCTTGTCCGGATCGACCAGAATACCATTCTGGTTGACAAGGTGCCCCAGAAACAACACCTCGCACAACCAGAACTCACACTTCGAGAATTTTGTCAAAAGTCTCTCCTTACTCAAAGTCTCTAGCACTTCCCTCAAGTGTTCCTTGTGCTGCTCCTGAGTCATGGAATAAACAAAGATATCATCAATGAACACAATCACAGACCGATCCAACATCGGTCTGCACACGCGGTTCATGAGATCCATGAAAGCGCTGGAGCATTAGTGTGCCCAAAAGGCATCACCACGAACTCGTAATGACCATAACGAGTTCGGAAAGCTGTCTTATGCACATCCTCATCCCTAACCCTCATCTGATGATAACCCGATCACAAATAAATCTTGGAGAAGCAAGATGCACCCTGAAGCTAGTAAAAAAGATCATTAATCCTCGGGAATGGATAATGGTTCTTCACAGTTACCTTATTTTACTTCTGGTAGTCAATACACATACGATGAGAGCCATCCTTCTTCTTCACAAACAAGATCGATGCTCCCTAAGATGAATTGCTCAGTCGTATGAATCCCTTGTCTAATAGCTCCTGCAGCTTTGTAGACAACTCCTGCATCTCAAGAGGAGACAACCAATACGGTGCTTTGGCTATCGGAGCCGCACCAGGAACCTAATCAATCCTGAACTCAACCTGCCTCTCTGGAGGCACCCCAGGAAAATCCTCCAGAAAGACATTCGGGTCGTCCCGCACAATCAACACATCATCCATGGTCGCTATTCCCTTATCCCGGGTATCCATAACATAGGCGACGTAACCAGAACAACCCTCCTGAAGATAACATCTGGCCCTCGCTGCTGAACACAAAATCGGCCCACACTGAGATCACTCCCCATGAACCACTAACTCTCCCCCACTTGGGGTCCGAACCCAAACTAACTTCTACTCATAATTGATCACTTCCCTATTAGCGCTCAACCACTCCATACCCACAATAACTATGTTCCCACACAGAGGAATGGAAACCAAATCAACTGGATACTGCTCATTGAATAGTTGAAGAGTACAACCCCGATGAACCCTCACAACCCAATCAGACTTATCATCAGCAATCTTGAAATCTAGAGGACCATCCAGCTCCCTTGGAGCTCCATCAAACCTCTTGCTAAGCGCAAGCGATACAAAAGATCGGGTAGCCCACGAACCAAACAATAACAATGCAGAAATACCACTCACAAGGAACGATCCTAAAATAAAATACATAAATATAAGCAAGCAATTCGATATAAATAAAGAGATAAGGAGAAGATACATACTCATCACCACATCTAGTGTGGCGCGAGCCTCTTCGATTGTCAACTGAAAGGCCCTGCTCTTCACCACAGGTGCATCTACCCAGCCCTGACGACCATCAGTAATCCGAAGAGTTGCGGGAGCGGGTGCTGACACCAATCCTACTATAGCCAAACTCGGACAATGGGTCTCCTTGTGGCCCCTCTAATTGAAATGAAAGCAAATCAGACCAGATACTAGAGTGGTGGTGGTGGTAGCAGTGCAATCTCTGCTAATATGACCAGTCCGGCCCCACTTGAAGCAACCAAAACCACCCACTCTGCATTCTCCCTCGTGCATCTTGCCGCACTTGCCACAGCGACAACGACCCTGATGTCCTCTTGATCTAGAATCAGATACCTTGGGCCTCTTGGCCGAACCCTCAACACTCGGCACAAAATCTGGCTTCATCTTCTTCGCCATCTCCATATCAATCTCCCTCTCCTAGCTCTCGCTATCATATCCTCCAGCGACTTGCAGTTGGATCGGGTCACAAACTGCCGAATATCACTCCTCAGCATCTCATGATACCGATCCTTCTTTATCTTCTCATCTGCCACATACTGCAGAATCAAGAGTGCCCTCTCTCAGAACATCGCGGTGATCTCAGCCACCGTCTCAGTAGTCTGGTAGAGATCCTGAAACTCTCGCATCAACTGCTGCACCTTAATCACCAATGCACACTCATCTCTGAACCTTTGTCACAAAATTATCCCAGGTCATCAAATCAACAGCCTCATCCCCCACTGCGTGCCCGACCTCCTCCCACCAGTCCCATGCCCTGTCCTTCAGAAGACAGGAGGCAAGTCTGATCTTTTCCCCCTTGGGGGTAACTGATGGTGCAGAAGGCTTTAGCAACATCCACTAACCACCTCCTGCTCGCTATCGGCTCCTTCTCCCAGTGATAATCCGGAGTTCCACAAGCCCGGAACTCCTTAAAGGTCAATGAACGCGCCCCAACCAAGGCCACCATCTCATAACGAAAGGCACTCAACCGCTCATCCAAAATCTCCAGAATACCCTCCTTGACCATGCCAAAGATCACAAGAGTCTGCTTAAGAATGCAACACGTAATCTCAGACGAGATAAACTCCCTAGTCTGTTCATGTAGCTTCCCAGCTCCAGAACCTGATCCCGAGCCATCTTCAGCACCATAACTGCCAACAAGTCTGTCTCGCAATGTCACCATACTGAAAATAGACCATATAAACCATTAGGATAAGCATCAGAGTACATCGAGGGATCAGAATCTCTACAAGCTTCTTGGTTTCATCGTAGCCCTCCTTGACTCGAGTATGGATCCTCTGCTTCTAGTAGTATGCGCCTATACTACCTTCCACATCTATCGGTACTTTCCTCAAGGATTGCCTTGAATCTTCCAAGTCACCCTATATCTATACAAATAACCCTCAACAAAATAAGGCTCCCAGCACTAGATCTCATCCTAGGTTTTCCTAGGGAAAACTCCACACCTCTCTCCACCATCATCTACAGAAGGAACTCTCACTAACTTCCTCCAACTAGCTCACGAATACAATTACATATCACTAAAACCAGATATTTATTCGAATGAAAGGTCTCACACTACAACGGTTGGACTCAGACAAGAGCTGCGCAATAGAGTTAAAACCTAACCTTCTAAAATTATTTAGTTCCCATAATATGTAACTTAGCATATTCACTTACTAGTTAGTTGAAGCTAGTAAGAACTCCTAAAAGAACAAAGCAAGCAACATTTGAGCATCAAGCATCACCTAATCAAGCCATCCTATCGCTGACTGATCAATACTAGCATGCAAGTCTACAAGCACATACAATAATCATACAAAGGCATCTCTCCTAGCATTCTATCATGCAAAAACTGAGCAGATCCTTAGCCCTAACTAGCATGCGATTCACAAATTCACAGATCAAATCATATCAGATAACATGTATGGGTAATTTGGGAAAACTTACTTGAGCTCGGCTGATTGCATGCACCACACCCTTTCTTGTCTTAGAAAACTCTTCTTTAAAAATACATTTATTTTTGAATTTTTTTTCCAAATCCTCAATTTGAGTTCAGACACACCCGAGAGTATGTCCGAATCGCTCAAACCAAGGCTCTGATACCAACTTGTAATGTCCCAAAATTTTCATTTTTAATTTAATAAAAACCGATATCCAAATACATCATCATAAAAATCTAGATAAACAAATGTATTAATCAACATATCATATCAGAGTAAATCAAGAAAATGCGGAACGAGGTGGTGTGTGCCCTACAATCATCCCGAGTTCTTCCCTTTGGAACTGAAAGTGCCTGAAACATAAACTAAAAACTGTAAGCACAAAACTTAGTGAGTTCCCCAAAATACCACATACCATACATAATAAAGACATAATAGGCCCCACCCAGCATCGAGCCCCGCTCGGTATACAGATCGGGCCCCGCTCGGCATACATCTAAACATATATCATATTAAAACATACATATGCAATAATCACAAAGATACATAGCATACAAAATGGCCATCGGGCCCCGACCGGTAAGCATACAAGTACATAACACATGCAAGAGTCACACAAACATCTAGCACCCTAACATAACGTAATCATGGGCCGACATTGATGCCTTCGACCCGCTAAACTCATTGAGGAAACTCACCTCGAAATGCTGAAAATAAATCTCTGGTTGTTGGTCCGACAAATCTCCGAGCTATCAATACCAAATAACATCCAATTAATAATTGGATTCCAATCCATAACCATCAGTCTAAAGCTAGGGTAAAAAGACCATTTTACCCCTTACCTAGTTTGGTCCAAGACTAAGGCCCAAACCTACCATCCAAAAGGCCCAAATACCAAAATAATCATCTAAGGCATAATCATGGCCCAATTTTCCAAATTAGGCCCAAACCCTTTCATGGGCTTTAATCTAAGGTCCAAAAATACTCCTAGCCCAAAACACTTGAATTCAGAAGGCCCAACCAAACCCTAAACATCTAGACCCAAAATATTGCCTAAACCGAATACCAAATGATCTGAGGCCGACTCTGCTGAGTAGTTGGAGCGTAATCAGCTCCTACGCGCATGCATGACTTAATGAAGCTCTTAAAGCTCCAAAACTTAGATCTGACTTCCTCGGGCTGATTTATCACGTAAAGTTGCTAACTTTACGTGCATGCATGACTTAATGAAGCTCTTAAAGCTCAAAAGGATATGGATGACTTAATGCATGCATGAGGCCATAAACACCATAAAGTTGCAGACTTTCTGACTAAGAAACTTATAATATGCCCGGATCTAAAAGAATAAGCCCCACAAAAACGACATAACCCATCAAGCTAATCCAAAAGGGACCAAAAGCATAACAAACCAAGACATGAAGAGATCTAAAAAAGAAGAAGACAAGGTATGAACTTGATACTTCAAAATACTTGCAAAATGAGTGATGATTTTGGATCTCTAAACTTCCCACTAAGCAATGCACCTTCAATCTTCTTCAATCCCTTCAAAATGAGCAAAATAAGCACCAACTTCTTCTCAAAAGCTCAAAGACACGACAATGGAGGCTAAGAGTCGAGATTTAGGGTTTTAGGGCAATAGAGGCTAATAAAGAGGCCAGCCCTAGGACTTAAGGACCCAAAATAGGGTGCAACACCCTAAAATCAGGGTTTCATTAACCTCCGCGTATGCTAGGAGTAATCCTTGTACGCCCAGCGTACGAGGCCTCGTACTCATGATGCAATTCCCCCTTAATACGCTAAGCGTACCTTGTGGTACTCCCCATGTACTAGCTTCTCAGCTTGTACGCTAAGAGTACCATGTGGTACGCCCCACGTACTAACTCTAAGGGCCAAAATGAAAACTTTAAAAGATAAATGGGAAAAAGGAAACATACTCATAACAAGTGTTACATTCTTCCACTTCAAAGAGTTAAAAACCACCAAAGATTGCTTCAAGGATCTCAAAAATGTCTAAGGACTTCAAGAGGGTCGAGATTAGGGTTTTCAGGAGGTAAAAGAGCGCAGGAGGCTAAGGATGGGCAACCCAAGCCCTCTATTTCCATTACATACCCGAATTATTAGGGTTTGGTTATATAGCCTATCTTACCTCGTGAGCATTTAAAGTCTCACATCGTGATAATCAAAATCACTGGTCAACTAGTTAATGGGCATTCACAACGTGACCATCATGTTTCACGTCATGACCTACAACCAAAGCTAAAAATTCAAGAAATTAAATACCTCCATGATCAGAGTGTTACACTCTCCCCCACTACGGGTCCTAACTCACACTAACTGAAGGCCACAATCAATCATTTCCCCATTGGGGCTCAACGAATCCATCCCCACATCGACCTTGTTCTTGTGTAGAGGGATAGAAACTAAATCAATCGGGAATTGCTTGCGCAACAATACTAAAGTACAACCATGATGCCTCTTGATACTCTAACAGGCCGGCGTCGGTAATCTCTACCTCAAGCGGATAATCCAGCTCCCCTGGATCATCACCAAATCTCTAGCTAAGCGCAAAAGATACGAAAGATCGGGTAGCCCCCGAATCAAATAGGACTAAAGCAGACATATCGTTCACCAAGAATGTCCCTAAACATCAACATATAGTTATAAGCAGAACAAATTACATAATTAAAAAGATAAAGAGAAGATACATACCCATAACCATATTGGGTGTTGCACGAGCCTCCTCGACAATAAGCTAAAATGCCCTGCTCCTCACTACAAGCGTCTGCGCCTTACCATGGAGGCCATCTGTAACCCTTAAAGTCGTTGGAGTTGGCACTGCAACTGATCCCACCACTTCTAAACGCGGACAATCGGCCTTTTATGGCCCCCTATGATTGCAATGAAAGCAAATCAGGCTTGATCCCTAGGTGGTGGTGGTAGTAGATGTGCAGTCACGACTGAAATGCCCTAGCCTGCCGTACTTGTAGTAGACTGGGCCACTCGCCCCGTAACTACCCTTGTGCGACTTGCTGCACTTGCCACAGTGGCCTCGGCCCTGCTGGCCCCTTAATCTCTAATCAAAAACCTTGGGCCTCTTCCCCGGACCCTCTGAACTCTGAACCTGATCCAACTTCGTCTTCTTCTCCATCTCCAGATCAATCTCTCTCTCTAGCTCTCTTCACCATATCATCCAGTGTCCTGCAACCGGATATGCTCACAAACTGTCTGATCTCGCTCCTTAACATGTCATGGTATCTAGCCTTCTTCATCTCCTCGTCCTCCATGTACTGCGAAACCAATAAATCTCTCTCACGAAATATGGCGGTGATCTCCGCCACCGTCTCAGTAGTCTAACAGAGGTCCTGAAACGCCTTCGCTAGCTTCTGGATCTCAATCACATGCATGAACTCAGCTCGAAATCTCGTTACAAAATCCTCCCAAGTCATCGCCTCAATTGCCTTGCCTCCCAAGGCGTGATCGACCGCCTCCCACCATTCACAGACTTTGTCTTTCAGATGACAGGATGCAAACCTCACCTTCGACCCATTGGGGCCGAATCTAGTACGGAAGGTGTTCATGATATCTGCTAACCAACACCTTATTTCAATCGGGTCCTTCTTCCTGAAGAACTCTAGAGCCTCACATGCCCGGAACTCTTAGAATGTCAAAGAGCAAGCTCCCACCATCGTTACCATCTCAGAATGAAAAGCACCCAAATGCTCATCCAAAATCTCCATAATACCCTCCTTGATCGCACCAAAGATCACAGGAGTCTGCTCAAGAATGTTGTGGGTAATCTATGATGAAATGAACTACCGCATCTGCTCATCCAGAAGTCTGGGCTCTGAGCCGGAACCTGATCCCTCACCAGCAGTAGCGACATCACCAGAACCTACACGAGTGGCAACCATACTGAAAATAAACCAACAAACCATCAGAAAACACTCGAATATTCTTGAATACTACAAGCTCCTTAGTCTCATCGTGACTTTCCTCAATTCGAGTACAGATCCTCTGCTTCCAGTAGTATGGGCCCAATACTACCTTCCACATTTATCCGTACTTCCCTCGAGGGTTGTCCCGAATCCTCCAAGTCACATCCCTATCAATCACATCGATCATTCGCAAGGTACACACTCACAACATCAAAACACCTCTTAGGTTCTCCTAGGGATACCATCACACCACTCTCCACCATCAGCTGTAGAAGGAACTCCCCCTAATACCATCTAACTACCTCACGAATACAACTACATACTACCGACACTAGAAATTCTTCGACTGATAGGCCTTACACTAGAATGGTTGGACTCAGAAAAGAGTTGCACAATAGAGTTAAACCTGCCCTTCTTAAATTATCTAGCCTCAGTAATATGTAACTTAACACATTCGCTTACTAGTTAGCTGATACTAACTGATACTCCTAAAAGCACAAAGCAAGCAACATTCGAGCATAGAGTAATCCGAATCAAAACATAACCTAAACAGGCCATCCTGGCAGATAACTAATCCAATACTAGCATGAATATCTACAAGCTCATACAACATACACATAAAGGCATCTCTCCTAGCACTCTGTCATGCAGAACTGAGCAAATCCTTAACCCTAATCTAGCATGCGATTCTCAATTCTATAAATCAAAGCATAACACATAAAACATGTATGAGTATTTTGGAAAAACTTACTTCATCTCGGTCGATTGCACGCACCAGACCCCTTTCTTTTATCAGAAAACTTTTTCGAAAATCATTTATTTTATGAAAACTTTACCAAATCCTCAGTTTGAGTTCAGACACACCTGAGAGTATGTCCGAATCCCTCAAACAAAGGCTCTGATACCAACTTGTAACGTCCTGAAAATTTTAAGACTAAAAATTTCATTTTAATATTGAGAAAACCAATCATCAAACATATTCATAAATCCCGAAGTAGAAAATCAGAGTATATCAATAATCATCCCAAAATACATCATAGATAAAAATGCGAAAAACACGATGCGTGCGATGCGATCATCTTGAGCTCTTCCCCTTCGAACTAGAAGTCCCTAAAACATAAACAGAAAAATGTAAGCACAAAGCTTAGTGAGTTCCCAAAAATACAACATACCACACATAGAATGCCATAGCCACTTCTATGGTCTTTCCTTGAGATTCCCTGACCTCCTCCAAGGTCTTACACTTTCGGTCTTTCCTGGAAAGCCTCGACTACCTCTGAGGTCTAACAACCAAGTGCCCCGGTTACCTTCGAGGTCTTTCATACAAATGCCCCGACTACCTCTGAGATCTTTCATACAAATGCACCAGCTACCTACATGGTCTTTCATACAAGTATCACGCAGACAGATAGCATCCTACATGATAACTAAGAAAACTCACCTCGATCCGTTGATAAATCAAATAGATGTTTGGGCTGCCAAACTAGAGAATCCCGTACTAACCAAACAAACAAAACCCTAATCAATAATTAGGTCATAATCCATAACCGGGATCCTAACTCATCAATCCCGACCCTTCGGGTAAAAAGACTATTTTACCCTTCCCTTGACTGGCCAAAAAACCATGGCCCAAACCCAAAAGAATATTAAGCCCAATAATGGCCCAAAAGTCACGAGTCCACGGATGAGAGTACGTTGGCGTACTCAACCAGTACGCACGACGTACTCGAGTTGACCAGAAAAGCAGGCTGCTGACGCAGTACGCCCGACGTACTGGCCAGTAAGCCTTTATCTGAACGTTCGACTTAATCCCTTAAGCCCTTAACGTTCAATCAACAGATCTACTTCATTTTAAGGTCCTCTTATGTAAAGTTGGCAAATTTACACCTTTGCATGGCTTAATGGGACCCAATACTCATTTATAACCATCCAAGTTCAATATAAGAACACTAACACTAGCATGGTCCATCCAAACCCATCAAGATGACATTTTTATGCATTAATAGCCCCAAAAAAGCTAAGATCTATCATTCTAAGTTCCTGGAGTAGCTCATACTCACAAGGACGACTGGAAGGACCATACTAAGCCCAAAACCAAGCCCTAGAATACATCTAACACATCGATTCATCAAGATAAAAACTTTATACCTTCAAATGCTAGCCAAGATGATGAAGACTCTAGATCTAGAAGCTTGGGCTCCTCCAAACTTCAATGGTGGACTTCTTCTTCTTCAAGGAACACCCAAAAGCACACAAAATCACATAAAGGTCACAAACTCTCACAATGGGGGGACTAGGGTTTCGTGGTTCTACTTGGGAGTGAGTGGAGGCTGATGAGGGGGCAGCCACATGGCTTATAATGGTCTTTATATAGGGGTTAAACCCTAAAATTTAGGGTTTGGAACCTGGCCAGGTACGCCTAACGTACGCTAAGGTACACACAGCGTACCACGAAGATCCATGTCCAACTTATAAGGGAGTACGCCCGGCGTACTCCAAGTTACGCTTAGCGTACAAGGACCAAAATGCAATGTTTTCTCATTAAGGGCTAATACTGAAAAATACCTGAAACTTGAATGTAACACATATACAAGCAAACGTGTATACAGTATACTAACAACCCCTACAGTTAACTCTGGAGGTAGACTTTGAACGTTCAAGATGAATTTGAAGTCGAGAAACAACATGACTGGAAGCCTTTTGGTAAAGATGTCTTTGTTTTACGAGGAACAAGGAACATGAATAACTCGTGCATGACTCAATGGCACTCTATCACGAGCAACGTAAATATAAATCTCAATGTGTTTTGTTTGTTGTTGTTGCACCAGATTGGTGGAGAGGTATAGTGCACGTTACAGTAAACAAGAGTGGCAAAAGTGAGGAGATAATGTAACTTGCAAAGCAAATTTCAAAGCCAACATGTGTTGACTATGACATTAACAATGCCACGATATTCATCTAAAACACTAAACTAAGAGATGGTGCTTTGGTTTTTTGAGAACTAAGAAAGAAGGTTTTGATCAAGAAAAATATAATAGGAAGAGGTTGAGCATTTGGTAGTGGGACGTCCAACCCAATCAACATCAATCAACATCAGGTCGTAACAATCAATACACTGGAATAGGTCCCAAGTCAAATTTTAGTAAGTTTGAAAATGTGAGCTTGTAACAATTGGTCAAAAGCAAAGGTTAAAACTAAATTTATACATAACCAAATAGGATTCTAAATATTTAAGCACTTCAATTCATATTATTCTTCCAATACTTGGAATAAATATCAAAACATATAGGTTAGGCTTGATAAAGCATTACCATAGTCAACTTTAAAGATAGTTGGTTAAGGTCAACGATCTAAACTCAAAATTGAGCTCCAAAAATATTTTTAAACATCAATATAAATTCAATAGTTGGGGATAGATCTTTTCAAAGTTCAAATATTTTGTATTAAAATATAATATGTTTTCAAAAATCGAGTAATTTAAAGGAGAGTTTTACGGGGCACTTTAGATGTATGAGGATAAATTAGTTAAATTTATATTAAAAAAACATTGGAAACGTTATCTAATTAGTGGTTAAAGTTAGTGGAAAGATAACGTGTCAATAATTATAAGTCATAACATATTGACCATTGGCGATGCTTTAAGGATATTGTTTCTTTTTTGTAAATGATGGTACAAGACAGGAAATAAGCTTCAAAACAAAAACTAAAGTAGCAAAACAGAGAAACACATAAAAGAAGTACAGGGGAAATGGAGTCAATGCCAATATAGCTGTAATTTCACACTGAAGAAATAATTCAAAATGGTCGCCATATAATCTTGACTGAAGACTTTGAATCATGTCGGATCTTAAACCGCGGTGATCTATGATCGAGTTCATCATCCCAAAATTTTGTGTGATTTGTTGTGACTTTTGTTGTCAGCACCTGTTGTAAAATACGACGGATCCAAATTGACTTAAATAATATTAGCTCAATGCGGAATGGGATCAAAAATTATCAAAGCGTAATAATCACAACGAAATACGAGTAAAATAAATAGAATAGAGACACAGGAATTTACGTGGAAACCCAAATCGGTAAAAAACCACGGGCGGAGGAAGCCGAGAAACAATTCACTATAATTTGCAGTGTTTACAGGGATTATGAAAGAGGAGAATACAAATGAAAGAAGAAAACAAAAATGTTTTACTATATATATATATTTTGATTGTTGGGTTTTTCGTGGGTTAAATCTCTCTGGCTATTTATAGCCAAAGAGGAGAATACAAATGAAAGAAGAAAACAAAAATGTCGTCCAAGACAAAATTGCTGCGCCTACAATCTTCAAATTCATATTGCATATTACTATACACATATAATAATGTCTGCGCCTCCATTCCGTCCAATTTCATTTTCAATTTAATATTAGATTACTATTCATAGTCAAACTATGAATAGTAAATGATAAGTTACGGAAATAACCCCTGAACTATTTGCCACTTGCTAATTTTGGAGGCAACTTTTCCACAATCTCCACCTTGACATCAAAATTAAGCAAGTCATGCTTTACGATTAGTCAAAACCTTTAGCTCATCAAACTCTAAAACTTCCATAAAAAACTGCAATTTTGTATAGAGAAAAATTGTTTCCGAAAAAATAAATAATACTTCCTCCACCACGAGCCTTCAGGCTCAACTGCGATCAGAAACACCCACCATGTCCAAACATAATTTGAACTTGGCTATAGGAAGACTTTTAGTGAACATATCAGCGAGATTATAATCTGTATGAATCTTGTCCACAACACAATCACCTTTTTCAATGATATCCCGCACAAAATGATAACGAATATCAATATGCTTTGTTCGGTCATGAAACATTTGATCTTTACTCAAGAAGATAGCACTCTGGTTGTCACAGAAAACTGTGGTCACCTTTATTCTATCATCGAGTTCTCCGAATAACCCCTTCAACCAGATATCTTCCTTAACTGCTTCTGTAATCGCCATGTACTCTGCCTCGGTAGAAGACAGGGCAACTGTAGACTGTAACTGGGCTTTCCAACTAACAACACAACCATTTAGTGTAAACACATACCCTGTAATTGATCTTCGTTTATCCAAATCTTTTCCATAATCTGAATCAACATATCCGAACACCCCAGTGTTAGATTTGCCAAAACGTAAACACATGGAAGACGTACCTCGTAAATAACGAAAAATCCACTGTACTGCTTTCCAGTGTTCTTTCCCCGGGTTCGCCATGTATCTACTAACCATGCTAACAGCATAAGCCAAATCAGGGCGTGTGCAGATCATAGCATACATTAAAGATCCAACAGCACTAGAGTATGGAACACGTGCCATGTAAGCCATATCAGTCTCATTAGTAGGACTCAAAGCGGATGATAGCTTGAAATGAGCTGCAAAAGGTGTGTTGACAGACTTTGCTTCGTGCATATTGAAGCGTCTTAGGACTTTCTCAATATAACTTTTCTGAGAAAGATGCAAGATCCTAGACTTTCTGTCACGAATAATTTCCATACCTAAAATCTTTTTGGCAGCTCCTAAGTCCTTCATTTCAAATTCAGCTTTCAACTGGTCTTCTAACTTCTGAATCTCCTTCATATCTTTTGCTGCAATCAACATGTCATCCACGTACAAGAGTAAGTAGATCTTTGAACCATTGTCACCTTTCTTGAAATAAACGCAGCTATCATAGGTTCACCTGCTGAATTTGTGACTGGTCATGAAAGAATCGAACCTCTTGTACCATTGTCTAGGAGACTGCTTGAGGCCATAAAGAGATTTGTTCAACTTGCATACGTAGTTCTCCTTTCCAGGAACTACAAAACCTTCAGGTTGTTGCATAAAAATCTCTTCCTCAAGCTCACCATTTAGGAAAGCTGTAGTGACATCAAGTTGTTCTAACTCAAAATCGTTAGAAGCAACCAACCCCAACAATACACGAATGGAAGTATGTTTGACAATTGGGGAATAAATGTCAGTGTAATCAATACCAGGAATCTGACTGTAGCCTTTAGCTACTAACCGAGCTTTGTATCTTGGTTTATCATTTGGGTTGACAGGTTCCTTGAGCTTATAGACCCACTTGCATTTAACTGGTCTCTTCCTTTTCGGAATAGGAACTAAATTCCAAGTACTGTTTCGCTGCAAGGATTCCATCTCATTTTGCATAGCGAGCATCCAATCATTTGAGTCTTCAGATTTGATAGCCTCGTCATAATTCGCAGGCTCCGTTGCGTACTCAATATTATCAGCAACAATAAAAGCATAGGCAACCAAATCAGATTCAGCATACCTCTTCGGAGGAATAATCTGTCTTCTCGGTCTATCTCTTGCAATGCTTGGAGTAGTAGCTTGTGGTTGTGAAGGTGTTGAATCTTCACCAACAACATGCTCATCCGACGAAGAAGAATCTTGATGCTGATTTGTACTCTGATTAGTGGTAGGTGAAGTAGGAAGCTCCACCTCCATTTGAGTATACTCTTTATTTGCTTCGGATGATACATCTGATGCATCTGTTCTTTTAGAAGAGTCAGCAACTGGTTGAATCATAGCAGACTCATCAAAAGTAACATCTCTTGAGATGATAATTTTCTTCAAATCAAAGCTCCATAACTTGTAACCCTTTACACCTTGATTGTACCCAAGAAAAACGCATTTGATTGCTCTTGGTTCTAGCTTCCCATTGTCAACTCGTGCATACGCTGGACATCCGAATGGTTTTAAATTTGAATAATTTGCAGGTTTACAGGACCATAACTCAAACGGAGTTTTCTTCTCGATTGCTCGTGACGGTGATCGGTTGATAACATAGCAAGCAGTCGAAGCAGCCTCCGCCCAAAAAGACTTTGGCAATTTGGAATTAGAAAGCATACACCGGACCTTCTCCATAATGGTGCGATTCATCCTTTCAGCTACACCATTTTGTTGAGGTGAATGGACTACTGTGCGATGTCGAGTAATGCCTTCCTTTTGACAATAGACATTAAACTCTTCTGAGCAAAACTCAAGTCCATTATCCGTACGAAGATACTTTACCACCAGACCTGATTGCTTTTCAACCTGAACTTTCCAATTTCTGAAGGTATAGAAAACGTCTCCTTTATGTTTTAAGAAGAAAGACCACACCTTCCTGGAGAAATCATCAA
Organism: Lactuca virosa; assembly: GCF_052849685.1. Classification (NCBI taxonomy): domain Eukaryota; kingdom Viridiplantae; phylum Streptophyta; class Magnoliopsida; order Asterales; family Asteraceae; genus Lactuca; species Lactuca virosa. The sequence continues at coordinate 83,251,768 of NC_136433.1, read as the reverse complement.
TAATAGTGAGCATATAAATAGCTCCACCTTTTGAAGCAACTCGAGCCGGTCCCCACAAATCCGAGTGAACATAATCAAGTGGTCCTTTCGTTGTATGGATGCCACTTGCAAACCTCACTCGTTTTGCCTTGCCATATACACAGTCTTCACAGAATTCCAAATCAACAATCTTTTGTTGACCAAGTAAACCTCTTCGACTCAATTCTGACATGCCTTGAAAACTCATATGGCCGAGTCGAAGGTGCCAAAGACGGGACTGATCTGGATCAGAAAGAGACTTTGAAACAACAGCAGCATCACTCGAAATTGTTTGCCCGTCAAGAAAGTAAAGATCTGAGGTTTTTCGTTTGGCTCTCAGTTTGTCGGAGCCGTCTTTGAATACCCTGAGAACTCCACCTTTACCAGCAAACTCGTATCCCCTTTTGTCAAAGGAACTGAGAGATAACAAGTTTCTTCTGAGGTCAGGAACATATCTAACATCCCCCATGGTTCGAATAACTCCGTCAAACATACGGATCCTGACTGAACCATGTCCAAGAACTGGACATGTAGTATTGTTACCCATCAACACATAGCCTTGGTTAACCTTTTCAAATGTGTAAAACCAACTTTTGTTGTGACACATATGAAAAGTACAACCAGAGTCGAGTATCCAATCACCAGTGGAATCCAGTTTATCTGAATAAACTGTCAAAAGTTCTCCAATACCTTCCACCTCAGCTACATCGGCTTCACCCGAAGTGCTAGCTTGTTTACCATTTGCTGCCGTCTTCTCTTTTTCTTTATTCTTCAACTTGAAGCATTCTTCAAGCACATGTCCCTTCTTGTGACAATAGTTGCAAAACTTTCGTTTGCCTTTTGATTTGGATCTGAGTCTGTTGGAAGATTGAGAAGTTGTACTTCTCTCTGTTGTTCTTCCTCTGGCATTTAAACCTTCGGCTTTAGCATCACTTGAACCACCACCAGTAATATGCTTCATCTTCTCTTTGGAATCCAAAGCTGTATAGACTTCATCTAAAACTAAAGTGTCACGGCTATAGATAATAGTATCACGAAAATGGCTATAGGATTCTGGCAACGACGACAGTAAGAATAAAGCCAAGTCTTCATCTTCATACTGAACATCCATATTCTCGAAGTTATTTACTAACTCTTTAAATGTGGATATATGTTCAGTTAAAGAGCCTCCTTCAATCATCTTGAGATTGAACAACCGTTGCTTCAAATGCAACTTGTTTGGTAAGCTCTTGGTCATCAACAGTTGCTCCAACTTTAGCCATAAAGAAGCCGCTGACGTTTCTTTTAGAACATCTTGCAAAACATCGTTTGACAAGTGCAAACGAATCTGGGATAAAGCCTTCAGATCTTTCATCTCCTTTTCTTCTTCGGTCCATGTATCGGACATCTTATTGAAACCCAAAAGCGCCTTGTGTAAATCCATCTGAATGAGAATGTCTCTCATCTTTACTTGCCACAACGGAAATCGTGTGTTACGATCCAGTAGTGGAATATCGTATTTTACCGAAGACATGATTAATTACTTGATAAAATGATCCCAATGAGCTAATATTACAACCCGGATGCTCTGATACCAATTGTTGTGAAATACGAAGGATCCGAATAGACTTAAATAATATTAGTTCAATGCGGAATGGGATCAAAAATTATCAAAGCGTAATAATCACAACGAAATACGAGTAAAATAAATAGAATAGAGACACAAGAATTTACGTGGAAACCCAAATCGGGAAAAAACCACGGGCGGAGGAAGCCGAGAAACAATTCACTATAATTTGCAGTGTTTACAGGGATTATGAAAGAGATTACAAATAGAGTGAGAGGGCTAAAATATATGGTGGTGTATCAGTGTGTATATATATATATATATATATATATATATATATATATATATATATATATATATATATATATATATATATATATATATGTAATGTTTTACTATATATATATATTTTGATTGTTGGGTTTTTCGTGGGTTAAATCTCTCTGGCTATTTATAGCCAAAGAGGAGAATACAAATGAAAGAAGAAAACAAAAATGTCGTCCAAGACAAAATTGCTGCGCCTACAATCTTCAAATTCATATTGCATATTACTATACACATATAATAATGTCTGCGCCTCCATTCCGTCCAATTTCATTTTCAATTTCATATTAGATTACTATTCATAGTCAAACTATGAATAGTAAATGATAAGTTACGGAAATAACCCCTGAACTATTTGCCACTTGCTAATTTTGGAGGCAACTTTTCCACAGCACCTCCTCACGTTTACTACTTCTAGGAATGAGCTCAACTCCAAAATGACACCGATCTTCAAGCGAATTATAATGCATGTCCCCCACGGAAAGTGAAATCGTAGTGTGTGATGAGTTGCAAAATGTGGTGTGCCTCAATGAACCAAAGGAAACATATCCTACACATGTCATTGTCCCACGACATTCAGGCTCCACAACTTGAATAGACTCATGCCAACGATCATATTGAGAATCTTCATCTGCCTCTTGCTTGATGACTACATTAATATATGGAGATAGCATTTGGGTAACAACACATATTAGGAACCCACAAAACTCACTGTACCAATCATCTGGAAGATGCAGTCTAAATGTTTTGCCCCTAAATAGCCTATCCACAAACCTCTTTGGAATCTGATGTTCAAGAATGATATTGATAAAGTAATCTTCAGTAGCATTTCCCTGCCATGGAAATTATGATTTTTATGTCTGGGTTTGTTTGTATAATAAAGATTGAAAGGTACGTAGAGCCAAACCTGGAGCATTGAGTCAAGTAATATGTCACCAATAAGTTTGTTCTGCTGCTGAAGTGAGACATTCCACAACCATTTACAGTTTGAAATATCTCCAAAGCTTTCAAGTGACCTACAATCATCCGCAAGAACAACAGTTATACTTGATGGGAGCTCCAACAATTCTACAAGATTATGGCACTTTATTAATGTGAGCCATTTGAGTTGAGGAAGTAGCAAGAGATTAAAATTTAATCGTGAAAATTTATTTCCACTTAGATGGAGTGTTTTCAGGTTGGGTAACTCCCAATAGGCAGAACCCATTTCTTCATCTCCCAAACTGCAGTAGCTGAGATCCAACTTTTTTAAGTGTATGAGAAGAAACCGCAATCCTATGTGGTTCATGTTGTCACATAAACAATGCTTCATGTTGTTGTGAGGTAGAGAAGGCTTCTCTAAACAACATTCTACATCAGGAACATTGCTCCTACCACACGTCCAAACAAAAAAGTGTGTTGAAGATCTTTTATAGGATGCAACTTGTTTCCCACTATTATCCAAATCAAGATGTGGTAAATTCTCCATCTTCAGTTGTTGGATCTCTGACAGCTTAAAAAGTTTGCTGCACGATGAGAATGAAAGGGTCTTGAGCTTCTTTAGTCTAGTAATGGGTGGAAACTTCTCAAGACTGAGACAACTATATATTGATAAGAAAACAAGCTTTTCCAAGTGTCCAATCGATGGATGAATCTCTTCTAAACTACCACAATCATAAAGAATGAATCTTTCAAGATTTGGAAGTCCATCAAATCTGGTGTGGCGATTAGGTTATCCAAAGCCCAAAGTTCAACTGTCTTCAAATTTGGCAGCAACTGTTGTATACAAGTGCAAACAAGTCAAAATGTTGGCACACACATGCATACATATATATAATAAAAAGATTCTAAATGTGTCTCGGTCATTACTATTTCTATATGGGATAAAGTTCAGACAAAGACTAATTCCTTCCGTCAGTAAATAGAATCACTAGAAGTGTTTGTTTAATTAACAATCTTAATATCACTTGTAAAAAGAAAATAATAAAAGAATTTAGAATGAAATCAATGATAACGACGTTTCGTAATGGTTTTAATCAACAAAAAATCGATTTCAATTAACAAATTTTTGTATCTATGTTGAGACAAAAGGGTAATTATGCTTTACATAAATACGATTGACTACAATGATCATATCGAACACGTTATATTTTAAAAGTTTATTGTTATTAACACAAATTTACATAACAAAGGTCCATGCTTTAAATACTATAGCTAGTTATTAAAAAAATATAACTAAAGTTGCTTAGTGAAACCAGCAATTAGTAAGGTCAAACATGCATCATCCATCCTACTTTGTTTCATCATCCACTTTATTTTCATTTCTTAATTAGAAAGACAATAAGAACTACCTTATAACCCTCCCAAAGTTGTTTTTGGAAGCTGCCATACAATATTAGACGACAAAGCGTCCTTTGTGGAAAGTTACTAAGCAGATGACTTGCAAAATCACCTTCCCATTGAATCCACCTAAGGTTATTCGTGTTTGCAACAATTGGAGGAAGATGTTGTACTAGACAATCCTTATTGTATTCATATCTTATTGCTTCAATCATGTCAAGTTCCTGTCATAGAGGAACAAAACGGTGTTAGTGTTTGAGTAATATATATATATATATATATATATATATATATATATATATATATATATATATATATATAGAGAGAGAGAGAGAGAGGTAGGTTCAAATGTTTCTCACATCTATTGTGTGCTATTATGCACCAATAGGAATTTAGTATTAATTATATGTATATTAAATGCTATCCATACTTATAACTCATTTTTATGGAAACTAATTAAATTCGTCATTAATGTTAACAATAATATTCTTTTAGAATGAATTCATATCTAGAAGAATGAGAGTGTATTCCAGCAGAATGAAGGTGTATTCTAGTAGAATACACTCTCGTTCTTCATATTCCATTCAACTTTATTGTATTTTAAGTGAGTGAGTCTTAAAACAAAATACGAACTCATATATAAAAACCTAGATGCGAATTCATTCTGAAAGAATGTTATTGCTGACAGATTTAATTAGTTTCCATAAAAAGATAATTATAATTATGAATATCATTTAATATACATATAATTATGGAAATCATTTAATATCTATATTTATTTAATTAAATAATTATTTAATTTACTAAAATCCTATTGGTGCATTTTAGCACACAATAAATGTAAGAAACAAAATAACCTAGCCCTATATATATATATATATATATATATATATATATATATATATATATATATATAGGGCTAGGTTATTTTGTTTCTTACATATATTGTGTGCTAAAATGCACCAATAGGATTTTAGTAAATTAAATAATTATATATATATATATATATATATATATATATATATATATATATATATATCAACCAAAGCTAGCTTAACCATCACCGTGTTTGCATCCATAGCACATATTTTCAGAACATCTTCTTCCTTCCAAATTCTACTATGTTTTTCAGGGTTGTTAGGATGTTCCCCTCTAACAATGTGGTGTCCCATTTCTTGCACCAGATCATGCATATCAAACTTTCCATCTTCTGAAATAGTTACGAGAGCCTTTTGTATCAACACCTTTACTCCTATAACAGGATGAAAACCACATTCATCAAGGATCTTCATTGCATCACCTTTGTTCCAACACCTAAAGAAACATGCAATATCAAGGAACAACTCTTTCTCAATCTTTGTAAGTCCATCAAAGCTGATTCTTAGCTTTTCCACAATGTCAGTTGCTGGGATCTCTTTCAATCTGGCTAATGCACTCTTCCACTCATTAATGTCTTTATCACACAGAAAAGACCCCAGAACTGTAAGTGCCAATGGAAGCCCACCAGCATAAGAGACTACCTCTTTTGAAAGATGCTCATAATCTTCCACAGCTCTCTTATCCCGGGGTGCATGCTTGCAAAAGAGTTTAATAGCTTCATCATTGTTTAACAAGCGAATATTGTGTATTACATTTACTTTGTGTGCTGCTAATAAATGCTTATCTCGGGTTGTGATTATTATTCGGCTTCCTTCACCAAACCAATCATGTGATCCAGCCAACGCTTTTAGTTGGTCAAGGTGATCGACATCATCTAGGACAATCAAGACCTTCCTATGGCGAAACCTATTATTTATCAAGACTCTTCCTCCTCCAGCTCTGTTTACTTCCATTTCTGAAAGAATTTTTTCTTTTAATTTTCCCAAACCATATCTGCCTGATTCCTCTCGAATATTTTCAACAAAGCAACAACCATCAAACTTGCTACAAATTTCATCATAAATTAAGGATGCTAGGGTAGTCTTACCACCACCCCCAACCCCCCATATTCCAATCATCCGAACATCATCTAACCCAATTTCTAACTCCAATTTCAAACCTTGCAAGCGAGCCGCCATTCCTATTAGGTTCTCATTTAAACTTGATGTTACTGGCTGTAACTTCTGTGAAATTTCTAATACAATTTGTTTGATGGCTTTTGCTTCATGCCTACAAATTGGATATACAAGCATAATTAACATATGATCACACTCACAAAAGATCACAAGTAGTTTGTAACAATTTTCTTGGGAAAGATGGAATAGTTTAAAGCAACATAGATTTGGTATTGTTGGTTTAAGCAGCGTGTCAAGTACAAAATTAGAACTAGAACATAATAAATTACATTATAACTTAATTTCAGCTTATCCATAATTCTATGACCCGGGATACTTTTTACTTTCCCACTAACATCTACTACTGAAAGTATCTCATAATCTTGTACATGTTTATATTCAGCAATGATCAAGTGATCTGGTCAAAGCCTCAATGTTTATAAAGGTCATCAACTTCATCAAGAATACTTAAAGCATTTGTATAAAAAGCTTATAATGTGCAAGTACAAATTCATTGTAGAGCACACATATCTTAAGTGTAAAAGGTACAAAAACACAGAAGAAATTACCCGTTGGCAATGTGCTTGGGTTCCCATCCAGAAATGTTACTTGCATCCACAAGTGCTTTTCTCCAAGATTCAACCTTGGTTTTGTTCTCCAACTCGTGTTTAGCAAACGCTTCTCCATATTTCCTTTTTGGTTTTCGCAATTCAAATGGATCCACGTCATAAAATATAGGCATAACGATTTGGCCTCTCGTATCCCTGCTTTTCATAATATGTGCAAGTTCATCCAGACACCATGACGAATCGCCATAGTTTTTTGAAAATACGATGACGGCTATTTGTGATTCTTCAATAGCCTTCATAAGAGATGGGCGGATGGTTTCGCCTCGGGGAAGTGTTTCGTCATCCTTGTAAGTGTAGATACCTTCTTGTTCAAGAGCAGGGTAAAGATGACCCACAAAAGTATTTCGGGTATCTTCTCCTCTAAAGCTAAGAGAAATATCGTACTTCCATGACTGAGAAGAAAAGGCTGGAGCAGAAGGAGAAGATGCCATCGATGTGTTAATTTTTTGGGATAGAGTGGTTTGAGCACCTCAATGAAAAGACCTTCATACAGAGAGATGTGAGTTTCCAATAAAACCTATTATCATGTAGGAAAAAATCGTCACAACTCATAATTGCACAGGTTACCATATACAATATCTCATAACTAGTCCTTACATTTTCGTTTTCAGTTTTTGGTCATAAAAACTCCTTTGAAAGTATAATACAAGTTCCAATTCTAAGGATAGGCATGAACTGAGTGACTTAGGTAATGTGAGTTAGTTTTTCCACAATCACATATACTAACTAATGTTTTACTCTATATTCTACATTGAGATTTTTCTTAAAATAAGTGGAGGAAATTTCACAGCAAAACCTAACTTTAGCAAACTCCCTTTCTCAACTCTTTACTTTGCAAGCTCATAATTCAATTTTCATAGGATTTGTTCCACATCTTGAGTCTTTTCTCTCAATTCTCTAGATCAGTTAACCACAGAGTGAAAATAATGAAAAAGTAATTTTATTTGCTATGATGGAAGTGGAACCTCGAAGTAATGGAATGAACAAGGCAATAGAATCGATCATTACATTTCATAGTCATATTAGGTTGGTTGAAAGAATTGAATGATGAGTTATTCAAACATGTTTTTTCTCATGCATTAGATTAAAAACTAAATAAGATTAAATTGATCTAAAATGTTATTGTATATATAATCAAATAAAGGTATATCCTTAGATAAAATACATATAAGCATATATTATTTCGTTTAACTTATGTTCTATGTGTATTTCAAATAGTATATATATATACAGTGGCGGACCTTAATGGGGCATTTGGGGTCCCGGGCCACTGCTCAATTTCCGGCAGGCAGGGTAAATTTTTTTTTTTTTTGGTTTTTTCTATTAGGTGCACCCGCTTGAAGTACGAGGGACACCCCTACTAAAACAGTCTGCGTCTGCCACTATATATATATATATATATATATATATATATATATATATATATATATATATATATATATATATATATATATATATATATCACTTACAATATATTTTCCAAACTCAAAACTAGCATGTAATCATAAAATATAATTATAAAAATATAAATACAAAAAAAAAAGTTTAATTAACATATTAAAAATTAAAAAGAAAGATTAGTATTATTGAATATTATATGAATAAAAGTAATTTATAATTAAAATATATCATTCCATTCCCTAAAAGAATGAAAAAAAGAACACCCCTCCACCATCAATGAAGATCATGCGAGAAGGAATTGCATTCCACGAGATAATGCTCCATTCGTTCCTTTGTGCCAAACAAACAGGGTTTTTTTTTCATTATTCTGTAATGCTCCATCCCATTTACGATGGACATTCTCACCCCAAATTTATTTCATAAGTTATGCTATTTGTCAAATAACTTGTGCCCTAAAATTTCACAATTTACTCCGAATACAATACAGAAAGGCTTTTGACATGAAAGTCCTTAAGTTTGGCAAATTTTGTTGGTTTTATCCTTGTGATCATTTCTTGTTCGCTTATACCCAAAGTTTGCCAAGTCTTTCATTTTTGTCTTTGTTAGCTGTAATAAGAGTTTCCCTGTTACCATGAACTCAAATTTACAAAAAAGAAAAACCTTAAGTTTACAAATCTTTTATGTTTTTACCTTAAGATGATTTCATATTATACATATTCATGTAGAAAAAACATACTTATACATGAGAAATTTTTTAACAAAAGATCGTATAAATATGTTTTTAGAAGTATAAATACGTATTTTTACATTTTTTTAGAAATATAAATATATTTTTTAGAAATATTAATTATATTTTAGAAATATAGATACATATGTAGAAGTATATCAATCAAAAACGTGTTTATATGAAAAAATTGTAGTTATACTTCTAAAAACGTAAAAATACATATTTATAAAAATATAATTATACTTCTAACAAACCTAAAAATACATATTTATACTTTTAAAAAAAATATTATTATACTTCTAAAAAACATAAAAAATACATATTATGCTTATAAAAATACTTATATAGCCTTCAAAGATGACATCACTAAATCACTATATTATAATTTTTACAATCATCGTATAAACATAAAACCCAAATATATGTGTTTCACGAAGCTTATATTAAGAATTTGTGCTTTCCCGGCAACACCTATAACTTGTATCTTATTTAGAAAGTTAACTTGAAATTACCAAAACGTCCCAACGATAGATCCTCTGCCTATGTTACACCAAAACGAGTATTTTCATCACTAACCAGACTCCATTTGAAACACCACAGTTGGTAATCAGTAAATGACTAGTATCTTTGATCCAATTATAATGAGTTTCCTAAGTATTTGGTGCTTAAACGTAGCAATACACAAATTCAAATTGTGGCAAGCATACTTGGATTTGGTCAACAAAGATACAGCATCGCACAACGGACCAACCCCCTGTTTCACTTTCTTTATGTATAACAACACACACATCATTAGACTCGTTTCCCTCCAAACTCCATTCGTTTATAACATACACAACTATATATTAACTTCACAGATTGTTTAATTTGATCATCTAGCTACACTAATTCAAAAACTTCACAACTTTGACTAAATTAGGTCAAAATACGTTTTTCACATTCCGGATCGACAAATTTTAACTATTTGATAATATTTACTCAATAAATTATATAAAACTTCGTTAACACTTCCATTTCTTTCTTGGTAACTTATAATCCATCAATTTATCAGTTTGAGGAACGTACCTCAAAGTCCGACTCCGAGCAACACCAAACTTTAGCAGAAACCCTTTCTATCTCTTTACTTTGCAAGTTTATACTTCAATTTCAATAGTAGTTATCCTTAATTTGTTCTTTCAACTTGGATCGATTTGAGTAGGTAGCTACCGTGGACTCTGTTCTCCCAGTCCTTCAGATCGATTAACGAGGTAATGAAAAAAAATAAGGAAGTAATTAAAATCCTTTATATACTCAAGTTTTATAGTTTCATTAGTCATCCCACTTCTTCACACTATCACCTCCTGACCCTTAAAATAGGGATATTTACAAAACTGGTCTCATGATTTGGAAAATATAAGGAAATGATCTAATTTTTGGGCAATTGCAAAAATAACGATTAAAATTAATTATCCTCCTAATTTTTGGATATTTGGTATTTCAATAAATATATAATGTGTATTTTTTCTCATTTGCATCAATCACATTTCAAAAACTCTATCTACTGATTTTAGAAATGACCATCTTTCGAAATGGACAATGATTTATCCACAGAAGGTTTTTATCCATCCACAGAAAAAAAAATGTGTTTACGATCATACCCTTAACTTTAATTCCTAGATATTAAGGGGAGAAAATCCCAGTCTCCCATGTTTGGAAAGTGCAAACGATGCATGACCAAACAACCCTACTAGATGTTGATTTATCATAAACTTATACTCCCTATTCTTAAGAAACTTATAAATGCTAATGATAGTAGAAACCACGAACACAACAACTCTGACCGATGCATATACATCAAAAGTTCAAAACTAATGTCATAAACATGGTTACACATACAATTTTCAAGATCTAAGCTTTTACAACAAGAGACAAATAAGTTCCTGATAATCATACTTAATACATTATGCATATACAAACATTAAGTTCATCTTTCTTATCACCCACAACCTCGTCCACTATCTCTCCACTCTTCACTGAGTACTAGTGAGCAATGGTCTGTAACACCAACAGACACATTCCTTATTTCTAAATACCAAAAATAACCCTGAAATTGAACACTACTGAAATCGAATTCAAGAAAAAATTACGAAATCAAATGCATAAAGTGTAAATCCATATCAAGAAAGAAGAGGAATATAATAAGGAAGCAAGGATTAACACTTTCTTAGAACCAATGTTCAACCTTGCTTTAATTTGAAGAAATCGGAGTTTGATAATCTTGTTGAAAATCGAACGTGTTGAAGATTGAGGTTTATATGGGTCGGAGGAGTAATCAAATTTGTGGATTTAGAACTAGTATGGGTATGGGTCAGAGGAGTAATCAAATTTGTGGATTTGGAACTAGTATTTTTGTGAGTTATAATGGTGGGTTTGTATTTAGAGGTTGCGGGTGGTGGTGGTAAGGCTATGGGGAGTGGTCACACCCAAGCTACCGGAAAAGCGCTACCAACTGAGCTCCACCACCAACCCACTAGACATTGGAAATAGTTACCACTCCACAATATTCCTTTTTTTTTACATTAAATTAATTAAAAAAAACATAACTTATAACATAAATAAATATTTTAAAAACATAGAAAAATAGAACCACATTTCATTAATATATATATATATATATATATATATATATATATATATATATATATATATATATATATATATATATATGAGGGTTTAATTTAGTTTAAAGATAAGTAAAATGGTATAATGAGATATAAAGAAACAGGGACCATAATTGTAACTTCAATAAAAAAGAAAGTGGGTGATTCGCTTGACGTACTTATGTCCCCAATACCTGTTTTCTAAATCTAGTTTCCTTCTGGACCCGTTTACTGAAAAACGAGTGTGGCCATTTTTTTTATTACAACGGATACAAGGGAAAACGGTCAATATTGGACCGTTGATGCTGCTGCTTGCTTCCTATTCGTCGTCTTGGCCCGTCTTGGCACCCACTCCACACACAAGCCACCGGTCCTTGGGACGGTGTTCACGCGTCCCTTGTGCTGCAACGTTTGCGTACATGCGTGAGTTGATCCCCCACTCCGGATAGCCTAACAAGGGATATGTAGCCGTGGTCTTTTAGAAGCATGGGATATTGCAACGCCAAAAAAGGAAGAAGGATTGTCGGCTGAAGAATGTATCGTCGTGTGCGTCGCGGTGGTTTGGAAACGTCAGATCTTTCTCCCTCTCTTTGATATCTCTAACTTTAAATGGGGGAATAATTGTCCATTTACTGTTAAAATCAGTCGACGGATACAAAATCACCTCCCTTTCGAAATATAGTACCACCAACTTATCAACAACGAATATCACATTTATGCTCTTGTATTGTATTTACTTTCCATTTGCTATGTTCCTTTTAACATTTTGTTGATTTTTAATAAAAAAATAAAATATTTTCTCAAAGTTTTTGGCTTCTTCTTGAAATTTCAGGAAACTGTTTGCAATTAGGAATCAAAAACCGAATATATGAGTATGAAATTTGAATATGAAAATATACTTTTTGATTAGAAAAACTACTTTTGGTAAGACATAAATTTATTTACAAATTGCTTGAAACCAATTTGAATAGTTTGTTTCCTAAAATCCCCTCTAATAAATGAAGGTTTTTTTGCCACTTGTCAAATTCTTAAGAGTTTTGTCACTTGTCAAATTCTTAAGAGTTTTGCCACATGTAATTCTGTGGGAGTTTTAGATTATTATTTTCCACTTGTCATTTTTTGAGAATTTCCATTTTTTAAAAATAAAATTCCACAAAATTCTAACGAGTTCTATAAGGAAAGAGAATCATTATATTAATTTCAGTGTTGTAATACTCGCCGAGTTGGCCGATTACTCCTCCGAGTACTCGCTACTCGGCCCCTTACCGAGACGAGTTACAGAATCCCGAGTACTCCCCGATCGACTCCTTACTGAACTGGACAGTATTGTAAAAATCGATCAACTCGGTGATTAATATGTATAATATACTTAATGATTTATTATTCAACACACACATGTGATTATTACTATATATATATATATATATATATATATATATATATATATATATATATATATCTTAAATTTTCAGTAATTACTCACAAAGTAAGACCATTATGCGTTTTTCAGTTTTTGTGTAATCACATATATCTAATTTTGTTATATATTTCAATCAACTTATGATTTTGACATATATAATTTCCCTAAAAATATTTCTACATGAATTACCGAATCCGAGTACTCCCCGAGTACTCCCGGGTACTCCCGAGTACTCCCGGGTACTCCCGAGTACTCGCTACTCGGTAGTCGACCGAACAGGTACCGAGTAACGAGTTCTACAACCTTGATTAATTTGATAATAAAGTCTCATAAATGTTCTAAAGAATATTTGATTTCTTTTATAAATGTTCCAAAAGATTACATTATGTTATGTAAAAGTGTTATTTTATAAATTAAATATTGATATTAAATATTTATTTTTAATAAACTCGTGTAATATACGGGTCTCACACCTAAAATCAGTAATAATCCAAAATTTTGAGTGATTAAAAATGTACAAATAAAATAGTTTGTTGGTCAATTTAAAAATTTCCCTTGAAAATGTCATGTGAGCATGTTAAGGGTTACAGCCGGTTGAAGAGACTAAAATGAGACAATTTTGAACAGTTCATTACCTAAAAGTATATAAAAATAAGTTGAATAACTAAAAATAGACAAATGGGATAATTTGTTGTTCTTCTTCTTGGTTATATAAATAACCATCGTAGACAACCTTGCACCACCACACACCAGATACAACCCTTGCAGGCTTGCCCCACTACAAACGGTGGAAGTCTTTCCACCAGGCACACAATGAACCCTCATATCCCTCCTACGCGTTGCTGGAGAACCTTTCGCCCAATAAAACCCTTGCTATTAAGAAACAGACTCGTTAGTACCGTATGAAAATCCTATTTGGTGGTTTCTTGCTATGTTAATTTGCTACATTTTATGGAATTCTAAACACGACCAAACCTACATCTTTTGTATTTGTGATGGAGAATTCTTCACGAATTGAATCACCTACATCTTTTGTATTTGTGATGGAGAATTCTTCACGAATTGAATCAGACAACGCAAAAACACCATCTCTCAGATAACTCTCTTTGTTGGATGACATTTATAACATCAATCTTCACAGAATCCAACACATTTTTTACTTCAATTTGAGTTCCAAAACCACCCAACCCATCTTATCAACAGGAACATTTTTAGCTTCTGCCAATCTTATATATATATATATATATATATATATATATATATATATATATATATATATATATATATATATATATATATATATATAGGCGTAGGTTATTTTGTTTTCACTAACTATTGTGTGCCCGTAATCACAAATCTGGACCACCAGATGGAATAGAATCACAATTTATGATCTGAGAGTCTATGATAGTACAATAGGGTAACATGCACCATATAATCACTCAAATTTCAGCATAAGTGTATTTTGGTTAATTAACCTATATTAAAAAAAGGAAATTTTCAGATTTTAAGGGATAATTAATTCACTTATTTTTAAAAATCTGGATTTTTTAAATTAATTCAAATTTAATTTTAATATATATTTTAATAATAACCTATTTTATTCCGTCAGAATGACAACGTTAACCATAAACTATGAAATATATTTTCGATTTTGTTCTTGTGGGATATGGTTTCATTCAAGATATTTTTTATATTTAATATTCTTAAAGAATTATACCACATATTATCAAGAATAACATTAATTCATAAAGAATAAGACTATAAACAATTATTACATTCATTCTAAAAAAAATATGACTAATAACGGTTTAAGAATTACATTATTCTTAAAGATTAAAACTAAGAATGGTTAAAAAAGAAAAAAAAACATTAAAATCTAAGAAAAACACTAATTAATTCTGAAAGAATATTATTCTTAAGAAACGCTTTATACGTTATGACAGAACACATTTTGCTAAAATACACGTTTGTTCTTCAATAGTCCAGATAATCCAGTTGATTCAAACTATTCTTACGGAAATGTGATGTATTATCGTAAGAATGTAATTCTTCGCATATATACTTGTTGTTGAACTCGATATCTTCATCTAGTATGATCAATATTGAATTCCTTCTCCATGTCATTCTGAAAGAATAAGATTCATTACTCGTTAGTATTACCAGTTAAGCAAATATATTTGTTGTTAACAAACATTTTCAAAGAAATTCTAACAGAATGCGTTTATATAAATAAATTTTGACAGAATACATTGCATAATGCACTTAAATCATAGTCTTTTCTTCTATATGTATAAACATTCTAAAGCATGTATAAATGTATTCTGTCAGAATTACTAGCAACACATGTTTTATGTAATATTTATATTCTCATAGAATGAACATGTGTTTGCATTCTGATATGAAAAAAAATCCCTTACTTAACCCTTTTCATGCAAATTCTGATAGAATGTCCCTTTTCATCAAAGACAAATTTAGAACAATCAAATATCAAAAACAAATGAAGAAATTAGGGCTGATAAAGGTCCAATGAAGAAATAGACAATGCAAAGACAATGAGATTTTGGTTCCCAGAACATATACAATGAGATTTTTGTAATTGATAATAAAGTAAAAACAATAATAAAAAATAGAGAAAACAAGATTTAAATACAAAACTGTTGATTATTCACTCTAAAAAAAATTTGAACCCAAAATGAACAAGCACATCAATAATTTAACACATTGATTATTAGACAAACTATTTAATCCAATTTCATCCAAAGAGTTGTAAAATATATTTGGAACTTGCACATAGATTGTCACAACTAGTATTTTAAGGCTACGAAATTTTGTCCATGTGTAATTAACCTTTGATATATCTTGTAACCCTAAGTGTGAGGTTATACATGTTATTCATTCAAAAATGACAATTCAAATCAAAACTCATATGTGCAAGCTCTAAACCTAATTCATTACGCTGTATTCACCCAACCTTGAGCTTGAAACTCTAACTTCCCGGTTCAAACCTCTTATTGGACCAGTAATTCTCTTATTGGGCCTAATGGGCCAGTAACCCATCAACTTGGTTCTTTTGGGCCAAAAACCCTTATTTGGGCCCTAATTGGACCCACATTCATTAATGTCACACCCCCGAACCGGAACGGCGGAAACGTCCGGGGGCGGATGACGTCATTGTACAGTATCATAACAATTGAATATAAATGAAACATAGCAACACAAACATTCATACATTAATATCAAGTTTACATTGTTTACAACACTTGTTTTAATCAAAAGTTGAACACGAATAACAAAAGTAGAAATACCATAATGCAGCGACGCTAGGCCTCGAACGTGGTGAATACTTGTCTACTAGATCCCTGAGAATACAATTCGTTTTGAAAAGCGTCAACTAAACAGTTGGTGATTTCATAAGCATTTTTTTGTAAGAAAACTTTGTAATATCTTTGTTCATAGTAAGTTGTAAAACTCCAGAAAATCCAATATTTTCTTATAAAAAGTAGTTTGTGAGTCTCATTCCAAAATCGTGTATAATTGCATGCATGTTCTTTAGTTTTCCATTGTTGTTTCTGAAAAGAGGGTGTTCCCAGAATATCCTATATTTTCTGTATATAAAAGATGTTGTGGTCTTAAAACCCTAAGACCGAAGTTGTGAAATCAGTTTACAAAATATACGAAACATAGTTTTGTATCTTATAAAACAAATGGAGTGTATATTCTTTGTAAATTCCAATGTTAATAGGACCCTACTCTATGTGAGTCGTTATAACCATACTAATATGACGAGAACGCCTGTCCTGACGTTCTTCAGGCGTCAGCTACTATGAAAGATATCTATCACCTTAGACTGGCATGTCTAGCTGTAGCGAACAGCACAGGTGTGGGGTGTCAACCCCGTATAGATCTATACACAATTATTTCGCTCCCCCTCCAGGAGACTCTGGTTATAACTATATGACTTACAATGTACACTAGGTAGGTACGGTGAAGACAAAACAAATCTCACAAGAGCCTTAACGAAATTTACGCGAGTTTTGACTCCCATTATTAAATAATGCAAATAATGTTTTCCTTGTGTAAAGTCATGACTGCAGCTTTATGACATGCGTTTACAGCTTTATGACATACAACTTATCACTTGTATTTCTGAACGTTTTATGATGGACAGTTTATGACACGCAAATATATCTGTCATAAAAACTCTGTTTTGTATATCGACTTGATAAAATTATTTATATTGATAACTATAAATAATCACTAATAGTTTATCAACTTGCAATAGGTTATGAATATGACATAATGTTCTAAGTTTAAAACCCTTGAAATGGTATCAACATAACATGATTGTTTTACTAGCAACATTTATTTTCAGAAAGATAACCAAGTTTTGTAGGGTGTTTTGACATACCCAAAATTTTGTTGAGATCTTTGTAAACAAAATATTCTATTTTTGTTGTGACTAAAATATTGTCACTAGTTCCACCAAAACCTCTTATAAATCCAAGAAATCTATTATGTTTCAATATTTGCACAAGTTTTAGTGGTAAAAGTATTTTTAACCACAAGTTTACCAACTCATCATATTCTTACCTGGTAACTTTATTTTATTTTTAACATAATACCAAAATATGTAGATCTATTCAAAAATAACTTAGTTCTAACTACATGAGACTTGTAAAATCTCAAGTTTATGGAGTATTAACATGAAATAATAACATTTCAACACACATAAACATATAAACTTATGGGTGCATGCAATTATCCAAGGATTTAAACAATATTTGACTTGTATTCCCCTCCCCCCCCCCCCAAAAAAAATGAAAAACTTGAAAAGAGTGGGGTATGAAGCTCACCTTGGGTAGAGAAAATGTGTAGTGGAAGTGATGAGGTCAAAGTTTGGAGCCTAGAATACTTGGAGTGTTTGATGAATTTCTTGGAGACTTTGATACCCTAAGGTTGTTAACAAATAAATTTATGTGTGATTAGGAAGAATTTCAACAAAGTAATGTGCAAAATCTCTAGCTAGGCACGAAATACTTGCAAGGATTTAGAAGAGTTTGTGAAGAAATAAGATTCCTGGAACTTGGCTTGAATTATTTGAGAGCGTTCACGGACTTCTCAGTAAGTGAAAATGAGTTTTGTGAAATAGGGAGTGGGGTTTACGTTCATCTTAAGGGATAAGGAGATGATTTGATATTTGCTTGGATTACTGATGGATAAAGCTTTGTTATTGATGGTTAAAACATGTTTTACTGAGATTTGCATGGGAAAGTGGCAAAAGACAATTCATAATCTGTAAACACTTTAAAATATCTAAGTGTTTATGCCCAAGATGCTCTTAGAAAGGTGTTTACGCCAAAGATGCTCCCTAGGAAGGTGTTTACGCCTAAGTAATTGTTTCCTAAGGAGTTTAAGCCCCAAATGTTGGTTCTTTAAAGTGTTTACGCCCCCTAGGTGGTCCACCATGGAGCTTACGCCCAAAGCTTGCCTCCTTAAGGAGTTTACGCCCAAGTAAGGGTCCCTTATGGTGTTCACGGCCAAAGGATGGCCCATTAAGGGGGTTTACGGCCAAGCATGAATCCTTTAATGTGTTCACGGTTCTTGGGTAGTTTCCTTAAGTGTGCTTAAGTTTTTACCTAGTATGCATTCAAGGGTGATGGCCTTAGTGGGATATTGTGCTAAAACTTCCATACAAGGTGTCTAATGTGTGTTTTCTTGTTAACTAGCCAAGGTTGCATTCAATCATGGTTCCACAAAACTTGTTACACATATTGATCCATATATGTTGGCTTAAGTCATTATTCTTATGGCCTTCCATGTTCTAAGGTAGTTGGGAGACTAAGATTAATACTAATATATAATCTTTTAATCCAAAATTCTTATTCCAATTCATTCATCTAGTTTGCCTTGCTAAACTTGTTTACTTTCAAGAGGTTACCTTACATGTGACTTCCAAGCTGTATGCTTCCATATACAAGCATTGATGCTCTAATGGTTTCCAAGGTTTTCCTTGTCATAAGGTTACCATTTAAACCTTGCTTGATCCAAAAATTTCGGGTTGTCACAATTAAGCAATAGTATTTTGGGCCATAAGACTCTTCATGGGCCTTATTGGGCCAAAAATCACTTATTTAATCTCATTGGGCCGAAAACCCATCCCTTTTACTCTTTTGGGCCATAAACTCATATGTGGGCCTATATGGATCGAAAATCCCTAATGGGCCAATACAATATCAATTACACATAAATTTAAGCCCAATGTATTTTTCTTTCCTTCCCTCTCTAATTCTCGGCCCAATATATGT
The DNA here is from genome assembly GCF_052849685.1 of Lactuca virosa. Taxonomy (NCBI): domain Eukaryota; kingdom Viridiplantae; phylum Streptophyta; class Magnoliopsida; order Asterales; family Asteraceae; genus Lactuca; species Lactuca virosa. The sequence goes on along the minus strand of NC_136433.1, from coordinate 83,232,404 downwards.
TAAAAAAAAGAGAAAAGGTTGTATTAATTCTAATGGTGCCATATACTTTTTACATGGAGGACATCCATGCAAAATGTCCACCAAATATCTAGATCAATATGTGATTAACCATTAAGTAAAGACCTAAACTTCTATCTCTTTATTCTCTTCTTATTCTCGGCCAAATATCTTAACCCTCACCATTCTCACGTTTCACTCCAAACTCACTTACAACTCCCTCAATCTCCCTCAAACTCAAAGGAAATTCCCTCATCCCTTCCCTTCAATTTTCGTGAGTGTGTGTGTGTGTGCTCAAGAAGGTTCTTCAAACTCACATACTAGGTAAGTTACTTCACACTTAAGTTGATTAACTCCATCTATGCCAAGATCTTTCCCCAAAACAACATCATTCTCGTGTTTATGCTCCTAGAATCATCTTGTTTTCGAAGATCTTCCCAAAGAAGCATCCAAGGCCGAAAACACCTCCACCTTCTTTCATTTCTTCATCAAAACCGATCCATCACCCAAGGTGAGCTTCATACCCCCTTGATTTCGGTTTTACTATGTTTTGGGGGAGAATACAAGTTGGTTTTGTGTTATATCTAAGTATTTATGCATGCTTGTGTGTATTTTCATGATGTGTTGTGCAAATATGTTATGAATCTATGTTAAAACCTCATAAACTTGATATATTTCCAAGTCTTGAAGATCTTAGGAAAATAAGTTACTTTATGTAACTCATTATGTTGTTGAAAAGATAAAACATGTTAAAAGATACTTTAAAACAAAAGAAAACCTAATGAGGGGCCATATTTGACAAATAAACAAAAAGTGTGCCTTTTTATGATACTCACGGTTTTAGAGGGACCAAAAGAGTCATTTTTTTTGAAAAATATGGGTTTTATGACATTCACGATTTTATGGAGGTCAAAAGTGTTATTTTTGAAAAAATGGGCTTCTTTTGGGCCTTCTCGGTTTTAATGGGCAAAAATGGTCATTTTTCCTAAAAATGGGCCTTATTTAGAAATTCACGGTTTCATGGGCCTAAAATGAAATTTTTGGCCTTTATGGACTTAAAATGTCGTTTTTATAAAAAATGGACCTCTAATGTAAATTGTTGGCTAAATAGGCCAAGAATGTCATTTTTACAAAAAAAAATGGGCCTTAATTGTAAATTCTCGACTTTATGGGCCAAGAATGTCATTTTTAACAAAAGTGGCCCTTTTATGTCATTTTGGTAGTAATTGAGCTAAAACAAGCATTATAATAACAAACGAGCTAATTACGTCATTTTCACTTTAATTGGGCCTTGTATACTTATTACATGTTTATTGGGCCTTATTGACCCATTTACACGTTTGATGGGCCTCGTATATTCATTTCATGTTTATTGGGCCTTAAATACCTATTTACATGCTTATTGGGCCTTGTGTTCTCATTACATGTTATTTGGGCCTTATAGGCCCATTGATTTTCTTATTGGGCCTCACAACACATTTTATGTTAATCGGGCCAATAACAAACAATACTCGACACTTTGATAAAAACAAATGGTATTTTCATCACCAATGTTTTGTAATCAAATGCATACTCGAAACATTATTTTAAAACGGTAAACAATGTGATACACTGTTCGCGTAATTTTAGTTAAGGTTCTTGTGAGACACGCCTTCATCCGTACCTACCTAGTGTACAACCTTAAGTCCTGTAGTTATAACTACAACCAGAGTCTCCTGGAGGGAGAGCGAGAGTTTGTGTATAAATCTATACGGGATTGACAACCCCACACCTGCGCTGTTCGCTACAGCTAGACTAGGCCTGTCTAGGGTGACAAATATCTTACCTTAAACAAGCGACGCCTAAAAAACGTCATGACAAACATATCAGTCACATCAAGCATGGTTATAACGACTCACATAGAGATTACCAAACACTATAAACTTTATGGAATACATATACTTTAATGCTGATACGAAACCATACAAACACCATTTTTCGGTCTTAGGGTTTTAAGACTACAACACTTTTACAAGTAGAAAATATCAGATTTTCTGAGAAAATACATTATACATTACATTTTACTTACAATAGAAAATATAGGATTTTCTGGAACTCTCTCTTTATACATTTTCAAAAATATGAACACACATGTTATAATACAAGATTTGAAACAAAACTCTTAAACCATTTTTACGGAAAATATCGGATTTTCTGGTGTTTACAAATGATACAAAACTTTTTACACAAACATGCTTATGAACTCACCAACATTATATATGTTGACGTTTCAAAATAACCTGTATTCTCAGGGACTCGTTAAGCAGGTCGGTCATCAAGAACATGTGGACTTTTGTTGTATTTTTTTTTGTTTCCATCATACACTTAATATTTTGGGATGTAATATGTGATACAATACTTGATGTAAACAATGATGGTTTTTATATTTTATGTACAATGATGATGTTGTCTTTGATTCATTTATATACACTGTGATGATATTACAAGATGAAGTCACCCGCCCCCGGACGTTTCCGCCGTTCTGGTTCGGGGGTGTGACATAGATACAGATGAAGTTGGAGAAATTTTAAAGAATGAAAAAACTCACAAAAGTTCTCATCTTCTCGGCAGAAACAAGTGGAAAAGAAACAACACTGAATAAGAATACGACAACCAATAACAATGTCGATGCCATATGAATAAAAGGAAAACGATTCTGAAACCACCTTCTATCAGAGGGTTTTTCGAGCCTTAGAAATTTCGCACCTAGGGGAAATTGTTTGGTCGCCAAGCACTGTTAAAGCCCCTTGTTCTCCGATCCATAAAGTTGGTGGTTCTACGGTGTTGTGAGGTGGTGCTACTGCTCTGGTGGTGTCGAAATAAGGAGAGGAGAAGGGTTTTCGAGTCCGTGAAGAGAGAACGAGATGATTGGTGGTTCTAGACGATGATTTTTAGAGAAAGAGGGGGAATCGGTGGTGGTGTTATAGGTTTATGAAACTGATAACCTAAATTAATGAAATATTAATTGATTTTGTTTTCTTTTACCATAATTAATTATAGTGTAGATTACTCTTATACCCTTTTATTATGTATTAATGATTTAATTATTTCCTGAATTCTCATTGGTGCATACATGCACATAATAGTTGCTAGAAATATTTGAACTTAGCTCTCTCTCTCTCTCTCTCTCTATATATATATATATATATATATATATATATATATATATATATATATATATATATATATATATAGAGAGAGAGAGAGAGAGAGAGAGATAGGTTCAAATGTTCCTGACAACTATTGTGTGCATGTATGTACCAATGAGAATTCAGGAAATAATAAAATAATTAAATAAATAAATAAGGGTATAATGGTAATGTTAGTATATTTAATTATGGTAAATGAATAATTCAATTAATATATCCTAAAATAAGTGAATAAACACTACAAAACTTGCATCCCTTTATCAACGTGAGAAGTTTTTCTCCATCCCTCCTTCATTCTCGTTCCTATTATGGTACGACTGCGAAGAAGATCTTTTGGCTGCCATTTCAAAAGTTGGGGATGTAGTATCGGGATTTATGGAAAAGGTGAGCCTTGTTCTCTCATTATTATAATTTCTAGTTTTTTTTTTTTCTGTAAATCTATTTGTTTTTTACATGTGTTTCAACCGAGGTTTTCAATCAGTTCTTACACCTGTTTTTTTACATGAATTTTGGCTTGTTTGATGATAATGCCTAACATGTGTTTGTTGAAATGACTGAAAGAGAATATAAAAAATATAACCATGTGGTATGCATTCTGTCAGAATTACTAGCAATGAGTGTTTTAATTCTAGTTTTCTTTATGTAAATCTAATTGTTTTTTACATGTGTTTCAACTGAGGTTTTCAATCAATTTTTACACTTGTTTTTACATGAATTTTGGCTTGTTTGATGATAATGCCTAACAAATGTTTGTTGAAATGCCTAAAAGAGAATCTGAAGAATCTAACCATGTGGTATGCATAGAATGAATAGCTTTTTGCATTTTAATATGGAAAAGAAAGAAAACATGGTAAATGATAGTGTAAGAATTGATTGAAAACCTTTTAGCAAAGCATTATGGGGATGATTTCTAACCCTAAACATGACTTTGGGGATGAAGGAAAAAGAAACCAGATTATGGGGTTAATTTCTAACCCTATAGTTTGGTTGAAACTTTCTTTTTTTGTTTATGTTTTTAGTTTTCTTACTAACAAGAAATTTGAAGGCTTTTGCTCCAACAAGAAATTCAAAAAATTAAAAGTATAATTTTTATGTACAGAGCAGTGGTCTTGATTAGATAATTACCATAAATTTTTTATTATGGGTGTATCTGACAACAATTCTGCCAGAATGGAAGATCAAGTTCTAATTCTGTCAGAATGGAATCTCGATTTTATGGCATGGAACCTCAAATTACTCGTTAGTATTTGAAGGTATACACTCTTTTATTGTAAATTTAGTCAGATTCATGTCTTTATTAATTACATATGTTGTATGTTTCATCAAATGGAGTATAAAGATCTGAGCATCCGATTTTGTCCGCCAATTGTTTGCTAAAATGTTTGAATCAAATATTTCAGCCAATTTTTTTTTGTAATATTTGAACTATCATATCTCTCTCATACTAGCTTGGAATGATTTGAAATTTTTTTCTGCATGTTCTTCTTTGTGTTAGCTACAAGTTAGGTTCTGAAGTCATTTTAATTGGATTAATATTGACTGAGTTACAATGCTTCGAACATTGGATGTTACAGCTATATTTGTAGCACTTTTACTTTGTTCAGAAAATTTGTGATCTTTGAACTGTCATATTTCCCACATTCTTGCTTGTAATAATATGACCTTTTCCCAACGTATTGTCCTCTGTGTTAGCTACAATGTAGGCTCTAGAATCATTGTAATTATATTAAGTCGATTATTTGGATCAAGTGACTCGGGGAATACTTGATCAAGTGACTCGAGTATTACATTTTGTTAGAATAAATTAAAAGTCTTTAATGTCTAACACATTCTATTAGAATTTATAGTTTTATTCTTTTAAAATATACTAAAAGTTTTAATATTTTAAAGTTGATTATGTTTTCTTTGTGGATATAGATTTTGAAGAGGCTGTCATTGATGTGGAAAAAGAAGAAAACATGAAGAACGAGAGTATTCTAGCATAATGTATTCTGCCAGAATGTATAAAGTGTTTTTGTTAGATTTTTATGTTTTTATTTTTATTTTTTTAACCATTATTAGTTTTAATCTTTAAGAATAAATGTAATTCTTAAACCATTAGTAATCATTTCTTTTTCAGAATGAATGTACTAATTGTTTAGTCTTATTCTTTACGCATTAATGTAATTAGTGATTTTTAAAAAATAAAATCCGTATTCTTTAGAAAATGATATTCTTCATAATATGTTGTATAATTCTTTAAGCATGTTAATTATAAAAAATATATTGAATGAACCATATTCTATAAGAATAAAATCGAATATATATTTACTAGTTTATGTTGGCTCTCTATCATTCTGACAGAATAAAATCGGTTAGTATTAGAAATTATAATAGAATTAAATTTGAATTAATTTAAAAAATTCAGATTTAAAAAAAAAGGAAATTAATTATCCCTTAAAATCCGGAATTTCCTTTTTTAATATAGGTTAATTAACCAAAACACCATTCTGTTGAAATTTGTGTGATTATATGGTATATGTTACCCTATTGTAATACCGTAGACCCTCAGATCATGTCAATTGATTTTATTCATTGATTGGTCCAGAATTGTACTTACGGGCACACAATAGATGTAAGAAAACAAAATAACCTAGCCATATATATATATATATATATATATATATATATATATATATATATATATATATATATATAGCTAGGTTCATTTGTCTAAACTAAGTATTGTGTTATCGTATGCATAAATGTGGGCCAATCAAAATTAAATAAAAAATTATATAATTATATAAATAAATAAGGGTAATTTAGTAATTTGTTTAGTAACTTCCAAAATTAATCCCTATAATCATGGTATTGACCTAATCTCTCCAATTTAAATCATGGACTACAAAACCGACTATCACCGGCGTTTTCTTTCTTTTCTTTCTGGCCCGATCAGCAGCCACACGAATGGGGAAGGCAAAGAAGATCGCTGATCTCCAAGGGGGTGTTTTAGGTGGTTTAATCGACTGAATCGGATGGAGAGGAGGGTGAAGCGAGGGCAGCAAGGGTTGATTAGCAACTCTCCGCTTACTCTCTTCTGATTCTAATAGCGAGGGGTGAGACCAGAAGAGGGTCCGACGACAGGTGGGGATTCAATTGAATTTTGGGAATTAGGGTTTTTAGAAATTTGGATTGACAGAAATATGCAGCCAGAAATTTCAGAAGCAACCGCTATACAAAATATGACGAGGGTTCCTGGCAAGAGAAGTGGCAAGAGAGGTAGGAATGAGATTCCGCATGAGATAATTAAGGTTAGTCGGGATGAAGAATCGACCACGAGAAGACCAAGTCAAATCAACTGGAATAGCTTTTGGGCCCTCATATCAGGTAATTGGTTATATTTTCTTGGTCTCATAGTAAGAAGTAAGAACCCTGTTTCAATTTGTAAGATTGAAAATGTTTTTGATGTTTTAGAATTGTACTTATAGTCTCCTATTCTGGATTATTTTCAGCCGGCTTCTTCAGGGAAGGGGAAGCCAACGAAGCTGCACAACAGGAAACATCAGATTGGATCTTTATACTTTGATATGAGATCTAAAGAGATGGAATTGGCAGAAAGGCGCTCAAAAGGCTTTCTCACAAAAGCAGAAACACAAGCCAAGTATGGATGGTAATAAACTCATAATTTTTTTGTATGTTGCATGTTAATGTTGTGTCAATTTTTCTTCTACAAATGAAAAGCGTTGCAAAGATTTTTGCTTTGTTTTCTCAAGAGCTCGTCAATGTTTCTGAAATGGAATCATGAATTCCAATTCTATTGGAATGGAATCATGAATTCCAGTTCTGTTGGAATCTAAACTACAATTTGGTTTTGTTTTGACAGAAGTTGATGCTTGAAGAACGGACCGCAAATTTGAAAGTGATTCTAAGCATTCTCAGAGAATATTATTCTTACATGATTTGATTCATGACAGTTATTTTCGTTAAATGTATAATTTCATGGATGATCAAGGAAAGAGCTATTCTTCTGATAGAATAATATACAATAGAATGATAGAAGTATATGTAATAATATATTCTGCTAGAATATTAAGGTCGAATAATATACATAATTTTATTTGTTATTAGTGAGTATTTCATTGTCATAGACTATTATATAAAGTTTTTACTTTTTTAAGAATGTAATGAAAAATTTGAAGTTGTATCCAAAAATGTATTTATTAGTCGGTGTTGGCATTCGCATAGAATATCATTCTAATAGAAACATGTATACTGAAATTTGTAGAGAATCTGATTCTAACAGAATAAAATCGGGTTTAATTATAAAAATTACGTTATAATTAAAATTAAAGTAATTAAAAAAATTAGAATTTTAAAATCAAGAGAGTTAATTATCCCCAAAAATATGGAATTTTCCTTTTTTAAATTTATCTCGATTGTCTAAAATACCCTTAGAATGAAATTAGATGGTATTTTTCAATTATCTTTAATTTAATAATATATGTTAATCACTTTCTTACATTAAGTAAAATGATTGGCCCACATTTATGCATACAATAACACAATAATTAGTGTAAATAAAATAACCTATATATATATATATATATATATATATATATATATATATATATACACACACTTATACTTATACTACTTTATAATATATATATAATTGGAAGATCAAAAGTTTTAAGACTAAGTCTTAAAAACAAGGAGGTTGAATTTTGACCTTTAGATGAATTTAAATGGTGGAGATTGTGATCCATGTGAAAAAAAACATCCAATCAAAATGTAAGGGTTAAACAAACAAACATTCTCTTTCATTATATATACTAATGCTAATATGAATTATTATTACGTTCACTCTCTCTAAGAAACAAATTTCCACAAACCCTAATCACTCTCATTTCCTCTCTCTAGAAACCCTAACCGTCGGTTGCCGCAACAACACCACCGCCTAGCACCATTACATCACCGTCGTTCCTACTAAGCCCTATCAGTTAATCTTCGCTCCTTAAAACCTAACATTAAGTAACACCACATGTTGTCGTTTTCAAGCCGCCATACTCTTTTCCACTCTCAAGAACATCCGCTGCTTGACGTTGTTGTAGCTTAACCCGACTGAAGAACATCTACTGCTTGATGTTGTTTGTAAACAGTCGATCTCCCTCTTCCTCCTACTCTCTCTCTCTCTCTCTCTAAAAACCTTAAATCCGATTTTTGTTGATGTATTTGTAAGTTTTATATGCAGATCCATAACTGTTTGTCATGATGAAGAACATGGTGTATAGATTTAAAATAATATCTACATTTCAGATGTGTGTGTGTGTGTGTTTTTTAAATCTTGAGAGCAAGATGGTTATGATATCTGTTTGTTTTGTATAGGTTTTAAGGAAATGATTTCAGATGTATGTTGTTTGTAGTTGTTGTGAAAAAGTTTCAGATTTATAATGCATTTTTATTGATTTCGAAGTTTGTGTATAGATTAAAAAATATAAAGGTTTAGAAAAGTTGTAATAGTTTCATGTGTATAGTGTAAATCCAGTTTGTTTGTTGTTGCATCTCTATAGATCTTATTTTCGGATAAATTTCTTGATTGAGAAAAATATAAATACTGTTGTTCTTCTTGGTAATAGTTTATGTATCATTTTCTATAGGGGTTGTGCTATAAGTACCCCCCTTATCCAAATTTACCCCCTTAAAATCAATCAAATCAATTTTTTGACATTTGAGTTGACATCATTTTTTTATTTTTTTTTCTTTTGTTGTTTTTTTTCCTCTTTTGTTTTTTTTTTGTTATTTTTAATTCTTTTTTATTTTTTATTATTATTATTATTATTATAAATATCGCACAAAATTTTAACATTCGGACGACATTATAAATTCGAACGGCTATATAAAATCGGTTATTAATATTTTTTTATATTTTAATATTAATATTATTATTTTTATTATTATTATAAATACGAACGACTATATAAAATCGTAAACATAGTATAGTGCTCAACTAAAATATTTCAATCCGCATAACGCACCACGCAATTGTAATACCGTACCAATTAATATCCGTAATTAATAGGGACAAACTTTGTTTTTGTTCCGATTTTATATAGTCATTCAAATTTATAATGCCCGATTTATAAAATTTTATTCGAAATTTATAATAATTATAATATTAATATTAAAATATAAAAAATATTTAAAAACAGACTTTATATAGCCGTTCGAATTTATAATTTCGTCCAAATGTTAAAATTTTGTGCAAAATAATAATAATAATAATAATAATAATAATAATAATAATAATAAATTAAAAAAGAATCAAAAACAACAAAAAAACAAAATAAGAAAAAAACAAAAAAAAAACAACAAAAAACAAAAAGTCAAATCAGTAGGTGGAATTGGAAAAAGAGGGGAGTACTTTAGAAAACCCCTTTCTATAGTAATATTGTTTTTGATTAAAGTGTTTGGTTAAGTAAAATAATAATAATAATCTACATGTTTTTGGCATTTTTCCTGGTACTCTAGCTATTCTTTCATAGATTATGTTCTTATTAGACTAAAACATTCAAAATATTGTATACATTGTTACAATGGAGTATGTATAATCTAAAAATGTATCTCTATAACAAATAATCATTCAAATTATTTTGTTAATTTTACATATCCCAAAATATTTAAAGGTGGTTTGTATTCTCACTATAATAATATACGTTATGTTAAAGTTATTAAAACAATGATATAAAATTAAAAGAAAAATTTGTTAAAAGAAAATTTTAGTCTGACGAACGATGCATACGAACGTGACGTTGGTGATGTACGAAGTTTTTTATACCAATTTACTTATCAAAATTATAATTAAAAATTAATTAAAGAACCTTGATTTTTTTTTCTGTTATTATATTTACAAGGTTTTGAATTAGAGTTTTTATATTTAACTTATATTATAAAGTTACCAAGGTGTAAAATAGAAGCATGCCTATTATATATTTTTTAATTTTTGTTGAAAGCTGTCATAAGCAAACAGACTATTAATTTACCTTTTCAAGGTAAAAATCTATCAAATCAAATACCATTGCCTATATGCCTATTATATATTTTTTATTTTTTGTTGAAAGCGTACAAAAATGTACAAAGGTCAAATGCAAGATCTATGTGGGAGGATATTCGAAAACATGAATTAACACTCATGGTAAACTATACAAATTATTAATAATGATTTTCTTTTTAAAAACATTATAAAAAGAGGTTTAAAATTTTCTAATATTTATATAGAATGGAAACTCACGATTAATCGAAAATACTAATCTTGAGGTCGGTAAACTTCAAAAGTGGTCATTAAAATTTATCAATTCTAATAGTTTCAACAGATTTTTTTTTTTAAAGATGATTATTTAAAAAGATTCAATATAAAATTTGTTTCTTTCAAAACGGTTAATTTAACTGAAATATATTAACACAAAGTTATTAACTAACTTTCATTTTTTTTTTTAATTTTTTATGGTCACTGGAATCATTGTCGAACGGAAATTACTCACCGAAATATATTTTAACTATGCGAATCTCCGCACGTTGCGCGAGAATAAAATTATATAGTTAAAATAATAACTTTTACCAAATTATTATTTAATATTTCTACTTTGAAACAAAATGTTAGTAATAAAGCAAACATATAGTTAACATATTGATTTTATTAAACATTATAGTTTAATTTTTAAGTCATTATGATATATACAATTATTTGATAATTTTATAAACCTTTTAAAATTGTGTAAATTATATATCAAATGAATGATAATATAACGGGTAACAAAACATATGAACAAAAATATGAACTGTAACTTTTAGTAACATAAAAATAGAAAAACATCTATTATAATATTTGTATTAAAAAAGATATATATACAACGAATAATAAAAAATATGAAAAATAAACACTATAACTTTTAATAACATAAAAACATTAAAACATCTATTATAACATTTATATTAATTCTTCATATTTAAATCACAAATCTCTTCAAATACATTAATGTTTTTAATGAGCAAAACTTTACAACCTTATAAAAGAAAGGAAAATAAAAAGTTATTAGTTGATTACTAATTAATAATCATAAGTTAAAACTCTTGAGTTGTAACTAATAAATATACATAAATTAGAAAACTCTTGAGTTGTAGTGTGAGTTTCAAATGAATGCGGTACTTGGAAATGTATATTTATTATTATTATTATTATATTCGTCTAAATAATTGGTTTTGATGCATCATTTTAATCCCTTCAATTATTAAACATAAAGATATTTAATTATAAATTTATAACATACATAGGTGCATATACATGTTAAACAAATCACATATAATATATATATTTTCGTAAATGTCATATGTAATTCTTGTCGTACTAATATGGATAAATTACTTTCATATGAAGAACATATCATGATAAGTCTATCATAATTATATATCAAATGTTCAAAATTATGTTATCTTTTAAATATTGTCTTTTAAATATGTTGTGTAGGATAACCCAACAAAAAAATAATAGAAAATAAACATAATCAAAATAGAAAAACTACAATCAAATAAATAAGAGCATTGGGTGGTTGAATATATAAATAAAGATGTTACATAAACATACATTTAAATCAAAAGAAAAAACTAACATTCCTCAACTTTGCTCAAACAAAAAAACTTATATCCATTTTATGAATCTTCTTTCTTCATTTAACACCATTCAACCATAGAAACTTGATAACAATTCTTCACTAACCTGCAATCAAAATATTTTTCTTGAAAAAGAAGAATCAGAAAGATATTCAAAGCAAAACATTGATGTTTGGAGAGTCACATTCAAGATTGAATAATACATACAAATCACATATAAAGATTAAATGAGAAACTGAATATAAAGAAATAATAGAAAAGCTTTATTTGTTTTGGTTGAAAGAATAAATCATATTACAATTACCATAGATGCGACATAACCCATTTCTTCAAATCATTATATTTGGATCGTGCTTCAACTATATGAAAACTTTTGAATCACAATATCTTCAAATCCTTCTTACATGTAAGATTTTATATAACACAAAAAACACAAAAGATTGGCCTTTTTATAGTAAACTTTTCACTAAATGCTAATTAAACATAATATAAGTTATAAAACTTTTGAGTGTTAAATCATAATTAAGAAAACTTTTGAGTTGCATTAGTTAAAAAATAAGGTTTCAAATGAATGTGGTTTGAGGAAGTTAAAAAAGGGGGTTTCAAATGCATGAGATTCAAGAAAAAATGCTAACTTTATAAGTATGTATGATGGTAAATAGTAAATGATATTTATTAATTTATTGTGTTCCAACAGATAACTAATAATTAATAGTAAATAATATTAGTTAATTTATTGCATGCGAACCATTACCCGCTCAATGTCGATGCTACTATGTCCACCCTCAGAAAGTATATTATTCATCGTGTTGTAGATGACAACTTGTAAAGATTTAAAAGGTATGAATTTAGAGCACACAGAACTTCTCCGTATGCGTTTCCTCTACGTAAAATACAATAGGTACGAACAGAAATTTCAATGGCCAGCTATTTTAGATTTAAACACGAGACCACTTCACCAAACTAACCATTCGCAAATAAAAGATAATCGCAACCCAAAACTATATCCAGAACAATTCGTCGTCGACGCGTTGAGTATCTTACTAGGTTATTTTTATTATTTCTTTATTTTTAAAACGGAAAAACAAAATTTAGGTTATTTTTTAGACTACATATTACGTTGCAAATGGTTTTAAACAATTTATTTTTACTTGAAAGACACTTTTATGCGAACGGCTAACATTGTAGTTACGGTACGGTACAAGTCATTCAATATGTATTAAGTGTAACCAAAAATGGTTTCACTCATCCTATAACAAAGAGGTTTCACTTAAATTATGAAACTATTCTGCCACCGCATCTACGTACCTAGCTAGAAAATATTTGTCGAAAGAAACTATCTGGCACAAAATAATATGCCAAAAGGCTGAAACGAACTATCCGACAAGAAAGGAAACCAATTGCCGCATGAAAACTATCTGCCGAAAGGAATATCTGGCGTCGCCGCATCGCGCGGGTATTCGACTAGTATATATATATGGAGAGAGAGAGAGAGAGAGAGAGAGAGAGAGAGAGAGAGAGAGAGAGAGGCAAGTGAGTTACTGGTAGGTTTTGATGGTTTTTGAGTTGTACGAAAAGCTTGAACAGAGGGTTGTCTAGACTTTGCCAGCATAAAATCATGATCACTGAGCATGGCATGGAGCTCACTAAAGGCTGTGGGATGTTGGCGACCAGTTATGCTAGCCTTAAGGCCATTGTATTCATCGCGTAAGCCGGAGACAGAAAACATAACGTGATCTTTATCTAGAACATGAGAGCCAATGGCAGCTAGGGCATCAGAGTATTCTTGGGCACTGTTGAGGTAGACATCGATGGTTTCATCTCCTTTCATCTCTATGCGTAGAAGTTGTGTCTTGCGGGTGAATTATCGAGAAGATGATTGTGGTGCAAAGGCATGTTCTAGAGAAGACCATAGTTGATGAGAAGTTGTACCCTGAACATAACGAAAGGCGGACTCCGATATGCTGGAGATGATCAACAGACACACGTGTGCATCATTGGCTATCTGGATGGTTGGGGTTGGGTTATGGTCCGGGTTTGGGATCAGCGGTGGTTGTTGCAGCCGCTGGTAGTTCTGTACGTGGAAACGGGATTGTGCCGTCCACAGTCAAATAACCTGTGTGCAAGTAGGAAGGGATGTATCATAGCCTTCCAGTAGACATAATTCGTTGGTGTGAGATTGAAAGGGAACTTGTGAGAGATGTGGGCTTTCTTTTGATCGGTAGTGAAGGCAGCGATGAGAGCCATGATTGATTGATAAGAGATTGATTGTTGACCTTGGTTGTGTGAATCCCTAGTTGTTGATCGGCAGTAGTAGGCAGCAAGAAACCTTGCGCCCTGATACCATAAAGTGCCGATCAATGTATTATTGTCATGTATTAGGTTACATACAATCAACATATATAGGTTTAGATATTACACATTGATACCCTCTATTCTATAATATATTTAATTGTGTCTAATAGAGGCAGTTATGATGTGACTTATAATTAAGCCCTGATGTGAGTCACACCCTGTCATGATATAAAGGTGGTTCTTTCTTGTATAAATACCAAGTTTAGTCATATGAATTAGCTAAAGAGTTACATATACAAAGCATTCTCTCTCAATACTCGATGTACTTTAGTTAGGGTATCAGAACCTATGATCAAATTAGGAGTTTTTATCGTGATATGCAATCATCTTCAGGACATCCGTTCTCCGCCCTTTGCAATTTGTTTTTCAATGTATGTTGCAGTGTAATCAGAATCATAAATTCAGAGTCACTCAGACTATACAAACTGGCAAAGAGTCGAGAGATCTATGGGTGTATGGATTTTTCAGATGTTTTATCGCAATATAATATTGATATAGAAGACTTAGAATTGTCTTGGATCATAAATGCTTTATATTCATCATTTTCCTCATGCCAAAACTCTGAGCAATCTGTTGCAACTTTTGTTGTTTGCACCGGATCATCTTTACTTTTTCTAGGAACAAACTCAACAGAAAACGAAGTCCAATGCCTCTGTATGGAAAATGAAATAATATTGTATGATGAGTTCAATGATGTGGTTCGCCTCAATGAACTAAAGGAAACATATCCCACATATGTCTTTACTTCTCCATCATATTCAGGCTCTGGTGCTTCATTAGACTCCTGCCAAACCTCAAACTGAGAATCTTCCTGATCTGGATCCTGCTTAATAATTATATCAATCCACATATCTCTGTTCGGGGTAATAATGCGTATTAAGAACCCACAAAAGTCGTTGCACCAATCATCCGGAAGACGCAGTCTAAACGTGTCGGCAATATATAGCATAAGCGGCATATATCTGCCCCATTTAACATGTGGGAGACGTTTTGTAAATGTTTTTCCCCTAAAGAATCTACCTACAAACGCCCTTGGATTCTGATATTGAAGTCTGACACTGATAAAGTGATTTTCAATAGCATTCCCCTGCCATGGAAAACACATTCATTTATTTGTGTGTTTGGGTTAATTAATATGATAAAGATCAAAATTCAAAAGGTATGTAGAGCAAAACCTGGAGCATGGAGTCTAGTAATATCTCACCATCACCAAGTTTGTTGTCCCCCAGAAGTGACACTTTCCACAACCATTTACAGTTTGAGATATCTCCAAAGCTTTCAAGCGAGCTACAATCATCCGCTATAACAACAGCTATACTTGATGGCATCTCTGACAATTCTACAAGTTCTTCGCAGCTTGACACGTTGAGCCATTTGAGCCGAGGAACTCGCAAGTGACTAAAATTTAATCGTGCAAAGTAATTTCCTTCTAGATTGAGTTCTTGCAAGTTGGGAAACTCTAAAACATCAGAGTCAATGTCTTCATCTCCCAAATGGCACACGCTCAGATCCAACTTCCTTAAGAACCGGAGTTCATGCAATTTGTGGAAAAACCTTAAACGTATGTTACGACGTAAACAAGGATCCTCTACACAACATTCTACACCGGGAAGATTGCTGCAACCACACCTCCAACAAATAACAAAATAGTTTGAATAAGATTCTATGTAGGATGCAACTTCGCTCCCACTATTATCCAAATCAAGATGTGGTAAATTCTCCATCTTCTGTTGTTGGATCTTTGGAAACTTAACAAGTTTGGGCTGCCCTGGGAATTCAAGGGTCTGGAGTTTCTTTATTCCCCTAATGGGTGGAAACATCTCAAGACTCCGACAATAAACTATAGATAAGAAAACAAGCTTTTCCAAGCATCCAATCGATGGATCAATCTCTTGTAAACTCTCACATCCATAAAGAATGAATCTTTCAAGATTTGGAAGTCCATTAAAATCTGGTGTGATGGTTAGTTTATCCATAAAGTGAAGTTTCAATAACTTCAAACTTGGGAGCAACTGTTAAATACAAGTCCAACAAGTCAAAAATGTATCAAGGTGACAAGATTTTGAGGAAAATGGCATGCAGGCAGACACAAACACAGTTATACACTATTTATATATGAAATAATAATTCGACAAAAAACTAGTTCCTTCCATCCGCAAATGGAAATCATCTGAACTTTTCAATTGTTTAATAATATATCTATAAATCACTTAAGAGACCCAAATCAGTGATATCAATATTTTATAATGGTTTTTAATCATATTTATTTTCGAAAAAACAAAAGGAAATTTGCATCTTTTTTAAGACAAAAGGATATTTAGATGGAGGATGGGTTTTACATAAATACCATGGACTATAATGACTAATATGTTAATAAACAAATTATATTTTGAAAATTTTATAGTTTCTAAGACAAAGGACATTCACAGAATAAAGATCCATGCTTTTCAATACTATAGATACTTGAAATTTACTCTGGATTATTCATGTCTGTAATTCATCATCAACTTTGTTTTCATATGTTATTTAGATAAAGTGATAAACAATATGAATTACCTTAAAACCCTCCCAAAGTTGTTTTTGCTTGCCAAAGGACAATAGAAGACAGCAAAGCTCCCTTAATGGAAGGTCATTAAACAATGATTTTGCAGGATCACCTATCGATTCCATATACCGAAGATTCTTCATGTTTGCAGCAACCGAATGAAGATTTTGTTCTTGTTCTTTTGCTGGTTGAATCCAGAAATCCATTTTTATTGCTTCGATCTTGTCACTTTCCTATGATAGAGGAACCAAAATGATGTTAGGATTGATTCAAAAGTGTCTGTTTATACATACATAATATATCATGCAAAGCTTAGCTTAACCATTACCCTCATTGCATCCATAGCACATAGTCTAAGAACATCTTCATTCCAAATCCTACTATGTTTTTCAGGATTCTTGGGGTGTTCCCCTCTAACAATGTGGTGTCCCATTTCTTGCACCAGATCATGCATATCAAACTCTCCATTTCGTGAAATAGTTATGAGAGCCTTTTGTATCAACACCTTTACTCCTATAACAGGATGAAAACCACAAGCATCAAGAATCTCCATTGCGGTATCTTTCTTCTCCCACCTAAAAAAACATGCTATATCAAGAAACAAGTCTTGTTCAAGCGGTTTAAGTCCATCAAAGCTGACTTTTAGCGTTTCCAAAATATTATCATCTGGGATCTCTTTCAATCTGGCTAATGCACTCCTCCACTCATGAATGTTTTTGTCACACAAGAAAGAACCAATTACTGTAAGTGCTAATGGAAGCCCACCAGCATAAGAGACCACCTCTTTGGAAAGCTGCTTGTAATCTTCAGTCCATCTGTAATCCTGGCATGCATGCTTGCGAAAGAGCTTAATAGCTTCATCATTGTTTAACAAGCTAATGTTGTGCTTAACATCAACTCTGTTTGCATTTAATACATGCTCATCTCTAGTTGTGATTATTATTCGGCTTCCTTCACCATACCAATCATGTGATCCAGCTAATGCTTTTAGTTGGTTAAGCTGATCGACATCATCAAGGACAATCAACACCTTTTTACGGCATAACTTATTCAGCATCATATGTCTTCCTTCCTCAACTCTCCCTATTCCCTGCACTTTCTTTTGTTTCAAAACACCAGAAAGGATTTTTTCTTGCAATTTTTCCAAACCATTTTTCCTTGATTCCTCCCGGATATTTTTTACAAAGCAGCAACCATCAAAGTTGCTAGAGAATTCATCATAAATAGCAGACACAAGAGTAGTCTTACCACCACCCCCAACCCCCCATATTCCAATCATCCGCACACCACCTGACCCAATTTGTAACTCTGATTCCAAACCTTGCATGCGGGCCGCTATTCCAACTAGGTTCTCGTTTGCACTTGAAGTTACTAGCTGCAGCCTCTGTGAAATTGTGTCAACAATTTCTTTGATAACCTTTGATTCATGCCTACACGTTGGATATACAAGGATAATTAACAAATGCTCACATTGACGAAAGATGTAACTTTTTTCATGTTCCATATGAAATAGAAATAAGGGATCCTAAGCATCATTTATATTTCATATTTTAAATTGAAGTTGTAAAGTTAATTTCACAGGTAGTTTGTAACAATTTTCTCGGGAAACATCGAAAATAGTTTCATTTAACAAAAAGTGAAGCAAGATGGATGTGTTGTTGCAGCTTGAAGGGAGGCATCAAGTATGCGATTAGAATTAGAGCTCTGTGAAGTCCATCATAACTTAATTTAAGGTTATTCATAATCCTAGGACTTGACACATATCTTTTAACTTACCAAAATGATAAATTGATCTAGTAGAGCTTGTGTTTATCTAGTTCATCAACATCATCGAATAATCAAAAAATTTAGATAAAAACTTCTATGATACAAGTATACATGTGTTGTACAAAAACAAAGAAGAAAATTACCCACTGGCAATGTGCTTGGGTTCCCATCCAGAAATGTTACTTGCATCCACGAGTGCTTTTCTCCAAGATTCAACATTGCTCTTGTTCTCCAACTCATGTTTGGAAAATGTTTCTCCATATTTTCGCTTTTGTTTTCGCACATCAGATGGATCCACATTATAGAATATGGGAAAAACAATTTGGTTTCTGGTATCCTTGCATTTCATGATATGTGCAAGTTCATCTAAGCACCATGAAGAATCTGCATAGTTTTCAGAGAATACGATGACAGCAATCTGTGATTCTTCTATAGCCTTCATAAGGGTTGGACCAATCAACTCACCCCGAGGAAGTGTTTCGTCGTCCTTGTAGGTGTAGATCCCTTGTTGTTCAAGAGCTGTGTAGAGATGATCCACAAAAGTCTTGCGAGTATCTTCTCCTCTAAAGCTAAGAAATACATCATACTTCCATGATTTAGAAGAAAATTCTGGAACAGAAGGAGAAAACGATGATGAAGATGCCATTGATGTGTTGATATGTTGCGAGTATGTGGTTTGAGCACCTCAATGAAATGAACTTTATACAGACTGATGTGAGTTTCCGGTAAAACCTGTTATCATGTAAAAAAAAACCTTGTCAGAACTCATATTTGGAGTAACTGGACACCATGTAGAAAATCTCATAACTAGTCATTAACTTTATGGTCATACGAACTCCTTTGAATGTATAATACAAGCTATAATTCAAAAGATAGACATGAACTGATTCAGGTGATATGAGTTAGTTTTAACACAGTTACATTATACATTTAATATTTTGCTTATAGTTCTACATTGAGATTTTTCTGAAAAGACTTGGTGAAAATTCCCAGCAACACCAAACTTCAGCAGACTCCCTTTCTTAAATCTTTACTTTGCAAACTTATACTTCAATTTCATAGGATTTGTTCCTTTAATATCTTCTTTCAACTTGAATCAATTTGAGCAGTGTCTCCTCATTTTTTCTTCGGGTTTTCCCACAATCGGGTCTTTTAACAACTCAAACCTTGGTTCAATTCACTGAAAATGCCTACACAAGGTTCACCTTAATTATCTTTATTACTAACGTACCTTGCTTTCCACAAAGTACTCAAAATCCAACCTAGCAATATTGTTCATTTAAATGAATTGATACATATCTTCCCACCATGATTAACCGCTTACCTTATGACCTTTTGGCTTTACGTGAACACCTATAACTTTTATCCTATTTAGAAAAGTTAATATCTTTAATGAATTCCCCTAGCATTTGGTTCTTAAACGTAGTAAAGTACGAATTCAAATAGTGCCAAGTCGTACTTGTATTTGCTTAACAAAACACAGACCAATCCTCCTGTTATGTTTTCTGCTTGTATCGACAATACATATACACACCATTAGGCTCGTTTTCCTCCAAATTCCATTCCCTTATAACATATACACAACATATTAACTTCACAAATAGCTTAACTTGATCATCTAACTACACTAATTCAAAAACTTCACAACGTTGACTAAACTAGGTCAAAATTCGTTTCACACATTCCGGAACGACCTTTTTTTTAATTGTTTGATTAAATTTACTTAATATATTATATAAAACTTCATTAACCGCTTAACGCTTCCGTTTCTTTCTTGATGACTTATAATTGATCAAGTTATCAGTTTAGGGAACGTACCTCAAATTCTCAGCAGCACCAAACTTTTAGTAGACGTCCTTTCTAATCTCTTCACTTTGCAAGCTTATACTTCAATTTGGGCAGAATACCTTCCTTAATTTCTCTTTCAAGTTCAAACTTGGATTAATTTGAGTAGGTCGGAGTCTTTCCTCCATCGTTGACTATTCTCTCACAGTTCTAGAAAGAGTATGAGAAAGTACTAATAATAAGAGTATATTACAGTTTTGGTCCCTGAATTTATCTATATTTTTAAGGTTTTGTTGCTAAAATAATTTAGTTTGCCGTTTTGGTCCTTATGTTCATATTTCAAAAAACATTTTTCTCCCTCGGTTTACAAAGTTAATAAACATATAATTAAGACGAAATTACATAAATGGTCCTTGTGTTTGACAAAATAAACCAACTTGAGTCCTTATAACGAATTGTTTGCGTATTTGGTCCTTGTGGTTTCAAAATGTTGCAAAGACGGTCCTTTTGGCTAACGGTATTAATTTTTCCAGTTAAGTCATTTGTGATTTCTTCAAGCCACATGGATCATTTTGTAATTTTTTCTTTTAATTATTATCTTTATATTTTATTTATTTATATTTTTTATGAATTAATTTTTTTTTGATGTTTTTTTGAATATAATGTTTTTTTTTTCGCTTATATTGTGTAACTTTTTGTTCAAATAAAATTCTTATTCAAATACATTTATTAATGTTTTTTTTTATGTTTTGTTCGAATAATTTTTTTAATGTTTTGTTCGAATACATTTTTAATAAAAAAAAATTTGACGTTTTGTTTTCTTATAGGGAAATTGAGTAATCTAACCATTTTTGTATTGTAATTTTTTTAAAAAATAACCGCTTTTAAATTTTTTTTTAAATAACCACTTAGTCCAGAATACATTCATTTCATACCATATTATTAAGTGGATCAGATCTGACCCGATATTGTGGTCCTTTGTCCAAAACACACATTTCGTACTATGTTTGGACTTCTCTGTTTCAGGCTACTCCAACTTCAAAAAATGTCTTCTATCGGTGAAGAGCTCTAATATTTGTGGGTATGCGTCAATTTTTTTGTATGATTATATGTTCAAAATAAA
Source organism: Lactuca virosa (assembly GCF_052849685.1). Lineage (NCBI taxonomy): Eukaryota > Viridiplantae > Streptophyta > Magnoliopsida > Asterales > Asteraceae > Lactuca > Lactuca virosa. The sequence goes on along the minus strand of NC_136433.1, from coordinate 83,210,998 downwards.
GTTGAAGTGTTTTTTGTATGATTATATGTGATTAACTGGAAATAATTCGTTTTTATTCAACTACAGAGGTTAATTGTGATTAATTGGAATTATTTTTTTACAGTAGTACGGAATTGAAAATAATTCGTTTTGCTTCGATTTTTTTATAATTATATGTGATTAATTTCAATTAATCACAATTAACCACCGAAATCGAAGCAAAACAAATTATTTCCAAATAATCACATATAATCATACAAAAAAAACAGTTTGTAACATCCCAAAAATCACAGTAAATTTGAACTTGTCAAAGCAACCCAAAATAATAATTGTTTACAAAACCATTGTTTCAAAAGTGTTTATTAATAATCGGAGTATCCCAAAATCCAAATAACATAAATTTGAAGGATGTGCACGATCACACATTCGCCTTGTCACGGTCATCTGAAGTACCTGAAACAATAAACTGAAATTGTAAGCCAAAGCTTAGTGAGTTCCCCCAAATTAGTACCACCACACAAACATACAACCAAACAGATATCGGGTCCACAACCTCCTGGCTGGATTACCCCTGGCCCACAACCTTATGGTTGGAATGCCCCGGCCCACAACTTTTCGGTTGGCTTGCCCAATACATAACGGGTCTACAACCACTTGGTTGGATTACCCCGACCCACAACCTCCTGGTTGGAATGCCCCGGTCTGTTGACTGACAGTACAAAGCAGTACAGTCTCAACCCCACATACAAGATCGACATATACATAACAAATAACATATATCTAGCAACATATAATCATATAACCAGTCAACAGACTAACAGACGAATCTACAGATTACTGCCGCATAGCAACATCCTATATACCATAATACATAACTAATGGGTCGGCATTGGTGCCTTCGACCCACAAGAACAATCAGGAAAACTCACTTCTCAGTCCGAACAAATAGCTAAATAGGTATCGGCTCCGAATATCAGCTCTACCTGTCACCTATTCTGTTGGAGATAGTGTCTAAGTCCATAACTATATTTGGTATGTACTTGACCCGACCCGGCATGGTCCATTTGGGTTGCACTTCACCTGAACAATTTACGGATAATCTTTTGAGAATAGTATAAGTTATGATTTATTAATATATTATAAGTTCTAATATATTAATATAAAATCATATTATTTAATTAGTGTTGATCTATAATTAATTTAGAGATCAAAAGTATGACTAAGTAAATATGGGCTCTTGTATTTATATAGTGTGGGCTAATGCTTATTTGGAATGGGCTAGGCTTGCATGGAAAGTCCATGGAGCTTTAACCTATGGATCTCATGGAAATGAAAAGACATGGGTATTAGGGTTTACATGGATGTAACCCTAATCCACCACACTATATAAAGGAGGCTTTGGTTCTTGAAATTGCACTAGTTGATGTGTGTAAACTAAGAGGGCCGATTTCAAGAAGTTTGTGACTATTCTCTCAAGTTTCCAAGTTTGTGGTGATTTGTGACTTCCATTTGAGGCATCCACATTATTGGTGCTAGGCTCTCAAACTCCAAGCAATCAACTACTACTACAAGGTAAGTAATTATACTAGTTTTATTTGATTCAAGTACCCCATGCCATGCTAGTTAGGATAAGAACCTTGGAAAAATAATTATTTGCATGTATCTTAGTCAAACATAGATCCAAGGTTTCTAGGGTTGCATGTACACCATAGGAGTGTTAGAATGCTGAAAACCCATCAGTGGTATTAGAGCCTGGTTTGTTTATTTGATACTTGATGCAAAAAAAAAAAAAAAAAAAAAAAAACTTGAAAATCGAAGTTTTGTTCAAAAGCTCGTATCAAAATTTCAAGTTTTGTATATGTACTTACGATTCTTGAAATTTTTGATATGAACATTCATAAACATATGAGTTTAGAAGATCATAGAAATTACGTGCTAATAATTGATTAGATTAATTCTTGATCTTTAAGTGTTTTAATGGAGTCCATAACTAGTTCTTAAGTTATGGATAACCAAAAGTCACATTTATAAATTACCATTAAAAGAACACATAGGTTACAAAAAATGAAGAGTCTTCATTTTTAATAACCATTAACTCATAAGTTATGAGAAAAGAAAAGTTTTGAAAGTTTACAAAACTTGCCCTCAAGTTTTGGAACATGTAAAGTCATATTAAAAACTTTAGTTCCAACCCCTAGAATTTTAAAAGTTAAAATTCAACCCTTATACTTTATAATATTATAAGTTTAATAATATTTATATATGTATAAGATCAAGTCGTCTTACCGCTAGTACGCCTCATTCACGAAGCCGATCTATAAGGGGGGTATAAGGTTGTTGCCTATAAAATGGCAACTTAATGGGTGTCCACTCTCACCCACCGCTTCCTTGATCGGTGGAGGGTCGTTAGCCGAACGGGTAGGACAAGGACTTATAAATTCTCATTAAAAGTATAATGATAATACTAAAGTAACTAAACTTTATTGAATTCCCAATCTTAGTTATTTTAGGAAAATGTGAATAAGGTGCTAATCCATGAAATTACACTTTACACTTTGTTTAAGTCGTTATTGGAGCGTGTGTGGTTAACCGACACACTAACTTGAACTTAACAAGGTAGGTAAAGGGTGACTTAATGTTTATCATAGTATCGATGGAGCGTGTGTGGTTAACCGGCACATCGATTGAGGGGTAATACATTAAGGGTACCAAGTAATTTGCATGGTTACTTCACACCTTGTTTTGTGATCCTCGGCATCCCAGTCACAAAACTTGAAGGGCACACTCGAGATTGAAACATGCCATTAAAGAAAGTTCAATGAATCTCAAAGAATCTAGGAGTTTCTAAACCAATTAAAACCTAATTAAATATTTCGTTTTTCATGGTGGAAATTGGTGAATCGTCATTCACCTACCTTCAAATATCTTATAGCTTAGATTACAGCATCCCACTTCTAAGTTATAAAATATTGTGTTGGGTCCTAGCCTTAATATTACATTTGGGTGTTTTGTTAAGGACTATCTCTATATCTAAACTAATCTTGTTTTCTTCTTTCAGATGTCTTCAAACAATGCTGCTTCTGGCTCTAATCCTAATGACTCCTTTACCCTTATGAACTTGTGTGGGAAAGTCACTTTTGATGGATCCAACTTCAATGAATGGATCAGAAACATCAGGATGATTACCCGCTACGAGGACAAAGAATATGTCCTTGACAAGGAGCTTAAGGAGATTGATGAGACCACTGCAACTCCCCAGGAGATCGCTGACTTCCGGGCACATGAAAGGGATGCTACAAAAGTGGCATGCATCATGTTGGCCACCATGACAGCGGAACTCCAAAAGTCCTATGAGGACTTCTACCCTTTTGAAATGCACCAAGATCTGATGGAAAGATACCATCAAAGTGCACGACAAGAGAGGTATGAAATCATATGCTCTATCATAACAACCATGATGAAGGACGGGGAATCCGTCACGAGCCACATGCAGAAAATGCAAAGGTATGTAGATCGGTTGCTGAAGCTTAATGTCAACTTCCCTGAGGAGCTTGCAATAGATATCATTTTGCACTCCTTACCATCGTGCTATGATCAATTCCGCATGACATATCACATGAATAAGGAAGAGGTCACACTCAGCAAACTTCAGGGACTCCTCAAGACCGCAGAAACAGGTCTTAAGGGTAAGTCGGTTGTTAACACTCCTACTCCAAACTCCGCCCCGGTTTTGGCAATCGGGAAAGGTAGAGGGAAGAAGAGGAAGAGCTCTTCGAAGGGTACCAAGGCTAGGACCCTTGATGGATCTTCTTCAAGTGGAACCAAGAAAGGTTTTGTCACTCCTTCTTCTGAGCCTAAAGAGGCTGAATGCTTCTATTGCCATGAAAAGTCACATTGGAAGCGTAACTGCCCAAAGTACCAGCAAGATGTGAAGGATGGGAAAGTTAAACCCAACCATGCAGGTATTTACACTATCTTATCTAATAACTCACCCCATTCTAACTCTTGGGTCCTTGATACCGGTTGTGGTATTCATATCTGTTCTGATTTGCAGGGACTAAGAAGAAGTGAGAATGTGGAGCATGGAAGAATAAACTTAATCATGGGGAATAGGAAAGCTTTACCTGTCACCAAGATTGGAGTTTATACTTTATCGCTAAGTAGTGGGTTTAGTTTAGATTTGAATAAATGTTGTTATTCGCCAGAAATGGCAAGAAATATTATTTCCTTTCATGCATTGTATAAACAAGGTTTCACATTTTCATTTGATAATGAAGTTGGTTCGATTAATGCTTTCTTTAATAATGTTCTTTATTTTAAAGCATTACCTTGTGATGGTGTGTATGAAACTGTATCTGTGGTTGATAACTTAGGAAATAATGTATTGTGTATTGATTCTGTTAATGATAATAACTTGGATAAAGCATCATTATGGCGATGTCGTCTTGGACATATAAGCAAGAAACGCATAGGCCAACTCAAAAAGGATGGAGTATTGGAGTCATTTGACCTAAAGTCAGATGATAGCTGCGAATCATGCTTACTTGGAAAAATAACAAAGTCACCCTTCACAGGTTCTTGTGAGAGGGGTGAAGGTTTGTTGGATCTTATATACACGGATGTGTGTGGGCCCTTCAAACATGCCACAAGGGATGCTAATCGTTATTATTTGACTTTTACTGATGATTACAGTAGATATGGATATGTCTACTTAATCAAGCATAAGTCAGAGACTTTTGAGAGGTTTAAAGAGTTTAAACAGGAAGTCGAGAATCAATTGGGCAGGAACATTAAGATGCTTCGATCCGATCGAGGTGGTGAGTATCTTAGTTCAGAGTTCCTTGACTATCTTAGGGAATGTGGGATTGTCTCACAATTGACACCTACCAGGACACCGTAGTTGTATGGTGTAGCTGAGAGGCGTAATCGAACCTTGTTGGATATGGTTCGTTCCATGATGAGTCGAGCTTCGCTACCAATCTCATTTTGGGGGTATGCCTTAGAGACTGCCGCCCATATCCTTAATCTAGTTCCCACAAAGAAAGTTGTCAAAACTCCTCATGAGATGTGGACTGGTAAAGTACCCAAACTAGATCACATTAAGATTTGGGGTTGCGAGGCTTTCGTGAGACGCGAGACTCATGATAAGCTCGAACCTCGAAGTGAGAGGTGTATTTTCATCGGCTACCCACATAAATCCTTTGGTTACCTCTTCTACAGACCTATTGAGAATGTGGTCTTTGTAGTTAGGAGGGCTTTCTTTCGAGAGAGAGAGTTCATAAGCCAAGGAGACAGTGGGAGGCAAGTTGACCTTGAAGAAATTCAAGAGTCAAGTGGTGAAGGAACTTCAAACCCTAGCACTCAACTTGAGGAGGAAACTTTTGTTGAGCCAATTGACAAGTCTGTACCTCTGAGGCGTTCCACAAGGGTTAGGAATGCACCTGAGCATTACTATGGATTCCATATTACTGCGGAAGGTGATACACTTATCAGTGATGAGACACTGATAGGTCTGGATGAACCTAACAGTTACGTGGAAGCCATGGCAGGCCCTGAGTCAGCCAAGTGGAAAGAGGCAATGGACAGCGAGATACAGTCCATGTATGACAATCAAGTTTGGAACTTGGTTGAGAATGTACCAGGTCGTAAGACTGTAGGGTGCAAATGGATCTTCAAGAAGAAGACCGACATGGATGGTAATGTACACACTTATAAGGCACGACTGGTTGCAAAGGGTTTCTCACAAACTCCGGGAGTTGATTATGATGAGACCTTTTCTCCAGTGGCCAAGATTAAGTCTATTAGGGTTCTGTTAGCCATAGCCGCATTTCATGACTATGAAATATGGCAAATGGATGTCAGCCAAAGGGTTTTGTCAACACAGAGTACCCTAATAGAGTGTGTAAGCTTGAGAAATCCATTTATGGGTTAAAGCAAGCACCTCGCAGATGGAATCTTTGCTTTGATGAGAAAGTCAAGGAATTTGGCTTTTCTAGGAGTGAAGATGAATCTTGTGTATATGTCAAGGCTAGTGGGAGTATAGTTAGCTTTTTGGTATTGTATGTGGATGACATACTACTCATAGGAAATGACATCCCAACTCTGCAGGAAGTTAAGTCCTGGCTTGGGAAGTGTTTCTCTATGAAGGACCTAGGAGAAGCTGCCTATATTCTAGGGATAAGGATCTTGAGAGACCGGAGTAAAAGACTAATTGGACTTAGTCAGAGTACTTACTTGGATAAGGTGTTGAAGAGATTCGGCATGCAGGACTCCAAGAAAGGAGAGTTACCCATCCAGAGTAATGCCAGATTGAGTAAGACACAAAGCCCTAGTACTGAGGCTGAGATAGCAGAAATGAGTCGAATACCTTATGCTTCGGCTGTAGGATCGATCATGTATGCTATGACGTGTACTCGACCTGATGTAGCCTTTGCTTTGAGCATGGTTAGCAGGTATCAGGGGAACCCTGGCAAGGCACACTGGACTGCGGTAAAGAATATCCTCAAGTACCTACGGAGGACTAAGGATTGGGTCCTTACCCTCGGTGGGAGTGAAGACTTGAGAGTTGTAGGGTATAGTGATGCTAGCTTTCAGACTGATAGGGATAATTTCCGCTCTCAGTCAGGCTGGTTCTTTACCTTAAATGGAGGAGCAATTTCTTGGAAGAGTTTCAAGCAAGAGACAGTGGCTGATTCAACTTGCGAATCAGAGTATATAGCAGCTAGCGAGGCAGCAAAGGAGGCGATATGGCTGAAGAACTTCATTGGAGACCTTGGAGTTGTACCAGCTATTAAAGAGCCAATGGAAATTTTCTGTGATAGTGAAAGTGCAGTTGCCTTAGCCAAGGAACCAAGGGATTACGGGAGATCCAGACACATCGACAGAAAATACCATTTCATCAGACATCGAATAGAAGAAGGACTCCTCGTGGCAAAGAGGGTATCATCGGATGAGAATCCAGCAGATCCCCTCACGAAGGGACTGACTCGGGTTAAGCATCTCCAACATGCTCGGAGCATAGGGCTGAAGGATGATATTAGATTTAGTAGTTAGATAACCTTGAAATTTTGTTGGGCTTATAATGTTGCGTCATGGGCTCGGTCCTTAGCCCAATTTTGATTGCCGGTTTGGGCCTGTCCAACCGTGCATGTTTTTCTCTAGGGTTTAGTATTTAAGCTGCATGCATGCAGTCTTTGAAAAAAAACACACGCTTTGCTATTTATTCTTTTTGAGTATTGTAAACCCTAGCTCGCCTCTACAGTGGAAGTTCTTCATAGAGCTCTGCTGAGGCGTGACTATATTTGAATCATAAGCATATTGTTGATTCTGTTATTGTGTTTGTTTTGTTTGATCTTTATCTTTTACCTGTGAAAGATCTAATCGATCTAAGTTTAATTCTCATCAATTGGTATCAGAGCAGGAGACTGTGTAATTCATACACATCTCTTCTGTTGAAGAAGTTATCAGGGTTTTTCCGCATTGATTGATATTAATTGAGCCGTCATTCCATATTGACGTGTCTCATTAATTGTCAATCTTACCCTAACGATACATTACAAGTCTGATCTTAAACAGGTTATCGATCAAACTTCATCACAATGTCCATGGATGATTCGCAAACCAATCCAATCAACATCTCCAACAGTATCGGATCAACGACTAGGATTCCAATCTTATACACTCAAGATTATGAGGTTTGGACACATCACTTCGAAGATTATGTGATTGGCTCAGAAGATGATGGGTACTTGATCTGGGAAGCTATCAATGTTGGCCCATTTGCTCATACAAACAGCTCAAGAATTGTCAAAACTCAAAAGGAGTACAATCAGCTTGTGAGTGATGTGAAAGACATTCCTCAAGACGAGAAAGATAAGTTTAAATGTAACATTAAAGCCTTAAGAATGATTAGGTTTGCATTGCAGTCAGATACGTTTCGTTTGGTGAATTCTTGCACTACAGCTAAAGAGATATGGGACAGGCTAAAAGAATTGTATTCCACCGATGCAGATCTGGAACATTCGATTCAAACTCTTTTGCTTTCAGAGTTTGGTGATTTCAAACAAAAGCCCGAAGAGAAACTGGTTCAGGCTTTTGATCATTTTAATCATCTCTTGAGTAAGATGATAAAGCATGGGATCGAAAGGAAAGTTATTGAACAGAAAGTTACCTTCATGAACGGTCTTAGACCCGAATGGATGGCGGTTGTGTCAACAGTAAAGGCACATGAACAGTTTAAATCGTATTCTCTGGCGAAACTGGTGGGAATTCTGAAATCCCATGAAAGTGCTCTGACTAAGGAAACGAGTGTGGTGTCTAGCTTGGGTTCGTTAGCCCTTGTTTCTAAAGGAAAAAGTTCTGTTGAAGAAGAGGAGGAATTAGATCTTTCTGACTATGATCTAACCAGTGAAGAGTATGCCCTGATGGTGTCTAATCCTAGAAAGTTCATTAAAAGGAAGTTCCCAGCCAACAAAAACCGAAATTGGCAGGGAAGTTACAGCGCTGAAAAGGTCAAGGAGGAACCGAAGACAACATCAAAATCAGAAGAGTCCAAGAAAGAAGTAAAAATTGGTGGAGACTCAGGATTCGATTGCCATTATTGTGGAGGCAAGAATCACTTTGCCAAGGACTGCATGCTGAAAAAGAGGGCAGAAAAGACAGATGATGACGATGAGGAAGCAAGCCTCTTGAGACGACTGGAGGAAATCAAGAAAAGAAAGTCTGCTGCTAACAATAAAACTATGAATGCTTTGATTGTGCAGGATACAGACAACCGTGATGAATTCGGTGGTGTGGAAGTATGGTCCACAGACTCAGAGGACGAAGAAGTGAGAAAACCCACTCATGGCAAGGCGATGCTGGTAAAAGAAGAACATGCTACTGGAAGGTGTTTAATGGTGACCGAAGGTGTATCCCAGATGAGAGAATATACCACTGATGGAGGAATAGAAGGCGAGAAGGAGCGAGAGGACAGGTGTTTTGCTGCGAAACCTGTTAGTGCCCATATCAATGAATGTGATGAGTTGATCAAGAAGGTACAATATATTCTTGCTTCTCTAAAAATACCTGTTAATGACTATGAAAAGGAACTAAATAACTTAAAATCAAAATTCTCTAGTATAAGTAGCAATCTCTCTCAAACCCGTGTCACAAACTCTAACCTGACTGATGAAATTAGCAGGGTATCGTCGAAGAGTGAGGAAAGGAGGATGTGGATTGAGCTGAAGGAAAAAGAGTTGATTAGGTCTAAGGATGAGTCGATTTATTTGCAAAGAGACAATCTTAAACTTTTAAAACAAAGAAATATGTTTTGTTTGATTGCTAAAAGGCTTTATTTTAATATCACTCAATTGCATCTCAATTGTGAAATAGGAAAGAAGATACATCGCATGATTTTGCCATTTCTTGAGTTAAAGGAGGATGAAATTGATGCTGAAGCATACAACTGTGAAAGCGTTGTATCATCTGATGAGATCTCTCCTGCATACAAAATCGGTCTTGATAAAATTGAATCCTACATAAAGTCCAAGGACCATAAGGACATGCTCAAAAATCTGTTAGATGAGAATGATAGATTAAAGTTAAGAGCCGAAACTGTACAGAAATTTGACTCATTGAATGCCAAATTAAGTTCAGAAAATAAAATTGATGTTGAAAATGCATCTGAACTTAATGAGGATAATGATCTGAGTGAAATCTCGGTAGAGGATGTGGTGGACTGTTCTGAGTTTGTCAAAAGCGAAACTAAAACCCACAAAAATCTGATTTCTGAAAATTCAGTGGAATTCGCTCGTATGTCTAAAAACAAGACCAAAGTCCTTAAAGAAAAAGCAGTTGTGTATCAAACGGTACAATCCACTCCAAATCAGGTATACAAAGTTAATGGAGTAACTCAGCAACAAACAGCCGAACTGACGGCGATAGTAGCCGAAGATAATGCTAACGGATGCGATGAATTTTTCTGGTCAGCACCTATTGACAATGCTAATGAAACAGTAGGTCTGTCACAGAAAACCTCATGGAGAGTGAAAGGCAGATATGTAGCCGAACCACTTAATGATCCTACTCGTTTTGACAAGCCGAGCACAAGTGGGACTAAAATGTACTCAGACGAGCAAGTAGTAATTTCAAACGAAACTAATTCACCTAAGTGCAAAGCTAATATTCAAAATTCTGAGAAAAAGGCTAACATTCACAGAAACCCAAAACAGGTGAGAGACAGAAAGCATCAAAGAAATGTGAGGTACAAGAAAAACCTTACTGAAAGGAAGCTGTTCTGGAGATCTCAAAATCCTAATTATGTTCGCTATGAAAAATCTTCTAAACAAAAGGAAGTAAGGAACCGAAAGGGTGGTTTCGGTCCCTCGACTGAAATGAACCGAAGGGAGAGCTTCGGTTCTCAGAACCACATCAACCGAAAGAACGGTTTCGGTCCTCAACCCAATAACAACCGAAAGAACGGTTTCGGTCCTCAACCCAAATAACAACCGAAAGAACCGTTTCGGTCCTCAACCCAATAACAACCGAAAGAGCGGTTACGTTTCTCAACCCTGCAAGACCAATGAAATGAACAGAAGATCCAATGTCACTTCTAAACCTAACTCTTCTCGTTCTAATTCTTTCAAGGATTTAAAGGGGAAAGGAAATCTCTTTCCAGAAGATGACAGACGTCCAAAAGAAATCCAAAAGAATGCAGACGTCACCACCTCAAATCGTACGCCTGTCAAATTTAAGTCAAACAAAATTAAAGTTTTCACTATAAAACGAAAAGATGAAACAACTTTAATTAAACGCACTTATTTGGTTGATATTTCTCTTACTATTCCCTCTCCTGTAAAAGGCTCACAAGGACCCAAGAAACTTTGGGTTCCTAAATCTGCTTAATATTTTGCAGGTTATGCGTGACGAGCAGTTTGACGAAGAATGGTATATTGACAGTGGCTGCTCACGTCATATGACAGGCAGGAAGGAAGAACTGCGGGAGTTTCGGTCTCTCAAGGATGGTGGTATTGTGAAGTATGGCAACAACTCGTTTGGAACTATTAAAGGCTATGGAATGATTACGAATGGTGATTTCTCAATTAGAAAGGTCGCATATGTTAAAGGGCTTCAACATAACCTTATCAGCGTATCACATCTAGTCGTTGGGACTGGATTGAAGGTATCATTTGATGATGAAGGCTCAGAGATAGTCGAGAAGAAGTCAAATAACATTCTACTAAAATCGAAGCGAAAAGGGGAAATGTACCCTTTAAACCTCAATCCAATTCGAGGTAAACCAGCAGTTTGCTTACTCACGAAGGCTCATTCAGATGAAAGCTGGTTATGGCATCGACGTCTCTCTCATCTTAATTTCAAGGATATAAACAAACTGGTTTTAGGAGATCATGTTCGAGGTCTTCCAGTTCTCAAATTCGACAAAGAACATCTATGTGCTGCCTGTGAATTGGGAAAACTAAGTAGACAAAGTCATCCCTCCATTATCAATACAAAAGTGATAGAGCCATTGGCATTAATGCACATCGATCTGTGTGGTCCCTCTTCCATTGAAAGCATTGGTGGAAATAAGTACATTTTGGTCATTGTCGACGACTTCTCTCGCTTCACATGGGTATTTTTCTTGAAGCAAAAATCTGAGGCTACTCCAAGGCTCAAGCTCTTCATAAAGCAGGTTGAAATTCAACTAAGGAAAGTTGTTCGTAACGTAAGAAGCGACAACGGTTTGGAATTCAAAAACAAAGATTTCGAAGATTTTCTTGCTGAGAAGGGAACGACTCATAATTTTTCAGCCCCATATACTCCATAGCAGAATGGAATTGTTGAAAGAAGAAACCGATCTCTGTGCGAAGCAGCTCACACTATGCTAAGCTTCGCTTCATTGCCTCTGTATTTCTGGGCTGATGCTATCGCTGCCGCTTGTTACACTCAGAACCGATCATATCTAAACAAGCGATTCTCTCACACTCCTTACGAGATCTTAAACAATCGCAAACCGAATGTGAAATTCTTCCATGTGTTTGGTTCCAGGTGCTTCGTCTTCAATTCTAAAGAGAAGCGAAATAAGTTCGAGGCTAAGGCTGATGAAGGTATATTCCTAGGTTACTCCCTGAATTTAAGGCATACAGAGTTCTGAACAAGCGTTCTAAGAAGATTGAAGAAACATACTATGTCACTTTTGACGATAGATATGTTAAGAAGATGAAGGAAACCGAAAGTACAACTCAGGAAATCTTTCCAAAGACTAGTCACGTAACAGCCCCAATTTCAAATCTTTTCGAGCAATACATGCTTCTTTTTGATGAGCCTCAAACGACAATTAATTCTGAATCAACAGCGAAAGACAACAAGGTTGACAGTCTAAAGCAGATCATTGATGATGCTGCTCAAAAGATGGCTGCTGATCATTCTAAAGCAACCGAGAGGCCAGTCGAAGGCGAACCTTCAAATGACCGCCCTTCAGTCCAGGGGGAGGGTCCGAATCCACAACAAGATCAAGGTCCCTCATTCCAGGGGGAGAATTCAACATCACAATCATTTGGCTCAACCAAAAGTCCAAACGAAGGGGAGCATTCTGATCCAGAATTCGTGTCATCATTCGAGGGGGAGAGTACACATGTCAATGATGATACTTTATCAGAATTGGAAGAAGAAATCAATGCAGAATTGGATCCCTCTTGTGATCCAAATTATCCTCCACTTATTAAATGGACCAAAGATCATCCTCAGAGTCAAATTATTGGAGAATCTTCAGAAACAGTGTTAACTCGATCACAAATCAAAGCGAAACAAGCTGCACTCTTTTCTCAAGTAGAGTTTTGCATGTTCAACTCCTTTGTTTCCAAAGTTGAACCAAAGACCGTTACCTCCGCTCTTGATCATTCTGACTGGGTTCAAGCCATGCAAGATGAGTTGAATGAGTTTGAAAGAAACAAAGTATGGCGTCTTATTCCAACTCCAAAGGATGCTTCGGTTGTCGGTCTCAAATGGGTATTCAGAAATAAGATGGATAAGGAGGGGAACGTGATTCACAACAAAGCTCGTTTAGTGGTGAAAGGCTACTGTCAAGAAGAAGGTATCGATTATGACGAGACTTTCGCTCCAGTTGCCAGATTAGAGTCTGTTCGTATCTTTCTTGCCTATGCTGCACACAAAAACTTTGAAGTCTATCAGATGGACGTCAAGTGTGCCTTTCTCAACGGTGAACTTGAAGAAACTGTGTACGTTGAACAACCGCCGAGCTTCGTGAACGAAAAGTATCCAAGTCACTGCTACATACTTGACAAAGCGGTATATGGCTTAAAGCAGGCTCCCAGAGCATGGTATGAAACTCTCACTCGGTTCTTAAAAATGTCTAGATTCAAACAAGGCTCGGTTGACCCAACCTTCTTTCGAAAGAGAGAGGGTAACCACCTTATGATAGTCCAAATTTATGTTGATGACATCATCTTCGGCTCCACGAATCCCAGCTTAACAGCTGAATTCAGGAAGTTGATGGAAACTAAATTTGAGATGAGCTCAATGGGTCCAATTAACTTTTTCCTTGGCTTAAACATTAGACAGGGACCCGAATGCATCTTTATTAACCAGGAGGCATACACCAAGACACTGCTTGCTAAGTTTGGAATGATGGGAGACTCCAGAATTAAAGTTCCAATGGCTTTTGGGACAAAGCTTACACCTTCATTGGAGAAGCCAGCCGCTGACATGACACTTTATCGACAAATGATTGGCTCACTAATGTATCTCACGGCCAGCAGACCTGACATCATGTTCTCAGTTTGCTATTGTGCCAGATTTCAAGCCAACCCACGCGAACCTCATTTGCATGTTGTGAAAAATATATTTCGATATCTGAAGCGAACCTCCTCTCTCGGTCTTTGGTATCCGGCCAATTCAGGATTCTTTGTTCAAGCGTTCTCAGACGCTGACTTGGGCGGATGTGGATTAGATCGTAAAAGCACCACAGGAGGATGCCAATTTCTAGACGGTAAATTGGTCAGCTGGCAATCGAAGAAACAAACTTGTGTTTCTCTTTCCACGGCTGAAGCTGAATACATCGTTGCTGCCTCATGCACATCTCAGGTGATATGGATACAGAGTCAGCTTAGAGATTACGGGCTAAATATGAAGAAAATCCCACTGTATTGCGACTCTGAAAGTGCAATTAGGATCTGTCACAACCCAGTGCAACACTCCAAGACTAAACATATCGCACTGAGGTATCACTTCATTAAAGATCATGTGGAAGATGGCAACGTCGAAATTCACTTTGTAAGGACAACTGATCAACTGGCAGATATATTCACTAAGGCACTTCCTGAAGCAAGCTTCACCAAGATATTGCAAGGCCTAGGCATGATGGAATCAGAGTCAGTACCAAAATCGCCTTCGCTTCAATAAAGGTAAGAGGCGAAATAGAGTGAACCGAAATGAACCGAGCGTTCGGTCTATTTCGGGTTCGGTCTATTTCGGGTTCAGGTCGATCATGAACCGAGCGTTCGGTCTATTTCGGGTTCGGTCCATCTGAACTCGTTTGATTCTTCTCATAACAAGGCGTTTTACTTCTTTTCAGAATTTCTGTTTCTTTGTTTGTTGGGTTGTGTGGTGTGTCTCTTTGTTCTTATTAGGTAATAAGAGAACCAGTAAATCAGTATATGGAACTACGGCAGGTATATTTCTTTACTTCAGTACTAGTTAAGTGTCCCTAGAAGCATGCTGCTGTATGTTGACCAAAGCCTCGAAAGATTCTGAGTAAAGCCTTAATGACTTGATAAATACAAATCTTGTCTCACTAATCAGGCTATAACATTTACTCTAATCATGAGCTGCCATACTCCTCTCAAATTGAGTTAAGAGGTTTTCTGCTTTGTCCATCAGTTCTAGCAGAGGCACTTTCGTTTCTTTTACCCACCTTATTTTTCTCCATCACTGATTCATTTCACATTTTGTAACCCTTGAGACTCTCAGCCATCACCACTGAGGTTTATGGTTATACCAATTATGTGTTGATGATCTTAAGTTCGTTCACCACGACTTAAGTAAAACCCAAAATCCAACTCCCTTACTGAATTGACGGCGAATACTTTAACGTTTGATCTATATTATGCACTTCTATGAAATCTCAATTTTCGTTTTGCGCGATCCTAATGAAAGTGCTTATTACCAAAGCTTTTCTTCCAAATGGATCCATGTTTTAATTTTTTTTTTCCAATTACGATTTCACCAAGTCACTGAATATGTTCCCTACCTACTTGTTCAATAGATTACATTGATCTAACAAGTACTTCATTCAGTTTCGGTCTTATATCAAGTCTCGAATTCATGAATTGAAGCGAAAGCCACCTGTTATGAGCCTTAGATTTAAAAGATGCCTTTCAATACTTCTTAACAAGTATTTGATCGTTATTTAATGGGAAGCCATACAAGCACTTTAAGGTCTCTCTTGACTTTGAAGGAAGAGATTCGTGCCCAGAATCAGTTGCTTTATGTTTTTTTAAGACATCACAAATTATCTTGCACAAGTCGCTTTATTTCTTTATCTTTTACACTCTATGCATGAATTTTCTTTTCTCCAACAACTAATTCTATTGGTGGTGCTTCAATGATCGATAAACTTAAAAAGCGATGACGATTCATGTGAAATATGGGGTGACATTTGGGATAGAGTTAAGGTTGACTCAGCATTTCTCCAACTGTTAAGATAATTTGCAAAAGTGCTTTTTATGGAATGGCGTGTACAAAGGAAACGCCCTTTCTCTTTCATACGTCATCACTGGGTATGACTACTGTTCATCCGTCAAATCAGGCGCCAGTTCAAATAACTCCAAGATATCAACCGGATTTTTCTCTCTCCTACTTGTATGTATAAAAGGATTTGGCACGCTGCTCTTTATCCTTTTATCACTTTCAAAACTCTCGAAGAACAAAGGCGATTCATCTTACTGTTCATCTTCTTCTCCAAGTTTCTACAATGGCAGAATCTTCTTCAGTTCAAGATACCTCTGTTCACCCAACCCTTCTCACTATCAAACCTCAACAAAACCCGATCATCGATCTCACACCCTTTGTCTATGAACCCTACATGTTGTATGTTGTTGAGTGTCTTAAATACTCGCCTTTAGTCGACGCTCTGTCAAGAGTCGAAGTTGTTCCCATGACCTGCCTCTCACTAATCTACTCCACTGCTTACTACGACAAAGCCGCTGAAAGAATTCACTTTGAACTCCACAATGAGAAGTCCTCCATCTCCAAGAACCGCTTCTGTGCCCTAATTGGTCTCTCTCACGAACCAACCAAAGTAAACCCTGAATCGATCACTACTGGTCAGTTGTTCTCCATGTTTTATCAAATGGGGTACACTGAAACCCTAACCACCATCACCAAGTTCAAGAAGTCTTGCCTTCCTCCTCCATGGAATGGCTTATTCACTCTCCTGTTCAAAGGACTCTCTGAGCGCAGCGCCGGCTCAGATGGAGCAAGCAAGTCCTTTATGACTATGCTTTACGGTCTATATCACGGGATTGATCTGGACTATGGTACAATAATTTGGCAACAACTGATTCAAAGCTTGAGTTCTTCCTCAAGACACTCCGAAATCTCGTGTGGACGGTACTGGTCAATCATCACCAAGTGGGTAATGGATCGCCTTCACGTTCCAACCATGGCAGACTCTCTTCTCTCCTCTATTGCTACTTTTCACACAACGAAGATCATTGTCACGGATCCCACCAAGTATTCTTTCACTGGATCCATTCCTGACACCATGCTTGCTTGTCTGCCTGCCGCAAGTAAACTTCTGCAACAATACAGGGAGATTCCTTCTTCGGGTCCACGGGAACTAACCCTAGCCATGGTTCGATCCATTGGAGAAGCTGACAAGCCAGCCAAGAGGGGAAAGAAAGCTGCGACTCAGAAGGAGACGAAGGTTGCTAAAACAACCAAGGGGCAAACCCCTACGAAGCGAAGGACAGACAAGGCCGCTCTGTCCCAGCCTGATCCCAAGAAGCAGAAAAAGCCCGCTCGGAGACTCATACTCCAATCTTCAAGTGATTCAGACTCAGAGTATGTCCCTCCCAAACACACATCTGCTCCTCCTTCAGAATCTGAAAGCGAAAGCTCTGACGAGGAGGCTTCGGGTCGTGGTAATACCCCGCCTCGCTCTCCTAACCCCGAAATTCCAGTTCGCTCTCTCCCTCCTTCTCCTCCACCCGTTTCTGTCCCAGTATCCTTCCCTCCTATATTTCCCATCTCTACATCTCAACCCTCTAACACTACTTCCATCCCTAATCTAACCTACTACACAGGCTCATTCTTCAGCTCCTATCCCACCTGTTACCACTGAACCTCCTATCACAACCAAACCCTTATCACCTACCCCATCTACTGACACCACCCCTGTTCTTGGAGGTGAGGACTTGGAATTTGATTCCACCTATTTCAGTCCTTACCGTGTCCAGAGTGATGAAGATGAAGATGCGCCTGTAACCAAGCGTCATCTCAAAGCAGTCAATGATAAACTTGATCAACTTCTTTCCTCTTCTTCCTCTGGGGCTTATTCAGATGCTGCTCTCAAAGCATTATTTTCTTCTGTTGTAAAAGAACATGGCGCATCCCTTTCTGCTGCAGCCAAGGCTATCGACGCCTCCACTTCGCAGTGTCAAAAGGCCTCGCTTGCAGTCGAGTCCTCCTCTAACGAATGCAGAGAGGCGACCGCAAAAGTCGATAAACTAATTTCCGAGGCTAACCTATTTCTAGATTTATTGCAGGCTGCTGCTCAAAAGAATGCTAAGACAGTAAATGATTCGGTTGCAAATCTTCAGCGTTCTCTAGCAACCGAACGCGCTAATCTTGAAGTTGCCCGAAAAGCCATTGAAGCTGCAAATGTCAATCTGCACGATAGAGTCAATGATCGCTTAACTCAACTGGAGGCAGAATTGGCAATTGAAAATCGAGTCATGGATGAACTCGACAAGCGAACCTCTCAACTGAAAATCCAGAATCTCAAACTTCGCACTGCAACAGCTGAACTCAATGACTTGAAGTCTGAGAGGGAAGTTATTCGAGACTCAGCTGCTGATGTTCACTCCATCTTACTTCACCTCCTTGAAGCCCATGATCCTATCATCATCATCACCACTCGTAGGCATTTGGCTGATAAACTTCGACCTGCCCTGGCCATTCTTAGTCGTATTGAGGGTGTTCCGGTGCCTGGTGTCCAACCGAAACAAGGGGAAGAGAAGAAGAAGGTTAATGAAGCTTCGGTCAGTGATAGATGCAAGAAGAAGAATAAGAAAATTGGTGACGATGATGATACTGATGATGATATTGAAGATATTTTTAAACCAGATCCCTCTAATCCTTTTCAGAAAACAAAGGCATCTGATAAGGAACTTGAAGAAAAACTGATGAAGGAATCGTTAGAGCTTGAAAAAGAGCTTAAAGAAAAAGAGCTCCTGGAAAAGAAGAAGTCCATTTTTCCTGTGTGGACTCTTGATTCGCTTCAAAAGTGTGCTATCGATGAACCTTGTACACTGTGGCTTGAGCCTGTGATGTCGTTTGGGCTTGAAAACTCCAAGGATGCACAGTTTGACATGCCGATCACGCGAAAGGCATTCATCTTTCACTGCTTTAACTCAACTGTTTCTATTCCCTCTCCAGACCCGAAGGTTGATCGGGATCTTTTGGAGTTCTATCTGGAGTTTGCTCAGCCACAGCACCTGACATGGAGCTTACAGAAGATTACTACTGTCAAGCATCTGAAGCCTTACTCAGCAGGGAAGTTTGTCAATGTGAAATTCAAAGTGACTCGAGGCTCTGAAGGCTCGGTTCATATCTTCAC
Organism: Lactuca virosa; assembly: GCF_052849685.1. Lineage (NCBI taxonomy): Eukaryota > Viridiplantae > Streptophyta > Magnoliopsida > Asterales > Asteraceae > Lactuca > Lactuca virosa. Next base: position 83,192,181 of record NC_136433.1, on the reverse strand, counting down.
CGTTGCTGATCTACCAAACCTCAATCCCCACGACTGGATACTTCTCAACAACATCCTGATGTGAAATCCACAGGAGTACCAGCCGATCATTGACCATATCAAGCGAATGCTTGTATGCCACATTCACGAAGTGGCGAAAATGGACCAAGAGATCGCCGCTGCCATTCACAAGCGTCCAACGATCAAACCTTCCGGTAGAATGGGCGATGTGAATGTTATGGTCAAGGGTAGAATCGACCCACAGTCTCACACAGTAATGTTTGTCAGAGACGAAAAGCAAAAATGTATCTTCGCTCTGTGTGATAAGCACTTATTCTCAACTGCTTGCTTGGAACATATCTTGGAGATTATCCACAAGTGCAATCAGAATTCTACAGCCGATAAGAAGTTGTTTACTGACATGCTACGATGGTACATTCAGTTTCGGCAAACACTTCTTGCAGTCATCCCTCAGCTGTTCAAGGTTGTCAAGACTGTGAAGCCTACTCAAAGAAATTGATCTCTCGCCTCATTCGACGCAAAGGGGGAGATTGTTGGGCTTATAGTGTTGCGTCATGGGCTCGGTCCTTAGCCCAATTTTGATTGCTGGTTTGGGCCTGTCCAACCGTGCATGTTTTTCTCTAGGGTTTAGTATTTAAGCTGTATGCATGCAGTCTTTGAAAAAAAACACGCTTTGCTATTTATTCTTTTTGAGTATTGTAAACCCTAGCTCGCCTCTACAGTGGAAGTTCTTCATAGAGCTCTGCTGAGGCGTGACTATATTTGAATCATAAGCATATTGTTGATTCTGTTATTGTGTTTGTTTTGTTTGATCTTTATCTTTTACCTGTGAAAGATCTAATCGATCTGAGTTTAATTCTCATCAAATTTGTAAAGTGTAATTGACATTAGATGATGAATAAAAGGTGTTTTATTTATGAGTAAAGTGTTGCTATCTCTTGTCGATCGTTTACTATATTTCTTTTGCATGTTTTGACTTCCAGAATAATTATGTTTGGTATATCATATTATTCGAACCTCCACAGTCGGTCATATGTCGGAAGTAGGTATGAATCAAGACTGTCATGATTGGTTGTAGAGGTCTAAGTTGTTGGACATGGCTACAACACTCATGAGTGCTCATAAGTTCTGAGCATTGGACTCAACCCACGCTCACTGGAATCACTTCATGGAATTTATCTCGAGTGATCGTGAGACGGTAATATCATATAAGTCTTCAAACCTAGAGATATGATTTGTTACTTATGAGTTGGTTATGCATTGATTGTACGTTAACGCATTGGTAACTCGATGTTATAAAACGTGCTTTTGTGTATAATTCAATGAGTGGTAGAACAAACATATGAGTCGAAGTTTATATGTTCCTTCTTGGATTAGAAGCTGATATCTGGGCCCCTCGATGATTTTGTTTTGACCTATGTACCGGGCCCGGTCAGAACTAAGTTGATGTGTTCAATTAAGTTCTTTGTCAAACAAATCAGAAATCGGGAAAAAAATGTTGGACAATAAGCAAGACCATGTTCCATGTATTTGTCCGGCTGATATCTAGAACAGAGGATTATATGATCACTTATCTAAAATGGCACTTCATAGTTCAACAGAGTTTTAAGAGCTACGATTGCTGATCAGTTCCTGAAGTCATACTTGCAACTATAGTTATTAGACTTATCCAAGTGGGAGACTGTTGGAGATAGTGTCTAAGTTCATAACTATATTTGGTATGTACTTGACCCGACCCGACATGGTCCATTTGGGTTGCACTTCACTCGAACAATTTACGGATAATCTTTTGAGAATAGTATAAGTTATGATTTATTAATATATTATAAGTTCTAATATATTAATATAAAATCATATTATTTAATTAGTGTTGATCTATAATTAATTTAGAGATCAAAAGTATGACTAATTAAATATGGGCTCTTGTATTTATATAGTGTGGGCTAATGCTTATTTGGAATGGGCTAGGCTTGCATGGAAAGTCCATGGATACTCCATGGAGCTTTAACCCATGGATCTCATGGAAATGAAAAGACATGGGTATTAGGGTTTACATGGATGTAACCCTAATCCACCACACTATATAAAGGAGGCTTTGGTTCTTGAAATTGCACTAGTTGATGTGTGTAAACTAAGAGGGCCGATTTCAAGAAGTTTGTGACTATTCTCTCAAGTTTCCAAGTTTGTGGTGATTTGTGACTTCCATTTGAGGCATCCACATTATTGGTGCTAGGCTCTCAAACTCCAAGCAATCAACTACTACTACAAGGTAAGTAATTCTACTAGTTTTATTTGATTCAAGTACCCCATGCCATGCTAGTTAGGATAAGAACCTTGGAAAAATAATTATTTGCATGTATCTTAGTCAAACATAGATCCAAGGTTTCTAGGGTTGCATGTACACCATAGGAGTGTTAGAATGCTGAAAACCCATCATATTCATCAAATAGTGACCAATCTCAAATACAACTCAAAATACCCAAAATACCCTTAGGTCAAACTTGGTCAAATCCTGGTCAAAGTCAAGAAGTCAACCGAGTCAACACAACTGAGTACGCATAGCATTCTGAATAGACGCATAGCATACTTAGGCCTTTGACCAGAAATCGCAATCTGGACCTCGGACGCATAGCGTTCCTAAGGGACGCTTAACGTTCTTCAGCTGTTTCCTTTTTCGCCGCATCGAAAACCTTTTTCGCCGTGTATTGGCTCTATGATGTCCTCTAGTTGGTCCACTATGACAATGTTGTAAGATGCCATTTGCCACGATTCACCATCGTTCTCTCTTCCTCTATCTTTGAGACTCTAAATATACACCTTTACTACCATTTACCGTCCTTACCATCAAGTTTTTTCTTTGTGTGTGTATGGATGTATGTTTTAACCTCATGAATTTATATCACAAACATGTTTCTATTGTCACATTTCAATTAAAAAATGATTATTTTGGTGTTTTGCACATCCTGTTGGAAAAGTAGGGTTTGTAGTGGAGATTTGGATACGACTTGCATCGTGAGAACACTTTCCGAACTGATATTTCTACCCTATGTCTGGGCTGCAAGAAATTCAGCCTAAGATAATCCAAGATGACTGTTCGATGCATTTCATGCATCCATTTTGTAGTTTTACTCCATAAAAGTGCATTGCATTTAGGTTTAAACTCATGCATTTTGCATGTTTTTCGGGATTTTTCATGAGGCAATTTCATTCACACAATTTTGTGATATTTCAGGGACTTTTGGAGGTAGGATATTGTTGGAGGAGGTAAATAAGAGTTGCGGACAAAATTTCGGGACTTGCGGAGCACTGAGGAGCAATATATCAAAGAAATGAAGATTTTGGCTTTACAGACGTTTACACGGCCGTGTAAATGGAAGCCTTGCGTTTACACGCCCGTGTAAACGTAGATTTCTACACAGTGTATTTTTGCGTTTACGCGGGCGCGTAAACGACAATGTTAATTTACGCGGGCCGTGTAAACGTAAATGTAGGTTTTAAAGCAGTTTTTCACCATTCTTAAAAGGGGGAACCGATTTTTTTAAGGGGGGGGGTCGACTTTTGGAGCAGAGAAAGCGATTTTCTTGAGGATTTTGAAGTTGATTAACACTTGGGAACATTTGATTTCATTTTGTAAGAACTTTAATTTCATTTTCTAGATTTGTGATCTTGTTCTAGCCATGATTGGCTAGAACCCTAGATTCTCCAACTTTATGTCTTGACATTTGGATGTGATTTCAATCATATGATTTGATGTTTGCTTTCAATTTTCTATCTAGTGAATTTGATTTTGTCTCAATCGAATGTTTGATTCTAATTGTGATTCTTATTGGCCATTTGAATTAGGGTTAGATCATTCAAGTTATCTAATTGCAAAATCCGTAATTGTTTTGTAAATTGGACTAGGTAACAAGCACTAATTTGATTTCTATTGAATGAATTTAGTGTAAATATTTTCACACACTTTTACACTCCCGAGCTTGTGAGGAGTATTGAGTGTTGTTGGGAACATTCACATAAAGCTTAAAGCAACCTTTCAATCCAATTCTAAGAGCTTATTTAGATTAGGTTAGTAAGGTTAGGATTAATCAAAGAGCTTGTTTTGGTTAATTATTGTGGTGAATGGGAAGTGTTAGAGCTTGTTAACACTTTCAAGTACCAACTTAGATAGAATTAAACAAATATCTTGTCATCCATGGAATCACATTGCTAATTTGTCTTGCATAGAGTTGGAGTTCTCACAAATCCTGAATTTGTTTCATTTAATTGATCATTTACTTATTGCTTTATTCTTTTGTTTAAATCATTGCATACCAACCCCCCATTTATGTGACCATTATTGTACCTTCCGCAAAAAGGTATAAACACTTGTCCCGTGTCTCTGTGGATCGACCCTGCTTACCTTGTATTACATTTTTAGTGCAAAGTAACAGTGTTTTGGAGTCATTTTATACCCCTTTATTTGTTGGGTTTGACACGCCTAACAAATTGGCGCCGTTGCCGGGGACACGGTGTTACTAACTGTTTATGTCAAGATTTTTGTGAGCAGGTACATCTATATCAAAAAAAAAACAAAAAAACAAAAAGTGTGGATCGGAAATGAGCACCCCTTACATTAAAGACCAACTTTCTGAGCTAGCCCAAATAGTTATGATGATTGGAAATGACCTAAGTGTGCAGTCCCCATCTATTCCATACGATTTTTGCACACAAAATGGACCTCATACCAACATGTGTCCATATTTACAAGGAGAATGGGAAGAAGTGCAAGAAATGGGAAGCTACTACTGGCCAAACCAATGGAGTTATGATCAACCTCAACATGATCAATGGTGGGAAAACAACCAAGCTTGGGGAAACAACCAATGCCAAAACCCTTACCAAGCTTGGGGAAATGACCAATACCAGCCAACTCCACAATTCCAACAACAATATCCTCCACCTCCCCAACAAACTGAAACTTCGAGCATATCCTTGGAAGAAATTGTCAAAAGCATTGCCACTACTACCCAAATCTTCCAAGAAACAACCAAAGCTAGCCTCAAAAGCTTAGAGCAACAAATTGCACAACTTACTCAATATGTGAGTATAATGGAAGCTCAAGGCAAATTACCATTACAAACTGAAGAGGACACAAGACATATTGTTTCTTCCGTTACCTTGAACGATAAGAAATTTTTTGATGATCCAAGATTGCAATTTGAAGACGAGGAAGAAGAGGAAGAAGTAGAAGTGGAGAAGGATGTCAAGGAAGCTATAGAGGAGGTGTTGGAGGTTGACAAAAGAGAGGCTGAGTCACCTATTACCAATGAGAAACTCCTTTCACTGGTAGACCAACCACAAGAGCCGGAAATTAAAAATCTACCAAACCTTCAAAGGACATGTATCTCAAGAAGGAAGATACCCAACCGGTCACCAACCCGACCACCCTATCAAAGAAGGAAGAGTTGATGACCTTACAGGACAAGTACACAAAAAGGGTCAGTTGGACGCTTATGGAGATTAAGGGTCTAAGTCCAGTATGGTTCCCACACAAAAAGAAAGTCAAGTATAAGATAAGTGTTCCATTGAAGGAAGTGGAGAGAAGGTTGGTGTAATGGAGAGCCCCACATACTTAGATTGATGCATATTCAGGGGTCATGTCGAGCCAACGACTTTAAAAAAGGGCGGCTAACCGGGAGGCAACCCGGGGGTATTTTTGTCCTTTATTTAAAACTTTTTAGTCTTTGGTAAATTTCAAATTTTATATGTCCCAAATGGTTTTAAACTTGTTTTTTATGTCTAGAAAATGAATCTCGGACTCCAAAAATATTTCACGGATAGCTCGAGGAGGATGAAGAGGAGGTTCTCACCATAATTGCAAGGCTCCAAGAACGATTTGGTAAATTCTTTCCATATCTTTAGTTGTTCATATTTTGCTTAAAAATTCAATTGGTATGCATCTGTGACTGTTTTGGACCCATTCCCAACCCAGCTACCATCCTCCACCATCCGACTCTCAATAGGCCGGCTATGCCTCTCTCCAAGCATCGAGGACGATGCTATATTTTAAGCTTGGGGAGGGGCATCCATCCATGCATAGATCCCGTTGCATGTAGGTTGCATGTAGTTTTGTACATATTGCATTATTTTTATTTTTCTTTTTTCATTTTTCTGCATAGAAAATTTTTCAAAAAAAATAAAAACCAAAATGATTTTCTTTCTATTGTTTTTTTATTATTTTTTGCATTTTGTATCTAAATTTTGGCATTGTCTTTAAAAAAAAACACATTTTGATCCAATCCCAAGCAACCGAATCTTTTCAAAACAGTTGAGCTGGTAAATGAGTCATGTGCCTTGAAATTGGCTTGCTCTTTTTATTGAAAAATCTAAAAGCAAGTTAATCACACACGAACACACCTCCCGAAGCTACTCGTGCAAAACAGAAAGTGAGAATATTGTCAACATTGGAGCATAACAACAGGTATAAGTCAATTCATTGGGACATATGACTGGTCTTATGAGTAGTAGATGCTCAATTGAACTCAAAATGCCAAATTCAAAAATTCATAAAAAGAATACAAAATTTCAATGTCCCGAGCCTTCCAGCGCTCTAAAAAGTCTTTTCTACTCATTCCCTTTTATATACCCTGCTTGGGGACATAGCTTTCAACTATACTTATGGGTCTTTGCATGTTAACCTTTAGTCCCCTGAAAAATGTCTTAGAAGTCCTCACGGTAATAGACCGTGAGATGTCCCACAATAGACAAGTCAAGGACGAAAATATAAAGAAATTGGCCAAATAAATAAATTAATTAATAAGAGTGTTATGTGTTAACTTAGTTATTTGTATATGTGTTATATATATATATATATATATATATATATATATATAAACTATTATTAAGTTAATCTGTGACCTTTGGGACTCGAACAAGTAAACTCTGAGGGGTGTTCTACACCTAATCACCTAAAGCTAAATTGTTTGGGACTGATTGGGTTGAAAATTCGTTACATGGGTTCCATAGAAAGTCATGAACTTAATAATAGCAAATAAAGCTAATCTGTGGCCTTTGAGGTTCGGGCAAGTAAACCCGAGGGATCTCTTTAAATCTAGCATACTAAGGTCATTTGATCTGGATGTGTTGGTCGGAAGCCCGTTACACGGATTTCAAAGAAAGCCATGAGCTTTATTTGTAGGAAAATATAATTAGATAGTTTGTATATATTTGTGTTTATAGTTTAATTGAATAATATGTTTAGGAAAAATGCTTGGCTGCCAAAAGATTCCCTTGGACTTGGACTTGAACTTATGACATTGGGACTGACTGTTAATTACTTTGACTAGTGTAAGTGGTTTGAAATTTGTAACCAATCTGGGTAAATTTTAGGGTTGTGGAATATGTCTTTTGTAATTTCTATCTAGTGAAAAAAATATGCACCATTAACATCCTCATCTAAAACCCAACAAAAGATGCATAGAATAAAGAGTTATAGGAAATAGGAAATATATGCACCATTAACATCCTCAAAATTACAAACCACTCACATTCAAGTAACTACAACCTCAACAAAAATATTTTTACCTTAGAAACAGTTACAAACATTTTGATATATATTATATAGGCATGTCATTTAGCTAATAATATGTGAGTAAACTTTCCCTAGTATGTAACTTTAAATTGTAAAAATTAGCAGCATTAACATAAATATTCAGATGGATTTCATACAGTGAAGATCCAGTGTCCTTCCAAGCCGATTTGAGGCCCCAGACAAAATAAAAAAATGATACCCTTAGACCATCTCCAACCAACCCTACACAACTTTTTACACCAAAAAGAATATTCCAAACTATATATTTTTTTTAAACTTATATAAATTTGTCAAACACACCCTTCAACTAATTAATTCTTAACATATTTATGTACATCTTTTTTTGTGAAAACTTCATAAAATATATTTATTATAAAATTATAAACAAATTAATTATTTGTATATTGCTAATTTGAAATAGTTGTCATATTATTAAAATGACATTTGTTAATTAAAAAGGTTACATAAAAATGCTGTAAAAATTGAGTTTTTGTGTAGAGTTGGAGATGCCTTACACTAAAAAGTAAAAAAAAAATATTAGAGGGTGGCTTTTTTTTAAATGGATCATTGTTATAAATTTCTCCTTTGACCGTTTTTGTGATAGTAATAATTGTTCGTTTTTTTTTCCTTTTCTCACTACCAGATAAATATTTTCTTGGTAACATTTATTATTTTAAACTTCAAAAAAAAGCCAAGTAAAGGAGACAAAACCACTTAATTGTGAACTTATGATTTTAAATCATTTTCCAGCAACAAGTTTAATATATATATATATATATATATATATATATATATATATATATATAAGAGAGAGAGAGAGAGAGAGAGAGAGAGAAAGATAGGTTCATATGTTCTAAAAAATTATTGTGTGTGTTTGTAGGGACCAATGAGAATTCAGAAAATAATAAAATAATTAAAAAAATAAATAAGGGTAATTTAGTAATTTGATAAATAACTTCTACAAATACTCTCTATAATCATGCTAGTTACATTGAATTTTAACCTAATTTTTCCCGTTCTTACTCCCTCGACCCATTTTATATATGTGTGTGTGTGCGCGCGCTTGCACGAACACTTTCATCATCATCGACAAACACATATGCATCAATCATCATCATCATCTCGTGAAGCCGCTTCTTCCTCCTCGCTCTCCACCGTCCGCTCCGTAATCCATTAATGTCGTCATACATCGTTGCCTTCGACTTGATTCATGGGTAGGTTACCTTAAAATCATATTGACCAATTCCTTACAGGAGCTATTCCCTTCGGTTATTGTCCATGAAATCCTTTGACTGACGCAGGCTCTATCTCACGCCGATGGCAACGGCGTTAATATTGATGGTGGTAATCGGCCCATGTATTTATCACCACCGGTGGTAGCTATGATACATGTCAATTGTTGTGATTGATTTCGTTTATTTCTTAGAATGTGCAACGTCTTCTTTCAAAGATAAAAGATATGAATCATGTTTTTACTTTTTTTTTTACATTATCGTTCGATTCAATTGTATTTGGGTTTTAATTCTCACATATTTCATTTATTAGATACGTACAAATGCACAATCCCCAAATAGCCACACCGACTTGATGAATGATGCAGGTACCTTACTTATGTTATGTTTTGTGACATCCCCATTTTCACGGCCAGAAAAGACCGATTTTGTTTATGCTTTATAAAAATCAGAGTACCTCTTTATAAAAATGTTGCGGAATTTTTTCCCAGTAAAACATGATAAATACGTTATCAAAGCATTTCCGAAGAAATGTATTTTTTATTCATTTTAAAACATTTGGGATGTCTTCGTCAATACAGAAGCATAAGCATAAACAGAACTTACATTCATTTACACTAGTGATCTACATCTCTTTAATCTCCCAGTGTAATGTAACTTCGTATCGACACCTGTGCTACAAATAAGCTTGAGTGGGTCAGGTTGGGAAACCTGGTGAGTACATAGGAATTTCAATCCCACAATGTATATATATATATATATATATATATATATATATATATATATATATGATTTAGAACTCACACAACATACAATTTCCCCATACATATAATCAACTCTTACCCCACCCCGTCAATCCTCACAACGAGACTATCCATACTCACGGACCTTAAATTTTACCTCCTGCTCCTCGATCTAATCCATGATCTCGAGTCCATGATTGTGCCCATTCCATACTCTCGGATAAGGGAGAATTGGTCTATGTCTAAATCCATACTTCCGGATTAATGACAGATAAGTAGGTCCTGTCCATACTCCCGGACTAAGGACAATTAATTATGCCTTAATCCATACTCCCGGATCAAGGACAACTGACTATGTCTTAATCCATACTCCCGGATTAACGACAATTGACTAGGTCTAATCCATACTCTCGGACTATGGACGAATGACTATGTTTAATCTGTGCTTCCGAATCACTGACATGTTTTAAGGGTTCTATTCCCCGCGTATATCTCACTCGTACTCATAAGGAGATACTACCCAATAACCCTCATAACACATTTTAGGTTTACTCTTTAACCTAAATCATCATAAATAATCAGGTATGCTTTTTGACACGTAATTCAGCCAATATCAAATAATTCGCACATAAACATATATTTAATACTTCAAACAATACTTGTATTAAAATCATGTTCATAAAAGAGATTATGCACTCACCTGATAAGGTGGTGACTCGGTACTCGGACAGCGCTTCGTTTACTTAAAACAACTTCTTTCAACAAAACCTAGTATCATTACCACTAGAGTTTAGTCTAATGTTTGACGAGACTAATTAATAGTCTAGCTATTATTACTATTATATAAGCGTTAAACAATACTCTTCACCCACTATGTACAGACAGGGGCCAGACATGAAACACCGAAGGGCAGGATCATTTTGGCATATAACACTTCTGAATCCAGCAACCCAAGCGGCCCTCCAAACCGGATTCCCCGTACCGCAAGTGGTTAAAAAGATATTATAACGACCCTTATATAACGCATAATAATAGCCCAAATACTCTTTATAAGGTCCTAATAACATTACTATATTGAAACATAAGTTATACTAAAGATAGGGTAGGCGTAGCTCACTTACAGCGGGTTTTTCTAGAAAACCGGGCTTCGCTCGGAGCAGTGTTTCCGAGCCGAAAGGCTCTTTTCCTTGGGGCTTCAGGAGCCTTGGGGCTTCCTTCGGGTGCTAGGGGGTTTACCTAGGCTTAGGGGGGGGGGTTTAGGGAGGTAGAGAGAGAAAGTAGAGAGAGAGAGAGAGAGAGAGAAAGTTGGCTTGGAAGGTGTGAGAAAACGAGCTGCCCTCGCCCTCTATTTATACTGCGAGACCTCGGACTACGCTGGGCGTAGTCCTCGGCTACGCTGGGCGTAAAGGCTCGCATCGTACATACGCGTCGGACAAGGGCTGGGACGACGTGGCCTATCTCGGACCGCAGAAGACAGAAGAATGTTGCGCGTAGTCACCTCTTACGCAGGACGTACTTCAGACGCTGGGCGTCCTCGGATACGCCGGGCATACCCCACACACCCAACTTCGTGATTTGCACTCCCGAATTCAAAAATTCATATCTTTCACGTACGGGCTCCGTTTTCGACGTTCTTTATATCCACGCGTAGGCGGGAACGTACTCTACAATTTTCGTTTAAACTATGTCGTCTAATTTTGACTTTATTTTTAAAGTTTTATTTTTAACAGGCCGGGACAGGACTGGTCCGTTAAAAATCCATAATTTCTTCATCCGGCGTCCGTTTTCGTCTGTCTTTTTACCGTTATGCTACTATTAACGAGATCTTCAATTCTCGTTTAGGTTGTGTTGGCTAAAAACCGCTTGATCTAATATTCGAACTCCAAGTTGCATACCGCTAAGTCGAAACTTCGAAAAATCATAACTTCCTCATACGAAGTCATATTTGGGCGTTCTTTTTATGCACGCTCTCGGTTTAACGTATTCTACGACTTTCGTTTAGATCGTTAAGGCTAAAAGTCGCTCTATCGTAAATTCACTATTTACGTCGCGCAGTGTCGTGCCGGTTCTGTCGCGAAAGTTCGACAAGGCATAACTTCTTCGTTATAGTTCGGATTTCGGCGTTCTTTATATGTACGGAATCCTTGTAACATATGCTACAACTTTTATTAAGACTATTCATCCTAAATAATCTTCTATCAGAAAGTCGTTTTCGACACTTATTGTCTCTAAATTGACTAGCCCGGATCTACGGGCGTTACATGTTTGTATCTTTTTCAACACAATAGCATACTTTTTTAATATTAAATTTCTTTGACTTTGAATCAAATAACTAGACATGATAGTTATATTATTTTTTATGATAACACTGCAAAACTCTTTGGTATTCCAGCAACAAAGCACCATGTAAATTTGGTCAAACTTTTGTACCCATTTTATATGATCGAACAAAAAAAATGAAATCGTAATTGGTTTGGAATATGAAGTTTAAATTCTTGTATGCAAGGAGGGATGTAGGTCAAACTCGTGTGGTGTCAAAACTCTTCGAATGCCTATTATTCTCATAGAATTTAATAGACATATGATTTCCTATTTCTAATTCCGTTGATTTAGATTCTTTGATTTATGATTTAAGTGTTTTCATGTGTACATAATTATAGGGAAATAATTTCTGATGTTTGTTTTATTTTTTATCATATAGAAGAAAAGAGTACGATTTAAGTGCATTCTGTAGTGTATTCTGTCAAAATTTATTTGTATAAATGTATTTTGTCAGAATATCTTTAAGAATGTTTGTCAACAACAAGTATATTTGTTTAACTAGTAATACTAAATAGTAATGCTTGTTATTCTTTCAGAATGACTTGAAGAAGGAATCAAGTATTGATCATCAAAGAGAAAGGAATGGAATTGAGTTCAACAAGTATATTTGCAAAGAAGTATATCCTTACGATAACAAATCACATTTTCGTAAGAATAGTTGGAATCAAGTCAATTATATGGACCATTAAAGAAGATCAAGTGTATTTGTTTAATAATTGTATATTTAAGAATGCTATTTTTTAAGGATTTTAATTATTTTTTATGATATTTTGTTAGAATATGTATAACTATATATTAAAATGTATAAAGCTATTAGTCTGTAAGAATATGTATGAATTTGTATTTAAGTTCAAATGTATTTGAAGAATAAAATCATAGACAAAATCATAGACCCTCATTCTGACTTGGATGTATATGAAGAATGTATATAGAATTCTTAAATCAAGTTAATTATAAAAAATATCTGAATTGGAACTATATTCTATAAGAATAAAATCAGAAATATATTTACTAGTTTATAGCCGTCATTCTGATAGAATAAATTCGGTTATTATAAAAAATTATGTTAGAATTAGAATTGAACTAATTAAAAAAAAATCAGATTAAATTAGGAGAATTAATTATCACTAAAAATCCAAAAATTTCCTTTTTTAATATAGTTAATCATCCAAAATACCCTTATGTTGAAATTGTGTGATTATATGGTACATGTTATACCATTGTAATATCATGGACCATTAGATCATGACCATTAATTCTATTTATCCATTGGTCAAGAATTATGCTTACAAACACACAATAGATGTAGAAAATACAATAATATAACCCTATACACACACACAAACATATATATATATATATATATATATATATATATATATATATATATATATAGCCTTAGGTTATTTTGTTTTTACTAATTATTGTGTGCAAGAATGAACAGATCTGGACCAACGGATGGAATTAATCAATGGACATGATTTGAGAGTCTATGATATTACAATGAGATAGCATGTACTATATAATCACACAAATTTTAGCAAAATGGTATTTTGGACAATTAACTACATTTATAATAGAAAATTTTTGGATTTTTAGGGATAATTAATTCTCTTAATTTTAAAAATCTGAAATTTTTTAATTAATTCAATTTTAATTCTAACGTAATTTGTAAACATAACCGATTTTATTCTGTCAGAATATTTTTTTTGTTAGAATGATGTTCTTTCATAATTTTATTATATATATATTATTAAAGAATAACAAAATTATTGAATCCGAGGTTGAAAAATAACAACATTCTAATTTATTCTTATACATCCGAACTTTAATACAAATTCATGCATATTCTTACATACTAAAAGCCTTATACATATCCTAAAAGAATATCAACAAAAATGAATAAAATTCTTAAAAAATAACAATATTCTTAAATTGTGAGTATGATCAAACTTTATTCATTCTTTAAGTTATTCCTTTTAGGTCTTCAACGCATTCTTCCAGCAATTCCTATCACAAATACAACAAAAACTAATAATGGTTAAAAACATGTTACTTGCAATTAACTATCACTTTATATATTTTGGTAGAATACATAGAATATGACAGAATACATACAGTATATTCTGGCAGAATACATAAATTTTATTCTGACAGAATACATAGAATACATTCAAAAGTATAGTATTTACTGCTAATATAATTTTAAATTCCAAATATACAATAACGAGGGACAATAGAAATTGGAGTTTAAAATCACAAATTGAACCAAAACAATACACAGACAAATTAATTACCTTTTTAAAGAATTACATAAAACATATGAGTATTCTAATATAACGGTTTAATGTATATTCTAACAGAATATTCAAATAAACTATTCTATCGGAATGATTTAATGTATATTCTAACAAAATGATCAAGTAGCACATTTATACATAAATTCTATTGATTAGTGAATCTTTTTCTTGTTTTTTGGTTTATACAAAAAGTTTAGCAATTAAAAGTAAATCCATAATTTTAAGATTTTGCTTCATTTGAAAAAATAAATAAAGGGAAGAAAAAGACAAGAAAAAAAATCCTTCACTTCAAAATACAAGTACCAGGATCATGGATAATTTCATTGTGATTATTTGAGAATGTGTCGATGCCATCAATTCAAATATTCAGGAACATAATTAAATACAATATTTTTTAATCTTGAAACTTTTCACAAATTTATAAAAAGGGTAATATTAAAGAATCATAATTACATATGCCTCGGATAAAACGAACCAATAATCCCCTTTGGGAACCTCTTCTTCTCTAAGCGATAGTGCCATACAACCACTAAAATTCTAATACATTAAAAGTTTTATTTTATTGGTTCGTTGATAATCTATTAAAAAAATAAAGAACTCAACGTGTGCAAAAGCAAATTGGAGTTGCGGAGATACTCGATCAAAAACGAAAAAAAACGAAATCTACAAATTAAATTCTTGCTATAGCCACCGCAAAATCAACAATTCACAAAATTGTGATGTTGCAATTTAGGTAACCAATGGAGGTTTCCGATGAGATTTTATTGTAAAATCAGAAATTAGGTTTAAAAATTAGAATTGAGTTCAAGAACATACCAGGGATAGTATGTTGGTGTACGGCAGTAGCTATAGACCGATTTCGGTGATGGAAGACGAAGCCAACGATGGAGATGGAGGAAAAAGAAGATACGACAGTGGCAAGATGAGGGATACAGAGGTATGTCTGCGACGATGATTATTGTTCAATGATCGATGGTTATAAAGAAGAGATATTAGGTCAACATATATTTATTTTGTTTCCTTAATTGCAAATGCAAAAAACCAGAAATACCTTATTGATTTAATTAATTATTTAATTATTTGCTAATTTATGATCGGTGTATTTAGGAACACAATAGTTGCTAGAAACATTTGAATATATATATATATATATATATATATATATATATATATATATATATATATAAAGAGAGAGAGATAAAGAGGGAGAGATTCCAACAAGGGTAAACTTGTGATGTTCAAGTTTCATGTTATGTACAAAAAAGTAGAAAGTATATATATATATATATATATATATATATATATATATATATATATATATATATATATATATATATATATATATATATATATTCTTTCTACTTTTTTGTAGATTACATGAAACTTATATATATTAGCTTTTTATCAAAAAAAACTAACATGAAAGAAGTGAAAAACAATAACGAATCTTACAATTTACATGAATCAGAATTAGATTAAGTCAAATCATAAATCAAATCAGATCATCAAAATTGATGTATAAAGTGTTAGAAATTTGGGGTATAGAAAGACTTGGAAATTCGGAGAATCATGCTAAACACTTTTAGATTAAAATATTTGGGTGGTACTCCCAATCTTCTTTAATCGGATAAGACTTAGAGAGACAAGATCATAGAGTGTTTTGATGATGTTTCGTATGTATCAGAAAAGGAGACCAAAAACCGATTTTAAGATCTCTGTTCGAAAACTATCATATGACAGTTTCAAACTGTCATAAACCACCAAAAACGGTCATAAAAATAGGTATTTGGATAAAGTCAAAATTGGGTCAATTCTCAAAAAACCAGATTTCTTATGCATTTTTATATAGTAACATAACCTATATAAAAAATTTCCACGCCAGGGGCTCTGCTCATTGGACCCCACAGGGGCTGCCGCCGCTTGGACCCCGCTCCCAGGGGTGCTACCTCCAGACCCCCGTTCGTTCAGGGGCTTCGCCATAAATGACAGTGTATTTTGAAACTTAATTAAACTTAAATAAGTGTGTACTCCACACCTTCCTTACTTGTTTAATATTTATCAAGTCACTTTTTGTTAACAAATTAATCTCATTACACTTAAATAACATTGATGATAACAAATCACCAACATAAAGAAAGATTGAAATCAGAAAATAAGAATCAAAATTAAAAATCAAAAGACTTCGTAATAAAAAATAGAATAGTTTTATAGAGTCCCTCGAACGATGGTGGTGAAAGACTTAATGCGATGATTATTCCAAAAGAATCGCACGCCCCTAAGTTTTTACTACTGATGTTGTTTTGACTTTAATATATCAATAGCAGTACATCTCATTTTGTCATGGTAAACAACTCAGGATTACATCTCATTTTGTCTCATCTTTAGATTCTCATTAAGCATTGTCGTCTGAAGTAGTTTCCTAACCAATACAATCTAATGTCTCCTCATTTTTTCAATCTGTATTTTCCACAAATTGGATTTTATAATCAAGTCACATGTTCGTTCAATTAAATAACAATATCTAACTTTAATATATCAACTAGAAAAAAACTCGGGCGTTGCCCCGGACCAGTTCTTGTTTGATAATATGCTTTCTCTACTTTGTTATAATGGATCTCAGTAGAATTATTTGAATATATGGGCATGTTGTAAATTGGATACGTAGACTTGTTGAGTATTATATATATATATATATATATATATATATATATATATATATATATATATATATATATATATATATATATATATTATCCTTGAAAACGTGAAACGAATTTAAACCGTAATTTTCTTTTTTATTATTATTATTTTTTTGTTATATCTCAATAATACATAAAACTTTCTTGTTATTAATCGACAACTTTAAAAGATATGTGCTGAAAGTGTAAATCGCCACAAATAGGGAAGAAAGTCGACAACCCCTAAAATTAGATGCCAAAAGTGTACAACCAAAAGAATGGACACTGGTGGACAAAATCCAAAAAGTTGTGGCAATAGTGTGAAAGTTGCTAAAGTTGGAAAAATATGGTGGTAAAAGTCTAAAGGAGGTTTTTTGTGTTTTTTTATGTCAAAATGTAGAAGTTTTGACTGCAAAGATGAAAAGTGTCAAAATCACTAAAAATTTGTGGGAAAAACACCGAAATGTAAAAGTTTTTACTGCAAGGACAAAAAGTGTCAAAGTCGCTAAAGATTTGTGGCAAAAACCTAAAGGCACAAAAACTTAATCAAAACACAAAAATGTAAAAGTTTTGACTTCAAGGATGAAAAGTGTCAAATTCACCAAACATTTGTGGCAAAAACCTAATGGCAAAAACGCCAAAATGTAAAAGTTTTTATTACAAGGACGAAAAGTGTCAATGTCGCTACAGATTTGTGTCAAATTCACCAAACATTTGTGGCAAAAACCTAAAGACAAAAAGTTAATCAAAACACAAAAATGTAAAAGTTTTCACTTCAAGGATGAAAAGTGTTAAATTCACTAAACATTTGTGGCAAAAACCTAAAGCCACAAAATTTACTATTCATAAGGAATGGCTAGCTTTTATATATATATATATATATATATATATATATATATATATATATATATATATATATATATATATATATATAATAGGGTTTAAATTATGGAAACATGCCTCTCAGAAATTTTCCCTTAGCCTCCAGGCAAACCTGTAGGTTTAGGAAGTCTCAAATATCACACTCAAAACTCTCGTATGTAATGAAAATATTCATGAACTTGCAGAAGAGAATAAAGACTTTATAATCTGAAGTGTAAAAGAGATGTACTTAAAAAATTGGAGGAAGAAAGCTTACCTTTACTCATATTAGAGAAAGCCTATATATAGGCTTACATGCATACATCACGGAAAAAAAACAATGTAATTAAAATACTATTCTAATCCTAAAGACTAGGTACAATTGGATGACTTCTTCTTATACCCAAGGTGCTCTGACTCCAACTTACACATCATGAAGCAGTCAAACCCCTCTACCCACTTTTCTTTATTCAATCTTTAAATAAAATAAACCAAAATAAACTATTAACTAAAAACCATAAACTTATTAAGCTAGCAGCCATGCATGTGAACCTACGAATTAAACCTGATTAATCCCAACAGAACCGAGGCATAAGCCTTAAGGTGGAATGAAGCAGATTAAAGTGTTGGAATATCAGGCCCTTCTTTATGTGCTTTTGGGATGAAAAGAAGACAAACAAAAAATAAAGCTTTTAAAGAGAAAGTACTGCTGCATTCATTCAAGTAATAGGTGACTATTTATATAGCCAATACATACACTACTAGAAACTTGAGTTTCAGCTGGATTTTGCTACGGATTTGTTCTCTAGCAAAATTTAGACTTATAGCTAGGGAATTACAACAGATCTACCATGTTTTTGATAGTTATTTTATTTATTTAACATGTGGAATATTAGTGAGGATTTACCGAGGGATCAGCTACGGATCTCGCAAGTATTTATCGATGCACCACTATCCCTTGCTAATCAGTCGAAAAATGAAGGGCCTTAGCTAGGGTTCAACGAGGGATAAAAAAATTGCGCCAGCTGGTACGCGTTTAGCGAGAGAACGTCGACGGAAACTATATTTTGGGTATGTGCGTTTTGTTTTTTCTATCGCCAATCTCTAGCTGAAATTGGCACAACCCAGTTCCATCTTCACGAAATGCATTGAAAATTCTGGTACGCGTTTCCTTCCCTCCAGCTTTATCACTCTGGACTCTGGACATGATTTTTGAACAGATGACGGCATAGAAGTTCCCTTCAATCTGTTAACCCAATTCCATCTCACAATCTCTGTTTGAATAGATGACGGCACTACTCACCCGATTCCGGCAACCTCCACATTTTTAAAGCTTAAAGTATTCTTCGTTAACTTTCCGATTCAGGTAAATCTCATCCCTCTTAGGTTAGTTTTAGTTCAATTGCACAATATACTTTGTTAGGGTTTAATTTCTCATTTTTTCTTTTTCAATCGATGTCCCTCTTATCTCTCAGCATTATATACATGAATCACCTTGAAAGTTAGAATTAAAACTTGATTTAGGGCTTGATTCATCATAGTTTGTCATCCAATTTATGAGAATTTAAGGATTCAGGAACACCAGTAGCCAATACCTTTAGGTTTTCCCCAATTCTCTTTCATATTTAGGAGGTGGTCTCTCTGATAAGTCCTATTCCCTTTTGAGGTCTTGAAGTTGATGTGGTCTCTCTGATAAGTCCTATTCCCTTATGAGGTCTTGAAGTTGATGTGGTCTTGAATCATGATGCTGACTTCTACTGCCAGTTGCTGCTTCACTTGGAGCCATGTTAAGGCCAGTGGTACTTGTCACAGGAGCAGCAGCAGCATATACAGATTTTGAAGCCAACACTCTCATCTTCATGCATCTATCTCTCATCAAACCATGTTTCATCTTATGCCCTTGCATCCACACATTTTCACAGATCCTCTCAAGGGCACAGAATCATAATCTTCTTCTTCTACTTCATAGAAAATTACCAAAATACCCCCCGAAAGACTTGTTATAGGATGCTCACATGTTCATCATCTGATTCTGATGTTTGCAAACACTCTTCTGGATTGGCATAAAAGTAATCTTCTTCTTTGGGTTTATTTGAAATAACCAATCTTTTTGTGGGATTTCCCAATCTTTCTTGATGAACTTGTTTTACGGAAATGGAAAATTCATCCCAATTTAAAATTCCATTTGTGTATTTGTCTATTAAATCCACCAAAAGTCTCTTATCCAATAGAATTGTCTTCTTGAATCCCAAAAATCTGAAAAACCATTTTCACATAATTAATTAGCTTCATTTCAATTCCAAGATAGTGTTTTGTTTGCAACAAAGGAATGGAATATGATATGTTATAAATAAATTCACAATTATGAATTAGTTTTATTTGTATATATATTCTTTAATAATACCACTTCCACTTGTGTTTTTAAAAAATTTCAAAACTTTAATTTATTAATTTTTACTTTACAAAAGTAGGTAGAAGTATTTTTTAATATTATAATTCTATTTCAAGATTTCATGGTATGTGATCTTACATTTTTTTGTTAACAATTTTATTACATTTTTTGTTAACATTTTTTTGTTAACAATTTGGGATTCTATAACAGTTAGCTTAAAATGTTTTGTTTCTTTTTTGGACTGAATGAATTGTTTGAATAAAATAAATGACCAATTTACCCTCTGTCAATAAGTGATGTCTTTCGATTACCTTTTCCTATGAGGTTTTACCAACCAACCTATTAATATTGTGTTAATATACAGGGAAAGTGTTTGAGTTTGACAATTTGTCAAATGTCTTAAATACCCTTTGAAAATGAGAAGACAGGGGAGTGTTTGGGATATATCACCAAACTTACTGTGAGTTCATGTTGTTGTTTCCACCACCTTCATTTTTTTTCACTTCTGATACAAATTCAAATTATAAAAATCAATGCTTTTTTATGTGGCATAAATTAAAATTAGTGAAGAAAATAAATAAATCCAATTACCATATCTTCTGGAGTCAATGCTGGAATCACTTTCCCCTGATGATGATGGATTTCTTGATGGAGTTCGTGTGCTGGAATCTGAATTTATGATTGCATTATCATCAGCAGAACTATCATCACTGTTATCCCCAAATATTGTTCCAGGTGTACCCAAATATTGTTCCAGGTGCACATTTTTCTTCATGTTTTTAATCTTTTTTTGACTTTTCAAAGACCTGCCAAATGATTCTGATTCTGAGCTTGAGTCCGATTCACTAAATGATTCTTAATCTTTGTTGTCATTTTTTGGGTTTTTACTTTAGTAACATTAGGGGCATTTTGGTCTTTTGCTACACCTCCATCTGTAGAAGCTTCTGGAATCTTCTTTGAGGACAAGGCTTTGTTGTTTTCATCTTTTTGTTGAATAAAATATAAAATTTTATGATGCAAAATAAAAATATGACACATACCAAGCATCTAGTTGTACAAAACCTTATATCAATATACATATATAATATTTTAATATGAATAAATGATATTAGTAAAAACCTGCAATAATTTCTCTCCATTTGGATCCGGATCAACCGTCTTAACATTTCTTTTCCCATATTTGGAAACACCAACATTAGCTTCCTCATTCTTCACTTCCGCCTCCTGAACAACCATTAAAACATATATATATATATATATATATATATATGTCATGCACAAGGGCAAAACCGTAAAATCACATGAAAAACAAAATATACCTTTTTTGCCCTTGCTTCAGCCTTCCTCTGTTTTTGCCTCAGTTTCTTCTTTTGTGAAGCAGGCATTTTTGCCAGCTCATCATTTTCTTCGGTTGATGATGTCGGAGGAAAATCATACAACTTGATATAACATCTGTATAACAACATTAACTAAAAAAAATTAGGTACAAGAAATTAAAATATATAAAAAATTATTTTTTTTGAAAAGATTGTATAGTATTACATTAGATAACAAAAGATATGCAAATGACACTTTAGGTCCCTGTAGTTTTAATATTCTGGAATTATATTTTTAGTACCTGTAGCTTTAAATTTCAGGAATTACACTTTTGGTCACTATGAAAGTGGGAAATAAGCAAAAGACACTTTTGGTTCCTATAGTTTTAGTTTTCCAGAATTATATTTTTGGTCCCTAAAGTTTTTAGTTTGCGGGAATTACATTTCTGGTCCTTGTAGTTTATTTTTACAAAATTACATTTTTAGTCCCTGTAGTTTTTAATTTGCAAAAGTTAAATTTCTGGTCCCTGAAGTTTTAAATTTCTGGAATTACCATTTTGGTCACTATGAAAGAGGGAAATAAGCAAGACACTTTTGGTCCCTATAGTTCTAGTTTTCCAGAATTATCTTTTTGGTCCCTGAAGCTTTTAGTTTGCAGGAATTACAATTCTTGTCCCTGTAGTTTTAATTTTCCAAAATTACTATTTTAGTCGCTATAGTTTTTGGAATATGATTGCATAGTTATAATAAAAATAAGTATTTCATATAGTATAATTGTAGTTTCCAAGGATGCTTTTAGTAATGTGGATATGATTGCATTATCTAATTTCTAAATAGTAGTTATATATTTGGTTGTAGCTAGTCATTATGTCAACATGTAGTGATAGAGACTGGATGTACAAAAGGTTAGATCATGGGTATCTTAGCACAACATATCATGCATCCGTCAAAGGATTTCTGGATGTTGCTTTTTCTAATGAAGCAACCGTTGATGGGGATTATATTAGATGTCCTTGTTCTAAATGCAAGAACATGTATTATAAAACAAGAGGTGATGTAGAGCTTCACTTGTTACAAAACGGTTTCACTCCTAATTACACAACTTGGTGGGCACATGGTGAAAGAAATACGATATCTCAGCATGAGGAAGAATCTTCTAATCCGATGCAGGATCCAATGGAAGATGATGATGATGATGATGTTAATGGGTGTACACAAATGTTGATGAATGTAATGGAGGAATTCCCGAATCCAACTGCCAAGGGGTTCTATGATATGTTGGAAGACGCTGATGAACCTTTGTGGGATGGATGTGAAAATTATTCAAAATTACAAGCTGCAACAGAGTTGTTGCATTGGAAGTCAGAATACAATATATCTGAGGCTGCCTATGATCACATACTTCCTATAATTAAGCGGATGCTACCCAAAGGTGAGAAACTAGTTGAGAACTTCTATGAGACGAAGAAGCTTTTGAAAATAATTAGACTCCCATAAAAAAAGATCCATGCTTGCAAAAACCATTGCATGATATTCTATGGGGCAGATTCTGATTTGACTAAGTGTCGAGTGTGTGATCATGATCGGTACAAGAGTGACAGACTGCCTTATCTGGTTATGAGGTACTTGCCGATTGCTCCTAGACTCCAAAGGTTGTATTTGACAAAAAAGACGGCAAAGAAAATGACATGGCACTATGAACATCAAACAGAACCGGGTTTGATGGTCCATCCAAGTGATGGTGAGGCTTGGAAGCATTTCGACTCAATGCATCAAGAATTTTCAAGTGAACCACGGAATGTTCGCCTTGGGCTATGGACCGATGGGTTCAGTCCAAATAACTCAAATACAACCCCGTATTCATGTTGGCCTGTTTTCCTTTCAATTTATAACTTGCCTCCTTGGATGTGCTTAAAAGAACCATATATTCAGTTAAGCATAGTTATTCCTGGAAAAAAGAGCCCAGGTCAAAATATAGATGTGTTTCTCAGGCCGCTAATTGACGAGTTAAAGATGCTATATACAGACGGTGTTGTCACTTATGATGCTTCGACTAAATGCAATTTCACAATGAAAGCTATACTTCTTTGGACAGTTAGTGACTTTCCTGCTTATGCAATGTTATCGGGATGGAGCACACATGGCAAGTTAGCATGTCCGTATTGTATGGGTGAGTCGGGGTCGTTTCGGTTACACCATGGTAGTAAACCATGTTGGTTTGACTGCCATCGAAAATAATTTTTACCTGAACAACACACATATAGGGGTGACAAAACAGGATTTCTGGCTAATAAGGTTGAGAGATCTAGCCCCCCACCAATATTAACCGGTGATCAGATTTGGGAGCAAGTACGACACTTTCCAACTGTTTATGAAGGCAAACCTTTTAGAGCAAAGAATGCAAAATTGCCTGGTTTCGGGATTACTCATAATTGGGTTAAGAGGAGCATCTTTTGGGAGCTACCATATTGGCGGAAGTTGTTAATACGACACAACCTTGATCCCATGCACATTGAGACAAATGTGTTTGAAAATCTTTTCAACACCGTGATGGACACTCCAAAAAGCAAAGACAACATGAATGCAAGAAAAGATATAGAAATGTATTGCAATCGAGTGCAATGGCATACATGGAAGAAGGGAAATAAGGATATGAAAAAGAGAGTATCGTTTGCTTTGAGCAAAGAACAAGTAGCTAAAATATGCCAATGGTTGATTAAACTTAAATTCCCGGACGGATACGCCTCAAACTTGGGGGGGGGGGTGCGTTAATGTAGATGATAATAGCTTTTACAAATTCAAGAGTCACGAGTGCCATGTATTTCTTCAAAGATTGTTGCCTATTTCTCTAAGAGGTATGGTGCCAAATTCAACATGGGATGCAATTACAGAGTTGTGTACATTCTTTCGTGTAATATGTTCAAGGGTGTTACGCGTAGATGACTTACAACGCTTGCAAACTACTATTGTTGAAACCATTTGCAAGTTAGAAAAAATATTTTCACCTGGATTCTTTGACTCAATGGAGCATCTTGTTATCCACTTAGCTCG
Source organism: Lactuca virosa (assembly GCF_052849685.1). Taxonomy (NCBI): domain Eukaryota; kingdom Viridiplantae; phylum Streptophyta; class Magnoliopsida; order Asterales; family Asteraceae; genus Lactuca; species Lactuca virosa. Next base: position 83,167,716 of record NC_136433.1, on the reverse strand, counting down.
AGAAGCTATGCTTGGTGGTCCGGTTCAATATAGGTGGATGTATCTTTATGAAAGGTATATTTTTTACCATAAAAAAGATTCTACCATAAAACCTATGGAATTTCTAATAAGCCTTTTCCAACATCTTTTTAGGAAGTTGGGATCAATGAAAAGAAAGATAAAAAACCATGCGAAGGTTGAGGGGTCCATTGTTGAGGCTTACATGATTGGAGAAATATCGACTTTTTGCTCACAATACTTTTTGCCTACAATTGAAACCCGGTTGAATCGTGAGTCGCGTAATTTTGCCCCAGACATTCCTAGTTATACCATGGTCGACTCTCGATTAAGCATTTTCAAAGTTCCATCTCGAAGATTATTCGAAAAAAGTGGTCAACGGAGGCCTTTGACAGATGATGAGATGCGTATTGCTCATAATTACATCTTGATCAATTGTGTTGAGGTTCTACCTTTTTTAAGGTATGTCAAGTTATCTATTTTTCCTTGATGTCGTGAATCTCTAAAATGTTTGTTATTTTTTAAGGTTGTTTGAAAATTATGTGATCCAAAGCCAACCTGATATGGATGATGGAGCATTTGAAAGGTTTAGGGATCAACATTTTGCTAAGTGGTTTAAAGATCATGTGAGTATGATACGAGAAAAATTTGTATTACCAAAGTGTCTTCCCCCGTGAATTAGTTAACAAATGAATTTATCAATGTAGGTTTTTCAACAATCAAATGATATCAGTAGTCAACATCTGAAATGCCTTGCACGAGGACCATTACGACATGTTAGGTCCTATAAAGGATACTTTGTCAATGGTTACAAGTTTCATACTGAAAAATATGGTGATGGACGGGTCACACACAATAGTGGTGTATGTGTAAGAGGGACTTGTTACAATGAGACTGAGTGTGACTATTATGGGTTGTTGGATGAGGTCTTGGAAGTAGAATATCAAGGCATAGGGCGTTGCGTCGTAGTATTGTTCAAGTGTATATGGTTTAACCCTACTGAAGGGGTACGTGTGGATCGAAAGCATAATTTGGTTGATATTAAATACAAATCAAGGCTAAGAAATGAAGATCCGTTTATCCTAGCGTCACAAGCAGAACAAGTGTATTATGCACCATATCCTGCAATGAAGGATTTGAAAGATTGGTGGGCTGTCGTCAAGACGAAACCAAGGGGTGTATATGATCTACGACAATGTGTTATTGAAGAAGATGATGATGAGGATGAAGAGGACCAATTCTTTCAAGAAAGTGAAGCGACTTTACCTTCTACAAGTAGCGGTGCAAATGAGGTGGCAGGACCCCTTTCTCATGTAATTGAAGGAGAAATAGAAGAAGTTAATGACAATGACATTGAGAGAGAAGAGGATGAAGAAGTTGATGATAACTTGGATGATTCATCCCAAGATGATATTGAAGATGAAGACAACATATGTGATGATAATTCTGATGATGAGTAATTACTAAAAATGTAGAATGAAACAATGTATTTGGAACTATATATTGCCTAATGGACCTTATCAATAACTTTTTAGCTAAAATGATCGTTTTCTTTTTCTATATACATTGCACTTTCATTTATTTGTGTATTATAGCATGTTACCTTCTCTTACTTCTATAATTTTCTATTATAATACATACTTGTTCTAACAAATAGTTTATTAATTCTTGATTTTAAGGGTTATCTTTTGACTAATGGCGCCACGAGGAGCCCGTGGTGGTGGTCGCAGTGGTAGTCACATTGGTGGTCGTGATGCTGGAGATAGAAATGCATCTCAATCACACGATAATGCAGAAAGTCAACCTTCTTCTTCAGTTAGAGGATCAAACATCTTGGAACAAGTTCCAAGTAACCCATCAAAAAGGAAGTTCATTGAAGTCGATTCTGAAAGCGAGTACTAATGTTAATTTTACAATTGTTTATGAAAATGAATTTACTTGTTAATGATAATACTAATGCTAATTTTTTTAATTATTTATTTTTTGCAAGATTTACGGATCAGATTTCAGTGATCAGAGCCATCACATGTATACTGAAGACGATGTTTGACGGCCCATGGACCTCATGGAAGAAGGTTGACAAAGAACATCGTGATGCAATGTGGGAACACTTCAAGGTTTGTACTTATTATTTTTATGATTTATCAAAGTAAAACTTGGTGTAAAATGAAAAAGATAATTGTATGCGTGATCTACATGTAGGGTTTGTATGACTGGCCCGAAGAGATTGATGTTCTTGCTCGCAATGTATGGGAAGACTGTATGAAGAAAAGATTTCCTGACATAATGCGAAGAGCACGTGAATAATCTTTAAAACTTGCCAAAGCTGCAAATGTGAATGCCTCACTAGAAGGTGATTTAAATTTGCTAAAGGACTATCACCCAAATTGGATAAAAAAGGAGTATTGGGAAAAAATGATCAATGAAGCGTGGACCACATCCAAATGGAAACGTTTATCACAATCAGGGAAAAATAACAGAAATAAATTAGAAGATGGCTCTGTTTCCAAACATACCGGGGGTTCTATATCTATTCGTCAACATAAGAAAAGAATGGTAAGATGTTTGCATCTCACCTTAGTTTCCACTTAGACTATTGAGTTTTTGTTTTGTTTTTTAATGTATTACTAATGGATTTTGTAGCAAGCAACACTTAAACGCCCTCCTACAGGAGTTGAACTTTATGCAAGGTTGCACACTAAACGGTCTACTCAAGAGTACATTACACCAAAGGCAACTAAAGTTAAGGTATTTTCAATTCTTTTGTAGGAAACAAAACTTCCTACTACTCGGGTTAATAACTTTGTTAAAGCAACAAATTAACAGAAAACAAATCTTTCGTAAGTAGTAATCAACTTACAAAAGAAAAGAAACAAATTATTATCTCTAAATGTTTGATCCTCTGCCTAGTTGTAATCAAGTGTTTTGTAAGTAGTAATCAACTTTATGTAAGGTTTGAGTATTAATTAATAGGAGGCTTATGAAGTGGTTCATTCCATTCCTTGATTATGAATTTAATGGAATGGAATGAACCATTCCATTCCTTATTTCATGTTTATGTTTTTTCATATTTTTTTTTTGCTATAATAGGAGGCTTATGAAAGTGCTATGGTGGCTAAGTTTGGTGATGATACTAGTTGCCACCCCCTTTTGGATAATGAAACATGGTGTGATGTTTCCGGAGGAGTCAAGAAATGAAGAATATATGGATTCGGATCTGTGTCTGATCCAACGAGCTTTTTGGAAGGAACATCTAGTACAATAACATCCCAAGAGGTTCGTTTAATTTTGTACTTTATAAAAATTTCCTATCATAGCATTGTACTTACAAAGTTTCCTATCATGGCATTGTACTTACAAAGTTTCCTATCATGGTATTGTACTTACAAAGTTTCCTATCATGGCATTGTACTTACAAAGTTTTCTATCATGGTATTGTACTTACAAAGTTTCCTATCATGGCATTGTACTTACAAAGTTTTCTATCATTGTCCTTTAGGTTGTCTATGAACGTGTACGAAACGAGATGCGTGGGGAAATGGATGCTAAAGCTGCAGAAATGGAAGCTAAACATCAACAAATGCGTGAGGAAATGGATGCCAAAGCTGCAGCAATAGATGCCAAACAACAACAAATTGATGCAAAATATGAAGCAATGGAGAAGATGTATGCAACCTTGCAAAATATGATGGGAAATTGAAAATTAGAGGTAATATGATGTTAACCATTAATATTTGATGTTTTTGAATGACTTGTTAACCTTTTGTATTTGATACTTTTGATTGTTTTGAATAATGTTTTATAGGAATGAGAACCGAAGATGATTGGATGGACATGAAATGAAGAGAGCAGCTAAAATGTTATTTTGAAGTTATGTTTTGTGAAAACTCATTTCCCGATGCATACTTTGGATTTCTTGGTGCTAAAATGTTATTTTGAAGGTTAAACTTTTTTTTTTGTTTGTACCTCTTTTGCATACTTTGGATTTCTTGGTGCTAAAATGTTATTTTGAAGTTAAACCTTTGGGAGTTTGATGTTATATGGATAGTTTTGGTTTTGGATGTTTTTTGAATGATACTTTGGTAAACTTTGATAGTTTTGGTATTGTAATGTTTGGTTGTATTGTTATTCGATGTTTTTTAGTATAAAAATTTGATGATTGTAGTATTTTTTTCTTTTAGAATCATAAAAAAAATGATATTACAAGTTCGCGACGGATTGGTGAGAATAAAAAAAGTATTTTAATGCATCAATTTTGCGAGGGATTAGCTACGAAAAAAATATCATGTCTAAAGTTTGCGACGGATCAGCGACGGAACAAAAAAAAATTAATGTATAAATTTTGCAAGAGATTAGCTATGGAAAAAACCATGTCTAAAGCTTGCGACAGATCAGCGACGGAAAAAAAAAATCAGTATATGAATTTTGCAAGGGATTTGCTACGGAAAAAAAAACTGTTCACGGAAATTTGCGACAGAACAGCGACGGAATGACTTTATCAAATTTTGTCGCTAATGCCCTGAGTAAATGTATTGAGTGACATTTAGCGACGGATATTCTGTCGCTACATTTGTCGCAAGAAAAAACCTCTCCGTCGCTAAAACCCTCGCTGAGAAATTAGCCACCTATTAATTACCTATGGAGTGAATCCGTCGCTGATCCATCGCAAACAACATTTAGCGACGGAATAGCGACGGATACTTCCGTCTCTAAAACCCATGTTTCTAGTAGTGATACTAACTTTAGTAGGAACCAGTAAACCCACGTTCCCTCTTTTCCAGGTGAAACCCAACTCTCTACTATTCCCTAATACTCGGTCCTACAAGACCCATTCAAATCACAATCTACTACCATTTATTTAACTCACTAAAATAAAATAAATACTAAATTACTACTAAAACAAGCTGTGAAGATTAAAATCCAACATAAAGAAGTAGCATTCACTGACCAGTAATAATAATATTCCAAAGTTCTGACAAATTAAAAAAATAGTAGTAACAACTAGCAGTAAGAAAAAAAATATATATAAAAGTAGCGAACAGTGTTACAGAAATGTAGCCAACTTAGCACTAAAATAACAAAAAAAAAAAAAAAAAAAAAAAAGAAGCATTCATCATAGGGAGAAATCGAACAAATAGAGACCAATCAAAGAGAAAGTCCTGAAGGTTTTCTTCTTGGGTGAAGAAGTTTAAAATCAAAAGACAGAAATCAAGAAAGTGAACCGTCTCGGGAAACCTGAAATCCGTATCAAGGTGAAGCTCTAACATGTTTTTAATTTGTATTTTTCCAAAATTCATACAACCCGGACATATTAGTTTCACAAGGCTTATTTTTTATGAAATTTATAAGTTGTATCCAATTTACAAAAGTTAACTTGAACTCACCAAAACGTCCCAACGATATATCCTCTGCCTATGTTTACACCAAAACGAGTCTTTTCAGCACTAACCAGACTCCATTTGAAACACCACGGTTGGTAATCGGTAAATGACTACTTATAATGTTATGTACCAATAATGAGTTTCCTAAGTATTTGGTGCTCAAACATAGCAATACACAAATTCAAATACTGGCAAGCATACTTGGATTTTCTCAACAAACACACAGCAGCGCACAACAGACCACCCCCCTGTTTCACTTTCTTTTTTGTATCCACAACACATACACACATCATAAGACTCATTTCCCTCCAAATTCCATTCGTTTATAACATACACATCAGCATATTAACTTCACAGACTGTTTAATTTGATCATCTAACTACACTAATTCCCAAACTATACAACTTTGACTAAAGTAGGTCAAAATACGTTTCTAACATTCCTAATCGAAATTTTTTAACTCTATGATAATTAAAATTCACTTAATAAATTATATAAAACTTCATTAACGGCTTAACGCTTCCATTTCTTTCTTGATAACTTATAATTCATCAAGTTATCAGTTTAGGGAACGTACCTTAAATTCCCAGGAGCACCAAACTTTTAGCAGACGCCCTTTCTAAGCTCTTCACTTTGCAAGCTTATACTTCAATTTCGGCAGAATTCTTTCCTTAATTTCTCTTTCAACTTGGATCAATTTGAGTAGGGTCGGTATCTTTCCTCTATAGTTGTGTTTGGGATTGTTTAAAAACAGCTTTTTGACTTTTCACTTTTCAAAAAAGTCAAAAAGTGCAAAAGATGTTTGTTTAAGTTAAAAAGTTCTTTTTAAATTTTAAAAGTCACAAAAACGTGACTTTTGAGACTTTTGTACTTCTTAAAAGCAATTTTTGTCTTTTTACCATCCAAACACATTTTAAACCTTAACTTTTCAAAAAAGACCTTTTACAAAAAGTTCTTATATAAAAAGGACTTTAGAGCTAAAAAAAGTTATCACAAACACCCCCCCTAGAAAGGGTATGTGAAAGTAATTATAATAAGAGTATGTTACAATTTTGGTCCTTGAATTCATCTTTTCTTTTCTTTCTTGTTTTAGGTTTTGGTCCTAAAATAAATTAAATTGCAGTTTTGATTCTTATATTCATGTTGTATAAAGATTTTGTTCATCGGTTGTTGTTAGGATTAACCACCGTTTAATCTTGATCAGACACCGTCACCAGTTACCAATGTGCAAAACAATACCGTTTTTTCACTTTTTCTATCCGTTACCATTTAAACGACTTTAGTGAGACCCCACTTATGCCACATAGGATGCCACGTAGATAGGGGAAACGGCTAACCAGATGCAGGAGGTTTGTAATGAGCAAAACATACAAAGTTTCAAAACTCATGGTCTAATTTAGCGTGATTTGATGTTTAGTGGCTAAATCGAGTCAAAATCGAAAGTTGCATGGTCATTTAAGTCAAAGTCCTAGAAAAAAAACATAACATTGTCCAAAAAGTGGATGCCACGAAATCTAATATTGACGCACATTTTGTTAGACTCGTAGGAGACCAATTTTTACTAAAGATGGGATATTATTAAGTTTTATCTTCAAATCACTAACATATTTTAGGATTAGCACTTCTTGATTGTTGTTTCTCGTACGCGATAGATTTCCATTTGACCCCTTTCATCCCTTTTCCACAATATTAGTTTCTAGGATCTATAGGGACACCATTTAATTACAAGATAGAGATTTGAACACATAACATGAACAATGTTTAGCAAGCACGTAACATTATTATCGTCAATTATTTCTAAAAAGTATTTTAAGTCAGGATGTTGGAAAGATAAACAAATGTTATCTGCTATACATAACTTCTTGCCTTTAAATTAAACAACCAATAAAGGTTTATATCTTAGGGAAAATCTAAACCATAATTTATCTACTCTATCTTATGTACTAGTTAATGTCATTGACTATTTTTCACGACCCTAAACATAAAAAAAAAAAAAAAAAGAACCTACGAATAACTTGTGGGACGAACTCATTTTGGCTAAGAAAATAATGTCTGAAGGGTTGAATATCACTGTGAAAATTACATTTACAAAACGTCTCATATTTATATAAATCCCAAATAAGCAATACCTATAACAGTTATATTTTACAATTAATAGATTTAGTTTTTTTTTTCGTAAAAGGTATGATGACATACGAAATAATTTCAATGCAAATAACACTTAGATATTGGTTCCAAAGTTAGTTTTTGCTAGCTCCCATCCAATTGTAGAACAACAAGCTTCCCAGGTTGGAAACTGGCTATCGAATTTTGTAGGATAACAAGACCAACAAAGAAGGTGCAACTCATTAGAAAGACAATTGGGCCCTTCAACATTGTTGGTGAATTAAAGAAGAAAAGCACATAGAAGGGACCTTACTTAGCTTCTTCTTGTTTTTAACAAGCTTAGAAAAACGTGATGAAGACCTTTTATGTATTTATTATCTCTTTTAATCTTGTCCTTTGCCTGCAATACAGAAATAAAATGATGCAAGTGTTGAGATAGAATATACCTGATAAGCATGTCTATGAAAGAGCTGAATAGCATCATTATGTGATAATAAGCTGGCACCATACATCACATCATGTATACCATGTGATTTACAGTGAATGTTAATTTCTAGTCGTGATTACTGTTAGCCCCCTCATCGTACCAATCATGTAATCCACCTAGCACCTCTATTTGGTCAAGGTCAATGACATCATCGAGAGCAATTAGAGCATTTCTATAACATAAACCTAATTCTGATCTTGCATCTTCTTTCTTCCTTGCTGTATTATGTTAGACTATAATATTGTGGTAGTTAAAGGCAGTTATGATATAGAGGTGGTGCTTTCCTTTCCTGTATAAATAAATACGAAGTGTAGTCATATGAATTAGCTTAAAGTTTATATACAAAGCATTCTCTCTCAATACTCAAAATATTTTATGGTATCATCTTCAGGACATCTGTTCTCCTCCCTTTGCAATTTGCAATTTGTTTCTGGATGTATGCAGTGTAATCACAACCATAAGTTCAGAGTCACTCAGACTATACGAACTGGGAAAGAGTCAACAGACGTCCTATGGGTGTATGGTTTTGTTAGATGTTTTTCTAAGCTTTCCATATAATATTGATAGAATACTTTGAATTATCTTGGATCATAAATGCTTTATATTCATCATTTTCCTCATGCCAAAATTCTGAGCAATCTGTTGCAACTTTGGTTGTTTGCACGGGATCATCTTTACTTTTTCTAGGAACGAGCTCAACTGAAAACGAAGTCCAATTGCTCTTTATGGAAAATGAAATAATACTGTATGATGAATTCAATGATGTGGTTTGCCTCAATGAATTAAAGGAAACATATCCCACAGATGTCTTCACTTCTCCATCAGATTCAGGCTCTCGTGTTTCATTAGACTCATGCCAAATCTCAAACCGAGAATCTTCTTCATCTGGATCCTTCTTGATGCTTATGTCAATCTCCATATCTGTGTCCTGGAATATAATGCGTATTAAGAACCCACAAAAGTCATTGCACCAATCATCTGGAAGACGCAGTCTAAACTTTTCTTCACCAGATTGAATATGCCTTTTATATGGGTCCCATTTAACATGTGGGAGACGCTTTGTAAATGTTTTTCCCCTAAAGAACCTCCCTACAAACCCCTTTGGAATCTGATATGGAATGGTGAAACTGATAAAATGATCTTCAATAGCATTCCCCTGCCGTGGAAAACACATTCATTTATCTTTATGCAATTGGGTTAATTAATATGATAAAGAACAAAATTCAAAAGGTACGTAGAGTATAGAGCCAAACCTGGAGCATGGAGCCTAGTAATATCTCACCAACACGTGGACCTAATTTGTAAGCCCCCCAAAGTGAGACTTTCCACAACCATTTACAGTTTGAGATATCTCCAAAGCTTTCAAGTGAGTCACAGCAATCCGCTCTAACAATAGCTATACTTTGTGGCAGCTCTGACAATTCTACAAGTTCTTTGCAGAATGCCACGTCGAGCCATTTGAGCCGAGGAAATTGCAAGCAACTAAAACTTAACTGTGAAAACTTATTTCTGAATAGATTGAGTTCTTGCAAGTTGGGCAACTCCAAAACATCAGAGCCTATATCTTCATCTCCCAAATTGCACTCGCTCAGATCCAACTTCCTTAAGAAGTGGAGTTCTTGCAAGTTGTGAAACAAAACTAAGAATATGCTGCGACATAAACAAGGCCCCTCTACACAACCTTCCACACCAGGAAGATCACTGCAACCACACCTCAGACAAGTAACAACATAGTTTGTACTAGATTCTATGTAGGGTGCAACTTCGCTCCCACTATTATCATCCAAATCAAGATGTGTTGAATTCTCCATCCTCTGATGGTGGATCTTTGGAAACTTAACATGTTTGGGGTGCTCTGTGAATTCAAGGATCTCGAGTTTCTTTATTCCCCTAATGGGTGGAAATATCTTAAGACTCCGACAATTTTCTATAGATAAGAAAACAAGCTTTTCCAAGCATCCAATTGATGGATGAATTTCTTCTAAACACAGACAGCCACCAAGAATGAATCTTTCAAGATTTGGAAGTCCATTAAAATTTGGTGTCATGATTAGCTTATTCATATGGCTAAGTTCCAATAACTTCAAACTTGGGAGCACCTGTTGAGTACAAGTGCAAACAAGTCAAAAATGTATCAAGGTGACAAGATTTGAAGGAAAATGGCACACACACAGACAGACACAAACACACTCAGACAAACACAAATGGAAATCATCTGAAGTGTTCAATTGTTTAATAAAGTATCTATAAATCACTTGACAAAAACAAAGATAATAGAAGATCTTTAAACCCAAATCAGTGATATCAATATTTTATAGTGGTTTTTAATCAACAAACAAATAGATTGAAATCATATTTTGAAAAATTTATAGTTATCAAGACAAAGGACATTCACAGAATAAAGGTCCATGTGCTTTTCAATACTATAGATAATTGAAGTATACTCAGGATTAGTCATGTCTGTAATTCATGATCAAATTTGTTTTCATCTGTTAATTATATAAAGTGATGAACAATACAAACTACCTTACAACCCTCCCAAAGTTGCTTTTGAGAGCCTGCGGACAATATAAGACAGCAAAGCTCCCTTAGTGGAAGGTCAGTAAACAAATATTTTGCAGGATCCCCTATCGATTCCATATACCGAAGGTTCTTCATGTTTGCAGAAACCGAATGAAGATCTTGTTCTTGTTTTTTTGCTTGCTTTAACGGGAAATCCATTTCTATTGCTTCAATCTTATCAAGTTCCTGCGATAGAGGAACAAAATGGTGTCATGATTCAGGATTGATTCAAAAGTGATTGTTTATACATACATAATATATCATGCTAAGCTAGCTTAAACATTACCGTGGTTGCATCCATAGCACATATTTTTAAAACATCTTCCAAATCCAAATCCTACTATGTTTTGCAGGGTTCTTAGGGTGTTCCCCTCTAACAATATAGTGTCCCATTTCTTGCACCAGATCATGCATATCAAAATATCCATCTTCTGAAATAGTTATGAGAGCCTTTTGTATCAACACCTTTACTCCTATAACTGGATGAAAACCACAAGCATCAAAGATCCCCATTGCATTGTCTTTGTACTTCCCCCTAAAGAAACATGCAATATCAAGGAACAACTCTCTCTCAACCTTTGTGAGTCCATCAAAGCTGATTTTTAGCGTTTCCAGAATATTATCATTTGGAATCTCTTTCAGTCTGGCTAATGCACTCCTCCACTCATGAATATTTTTGTCACACAGAAATGAACCAAGAATTGTAAGTGCTAATGGAAGCCCACCGGCATAAGAGACCACCTCTTTTGAAAGCTGCTCATAATTTTCCAGGGGTGTGTGATCTCGGTGTGCATGCTTGCAAAATAGCTTAATAGCCTCATCACTGTTTAACAATATAATAATATGTGTCACATTTACTCTGTGTGCATTTAATACATGCTCATCTCTAGTTGTCATTATTACTCGGCTTCCTTCACCAAACCAATCATGTGATCCGGCTAATGCTTTTAGTTGGTGAAGCTGATCCACATCATCAAGAACAATCAAGACCTTTCTATGACATAACCTATTTTGTATCATGCGTCTTCCTTCCTCAACTCTCTCTATTCCCTGCACTTCCTTTTGTTTCAAAACACCAGAAAGAATTTTTTTTTGCAAGCTTACCAAACCATTAATCTTGCTTGATTCCTCCCGGATATTTTGTACAAAGCAACAACCATCGAACTTGCTAGAGATTTCATCATAAATAGAAGAAGCAAGAGTAGTCTTACCACCACCCCCAACCCCCCATATTCCAATCATGAGCACACCACCTGACCCAATTTGTAACTCTAATTTCAAACGTTGTATGCGAGCCGCCATTCTGATCAGGTCCTCATTTGCAGTTGAAGGTACTAACTGCAACCTCTCTGAAATTGTGTCAACAATTTCTTTGATAACCCTTGATTCATGCCTACACATTGGATATACAAGGATTATTAACACATACTCGAATTGATAAAAAAGTAATTTGTTTCATGCTCCATGAAACTTCAGATTCAAAATAGGACTTGTAAGGTTAACATCACAAGTAAATGTAGTAATATTCTTGGGAAACATTGAATAGTTTCAAATAGCAACAAACAAAGCAAGATGGATTTCTTTGTTGTAGCTTGAAGCGGGGCGTTAAATAAGAAATCAGAATTAGAAGTCAATGAAATCCATCATAACTTAAATTCAACCTATACATAACTGATCAATTGATCTACACGGTCATCAACATCATCAAGAATAATTATATTTGTATAAAAAGCTAACAAGGTACAAGTGTAAATGAGTTGTAGAGCATGCATATTCTAGGCATAAAAAGTGCAAAAACAAAAAAGAACATTACCCGTTGGCAATGTGCTTGGGTTCCCATCCAGAAATGTTACTTGCATCCACAAGTGCTTTTCTCCAAGATTTAACCTTGGCCTTGTGCTCCAACTCATGTTTGGCAAAGGCTTCTTGGTATTTCCGGATTTGTTCTCGAGGTGCAAAGAGCAATCCCCAAGGGTCCTCCACAACTGCTTGTCCCCAAGATTTAACTTTCTTCTTGTTCTCCAACTCATGCTTGGCAAATGCTTCTCCATATTTTTGTTTTTGTTTTCGTACTTCAGAGGGATCAACGCCATAGAATATGGGCATAACGATTGTGCCTTTCATATCCTTGCATTTGATAATACATGCAAGTTCATCTAAGCACCATGAAGAGTCTGCATAGTTCTCTGAGAATATGATGACAGCAATCTGAGATTCTTCTATAGCTTTCATAAGGGCTGGGCCGATTGATTCGCCCCGAGAAAGTGTTTCATCGTCCTTGTAGGTGTAGATTCCTTGTTGTTCAAGAGCCGAGTAGAGATGATCCACAAAATTTCTGCGAGTATCTTCTCCTCTAAAGCTAAGAAAAACATGGTACTTCCACGAATGAGAAGAAAAGGCCGGAACAGAGGGAGATGATGAAGAAGATGTCATCGATGTGTCGATTTGTTGAGAGAGAATGCAAGTGGTATGAGCACTTCAATGAAAAGAACTTTATACAAAGAGATTCGAGTTTCCAATAAAACCTGTTATTATGTAGGAAAACCATGCACAACTCATAACCGAGATAAATGGTTACCATGTAAAAACTCCTTTGAAAGTATAATACAAGCAAGTCATAAAAAACCACAATGTAAGCCTCGAGGCGGAATAAAAAATAATTATAAAATATAATATACGTCATAAAAAAACAATATACAAATCCAAATCAAAGTTAAAAAGTCCTAAATAATGTCTATCACCCTAATAATTAAAAATATTGTTAGTCTTAAACTCATTAAAATCAAATAACACAAATATTATCAGGTCAAATGAAGTTTCAACTCTCAAGTAAAAATCAAATAAAAAGTTACTTTTAAGCTTTTTTCACTATGCTTTCCGTTAAGAAAAAAAAATCAATAAGCCAAAAAAGAATAATATATATATATATATATATATATATATATATATATATATATATATATATATATATATATATATATATATATATATATATATATATATATATATATATATATATGGTACATAATCTATGTGTACGACTCAAGGAAAATCGCCCCATTGGATTTTCTTTTTGTATCCACAACACAGACACACCATTAGACTCATTTTTATCCAAATTCCATTCGTTTATAACATACAAAACAGGTATTCACTTCACAAAATGCTTAATTTGATCTTCTAACGACACTAATTCAAAAACTTCACAACTTTGATAAGATTAAGTCAAAATACGTTTCTCACATTCCGGATCTGACATTTCTTAAAATAACTTATATAAAACTTCATTAATTAGCACTTTCGTTTCTTTCTTGGTAACTTATATATAATTCATCAGTTTAACAGTTAGAGGAACGTACCACAGATTCCCAGAGCAACACCAAACTCAAGCGCACCCTTTAAATGACGAAGAAGAAATTAAGGGATGCCACGGATGCGTAAATTTGCTGAGAGTTGAGACAAAATGTATGTGGTTGGAGCACCTAAATGAAATGAACTATATACAGAGAAAAAGATATATCATTTCCAAGAAATTTCTTATTGCGTGATATTTTCTATAAATTGAGTTGTTTTTTCATTGAAAGTGTTGAGATAGAGTATATGTGGTCTGAGCCTCCTTAGGAGTTTCTTATCAATTAATTTTTTCAATACAACTTGACTTGTTTTCCCACTGTTGACGTCATCATCATAATCAATGACTTTTCAGGGCAGATTGATTTAATCAATGATGTGGTACAAGTTGTTGCCATTTGAATTTTCATCATCCACATCATCCGTCATGTGTACAAAACCGATGATGTGGAATTTCTAATATTCAAATAATTTTAAATTACTTATTATTACTATTATTAATATCAATACAAAAGCTAAATACTTATTTATCAAATAGCTTCTCACCTTTTTTCATGATTTAGGCAATACTGTTGGTTTTTATACAAAACATCTGTAACAAAGTTTCAGATTAGGACCAAAACATGCAATACGACCTTCTAACAAGTTGCTTTTTATTTTTTGTCTCAGAAATGCTTACATGGACAATCTACTAATACTTGTATAAAAAATATCTAGATGACTTCTGTGTGTGGGAAGATAGTCCAATAGACTTGTACCTCATGCAATAGCAAATTGTACCCCCTGCATATTTTTGAATTGGTGGTGGTGTGGTTCACCTTAAGGCTCATGAAATCGTCTCTTATTGTCGACCCACCATTGTCCTTCAGATGAAGAGTTTTCTAAACCATATGATTGTTGGTATATAAAACTAGCCTTGTTCATCAAGACATATTTTTGCAATCTGAACTCACCTGCCAAAACAGCCATTTACTATTACTCCGCCATTGTTGTTGATGTTAAGATGTACCCAAAATCGTAACAGTGACACCGATATAGAAACCCAACAACCTGCCTAACTGAAACCAAAAATCTTAACCCCAAATTTAATCCAAAAACTTGACTCGATCAAAACAAAACCTGAATCATTTGTCTACTTTATGTGTAAAAAAAAAAAAAAAAAAAAAAAAAAAAAAAAAAAAAAAAAAAACTAAACGGATACCTTCACTTGAATGCTAACAATGATACGAACTTGATTCTGCATTAGGTTGAACTGAATCCGGAAGGCACTGAACCTTGTGTTGGATTGTCGATTAGGTCAACTCCAGGGTTTTCATTGTGCGGTTGCCGCAGGGGACAGCGAAGAGGTATGCCAATTTCCTATTTTTATTAGTGATTGTTAAAGGAGTAGTCTTTTTAATGCTTCCACAAGGACCACAACGAACCACTCATCGCCACTATCTTTATTGATTCATCTACGCTGAGCCGTACTCATCTTTTTTTTAAACCTTTTTGGCGATGAAGACAGTGATGGTCGAAAGCAAAATAAATAAATAAAAATAAAAATAAAATAAAATTCGAGTTGTAGCAGAAAAACCCCATCTTGATTTGGGAAGGAGACTGAGAAGGGTCGTCGGGGAGCAGGCAAAAACGACTCAGGAGTGGAGTCGGTGGTTGGAGCTGAGACAGACGGGTATGGGCAACGCGGACATCGCGTTATCTGACGTGGCACGCGCCTTTAACGGCGCCATAACGCGGAACACCGCCCTAGGTGGCCGTTATGGGGCGTTACGCCATTACTTGTTACCATAGTAATGAATGGTAACGCCATTTTTTTGACCGTCGCAAATTTTGTTCCGTTGAAAAACGGTAATATTACCGTTTAATACGGTGAATTCTAAAAAAATTACTACTTAACAAATTAAACTATATGAATACATATACCTCATTTTATTACACTTCTATTTCTCTATATCTATCTCTATTTTTTCTATATCTATCTCCATTTCATTCAAAACAAACAAACCACTATGGATCAAAACCTGAATACCCCTCCTTCGAAGACAAACACATCCACTCCATTAGGTTTTGCGGGATATGAGGGATACATGAACCTTCTAAACTCCCAAAACTCACCACAAATTCCATATTCCGGCAATTTTTTCAATCCCGCCTCACCCCCACTACAATTCCCCACCTCGCCATTTATGCAACAAAATGCAAACATTCAACAAAACCTTTTTAACACATTCGGTCCCATGCGCCAAACAGTCACACAACCCCCACCCACGCAAGAAACCGTTGTCGAGACGCAAGCCGGGGAAGTCAGAAAACATCGGGAAAAAACGGAGACCAAAAAAGAAAGGAAAAGAGGTCGTGGTCGGGGCGGAAAAAACGGAAGCACCTCCAACATGGTGGACACCGAAGGAAGAGCATGCGTTGGCGGTGACTTGGTGCGGTACTTCAAAACAACCAACTATGGGGAACGATATGAAGAGAGTTGCTTTTTGGGATGCCGTAATTGTCAAATTCCGCACAATTTTGAATAAGGGTGACACATATCGCAATAATGATATGCTTATTGGCAAGTGGACTCAAATTAGCCGGAAATGCACCAAATTTAATTCCATATACAACAAACTTTCTTCTCAACGTCAAAGTGGTGCCAATGATTTCGATGTGTTTAGAGCCGCGATGGAGGAATATCACGTGCAAATGGGGCACGTATTTGAGTATGAAAAAGTATGGGACATAGCGAGGAAAGATCCAAAATGGATGAAAACGCCAACATCATCGGAACAACAATCAAAGAGGTCTCATGGTTCGGGTTCGGTTGACGTTTCCGACGGACACACGAACATCGACCTCAACGCGGAGACCGATGAGATCCCAGACGAGTTTGATGACATCGAGGAAATCTCTCCGCCACGACGACCGATGGGGAGCGACAAAGCCAAGCGCGTGCAACGACATGCGCAGGAGAATGAAAGTCGGCTTCGAGAGCACGACGAAATGAAAAAAAATTCGATGCCCACACGGAAATCGCAAATAAAAGATATGAATTGCAACGGGAGCATTTGGATTTCCTTCGTCAAGAAGACCAAGAAGATCGCATATCGAAGGATTTGACAATTCTTACGACAAACGAAGAAAATTTACCACCGAGACGAGCTGAAGTGATACGGAGGATGAAGGCAAAGATCAAGAGCAAATACTTGGGCGAAGAATAGTTTATCGGTGTTTTTTTTTAAATTATTAGGACTATCGTGTGTTTTTTGTTCAATGATTTTATTTTTGTTTGTATGGTATTTTTAATTTACTATTTAATGAAATTATGTTTTATTAATTTATATGTTTTTTATAGATATATGACATAAATAAAAAAAATAAAACAAATTAGAAATATATGAAGTAAATAAAAAAATAAAACAAATTAGAATAATAGAAATTAAATACATTAAAAAAAATAATAAAAGAAATAGAAAATAGAATGTGTTATCCCATGTTATTTGGTGTTGCTCATTTCCACATTTGGTGTTATAACACCAAATTGTGACTAGGATGATGAGGTGGACAATTTGAGTGTGATAACATGTAATAACATGTTGCTCACACCTAGTAGTCTGAGGGGAAAGGTCAGGTGGGGTCTCCGATTGGACCCTATCCATTTAACGTCCATCTACTTCTTATTAGTAATAAATACCAATAATATCTTATATCTATATCTATATCGTTATCATTATATTATATATTATATATAATATTAAAGCAAGCCTAACCTTACGAATAGTAACCAAAACTTTCAATGCTTTAGGTTTTGGCAACAACAAGTTTGGAAGGTTGAGAATTTTAATCCTTGGATTGTTTTGTTTTGTAGTTTTGGCCATAATATGTTTGGAAGTTTGACAGTTTTGGTCCTTGGATTGCTACCGTCTTAATATTTACATAAGCAATCCCGGCTTTAAAACTATGTTCACAGAAATGGTCCCTATAATTTAAAAAAATGGTCCATATATTGATAAAAAATTACAGAAACTGTCGCTTTGTGATTTACACTATCATCACATATCTTTTAAAGTTTTTCGATTTTCACCAAAAGTGGCGTAGCCGCGCGTTGTTTACTAGTTATATCATTATCATTATATACTTATAAAAGAAACATTTTTTCTTTCACCACATTCATTTAAAACTCCCATGCATTTTTCCTTTCACCACATTCATTTGAAACAAACATGACTTTTCAATTTCTTTCTAATAATGATTATAAGTTGGTTAATAAGGTTAAATAAATATCAAACCTAAAGTGTAATCATAAATAAACTAAATTTCAATATCAGAATAATATATTTACTTATATTTATAAAGTAATGTCTTTAACTTTTAACATATTGTACTTAATTTATTAGATTTAATATGTTGTTGTATGTAAACCATTATCAATTTAAGGCTACAACTTTTGAACCGTTTGGATAAAATACTTAAACTTTTAATTTAAATATAACATTACAGTGTCAACTTAAATATAAATTTCATTCCATTTAAAAGAACCCAAAGAATATTTTGTGAATAGTTAAAAGTGATAAATTGCAGTGCTAACTGCAAAAACTAAATTGTAATCTCAATTTAACTAAAATATTTCCTAAAGATATTTTTATAATCGTTAAAAGTTTTCAAATAAGTAGCTTAAAATAACTTACAATAACAATAGTTAAAAATAACTCTATATAAATAATTATATTGTTACTTTTAAAATCAAAAACAGTGTTTGATGTTTTAAATAATTATAATGATAGAAATTAAAATGTTAAGAAAATAAATTTTAAAAAATTAATTAACAATAACGACAACTATAAATAACATTAAACCATATATTATATTTAATTTTATTCATGAGTAACTCGCGGCTCGCGGGTAGAAATCATTCAAACGATTGAGATTATGCAGTTATAATAGATGTATATATTATCATATAATTCAAAATAATCAATATATTATATCAATTTAGCATATGAATCATTATATCAATTTTAAAAACAACGCTATTTTTATATTTAAAAAAAATATATTTATAAAGATTTAAACTATATAGGTGTTTCTGCGCAACGTGCGGGCATGAAGTGATACAAACCCACAAGTCTGTTGTAATGCACCAAGCCAATAGACATAGATCCAGAGGCCAAACATTTTGTTTTTTTTCCTATAGCACAAGACATATTGGCTCTTTCCAAGTTCAATGAAACTAATAGATACACAAAACAAGTGCACAAAATGGTTGAGACTAGATGAGTGGTTTTCCTTACTCTGAAGTTTCAATTTTAGATTTTGCTGACATCATCTATAGGAAGATCGCTCATGTTCCATTAAGTTGTTGGGTTTAATTAATAAAGTTGTAGTTTCATTTGGACATCATGATTAATAACGATAACCCAATAGCTTAAATCATTGTTGCATTATGAATATGTCTAAACTAATGCAAAGCTAGAAACCTATACATCAACGTTTTCATTTCATATTTCAGAGCTACATGAAATAATGTGCAGGAAGACGAAGATGAGATAATGTTTTGAAAGTTGAGGGAATAAGTAGGTTGCATATCAGATAATCAGGTGCTTTGTGCACATTAACTAATACAGATTGTTAAGCTACACTAAAGTTGTTGAATGACACCAATACTCGATGCCAGAATAAGCAATTGTACGAATATTTCTGTTATAAATATGGCTCAATTTCTAGTGATGGCTATTTATTAGCAATATTATTTTATGTTAATAAATTGGGTGCATTAAGTAACTGCAAGGCAGTTACATATTGAGGGTTAAAGATACGTTTGATAGTAATCTAAATGTGTGTGCAGAAAATTGAGTATGTGTGTGTTTTGAGTGAACTTTTGTAACCTCCACAGTTTGATAATAAATGGTGTCCCTGTTGCTTTGTGGATGTAGGCTTATCAAAAGCTGAACCACGTAAATCATTATCTTTTTACTGTTTTTCACTTGCTGTGATTTTGATATTGTTGTGTTCCTCTGTTTTGGGTTAATTTTAGAGTGTTAGGAAGTTTGATCATATAACAACTGGTATCAGAGTCCATGGCAGACGATGCAGGGGCTGAGTTTAACCCTTTTGGTGGGAGAGGACCTCATGTGACAAAGACAACCGTTCAGAATGCAAAGTTTGAAGTCGAAAAATTTGATGGGACAAATAATTTTGGGATGTGGCAGTGTGAAGTCAAAGATGTTTTGGCTCAACAAGATTTGGATGTTGCTTTGGAAGAAAAGTCTGAAGATATGTCTGATGTTGATTGGAATAGAGTAAACAAGATGGCTTGCTCAACAATCCGTTTGTGTCTTTCTAAGCAACAAAAGTTCAATGTAATGAGAGAAACATCAGCAAAAGAACTATGGCAGAAATTAGAAGACAAATATATGACCAAAAGTGCTGAAAACCGTCTTTATAAAAAGAAAATGTTGTTTTACTTCAAATATAAAGAAGGTACAAAGATGATTGCTCATCTTGATACTTTTAATCAATTAGTTGCTGATTTATTGAACTTGGATGAAGAAATTAAAGATGAAGACAAAGCTTTAATTTTGTTAAATTCTCTGCCTGATTCATATGCTCATTTAACAACTACTTTGTTACATGGTAAAGTAACTATTAGTTTTGAAGAAGTCTCGAATGCTTTGATGAACTATGAGATCAGGCACGCAGATAAACAAATGAATGGTTCCACATCAGATGCCTTGGTTGTTCGAGGTAGAACATTTGAAAGGAGAGGACAAGATCATAGAAAGAAATTCCAGTCTCGTAGTAGAGGGAATTCTAAACCACGAAAAAGTTTGGGGAGAAACGAATGTGCTTTTTGTCATGAAATTGGGCATTGGAAGAAGGATTGTCCAAAACTAAAAAACAAGAACAAAAACACTCAAGCAAATGTCACTTATGGTGAAGATGAATCTGGTTCGGAATTTGTATTGGCAGTCACATCGAATTCCTTCACTAATGTGTGGTTGATGGATACAACAACTTCTCAACATATGTGCCCTAATAAGGAATGGTTCTCTACTTTGGATTTGAAGTCTCATGGTGTTGTATTAGTTGGTGATGATTACAGCCTAGAAAAAGAAGGGGTCGGTACTGTGAAGTTCAAGCATCATGATGGAGTAATTAGAGAATTTTCAAATGTATGGTATGTTCCTAAATTAAAAAAGAATCTGATTTCTTTAGGAGCATTAGAATCTGGAGGTTACAACTATTCATCTTCAAATGGTATTATGAAGGTAAAAAAAGGTGCATTAGAATCTACATTGAGATATTTCTTAAAAGATCGTGGAGAAAATTTCCCAGCAAAACTGAACTAAAGCAAACTCCCTTTCCAAACTCTTTACTTTGCAAGCTCGTACTTCAATTTCCACAGGATTTATTTCACCGCATAGTGAAAATAACGAAAAAGTATAATACTTCCCATAGGGTCTGTTTGTATGATGGATAGAATCTCGAAGGAATAGAATGAAAGAGGTAATAGAATAGATCATTACATTTCATTGTCATGTTAGATTTGCTCAAAGGAATGGAATGAGTTATTTGAACATGTTTTTTGTTATATACTAAACAAAAGTAAATTTACTTGAGTTTTGAAGTCTGAACATTTAGCCACAAAACTTCTTATTCTTATATTGTACATTCTCACCCCAAAATTTATTTCATCAGTTATTCAGTTATGCTATATGTCCAATAACTTATACACCGAAATTTCAACAATTATCAACTTACACTGTATTTGAATAATCAGCATTTGGAAATTCCCAGGCATTACAATTCGTCCCCCTGTTAGATTTTTGATTTGTATCCACAACACGTACACACCATTAGACTCATTTTGCTCCAAATCCCATTAGTTTATAACACACACAACGTATTAAGTTCACAAATTGCTTAATTTGATCATCTAACTAAACTAATTCAAAAACTTCACAACTTTGACTAAATTAGGTCAGTATACGATTTCTCACATTCCGGATCGACATTTTTTAACTCTTTGATAAATTTATTCAATAACTTATATAAAACTTCATTAACACTTCCATTTCTTTCTTGGTAACTTATAATCAGTATATCAGCTTGAGGAACGTACCTCAGATTCCCAGTAACACCAAACTCAGGAGACACACTTTCTAAGCTCTTTACTCCGCAAGCTTATACTTCAATTTCCATAAGATTTCTTCCTTTATTTCTTCTTTCAGCTCGGATCGATTCGAGTAGGTGGGTACCTTTCCTTCACTGTAGACTCTTTTCTCTCAATTCTTCAGATCGATTAACGAGGGAGTGAAGCAAACAAAGAAAGTAATTATAATCCCCGTGTATATTTACTAGTTTCAGGGTTTCATTATCAGTCATCACACTTCTCCACACTATCAACTTAAGCCCTTAAAGTATCAAAAAGATCACAAAAACGCCCAAATTAGAAAAAAAAATTAATAAAATTAACATTGTTTTATTTTTTACATAAATGATCACAAATTTTATTATGGGATCGTGTAAATTTATCCTTTGCTATGAATTTCACATTTTTAAATGATCATTGCCACCAAAGAGTAATAATTATTAAAGAAAAAAACATGTCTTCATATATTGTTAAATATATAATAAACCAAAAGTACAAGGATCCTCCACACAATAAAAACCTTATGGGGACGGAATCCATAATTTTTATATAGCACACAGACAAAAAACACAATTCACTCAATATGTTATAGTAGTGAAATCTGACTAAATCATTGGACGTGATGCCAAATATATTATTGCTGATTAATTAATGATTATCACCCACCATCATGACTTTTCCTTTAAAATGAAATGTAAATGAGAATATGTTGCGTGAGGAAATTACTATCAATAATTTTTAAGTTTAGACATTAGATTCTATCCATCTTCTGTTTTAATTGGTTGGTTGACCTTTTATAAAAAAAAATATGAAACTCATTTTTAGGATATGTGCCATTACTTTGTCAAGAAACATAAAAGAATATATAACTTATGATCTTTCATCTTTTGTAATTATATGGCTCAGAAAATGGTCTCTTATCTACATTTTTTGTGAATAATTATTTTGACATGTGCAACGCCTAACTTTGAGACTTCTTATATATTCATTTTATGTAGACAGTTATTAAAGAAAGGCAGTAACCAAAATCACTATCAACTTAAACCAGTTTAAAATAAAAGATGATTTTTTAACCTACCTAATAAACTAGATATAAACAGCAGCTATCAGCTGAGTTGTATTCCCTTTTTTTTAAGTATAGACAATAGACTCTTTCTATCTTTTCTTTTTTAATGGTTGGTTAACTTTTTAGAGAAAATAATATGAAACTCATTTTTAGAATATGTGTCATTATTTTGTCAAGAAACATAAACAAATATACATATTATGATTTTCCAACTTTTTTAATTATAAGGCTCAAATAATGATCTCTGATTTACATTTTTCTTGTGAAATTTGTTTTGTCCTATTCTTGACCTAACTTTGTTGACTTCTTATATATTCAATTTTTGTAAACAGTTGAATTAATTAAAGAAACGTCGTAAACAAAATCACTACTCACTTAAACCTGGTCTAAATAAAAGATGAAGAATATTTTACCTACATAATAAACTAAATATGAACAGCTAACATCTGAGTTTTATTCCATATCTTTTAGGTTCAGACATTGGATTCACTTATTTTTTCTTTTTTATCGATTGGTTGACTTTTTAAAGAAATACAGCTATCAATCACGTGGTATTCCATATTTTTTAGGTTTAGACAACTGATTCTTTTTATCCTTTTTATTGGTTGGTTCATTTTCTTATATAAAATATAGCTATAGCTGAGTGGCATTCTATATTTTTGAAGTTTAGACTTTAGATTCTTTTAATTATACTTTTTAAATGGATGGTTGACTTTTTACAGAAAATACAAACATACAAAACTTATTTTTAAAATTTGTGCTATTATTTTGTCAAGAAACATAAAAGAATATATAAACTATGATCTTCCATTTTTGTAATTATAGGGCTTAAATAATTGTCTCTGATTTACATTTTATGTGAAAAGTTGTTTTCACTTGCTCAAGACATAACTATGGGACTTTCAATATCCTTATTTTTCTCTTTTTGTAAACAGTTGTTGAACTAAATTACATGTACTCACAATATACTTTCAAGACAAAGTTGATTAGATTTAAATGTATGAAATATAAAGCATTGATTCTTTTACTTAATTTGAGCATCAGTAACTAACTCATGTTAGTTTCTAGCCGAATATTTTTGTGTTTTAACTTTCCTTCAAAAGGAAAGGAAAAAGAATGAAAAACAAATAAAAAGAAAGAAAAGTTGTAACCAAACTTACCTGAGCATAAGCAGGGTATCTAGTTTCTCCTGGTTATCCCACACATGCTTCTATTGAAACCTCTATCCACACCCACCCACCAAGCTGTTATACACAAGTTACAATGGGCAACCATTACGTGTGGGTAAAAATTTCAACTCTGCATTTTCAAGTAAAAATTTAATGTTAGTCTCACTAACCCAACCACAAGTAACTTTATGGTGATGTGAATTCACCCGCTTAGGTATGGGATGGCAATGGCATACCCAAGAATATAACATCACTAAACTAAAATTAAACTTTTACAATCCAAAATAAAATGTATCCAAGGCATTCTTTGAAATATAAATAACTATCACCAAAAAATTTCTAACCATCATTATTTGTAATTTACTCCATAATATCCAAACTATATTACATAAACCATGGAAAATCATATGTATATAAATGGTTATTGACCTATTTAAACTGAGGAATTTCATGATTTTACCAAATATACTTTGTTTACATTTTAGGCCATGCACTATGTCTGTGTGTGTGCATTTGCCTGTGCGATTGTGTGTATACACACACCCAAAAGCATAGATACGAAAACCTAATATCCCTGTCAAGATCCAAACCAAGTCAAATCAGTATAACTTGGTCTAAAATTTTCATAGGACAATTACAGAGAGTGGGCCTAAATGTTAACTTAAGTAACCAATTAAAAGATAGAATGATGAAACAAGAATCACAGAAACATGAGAACTCTTTTGTTAAAATCTTAGTGATCCACTCTCTGATATTGGGACATATGGGACATGAGAAATATTTTTTTATTTTTTAATGCGAAGTATCCATGATGTTTAAATGTGAATTTGAAGAATTCATTTAATTTATCAAAATATTTTAAGGCAGAAGGTAAGCCTTCAAACATTGCTTGTTTGACTAATAAATCATGTGAACAGGCTATTCACATAAGCTTAAACAATTTCAATGTAACAGCAATTAATAGCCACCTAAAAAAATTCCAATAGATTCACAATAATTAAAGGATCAAGGGACCTGGTGATGTGGTGGAAGGATAAGGAAACCACTTAAGATGACAATTTTATTGCTTTGTACTTTTCAGGGATCAATGTTTGAACATTTTTCCACACCCAATGACTTTATAAACCATTTACACCTTATATGTAATCCAGACGTCCCACATAAGATAAATACAATGAGTCTTCCCACATTATCTTGCACTTGTATCCATTACACAACTCTTTCTTAGACACCTAAGAAGCTGCCTAATAGTTTCTAATTCCACCACTAAGAGCTCCTCACAAATCTTGTGCTCTTCCATTCATAGTTTACAAGGTTATCAACCTTATCACAAGTTCATTCGAGTCAACTGATCAATTCCAGAATTTATCTATACATATAAGGTTAGAGGATGATATCTATACATATCAGGAAAGAGGATAATATCAAAACCCAAAAGAGAACCCATGATTCTATGAACTATATCAAGAGGAAATTTATGCTAAACATCAAGGACAATGAGTTTCAAACTCCAAACTGCCACTATTATCTTATCTTTCACGTGACTAATTGAAGGCTTAACTTTGTCAAACAATCACATAATAAGAGGGTAGTTGTTGAATATAGATTAAAAACCTTTTGCATTGTCAACAGGATGGACCCTAGCCTAACTGTATATAATTCTGGCCTCATATTTTTTATTTCAGTTTGTGGGACTAGGCGTCAATCTAATATAAGTTTACAGTCAATATTCATGAGTGAGTTATGATTGATTATTCAATTAAAATAGCAAAAATACAAGGGCTATACCTGACACTAAAACTCCAAGGGGCCATCCATGTAATACTGCAATAGATAAGCACCAAACCTCTTGAAATGTGTTTGACTATTCATGAGTGAGGCATGATGTGATGTTTCCTTCTTTGACTTCTGCATCATGACTAAGATGGATGTGTCAAAGATAGCATATTTACTTTTTTTTTGTCTTTACCAAAAACAAATATGCAATCTTGGACACAGCATTTCAGCCATCTACGCTGCTGAAATGTATTTGAAGATGCATAGCTCATGCCATCAATCAACATAGTGGGTTTGAACTTAGGTAGGCATTCACATACTTCATTATGAGTATGATACTATAGGAGTGGTTTCTTCAACTTTTGGGCATGCTCATTGAGTAGGTGCTTGTAGAACAAATGTGGTTTTAAACCTAAAAGGAAGAAAGAATATAAGTATTATGTTACAGATGATCAATTCGTATTATATATACTAGAACTAGACATCACAACTCTTGTAAATAAACAACAATTAAGTATTTGTACATGTACAAATGAACACAGCTTTAAACGTTAAATTGAGTGGTTCCTGCTTCCCAGTTGAAATATTAAAAACTTTAATAGTTGGACACATGTCTTGCCACTACTAATTTGTCAACAGAAAGCAAGATTTAGAATAAATAAGGATGGAGGCACGCACACGGCAAATACTATATTGACGCCTAACTTTTGGAACAATATAGATATTGCAGTGAAAATTGGTTGTCCGTTGTTAAGTGTGCTTCGGTTAGTTGATGGAGAGAGAAAGCCTCCAATGGGTTACATATATGAGGCGATGGATAGAGCAAAAGAGGCGATTGCTCAGGCTTTCAAAAACAAAGCAGATAAGTATGCAGAAGTCTTCAAAATCATTGACAGGAGGTGGAATTGCCAATTGCATCAACCTTTGCATGCTGCTGGGCATTACTTGAATCCGGCCCTGTATTATGAAAATCCGAATGTGGAAAATGATGATGAAGTGATGAGTGGATTGATGTCGTGTATTCATAAATTAGCATTGAACGAGGACGAGGAGATGAAGATTCATGCCGAGCTCCCAATATACCGAAGTGCACAAGGGATCTTCGGGAACCCGATAGCGAAGAAAATGAGAGTAAAAATTGCACCAGGTAAATAATATAAAAATAATATACTTTGTATAATTATAATTTTTAACATATCTTTAATTCTTTATATTATTTTGTTACTAAATTAGCGGAGTGGTGGATGCAATATGGAGCATCAGCCCCGACATTAAAAAAGTTTGCGGTCAAAGTGCTAAGTCTTACTTGTAGCTCGTCAGGTTGTGAGAGGAATTGGAGTGTATTTGAACATGTAAGTAACTCGTTTTTGTGAGTTTAATTATAGATAATTAGATATACTTTGTATAATTATAATTTTTAATTTACTTTTATGTAGTTACATTCTAAGAAAAGAAACCGGCTAGAGCAACAAAAGTTGAATGACCTTGTTTATATCAAGTATAATCGGGCTTTGAGAAGGAGGTACAATATGCGTGATACGATTGACCCAATTATATTGGACGATGCAAATGTTCTAGATCCGACTGAGTGGTTGATGGGAGGCGAAGAAGAGGAGGAAGATGCCCCGGTCTTTGAGGGTGAGAATTTAACATGGGGTCAAGTTGCAGATGCTGTTGGGGCATGTGAGCCACCTTATTCTACAAGAAGCAGGAATAGGGGAGCTGTTGACAAGTCTGCATCGAGCTCCAGAGGAAGATGTTTAATAGATGAGGATGATGACAATAACTTGGGTGAAGAAGAAAATGATGTAGCTGCTTATAAAGATTTTGAGCCTTCATCTGTTCAAGATGATGATGATGAGCCTGTCTATGAAGATCTAGATGATCTTTGATTTGGGTTTTTGAGTTTAGACTTGCCTTTTGTTATTTATGTTTAAAAACTAACTTCTAGCTGATTACAATCCGCTACAAATATGTCTAAAAAACTAATATGGTTAAGTTATTTAGCTAGTTTAATTGTTTGTTTGCTTATTTATTGGTTATAATAGCTACAATAGTTACATAATATATATTTTTTAATATTTTTATACCTATCGCTAAATACGAAATAGCGGTCGCTATTTACCGCTATTCGCTACGTAGCTTATAGGTGGCCCGTCGCTATTTATCGCTATTCGCTATCGATAACTATGGGAACTATAGATAAGGGTTTTGACCACGATTAGGTTCATTTGAATTTTAAGTAGTAAAATTGACATTTGACCATCAAACCAATCTAAATACCCAATTGTGAAATGGAAGGAATGCTAGTTATAAATGAATAAAGCATAATACATGTTTCAGCTCATCCTGCTATGCTTATTCCTGATGCTTCAAATTATGCCATTACCCTAGATATAATCCATGAAAGAGCATTGATTACTTAGTAATGTGTAATCCAATTATGTTTGTTTATAATATAAAGAATATTTACCTATACGTTCCATTAAAATCATTGGATATGACAATAATGGATGAGAAAAACAGAACACATTGCAGTTATAAAGTATCTCAACATGTGAACTATTGTTTCACCTAGAGAACCACAAAGACCACATGTTAGATCAATTAAACCCTCACTAACCAAGCTTGTAACTAAATAGATATAGAAGTGATCACCAGAGAAAACACTTCATGTTCAAAGTAACTTCATCTTCTGGACCTTCACCATAATCGACCACCTAGTCCTCAATTTGAACAATCCCCAATTCTTAGGTATCATCCTCCTATTCACCATGGCAAAGCTACTAATTGGTGGATAAGCAATATGAAGTTTTACAATTACCATAGTAGATATCAGAGCAAAAGGATGTCTAGTGGTTTAGGAATTGAGTGTTATACTAAACTGAATCCAACTACAATCTTAGGCCAAAGTGCCAAAACTAGTGGTCTGAGCTTAAAATGTTAACATATGGAAACTGAAGAGTGCCACAGATATATAGAATACTTGTTGGAACCAATAACATCTGCAAGTTATGTGTGTGTCTAAAAATAGATGGAAGCATCCACTTTGGAGAACAGATTATCATATTTCAGTTCTACTTTATGTAATTCTTTTCATACTAAAATACGTCCAAAATAAGAAAATAGTGCTAGGAGAACTCTTGCTGGAGAATTTATCGAACATTTTGTACTCATAGGAATGAGAGGTAGAACAAGTGTATATACCTAATGCTAAAAGACGCGCAAATGTATACATAAGCCCACCCAAATATGTCTATACACGTATATGCACACACATTGACCGATTTCCCCAACCGAGTGTTAAAATCGACCGTCTATTTAGTAAAATCGAAAAACTAAAACCAGATTTTAACCACATTGAAATCAAAACAAAATCTACATATAACCCGAACCCAACCCTAATATATCACTGATGTTTATGCTTGTGAGGAGAATGAACAAATTCTCACCAGGTCAAAGGGACTCGTGTTGTACAGCAAGGAAATTGTTAATCTCGATCGGAGTGAGCAGCTGGGTGGTTCGGAAGAAGTGCTCTGTTACTGTAGTGGGTTACAATGGAGAGCGGAGAGCTCAGCGCTCAGCATAAACCGTTCTTTGTTAATGTATCACTTTTTTTTTAGAAAATACATAATAAAAATTAAATATTATTTTTAGTTACATCATTAAAAACAACAAGAGCATTTCCAATTGAAGCTTTCTTTTAAAGGGTTGTGTTATAAGTACCCATTCACTCACATACAATGTCATATCCAGGAGCTGCACAAGCAGTATTACACTCAAATGTAAGGGGTACACAATATTGGGGGCACGTATAGAAATTGTTTTTTTTAAAACTTATTATTCATTTATTTATATTGAGCATTTTTTAAAACTTAATACCATTTACTTATTTATATTGAATACTTATTGTCATTGGAGTATCTAATTTTTAGCTTATTTTTATTGATCATTCAATATATATCTAGTAGTCAATAAAGTTTAATCATTTATACATTCAACCCTTTATTTTCTATTCATATTTTATTTTACCCTTTAAATATATTTTAGTTTTTAATTTATTTATTTATTACTAGTTAATAAATTCTATCAAATATTTAATGAGATTTTATTTATGAAATATAAATTTATAATTATAATCTTTATTAAAATAGTCTGTATTAAAATATAATGTATGCTTAAAAATGACTAACCAAATGGAGGAGATTATGTAGAACATTTTAAATAGATAATGATAGATTAGTTAAAATTAAAGAAAAAATTATTTAGAGACGTTAACAATTAGAGATGTGGTTTAGTTAGAGGTTACATATAATGGGATGATGAGGTGTTAATGATATTAACTCATAGTATAGGTTAACTATTAGAGATGTTCTAAGATCATCTCTAATGATAAACCTATATTCTAGGTTAAAAACATTGTCATTTCATCAACCCATTAATATTGATCTCTAATTAAATAAGTTTTCTAGTGGTTAACCTTTTCTATGCCTTTTATTATTAATTTAACTAATTTATCCTCATTTATTTAAATGTACTATAAAACCCTCTCATTTAACTAATCATTTTTTAAAATGCCGAATTTTAATACAAAGCATTTTAATAAATATTGTTGCTAGACGTTTAATATTTTAATAAATACTATCTTTTAACATTAATATTTAAATAATTTATTATAATACAATGCATTGCTTTGATAAATACTAACATTAAATCAAGGAGATAAAATGAAACATTATGAAAGATAAAGGGGTTAAGTGTTCATCATATCAAACTATATTGACCACTCAATCTTGGTCGATAAAAATTAGCAAAAAAGTGATGTTCTCCGATGACAACAAGTCATCGGAGAATTTATCCAAATAGTATAAAGCTATAAAAAAACTTTCATTGGAGATGCTTTAATTGATATCTTTTGACAAACTTTCTTTTATCATAAAATTTTTGACTAGTATTATTATACTTTTTATTTTTTTTTAAAAAAAATATTTTATGATTTAACATAAAATATATCGAATAAACTAATACATAAAAATGATAGAACCCCTTTGTAAACCTTTAAAAGGTCCATTAGATGGTGAATTTTTTTTTATCAAAATGTAGAGATTTATATGTTAGTGATTTGGCATGTGACAAATGGTTATGTATAAGTCCACCATAAAGAAAATGTAGCAATCCTATATGAGGAAATAGTATGAAAAGGGGTCCAACATGAGTAAAATGTGGCAATGTTGTATTTGACAAAGATGGAGGGGTATTAGTTTGAAGAAGGCTCTCAAGTTAAATTAAGTAAAATGTGGAAATGTTGTATTTCACTTTTAGCTCTCACTGAAAACTAAAGTAGAAAATAACAATGATGGAGCTATGAACCTATTTTTAGGCAAACATGGGAAACCCTAATTATGATGGTTCCTGCCCATCCATAACTAGCCTATGAGGGGATGTCCTAATTTCCAAGACGCTTCTAGAACCTTCAACCTCATGAGCATCAACCACGCATATGATGGAGCATCATGGGACATGATGGCGCATAATGAGCCACCATGGAACATCATGATGGCGCACCTACCATCATGATGGTACATCAGCTATATGGAGTATCCACCTTGAGCATCTTCATTCTTTTGAGCAACATTGGACAAACTTAATCATCCTAGCAAACATTACACCTAAATAACGCATCAAAAGCCATGACAGTGCATCATGAAACTTAGTGGCACATCATGCTTAATTATGGCGCATCCTTGCACCTTATTCATCAGCAACACCTCAACACTTCAGGAGTACAAAAACACAAAATGGTGGTGCATCTTGCACCAAAGGTGGTGAACTTTATGTCAATAGTGGCGCATCTCTGATGCTCCATTCTTCTCCTCGATGCTCCATACCCACACCCAATTCCAAGTGCTACATATTAATTCTAAATGCTCCATGTATGGCCACTGTAACCGGTGTGGTATATGTCATATTCCAGCCCAATGCTCGAATCAGCCCACTTCAGCTTCAGCTCGTGCGTGTCACAAGCCAATTATGTGACATTCTCAAAAAATGACTCGGTTGTCGGTTCAACATTGTTTACCAACACTAGGTCAAACAGTCACGTGACACCCGACTTCATGACTTTAGACAACGATGATGTTAACAATGGCAATAATTTTCTTCATGTTGGTGACGGTAATCCTCTCCCTATTTTTCACATTGGTTCATATAAACTCTACTCCCCCAACAAAACCTTTAATCTATCTAATGTTCTTCATGTCCCTAAAATCAAAAAGAACCTTTTATATGTTCAACATTTCTGCCTAGATAAGAACGTGTTTTTTTGAATTTCACTCGTCCTTTTTTGTTGTGAAGGACGAGTCTACATGTTCCATCCTAATCACGGGACCAAGTAATCAAGGGCTCTAATCGTTGTGTCTCCCAAAGTTGAAGTATCTTCCTCACGTATCTTTCACCGCCACCAAAGCATCATCAACCACTTGGCATTATCGTCTTGGGCACCACCATGCTCGTGTTTTTCAATCAGTTATTTCTCGTAGTCATTTACCTATTTCTTCACACGTAATTTCCTCTTTATGTTCTAGTTGTCAAATGGGGAAATCCTCTAAATTTTCATTGTCACTTTCAAATTATCGTAGTAATCATGTTTTGGATTTAGTTTATTATGATGTTTGGGGCCCCGCCCCATCTACTTCTTTTAGTGTTCACCGATATTTTTTATTATGTGCTGATCATCATTCACGATACATGTGGTTTTACCCATTAGCTCAAAAATCATATGTTTACATCACTTTTAAAAACGTTGTCCTCATGGTTGAAAGACAATTTACAACAAAACTTAAACAAGTTCAAACCGATTGGGGGGGTAAATTTCACAATCTCGCATCTTTCTTTGCTTCTCTTGGTATAATTCATCGCCGCTCACTGACACGTGGTGGAAACTGGCCTTGCTCACACACATGCTCCTCCATGTTTTTGGGACTTTGCTTTAGAGAAAACGGTTTACTTCATCAATAATTTTCCCTCTCGCAATTAGTCCAGCAAATCTCCATTCGAGCATATTTTCAATAAAACCCCAAATTATTCTTTCTTTAGAGTCTTCGAGTGTCGATGCTTCCCGTATCATTGCCCATATAACCGACATAAAATGGACTTTAGATCCACCTCGTGTGTCTTTTGGGGATATAGCCTTCTTCATCATGGCTACCGGTGTTTGGATCTAACCACTGATCGCGTATACATTGCATGACATGTTCGTTTCGATGAAGAAATTTTTCCTTTTATCCCTTTTCCTACCCCGTTACCTACTGAAAAAGAACCTCCTTGTTTTTCCTTCTTTCCACAACCTCAACCCATTATCGACACTCAAAATGCAGCCTCAGATCAGCCCACTACTGCAGCTCCTTTTCCGCCTGTTGCAGCCTCGATTACGCCCGTTACTATTGCCTCTTTTCAGCCTTCTAACAGCCCATAAACTTGGCCTATACCTGCTGCCCCTATACCTAATTTTCAGCCCCAACCTTCATCATTACCCACACAACCCCGTACCCGACCTCCCAACCTTCGCCAAAACCCAAAAACCACCACTAGATATGACCCATCAACCTATTTCTCTTCCAATTGCCCTGTTGATTCCATTGAACCATCCTCTTTTACCGTTGCTAACAAATCCCCAATATAGCGTCAAGCCATGACCTAAGAGTTTGATGCACTCGTTAAAAATGGAGCTTGGTCTCTAGTTCCATTTTCTAAAAACACTAATGTCATTGATTCAAAGTGGTTTACAAAGATCAAAACATATGTGAATGGGAATGTTACTCGCTACAAGTCCCGCCTTGTGGCAAAAGGCTTCAACGAACAACCGGGTGTTGACTACCAAGAGACATTCAGTCTCGTTGTCAAAGCAAAAACAATCCGTGTTATTCTATCTTTTGGCGTGACAAATCAATGCTCTCTCAGATAACTTGATGTTAAAAACGTCGTTCACCATGGTGATGTCAAGGAAACATTTTATCTTTGTAAACCACCGGACTTTGTTGATAAATCAAGACCTGATCATGTTTGTTTACTCCACAAATCCTTGTATAGATTGAAACAGACACTAAGATCATGGTTTGAATGACTCTCTACAACCTTACAGTCTCTCGGTTTTGTTGGTTTTAAAACCGATCCCTCATTGTTCATCCTCAAGAATAGGGGTACCTTAGTCTATGTTCTTGTTTTCGTGGATGACATTATAGTTACCGGGAATGATCCTTAAGCAATCACATGTGTTATCTCCAAATTAGGATCAATGTTTGTTGTCCAAGATCTTGGGAACTTACACTACTTCTTGGGCCTTGAGATTGTTTCTCATGGTAAAAACATCATTCTATCTCAGCACTAGTATGTCTCTGACTTGATAACACGTACTCGTCTAGCAGAATGTAAGCCCGTGTTATCGCCCATGAGCATCTCTCAAGCGTTAACCTTTTTCGACAGCCACTTGCTCACAGATCCATTCTTATCCTTTTCTTCTTCTAATAAAAGTAGTTAATGATTCAGTGTGTTAATCCATACACCGATAAGACTTCACAATACTATTTTAATAAATGATAGCATAAACACATGTTATCAGGAGACATCACAATCTTGCTAAACTTTTCACTACCACTCACTCATACTGTTGATGTCAAAAAGGGGGAGATATCTTGCAAATGAAGGAAAAACGAAGAAAGGTCATATGAAAGATCCCATGAGCTCTAGTGACAAATTCATTATGCTGCACTCCATTCACCATGGTTCATACTACATGTTACACTACTCGTTCGAATTGAAAGATTTCTCAATGACTGAAATTGGTTTTCATGAGGGAGAGTCTAATATTAGATATTGCAAAGATTAGTTTTGTCACTCAAACTCCTATGAAAGAAAAGTAGACATACTTCAAGAAGACTGTTCACTTAAGGGGGAGCATAGATTAGCATCTTACTTCACTCCTATGAAGATTAGTTTTGACATCATCAGATAGGGGGAGATTGTATGGTCACACCTTATGATGTGATGAGTCAAACACATCTTACGTTGACCATCAGCACGAACGCCAGCGTAACCATCAACACCAGCACCAGCGCTAACGCCAACTTCATCAGCGACATCGTGATTCTCGTGTGTTAGTAAGACTTTGTATATTAGTCTGATATTTTGTATATTAGGAATATATATATATATATATATATATATATATATATATATATATATATATATATATATATGTGTGTGTGTGTGTGTAATTATAGTATAGTTGTCTGATCTGCAATCTTAGTGACTAGGATCAGACCTTCTACTGATTAGAATATATCCCAAAATAGTGGGATTTTCGTTTGTGTAATCGTATATAGTATGCTATTAGGGTTAAACCCTAGTAGAGCTTTGTACCTCGCTTTATGCGATTTGTTCTCAATGTGAGAACCCTTTTTCTTAGTGAAAAACATCTTGGTGATAATCTTTGTTCTTTCGTTTTTCATTTTCTTTTGTAATTGTTCATACTTGAGTGTTTCCGATCGATACTTACCTATACGAGGCACTAAGCTTTTGGTGCTTGCTTTCCAAGGAACCGCAAGGAGATTTTGGTTTGATTATTTACCATAATAATTGAAAGGTATGTAACTCTAATTTATTAATTTTGAAATTAGTGGGTTTCTTTTAGGGTTCTTGATGTTCATAGGTTATAGCTATCAATAGGGAAAACATCAATCCTTTCTAGGTTGCATGTGAACTTAAGGGCTAAGTGTTTTTCCGCTCATCTGTAATTATTTCATAACCTATAAAACCCAAAGGTAGTATCAAAGCCTTAATTTTCTATTAATTGGCATAAAATGATTTGATCAAAACTAGGGTTTATCGAAAATAAACCTCGGAAGCTATAATTTTTACATATGGCTAGGGTTCTTGAAACCTTAGCCTCCACCCCTTAAATTTCGAAATTCCTTAAGGTTTCCTAAGGATTTTCTAGTTTATTAATTATAAATCCTTAAATGCCTTAAGATTTGGATAATTAAAACCTAGTAACCCTAAACCCTAGTTTTGAAAATTTATAAAGGTTTTTGGGATTAAGATTAAATTTGAATTATTCATTAATTGTTTAATTGGAAGATAATTATTTAATCCTTATGATTTAAATTTATTTAATTAATTGTTTAATTAAAGATAAAATATTAAATCATTAATTTAAAATTAATTAATTAATAAATGATTAATTCGAAAATTAATTTTAAACCCTAGTATTTTGAAAAGTTTTAAAATACACCTTATACTATATATGATTAAATGTATAATATATTATATGTATAAGACAAGTCAGTCAACCAATAGTAAGCCTCATTCACGAAGCTATGCTATTAGGGGGCATAAGAAAACGGCCTATAAAATAAACATTGAATGGGTGTCTATTCTCACCCACAGCCCCCTTACGTGGTGGAGGGTTGTTAGCCGAATGGGTTGATAGGTAATAACCTCTTAAAAGTATAATGATATTAAAATTACTAGAACCTTTATATAAAATCCCAACTCTAGTTACTTTAGGAAAAATGTGAAGTGTATGATAATCCATAAAAAACACATCATTCTTTATTAGTCGTTAGTGGAGCGTGTGTGGTTAATCGATACATTAATTTGGGACTATAAAGATGGGGTGATGGTTCAACTCGAAAATTATCACTATTGATGGATCGTGTATGGTATGAGGAAGAATGGGAGCTGAAGGCAACTATTTATAGCAATCTTTGTCAGGTGCATTGCACGCTCATGCGATTTCGCTCCTCCCGGCTTATGCAACGTGTCGCTTTTCCTATGGTCCACGTCTCCCTCATAGAAGTTGCTCGTTGCACGCATACGAGATTTAATTTTTTGTTCTAAAAATCGTATATTTGTCATATAAGCTCCATTTTCAACGTTCTTTATATCCACGTGTAACCATCGACGAGTACTACAATTTTGATTTAGACTCTGTCGGCTAATTCTCACTCTATTTTAATCCATATTTTTATAGAGGCTTAGAGTGTCAAAGTCTGTATAAAAATCATAACTCTTTTATACAAACTCCGTTCTTGACTGTCTTAATATAGACGTATTCCTATCAAGAGATCTTCAACTCTCGTTTAGATTGTTTTGTCTAACAATCGACAAAAGTTAATTTCAGCTTTTGTATCGAACACTGTTTTACTGAAACTTCGAAAAATCATAACTTCTTCATCCGCAGTCAGATTTAGACATTCTTTATATGCATGCTTTCGTTTTTATAATTACTATTACTTACTTCATATTTCATAAAGAAGTGTTTATATTAAATTCTATTGTAAGTGAAAACGGGGTGTTACAGTATATGTGTGTTGATTAATTGTGGTGTTCAAAAAATAAAAGGCTTGATGTTTAATTAGGTGTAAATAGAAAATTTGTTTATAGTGTTTTGGTATCAATAGTTTCATGGCATGTGTTGTATTTTAGTAGTTTTTTGGTCTTAATCATGATTATATCAACTTCTTTTCATTAATTGTTTATAGGCTTTTTTTTTCAATTTGAAAATGCGTTGCTTTATTAACCGATTGATGTAGCTTAAAGTTTAATTAGGTGTAAACTTGGTTATTGTTGTTTTGTAGGTTATTGTTGATCGTAATTGTGATGAGATGAGGGAAGAGCTTAAGGCGGAACGTGAACAATTTGAGACAAAAAAAAAACAAGAAATTACCTAACTATACTTTGATACCTTTGATTTTTGCAATCTGATTTCGATACTTTTAAATCAAACATGAATTTTTATTTTGCTAATCAAATATTAGTACTTACTTTGGTAGTTGAATGTTAATGTTTTGATTTTTGCGGTATAAAATTTGAATTACATCTGTGGATTTTTGTTATGGAATAGCAACAGATTCGTACTTACTAGACGGTTAAAACAGAAAAAATGTTCATTTACTAAAAATCAGTGAGTTACATCGCGACGAAATCTAGAGGTTCCATTAGTAATTTGTGTTATCGTTAATCTGTCGCTGACAATTAGCGAAAGGTTTTTTCGACTGACAATTCTATCTCCATCACTGATAGCCTCGAGCGACGGAATTGGCCATCGGTGATACCTCTGTTTCTAATAGTGGGAATTAGCAACATATTTTTGTTGATAATTTTGGGATGGGATTGTATTACATCTTGAATCAAAGTTAAAAAAAAAAAAAAAAAAAAAAAAAAAAAAAAAAAAAATCCCGATCCGATCCGATTCGAATTAGTGAAAAAATTCTTAATAATGATGCTAATATAATGATGATATTAATGACCGAAATCCATAAAATAGCGACAAAATCTTTCGGAATAGACACAAATCAGGGTGGGCTGGAATTAGTGGTGTTCGCTATTAATACTAAGATAATGACAGGTTAGCATCAAAATTAGTGACAAGTTTGCATTCTATTAATGTATTAGCGACAAAAGGTTTCACATGTAGCAACAAAAATCATTGATATAAGCCATTGCTAACACCTACTAATAAAATTTGTGTTTGTCATTTTAAAAATATTTCTTTTTGTTACCTTTTGGGTCATTTAGAGGCTGAAGAGTGACTGATTTTGGTTGTTATTTTTCAAAACAAACTTTATACAATCCATTTACACTAGTTCGAATATAGTTGCAGATAACACCAATGAATGATGTGGGTGGAAAAAATTTGTGGCTTTACCCAAGCAATTGTATGAGTGTCACTATTGGTCGGCTATGTGGTTCAAAACAAGGCCAGAGGGGGGCCTTTTGTTAAAATATGGAATGAAGACAGACGGTGAAGTTGACCGGTAAATTCATTGTCTTCGTGACATGTCGGTAGGAGAGTGGAAAAACTTTGTATTGGTTCTATCAAGCTAAAGGGAAATCTATACTGACCAGCAAAAAAATGCATACAAATCTATGGCATGTCTGAATTTTTATGTAATAGATTTATAGCGAGCATTAACCATTTGGATAATATATCAATGTCTTTATTCTAAGGAATTCCAAAAAATTTAATCATTTGGATAGTATAACATTTGGTAAAATGGTAAGGCAAGAACAGTGTCAGAAAAAAATGTGGACAACCACCTGATCATTCCATATCATAAACAAATGTCTAATATGTTGACATTGTCATCAATGTGCAACCCACTACTAATTTCTCTAGTAAGTAAGAAAAGGGAATTAACAAAGCATTTGAATTTCATTATCATAATGAAAAGTAATTAGTTCAATGATGATTAAATCTAGTTGATCATAAAGTGCTATTAGTAAATTGCTATGCTGAAAGGAGGCCCTATAAATGATAGAATCATACTGGAATTTTGAATGATAGTTCTAAGCGATATAAACTCTAGTACTGTTACAACAAATTTTGCTAGAATATCCATATATTTGTAGTTGATTGTATCTGGTAACAGTCAAAACCAAAAGTAAAGTAGCAGCACAGTCCTAGAAACAGAGAAGACCACAAATGTAGTGAGAGAAGCAGGAATTGGGGGGATTCATAATGGTCAAAAAAGGGAATACAAAGAAAGCCACAAACCTAAAACATATCACTAAGAAGTTAAGACTAAAGTGATTAATTCCTGTTGCATTTACCTAATCGTAATGGTAGAATCAGTGGGCAAGTGGGAAATATATGGAAATGTCATTTTGTAGACTCTGGTTCAAAGGAACAAATATATAAAAGTAAATGTTACTTGTGGGAATGGGTTTGTCAAAACTTGTTGTTGAAAGGTTTCCATAAGATATTGATAGAAGACTGTGAATCTTGTTGGATCGTAAATGTATTTCCATGCTTGCGTTCCTTGTCAAAAAATTCTGAGCGATCTGTTGTTTGCATCTGATGACCTTTAGTTATCCTAAGGCTACGAGCGAGCACAACTCCAACATAACTCTTAGCTGCATACGATTGCCAAGACATGATGTTTAAGGAAAGTGAAATCATATTGTATGATGAATTCCACAATGTGGTGTGCCTCAATAAACCAAATGAAACATATCCTATGAATGTCAATGTTCCTTCACGTTCAGGCTCCACAGCTGCTTCATTAGACTGATCACGCCAAAGCTCAAATCG
Source organism: Lactuca virosa (assembly GCF_052849685.1). Taxonomy (NCBI): domain Eukaryota; kingdom Viridiplantae; phylum Streptophyta; class Magnoliopsida; order Asterales; family Asteraceae; genus Lactuca; species Lactuca virosa. The sequence goes on along the minus strand of NC_136433.1, from coordinate 83,127,589 downwards.
TGAATCTTCATCTAGCTCTTGCTTGATGATTATATCAATATACGGATAACTTATGTCAGTAACAATGCACATTAAGAACCCACAAAATTGATTGTACCAATCATCCGGAAGATGCAGTCTAAATGTTTTCCTCCTAAAGAGCCTACCTAGGAACGCCTTTGGAATCTGATGTTGAAGAGTGAGATTGATAAAGTGATCTCCTACAGCATTTCCCTACCATGGAAGAACACATTTAATTATAATTATTATGTTTCGGTTTATATAATATAGATTGAAACTACAAAGGTGTGAAGAGCCAGACCTTGAACATGGAGCCTAGTATTATGTCGCCACATAATTTGTTCTCCCCTCGAAGTGTGACTTTCGACAACCACTTGCAGTTTGAAATATCTCCAAAGCTTTCAAGTGAGGTACAACCATCTGCATTAACAACAGCTATACTTGATGGCAGCTCTGACAATTCTACAAGGCTTTTGCAGTCTGACACGTTGAGCCATTTGAGCCGAGGAAGTTGCCGGAGCTCTAACAACTCAATAAGGTCTTCGCAGTATGGAATGAATAGCTTTTTGAGCTGAGGAAGTCGCAAGAAATTAAAATCTAATCGTGAAAAATTATTTGCTGCTAGAGATAGGTACTGCAAGTTTGGCAACTCCCAAACATTAGAGCCGATGTCTTCATCTCCTAAATTGCAGTAGCTGAGATTCAAATTTCTTAAGCCTGTGTGGAAAAACTGTAACCCTATATGGTTCATGTTGTTGCGACGGAAACAAGTCTCCTCTAAACAACATTGTTCTACATCAATAAGGTTGTCTTCTGGTTTCTTAACTTTTATGTCACCACCATGATTTCTGCAACCACATGTTCGGCTAGTAACAGAACAGTTTGTATAAGATCTCCTATAGGATGCACCTTCTTTGCCACTATTATCCAGATGAAGATGTTGTAAATTGTCCATGCACTGTTGGATCTCCGAGAGCTTAAAAAGTTTTGGGCATCCTCCGAATTCAAGGGTTTTGAGGTTCTTTAGTTGGGTAATGGGTGGACACATCTTAAGACTGAAACAATTCTCTATAGATAAAAAAACAAGTTTTTCCAAGTGTCCAAGCGACGGATGAATCTCTTCAAGGTACGAAGTCCAAATAAGCGTGAATCTTTCAAGATTTGGAAGTCCATCAAAATCCGGAGTCATGATTAGCTTTTCCAAACCAGAAAGTTCCATGGATCTTAAATTTGGCAGCATCTGCTATATGCAAATAAATCAAAAAAGTGAAGTGAAAGAGTTGAAGAAAACAATTATAACATAAAGAATCTAATATGCATGCATGCCTCAGTACATAGTTACATACTACTACTAATATAAGGGATTACCATTAGACAAAGTTTTCGATTGTTAATAAAATATCTAAAATCATTTGCTCAATGATATCAATGTTTTATAAAGGCTATCGATCAACAAAAAAAAATAGATTTGACTTGAAACTTTACCTAACTAATAATATAGCCATAGACGGAGCATATATAGGGCCAGGGGGGCTGTGGCCCCCCTAATTTTTTTTTATATATAGTCCATAAGTATTGAAAAGGTTACATATTATGCCCAAAACTATAAAATTTGACTTTGGCCCCCCTGTTCTTCAATTTTTATACGTATTCTATTTTCGGCCCCCCCAAATCATAACTTCAAGCTCCGTCACTGAATATAGCATTTATTTAAATCAAATAAGCTCTTGTATTTATATTAAGACAAGTCAAAATGGGTTTTATCCAAAGGATTTTGCCGGATATAGACATTTTTGGGGGTTAAATTTCAAAATATAGACATAAAATCAACTATTTCCACATATATGGGCTCCGCGGAATGCATATGTCCTCCGTGGAATGGCAAAACCGTAATTAAATCAGGGGTATATTGTTGTAAAAAAAAAAATAAACCTCAATGAACAGCTCCGTGGAGCTGCTAACGAGGTCCACAGGGGCACCTCTGTGGAACTGTTCATCAATTTTTTTTTGCCACATCAATTCCTTGGAGCTTAAGCCGATTCCGCGGAGCCCTCGGAGGTGGCTCTGCGGAATCGATGTCTATATGTGGAAATAAGACTTTTTGTGTCTAAATTTTGTATTTTACACCAAAAAAATGACTATATGGGTCAAAATCCCTTTATCCAAAACCCCATAAAGCTGAATCAGGGCAACCCCAGCCCCATGCACCCGGCCATACCAGACAATACCAAGCTCATTGTGTGGAGGTAAATGACATACTCCACTAAGATCGGGGGAATGGCTAGTTTGCAAATGCAACCAGGGAAACCCCCACACTGCCATTGCTAATCTCAAACCCGGGTCACATTATTTTATCCCAAATCCCAAACATGTCACACCAAAACCAACTAATATACACTCTAGGGGCATTAAAGCGGTTTATGTGCTAACTCAGGGTTATTTTTTTTGCAAAACGTTTTAGTAAGACCATCTCCAACCCTAACACCAAGTTTTGCACTAGAATTTGTGAAAAAAAATGGTGCAAATAGTGATTCATCTCCAACCCTAACACTATTTTTACAGAAAAGAATATTCCAAGTATATTCACTTTTTCTAAATTGTGTAGATTTCCAAAAATACATCTTTCTATTTATAAGCTTGTTACTATTTTGTCTTACATCTTTTAGTTACATTTAAATTAAAAATTACGCTAGTAAATAAATATAACCAAACAAATAATCTGTATATAAATATTCATATAAATTGTTATATTATTAAACAAATTAACTTTCTTATTAAATAAAAGTTTACATTCATAACAAATTTAAATAAAAAATACATTTACTAAATATATTTAAAATAATTATTACATTAAAAAATAAAACAACGAATTAAAATAACTATCAATTATATAAATTCAAACTTGAAACAATTAAAATAAACTAAATACGTATAAACTCAAACTTGAAGGACCATATGTGACACCAAATACGGTGTTGGGTTGGAGATGCCCTAAGACCCTTTATTTTAACATTAAAACAAAATAAAGTCAATAAATATTAAAATAAAAACGGAACAAAATGATAACTGTTTGGGTGAAAATAAAGAAAGGATGATTATATCAATTTACTATAAGTTCTATTTTATACTTTAAACGAAGAAACCGCATACTTCTAATTCTATTTCAGAGTGGAAGGAGACATAGGGATGTGTTGTAGCCAGACTGAAATGCCAAACCAGAAAATCAGAAGTAAAGGAATAAAAAATGAACCGACTGAAACGGCCTAGACCTATTTGGTCCCAGCTTTAAACATGACAAGACTTAACCGAGAACTGGTTTTTGAAAAATAAATAAAACAAATCATTAACCAAATAGAAAATCAGTTTAATGGAAACAAATTCTAGAACCAAACAGCACATAGCCAATCATGATTACGTTTCTGTTTTTTATTCGGTTTTTTCCGATCCAAATCAAGTTTCACACCCCTATAAAAACAAGTAACTTTAAGAATTGAGAATGCAAGATGTAAATTTTTTTACTTAGTTTCACAATTGTCCTATAAGTGTTAGGCAATTATGAGTTACCTTCCCAACTTTTAAATATCATCACCACCGACTTTCTCATAAAACTTTTATTAGTCACATGAGAAATACTAATCGAATCAACAAATAATTAAGAAATATTAGTGACATAGCTAAGTGGTCATATCCACATAACTACTTAAAATGAACACTTTGAATTAGATAAACAATAGAAATTACCTTGTAACCCTCCCAAAGTTGTGTGAGTGAGATGCAACACAATATTAGACAACAAATCTCCCTTGGTGGAAAATTAGTAGGCAATGGACTAGCAAGATCACGTTTCCAATCAATCCACCTAAGGTTCTTCATGTTTGCAACAATAGGAGGAACATGTTGTGATGGATAATCACTATCGTAATCAAATCTTATTGCTTCAATCATGTCAAGTTCCTGTGATAGAGGAACAAAATGGTGTCACGGTTGAGTTAATAGTGTTTTCACACACACACACTCACACATAGACACACACACACACACACACACACATATATATATATATATATATATATATATATATCATCAAAAGCTAGCTTAACCATTACCTTTGTTGCATCCACGGCACATATTTTTAGAATATCTTCCTTCTTCCAAACTCTACTATGTTTTTCAGGGTTGTTAGGGTGTTTCCCTCTAACGATGTAGTGTCCCATTTCTTGCACCAGATCATGCATATCAAACTCCCCATCTTCTGAAATAGTTATGAGAGCCTTTTGTATCAACACCTTCACTCCTATAACAGGATGAAAACCACAAGCATCAAGTATCTCCATTGCCTCGTCTTTCTCCCTCCCCCTAAAGAAACATGCAATATCTAGGAACAACTCTTTCTCAAGTGGTTTGAGGCCATCAAAGCTGATTTTTAGCTTTTCCACAATATCAGTATCTGGGATCTCTTTCAGTCTGGTTATTGCACTCATCCACTCATTAATGTCTTTGTCGCATAGAAAAGAACCAAGAACTTTAAGTGCTAATGGAAGCCCACCAGCGTAAGAAACCACATATTTAGAAAGCAACTCAAACTCTACTATACGTTTGTAAACCCGAGGTGCATGCTTGAGAAACAACTCACCAGCTTCATTATCATGTAATAAACTGATATTGTGTATCACATCTACTTCGTAAACATTTAGTAAATGCTTATCTCTAGTTGTGATCATTATTCGGCTTCCTTCACCAAACCAATTATGTGATCCTGCTAATGCGTGTAGGTGATCAAGGTGATCTACATCATCAAGAACAAGTAACACATTTTTACAGCGAAACCTATAATTCATCAAGCGTCTTCCTTCTTCAACACTGTTTATTTCTACTTCTTTTTGTTTCAAAACATTTGAAACAACTTTTTCTTGCAGTTTTTCCAAACCATACTTGCTTGTTGTTTCTCGAATATTTCCAAGAAAGCAGCAACCATCAAACTTGCTAAAGATTTCATTATAAAGAGAAGATGCAAGAGTAGTCTTACCACCACCCCCAACCCCCCATATCCCAATCATGCGCACACCTCCTGACCCAATTTGTACCTTTGATTTCAAATCTTCAACACGAGCCTTTAATCCAGTCAGTTTTTCATTTTCACATAAAGTTGGTGGCTGCAACCGATGTGAAATATTGGCGACAATTTCTTTAATAACCTTTGATTCATGCCTACACATTGGATATACAACATAATTGACATATGCCCACACCAACAAAAGAGGTAATTTGTATCATGTACCATGAAATAATAAAGGACCTAATTACCCTTTATATTTTAGATGCAAAATAGAACTTGTAAAGTTATATCAGAAGTAGTTTGCAAAAGATTTATTCGGGAACAGTGAAAAGTTCAAATAGCAAAAAAAGTAAAGCAGATGGATTTTCCTTGGTATCTTGAAGTTAGGAGTTAAGTACGAAATTAGAACTAGAACTCAATGAAGTCCATCATAACTCAAACTCAGTTCATCCATAATCCTAGGTCGTAAGTTATCTTTTAGATAGCTTCAGTTTGTCATTGTCAACGACATCATCAAGACTGATTAAAATATTTGTATTAAAAACTTGTATGGTACAAGTATTAATGTGTTGTAGAGCATACATATCTTAAGCATAAAAAACATGTAAAAGAAGAAGAAAATTACCCGTTGGCAATATGCTTGACTACCCATCCAGAAATGTTACTTGCATCCACAAGTGCTTTTCTCCAAGATTCAACCTGGATTTTGTTCTCCAACTCATGATTGGCAAAAGCTTCTTGGTTTTTCTGGTTCTGTTCACTCGGTGCAGAGAGCCATCCCCAAAGGTCATCCCCAACTGGTTCTCCCCAAGATCCAACTTTGTTCTTGTTCACCCACTCATGTTTGGCCAATGCTTCTCCGTATGTTAGTCTTTGATTTCGCACTTCAGATGGATCAATGTCATAAAATATGGGCATAACGATTTGGCCTTTCGCATCCCTGCAGTTCATAATACATGCCAGTTCATCTAAGCACCACGAAGAATCTGCATAGTTCTCTGAGAATATAATGACAGCAATTTGAGATTCTTCTATAGCTTCCATAAGGGATGAACCAATCGATTCACCACGAGGAAGTATTTCGTCGTCCTTGTAAGTGTAGACCCCTTTTTGTTCAAGAGCAGAGTACAGATGATCCACAAAAGACTTGCGGGTATCTTCTCCTCTAAAGCTAAGAAAAACATCATACTTCCACGGTTGAGAAGAAAAGGCTGGAGCGGAACAAGAAGCTGATGATGACGAAGATGCCATTGACGTGTTGAGATAGAATGTATGTGATTTGAGTACCTCAATGAAATGAAATGATATGAAGTAAATATATAGAGATGCAAGCTTCCCAGAAATGTCCAGTTTACAAAAACCTCAAGAAAGTTCTCATCACTTGACATTTTCAACAATGCGAGTGTTGTTGGTTTCATATTCATTATGTACGTCATAATCAACATTATTATTTAATACAGTATGGAGGAACTTTTTAGATGGAAACAATGAAGCAAAAATAGATGAAATTTTATATTCTTTTTGTGAAAATTGATTAGGTGACATTACTTTAACAAAATAGAATATATATATATATATATATATATATATATATATATATATATAAACTCAGACACACACACACACACATATTTAAAAAACATAAAATATGCATATAGGAACATTTTCAAAAAAGTATCACTTTTTTTTGTGATTTTGGACGTGCGATTGGCCTAGACATGTCTTCCTTGACGCGCGTCATAAATCCGTGTCGTAAGTTTTACGACGCGCAAAAGTGTGTCGTCTTTCTTTACAGGGTCTTCCTTGACACGCATTTGCGTGTCATCTGTGCGTTTTACGACACGCAGTGCATGTCTTTAAAGGGTATTTTTGTAGTAGTGACAAGGTGTCGAGGTACCTATGGAGGTGTTTTGAAAGATTTTTTTTTTGGAAAATTGGTTGTCAAGTTCTCACGCAAAAACTTCTCTCTCTCTCTCTCTCTCTCTCTCTCTCTCCATATATATATATATATATATATATGTGTGTGTGTGTGTGTGTGTGTGTGTATATATATATATATATTTGAAATTTTGAGATTTCTATATAAATATCTTGTTTAAATGGTATTTTAAATCAAATATATGACCAGAACTGGGAGATGTGGAGGTTGGGTTGCGGTAATAGGCAGGAGCAAGGAAAAGAGATGTGGCATATTCTTTTATCAAAAAAGAAAAAGTATTATAAAAAAAGAAATTCCCACTTAATATGGCAGTATTTTTGAATTACTATAAATATGTTACAGTAATGAAATCAACAAAATTATTGAATATTGTGATGTCTAGATTTATTATTGTTGCTTAATTATTATTTTTAACCATCAGAACTTTTCCTTCTACACAAACTAAAAAATGAAAATATGTTCGGGTCAGGAAATTACGATCCACCTAAACCGCATTAATATAGAAGATAGAGAATTTGTTATAAAACTAATAAACTAAATATAAACAGCTATCCAGTGAGTGATATTCCATATTTCAGAAGTTTAGAGAAAGGGTTCTTTTATCTTTTTTTTTTATCGGTCAGTTGACTTTTTTTATAAAATACAGCTATCAACCTAATTGTATTCCATATTTTTTAAGTTCAGATATTCGATTCTTCTTATTTTTTTAAAGATTATACAGCTATCAGCTGAGTTGTAATCCCATATTTTTGAAGTTTAGACATTGAATTGTTTTATCTTTTCTTTTTAATGGTTGGTTGACTTTTTAAAGATAATAGAGATACCGACTTAGTTGTATTTATTTTTGAACTCTAGACATTGAATTCTTTTTATCTTTTTGATTGCTTGGTTCACTTTTTAAGTAAAATACAGCTATAGCTGAGTTGCTTCCATGCATGTGAGGTTTAGACATTTGATTCTTTTTATCTTTTCTTCTTATTGGTAATTGGTTGACATTTTAACGAAATAAAAAATATACATACACACACACTGACACACACACACACACACACACACACACACACATATATATATATATATATATATATATATATATATATATATAAGTTCATTTTTAGAATTTGTCCCATTATTTTCTCAAGAAACATAGACGAATATATAAACTATGATCTTTCCATTTTTGAAATCATAGGGCTAATATAATTTTCTTTGATTTACAATTTTTCTTGTGAAAAATTGTTTTCCCTTGTTCAAGACCTAACTATGTGACTTTCTATGTACTCATTCTTTTTGTAATCAGTTGTTGAACTAAATTACATGTAACGATGTACTCAGAATATACTTTCAAGGCAGATTATTAGGTTTATGATAGGAATGATTTCAACAACAATTTGAATATAAGACTCTTTAGATCAAATGGAAGCTAAATAGTTATATTGCTGAATGTAAAAAGGATAAACAAAAGAAGAAAAATCAGTGTAGACCCAAATGTTCTTCCTTCTCTAATCAGAAAGGTTCTCCAATGAGATGACATCCTGCCCAAGCTAAAGCCGATATACTCAAAATATCAAAAATACTTCTCATGATTCACTACTCCTGTGGTTATTTATACTAACATAGGATGATTCTAGATAGGATTGAAACAGAAAAAGGTAAATATTACATTTAGGTCCCTGCAGTTTTACCTAGGGATGAGCTTTAGAACCGCCAGAACCGGAACCGAACCAAACCGGAATTGGTAATAAGGTCCGGTTACCAGTTCTCCACTTTTATGAAAACCGGTCCCGGTTCTAAAAACCGGAACCGGATTGGAATTTGTCTTGTTCTTTAAAATACGCATAACTTAGTCAAATGAAGTCAGAATTACTTGATTATTTTTCCAACATGTAATTTGGTATTTGTAATTCATTTTAGACTGTAGAAACGTATATTTTTCTTAGATATTGAATCATATACATGCACCGAAAGAAAGAAAATCAATATTGCGTATTTTCTATTTCAGCACTTCTGTTTTTTTTAATCTGTCCCACCTTTTTAAATGTGTATAACTCATTCATATGAAGTCGGAATTACATAAATTTTTTCCAACATGTAATTTAGTGTTTGTATTTCATTTTAGATTGTACAAACACATATTTTGATTAGATATTGAATCATTTATAGACCCCGGAAGACAGAATATCAATGTTGCGTATTTTCTGTTTCAGCATTTTGTTTTTTTTGGAATTTGTCCTGCTTTTTAACATGCGCATAACTCACTCATATGAAGTCGGAGTTACTTGA